>NC_057845.1:43811500-45068000 GCF_910594005.1 Cervus elaphus
CTACCTTGTATTTATACATTGCACATTTCTGTTTGCATTTCTGGTCTACTCAGCTTTCTTCACTTACAAGACACTTATTTAAGTTATCTTAACCAAAAGAGATTTATTGTAAAGAGATTTATGGACCCACTACTGGACATATACTATGAGAAAACCACAATTCGAAAAGACACATGTATCCTAATGTTCCCTGCAGCATGATTTACAATAGCCAAGACATGGAAGTGACCTAGATGTCCATCAACAAAGAAATATATAAAGAAGATGTGGTACATATATGCAGTGGAATATTACTCAACCATAAAAAAGAACAAATTTGAGTCAGTTCTAGTGAGGTGGATGAGCCTAAAGCCTGTTAAAGTGAGAAAGAGAAAGATAAATATCGTATATTAAGACATACACATGGAATCTAGAAAAATGGTATTGATGAACCTATTTGCAGGGAAGGAATGGAGACGCAGATGTAGAGAATGGACTTGGGGACACAGTGGGGGTGGGTGAGAGTGGGACAAATGGAGAAAGTAGCATCAACATATGTATATACTATACTATCATGTATAATATGGAGAGCTGGTGAGAAGTTGCTGAATAACACAGGAAGCCCAATCTGGCGCTCTGTGATGACCTAAAGGAGTGGGATACGGGGAGGAGAGGGAGGCTCAAGAGGGAGGGGATATATGTATCATTATGTCTGATTTGTGTGGTTGTTTGGCAGAAACCAGCACAACATTGTAAAAATTAAAAAACAAAACAAATTTTTAAAAAGAGGCTTATTGAATCTCACTGGAACCTAGGAACAGCTTAATGATACAGCTGGGCCGTATGGACCCTGGAGCAGGGGAATGACAGGGTTTTCAATGCAGCTTTGATGCTCTCAGTAGAGCCGTTTGGGGTCTTTCTTGGTTTAATGTAATGGGAGTAGCCTTTGGAGTAAGATGGTCTGGATTCAAATCTTAGCACTGTTTTTTAGTAGCTACATGATTTAGGCCAAATTACTTCATATCTTTCCAAAGAACCTTAGATTCTTCAGTGTAACATATAGGAGTGATTTCAGGACTCACTTCAGTAGGATTCTGGTGAGGTTCAAATGAGATAATGTGTGTAAGTCACTAGCATAATAACCTGACTTTTCCATACTAAGTCTTGGGAAAAAAGCTTGGTAATTATCTTTATTATTAACGTGACTAATTGTGTATCTCATCTTTATTTATAGTTTCTGCCCTCTCATAATTTAACCTTTCCATGATGTAGGGGAAGTAAAAATAAAATCTTCTGCCAACCAAGAAGTCCTCTCCACAAAAGTAGAAGGAAAAGAAAACACTTCAGCTGTTGCATAGGCATTAAACCAGAATGTGATGAATATTCCAGGCCAACCCCTAAGACTGAAGCAGAAAGGAATCTGACCTCTTTATGTAGCTAAGCAGATAACACCCATTATATACATGATTTCAGACAGATAATGATAGTCCTCAATTAAGAGAACTTAATGGCACTATTTGTCACACACAGTTTGTCCTAAGTTAACCAGGTAATTGAGGTGACCGTTTGTGTTAGCTAATTGACTTTATCTAGAAGAAAAACAAATCTCTCATGCTTTTACGAAAGGAGGTAGTTTTGCAACTTGAATCAAGGTGCCCACCCACCAAAGTTGAGCTCCTGGTTTCCTACAAAAGCTGGGAGATGGGATGCTAGCTCTCTCAGTGTTTCCATTTCAAAGAAATCGTTCCTAGGTCCTTGACATTCCTAGGTCATAAGCCTGATAAAATGCCAATCTAGTTTTCAAAAAGATTTATTTGCATTTCAAACAGAAGAGAAAGTGCCTACAAGTTTTCTAATGTAAATGCTCAAACAAAAAGGAGAGGAGGGAAATCTCTTCCCTTGTTTTCAACGGGAAGAATTAAGCGTCTCATTTTTGATTTGTATTTGTCCTTACAATGATATACAGTCTTCCCCCAGTATCTGTGTGGGATTGGTTCTAGGACCACCCTCTCTTTTACCTCGCCAGCTCCCCGCAAATATCAGAATTCCTAGATGCCCAAGTCCCTTGATAAAATGGTGTAGTTGGCTCTCTGTATCTGTGGGAGGCTCCACATGGGCAGAGTCAACCAACCATGAATGGGAAGCTGGGATATGGAGGGCCAGCTATAATGACCTCTCCATGTGTGCTGTGCTTAGCCGCTCAGTCATGTCTGACTCTTTGAGACTTCATGGACTGCAGCCCACCAGGCTCCTCTGTCCATGGGATTCTCCAGGCGAGATTACTGGAGTGGGTTGCCATGCCCTTCTCCAAGGGATCTTCCCAACCCAGGGACTGAACCCATGTCTCCCATGTTGCAGGCAGATTCTTTCCTGTCTGAGCCACGAGGGAAGCCCATGACCTCTCTGGTTCCTGTGACAGCAAGGATTTTCGGGTGTAGTGGCTGCACTGAGAGGAAGCTTCCTGAGTGAAAGAGTCTGATTGCTTCTCCTCGTCATTTTTACTAGGTTGATGGCCATCCGTCTGATCGACAGTCATCTGTCATCCGGTCAGTAATGACAAGAGGAAGATAGAATAATATGGGAAGAATAAAGGCCTTACAAGTGGCTGTGGCTAGAGCAACTCTTCAAAAGCAGCAAACACCACCTTGGATCTAGCACATTTTTCCTCTTAGCCTTCAAATGCCCGAAGGAGCTCCCCTTAGTATCCCCAGTGTTTCACAGGTACTGAGCTTTTAGTGGGTGCTCCACAGATACTGTTGGTTGAATGAATGTGTGAATTATCTTCTTAGCAGATTGGAGTTTTGTCAGGTATTCCTGTTGTTGAAAATAGCTCTGGAGTATGATTGTTACTCATTAAGTGAGAAATACATACTGTGAGTTGCTGAAAATTACAGAAAATGGTATTATGAAAGGAAAACTTGAGTGTTTCCATAGGAATGATTATCACATTCTCTTTATGAAGTTTCTTTAATTATTTAAAATTTTCTTTTTTAATCTCACTTGAGGAAGGGAAAAGATACAGTAATGGTAGGAATAAAGATTAGTTTTTTTCTTAACATCGTGATTTATTGAAGAATAGTTGACTTACAGTGTTTCAGGTGCATAGCAAGGTGATTCAGTTATACATATATGCCTATATTATTTTTGAAATTATTTTCCATTATAGGTTATTATAAGATACTGACTATAGTTCTCTGTGCTATACAGTAAACCTTTGTTGCTTGTTGCATATCTATTTTTTTTTAATGAGAAATCTAGCATTCTATTCGTACTAAGTCAAACAAGTGGAAACAAAATGTCATACACTTTTTAGTTAGGCAAAAATTCATAAGTTTTCTAAAATATATATATTATACATGTTTTATACACATACACACACACACACAGACACAAAAGCTTTTCTACTATACTTGATAAAGGTTTGAGAAAGAACATCAAAAAAGAAAAAGAAGAGATGGAGAAATTGGAAAATAAAGCCAAATGAAATGGGAACTCTGAATATGAAATAGAAAAAGCAAAACAAACTAGGTAAAAGTAAAAGGTTATCATTTGTCCAGTTGTTTTTAAACATGGTTGCTCATTAGAAACATATCTGGAGCTCTGGAGAAAAAAAAGAAATACCTGGACATTTATATTTTTCAGAAAATTCCAAGATAATTCTGATATGCATCTGGATTTTAAAATGCGATTACAGGTTTTTCTATTAAGTCGTAATTTGGGTGATACAGAGTTCTGTTATTTTTCTGTTGACCAATCATGATACAATGGTATTAAGTGAATAAAAGTTGCATAATCACAATAGTAAAAGATGTTTATTAGTTTTCACAATCAATAGCCAGACAAAAAATAAAATTGCAATTGCAAGCCATAATGGGAATGTGATTAACCTAATGCTAAAAAATAATTGCATATAATTTGGGGAGTTAAACAGAATGATGGGATAAGTTTCCACTTACCAGTGCATACACATGTTTTGATCCACCCAGCCAGTATGTCTTTTGGTTGGTGTACTTATTCCATTTACACTTAAAGTAATTATCAATATGTATGATCCTATTACCATTTTCTTAATTGTTTTGGGTCTATCTTCCTTCTCTTATGTTTCCTGCCTGGAGAAGTTCTTTTAGCATTTGTTGTAAAGCTGGTTTGGTGTTGCTGAATTTCTCTTAACTTTTGTTTGTCTACAAAGCTTTTGTTTTCTCCACCAAATCTGAATGAGAGTCTTGCTTGGTAGAGTGTTCTTGGTTGTAGTTTCTTCCCTTTCATCACTTTAAATACATCATGCCATTCCCTTCTGGCTTGTAGAGTTTCTGTTGAGAAATCAGCTAATAGCCTGATGGGAGTTCCCTTGTACGTTATTTGTCATTTTCACTTGTTGCTTTTAATATTTTATCTTTGTCTTTAATTTTTGTCAGTTTGATTACTATGTGTTTTGGTGTGTACCTCCTTGGGTTTATCCTGCTTGGGACTCTGTACTTCCTGGACTTGGTTGACTATTTCCTTTCCTGTGTTTGTGAAGTTTTTAGCTACTATCTCCTCAAATATTTTTTTTCATTCTTTTTTCTATATCCCATTCTGCAGCAGTGATTTCTACCATTCTTTCCTCCAAGTCATTTATCCATTCTTCTGCCTCAGTTATTCTGCTATTGATTCCATCTAGTGTATTATTTTATCTCTGTTTATGTTCTTTAGCTCTTCTAGGTCTTTGGTAAACATTTCTTGCATCTTCTCCATTGTTTTCCCAGGATCCCGGATCATCTTCACTATCATTATTCTGAATTCTTTTTCTGGAAGGTTGCCTGTCTCCACTTCATTTAGTTATTTTCCTGGGGTTTTACCTTTTCCCTTCATCTGCAATATAACGTTCTGCTTTTTCATCCTAATTAACTTTCTGTAATGTGGTTTTTGTTTTAGCCTCTGTGGGACCATGGTTCTTCTTGCTTCTTCTGTCTGCCCTCTGATAAAGGAGGCTAAGAGGCTTGTGTAAGTTTTCTGATGGGAGGGACTGGCAGTGGGAAAAACTGGTTCTCGCTCTGGTGGACAGGGCCTTGCCCAGTAAAGCTTTAATACAGTTACCTGCTGATGAGTGGGGTTGCGCTCCCTGCCTGGTAGTTTGGCCTGAGATGACCCACCCTGGGATCTACTGGCTCTATGGTAGGGTTAATGGTAACCTCCAAGGGGGCTTATGCCAAGGGGGGCCTTCTAGGACTGCTGCTGTCAGTGTCTCTGTCCCTGCGAGAAGCCCGCGCTGGCCCCTGCCTCTGCAGGAGACCCTCTAACACTGGCAGGCAGTTTTGGCTCAGTCTCTTGTGGAGCCACTGTTTCTTTTCTCTGTGCAAGATTTTGTTTGTGCCCTCCAAGACTGGAGTCTCTGTTTCTCCCAGTCCTGTGGAGGTCTTAAAATCAAATCCCACTGGCCTTCAAGACCAAATTCCCTGGGGATTCTCAGTCCCTTTGTCCGATCCCCAGGCTGGGAAGCCTGATGTGGAGTTCAGAACATTCACAACAATGGGAGAACTTGTTTGGTATTATTGCTGTTCTCCAGTTTGTGGGTCACCCATCTGGTGGGTATAGGATTTGATTTTATCATTATTGAGTCCCCCCTACCATCTTGTTGCAGCTTCTTCTTTGTCTTTGGATGTGTGGTATCTTTTTATGGTGGGCTCCAGTGTCCTCCTGTCAATGGCTGATCAAAAAATAGTTGCAATTTTTTTTTTTTCCCCCAGTGGGTTTTGTCATACATTGACATGAATCAGCAATAGATTTACACGTATTCCCCATCCCGATCCCCCCTCCCACCTCCCTCTCCACCCGATTCCTCTGGGTCTTCCCAGTGCACCAGGCTCGAGCACTTGTCTCATGCATCCCACCTGGGCTGGTGACCTGTTTCACCATAGATAATATACATGCTGTTCTTTCACAACATCCCACCCTCACCTTCTCCTACAGAGTTCAAAAGTCTGTTCTGTACTTCTGTGTCTCTTTTTCTGTTTTGCATATAGGGTTGTCGTTACCATCTTTCTAAATTCCATATATATGTGTTAGTATGCTGTAATGTTCTTTATCTTTCTGGCTTACTTCACTCTGTATAATGGGCTCCAGTTTCATCCATCTCATTAGAACTGGTTCAAATGAATTCTTTTTAATGGCTGAGTAATATTCCATGGTGTATATGTACCACAGCTTCCTTATCCATTCATCTGCTGATGGGCATCTAGGTTGCTTCCATGTCCTGGCTATTATAAACAGTGCTGCGATGAACATTGGGGTGCACGTGTCTCTTTCAGATCTGGTTTCCTCAGTGTGTATGCCCAGGAGTGGTATTGCTGGGTCATATGGCAGTTCTATTTCCAGTTTTTTAAGAAATCTCCACACTGTTCTCCATAGTGGCTGTACTAGTTTGCATTCCCACCAACAGTGTAAGAGGGTTCCCTTTTCTCCACAGCCTCTCCAGCATTTATTGCTTGTAGACTTTTGGATAGCAGCCATCCTGACTGGCGTGTAATGGTACCTCATTGTGGTTTTGATTTGCATTTCTCTAATAATGAGTGATGTTGAGCATCTTTTCATGTGTTTGTTAGCCATCTGTATGTCTTCTTTGGAGAAATGTCTGTTTAGTTCTTTGGCCCATTTTTTGATTGGGTCATTTATTTTTCTGGAATTGAGGTGCAGGAGTTGCTTGTATATTTTTGAGATTAATCCTTTGTCTGTTTCTTCATTTGCTATTATTTTCTCCCAATCTGAGGGCTGTCTTTTCACCTTACTTATAGTTTCCTTTGTAGTGCAAAAGCTTTTAAGTTTCATTAGGTCCCATTTGTTTAGTTTTGCTTTTATTTCCAATATTCTAGGAGGTGGGTCATAGAGGATCTTGCTGTGATTTATGTCGGAGAGTGTTTTGCCTATGTTCTACTCTAGGAGTTTTATAGTTTCTGGTCTGACATTTAGATCTTTAATCCATTTTGAGTTTATTTTTGTGCATGGTGTTAGAAAGTGTTCTAGTTTCATTCTTTTACAAGTGGTTGACCAGTTTTCCCACTTGTTAAAGAGGTTGTCTTTTTCCCATTGTGTATCCTTGCCTCCTTTGTCAAAGATAAGGTGTCCATAAGTTCGTGGATTTATCTCTGGGCTTTCTATTCTGTTCCATTGATCTATATTTCTGTCTTTGTGCCAGTACCATACTGTCTTCATGACTGTGGCTTTGTAGTATAGTCTGAAGTCAGGCAGGTTGATTCCTCCAGTTCCATTCTTCTTTCTCAAGATTACTTTGGCTATTCGAGGTTTTTTGTATTTCCATACAAATTGTGAAATAATTTGTTCTAGTTCTGTGAAAAATACCGTTGGTAGCTTGATAGGGATTGCATTGAATCTATAGATTGCTTTGGGTAGAATAGCCATTTTGACAATATTGATTCTTCCAATCCATGAACACGGTATGTTTCTCCATCTGTTTGTGTCCTCTTTGATTTCTTTCATCAGTGTTTTATAGTTTTCTATGTATAGGTCTTTTGTTTCTTTAGGTAGATATATTCCTAAGTATTTTATTCTTTTTGTTGCAATGGTGAATGGTATTGTTTCCTTAATTTCTCTTTCTGTTTTCTCATTGTTAGTATATAGGAATGCAAGGGATTTTTGTGTGTTAATTTTATATCCTGCAACTTTACTATATTCATTGATTAGCTCTAGTAATTTTCTGGTAGAGTCTTTAGGGTTTTCTATGTAGAGGATGATGTCATCTGCAAACAGTGAGAGTTTCACTTCTTCTTTTCCTATCTGGATTCCTTTTACTTCTTTTTCTGCTCTGATTGCTGTGTCCAAAACTTCCAACACTATGTTGAATAGTAGTGGTGAGAGTGGGCACCCTTGTCTTGTTCCTGATTTCAGGGGAAATGCTTTCAATTTTTCACCATTGAGGGTGATGCTTGCTGTGGGTTTGTCATATATAGCTTTTATTATGTTAAGGTATGTTCCTTCTATTCCTGCTTTCTGGAGAGTTTTAATCATAAATGAGTGTTGAATTTTGTCAAAGGCTTTCTCTGCATCTATTGAGATAATCATATGGTTTTTATCTTTCAATTTGTTAATGTGGTGTATTACATTGATTGATTTGTGGATATTAAAGAATCCTTGCATTCCTGGGATAAAGCCCACTTGGTCATGGTGTATGATTTTTTTAATATGTTGTTGGATTCTGTTTGCTAGAATTTTGTTAAGGATTTTTGCATCTATGTTCATCAGTGATATTGGCCTGTAGTTTTCTTTTTTTGTGGCATCTTTGTCTGGTTTTGGAATTAGGGTGATGGTGGCCTCATAGAATGAGTTTGGAAGTTTACCTTCCTCTGCAATTTTCTGGAAGAGTTTGAGTAAGATAGGTGTTAGCTCTTCTCTAAATTTTGGTAGAATTCAGCTGTGAAGCCATCTGGTCCTGGGCTTTTGTTTGCTGGTAGATTTTTGATTACAGTTTCGATTTCCTTGCTTGTGATGGGTCTGTTAAGATCTTCTACTTCTTCCTGGTTCAGTTTTGGAAGGTTATACTTTTCTAAGAATTTGTCCATTTCATCCAAGTTGTCCATTTTATTGGCATAGAGCTGCTGGTAGTAGTCTCTTATGATCCTTTGTATTTCAGTGTTGTCTGTTGTGATCTCTCCATTTTCATTTCTAATTTTGTTAATTTGGTTCTTCTCTCTTTGCTTCTTAATGAGTCTTGCTAATGGTTTGTCAATTTTGTTTATTTTTTCAAAAAACCAGCTTTTAGCTTTGTTGATTTTTGCTATGGTCTCTTTAGTTTCTTTTGCATTTATTTCTGCCCTGATTTTTAGGATTTCTTTCCTTCTGCTAACCCTGGGGTTCTTCATTTCTTCCTTCTCTAATTGCTTTAGGTGTAGAGTTAGGTTATTTATTTGGCTTTTTTCTTGTTTCTTGATGTGAGCCTGTAATGCTATGAACCTTCCCCTTAGCACTGCTTTTACAGTATCCCATAGGTTTTGGGTTGTTTTGTTTTCATTTTCATTCATTTCTATGCATATTTTGATTTCTTTTTTGATTTCTTCTATGATTTGTTGGTTATTCAGAAGCGTGTTATTTAGCCTCCATATGTTTGAATTTTTAACAATTTTTTTCCTGTAATTGAGATGTAATCTTACTGCACTGTGGTCAGAAAAGATGACTGGAATGATTTCAATTTTTTTGAATTTTCCAAGACCAGATTTATGGCCCAGGATGTGATCTATTCTGGAGAATGTTCCGTGTGCACTTGAGAAAAAGGTGAAGTTGATTGTTTTGGGGTGAAATGTCCTATAGATATCAATCAGGTCTAGCTGGTCCATTGTGTCATTCAAGGTTTGTGTTTCCTTGTTAATTTTCTGTTTAGTTGATCTATCCATAGTTGTGAGTGGGGTATTAAAGTCTCCCACTATTATTGTGTTAGTATTAATTTCCTCTTTCATACTCATTAGCGTTTGCCGTACATATTGTGGTGCTCCTATGTTGGGTGCATATATATTTATAATTGTTATATCTTCTTCTTGCATTAATCCTTTGATCATTATGTAGTGTCCTTCTTTGTCTCTTTTCACATCCTTTATTTGAAAGTCTATTTTATCTGATATGAGTATTGAGACTCCTGCTTTCTTTTGGTCTCCGTTTGCGTGAAATATTTTTTTCCAGCCCTTCACTTTTAGTCTGTATGTGTCTCTTGTTTTGAGGTGGGTCTCTTGTAGACAGCATATATAGGGGTCTTGTTTTTGTATCCATTCAGCCAATCTTTGTCTTTTGGTTGGGGCATTCAACCCATTTACATTTAAGGTAATTATTGATAGGTGTGGTCCCGTTGCCATTTACTTTGTTGTTTTGGGTTCACGTTTATACAACCTTTCTGCATTTCCTGTCTAGAGAAGATCCTTTAGCATTTGTTGAAGAGCTGGTTTGGTGGTGCTGAATTCTCTCAGCTTTTGCTTGTCTGTAAAGCTTTTGAATTCTCCTTCATATCTGAATGAGATCCTTGCTGGGTACAGTAATCTAGGTTGTAGGTTATTCTCTTTCATTACTTTCAGTATGTCTTGCCATTCCCTTCTGGCCTGGAGGGTTTCTATTGATAGATCAGCTGTTATCCTTATGGGAATCCCTTTGTGTGTTATTTGTTGTTTCTCCCTTGCTGCTTTTAGTATTTGTTCTTTGTGTTTGATGTTTGTTAATTTGATTAATATGTGTCTTGGGGTGTTTCGCCTTGGGTTTAACCTGTTTGGGACTCTCTGGGTTTCTTGGACTTGGGTGGCTATTTCCTTCCCCATTTTAGGGAAGTTTTCAGCTATTATCTCCTTGAGTATTTTCTCATGGCCTTTCTCTTTGTCTTCTTCTGGGATTCCTATGATTCGAATGTTAGGGTGTTTCACATTGTCCCAGAGGTCCCTGAGGTTGTCCTCATTTCTTTTGATCCTTTTTTCTTTTTTCCTCTCTGTTTCATTTATTTCCACCATTTTATCTTCTACCTCACTTATCCTATCTTCTGTCTCCTTTATTCTACTCTTGGTTCCCTCCAGAGTGTTTTTGATCTCATTCATTGCATTATTCATTTTTAATTGACTCTTTTTTATTTCTTGTAGGTCTTTATTAAACATTTCTTGCATCTTTTCAATCTTTGTCTCCAGGCTATTTATCTGTAACTCCATTTTGTTTTCAAGATTTTGGATCATTTTTATTATCATTATTCTAAATTCTTTTTCAGGTAGATTCCCTATCTCCTCCTATTTTGCTTGACTTGGTGGGCATTTTTCATGTTCCTTTACCTGTTGGGTATTTCTCTGCCTTTTCATCTTGTTTAGATTGCTGTTTCTGGACTGGGCTTTTTGTATTCTGGAGGTCTGTGGTTCCTTTTTATTGTGGAGGTTTTTCCCAGTGGGTGGGGTTAGACGATTGGCTTGTCAAGGTTTCCTGGTTAGGAAAGTTTGCGTCGGTGTTCTGGTGCGTGGAACTTGATTTCTTCTCTCTGGAGAGCAATGGAGTGCTCAGTAATGAGTTTTGAGATGGGTCTATGTGTTAGGTGTCACCTTGGGCAGCCTGTATGTTGACGTTCAGGGCTATGTTCCTGCGTTGCTGGAGAATTAGCGTGGTATGTCTTGCTCTAAAACTTATTGGCTCTTGGGTGGTGGTTGGTTTCAGTGTAGGTATGGAGGCTTTTGGACGGTCACTTATTACTTAAAGTTCCATGTAGTCAGGAGTTTTCTGGTGTTCTCAGGTTTTGGGCTTAAGTCTTCTGCCTCTGGATTTCAGTTTTATTCTTCCTGTAGTCTCAGGACTTCTCCAACTACACAGCACTGATAATAAAACTTCTAGGTTAATGGCAAAAAGATTCTCCCCCGTTAGGGACACCCAGAGAGGTTCACAGAGTTACATGAAGAAGAGGAGAGGGAGGAGGGAGATAGTGTTGAGCAGGAGGAGAAAAAGGGGGACTCAAGAGGAGAGAGACAGATCTACGCAGTTGTCTGTTCCCAGAGTGTTCTCCGTAGCCCAGACACCCACCAAGATTCACAGAATTGGATTGGGAAGAAAAGGAGAAAGGAGGAAATAGAGGTGTTCTGAGGTAGAAAACAGAGAGTCAAGATTGGGAGAGAATAATCAACACACTCCTGAATAAAAATGGGAACTGAATATTGGATTCTTAAATGTTCACAATTTATGTCATATATTGAAAAACAAAAATTAAAAATCTAGAGTAGAGATTAGACTCTTAAAAATACTATATTAAAAACAAAAACCAAAACACACACAAAAAAATTTTTAAAAATATATATGAAGTTCAGTTTAAAAAATAGGGCTTCTCTCTCTCTTTTTTTTTTTTTCTTGGTAAGGTTATAGTGTATTGAAAATGAAAATTAAGGAGTAGTAGAGGAGTACTAGAGGACTTTAAAAGAAATAAGAGAAAAAGAAAAATAGAAAATAGAAGAGAAAAAGGAGAAAAAAAGAAAGAAAAAAAAAAAGAATTTTCCCTAATTAAAAAAATCGTAAAAATCTATGAAAATGAAAGTTAAGGAGTGATGGGGGAGTAATAGGGAATTTTAAAGGAAAATAAAAGAGAAAAAATAAAAAAGAAAAAATTAAAAAAAAATTTTTTTTTCTTATAAAAAAAAAAAAATGAAAATATATCTAGGAATTTCTCTGGAGCTGTTGCGGTCAGTGTGGGTTCGGCTCAGTTTCAGATATCTCCTCGTTCCAGCTTACAGTTCTCGATATCTACAGGCCTCTTCCGGTGTAATCGGTGTTTTCTACAGGGATTTTAATCTGTTGCACCGCTCTCTTCTGAAGCGGTTCCCTTTGTTTATTTGGCTTCTGTTTGCCGGTTTCTTCAGAGCCTCATTTCTGCCCTGACACAGGCGGGCGGAGGTGGACTCTTATTCAGGTAGCTAGTTCTGTCGCGCTGCTGGGAGGGGCTGGCGCTGCGGGGAGGGGCTGGCGCTGCCGGGAGAGGCTGGCGCTGGTTTCTCGGTCTGCGCTGCTCAGGATCCCGGCTGCTCTATATGGAGCGCGCCGTGCGCTGTGCGCAGCTCCAGCCCTCGGGTGTTCCACAAAAGCGCGGAACAAAAGGCTGCGTCCGCTCTTGTGCCTTCCCCGTCAGAGCGGTCCAGGCAGCCAGGAGCTTGACTGGCGCACTCTCTCCGGGTGCGGCGCACCCTCTCCCTTCCACGGTCCCAATCTCGGTTTCTGCCGGCGCCAGTCGGGTGCGTGCGCCTTCTGCCCTCTGCCCCCAGCCCCAGTCCCCGCCCGTGCCGGTCGGGTGCCTGCGCGCTGTGTCTCGCCGCGACCTGCTCCCGCCTCCGGCGGGTCCGGGCCGGCCTGCAGTCTGCGAGCCCCTCTCCGGACTCTCTCGGTCCCCCAGTTCCGCGAACGGCCGGCAGCGTGTTCAGGCCGGTCAATTTTCTCTCTCTTCCCTGCTCTCCCACAGTTCAAGTTGGCAACTCACAAAAGCTCCCTCCGATTGTCCTCAGGGCACTCAGGCCCGGACCCTGCCCCAAACAATGCCGCCCGCTCCTCTCCGTGCCGCCCCCACTTGCTGGTGGCGGATGCGGGTGTCTGGGGCACTTTTCTGCTGAGAGTTGCTTTTAGGCACATAATCTGTGGGTTTTATTTATTGTTTCCCTCCCAGTCAGGTTGCCCTCCTAGATTCAAACACTTCCCCCAGGCCCGCCAGTGCGAGGGTTTCCCGGTGTCTGGAAACGTCCTCTAAAGACTCGCTTCCCGGGACGGATCTCCGTCCTTAGCTCTTTTGTCTCACTTTTTATCTTTTATATCTTGTCCTACCTCCTTTTGAAGACAATGGGCTGCTTTTCTGGGCGCCTGATGACCTCAGCTAGCGATCAGAAGTTGTTTTGTGAAGTTTGCTCTGCGTTCAGATATTCTTTTGATGAATTTGTAGGAAAGTGGTCTCCCCATCCTACTCCTCCACCATCTTGGCTCCTCCTCCAAATAGTTGCAATTTTGGTGCTCTTGCAGGAGGAGAGGAGCACGTATCTTTCTACTCTATCATCTTGAATTGGAAGCTGAGATAAAGATTTAGAATAAAGAACAATTTTGTTCTTTCAAATGAAATTCTTTCATTTCTGGGAAAACTAGATTGAACCAGTTATCTTAGTTATAGACATTTTTTTGTACAGAAAGAGTACAAATTTTTTTTTTTTTTTTGAGACAGGAAAAAGAAACAGTCTTATGACTTATCTTAGAACACCAAATTAACAGATTCCCCCCCACTCTTTCGCACCTTCCACCTAATCTATCTTTGAACTTATCCAAAATAGAAAGGAAAGCTGAAAACCTGTAGTGTTTAGTTAGTAGTGAAGGCAATGAGCCCAGAGTTCTGCTCCTCCATAATTCCCCAGGAACTGTCGCCTCAGGAGTTGACACTTGAAAGACACAGTTTGGAACCTGAGGGGGTTGGGTGAGAGGAGAGGGTTGAAAAAGTGAAAATTAAATCTCAGTACTGGAGAGACAAGACCCATGTGCCTGGCCAACGGGGAGTGGCAGCATCACCCTTTTGTGAGAATACCAACATAACAAAGACTGCTTCTACTGGGGAATCTGTCATTCTTGAATTCCAGCTTTCTGGCATCTATGTTGTCCAGTGACAAGCCTTCAGTGGGGAGAGTCCACCTAAACTTTTAAAAAAAGTGCATATAACAAAGTAAGACTCTGGTAAAAATTAAAATATTGTTATGGGATTGTGCCAATATTGTTGTGATTGCCTGAGTTCAGTGGTCATTCCTTTTTTCTGGAATGTGGGACACACACAACTGATTTTATGACAAGTCTCCACAATAGTATGCTGTTATATTTTATTCTATGCAGTTTTATTGAGAAAATGGAGATATTCCTTGTCTTTGGGCAACAAGTCAGTAGTAGAACCTAGAATAGCAATATAGTCTGCTAATTTCTCTTCAGAAAATACTGCGGGTTTACAGGTGTTCTTTTCACGGTGCTGAAAGGTGAGCTGTTTATTTCATGTCCTTGTAATAGCAGAGAGCATTCTGCTACCAATAATGCTCTAGTCATGAAAGTCTAGATTTTTATAAAATTCTGTTTCTTTTCCCTTCTCATAGGAACTAGGGATTCTCTGGTTTCTGGTTTTACCCATGTGAACGTGGGCAAACTGAATCTGAACGAACAGGCTGAACTTCAGATCTGGCTGGACACCTCAAAAAGTAGCCCTCAAATTATGTTACTTGAAAAAATATACTCAAATTCATGGAATTAATAGCTTAAAATCCATTGAGCAAGAAATAATGTTTACTTAGTTTCATAGTGAGTAATTTGTGTTTGAGCTCTGACAAATTATGGTAATCTTAACTCTACTACTCCAGGCCATAGAGATGATTTCCTTCTTTCTTTCTTTTCCTCTCTTTCTTTTAAAAACACTTTGGAGGGGAGCAAAATTGAAATGCCCCGGCCATGGACACAAATATGTTTTCCAACTAAAATGTAGGTAATGGTTCAGTTTTATACTTAAAAATACATTTAAAAATATTCAGTCACTAACTTTGCATGTGTTTACTGGTGGAATGGCACTCACAGGCTTAAATTCATCCGATAGACCTGTCCTTGGAATATTTTATGTAGTTGACACAGCTGTCATCTAGCAATACCAATTTTCAGTTATCTCCACTAGTATGGTGCCCATCATGAGCTCGTTGTCATCTTGCATACAGCCCTTTAGAAATTCTTGTGTCTAACTTGAAATGGTTGTACTTTTCAAAGTCTAAAAAAAAAAAAATCAACTGTTAAATTCAACCACAATAAACAAACCAAACACACAGATTTCCTTTATTCTCTTCCCAAATAAAAAAATTCAGTGCCATAAAGTACCTATTTTAGAAAGACTAAATTCATAATTCTCATTGCACTTTAGAAAGACTAAATTCATAATCCTCATTGCTTATATAATTCTAATTGGTAAACAAATTCTTTATTGGTTATATAAGTTGCAAATATCTTCCCTCCAGTCTGCAGTTATCTTTTACTTAGTTTTTCATGTCTTTTGTCATACTAAAATTTCAGTGATGCATTCAGTGTATCAATTTGTTTTTCTGTAACTGGTACTTAAAAAAGTTCATTGCTCTACCAAAGACACAATGATAGTCTCCTATATTTTCTTCTGAATATTTTTTAGTGTTTGTGTTTAGAATTAGGTCTTCAGTGCACCTGGAATTTATGGTTATGTTTGGTAAAAGATAGGGATCTAATTTTTGATTCCACATAAATTATCAATACAGTCAAAAGTGCTAAAATAACACTGTCTAGAGTCAAAGACTCAGATAAGACTGAAAGGGACAAGTTTTTATATTGAATTTTAAAGAGCCTTCAAGATTATTTATATTTTAATTATTTGTTTCCCTAAAAAGACAACTTTGAAATGTATAAGCAAAAATTATTGGAAATACAGGGCCACATTGACCAAACCAGTATTATAGGGAGAAATTTAATGCAACTATCTCAGATATCAAAGATTAAGTAGACAAAAAAGCTAATAAACTTCAACTTTATATACATTTGTGTGTATGTGTGGTTTTGTAGGCAGAAAATAGATATTAGAAAATTATCTTCAAGTATCTATGGAGTGCTTCAAAAACTGACTGTTAGGCCACATAGAAAAACGTACATGTTTTCTAAAAGTTACATAGGACATAGTTCCTGACCACAATGCAATAAAACTATAAATGTACCACTAAAGAATAGCCAAAATTTTGTCCAGTTAGAAATTTTAAAATACCATTGTTAGAAAGGAAATTAAAGGGTAGATTACAGATTACTTGAAAATTAATAGCAGTGAGAACAGCCTATGGAATGTGGACAAAGATATTTAAAGGAAAATGTATATTTTTTAATAAATTTATTAGATAATAAAAGAAATTGTTAAAAAAGTAATCAGCTAAAGAGGCATAAAAAGAAATGCAAAGAAATCTAAAAGGAAGGGATTAATAAATAAAAAATTGGAATTTAACTAATTCATGGTGTTATTTTGGATTAACTGGCCTAATACTAGTTACAACATTTTGAAGTTTATTATACCTGATTCTTTCTTTTCTCCCTTCCTGGTTCCTTTCTTTCCTTCTTCTCTCGCTCCCTCCTACCCTTCTCTCTCCAAATAAAAATACCTTTGCCCATTCATATTCTTTTCAGTGCTTTAGTTTAAATCATGTCAGTTTTAACATGTAATGATTTACATACATGTCTGTCTTCCCATCTAGACAGTGAGCTCTTAATAGTAGGAACCATATCTTAATCATCTTTGCATTTCCAGAACCCCATAGGTGCTTATCACATATCAGTGAGGCAAAATATATATAGACTGAGAATGTAACTTTGAATGGTCAGGTTTCTATAACTTGAACTAATTCTGCCTATTTTAGGTAAGACGTTGCCATATATTATTCTCTTGAAATAAAAAAATTGTGTTCGTAAATAGTATTCTGCCGCCAGTGGAAAATGTTTAATTTATAAAAACCTCTGTGCTGTCCTGTGCTTGGTCACTCAGCCACGTCCCACTCTACGTGACCCCATGGGTTGCCTCACGCCAGGCCCCTCTGTCCATGGGGATTCTCCAGGCAAGAATACGAGAGAGGGTTGCCATGTCCTCCCCCTGGGGATCTTCCCAACCCAGGGATTGAACCCAGGTCTCCCGCATTGCAAATGGACTCTTCACAGACTTAGCCACCAGGGAAATAAAAACATCTGACACATTTTCAGATAATGCAGAAGCATATTGGCTGTCCGCTGGAAAAGGCCAGTGTCAGACATATGCAATGAACACAGCTGAGCATCACTGTGAGGGCATACTGGTTACTCTGCTCTAGGGGGCAGACCGGAGCTGAGCTTTGGACGGTAACGCTGGACACAGAGAAACCTCCCTGCTGGGCAGTGACAGAATCACTGCTTCAGACAGAAAGGAGAGAACTGCAGCATTTCCTATGAAAACTTTTGGAGGCTGGATTAATCTAATTAAACACTGGATGATTTTTATGACTTATTAATGTATTTAAAGGTACATATGAGGGGAATGATGAACTGGTTTTCTCCATGGGGCACAAGAAGAGGAAGGAGGCATAGAATGCTTGTGCAGATGGTTTACGTTTACACAATGGGAGATTTTAAACTAGCAAAGGGAGGGATTATAAATGCTAATTTTCTTTGTCTTTGGAGTTTTTAACATTCTGTTGTAACCTAGGATTATATAACTCTGTTTTGACTGAAATCCTGCTAACTTTGGAGCCAGTTATACTAGTTGACTGAGCATAGTTCTGCCCCATCTGATTATGGAGATGTGAGGGG
Source organism: Cervus elaphus (assembly GCF_910594005.1). NCBI lineage: Eukaryota > Metazoa > Chordata > Mammalia > Artiodactyla > Cervidae > Cervus > Cervus elaphus. Next base: position 43,829,288 of record NC_057845.1, read on the forward strand.
AAAAAAACGGTGAATGGTGCAGCCACTGTGGACAAGGGTATGGAGTTTCCTCAAAAAATTAAAAATAAAGCTACCATATAATCCAGCAATTCCCTTCTGGGTATTGATATGAAGGAAACAAAACAGTAGCTCAAAAACACATATGCACTCCCATGTTCATTGCAGCGTTATTTACAACAGCTAAGACATGGAAACAATCTAAGTCTCTACTGATGGGTGAATAGATAAAGATGTGGTGTATATATGTGAAATCTTGCCATTCACGACAACTTAGTTGGACCTTGAGAGCATTATGCTAAGTGAGATAAGTCAAACAGAGAATGACAAATACTGTATGATCTCACTTATATGTGGAATCTTAAAAATCAAAACCAAAACAAGCTCATTGATAACAGAGAACAAACTGGTGACTGCCAGAGGTCAGGGGTGAAAGGTGTGGAGAAAATGAGGGATGTGAAATGGGTGAAGATAGTCAAAAGGGACAAACCTCCAACTATAAAAAATATACGCCACGGGGATGTAATGTACAGCAAGGTGACTATAGTAAACAATATTTTATTGCATATTTGAAAGTTGCTAAGAGAATAGATCTTATAAGTTCTCACCACAAGAAAAATTCTGAAGCCATGAATGGTGATGGATGTTAATGAATTATTGTGGTGATCATTTCACAGTAAATACAAATATCAAATCATTATGTTGTACACCTGAAACTAATATGTTATATGTCAATTATACCTCAAAAGAAATAAAAAAAGAGAGAAAACAACAGATGAACAGAGAACAGACTGGTGGTTACCTGAGGTGGAGAAAGGGTATGGGCAGACAGTGGGTGAAATGGGTGAAGACAGTCAAAAAGTGCCAACGTCCACTATAGAATAAATAAGTCCTAGGGATATAATGTGCAGTGTGGTGACTACAGTTAACAATGCTATATTGTTTAAATAAAAGTTGCTAAGAGAGTAGATCTTAAAAGTTGCCATCACAAGGAAAGAATTGTGTAACAGTAGATATTAATTGGACATTGTAATGGTCATTTTGCAGTGCATACAGATGGGAATCACTATGGGCTTCCCTGATGGCTCAGATGCTAAAGAATTCACCTGCAGTGTGGGAGACCTGGGTTCGATCCCTGGTCAGGAAGATCCCATGGAAGAGGGCATGGCCACCCACTCCAATATTCTTGCCTGGAGAATCCCCATGGACAGAGGAGCCTGGCAGACTACAGTCCATGGGTCATAAAGAGCTGGACACGACTGAGCGACTAAGCACAGCACACAGGAATCATTATATTGTGCATCTGAAATGAATATGATGCTATAGGTCAGTTCAGTTCAGTTCAGTTGCTCAGTCATGTCCTATTCTTTGCGACCCCATGAACCACAGCACGCCAGGCCTCCCTGTCCATCACCAACTCCTGGAGTCCACTCAAACCCATGTCCATTGAGTCGGTGATGCCACCCAGCCATCTCATCCTCTGTTGTCCCCTTCTTCTCCCGCCTTCAATCTTTCCCAGCATCAGGGTCTTTTCAAATGAGTCAGCTCCTTACATCAGGTGGCCAAAGTATTGGAGTTTCAGCTTCAACATTAGTCCTTCCAATGAACACCTAGGACTGATCTCCTTTAGGATGGACTGGTTGGATCTTCTTGCAGTCCAAGGGACTCTCAAGAGTCTTCTCCAACACCACAGTTCAAAAGCATCAATTCTTCGGCGCTCAGCTTTCTTTATAGTCCAACTCTCATATCCATACATGACTACTGGAAAAACCATAGCCTTGATTAGACAGACCTTTGTTGACAAAGTAATGTCTCTGCTTTTTAATATGCTGTCTAGGTTGGTCCTAACTTTCCTTCCAAAGAGTAAGTGTCTTTTAATTTCATGGCTGCAGTCACCATCTGCAGTGATTTTGGAGCCCAGAAAAATAAAGTCAGCCACTGTTTCCACTGTCTCCCCATCTATTTCCCATGAAGTGATGGGACCAGATGCCATGATCTTAGTTTTCTGAATGTTGAGCTTTAAGCCAACTTTTTCAGTCTCCTCTTTCACTTTCATCAAGAGGCTCTTTAGTTCTTCTTCACTTTCTGCCATAAGGGTGGTGTTATCTGCATATATGAGGCTATTGATATTTCTCCCGGCAATCTTGATTCCAGCTTGTGCTTCTTCCAGCCCAGCGTTTCTCATGATGGACTCTGCATATAAGTTAAATAAGCAGGGTGACAATATACAGCCTTGACTTACGTCTAAATAAAAAAGCAAGCAAGCAAACAAAGAGCGATAGCGAACTGTGAAATGCCTTGATTTCAGCCAGATTCTTCTCCTCAGCTTGTGCATGGATGTGTACGCAGCAGTTCTTAAGTGATTTGTACCCCGGAGCAAAGCAGAACCTGTCCTTGGCTCATGATCTCTGAGTCATTACCATTGTTTTTTTTTTTTTTAAACTGATTTCCAGGATTTGCTTGTTCATTCAACACAGAGATTTTTGACTTCCTGTTCTGTGTTAGTGGTACTACTAGAATACTGGAGTGAGTAGCCTTTCCCTTCTCCAGGGGATCTTCCCAACCCAGGGATTGAACCTAGGCCTCCTGCATTGCAGGTGATTTCTTTACCAGCTGAGCCACAAGGGAAGCCCAGGGGTACTACAGTGAGCAGAAATACAGATAAAAACCTCTGTCTTCCACGAGCTAACGTTCCAGTGAGGAAGATAAATAGTAAACAAAAGTCTATGCATCACTTCCTCATAGATAACTGCTGCTGCTGCTGCTAAGTTGCTTCAGTCGTGTCTGACCCTGTGCGACCCCATAGACGGCAGCCCACCAGGCTCCCCCGTCCCTGGGATTCTCCAGGCAAGAACACTGGAGTGGGCTGCCATTTCTTTCTCCAATGCATGAAAGTGAAAAGGGAAAGTGCAGTCGCTCAGTCGTGTCTGACTCCTAGCGACCCCATGGACTGCAGCCTACCAGGCTCCTCCGTCCATGGGATTTTCCAGGCAAGAGTACTGGAGAGGGTTGCCATTGCCTTCTCACATAGATAACTAATTTTAAAAAAAGATTGTGTGTCTCTCTAAGCTTGAAGACCTTAGCAAGCTCATTACGTACAGAATTAAATCAAAACTTTTCAGCATGGCATCAAACACCCCATGTAGCTGGTTTTCAAACTTCGGTGACAAAGATACTATTTCAAACTCTTCTTGCCTCCTTCCCTCTCTCTGTCCTCAGTGTTCTGTGTCCTATGCCTCTTTCTTTACAGCAGATGATTTCATTGCCATTGTGTAAATCGCCTTCAAGTGTTTTGGTGGAGGGTTAAATGTAAATGAATGAAATCTTCATAATGACTATTATATCTCTTTGTTTAGATTTTCCATTTGCAGTGGGCCCCGGTTAGCCATTCATTAAAGTGCAGTAATAAGGTACTGGTCATGAACCATTTTAACCTGAGCAAGAAGCCAAGTACTTTCCCAAGACTCTCTTTTCTTACCTCTGAAGTACATCTATCACCTCTGACTAGTTATTGGGTGTTTAAAGATTTCTCATTACATTCTTATAAACAAGTGGCTATTTTTTTTCACCTCTTAATTGCAAACATAATATGATAATGGCATCACCACTTCCAGGCAAGTGCAGGAACAGGAGGAAAAAAAATTTTAAGAAAGGGGAATGAGAAAAACAAAATATGAGGACTTCTAAGAGCAAGGAGACTTTGGCCACCTCATGCGAAGAGTTGACTCATTGGAAAAGACCCTGATGCTGGGAGGGATTGGTGGCAGGAGGAGAAGGGGACGACAGCGGATGAGATGGCTGGATGGCATCACTGACTTGATGGGCATGAGTTTGAGTAAACTCCGGGAGTTGGTGATGGACAGGGAGGCCTGGCGTGCTGCGATTCATGGGGTCGCAAAGAGTTGGACACAACTGAGCGACTGAACTGAACTGAACTGAAGAGCAAGGAGAGATACAAAAGCCTTCCTCAGTGATCAGTGCAAAGAAATAGAGGAAAATAAATAGAATGGGAAAGACTAGAGATCTCTTCAAGAATATTAGAGACACCAAGAGAACATTTCATGCAAAGATGGGCACAATAAAGGGCAGAAGTGGTATGGATCTAACAGAAGCAGAAGATATTAAGAAGAGGTGGCAACAATACACAGAAGAACTATATACAAAAGATCTTCATGACCCAGATAATCATGATGGTGTGATCACTTACCTGGAGCCAGACATCCTGGAATGCGAAGTCAAGTGGGCCTTAGGACGCATCACTGTGATCAAAGCTAGTGGAGGTGATGGAATTCCAGTTGAGCTATTTCAAATCCTAAAAGATGATGCTGTGGCAGTGCTGCACTCAATATGCCAGCAAATTTGGAAAACTCAGCAGTGGCCACAGGACTGAAAAAGGTCAGTTTTTATTTCAACCCCAAAGAAAGGCAATGCCAAAGAATGCTCAAACTACCGCACAATTGCACTCATCTCACATGCTAGTAAAGTAATGCTCAAAATTCTCCAAGCCAGGCTTCAGCAATACATGAAACGTGAGCTTCCAGTTGTTCAAGCTGATTTAGAAAAGGCAGAGGAACCAGAGATCAAATTGCCAACATCCGCTAGATCATCGAAAAAGCAAGAGAGTTCCAGAAAAACATCTATTTCTGCTTTATTGACTATACCAAAACCTTTGACTGTATGGACCACAACAAACTCTGGAAAATCCTTAAAGAGATGGGAATACCAGATCACCTGACCTGTCTCCTGAGAAATCTGTATGCAGGTCAGGAAGTATCAGTTAGAACTGGATATGGAACAACAGATTGGTTCCAAATAGGAAAAGGAGTATGTCAAGAATGTATGTTGTCACTCTGTTTATTTAACTTATATGCACAGTACATCATGCGGAATGCCAGGCTGGATGAAGCACAAGCTGGAGTCAAGATTGCCGGGAGAAATATCAATAACCTCAGATATGCAGATGACACCACCCTTATGGCAGAAAGTGAATAAGAACTAAAGAGCCTCTTGATGAAAGTGAAAGAGGAGAGTGAAAAAGTTGGCTTGAAACTCAACATTCAGAAAACTAAGATTATGGTATCCAGTCCCATCGATTCATGGCAAATAGATGGGTAAACAGTTGAAACAGTGGCAGACTTTATTTTTCTGGGCTCCAAAATCACTGCAGGTGTGATTGCAGCCATGAAATTAAAAGACACTTACTCCTTGGAAGGAAAGTGATGACCAACCTAGACAGCATAATAAAAAGCAGAGACAGTACTTTGCCAACAAAGGTCCATCTAGTCAAAGCTATGGCTTTTCCAATAGTCATGTATGGATGTGAGAGTTGGATTATAAAGAAAGCTGAGTGCTGAAGAGTTGGTGCTTTTGAACTGTGGTGTTGGAGAAGACTCTTGAGAGTCCCTTCGACTGCAAGGAGATCCAACCAGTCCATCCTAAAGGAGATAAGTCCTGAATATTCATTGAAAGGACTGATGCTGAAGCTGAAACCCCAGTTCTTTGGCCACCTGATGCGAAGATCTGACACTTTGGAAAAGACCCTGATGCTGGGAAAATTGAGGGCGGGAGAAGGGAACGACAGAGGATGAGATGGTTGGATGGCATCACCGACTCAATGGACATGAGTTAGATTAAACTCTGGAAATTAGTGATGGACAGGGAGGCCTGGCGTGCTGCAGTCCATGGTGTTGCAAAGAGTTGTACACTACTGAGTGACTGAACTGAGCTGAACTGAAAGCTCATCTGATAAATAATTTCTAGTGATGTTATATACAACATGACATACAACTATAAGGACCACTGCTGTATGTTATATATGATAGTTATTAAGGGTAAATCCTAAAGCTTTCATCATAAGGAGAACTTTCTCCTCCCCTCCCCCAGCCCCCGTTTTTTTTCCCATTTCTTTTTATTGGATCTATATGAGATGATGGATGTTAACTAATCTTATTATGGTAATCATTTCACAGTATATTTAAAGTCAAACTTTATGCTGGACTTCCCTGGTGGCTCAGATGGTAAAGTGTTTGCCTACAGTGTGGGAGACCTGGGTTCAGATCCTGGGTCGGGAAGATCTCCTGGAGAAGGAAAGGGCAACCCACTCCAGTATTCTTGCCTAGAAAACCCCATGGACGGAGAAGCCTGGTAGGCTACAGTCCATGGGGTCTCAAAGAGTTGGACACGACTGAGCGACTTCACTTTATGCTGTGTGCCTGAAACTCAAACAGTGATGTATGTAAACATAACTCAGTAAAACGGGGTGGGGTGAAGGTCATCTGATTCAAGACTGTCTCATCCAAATTCCTACTTGAGGCAAGAATTCCTTCTGCAATGAGTCTGCAAGGTGCCCTCCAGCCTCCCTTCCTCCCTCCCTCCCCTCTTTCCTTCCCTCCTTCTACCCACTTCCTCCTTACTTTCCTTTTTCTTTCTTCCTTCCTTCCTTTCATGTATGGTTGATACACAATGTTGTGTTAGTTTCAGGTATAGGAGGGGATTCTTGCCTCACAGAGGAATTTGGATGAGACAGTGTTGAATCAGATGGCCTTCACCCCGCCCCTGCTTTATTGGGATATATTCCCATACATCACTGTTTGAGTTTCAGGCATACAGCAGCATAGTGATCAGTAATTTTTTTCAGATTCTTTTCCATTATATGTTATTACAAGAGGGTGAATGTAGTTCCTGGTGCTATGCAGTAAATCCCTGCTGCTTATCTATTTGATGTACAGTTTGTATCTGTTAATCCCATACCCCTAGTTTGTCCCTCCACCCCCTTCTTTGGTAACCATAAGTTTCTTTTCTGTGTCTATGAGGCTGTTTCTGCTTTGTATATATATTCTTTTGTGTTATCTTTTGATTCCACACATCAGTGATATCATATCAGTTCAGTTCAGTCACTCAGTCGCATCTGACTCTCTGTGACCCCACAGACTTGCAGCACGCCAGGCTTCTGTCTTTTTCAGTCTGATGTTTCATTATATTCTCTAGGTCTGCTCCTGTTGCTGCAAGTGGCAGTATTTCTTTTTTTATGACTAATATTCCATTGTATATGCACTTACCACATCTTCTCAAGCCAGTCTTTCCTTGGTGTTTGTCAGGGCCGGAAAGGCAGCCGGTTTCACTGTGTTAAAGTTCTCATGGCTGATGCCCCTTGCAGTCTGCCACCTCTCTCCTGCAAAAACGGTCCTTTCTCATCCTGAGCTGCAGTCTTCCTGTTGGAAGAGTTCCATCCACAAGGAACTTGGTCTTTTTCTTTCCCGCTGTCCCCTTGCCGCATAGGTCTTGTCCCTCTGCTGAAGGATGTAGCTACAGCTCCTTGAAGAGCACACTCGTGCCTTTCTCTGCTCCATGGTCCAACCCATGCGGTTCCTCAGGTGAACTTTCTGTGTCATCTGTCGTTCCTCAGAGACTGAGTCACCGTAAATGCCTTCACTTAAACCTCTCTAGCTTGCAAATTCTCTGTTTAAATTTTGGCATCCATAGTAGTCAACATGTAAATGAAAAGAAGAAGCCATTTAAAACTCAAAGTTGCAAATATTAACAAAAATTAATTCTCAGGGTTTGGGGAGAATGAGATACCATATTAAAGGTAAAAAATTGTTCAATTTTTCCTGAAAGTGTGTCACAAGAATGATGAAACTATTGTTACTGTCTGACCTAGTAAATTTCTTTATAGGGACCTATCCTTAAGAAATAATAATTGTGGGATAAAATATTTTTGCATGATGATTTTCTTACAGCTTTGTTTCATTTAAAAACACCATTGTAAAACAGCTTAATTAAGGTATAATTGGTGTTTAGTAAACTATTTATAAAGCATACAGTTCGCCATAAAGTCCTCATATTTAAAGTGTAGAATTTGATATGTTTTTTGTTTTATTATTGTTAAGCATTCATTACATAAATTTACCAGCTAGATAAATTTTGACACATGTATACATTCATGCCCCTTTGTAAGAACCCCACTTTTCTCCTTCCCATAACTTCACCCTGTCCCAGACAACCTCTATTCTACTTTCTGTCGCTATAGATTAACTGATGTTTTCTAAACACGTGTACGAATGAAATCATACAGAATGATTTTTTTTTGGTTTGACTTCTTGCACTCTGTGCTATTATTTTGGATTCATCTATGTTAATTATTTGCTGAGTAGTATTTCATTATATAGATGTACCACAGTCTGTTTAATCCTTCACCATGATGGACATGTGGGTGGTTTCCAGTTTTCAGTTCAGTCGAGTCGCTTAGTCGTGTCCAACTCTTTGAGACCCCATGGGCTCAGCACTTCAGGCCTCCCTGTCCATCACCAACTCCCGGAGTCCACCCAAACTCATGTCCATCAAGTGGGTGATGCCATCCAACCATTTCTATCCTCTGTCATCCCTTTCTCCTCCCTCTTTCAATCTTTCCCAGTATCAGGGTCTTTTCCAGTGAGTTAGTTCTTCACATCAGTTAGTTGGCCACACAGTGGCCAAAGGATTGGAATTTCAGCTTCAGTACCAGTCCTTCCAATGAATATTCAGGACTGATTTCCTTTAGGATGGACTGGTTGAATCTTCTTGCAGTCCAAGTGACTCTCAAGAGTCCTCTCTAACACCACAGTTCAAAAGCATCAATTCTTCGGCGATCAGCTTTCTTTATAGTCCAACTCTCACATCCATACGTGACTACTGGGAAAACCATAGCTTTGACTAGACTGAACTTTGTTGGCAAAGTAATGTCTCTGCCTTTTAATATGCTGTCTAGGTTGGTCATAGCTTTTCTTCCAAGGAGCAAGCGTCTTTTTATTTCATGGCTGCAGTAACCAGCTGCAATGATTTTGGAGCCAAAGAAAATAAAGTCTCTCACTGTTTCCATTGTTTCTCCATCTATTTGCCATGAAGTGATGGGACCAAATGCCATGATCTTAGTTTTCTGAATTTTGAGTTTCAAGCCAACTTTTTCATTCTCCTCTTTCACTTTCGTCAAGAGGCTCTTTAGTTCCTCTTCACTTCTTGCCATAAGGGTGGTATCATCTGCATATCTGAGGTTATTGATATTTCTCCCAGCAATCTTGATTCTAGTTTGTGCTTCATCCAGCCTGGCATTTCGCATGATGTACTCTGCATATAAGTTAAATAAACAGGGTGACAATATACAGCCTTGATGTACTCCTTTCCCAGTTTGGAACCAGTCTGTTCTATGTCCAGTTCTAACTGTTGTTTCCTGACCTGTAGCTGAAAAATAGAAACTAAAAGTTAAAAAAAAAATCCAGATAGTTAAAAAAAGTTTATATATATGGTCTCCATATATATTCCAGACAAAAGTCCTTATCATATATGTGATTTGCAAGTGTTCTTTCCCAGTATATTGTCTTTTCATTTTGTTAATGTGTTTTTCAAAGAGCTACTGCTGCTGCTGCTAAGTCGCTTCAGTCATGTCTGACTCTGTGCGACCCCATAGACGGCAGCCCACCAAGCTCCCCCGTCCCTGGGACTCTCCAGGCAAGAACACTGGAGTGGGTTGCCATTTCCTTCTCCCATGCATGAAAGTGAAAAGTGAAAGTGAAGTCGCTGAGTCGTGTCTGACTCTTCTCGACCCCACAGACTGCAGCCCACCAGACTCCTCCGTCCATGGAATCCTCCAGGCAAGAGTACTGGAGTGGGTTGCCATTGCCTTCTCTGTTTCAAAGAGCGTAAGTTCTTAATTTTAAAGTCCAACTTTAAAATTAGTTTTTACTTTGTAGATTGTGATTTTGGAGTATTTGAGAAATTTTTACTTAACAAAGTGTCACAAAAGATTTTCTCCTGTGTATTCTAGACATTTTATGATTTTAGGTTTTACATGTAGATTTATGGTCAATTTTGAGTTAACATTTGTATATGTTGTGAAGTATAGACAGAGGTGAGTTAAAAATATTTTGGCACATATTTATGTCAGAGCAAATAATTGTTCCAACGCTTTGTTGAAAACTCTACCCTTCATTTTTCCATTGAATTTTCGTGCACCTTTGCCAAACATCAGTTAAACATACACGTGAATCTATTTCTCTAATTTCTATTCTATTCCATTGACCTATTCTACTATTTTATTTTAAAATACAGTTATTTTAAGTGTAATATATAACATGTTGATTATTGAAGCATTGAAAGACAAGAAGAAGATAAAAAATCACCCCAAACACAGCTGCCTAGACATAAATGTGATTAACATTTTGGTAATTTTTTCCCCCAGTCTTTCTATGCATTTTTTGTATTTATTTTCAGAAGATGCCTTAAATCCTTCAAGAATGTATATAGTACATCATAATCTTCTTTCCTTCCTTGTTCCCTTTCTCCCTCTCTATCTTTCATCCTTCTTTCCTGTGTTCCATTATGGATAAATAATTTAGCAAAAAAACCACTAACTAGCCTTTTTTCTTCCTTTTCTCTCTGTCCTCTCTCCTTTTTCTTTTTTTTAAGGTTTTTCTTTCTTTTTTTTTTTTAATGTGAACCATTTTTCAAGTCTTTATTGAATTTTTTACGGTATTGCTTCTGCTTGGTGTTTTGGTTTTTAGGCCACAAGGTATGTGGGATCTTAGCTCCTCAACCAGGGATTGAACCTGTAGCCCCTGAGTTGGAAGATGAAGTCTCAACCACTGGACCAACAAGGAAGCCCCCTCCTCTTTCTTTATTTTCTTTTTTCTTCCTCCCCTCCTTCCTTTTTCCCTTCCTCGGGGCTGAAGGTTAGACTCATTGTCATTGTTTCACATGCATGTATAAGTATGTGTAGAGATGTGTGTGTATACTGGTAAGCATGTTTTCGAGCTAAGAATTCAGTTTGGTGCCACTGGAAGATTGGTTACATTCAGGGGAACTGAGTCAGCAGTAAATATATTGAGGTTAATGGGAGTCAAATTTCCACTGTCGAGAAAAGAGGTATAAATGTAGAAAAACGGAGGAGGGGTCATTGAATAAGCCCTGTTTTGTTGGATTGAAACTGGAGGCTTTAAATATATGTAAATAAGTATGTTTGTATATATAGGCATAAATTTCTGTGTGCTGTCACCCTGCTTATTTAACTTATATGCAGAGTTCAGTTCAGTTCAGTCACTCAGTTGTGTCCGACTCTTTGCGACCCCATGAACCGCAGCATGCCAGGCCTCCCTATATGCAGAGTACATCATGAGAAATGCCAGGCTGGATGAAGCACAAGCTGGAATAAAGTGTGAGAGAAATATCAATAACCTCAGGTATGCAGATGACACCACCCTTATGGAAAAAAGTGAAGAAGAACTAAAGAGCCTCTTGATTAAAGTGAAAGAGGAGAGTGAAAAAGCTGGCTTAAAACTCAACATTCAGAAAACTAAGATCATGGCATTCAGTCCCATTACTTCATGGCAAATAGATGGGGAAACAATGGAAACAGTGAGATACTTTATTTTTTTGGGCTCCAAAATCACTGCAGATGGTGACTGCAGCCATGAAATTAGAAGACACTTGCTCCTTGGAAGAAAAGCCATGACCAACCTAGACACCATATTAAAAAGCAGAGACATTACTTTGCCAGCAATGGTCCATCTAGTCAAAGCTTTGGTTTTTCCAGTAGTTGTGTGTGGATGTGAGAGTTGGACCATAAAGAAAGCTGAGTGCCAAAGAATTGATGCTTCTGAGCTGTTGTGTTGGAGGAGACTCTTGAGAGTTCCTTGGACTGCAAGGAGATCAAACCAGTCAGTCCTCAAGGAAACTGGTCCTGAATATTCATTGAAAGGACTGATAGTGAAGCTGAAGCTCCAATGCTTTGGTCACCTGATGCGAAGAACTGACTCATTGGAAAAGACCCTGATGCTGGGCAAGATTGAAGGCAGGTGGAGAAGGGGACAACAGAGGATGAGATGGTTCAAGCCATCACTGATTTGATGGACATGAGTTTGAGCAAGCTTTGGGAGTTGGTTATGGACAGGGAAGCCTAGCATGCTTCAGTCCATGGGGTTGCAAAAAGTTGGACACGACTGAGTGACTGAACTGAACTGATATTGTTTTCTATTTGTTTGGGTTTTTTTTTTTTTTTTTGGGTGTGTTATTTTTGGCTGCCCCTTGTAGCTTATGAAATTGTAGTTCCCCAACCAGAGATCAAACCTGGTCCCCAGTAGTGAAAGCACCAAATCCTAACCACTAAACCCCCAGGGAATTTCCCTGTTTTCCATAGTGGCTGCACAAATTCACATCCCACAAATAGTGTAAAAAGAGTTCCCTTTTCTCCACACCATCTCCAGCATTAATTATTTCTAGACTTTTTGTGATGAACATTCTGATCTATACAAGGTGTTATCTCTTTCTAGTTTTGATTTGTCTCTCTCTAACAATAAGTGATGTTAAGCATCTTTTCATGTGCCTTTTGCTGTCTTTATTCCTGACCACTGATTTGAAGCTTACTTGAATGACTGAGGATCAAGGTGGGGTCAATCATCATTTCATCTAAAGTAAAAGGGTAAATTTTGCACCATCCTTTTTAATTGGGTAACTCCCATTGTAGGGGAAAAATAATGAGTCACTTATCCCTAGAGGAAATTTCTCCAGTTAACAAAGGTAGTCTTGTTTTTGAGAGATGTACGTAGTCTATAAGGAACATGTTGATGTTTGGTTAAGCACTTGTAGATCTCTTATGTACATTCCTAAGAAGTAAGTCACTGTGTTTTGGAAACGGAGGCAAGTTAATGCCTGTACTTCCACTTCAAGAAGTACAATACTGGGGATGCACACAGTGTCCAAGGACCAGGGTTGCTGCCAAACTGCTGGAACTGTCCAGAGGAGGGTGGGGGAGCAGAGATCGACAGTGCTTCTAGTGTGGCTTCTTGGCTAACTGGTAAGCCTTAGGGTTCAGGCTAATCCTTCTTTGAGAAGATTACCTGAGAGTAGTCAATCCAATCTGTCCTATTTGTTCATGCCTATTTGTTTTGCTGAGTGGCAGCTTTTCCACCCCATGAATGACTGAGAATAAGAGTGAAGGGAACATTCAGAGGTATTGACAGGTGTTCTGTGGGGGAAATATTGGAATTGGAGTCATCTCTTGCTGTTTCCAGGAGACTTTTTGGTAAGGTTAAGGAGAATGGGTACCAAATTGTGGTCAGAGCTGTCTGGCAGGGAATGACAGACTCACAGTGTCACATAAGATGATCACAACAGCTTGGGGGAGGTTTCATCTACGCCTTTTCCTCAGGGGAAAATGTCTCCAGGGCAATTGTGAAAGATGAATGATTAATGTTCCCTCCTTCTCCATCTGCCCCAGGGTTTCTGGTGTTCCTTTTTACGGCACCAGGGTTGTTGCTCTCCCTCAACCACTACAAAATCAGTGGTCTGTTTCAATAACTATAACCTCACCTCTTTTCTAGTCATACCCTATTCACACCCACATCTTTTATCTAGTGAGTAGGGTGCGAGAGGGACAAGCCCAGTTTTTCTAAAACTCACGGAGATCCTTACGTCTCTCACCTGGGCATGCATGGGCTATTAGAGGAGAACTCAATGGGCAGTGTACACAATCAAGCATCCATTATTCTTATGAGCTAGGACCATGTCATCCAGTAGGAGAATGCAGGTGGCTGAACTAGAATTAGGTTTGAATCCCCTAGGTCCCCTTTGGGCCAGGCTGTCACCTTTCTGAAGGTACAGCAGTCTAGCTGGCCTAGTGGTGCTATGAAAAGAAAGGATGCAACATCATGCCCAAGAATAGTCAACCCAGAATTCCAAATTCTCAGAATACTTCTGTGTAACCCTCCACTTCTTTCATCCAAACATTACCCAGAAAGTAAGTGGCTGATAGGAGATCCTCTCTTTCCGGACAGAGCTGTATTTGGTGACCAGACTGCTTAAGTTCTGTAAACCAGGAGGAGATGAGGGAGATAGTCAGAAATCTTTTTTTTTAAGTTAAAATTTTTGTATTGAGATAATTATAGATGCATATACTGCGGAAAGATAATACAGAGAGACCTCAAGTATTCTTTTTTTTTTTAAATGTTTGTTCATTTGGCTGCTCTTGGTCTTAGTTACAGCATGTGGGATCTTTTTTTGTTTGTTTGTTTGTTTGTTCTTTCCAGCATGTGGGATCTTTAGCTTCAGCATATGGGATATCCAGTTCACTGACGAAAGATCAAACCCGGGCCCCCTGCATTGGAAGCGCAGAAGCTTAGCTACTAGCCCACCAGGGAAGTCCCAAGATTTCATGTACTCTTTACCCAGTTTCCTCTAGATGTAACATTTTTCATGATTATAGTACAATATCCCAACAACATCCCATGCATGTAGTCAAACTGCAAAATTCTTCCAGCACCACAGGGATCTTCTGCTTTGCCCATTTACAGTCACACTCATTTCCCTGCCACCCCAGCGCCTCCTTAACCCCAGGCAATCATTGTTCTGTTTTCCATTTCCATGATTTTGTCGCTTCAGGATGTTATATAAATAGAATCACAAAGTATGTAAGAAAGCACCTAGTTTTCCACACTAAGTATAATGTTGAGTGTGCTCAGTTGTGGCCGACTCTTTGAGACTACATGGACTGTAGCCTACCATGCTCTTCTGTCCATTGGATTTTTCCAGGCAAGAAAGAACACTGGAGTGGGTTGCCATTTCCTTCTCCAGGGGATCTTCCTGACCCAGGGATTGAACTCACACCTCCTGCATTACAGGGAGATTCTTTACCATGGAGCCACCTGGGAAGCCAAGTATAATGTTAGCTGTGGGTTTTTTTGTATGTGTTCTTGTGCATGCTCTCCTCTCCTTTTCTATTTTTTCTGAGCATTTTCCTATGCTGAATTTTGTTGAATGTGCTTATTCTACATCAACTGATCAGTTCAGTTCAGTTACTCAGTCATGTCCAACTCTTGGCGACCCCATGGACCGCAGCGCGCCAGGCCTCCCCGTCCATCACCGACTCCCGGAGCTTACTCACACTCATGCTCATTTAGTCGGTGATGCCATCCAGCCATCTCATCCTCTGTCATCCCTTCAGCTTCCACCCTCAATCTTTCCCAGCATCAGGGTCTTTTTCCAGTGAGTCAGTTTTTTGCATCAGGTGGCCAAAGTATTGGAGTTTCAGTTTCAGCATCAGTCCTTCCAGCAAATATTCAGGACTGATTTCCTTTAGGATGGACTGGTTGGATCTTCTTGCAGTCCAAGGGATTCTCAAGAGTCTTCTCCAACACCACACTTCAAAAGCATCAATTCTTCAGTGCTTAGCTTTCTTTATAGTCCAGCTCTCACATCCATACATGACTACTGGGAAAACCAAAGCTTTGACTACATGGACCTTTGCTGGCAAAGTAATGTCTCTTGCTTTTTAATATGCTGTCTAGGTTGGTCATAACTTTTCTTCCAAGGAGCAAGTGTCTTTTAATTTCATGGCTGCAGTCACCATCTGCAGTGATTTTGGAGCCCCCCAAAAATCAGATCATTGTTTCCATTGTTTCCCCATCTATTTGCCATGAAGTGATGGGACCAGATGCCATGATCTTAGTTTTCTGAATGCTGAGTTTTAAGCCAGCTTTTTCACTCTCCTCTTTCACTTTCATCAAGAGGCTCTTTAGTTCCTCTTCACTTCTTGCCATAAGGGTGGTGTCATCTGCATATCTGAGGTTATTGATATTTCTCCTGCAATCTTGATTCCAGCTTGTGCTTCATCCAGCCCAGCGTTTCTCATGATGTACTCTGCATATAAGTTAAATAAGCAAGGTGACAATATACAGCCTTGACGTACTCCTTTCCCTATTTGGAACCAGTCTGTTGTTCCATGTCCAGTTCTAACTGATGCTTCCTGACCTGCATACAGATTTCTCAGGAGGCAGGTCAGATGGTCTGGCATTTTCATCTCTTGAGGAATTTTTCACAGTTTGTTGTGATCCATGCATGAACTGATATACTTGTGTAATTTTTCTTTAGTCTATGAATGTCATGGATCATATTGGTTGATTTTTTAATTAGATAAGCCCTGCATCCCTGGGGAAAAAACCCAACTTGCTAATGGCATATAATATTTTTTATATATTGATTAGTTATATTTGCTAATATTTTTGCATCTGTATTCATTAGGGGTATTGATTGGTCTGTTTTCTTTTTTATGCTTTGTTTCTTTGGTTTTGCATCAGAGAAATTCTGGCTTGCCAAAGTCAGTTGGAATGGGTTCTCTCCTATTTTCCAAAAGACATTATGTAGAGTTGGTGTTAATTCTTCCTTAAACATTTGGTAGAGTTCTTCAGTGAAAACTTCTGGGCCTGGAGATTTCTTCTTTGGGAGTATTTGAATTATGAATTCAATTTCCTTAATTGGTTACAGAGCTATTTGAATTATTTCATATTGAGTGAGTTGTGAGAATTTGTGTTTTTCAAGGAATTGGTTCATTTTATTTAAGTCAAACTTTACGTGTGTACAGTCGTTGGGAATGTTTTCTTAATTTTTTTTCTGATGTCTGCAAGGTCTATAGTGAGATCCCTGGTTTTGTTCCTGACATTGATAATTGATGTCTTCTCTCCTTACTTTTTTTTGTCAGTCATGCTACCAGTTATTCATTATATTGATCTTTTCAGAGAACTAGCACTTAGTTTTTACTTTAGTATAGCCTGCTAAAGGTGGAAGTCTAGGACCCAGCTGGCCTTTACTGATGCGGATGTGGGGGAAGCCACAGTTTTGTCTGGGGTGTTTGGCTAGAGAATCGCCATTATTGTCTAAACTTATCTTGTCTTTCTAGGCTCCTCCTTCCTGGTTCTTTGGCTAAAAACAAAAGACAGCAGCCTTTTGCTGGGGTCCAAGTCTGGATCAAGGAACTCATGATCATGGCATTCCTTTGGTCCCTAGATTCTAAGCCTCTCTGCCTTCTTTCAACCCTTCAAAGTCTTCTTATATTTGTTTGTATGTAAAGTTAGGGTTTGTGGTTGTACTAGCAGGAGAAACCGGGAAAATTGTATCTACTACATGTTCCTCCTCGGAAGGCTTTTTTTTTTTTTCAGTAGATTTTTGAGGAAGCCATGTCAGTGGTCAACAATATCAGATGCTTGTTGATGGTAATGAGTATAGAAGGTTGATCTTATACCTTCACTATCAGGCCATTGTTGAATAACTTTTGAATTAAAGGTGTACCATTATCAGATTACAAATGTTCCAGAAAGCCAAACTCATGATGAACTTCAAGGGCCAAGGTTCCTTCACGAGTTTTCTTGACTGCTAGAGTGATTGAGTATTGTGAATCTACTCATGTATTTTTTTCCCTTGGTGAATGGGGCCCTGAATTTTTGGAGGGCTTGCGGAGGTGAGATAACATGGAAATCAGGGCTATAAAGACTTGAGGTGTCTGACTAGTCCATTGTGGCAGACAGACCCTAAGGAGGACCCCAGGCTCTCCACCTCCTGGCATCCAGGAACTCTAGGAGATTGAGACTAGTCTCTAGGAGGCAAGGGCAGCTGCTAGCTGACGTCTAGAAAGAAGCAGGGGATGCAGAGCTACAGCCGCAAAGAAATGAAGCCTGTCAACAACCCAAGAGAACCTGGAAGCAGATTCTTCCCTCCTTGAACCTCCAGTTGAGGATGTATCCTGACAGACACTGTGAGGGCAGACTTGTGAGACGCTGAGCAGAGGATCCAGTTAAGCCATGCCTCACCTTTTGACCTTTAAAAACTGCGAGAGTAAATGTGTATTGTTTCAAGCTACCAAATTTGTGGTGATCTGTTACACAGCAATAGATAACAAATAGACCAACCAAGAATACATCATCTACAAAGTGAAAGCTTTGGACATCAGAAAGCAGAGGCACTCAGAATAATAAACTCTGACCCACCTGCTGCTGGCAAATGGCCTGAAACTTTATGTACGCATGATGTGAACACATGTTGGAAACCTTGGTGGTGTGCTACGATAGACTGCCTGGTCTGTGTCTTGGTAGCCTCATCTGAAAGTGGAGATAACTTTAACGTCTACTTCATAGGGTGGTTGTAAGAATCAAACATGATAATGCAGGTAAAGCAATTTAGTGAAGACCTGGCAGAGTTCATGGTGTGTAGTTCAATGAGTGTAGCTCTTGCCATCTTAACTGTTTCAATGAGCTCACATTTCTGGCAACATCCTCAAATTGTAACGGTGATTGGTTTGCAGACACTCCCCCCAACTAATCAATCTTTCAACAGCTTTCCCGGGATCAAAGCATCGTTTTGCTGTCCTGTTTAAATTCTCTCAGAACAAAACAACATTTCTCATTTTCCTACAACTACCGTCACCCAGCTGAAACTAACCAAGTCTTCCAAATCTCTCCCATAATCAACCCTGGGCTTTTCTGTAGAAAGAACAACTTCTCTAGTTAATGAGGACTTCACAGTGAAGGGTTCATTAACTTTTTTTCCTCCAACAAAAGAATACTGTCCCCATGAAAAAGGCTCTTGAATTTCATTTTTTGCTCCCTGGATCAAGAGGGGAGAGTGAACTTCTGAGACGTGGTTTGAGGCCCTTTGGGGGCGTGGGCATTTCGGAGCCCCAGTCCCTTCCACTCGGAAATGTTGGGCATTTAAGTCAGCGCGGGGCGCGCCTATAATTTCATCCCAAGAACGGGTTGAAATCACACTGTTTAAAGAAACCAGCCTAACCACCTGAAAGGGTGGGAGTAAAAGGAAGCAGGGCCGGGACTAGCCCTGGTGCGGAAGACCCCTCTCGGGCCGGGCCCCTCCCGGGCCCGCAGCGGCCGCCGAGTGCCACATCACCACCCGCACTCCACTTCCAGGTTCTTCTCGAGGATGCAGCGAGCGAGCGCGGCGGGCGGGGGGCGGGGCTTGAGGCCCGCGGGAGTGGCGGGCTAACTCGCCAATAGGCGGCAAGCGAGGAGCCCCGGAGACCAATGAGCTGGAGCTTCTGCTGGCGGCGGCCGCCTAGACGCCTGCCCCACGGGGGAATCAGATGAGCCACATCTGGACAGCTGCGCTGGGAATGTACGGCCCCTTCTCGGGCCGACGTCGGCTGAGCACGTCTCCCACGTTCTCTCCTTGCAGCCACTTATTATTATTCATTTTCCCAATGAAGCAACCTGGAATCCAAGTTTAAAACTTTTCCCCTCTAATGCGAGAGGGAGCCAGGTCCCATCCTACTTGTTTAACGTTCTTGGAGCTCTGTGATCCAAAGGACAGAAACAGCAACAAAAGCCCAGCCGCTGTCTGATTTAAAACTGGCAAAGTGGGAAAACTAGTATTGAGTAAGACCGAGTTGGGTAAGTTTTGGATACGTGTTGGATATCCTATTTATCGCTCTGTGATCTCTACCCTGCGTCTTTTCCTGTTCTCACTAGCCCTCTCTTCATCCGGGAGAGAGTACCGCTTGCTGCCACAAAACTGCACAGACTTCGTTTCCTTTACTTCTTTGGTTACACTTTAGTTTTGGGGTCATCTGTATACTATTTTAAAAAATTTCCTGGGAACAGAAATTTAACTGTTTTCCTGTTAAAAGCCTCTTCTAACTTCAAAGTTGAACTATCGATAACTTTATTT
The DNA here is from genome assembly GCF_910594005.1 of Cervus elaphus. Taxonomy (NCBI): domain Eukaryota; kingdom Metazoa; phylum Chordata; class Mammalia; order Artiodactyla; family Cervidae; genus Cervus; species Cervus elaphus. The sequence goes on from NC_057845.1 coordinate 43,848,758, forward strand.
TTCTGTTTTCTTTCTGTGAGAACAGTGTATATATTTGTAGAGCCGGTATTTTTATCCATCCCCTATACCCTGTTTTGGTAGAGGATTGAAAAGTTATCTGGGTTATTCACAACTAACGAAACTTTTACTTTCTTTAATAAGATGTTTAATAATAAATTATTTAAATCCTGAATTGTTATAGGTAGTTACTGTTTCACTTACATGTGAATGAAGTTCAGTGTCTTTTCTATATTCTCCTGCCCATAGTGGTACGCACAAATTCTTCCTTGATCATTAAAAAAAGCATTAAACATGTGTGTTTAGACATGTTGTACATTCACTATGTACACCAATAATGTTATATATTAATCGCACTGTGTACCACCATGTACATCAATAATGTATATCCACTGTGTACATCAATAATGTTATATAATGACCACTATGTACAGACCACTATGGGCATCAATAATGTACAGACCACTATGTACATCCCTATGCACATCAGTAAATAACATCAATGTTATGTATTAATCCCGTAATTACACCAAAATAACATTCAGAGTGGTTGTTAGATCTTTGTGCTTCCACATAATTCTGATATTTATTTCAGGATTTAGAAATGGAAATGTTGGCAAATATTGAGCTGGGTGAGTGGCCTGAGGCTCATTGCATCTTAAGCATCTATAATTGTCTCTGTTTAAGCAATGTTTTAGATTTGAGGCTTTATCAGATATTATTTACTATTGTGGCATGTGTGGCCAGAATTGATCTTTAATTTCTGACTTAGAAGGTAGTAGACGCCTTAGTTGCAACTGTGTTTTTGATTCAGAAAAGCGCTGCACACTGTGAGTGGCAGAGTTGAAGTGGTTTTCAGGGCCGGAGGTTTAGAAGGAACAGCGTTGCAGGGGTCAGTATAAAGAGCCAGCTGGCCTGGTTCAATTCAAAGCCCTCCTGTTTGATCTTGAGCAAGTTACTCAGCCCATCTTACCTCAGTTCCATCCTCTGTATGTGGAGATAATATTACCTATCACCGGCTCCCTCCTCAGCTTCCCCTGCTGCACTTGTTTTCCCAGCCACCGTTCTGACCTCCGCACTAGCACCTAGGGTTTACTCAGTGCAGACCAGTTGTTGATGGGGCCTTGTGTATGGCTGTAAGGGAGAGAGAGTCTGGAGAGGAGAGTGAGGTAGAATTTATGAAGCACCTTAGAAAGATCCAGAAGGTTCTGGGAAAGAGAACTTATTATAGGATGGTTTTATAGGAGGGTTGGCATTTCTGGGAAAGATTTTGACAAACAACTTTGGTTGAGGGGAAAGGGATCCTAGAACAGAAGGTGGCAGGCATTCTAGGAGCAAGGGAAAGCATGGACAAAAGCATTGAGGCTAGAAAGTGTGAATCTATCCTGAGGACATTGGGTTGTGATAGGGATAATTCATGAGAAGTTAGTAGATGGAAAGGTGGAAAGGGAGGCGGGAGGTAGGAGAGGGTGGTGGGGAGAGCCTGTGGGGAAAGAGAGGCTTGGGAGCTAAGATTGGTAGGAAGGGGCAAGCTGAACTGGCGGCAGTTGCATAGTTGGAGGTGTCTCTGGAATGATCCACCTCTGGAGTCGTTTCTACCCCTTGCCCAGTACACCCTCCCCATCTGTTCCACTGCTTCAGTGACCCCCCCAGCCCACCCCCTTCAGGGCCTTGAAGGACTGCCCAGTGAGTCTGGGCCCCACTCTTGGAGTCACTCTTGTGGTGGCTGTCTTGGAGCCCTGCTGAAGTGGTTTGGCACCCTGGATTATTACTCAGGCTACGTTTCAGATGCAGGCTGCACTCTAAAGTCTTTGACATGGTTGTGATTGTTGCACCATCCCCAACCCCCTACACACACAGTGTGTGCTGGAAAGCCCCTTTTCTTGCTGCTAAGAGAGTCGAGCGTTCACATGGTAATATTTATAACCTTATGATGTACAATTGTTGAAGAAGATGAAACCTGTAGTATTCACCTCAGTGGAGAGTCAGTTTGGACATCTCTGCTGTCTCTTCCTTGAGAAGCATTGAGCTGTGTCAGAGAGAACCCAGGTCTGGCCCTGATGCTGCCGTGGACCACCTGCGTGACCTTGGGCAAGACTTTGAGCCGTTATGGCCTTCTCTGTGCCATCAATTGTAAAGAGATCTCTAAGGCCCCTCTTCCCTTGGATGATGCTTTTTACTCTTCTTGCACCCCCTAGAGCCCAAGCCTTAACCACTAGTCTGTGCTGCCTTGGGTATAATACATGAGAGCTGCTTTTTTTGCTTATAACAACGGTAGTCAAGAAGTCCATGGAAGGAGGATCACTGGAGGTGGGGGGACCATTTGGAGGAGTGGAGTTGGTATAATTTCCCAGGAGTGGCCAGAGTATCAACATGAGTCTTGTGAATGGATGTGTCACACATGCAGACAGGTGATGTTTCGTTGTTGTTGTTCAGTTGCTAAGTTGTGTCTGACTCTTTGCTACCCCATGGACTGCAGCAGATGCCATTCAGCCATCTCCTCTGGAGATGTTTTACTTGTGTTTTAGATGGAGCTCATTACAAATCATCATCTGTCTTTTCATCTTGATTGAACAGAACTTCCATAGACCTTGGACTTATGGTAGACTTTCAGTAATATCAGCTGAATCATTGTCGCCTGTAAAAAACTGAAACAGAGTATACAAGCATCAAAAGTAATGATCTCCCCTTTATCTACCTGCCTACTTCCTTTTCTACTAGTTTTTCCAGAGGTAATTTTGTTAGTAGTCTGGTCTGTATCCTTCCAGTCCTTCTCCAAGAGTCTACTCATGGGTGTAGATCTAAACATGAATATAATTAAAAAATATAAATAGAACCACAGTAGTTTTATTTTAAAAAACAGAGAAACAATGAAATGTTCCAAGGCTTGTGGAAGAATGGGGCAGATGCCAGGTACACTTTCTATTCCTATTTCTTGTGAATCCTTGTTTTTTTTTTTCTTATTTCTAGAGACACTGTGGTTTTGGTATAAGAACTTCTCATGGTGAAGGTCAACATAGGACTATTTGAGGTGTCCTGTTATTAGTCATACCCAGTCTGGATTTGAATTTTGGGAATTCAGTCTTGAAATTTTTAATATAGTGAATCAATTTAAAATATTTCTTGAAAAAGTTTAATTTTCTTTTTATCTTATTAACTTAATGTAGTCACTCTTTTCAGTCTAGCACACTGACTGAGCACGCAGACTTTGGAGTCAGACTGAGGGTTTCAGCCTGATACCTGCTTCTTACTAGTGTACCTTGAGCAAGTCTCTTTGTCTTGGAGGTTTTATTACCTATAAAATGGGATATCAAAGCCACTAAATGAGAAAATCAGTAGAAAACATTTAGCATGGTGTCTGCATCATACCAAAGCCTATACATACAAGCAGTTCATTTTTTACTGTGGTAAAAAGCATAACATAAAATTTGACTTTGTAACCATTTCTAAGTGTATAGTTCAGTGACGTCAAGTACATTCACATTTTTGTGCAACCATCACCACTGTGCATCTCCAGAACTTTTTCATCAAATCGAAACTCTGTCCTCATTAAACAATTACTCTCTATTACCTTCCCCTGTCCTCTCAGCCTCTGGCAACAACCATTCTATATTCTTTCTCATGCATCTGACTACTCTAGGTATCTCATATAAGTGAAACTATACAATATTTATCTTTTTATGACTGGCTTATTTCACTTAGCGTATGTCTTCAAGGTTCACCCAGATTACAGTGTCATAATTTGATTTCTTTTTAGAGCTTAATAATTTTTCTTTTTATGTATATATCACATTTTGTTTATCCAAAACAAATGTTGATGGACATTTGGGTTATTTCCATCTGCAAAGTTAATTTTTTGTGTCATCTGGGCCACAGTATCCAGACATCTAGTCAAATATTGTTCTAAATATTTAGTGAAGGTATTTTTAGGCTTGAGGCTTTAACCCCATGAGGACTTCCCTTGTGGCTTAGTGGTAAAGAATCCTCCTGCCAATGCAGAAGCCACAGGAAATGTGGGTTCAATCCCTGGGTGGGGAAGATCCCCTGTAGAAGGAAATGGCAACCCACTCCAGTATTCTTGCCTGAAAATCTCATGGGCAGAGAAGCCTGATGGGCTATAGTCCACGGGGTCCGAAAAGAGTAGGACACGACATAGCAACTAAACAGCAACTACTCGCATAAAATTCAAATGACATCCCTCATTTCCAGATAGCCCTGTATTAACCCTCACACTTTAAATGAACAAAGTATAAAGTTCTGAATTTCATTTTGATATGTCTAGTTATGGACTTAAAAAAATTTTTTTAACAACTTGTTTTCTTTTGATGTGTCCTTTATATTTGAAGACTCAAATATAAAGTCTTCCTTTAGATCAGAGAGTTGTTCTCTAATAATTTGAATCTCGCTTTCTCTCTCTGTAAGCCAGAAATAATTAAGACTAATGATTGTCAACAGCCGTTACAGGAAGAGGGGAAAAGCCAGCAGAGAGAGAGGCATGTAGTAAGGAGCACATTTAGGGCAGATTTAGGGACACTGTGTATTAAATAAATAATGAAACATTAAAAAATGTTAATGCAGAAGGAAAAGTCGTGAAAAATGCTCATACCAAAATCATGTGGTAGCTGAACCTTGAGGACGAAGGCCTGAGGAATAGGGAGTAGTAAGGAGGAGAGAGAAGGTTTTGTTGAGAAAGAATGGTGGGTACTGGGGTCAGGGACCTAGAAGCTCCTTACCTTTAGGCCAGCAGGAAGGAGAGCGGCCAGTGCGGCGTCTCCATCTCTGGTGTCGCGTCTCCTCCGTCTCCTCCTCCTGCTCTGCCCTCAGTCTGCATGCACCAAGGGCCAAGGGCCGGAAGACAGACTGTGGGAGCGCAGGGTGGTCTGGTTTTTCCCTTGTTGCTTGTGTGACTTTTCCGACAAGTTGTTTCCACTGCGGGGAGCAGAAGAAGGAATCAGTAAGGATGAATGAGGTCATCCTCCTGGGGCAAGTGGGAAAACTCCATATGGACACCAAGCCTCCTTTCCCTCATCAGAAAATCAGGCCTTTCTCCCCCTACTTCTAAAAGAGAGGATTCACGAAGTCCTGTATGTAATGGGGCTTCGTGAACTGTGTTGTGTTTTATGGAGGAGAGAGTTTATATGACCGTGATCACACTTTAAAGCTCTTTCTTCACAGAAAGATGCACAAACAACTAATGGCTGAGTGAGTGACTGTTTATTAGGTATCAGCTCTTCTCAGGGTTCTTCTCGTTTTACCTTCATGGATGCCTTATGGGGTAGAGGCTATTATTATTTTAGAGATGAGGTAACTGAGGCCCAGAGAAGTTAAGTAACTCTTCCAAGGTCACACAGTGATGAAATCAGGATTTAAGCACAGGATAACCTCCTTGCAGTGTCTGAGTGCTTTATGCCATGTCTCTCATGTCTCATGCCATATTATCCTCAGGAGTGAAGCACCTGTTGTTGGTTGCCACTTTTTGATATTCACCATGGCCTGAAAGGTAATCTGGCTCTACCTTCATCCACCCATCTCCACCTTGCCCCCTCTTTTCCCAATGCTAATGAAATGTAGTCAGACTTTGGATAAAAAGTAGGTTCAGGTAGAGGACGCATAGTGATTTGAGGTGTGAGATACTTGTTTTGTTCTTTCATCTACAAGCTCAGGCTTGGACTGGTGCTTCTCTCATGTTCTCCAGTAGCAATAACTTTGCCACTAGTTTCAAAATGAGCGAGATGGCCAATACCAAGTCCCAGAGAAGATCTGTGAGCAACTCTGCTCAAATAGGGCTTCCCTGGTAGCTCAGATGGTAAAGAATCTGCCTGCAATTTAGGAGATGAAGGGTTGATCCTTGAGTTGGGAAGATCCCTTGGAGAAGGGAATGGCAACCCACTCCAGTATTTTTGCCTGGAGATTTCCATTGACAGAGGAGTCTGGCAGGGTACAGTCTATGGGGTCTCAAAGAGCTGGACATGACTGAGTGACTAACACTCACACACTGCTCGAATAATGCAACCTACTTCTCCTCGGATAAACTTGGCCTCATGATGTCCAGATTGTATTTACACCTTATACAAGCCTTTTAGGCTGTTTATTTCCTTCCCCAGAAATGGGGCTGGTGTGAGTCAGGATGGTACAGGGGTCATTCCAATTGCTCTTGAGATTAGAAAATAAAAGATTGATGGTGTGATTGTTGATATTGTTGATGAGAATTCACTGGTGGAGAGCTTGACAGTTACTCAATGAGTTGAGAGGAAACACACCTTCTGGGGAAAAGCTTTGGCTTTGGCCTGGGCGCTTCCCGTCCAGAGGCTGTCTGTGTGGAGATGGTCATGAGTCTTTCCCCACCTCACCATTGCTTTCCAGTTTCCAAATGGAGCACTACTCTTGCAATGAATGAGAAGGAAGCAGCTCCAACATTGCTCGTGTGGCCATGGAGAGACATAGGTTATACAATTTCAGGCTGGACTTCCAGTATTCTCCTTGCCTTTTAAACCCATTACCTATTCTAATGATTTCCAACTCTCAGAAGAGGATTTTATTGTCTTTTGTTAATGAATTGGCATGGTAATGAAAACAATTCTCAATTTTTTTGGTGTGTGTGTGTCTGCTTATGCTCAGTCATGTCCAGCTCTTTGTGACCCCATGGACTATAGCCCGCCAGGCTCCTCTGTCTATGGAATTTTCCAAGCAAGAATATTGGAATGGGTTGCCATTTCCTACTCCAGGGGATCTTCCCAACCCATGGATCGAACCCGTGTCTCTTGCATCTTCTGCATTTGCAGGCGGATTCTTTATCACTGAGTCACCTGGGAATCCCTTTAGTGGCAAAAAAAAAAAAAAAAAAGTATATTCAGTAGATCTGAGGATGTGAAGTACGAATGTGTCTTTTATCAAACATTCAAGGAGATTCTTGGGTCGGTGGCTCAAGATCCTCATTTTGAAAAACTCAGGTTAAAGTGGTATCTTTTCTGTGTAATAATGTTGGTGTTGAGTGCTAAGTTGACTGGACTTGAAAGAAGTTCTGTTTTTGCTCAAGATAGAGTAACAGGGCCAGATTTATTCTTATCCTGAAATAATAAAAAATATCAGATAAAATATATGAAGCAGTATATGGGTTTTGAAACACTGGTCATCAGGCAATGGGAGGGCAATGATCTCCAGGAAATTACAAAGAGGTGAACACTCCAGCTGACCCCTGGGAGAGGGTCCAGGCTGAGCCCCAGGTGGAACTCGTACTCCTTGAGTTGAGGAGGTGGTGCTGAGAGCCCAGGGAACCAAGGTGGCCAGAGTTCACAGGACTGAGCTCCAGAACCAAGAGAGTTGCACAGAGAGGGGTCGCTGGAGACTTGCGGGAAGGCCCCTCACGTGTTCACAAGAGTAAGTGAGTCAACTCCAGGAGGCTGGAGGGTGGCGGGAGGGGTGCAAAGATGAGGGAGAGGGTGGAGAGCAGTGCCCTGCAGTCACAGAAGCCTGGGAATATTGCTTGTTCCCTCCAACCAGATTGGAAAACTCATAATTCACGAGTATTGGGCAGAACAGTCAGGAAGGTCTGGCCTCAGTAATGGGGAATAGTTAGCCCTACACTGATCACTGCTCCCGACATGCCTCTCAGATCATTAAAAAGTGATACCTGAGAGGATCAGACTGCTCCCAGGTCACCTACTCATCCCAGAACAGACCTCAAGAATATCTAGAAATATGAAAAAGTATCAGGTGCCCAAAAAGGCAAAATTCACAATGTCTGGCACCCCAAAATAGTAAAGCAGTTGCGTTTAAAATGAAATACACTGTCCTTGACTGACCTAGAGGTGTATTTCCACACTCATTTTTGTACCATTATGAAATCAAACAGTTGAGTCCTTCAGTATGACATTTTGTACATAACATGCCCTACTCTGCCAAACCATGGTCTGGGTTGATATTTATCTTGGCTTCTGAGATAGCAGTTCCTCTTTCATGTCTATTATTGTTTTTCAACTATGTTTCCTGTGTTTGGTAACTCCAGCTTCCGCGCTGGCTTATGGGAAGGTAAGCTCAGTCAGTGTGCATCCTGTATCTACCCCAAGCATTGGAGCTGGGAGCAATGAATGGATGGTGACGTGGGGCTGGTTCTCTAAGGCTGGTGGGTGACTTGGAATTAAACACCTTAGAAAGCAGTACGGGCCAAACCAGGGAGTCCAAGATCCGCTGACAGGTGTGAGGGGCGAGTTCAGCCAGGGACTAAAACCAGAAGCCTCTGAAATCCAACAGGAGTGTACCAGTGTTGTGTGAGGACTGAAGCTGAAGAGTCAGACCTTGACTTTGCTCCTCGCAGTTTGAGGTTGGGTTAGAGAGATTACTCTGGGGTCATGCGTGAGCTTAATGCTCTGGGGGTCCATAACTGACCTCCAGACTTCAAGCCTGGGCTGTCTCTTCTCCTCTGAGATTAGATAATTTTTAATTTGTTCACCAAGCACCAAGTGTGTTTTGCTGATTCATCGCTGCCTGGAAGTTCAGTCTGACACCTTGTCTTCTGGGTATCTCTTCTTTAATGCTTTGCTACTTGAAGAAACAAGTGTTCTTCAGTTTGGCTGGTGCCAAGCACCTTGCCATCCTCTCCCATTCTGTCTGAGCAGATAGGTGACTTTTCTTCTTATAAGTCTCTTGGATGGTGGAAAAGTGTATGTTTCTTAAAATGATGTGTCCCAGATCAATTTGTAAGAAAGGAAGAAAGCTGTTACTTGAAGATAATGACAAGATATCACTACTATCATTTGATGAAAATGTTACTTTCTTTGAAGGATTGGGACTAAAGGGTCAGTCTTTGAAAAAATTGGAAGTCAGTTTGTCTTTTAAAGCAGAGGTCTTAAGATCATGTTTTCACCTGAAAAGGAGGCTCTTGATCAGAAGTCTTCCAGAACCTTATTTTTATTCCCAGTGTTGGCAGGACTGTGGATTGGGTATACTATAGCAGGAATACAGGTATGCATACTGGTCAGTATTCTCATGGTCTCTATGATGGTTCTTGTGGCAGAAACAGTTCCCTTGCAGTTTTTAATAATGATAATAATAACAGCAGCTGCAGTGTTAGATGGTGGATAGAAAAAGTCTATCACTTTCATTTCCTTTCAGTCAGCACTGATTAGAGAAGGATCCATTCCTCTCTGGTGTTTTCCAGTGAAAGAGATGAGGGGAGCATGGGTGAGGCTTTCTGTCTTCACTTGATGAGCTTAGGACCATCTCCTGTCTTCCTGCACATGTCTGGGACCTTCAGCCTGTTCCTGTCCCTGGGATTCTCCAGGCAAGAATACTGGAGTGGGTTGCCATTTCCTTCTCCAGTGCGTGAAGGTGAAAAGTGAAAGTGAAGTCGCTCAGCCGTGTCCAACTCTTAGCGAGCCCATGGACTGAAGCCTAACAGGCTCCTCTGTCCATGGGATTTTCCAGGCAAGAGTACTGGAGTTGGGTGCCATTGCCTTCTCCTTGGAAGATGTAGTCAAGGACAAAGATTGTGGTTTCTGGAGAGAAATGCACAGAAGAGCTTGACACAGTCCAACGGTTGTTAATTGTGGTAGGTGTAACTGGTTTTGCTTTTTGGCATATTGTTATTGTTCAGACTCTTTGTGACGCCATGGACTGCAACACACCAGGCTCCTCTGTCCTCCACTTTGTCCTGGAGTTTTCTGTCCATTGAGTTTGGTTCCTGTCCATTGAGTCGGTGATGCTATCTTACCATCTCGTCCTCTGTGGTCCCCCTTCTCCTGCCTTCAGTCTTTCCCAGCATCATGGTCTTTTCCAATGAGTCGACTCTTCACATCAGGTGGCCGACGTATTGGAGCTTCAGCTTCAGCATCAGACCTTCCAATGAATATTCAGGGTTGGTTTTCTTTAGGTTTTACTAGCTTGATCTCCTTGCAGTCTAAAGGACTCCTAAGAGTCTTCTCCAGCACCTCAATTTGAAAGCATCAATTCTTTGGTGCTCAGCCTTCTTTAAGGACTAACATCCATACATGACTACTAGAAAAACCATAAATTTGACTATAAGGACCTTTGTCAGCAAAGTGATGTCTCTGCTTTTTAATATGCTGTCTAGGTTTGTTACAACTTTCCTTCCAAGGAGCAAGTGCCTTTTAATTGTACGGCTGCAGTCACCATCAGTGTTGATTTTGGAGACAAAGAAAAGAAAATCTGCCAGTGCTTCCACTTTCCCCCCTTCTATTTGCCATGAAGTAATGGGACCAGATGTCATGATCTTAGTTTTTTTTTTTTTCTTTCAGATCACACAACTGTATTTTCTATTTGTCTTGTGTTTAGATAGGGCCATCTGATTGGTTTGAACCAGTTAAGCCTTCCCTACCACCTCTCTTTTGCCTCTATGGTGAATAGAGGCCATGTGTTGAAGATGGCCTCCAACAGGAATGTCATCTGAATTTCTAAAGCATTGCTTGAAGGAAAGATGCCCATGAAAGCCACACAACTGGAAGTGCTCTGTTGTTCTTAATTTGCATAATATGCAACCTTTCACATTAGCAGCTACTTAGTTTTTCTAATGTTGAGTTTGAAGCCAGCTTTTTCACTCTCCTCTTTCACCCTCATCAAGGAGCTCTTTAATTCCTCTTCGCTTTCTGCCGGTACACTGATATCGTCTGCATCTTTGAGACTGTTGATATTTCTCCCAGCAATCATGATTCCAGCTTGTGATTTATCCAGCTCAGCATTTCACATGATGTACTCTGCATTTAAGTTAAACATGCAGGGTGACAATATACAGCCTTGATATACTCCTTTCCCAGTTTTGAACCTGTCTGTTGTTCCATGTCTAGTTCTAACTGTTGCTTCTTGACCTGCACACAGGTTTCTCAGGAGACAGGAAAGGTGGTCTGGTACTCTCATCTCTTGAAGAATTTTCTTCAGTTTGTTGTTGTCCACACAGTCAAAGGCTTTAGTGTACTCAGTGAAGCAGAAGTAGATGTTTTTCTGGAATTCCCTTGCTTTCTGCATGATCCAGTGAATGTTGGCAGTTTGATATCTGATTCCTCTGCCTCTTTGAAACCCAGCTTGTACATCTGGAAGCTCTCAGTTCATGTACTGCTAAAGCTTGGCTTGAAGGATTTTGAGCATAACCTTGCTAGCATGTGAAATGAGCACAATTCTATGGTATTTGAGCTTTCTTTGGCATTGCCCTTCTTTGGGATTGGAATGAAAACTGACATTTTACAGTCCTATGGCCATTTCTGAGTTTTCCAAATTTGTGACATATTGAGTGCAGCACTTTAACAGCATCCTTTTAGGATTTGAAATAACTCAGCTGGAATCAGTCACCTCTATTAGCTTTCTTAGTAACAATTCTTCCTAAGGCCCTCTTGACTTCACAGTCCAGGATATCCAGCTCTAGCTGAGTGACTACACCATCGTGGTTATCCAGGTCATAAAGACCTTTTTTTGTACAATTCTTCTGTGTATTCTTGCCACCTCTTCTTAATCTCTTCTGCTTCTGTTAGGTCCTTACTTTTTCTGCTTTTGGCATTATTTTTATTTATTTCTGCTTGAGTGATAATGAGTAAGAAAGGGTAGAGTGAGTGGGTCAAAGTACTGTGCCCTGATAAGCAGTTACATTCTGATTGTCTCTCAGATGGGAGTTTATTTTTCCCTGAGATGAGGATCTGCTTGACAATGGGAAACCCTTGAAGCAGGCAGGAGCCTTTGAGTTGCTTCCATTTCAGTCCTTCCATCTCCCACTTTCATCTCTGCCCTCTACTCTCATGCTCTTCTGCCAAAACCCACACTTGCCCTTCTGTTGGGAGCTTTCTCCAGGACTTCATTTACCCAGAAACTGCACAGGATTCAGGAGAGGCTAAGGTGGGCTCCAAAATCACTGCAGATGGTGATTGTAGCCATGAAATTAAAAGACGCTTACTCCTTGGAAGGAAAGTTATGACCAACCTAGACAGCATATTAAAAAGCAGAGACATTACTTTGCCAACAAAGGTTCGTCTGGTCAAGGCTGTGGTTTTTCCAGTGGTCATGTATGGATGTGAGAGTTGGACTGTGAAGAAAGCTGAGCACTGAAAAATTGATGCTGCTGAACTGTGGTGTTGGAGAAGACTCTGGAGAGTCCCTTGGACTGCAAGGAGATCCAACTAGTCCATCCTAAAGGAGATCAGTCCTGGGTGTTCATTGGAAGGACTGATGCTGAAGCTGAAACTCCAATACTTTGGCCACCTCATGCGGAGAGTTGACTCATTGGAAAAGACCCTGATTCTGGGAGGGATTGGGGGCAGGAGGAGAAGGGGACGACAGAGGATGAGATGGCTGGATGGCATCACCGACTCGATGGACATGAGTTTGGGTAAACTCCAGGAGTTTGTGATGGACAGGGAGGCCTGGCATGCTGTGATTCATGGGGTCGCTAAGAGTCGGACACGACTGAGCGACTGAACTGAACTGAAGGTGGGATTCTTCCCCTCCTCTTTTCTGTGAATATTATTTTGGGGGTTGGAAATCAAATTTTCATGCCACTCTAGAAGTCCTTCTTCAAGATTTTAAAAAAATAAATTTATTTATTTTTAATTGAAGGATAGTTGCTTCACAATATTGTGTTGGCCTCTGCTGTATATCAAGATGAGCCAGCCATAGGTATACACTATGTCCGCTTTCTCTTGAACCTCCCTCCCCCCTCCGACCCCTTTCCACCCCTCTAGGTTGTTACAGCGCCCCAGTCTGAGTTCCTTGAGTATAGAGCAAATTCCCATTAGGTATCTATTTTACATGTGGTAGTGTATATGCTTCCATGTTACTCTCTCCCTTCATCCCACCTTCTCCTTCCTCTCTACCCTCCGCCTGTGTTCCTGAGTCTCTTTATGTCTGCATCTCCATTGCTGCCCTGCAAATAGGTTCCTTGCTACCATCTTTCTAGATTCCACATATATGCTTTAATATGCAACATTTGTTTTTCTCTTTATGACTTACTTCACTCTGTATAATAGGCTCTAGGTTCATCCACCTCATTAGAACTGACTGAGATGTGTTCCTTTTTCTAGTTGACTGACATTCCATTGTATGTATATATATCACAGTTTGTTTATCTGTGCATCTGTCGATGGACATCTAGGTTGCTTCCATGTCCTAACTATTGTATATAGTGTTGCAATGAACACTGGAATACATGTGCGTTTTTCAATTTTGGTTTCCTCAGGGTATATGCCTAGGGCTTCCCAGGTGGCTCAGTGGTAAAGAATCTGCCTGCAGTGCAGGATCTGCTGGAGGCATAGGTTGGATCCCTGGGTTGGAAAGATCCCCCGGAGGAGGAAATGGCAACCCACTCCAGTATTCTAATAGTGGAATTATTGGGTCCTATGGTAGTTCTACTCCCAGTTTTTTGAGGAATCTCCATACTGTCTTCCGTAGTAGCTGTAATCAATTTACATTCCCACCAATAGTGCAAGAGGGTTTCCTTTTCTCTGCATTCTCTCCAGCATTTATTGTTTATGGATTTTTTGATGATGGTCATTCTGACCAGTATGAGGTGATATCTTATTGTAGTTTTGATTTGCATTTCTCTACTAATAAGTGATGTTGAGCATCTTTTCATATGTTTTTTAGCCATCTGTATGTCTTCCTTGGGGAAATGTCTGTTTAGGTTTTTTGCCCACTTTCTGATTGGGTTATTTGTTTTTCTGGTATTGAGTTTTATGAGCTGCTTGTATGTTTTGGAAATTAACCCTTTGTCAGTTGTTTCATTTACTATTATTTTCTCCCATTCTGAGGGTTGTCTTTCTACCTGTTTATAGTTTCCTTTGCTGTGCAAAAATGTTTAAGTTTAATTAAGTCCCACTTGTTTATATTTGTTTTTATTTCCATTACTCTGGGAGGTGGGTCGTAGAGAATCTTGCTGTGATTTATGTCATACAGTATTCTGTCTATGTTTTCCTCTAAGAGTTTTATAGTTTCTGGTCTTACATTTAGGTCTTTAATCCATTTAGAGTTTATCTTTGTGTATGGTGCTAGGAAATATTCTAGTTTCATTCTTTTATACATAGCTTTCCAATTCTTCTAGCACCATTTATTGAAATGATTCTTTTCCCCATTCAAATTCTTGCCTCCTTTGTCAAAGATAAGGTGCCCATAGGTGTGTGGGTTTATCTCTGGGCTTTTTATCTTGTTCCATTGGTCTGTATTTCTGATTTTGTGCCAGTACCATACTGTCTTGATGACTGTAGCTTTGTAGTATTGTCTGAATTTGGGGAGGTTGATTCCTCCAGCTGCATTCTTTTTTTCTCAAGATTGCTTTGCTATTTAGGGTCTTTTGTGTTTCTATACCCATTGTGAATTTTTTGTTCTAGTTCTTTGAAAAATGCCATTGGTAACTTGATGGGGATTACACTGAATCTGTAGATTACATTTGGTAGTATAGTTATTTTCACAGTATTGATTCTTCCAATCTCAGAGCATAGAATATCTCTCCATCTGTTTATGCCATCCTTGATTGCTTTCATCAGTGCCTTACAGTTTTCTGTATATAGCTCTTTTGTCTCCTTAGATAGGTTTATTCCTTGGTATTTTATTCTTTTTGTTGTGATGGTAAATGGGATTGATTACTTAATTTCTCTTTCTAGTATATAGTAATGCAAATGATTTCTATGTATTGATTTTATATCCTGCAACTTTACTGAATTCACTGATTAACTCTAGTAATTTTGTGATAATATCTTTAGGGTTTTCTATGTATAGTATCATGTCATCTGCAAGCAGTGAGAATTTTACTTCTTCTTTTCTAGTCTGGGTTCCTTTTTTATTTCTTTTTCTTCTCTGATTCCCATAGCTAGGACTTCCAAAACTGTGTTGAATAATAGTGGTGAGAGTGGGCACTCTTGTCTAGTTCTTGATCTTAGAAGGAATGCTTTCAGTTTTTCACTGTGGAGAATAATGTTTGCTGTGGGTTTGTTGTATATTGCCTTTATTATGTACAGGTAGGTTCCTTCTATGCCCATTTTTTGAAGAGCTTTTATCACAAATGGGTGATGAATTATGGCGAAAGCTTTTTCTGCATCTCTTGAGATTATCAACATAGTTTTCATCTTTTAATTTGTTAATATAGAGTATCACATTGATTGATTTGTGTATATTGAAAAATCCTTGCATCCCTGGGGATAAACCTGACTTGATCATTATCTTTTTAATGTATTGTTGAATTTCCTTTGCTAGGATTTTGTTGAGGATTTTTACATCTGTGTTCATCAGTGATATTGGCCTGCAATTTTTTTTTGTGTGTGATGTCATTGTCTGGTTTTGGTATCAGGGTGATGGTGGCTCTGTAGAACGAATTTGGAAGTGTTACTTCCTCTGGAATTTTTGGAAAGAGTTCCAGAAGGATAGGGATTAACTCTTCTCTAAATGTTTGATAGAATTCACCTGTGAAGCCATCTGGCCTGGGCTTTTGTGTTTTGGGGAGATTTTTGATAGCAGTTTGGATTTCAGTTCTTGCAATTGGTTTGTTCATAGTTTCTATTTCTTTCTGGTTCAGTCTCAGAAGATTAAACATTTCTAAGAATCTGTCCATTTCTTGCAGATTGTACATTTTATTGGCATATGGTTGCTCATAGTAGTCTCTTATGATCCTTTGTGTTGTCTGTTGTAACCTTTCCTTTTTCATTCCTAATTTTGTTGATTTAATTCTTCTCCCTTTTTTTCTTGATAAGTCTGGCTAATGGTTTGTCAATTTTGTTTATATTCTCAAAGAACCAGCTTTTAGTTTTATTAATCTTTACTATTGATTCCTTTATTTCTTTTTCATTTCTTTCTGCTCTGATCTTTGAGCTATCTTTCCTTCTACAACTTTGGGGTTATTTTTGTTCTTCTTTTTCCGGTTATTTTAAGTGTAAAGTTAGGTTGTCTATTTGTTGTTTTTCTTGTTTCTTGAGGTTGGAATGTATTGCTCTAAACTTCCCTCTTAGAACTGCTTTTGCTGCATCCTATAGGTTTTGGGTCATCACATTTTTGTTGTCAGTTCTAGGAATTTGTTTATTTCCCTTTTTATTTCTTCAGTAATCTGTTTGCTATTTAGAAATGTATTGTTTAATCGCTTGTAATTCATATCTAGTCTCATAGTGTGTGGTTAGAAAAGATGCTTGATATGATTTCAATTATTCTTAAATTTACTGAGGCTTGATTTGTGACCCAAAATGTGATCTATCCTGAAGAATGTTCCGTGTGCACTTGAGAAGGAAGTGTATTCTGCATCTGATTGGAATGTCCTGAAGATATCAATTAGGTCCCTATGATCTAATGCGTTATTTAAGGCTTGTGTTTCCTTATTAATTTTCCGTTTTGATGATCTGTCTTTTGGTGTAAATGGGGTGTTAAAGTTCCCTACTATAATTGTGTTATTATCAATTTCCCTTTTTATGCCTATTACTGTTTGCCTTATGTATTGATGTGCTCCTATGTTGGGTGCATAAATATTGGCAACTGTTATGTCTTCTTCTTGGATTGATCCCTTGATCATTATGTAGTGTCTTTCTTTATCTCTTATAATATTCTTTATTTTAAGGTCTATTTTGTCTGATATGAAAATTGTCACTCTGACTTTCTTTTGATTTCCATTTGTATGGAATATCTGTTTCCATCCTCTCACTTTCTGTCTGTATGTGTCTCTAGGTCTGAATTCAACATATATATATATATATATATATATATATATATATATATATATATATATATTTTTTTTTTTTTTATAAATTAAGAGGACCGAATTGTTTTCTGTCTTGAAAGATATTTTTGAAAAGTTAAAAACAGAGAAAGGTCAACTGAGTGGATGTTTGGATTTTGAGGTGTCCTGACACTGGGATGAAATTAGTTCTTCTGAAAAGAAAAGACTGGGGTTGTTGTGTTAAACTCCTGCTCCTGTACTTAGAGCACAGTGGTTCTGTGTTTTATGGAAACAGTGTTGACTCTCACACTGAGCACAGTGAAGCCTCTGAATTTTCTTTTGGTGCACACCCTTCATCGATACTGCTGGATCACAAAGTGCATGGCCAGACTTGGGGATGGAGTATTGTTAATGAGGGAACTTAGGCCTGAAAAGCACAATTTCAGGAAAATCTGCAAGAATATCATCTCTCCTTCATTTTTTGGGTCACATCATCGCTTTATTTTTCCATGTTTTACTTAACAAATGATATTGAGAAGTATCTTCTTCTTTATCATCCTCAAACCAAAACTCATCTTTTTCTCTTTTTCCGGTGGGTATGCTTTGAGAAGCAATTCATCAGGGGCAATTCTGAAACTATTTTGAGTAAGAATAAAGGTGAATGAATATTTTTTGGTGTTTTAAGTCATTGGAGAAATGATTAGCAAATTAGTTTACATCACTGAGCACCTTACTCTCATAGAAAGAACCATTAGACTAGTGATTGGAGAAAGCAGTGGTATCCTTTGCAGAAAGACTCTGGTTTAAATGAGCTTCTCCACTGGCCTTCTGTTAGGCTCACCCCCACCTCTAGTCCATCTCCTCATTAACCAAGTTTCTGAAATCAGTGTATTAGAGGGGCCGTTTGGTCACAGGATGAGTGAATATTGATTGAGGGTAGTGATGGTGGATGGAAAAGGGAGGGCCTGCTGGTTTTTCCAACTGAGAGCCTGAACAACATGAAGAAGGAGAGTTAGCAAAAACGCAGAAAGAGAAGAAAGAAACAACTGAGCCAATCTAAAATATTTGTCAGAAATCTTCTTGAAGACTAATTTACTTCCCTTAGGCATGTGGTTGGGCTTCCCAGGTGGCTCAGTAGTAAAGAATTCACCTGCAATGTAGTTCAATCCCTGGGTCAGGAAGATCTCCCTGGAGAAGGAAATGGCAACCCACTCCAGAATTCTTGCCTGGGAAATCCCACGGACAGAGGAGCCCGTCAGGCTACAGTTGGTGGGGTTGCAAAAGAGTCAGATGTGATTTCGCAACTAAACAACGACAACAGCCATACAGTTGAGTCATATTTTTTTGGTAACTAATTCTTATAAAATCTAACCATTTCCAATGGCGGATGACCAAAGAAACCTCTTCCAACTTGTTAGGGTAAAGAGATCTCTTCTTTAACCAAAATTATAGGAAATCTTCTGCCTGCAGGCACTCAAATCTCTTACTGGGCCCACCCTGAAAGATTGCTCTTTTCAGATCAATCCAGTTGATTAGGTTAATTGGGGCCCAGTCAATTTTAAATAAGTAAATACCAATTACTGGGGGAGAAAGCCTTTTTAAAAATTGAAGTATAGTTGATTTATAATGTTGTGTTAGTTTCTAGTGTATAGCACACACACACACCTCTACAGTAGGACCTTGTTTGTTTTATATTAGTATATAATACTTTGTATCTGCTAATCCCAAATTCCTAATTTATCTCTCCCTTCCCTTTCCCTTTTGGTAACCATAAGTTTGTTTTCTATGTCTGTGAGTCTCTTTCTGTTTTGTAAAGAAGTTCGTTTGTGTCATATTTTAGATTCTACAATAAATAATACCATATGGTACTTGTCTTCCTCTTTGTGGCTTGTATCATTTAGTATGGTAGTCTCTATGTGCACCCATGTGCTGCAGATGGCATTATTTCATTCTTTTCTATGTCTGAGTAGTAGTATTCCACCTGGGGCTTCCCTGGTGGTTCAGGTGGTAAAAAATCTTCTTGCAACGCAGGAGACCCAGGTTTGGTCCCTGGGTTGGGAAGATCCCTGGGTTGCAAAGAGTTGGATATGAATGATTGACTTAACACTACACTAGTATTCCGTGATGTATATATAACACATCTTTATCCATTCATTTGTTGATGGATATTTAAGTTGTTTCCATGTCCTACCTATTATAAATGATGCTGCTATGAACATTGGGGTGCATGTGTCCTTTTGAATTATAGTTTTCTCTGGATATTGCCCACGAGTGGGATTGCAGGATCATATGGTAACTTGTTTTTAGATTTTTAAGTAGCCTTCATACTATTATCCATAGTGGCCGCACCAATTTATATTCCCATTGACAGTGTAGGAGAGTTCCCTTTTCTCCACATCCTCTATAGCATTTGTTATTTTATAGACTTTAAATGATGGATATCCTGACCAGTGTCAGGTGGCACTTCATTGTAGTTTTGATTGGTGTTTCTCTAATAATTGAGTATCTAATAGTTGAGTATGGTTTCCTGTGCCTATTGGCTGTTGTATATCTTCTTTGGGGAAATGTCTGTTTAGTCTCAGGAGAAGAAAGCTTTTGAGTCTCTAAGGAAACAGCCATGTTTGTGAGTCCAGTCCAGGATTTTGTCAGATGGCAGGAGTTACTCTTCTCTCCAAGTGATACCAGCGTGGAGTGACGCTTCATAGGGACATGGAGCTTTCCAGGCACTCTGCCTAGGTTGGATGATGCCCAGAACATCTCTTTCCACTGTAGTTGCCATGCAGGTTGCTCAACAACCAGAAGAGAAGTTCTTTATCTTCAGAGCCAGCTTCATGGTTGTGCAGTGTGTACAGTTGTACAGGGTCCAGTTGTAGACGAGAGAGCTTCATCCTTGGTTTAATGCTCTGCTGTCCCTGTTGTGAACATCCCAACAATTTATAACCAAGGGGCCCCACATTTTCATTTTGTTCTTGGCCATACAAATGTATTAGCTGTTTTTGCCTCATTCTTCCAGGGTCACTCAGGTGTTACAAGAGGGAGAAAATAAAATCAAGAACCTGTTTGATCACCTTCCTCCAAGTTTATGTATCCAGATAAACACCTAATGAAACTGCTACCCATTCTTTTATCTTAATTGATGGCATATTTAACCTCCTTTAAGAGGAGATTCTCAGAATCTCTTTTCCCTTTCTAAAAGCATTTCCATACTGACTTAGAACCTCTAATTAAAATAATGATTCAGGTCTGGGCAACATGTGGTACTTCCGTACTTGGAAAAGAAGGATTTTCTACATCTCCTTGGTTTACTTTGTTTTATGGTTCTTAGATAGCACAACCTCAATTTAATGGGTGCATTTTACACATAAATGGCTTATTTTTTAATCAAGATCTAAGAAATATTCTTATTGGCTACTGGGTCCAAATACCAAAACCAGCAGCAATGATTGTGAATATTCTTTCCTGAGTTTTCTTAATCTTCATAGGCTGTGCACAGGTGAGGGGTGTACTCTGTGGCTTCCATCTGTTCCCCTTGGGTGGAATGGGTGTGAGTAGCCTGGCTTGGTGGACTGGCCCAGGAGAGAGAAGCAGGGTCATGGGTGGGCCTTGTCTGCGTGGAAGCCTCCACTTTTCCTGTGCTTACACACTGGCCACCTAAGCTGGACGACTGAGCAGTTTCATAGAAATGATTAGTCAGGAGGCAGCCTTGGTGAGAGTGGGCATGAAAGGCTGTCAGTCCTTCTCGGGACCTGGGGAAGGACCTGCTGACCGTGGCCGGGGCGTGCCTCCCTGATTGCAGGACAGTGTCTTCTGCTGAGCAGAGAGCGTGCGAAGTGGAGTGACACTCGGTCTGGCTCGTCTGATGACATTAATTACAGGGTGTTATGGGCCAGGTGTCTGTAGGTTGGGTGGAGGTGGAGGCCACTGGCAATGTATGCCATGCCCAGGGAGAAATGTGTGAGTGGGAGGAAGAAAAAGGATTTCTCTGGAGCTGTTCCAAGGCTGGTGCTGGTGAAAGATGCTTGTCTTTCTCGAGCATTAGAGCAGCATCTGCCAGGATTGTCAGCTACTGAACAGCACATCTTCAGTACTCATGAGCTGTGGGCAGTGTGGGCAAAGGTAAAAGTGTAGTAAGTTTTAATATTGTGTTTTCCTACTAGTTGCTTTTGGTGTGCAACGACTGGATGTGTGTATGGCTGTAAAACAGACAGAAACTTGTCAGGTTGTGGTCTATTGATTTTTTTATTCTGTTGGCAAATTTTCAGCATGAACTAAGACATGAAGGCTTTGTTTTAAGGCTTTAAAACAAGGCTTGGTTTTGTTTCTTATTCCTTAACCCTTCTGCCTCAAGTCCAAGGTGCTACTCAGACCAAGGATGATGAATGACGATGAAGGGAGAATTGGTTTGACCAAGTCAAAAATTAGTTCACCATTTCTATAGTAATCTTTAGTGTAAAAGAGCAAGAACTTTTCATTCACATTGACATCTAACACTTATGTTATTATATGCCAAGCACAGTTCCAGAGTCAGAGATTAAGAAGAAAAGAATAATAGAATAAAATAATCCTGTATCCATGAAGCTTTTGTTTGGGTGAGGGGCAACACAACAAAATAGCCAGGGATGTCTGTAGTATTTTAGATGGGAATTATTATGGGAAAGTAAAGCAAGAAAAGGGGATGGGGTTTGAGGCACTTAGTAGTTTTCAATAGGATGATCAGGGAAGGACTCCTTGAGAAAGTTTTTGAGCAAAGACTTAGAGGAGATAAGGGGAAGAGCATTTCAAGCAGAAGAAGCAGAAGGTGCAAAGGCTGGAAGGTGGAGGTAAGCCTGGTGTGCAAGGAGAAACAGGGAGGCCAGGGTAGCTAGTGGAGGGGAGGATGAGAGAAGGCTGGAGTAGTGACGGGCTAAATCACTCGGGGCTCCGAAGGTTCTTGTGAAAACTTGGGCCCAACTTATACTTCAGTAGAGTAACACTGGCTCCTATGCTGAGAAAAATGTGAAGGGCAGAGGTGGAAGCACAGTCCAGTTAGACCATTGTAATAACCCAGACCTGTGCGAAAGTGATTACAGGGGTACAATGAAGAGTGGACAGCCCCGGGGAATATTTTGGAGATAGACCCAGCAGAATTTTCTAGTGGGTTAGATGTAAGAAGTGAGAGAAAGAGAGGAGTTAAGGATGACTGTACATCATCCTTAACTGTGGTGGGGGCGAGTAACCAGAAAGATGAAGCTGTCATTGAGTGGGAAAAACTAGAGCAGGTCTGGTCCAGGATGTTAGGAGATCTGTTTTGGATGGTTTGGGATTTGAGGTGTATGTCAGACATCTATGGTAAAAGAATCTGCTTGCAATGCGGGAGACCCAGGTTCGATCCCTGGGTTGGGAAGATCTCCTGGAGAAGGAAATGGCAACCCACTCCAGTACTCTTGCCTGGAAAATTCCATGGATGGAGGAACCTCTTAGGCTATAGTCCATGGGGTCTCAAAGAGTCAGACAGGCGAGTCACTTTTTTTTTTTAAAGTGAGCGACTTCACTTTTTCACTTCAGACATCTGAGTGGAGATGCTGAGTGGGAAGCTGGATATGGGAGTCTAGAGTTAGGCAGTGAAGGTTGGGCTCAAGATAGAAATCTAGGAGTGGTCATATAGTATTTCATGCTGTGAAGCAGAATGAGATCCTCCAGTGCTGAGGGCAGGTAGTAAGAGGTCTAAAAACTGAGCCTGAGGACTTGCTAATTTTAAGGACCTGTGAGATAGGAGAAAGCAGAAAAGAAGGAGGAACCAGTGAGGAGGAAAAACAGGGGAAGAGTATTTTCCAGCAGAAGGCCCTGATCCACTCTTTGAATTTCTGCTAGTGGCTCAAGTAAGCTAAGGACAGAATTGGCTATTGAATGCAGCAATTTGGGGTCTTTGGTGATTTTGACAAGAGAGCTAGAATCAGGGAAGATCAGTAAAGAAGGGACAGGTTGAAGTAGGGAGAAATGAAGTTAGAGACCATTAAATTGCTACCAGTCTTCCTCACTCCCAATCCAGAAGAACCAAGCCCCTCAACTTCCCATTTTTATGATTTTCTTTTTTATTTTGCCAGCTCTATTAATCTTTGTAAGCAACCTTCAGTTCTTTTGGAATGGGCTGACAAGTCAGCAAGATGGGATGCTCCCACAATAGGGAGCCTTTATTGGGGTTCAGAGCTTCTTGTTACTTCCCTTCATGTCTGGTGGTAGAAATGTGGCCACTTGCCTGGTCCTGAAGGCGGGGTGGGGGGGCGGTCAGGCACGGCTATGCACACTGCATGACACGGGCCCTTTGAGGAGGATGCATTCGGGTCGTGGTTGTTGACGGGGTGCAGGTTGGAGTTTGCTCTCATTGCTTCTTGGTGAGGCCACAGGGATAACTGTTTTTGCACCTGTCTTGTTATAGTTGCAGAGAAGAGCAAGTATAATTCTTACATTTGGGATAAACTAGAGGGATTTCAGAGGAAAACACAAGAGTGAAGGACATGCTGTTGAAAGGAGAAGAAAAAAATCAGTACATATTGGTAGCTTGTCAGCTGTGGCTCTTGCCCTTTAGGGATATGAAGATTCCTCTCAGCCTGCAGAGGCTGATTTGCGTTTCAAAAAGTGACTGTGAAATTTGACGTGTTTGAAGGAAACCCCTTTGCTGGCTAGGGCCACAGGATGACTCATCTGGCTTGGATGTAGTTGGCTTTTTTAGAGGTGCCAGGAGAGCTTCCCTGCAGGGTACTGGACTCAATTCCCAGTAAACAAGAGTATCTCCTGACTGCTCCAGTTCCTTCCTGTTGCTTCAGTGAGGCTTCACGACTTTTGGCTCATGAAATCAAGAGTGATTTGGGAGCACTGAATTTGATTTTTTGGTTTTCCTTTAGGACCATGTTAGGATGCCAGTAGATGCCACACACAGGACAAATTGGTGGGCCTCCTCTTAGCTGCCCCTGCTGGGTTCTGGAAAGTTATGCTGTCTGCCCTGTTGTTGATGTGCTCTTGTACCTTGGGCTTCCCTGCTGGCTCAGACAGTGAAGAATCCACCTGCAATGCGGGTGACCTGGGTTTAATCCCTTGGTTGGGTTGGGAAGAGTCCCTGGAGGAGGGCATGGCAACCCACTCCAGTATTTCTGCCTGAATAATCCCCACAGACAGAGGAGCCTGGTGGGCTACAGTGCATGGGGTCACAAAGAGCTGCACATGACTGAATGACCAAGCAAATACCTTGGAAATCTGGCTTCCCTGGTGGCTCAGATGGTAAAGAATCTACCTGCAATGCAGGAGACCCTGGGTCAGGAGGAAGGGACAATAGCCTACTCCACTAGTCTTGCCTGGAGAATCCTGTGTACAGAGGAGCCTTGTGGGCTACAGTCCATGTGGTTGCAAAGAGTTGGGCATGACTGAGTAACTAAGCATGCCTACTTATCTGGGGCATCTATCTGCAGTGCCTTTATGAAAAATAGATTTTATTTTTTAGCGAAGTTTTAGGTTCACAGCAAAATTGAACAGAAAGTACAGTGGGTTCCCATACATCCTCTCCCTCAAAACATGCACAGCCCTGTCCACTATTGACATCTCACTCTAGAGAGGTACATTTTGGCCAACCTACATTAGCACATTATTATTGCTCAAAGTCCCTAGTTTGCACTGCGGTTCACTTTTGGTGGTATACGTTCTATGCCTTTTGGCAAGCGTATGATGACATGTGTCTACCATTATAGAATCATATGTAATAATTTCATTGCCCTAAACATCTTTGGTGCTCTGCCTGTTCAACCTTCCCACCTTTCTTACCCCTAGTAACCACTGATCTTATTACTCTCTCTATGGTTTTCTAGAATGTCACATAATTGTAATCATGTAGTAAGCAACCTTTTTAGATTGGCTTCTTTCACTTACTAATATGCATTTAAGTTTCTTCCAGGACTTTTTGTGGCTTAGCAGTTCATTCTTTTTATCACTGAATAGTTTTCCATTGTATGGATGCATCTGTGCGTGCTCAGTCGCTTCAGTCATCTCTGACTCTTTGAGGCCCTATTGGACTGTAGCCCACCAGGCTCCTCTCTCCATGGGATTCTCCAGGCAAGAATACTGGATTTGGGTTGCCATGCCCTCCTCCAAGGCATCTTACTGACCCAGGGATCAAGCCCACGTCTGTCTCCTGCGTCTCCTGCGTTGCAGGCAAATTCTTTACCCTGTGAGTCACTAGGGAAGTCCCAGTGTATGGATGTGTTACACTTAATTATCCATTTACCTACTGAAGGACATCTTCATTGTTTCCAAGTTTTGACAGTTGTGAATAAAGCTGTTCTAAATATCCATGTGCAGATTTTTGTGTGGACATGCTTTCAGCTTGTTTGGGTAATTACCATGGAGCCTGATGCTGGATCATATGGTAAGAGTATGACTAATTTTTTTTTAAAGCTGCCAGATGGTCTTCCAGAGTATCTGTACCATATTGCTTTCCCATAAGCAATGATCAGGAGTTCCTGTTACTCCATGTCATCACCAGCCTTTGATGTCAGTGTCGCAGAGACTGGCCATAGTAATAGATGTGTAGTGGTACCTCACTGTTGTTTTAATTTATAATTCCCTGATGGCATGGTATTGAGCTCCTTTTCATATGCTTAGGTGCTATCTGTATATCTTCTTTGGTGAAGTGTCTGTTCAGGTATTTTGCTCACTTTTTAAAAACATAATTTTATTTATTTATTTATTCACTTTTGACTATGCTGGGCCTTCCTTGTGACACCAGCTTTCTCTAGTTGTGGTGTGCAGGCTTCTTATTTCGGTGGCTTCTCTTGTTGGGAGCAAGGCTTCTTGTTTGTCGGGCTTCACCAGCTGCAGCACACATGGGCTCAGTAGTTGTGGCTTCTGGGCTCCACATCTTTGACCTAATAGTTGTGTCGAATGGGTTTACTTACTCCGCAGCATATGGGGTATTCCTGGGCCAGGGATTGAATCCATGTGTCCTGTATTGACAGGCAGATTCTTTACCACTGAGCCACCAGGGAAGCCCTTTTGCCCACTTTTAAATTTGCTTGTTGTTTTGTTTTCCTTTCTTTTTTTATCGAGATAAAATTGACATATAACATTGTATTCATTTGGGGCTTCTCCAGTGGCTCAGTGGTAAAGAATCCTCCTGCAATGTAGGTGACAGGGGTTTGATCCTTGGGTCAGGAAGATCCCCTGGAGAAGGAAATGGCAACCTGCTCCAGTATTCTTGCCTGGGAAATCCCATGGAGAGAGAAGTCTGGCAGGCTACAGTCTATGAGTTGCAAGAGTCAGACATGACTTAGCAACTAAATAGCAACTACAGTGACAACCACGGTATTCATTTTAGGTGTACAAGATAATGATTTGATATATGTATTGGGCTGACCAAAACGTTTGTTCAATTTTCTCCATAAGCTATTCTGAGCAAACTTTTTGGCCAACCCATATATATTGAGAAACGATTACCACAAAAAGGTTAGTTAACAGATCCATCATCACACACAGTTACATATTTTTTGGGGTAGGATGAGAACTTTTTAAGACCCACTCTCTATGTAACTTTCGAATAGACACTATTGTATTATTAACTACAGTCACCATGCAGAATAATACGTCACTGTATGTATCTTGTAGCTGGAAATTTGTACCTTTTGGCCACTTTTATTCATTTTATCCCTCCTCTCCCACCAGCCTGTGGCAATCACCAATCTGTTCTCCATTATCTATGGGTCTGTGGTTTTTATATTGCGCTGATAGCACTGAGGTCGTACAGTATTGATGTTTGTCTCTCTGAGTTAGCGTAATACCGTCAAAGTCCACCCATCTTGTTGAAGACGGATGTGGTGGGGATTAGCTTTAGCTTCCTCTATTTGACATCATGCCCACCGTGGTAGGGTTTATTTGGACCTCAGATGTCAGCTGCTGCTTCTCTCTCTCTTTTTTAAAATGAACCTCTGTGTTATATATTTACTTACTTAGCTGCTTCTTGGCTAGGGCTGTGATAGTGCCACGCTCACGTCAGCACGTACACACAGACCCCTGGGGCTATTGACTCTTATCACTCTGTACCAGCTGGGTCTTGCCTTCTCCTGCCCACTCAGGCCACAGCAGAGCAATGGCAGCCAGAACCACTCTGACAGGAGGGACTGCTCTGGCCCCTGGGGGGGTGACCGGAGCCTCCTTGCCACCTTTGGCTTCTGCACCCTGGCTCCAGGGTACCTCCAAGCCAGTTTACCATGCCGATAAAGAGAATTTCTGATCAGCCTAGTAACGAGGGGGGAGGTGTTTGTTGTCGATTATTTATTGTTTCTGGTTCAGTAGGAGTTCATTAGAAGCCATGCTTTCCTAACACCTCTAGTCCTCTCTCAGGGAACAGTGTGTTTCTCTGGTTAGATACCTGCCCAACAGTGTCAAATCCTGGGTTCAGATCTGCCCACAAGAAGACCAAGGCAGGGAGTTCCCTGGGAGCCTAGTGGTTAGGACTCTGTGCTTTCACTGCTGTGGCCTGGATTCATCCCTAATTTGGAAATTGAGATCCCGCAAGCAGAGCAAGAAAAAAAAAAAAAAAAGAAAAGGCAAACAGTGCCTGGTGAGTAAATGCTGGGCATAGGGTAATGACCTGTGTGTGCATGCTCAGTTGCCCAGTCGTGTCCAGCTCTTTGTGTCCCCATGGACTGTAGTCCACCAGGCTTCTCTGTCCCTGGAATTTTCCAGGCAAGAATACTGGAGTGGGTAGCCATTCCCTTCTCTAGGGATCTTCCTGACCCAGGGATTGAACGCACGCCTCCTGTATTGGCAGGCGGATTCGATAATCAAGCCCTCTTCCCCCTCACTTCCTGGCTGGTCCCTGATGCTATAATGATAGTTTTGCTTGAGAAATTCCATGAAAGTTTCTGATCCCTAAGACTAATTTCTCTATGCTGGAGGCGAGGGGACGAGTGCCAGGCTGTGGTGGTAGGCTGCCCTGGACCCTGACCTGCTTCTCAGGATGATGAAAATTGGGCTATTTGGGGGATGACATGTCATTCACCTTGATTTGTTTGCTTTTCAAGAATGTGCCTTTGCTGAGAACATGGGCCTTACTCTTGTGCGGTATTGCTGTTTGATTCTTTTTATTTTTTTTTTTTTATTTGATTCTTTTTAATAGTGTAATACCCTAGTGTTCCATCTCCCAAATTTTCTGGCATATTGAGTGCAGCACTTTCACAGCACCATCTTTTACGATTTGAAATAGCTCAACTGGAATTCCATCACCTCCACTAGCTTTGTTCATAGTGATGCTTCCTAAGGCCCACTTGACTTCGCATTCCAGGATGTCTGGCTCTAGGTGAGTGATTACACCATTGTGGTTATCTGGGTCATGGAGATCTTTTTTATATAGTTGTTCTGTGTATTGTTGCCACCTCTTCTTAATATCTTCTGCTTCTGTTAGGTCCATACCATTTCTGTCTTTCATTTTGCTCATCTTTACATGAAATGTTTCCTTGGTATCTCTAATTTTCTTGAAGTGATCTCTAGTCTTTCCCATGTTATTGTTTTCTTCTATTTCTTTGCATTGATCACTGAGGAAGGCTTTCTTATCTCTCCTTGCTGTTCTTTGGAACTTTGCATTTAGATAGGTATAGCTTTCCTTTTCTCCTTTGCCTTTAGCTTCTCTTCTTTTCTCAGCTATTTGTAAGGCCTCCTCAAACAACCATTTTGCCTTTTTGGATTTCTTTTCTTGGGGATGGTCTTGATTACTGCTTCCTGTACAATATCACAAACCTCTGTCCATAGTTCTTCAGGCACTCTGTCAATCAAATCTAATCCCTTGAATCTATTTCTCACTTCCACTGTATAATTGTAAGGGATTTGATTTAGATCATACCTGAATATCCAGTGCTTTTCCCTACTTTTTTCAATTTAAGTCTGAATTTGGCAATAAGGAGTTTATGATCTGAGCCACAGTCAGTTTCCTGTCTTTTGCTGACTGTATATAGCTTCTCCATTTTTGGCTGGAAAGAATATAATCCATCTGATTTCAGTATTGACCATCTGGTAATGACCATGTGTAGAGTCTTCTCTTGTGTTGTTGGAAGAGGGTGTTTGCTATGACCGGCGTATTCTCTTTGCAAAACTGTTAGCTTTTGCCCTGCTTCATTCTGTACTCCAAGGCCAAATTTCCCTGTTATTCCAGGTATCTCTTGATTTCCCACTTTTGCATTCCAGTTCCCTGTAACGAAATAGACATCTTTTTTGGGTGTTAGTTCTAGAAGGTTTTATAGGTCTTCATAGAACCATTCAACTTCAGCTTCTTCAACATGAGTGGTTGGGACACGGACTTGGGTTATTGTGATGTTGAATGATTTGCCTTGGAGACGAACAGAGATTATTCTGTCGTTTTTGAGATTGCATCCAAGTACTTCATTTCGGACTTTTTTGTTGACTGTGAGGGTTATTCCATTTCTTCCAAGGGATTCTTTCCCACAGTAGTAGATATAATGGTCATTTGAGTTAAATTCACCCATTCCAGTCTATTTTAGTTCACTGATTCCTAAAATGTCGATATTCACTCTTGCCATGTCCTGTTTAACCACTTCCAATTTACCTTGATTCATGGACCTAACATTTCAGGTTCCTATGCAATATTGTTATTTACAGCTTTGGAGTTTACTTCCATCACCAGTCACATCCACAGCTGGGTGTTCTTGTTGCTTTGGCTCTATTTCTTCGTTCTTTCTGGAGTTATTTCTCCACTGTTCTCCAGTAGTATATCGGGCACCTACCGCCCTGGGGAGTTCATCTTTCAGTGTTAAAGTGCTGCACTCAACATGCTAGCAAATTTGGAAAACTCAGTAGTGGCCATACGACTGGAAAAGGTCAGGTTTCATTCCAATCCCAATGAAAGGCAACGCCAAGGAATGCTTAGACTACCACACAATTGCTCTCATCTCACATGCTAGTAAAGTAATACTCAAAATTCTCCAAGCCAGGCTTCAGCAGTACGTGAACCATGAACTTCCAGATGTTCAAGCTGGTTTTAGAAAAGGGAGAGGAGCCAGAGATCAAATTGCCAACATCAGCTGGATCATCAAAAAAACAAGAGAGTTCCAAAAAAACATCTATTTCTGCTTTATTGACTATGCCAAAGCCTTTGACTGTGTGGATCACTATAAACTGTGGAAAATTATGAAAGAGATGGGAATACCAGACCACCTGGCCTGCCTCTTGAGAAACCTGTATGCAGGTCAGGAAACAACAGTTAGAACTGAACATGAAACAACAGACTGGTTCCAAATAGGAAAAGGTGTACATCAAGGCTGTATATTGTCACCCTGCTTATTTAACTTATATGCAGAGTCCATCATGAGAAACGCTGGGCTGGATGAAGCTCAAGCTGGAATCAAGATTGCCGGGAGAAATATCAATAACCTCAGATGTGCAGATGACACCACCCTTATGGCAGAAAGTGAAGAAGAACTAAAGAGCCTCTTGATGAAAGTGAAATAGGAGAGTGAAAATGTTGGCTTGAAACTCAGCATTCAGAAAACTTAAGATCACGGCATCTGGTCCCATCACTTCATGGGAAATAGATGGGAAAATTCTTCAAGAGATGGGAATACAAAACCACCTCACCTCCTCCTGAGAAATCTGCATGCAGGTCAAGAAGCAACAGTTAGAACTGGACATGGACCAACAGACTGGGTCCAAATTGGGAAAGCACTATATCAAGGCTTTATATTGGACATGAGTTTGAGCAAGCTCTGGTAATGGTGAAGGACAGGGAAGCCTGGCATGCTGCCGTCCACAGGGTCACAAAGAGTTGGACAAAACTGAGAGACTGAAGAACAACAGCAATTAACAGATGCAATGGGATAAGAATTCCTCTGGAGACACTCACTCCCCCATTAGCCTGCAATGGTTAGACTGTACTTTTGAAATGAGAGAGTATGTGAGATTCAAAATAATACCTTATAGGAGCCCTGGGCTGTCTTCCTTGCGGGGGGAGAGTGTAGACAGCAGGGGGGCCTGTTGAGACTTGTTAGGTATGACTTGTGTGAGTAACACTGTGCAGCTGGGTAAGGGAGACTGGTTCTGAACCTCGCTTCTTTTGCTCAAAAGAGAATGTGATGTGTGCAGAGTTAGTGTCCTCATTTATAAAGACTGTTCTCAACCTACCTCACCAGGGTTGATACGAGAATTAAATCACATAATTTATTGATAGGTGAAAGTAAATACCCAGCAAAGGTTAGTTTCTCTTCCCTGTCTTTTTCTTTCTTGCTTTTCTCCATCTTTCTACCCTTCCCACCCTCCTTTTTTCATGAATTAACTTTGTCTAAGAAAGTAGAACATGTAAAGCATCCTTCAAGGACCTATATTGTCCATTATAGCTGCCACTAGTCACACGTGTTCAGAGAATGCTTGGCTAATTCCAGCTGAGAGATATGTGGTGAGTTGAAAACTTAATGCAAAAAAGGAAATGTTAGCTAATCTCATTAATAATTTTTTCTATAGATCATATGTTTAAATGATAACATTTTAGATATGTTTGGTTAAATAAAAATGTTATCAAAACTAATTTCACCAGTTTCTTCTTACTTTTAAAAAATGCAGGTACTGGCAATTTAAAATTACATTTTATTCTTATGGGATAGCATTTTGTGGGCTTTGGGGACTCAGTGGTGAAAAGACAAACTGACTTTGCAGTGCTTATGCCTCAGGGGGAATAGGAAACTGCCACTGACAGCAAAAACAACAACAGGAAATACAAAATAAACAAAAAAGCAACAAATGTAAAATTACATACTGTAAGAAGTACGTAAAAAGAAGTGTCTCTGGGAGGAAAACAGCAGGATCTAATTTAAACTGGCTGGAGACCTCTCTGGGAGAGGTGTTCGAGCTGGGCCTCCAGGAAGGCGTTCCTCCATGGCATTTCCGGGCAGAGGTGGGAACACAGCATTCCAGCCGGAGGAAGCAGACTGCCAGTCAATATTTACGGAGTCTACCAAACCCCGGGCATGTGGTTGGCAACGGGGAAAAGCTGTGGGGCTGCCAGATACAGGGAGGCTCTGTGACTCCTTTGAGCTTGTGGTCTGGAGAGGAGACAGAAGAGGCAGGTACGTCAGGGTCAGGGCTGGGACATCTACTGGCTCCGGCAGTGTCTTTCCTCCTCTGTCTCTCCCAGCCTCAGACCATCACTGACCCCCAGCGGCAGCTTTGCAGCTCCCCAGAGCCTGCCAGTTCTTCTTTTGGCGGGGAACACTCACTTCTGCTCTTGTACCCTTGTTCCACTGCCCTGTTCTGAGTCAGACTCATCTTGGAAATGAGCGTCTGCAATAGCCTCTTAACCAGTTTCCTCGCCTCCAGCCTCTCGCTCCCTTTAATATCTTCTGTGCATTGCTACCACATTAATCACCCTGAAATACCATTTAGACTATGCAGTTTCCCTGCTTCAAAGCTTTTACTAGCTTCCAGATACTGGTAGAGGAGCAGCATGCCCGGAGCTGTGGGCACCTGTCTCTCTTCACCCTTCACCTTTCCTTGTCTGCATAATGACAGCGTCCAGGGAAGCAGGGCCCGCAGCAGGATGCACCGCTGGCCTCAAGTAAGCTTTGAAGCCTCACCTCTGGCCAGCTCCCATGATTCCCGCTCCTGCCCCACCTCGCCCTCTGGGCCAGGCATGCTGAAGTCCTCTTTGTCCTTCACACACTGAGTTTCATTGTCTCTGTGGAACGGCAGGAGCGTATCAGTAAGAGCACGGGTTTCAGAGTCAGCGAGATGAGGTTCAAATCCCAGCTCTGCCATTTAACTTGCTGTGAGGACACTTCCAATAAGCTTTGTCTTTTCTAAGCCTTAGTGTCTTCTTACTAATTCCAGGAACGTAATTGTAATTTGTACCCCTAGGGGATGGTGGCTAAGATGGTAAAACATCTGCCTACAATGAGGGAGACCCAGGTTCAATCCCTGGGTTGGGAAGATCTCCTGGAGAAGGAAATGGCAAGCCACTCCAGTACTCTTGCCTGGAAAATCCCATAGACGGAGGAGCCTGGTAGGCTACAGTCCATGGCGTCGCAAAGAGTCGGACACGACTGAGAGACTTCACTTACTTTATAAGGGATGGGAGGGTAAGATTTTGCAGGTGCCTGGTCCATAGGAAGTCCTTAATCCATGCGCATTGTTTAAGTGAGTGGGAAGCCATGTATGTGCTGAGTAACAGTGCTGTCTCCTTTCTTTCTGTATCCCTAGAGCCAGTTAGCAGCCTCGTTTTAAATGGTGATGGGCTGTAGTCTGACTTCTGTGCAGCTGTGATGTGGGCTGGAAACACTGGATGGGGACATTGAACAGTGGTGTCAAGAAGCTGGATGGACTTCAAGAGACCATCCAGCGTGGAACCCCTGAGGCCCTCTCGTGTGTCCAAGCAGATCCAAAGGAGTTGGTTGAAAAGCATACACACACACGCACACACACACTTTGGGAGTATTATCTACATGAGGAATCACTGAACAAGAGACTTCATTTTCCTTTTCATTTATCTTTTTGAAAGATGTAGTATGTAGCAGATTGTCAGCAAGAGAGGAATATAGGATCTTGTCCAGGATTAGTGCAATGTAAATATTTATAAAGTCAGAGTACATGGAAGCTAATAAAAACTTTAAGTTTTCAACAACTCCTTTATGGAGCTACTGTATAAATGAGACACAGGGGCACTTTTGATTAAGAAATAGCCACGCTGTAATTCAGAAAAGCATAGGATGTTTAAATAGACATTTGGATATACTCAGAAGTCACAGCCAGGTCAACTGAGATCTCTTACTCAGAGAAACATGCTAATGGATTTCATCCTTAGGGAGAGAGAAATATTCTTGCTTTTTTTCCTTCTTATTTTCATGTGGCACTTCACTGACAGTTTCTTCACTAGCTTCATGAGTATTACTTGAGAAATCTCCACACTGAGCTATTGTGATGTTCTTTGCTCCATGGAAATACCTTCATCAGTTGTTGGGTAAAACACAGGGTACCCAGCAAAATTTGTATTTCACATAATACATGCAATATATGGGATATATTTAGGCACAAAAATTGCTCATTTGGAATTCTAATTTCACTAGTACCCTATATTTTGTTGTTGTTGTTGTTGATAAATATGGCAAGTAGACCTACCCAAGGGCTGAAGGGTAGGGACTGAAAACCTGGGTGACAAACTTGTAAAGCTGTCAATACTAGTGACTGATGTTTTCGTGGGACCTTTCAGATTTCTGTCCAAGGAAGGCTTGTGTTTGGTTTTCTCAGGGACCTTACTATTCTCAGACATATGACCCAGCTCACACCCAGGCAGCCCAAGCAGCAGCTGCCCATTCCTCTAGATTTCCTTTGTTAATTCTCATTTATCTTGAGGTTTTTTTCATGCACTTGCATACCTGACCTTCTATGAGATGGGGGCAGAAGCAAAGGTGGAGGATTTCCCCCCCACCCCGAAATAATAGCTTTAAGTATAAAATTGGGAGACAGGGAGGAGGCAGGAGGGCAGGAGATGTCAGCTCACTCTGACCCCTCATTTTTCTGTACAGGAGTCAGAGCATTTCCCATGGGACATAGTGAGCTGCAAAACTCAGCTTCTTCTCGTCTGAACTTGAATTTAAAGTATAAATGCAATTTCTGTCTTTTTTCTCCTCACAGAATTTTTCTTTCCCTCTATAAAGTAGACATAAAAGAAAAACTGGCATTGGACTTTTTTTTCCCATTAATTTATAGAATGGGTTATCCTACAATCTTTTTTTTACTCCAGCTGTAAAATCAGTGAATTTTTTTCACAAACATGTAGAATACTATGATAAAGCCAAAGAAACAGTTTATTTGATGGATATTCACATTGAAATCCTGTCACCTAGGGGCACACCTGTGTAAGGAATGATTTTCACAACAGACCCTAAGGGTCAGAGAGATTTTTGCTTTCTAGGTTGGAAAGAAAGCTCTGCAAATCATGCCACTTGTTGGATGGGATTTTTCCTGCCTGGGAATGGGCTTTAGAAGGTTCATTTTACAAAGTTCTGTGATGGTGAATGCCAGTGTCTACCCCACCCCTAAAGTGAGACCTCAAATGTTTGATTGGTAGGAGGTACATATTTGGAATCAGAGGATATGGAGAAATAAAAAACAAAACAAAATGGAGCAGTTAGTGGTAGGCTGTAATAATTAACAGAAGAAAATAAGGCCTAGAAGGCAGTATAGCATATGAATTAGCTTAAGAGTTGGGCTTTGCTTTAATTCATTCATCAAACATTTCTGAGTCCGAGCTTGGATGAGTATGGAGGGCCTAGCTAATGAGAAGAGATTGAAAGGAAAAATACAAGAAAGGTGCTGTGGTGAAGGGTTGTGCAGGTGCAGTGGGACCAGAGAGGGTGCAGTCTCAATTAGACTGGAAGTTCAAGGTCAAGGGAAGAGTCACTACCAAGGCCAGGCCCTTCCAGGGAAGACTCCCTTCTGAGTCTTGGGAGTCATGACCTCAGATGTCTCAGGTAACCTTGATTTCCCATATGCTGTGCTGCCTTCAAGCCCTTGTGACAAAAAAAAAAAAACAACAAAAGCAAAACAAGTCTTGCATTTTTTTTTGGCTTGGATTTTTGGTTTCTTTTTAGCTTTCCCAATTTTTTAAGTAGAATGTGTGAGGACACAAAAATAGAGACAGTAGTATAATATGTCAATTAGCAACAATTTAGTAATTTGTTGAATTACAGCCAATTTTGTTTTATCTGTTTCCTGATTCATTTCTCGTTTCTTCCAGATAATTTTGGTATTGGAATTCTTCAGAGACAAAGAACCAAAAGGATGTGTGTGTGTGTTTGACTGCATGGAGAAAGGGAAAGAGATTGATTGGTTTTAAAGAATTGATTCTTGAGATTGTGGAACTGGCAAATCTGAAATCTGTAGCATAGGCCAACAGGCTAAAGAACCAGGGAAGAGTTGATGTTGCAGTTTCTGTTGGGAAGGAAATCTGGAAGCAGAATTACTTCTTCCTTGGAGAACCTCCATCTTTTCTCTTGAGGCCCTCAGCTGATTGAGTGCACCCCCTCCCTGCCCCCTGCTTGCCTGCCTCACCCCCTGCCTTGTGGAGGATAATCTGCTTTTCTCCATGTCTTCTGATTTAAATGTTGATCATACCTGAAAAACACCTTGACAGCAACGTAGACTGGTGTTTGACCAAAAACTGAGTAGCATGAGCTTAGCCAATTTGACATACAAAATTAACCATCACAATTTGGAAACTGTGATCATCTACACTAAACTAAATCATCTAAACTAACAAGTCATCACATTATTTGGTCCATAATATTTTCGTATATATCTTTTAGAAATAAAGATTAAGAAAAAACCCTAAATATAACACTATTATCACCCCTATAAAATTAAAAGTTGAACTATCTTTGTGTGAATTAGCATCGAAATAAAGTTTATACATTGCTATTATAGATTTGACTCAGAAGTCTCTGTGAGTACACAAGTTCTCTCTTTGCTTCTGTTTGTTTTTCTTGCAATTTATTTGTTGAAGAACCTAGTTTGTCCTGTAGAATTTTGCATCATTTGGTTTTACTGGTTGCAGCCCTATGATGTCACTTAACAAGCTCCTCTGCCCCTATATTTGCTGTAAGTTAAGAATTTCATAGTAAGGCTGGATCACACCTAGGTTCACTTTTTTTTTGTAAGAATACTTCAGGCACATTTTGTTGGGCTGTCTTTCTTGGAAGGCGTTCATCTTTGTTTATCACTGCCTTAATTTATTAGTTCATCCTGGCTTGTAAAATTCTAAAATCTATCATTTCCTCTACATTTATTAGCTAAAATATTTATATAAAGAGGAATTTCCTCTCATGAACTATTTGGGTATAGTTCAGTTCAGTTGCTCAGTCGTGTCTGACTCAATTTGCGACCCCATGGACTGCAGCACTTCAGGCTTCCCTGTCCATTGCCAACTCCTGGAGCTTCAAACTCATGTCTGTTGAGTCGGTGATGCCATCCAACCATCTCATCCTCTGTCATCCTCTTCTGCTCCCGCCTTCAGTCATTCCCAGCATCAGGGTCTTTACAAATGAGTCAGTTCTTCACATCAGGTGGCCAAAGTATTGGAGTTTCAGCTTCAACATCAGTCCTCCCAATGAACACCCAGGACTGATCTCCTTTAGGATGGACTGGTTGGATCTCTTTGCTGTCCAAGGGACTCTCAAGAGTCTTCTCCAACACGATAGTTCAAAAGCATCAATTCTTTGGTGCTCAGCTTTCTTTATATGAAGATGACACCACACTTACGGCAGAAAGCGAAAAAGAACTGAAGAACCTCTTGATGTAAGTGAAAGAGGAGAGTGAAAAAGTTGGCTTAAAACTCAGCATTCAGAAAACTAAGGTCATGGCATCTGGTCCCATCACTTCATGGCAAATAGATAGGGAAACAATGGAAACAGTGACAGACTTATTTTTGGGGCTCCAAAATCACTGCAGATGGTGACTGCAGCCATGAAATTAAAAGATGCTTGCTTCTTGGAAGAAAAGTTATGACCAACCTAGACAGCATATTAAAAAGCAGAGACATTACTTTGCCAGCAAAGTTCTGTCTAGTCAAAGCTATGGTTTTTCCAGTAGTCATGTGTGGATGTGAGAGTTGAATCTGGGTACAGTTCTTCCTAATTCTTTATCCTAGTGTTTCTCAAGTTGCTGTCGACAGACTGCTAGGAGTCTGCTGATATGTTCTTGGAGGGTGAGGAAGGGGGTCTGCAAACTTTCTATTATGATAATCTAACTGCATTTTCATGTCAGCAATTACTGAGAAATATATAAGCATATTCTACATTACCTGGATGAGTGTCTTTTTAGAGTTCGGCCAGTGACCTCAGTGCTGAAGCTGACATTTTTGTATTTTGGATCATGATGGGGGTATGTAGTGCTGATTTAATTATTAAGGGTTGATGAATAAAGAAGATGGGCTTAAATGCCAGGCAACCTTACAGTGGATTTTAGTTTGAATAGAGATATGAGTCAGTTTGGGGGAACACAATAATATACATCTTCTGGACCAAAAAGAATATGTGCTGTAGCTGTGAAAGGCTGCTTATTTTAAAAGAAATAATTGTCTATTTGATTTGCATTAGTTTGATTTGTGTTGGTTTTGTAGTGTTTGCTTATATTTAACATATAAGTTGGTTTTATTTTCACAGTTGTCCAAATATATATATTTTACTATTAATATTTAAGAAACAATTTGTCAACATGCTGGCTTGAAAGGAATTTATTTCCTTTTAAAATGTCTGCACATTACAGACAGTTTGAGAAACAGTGCTTTATCCCATTCTGGCTTTCCTAGGGCTATTAGCTAATCCCACCTCCAGTATAATTTGTCTTATTAAGGAGTGACCTCTTGCTGTGGGTATTGGGAGATTACAGTGTGTACCTAGACACCAATACCCTGAAACACTCAAGGAAAAATGGCCATACTGGGAAGAAGGTATTTTAACACTGTATTTTTTTTTCTAACATCATTTTCAACCACAGAATGGAAGCCCCTGCCTCCTTGTGTCTCTTTCACTGGGGCCGGTGGAATCTGGTAAATGCAGAACCTTAGACCAGACTACGTATCACCAGAACAACTCTTTGAAAAGATAAGAAGCAAAACCAAAGCCCATCTGAAGCAGTCTTATCCAACTTCATTGTGCTGATGAGTTGTCTGAGAATATTGTTGCAAGAGATGCTACTGGCCCGTACCTCATATACTGAAAACTGTTTTTTCTGTTGTAATCATTTTACTTGATTTTTCCTTGGATAACACATATAAAGCTATGAGTACCATTTTTGATACAAAGTCAGCACTTAATAAATGTTAATGACTCTTGTTACGGTGGTTAGAATTAGCTTTTGAGGCACAGAGAAGGATGGGATAGAGGAGGGGGCTTTAGAAGTGAATAGACTTGAATCAAGATCCAGGTTTTATTTGTTTACAAGCTATTTGTCCTGGACAAGTTAGTTAGCCTTTCAAGTCACTGACTTGTCAAATGTATTTAAAATGGAGAAAAATAATGCCTTATGGAATTGGGAGGATTCTATAGAGCTCCTAGATTGGTGGGTGCTCAAAAAATATTATTTCTCCTTTGTCCCCTTTGGATATAGGCTTGGGATTGAGTCTTGCTTCTGTTGCAACATTATTGTGACTGATGTTGTAATCCTTATGAAATTTATCTCTTTATCGTTATCTTTAAAATGGGAATGATAATCCTGAAGATTAAATTAACTGGTATATGTAAAATGTATTATGTGTTGGCACATGACAGGACCCATGGTCCGCCCCCCTTTCCCTTCCCTTCCTTCCTTCAGTGTAGCAGTCAGCGGGGCTGATGGAGCTCAGATACCAGGCATAAGAGAAGGCCTTAGCGGTTTCACCTCTAGCTAATGAGAATCATCTGGAGAGTTAACACAAACCATCTGGAGAGATTAAAACTCTACAACATGAGAGTTGTGAGTCTGAGTTTTATTCAGGGTCTTACCGAGGCTATAGCCTGGAGAACAACCTCTTAGTAGAAAGTACTCTAAAAAAATAGGGGTGGAGCCAGGAGGTGTATATATATATAAGCAGACTTGAAGTAGAATCTCTTGGAAGTGAGGTCCAGGCATTAGTTATGTTTTATGAGCTCTTCAGATGATTCTCTGGTGCATCCAGGGTTGAGAAGTACCCAACACTAAGCCTTTGAGTTTTCTTCAGTGACGGAAACTGAGAATCTAAGGAGGCTCCTCCTGCTGCCAGA
The DNA here is from genome assembly GCF_910594005.1 of Cervus elaphus. Taxonomy (NCBI): domain Eukaryota; kingdom Metazoa; phylum Chordata; class Mammalia; order Artiodactyla; family Cervidae; genus Cervus; species Cervus elaphus. Next base: position 43,888,133 of record NC_057845.1, read on the forward strand.
ATCTTGGCTCTCTGTGCACTAATGCCGAACAGAAATACAGAGTCATGAAGGAGAAAGAAAGGGTGGTTTTATTCCTCTGCCTGGAAAAGAGGAAACACAGGCTAGTGCCCCCACTGTGCCCCCGCTCCTGGGAACTAGGCAGAGGTGTTATAGCCGGGTGTCTTCTTCAGGGGTGTGTGGTAAGGATCAAGGCAGTGAGTGTCTTGCATTCTTCTGGAAAGTTCCATAACAGCAACAACACTGGGTTTAGTCATCCTCAAGATTATCGGCTTGTGACTTTCTTTCTGAAGACCGTTACAAAGGTGTGTGAGGGAAAGGATGCAGGTGCAGGATGCCTCGAGTCAGAGAGTAAGGAATTAACTTTGTGAAGGACAAGTCTACTTATGTGCACCAAAGATTAGAAGCCGTCAAACTAAAAACTGGGATTGCTTGAGTCTTACAGGCTTCTTCTGGGGATTTCTGTAGCCATTTACTCATTCCTTCATTTCCCTCGCTTGGTAGCAGAAAAACCCAGTTTCCATTTCTGTTGTAATACTTCCGTTCTCTCCCCACCGTCTGTTGGAGATTTTTTTAAGTTTTTATTTTTATGACTATCGGAGGTGCTCCATCTGACTGACATACCTAAGAGGATATGTGAAAGTCGCTCAGTCGTTGTCTGACTCTTTCTGACCCCATGGACTACACAGTCCATGGAATTCTCCAGGTCAGAATACTGGAGTGGGTAACCTTTCCCTTCTCCAGGGTATCTTCCTAATCCAGGGATCAAACCCAGGTCTCCCGCATTGCGGGCAGATTCTTTACCAGCTGAGCCACCAGGGAAGCCCAAGAATACTGGAGTGGGTAGCCTATCCCTTCTCCAGCGGATCTTCCTGACCCAGGAATTGAACCAGGGCCTCCTGCATTGCAGGTGGATTCTTTACCAACTGAGCTATCAGGAAGCTCTAAAATGGCCAAGTTCTAATCTCTGGAAACAGAACGAGTTCCTCTCCATGAATCAGGAAGGCAAAAACTGGACCTCTATCCATTTTAGGTTTTCAGGTGGTGTATTTTAACAAAAAGATTAACAGGAGGAAAAAATAAGTCTTTAAAAACAAAAAAAAGCAAAGCATGTAGCAGATATCACATGAAAGAAACTTAATTGAAAAATAACTGGAAGTGGCAGTTTAGAATTCTGGATGTAGAGCATCTTCAACAGAAAACAATAAATTTGTAGAGAAATGATAAGACAGAGGAAAGCAGTTTAGGTTTCCAAGGGCTGCGCACTGTGGGAAGTGGGAAGATAAGCGTCTGGGAGGGAACTAATGGCAACTTGTTTGCCACCTTCAGGCTGATAAGAATCTATCTATGGTGAAACAGATCACCAGCCCAGGTGGGATGCATGAGACAAGTGCTCAGGCCTGGTGCACTGGGAAGACCCAGAGGAATCGGGTGGAGAGGGAGGTGGGAGGGGGGATCGGGATGGGGAATACGTGTAAAAAAAAAAAAAGAAAGAAAGAAAATGCTCAATGTTTAAAAAATGACACAAACTGTTATGTATAAAGTAGATAAGCAACAAGGATATATTGTGCAGCACAGGCAAATATAGCCATTATTTTGTAATAACTTTAAATGAACTATAATCTATAAAATACTGAATCACATTGTACATCTAAACTAATATATTGTAAATCAACCATACTTCAATAAAAATATTCTAGGAAAAAAAAAAAAGAAAAAGTGGAGGATATTAAAAAAAAAAAAAAAAGAATCTGTCTCCAGTTAAAGAAAAACTTACATCCTGCCTCTAGACAGAAAGGAGGCAGGTAGAGAGAGCTTTTCTTCCATTGCTACTGCCTTCAGCTCAGAATTGTTTTTATGTACACGCGGCATATTTTGGGATGACTTATTCTGATTTTCTTTAGTTCCCAATTTGAAACTTTAATTTTAGAAAGTGTCACATATTAAAAGCTGAGCTGGGTTAGAAATTGTGAGGTAAGAGATCAGCAAATGGGGAGAAGAATATAGACAGGAACAAGCAGAAAAGAATGGATTTAAGAACATTGCTTCATATTTTATTGACTCAATCTCTTAATTTGGGAACAGGTCAGGTCAGTTCAACAGTTGTGTCCCATTTCAGAAGCTGGTGTTGTGGGTAATTTCCATCTAAATTAAGCGACTGTGTGATTCCAGCAATCAGGGATTTAGTAAGAGGTATTTCTATAGAAACTAAAGGAAAAGGATGTTTAGTGGTTGGAGTTGACTATAAACTGGTTTCTGAGTAGACTATAAAGCCATCTGAATCCAGATGACCATCAGCGGAACAGATTTCGAGATATTGAGCTCAAACTATGTTATGCAATTTGAATGTCTCTGAGGATGTCATCAGGTATGCTCCAGTGAACCTTCTGAGTGATCTATAAGCAGCAGGCATGAAGGTTGTCCATACCTGAACTGTGGTGGGTGATATTTCTATTTATATCAAGTTGTTCAGCTTCAGTGATTTTGGGAAAAGGGCAGTTTTATTTCTTAGTGATTACAAGTCAGAAGGGTGGGAGAAAAACTAGAAATGCTGGTTTGGAGACTTGTGACCAGATATTGTTGGCAATGAAAGTATTTAGGATCCGCTCTAGTTCACAGGTAAATAACAAAACCTCAGTGATAGTGAACAGGGCTAGGATCTAATATTCCACATTGTGTTATTGTTTTCCATTGAAACAAAATTTTTCTCTCTATAGTAACCTCCATTTTTACCAAAGAGAGTCATAATGAAACTAATTGGTTTGCCAAATAAGTGTAATTTCATTAAACTTGGTCTGATTATTCACATAAATGCAGCAAGAATAGAGGTCGATCATGTAAGCTCTTTTAAGTCTGCTTTGCTAGAATTTTTGATAGAGTATGAGATTATTCTGGAAGCCAAGCCAAGGACTCACTTCTAAGTCCTATAGATTTAGGTGAATTCTTCTCTTCTTGAGATCTAAAATGCCATGAGGTTCTGGATCTGCTAGGAAATGATTTTCCATTCTCATTGTTTAGGCTGGGGACCCTATAAATAAGACACCTGGTAATTTTTTGAAGGAAGGTTTTATTGGATCCATAAAGCCAACCTTAGTTTCTTAAAACTGTCTGGTCATGTCTGAGTCTATGTACATCATTGTCAAATACTACATTTCAGTCAAAGTCTTGGTAATATAATCAATATTGCCCACAGTGTTCTTTTATAAGGAAAGCAGATTCTCACTGAGTTTATGCAAATAACTATAGTGCCATGATAATCATGATGGTGTGATCACTCACCTAGAGCCAGACATCCTGGAATGTGAAGTCAAGTGGACCTTAGGAAGCATCACTACGAACAAAGCTAGTGGAGGTGATGGAATTCCAGTTGAGCTATTTCAAATCCTGAAAGATGATGCTGTGAAAGTGCTGCACTCAATATGCCAGCAAATTTGGAAAACTCAGCAGTAGCCACAGGACTGGAAAAGGTCAGTTTTCATTCCAATCCCAAAGAAAGGCAGTGCCAAAGAATGCTCAAACTACCGCACAATTGCACTCATCTCACATGCTAGTAAAGTAATGCTCAAAATTCTCCAAGCCAGTCTTCAGCAATATGTGAACCGTGAACTTCCAGATGTTCAAGCTGACTTTTAGAAATGGCAGAGGAACCAGAGGTCAAATTGGCAACATCCACTGGATCATCAAAAAAGCAAGAGAGTTCCAGAAAAAACTCTGTTTCTGATTTATTGACTATGCCAAAGCCTTTGACTGTGTGGATCACGATAAGCTGTGGGAAATTCTGAAAGAGATGGGAATACCAGACCACCTGACCTGCCTCTTGAGAAGCCTGTATGCAGGTCAGGAAGCAATAGTTAGAACTGGACATGAAACAACAGACTGGTTCCAAATAGGAAAAGGAGTACATCAAGGCTGTATATTGTCACCCTGCTTATTTAACTTATATGCAGAGTCCATCATGAGAAACGCTGGGCTGGAAGAAGCTCAAGCTGGAATCAAGATGCCTGGGAGAAATATCAATAACCTCAGATATGCAGATGACACCACCCTTATGGCAGAAAGTGAAGAGGAACTAAAGAGCCTCTTGATGAAAGTGAAAGAGGAGAGTGAAAAAGTTGGCTTAAAGCTCAGCATTCAGAAAACTGAGATCATAGCATCTGGTCCCATCACTTCATGGCAAATAGATGGGGAAACAGTGGAAACCATGGCTGACTTCATTTTGGGGGGCTCCAAACTCACTGCAGATGGTGATTGCAGCCATGAAATTAAAAGACGCTTACTCCTTGGAAGAAAACTATGACCAACCTATACAGCATATTAAAAAGCAGAGACATTACTTTGTCAACAAAGGTCTGTCTAGTCAAGGCTATGGTTTTTCCAGTAGTCATGTATGGATGTGAGAGTTGGACTGTGAAGAAAGCTGAGTGCCGAAGAATTGATGCTTCTGAACTGTGGTGTTGGAGAAGACTCTTGAAAGTCCCTTGGACTGCTAGGAGATCCAACCAGTCCATCCTAAAGGAGATCAGTCCTGAGTGTTCATTGGAAGGACTAATGTTGAAGCTGAAATTCCCATACTTTGGCCACCTGATGCGAAGAGCTGACTCATTTGAAAAGACCCTGATGCTGGGAAAGATTGAGAGCAGGAGGAGAAGGGGACGACAGAGGATGAGATGGTTGGATGGCATCACCGACTCAATGATCATGAGTTTGGGTAGACTCTGGGAGTTGGTGATGGACAGGGAGGCCTGGCGTGCTGCAGTTCATGGGGTCACAAAGAGTCGGACACGACTGAGCAACTGAACTGAACTGATAGTGCCATGAAAATAAGAATACTCAGTAATAAGTTTCTGAATTCTGGAGGGATCAGGCAGAGAGAAAATTCTGTTTACAAAGATATAATTTACCGAGTTGCCCTAAATTATGAATAGCTTGATAGAATAGAGAAAAAGTTTTCCTTAAATTTGGAAAAACAAACATTAATGGACTGGTAATGTTTCAAAGAAAAAATCATAAAAAATTATAATCATCCTCATCAATTCATTTAGTCCTATGTAGTTAATTCTTGTTCTGCTTGATCATGGGTTAATAGTTTTATAAATCAGTTTCTCTATTACCGTTTTAGAAATTAAGCTTTCAAGACAGCATCAGAATAAACCAATAACTTTCTGTGAATTCCAGAAGACTTATGCATGGCCATTGCTAAAAGTCTGATGAGAATTCATTATAATTTAATTGACAAGGAAATTTGGCTATCTGTGACATACAGCATTTTAAGATGATAGCTGGAATTATGACTATAAACATCATACTAGAACATGTCAGTTTTTCATGATTTCTGGACTACTTACAATACTAACACACCTATACAAATATAATCTAAAGATGATTTAGCATCACTTCTTAGGAGTAGAAGTGAAGATGCTCAGTTGTGTCTGGCTCTTTGCGACCCCACAAACTATAGCCTTCCAGGCTCCTCCATTCATGGGATTTTCCAGACAAAAATACTGGAGTGGGTTGCCATTTCCTTTTCCAGGGAATCTTCCAGACCCAGGGATCGAACCTGGGTCTGTTGCATTACAGGCGGACTCTACCCTAAGTCACCAAGGAATCCTTCTTATTCCCATGCAATTTAACATATCAAATAAGCCTAATTAATTTAACATTTCTCTTTTGAGAGAACAAATCCTTTGAGATTTTCCAGAATACCCCTGGAAAATCTCAAAGTTAGTTCCAAATCAAAAAGATTTCATTTAGAATTTGGTTTTGAAAAGTTTTTAAAAAATGTCAAAAGCTTGAAACACTTGATTTACTAGGATCACAGATCGTGTGAAATAATATATTATCCGTTTATCCAAAGTGATAATAAAAAGATTTCAAAGGCAGATACAGAAGGTTACATGTCCTGAGGAAAAAAAAGCAAAACTTAGCTCTCTTAATATTAAGACTCTTTTTCTTAATTAATTGAACACTTGATAAAGACAACATGAAGCACAGGTAATATTTTGATGACATAAAATCTTGGTTTTACAGACATAGAGAATAGACTTATGTACATGGGGAGAGGGTAAGAGAGGGTGAGATGTTTGGAAAGAGCAACATGGAAACTTACATTACCATCTGTAAAATAGATAAGCAACAGGAATTTGCTGTCTGGCTCAGGAAACTCGAACAGGGACCAGCTTGACTGTATCAGCCTAGAGAGGTGGGATGGGGAGGGAGATGGGTGGGAAGTCCAAAAGGGAGAGGATATATGTGTACCAAGGCTGATTCATGTTGAGGTTTGACAGAAACCAACAAAATTCTGTAAAGCAATTATCCTCCAATAAAAAATAAATTTAAAAAAAATCTTGGTTTTATAGGAAGATTTCTTAAAAGGTTAAAAAAAATCCACAGTCTTTTATAATCTCTTATCAAGGGCAGATCAGTAGTCCGAAAAGACTTAGTTCTTTTAACAGAGAAAGGAAAATAAATTTTAGTGTTACATATGCTCACTTTTGATATTAAAGCTTATTTTAAAATCCCTTGTTAAAAAAAAAAAAAACTCTCATGGTAACTTTATTCAATGTGAGTCATCTTGACTATACAAGATCTTTTTCTCTATTCCCAACTTTCTAAATCTGTTCAGTTTTTGTCATTCCCCCCCCTCCTTTATTATTCTGAAACAACCTTTAAATAACCTCTAAACCAGGAGAAAATTACTCCCCATTCCCCTTAACAGAAAAGCATCTTCATACCTCATATCTTTCCTTACCAAAAGTATATCTTACTTTCCTTATATACTTTACATAGAGTTTTTTTCTTATTGTATTAGTAATTTTAATTACATATATTGTTAAAAATTTTAATCCCTAGTAACCTTAGTTTTCAGTGAGAATTAAGAAGCAGACAACTGTAAACTGCCACATACCAACATTTTGTATAGACTGGCAAATTATGACTTAAACATTTCATAATTTCTAGATGCATATGCCTTTTATTCATAGTACAAATTTTAACATGGCAAGAAAAACATGTTATTAATAGACCCAAATGTCTTTTGTCCCTCTGTCATAAGAAGCCAAAAGTGAACTTCTGTTTAGCAATAATGTTTCAGTATTGTATCTTCTGGAAATAAATCTAGATAGTTAATGACTATCTATCACTTAACATAGAATAACTTTAAGGCTTATTTCACCAAGAAGATTTTGGAAGCTGTTTTTAAGTAAAACATAATCATTGTTGAGAAGTTAATTTATAAACTCTTATCCCACCTATTTTTATTTAATTAACTTATTCTTAATAATCATAGAAGCAAAGCACTTAAAAAATTAAATACATAGCTTCTTTTTTTTTTTGCTGTTGTACTTGACGTACATTAAGCAATTTATTGTATATTTTTCTTAGATTTGATTTGTATTTTTATAATCTTAAATATCTAATAGAGATAACATATACTTGTTTGACTATTAAGTCCAGGTAGAAAAAATTGTATATATGCAGTAAATTTAATGTTGAAATTTCTGAAGAAATGCTTGTTTTATTAAATTAAAAAACTTAAACTAGCTTTTATTTACTGAAGTTTAACCCAGTCATATGAACTTGAAAAACATTTTGGTTAGTTTCTATATTTCTGAGCATTTTAGGAACATTTTAATTTATACACGTCCTTATTAAGCTCTTTCACATGTTATTTTTGGCAATACTATCCAAAGGTACAAAAATATCACATATACACAACACATGCCCAGACATACATAAATATACACACAGATGCAAACAAAGATCTTATACCTTTCATTTAAAAATTTTAGCCATTTATGGAATAAAGACAGTTTTAGAATATAAAATTGACCATTTTGTAAAAGAATGTTGAATTCAAATTGCATTTCTGGCAGATGGAACAAGGTAAGGTTATTTGCTTAGATGGCTAAAGATTTTTTACCAATATTTGTGGAGAAAACTTTTAAGGTTTTAAAATTTGCTCTTGACAGATAGTCTCATAGAGGCTGTGGACTAGATTTTGAACAAGGGGCCTTTCATAGCTATTTGTTTAAGAAAAGTCTCTCCTCTTTTTTCCATCCAGTCTCAGGTGGTTGTAGGTAGTGTTCTAGTTAACTCTTCTGATATTTATATTTTAGAGATGTGGTAAAATTTACATCACCAGAAACTAAGTCACTAGAAATTTTTTTTAAAGAAGAAATTCAGGAGCATATTTATTTATTATGAGAAATTTAAAGCAATTACTATTTTAGAAATTTCTTAAGTGTAGTATAGGCCGTGAGTTTTATTTATTTATGTTTTGTGGTGGGCCCCCATATATGGAAAGACCAGGAGCTCAGGAGGTCTGGTTTCAGAGTAAGGAACAATAAAACAACCTTGTTATATGTTCTTGGGGCCTAGTTTCTAGGTACCAGTAGGCCATTTGTTTAGAATGAGAGATCTCTCAAATATCTTTTTAAAGATAAAAACTCAAATCTTAAAAGGTATACCTATTTTAATGTGACTGTAACTAAATGAATAAGCCTTTTCATGACTTGAAACCAATGCGCCTTTTATGGCTTAACCATGGACACAAGAGGCATCCCCAAAGACTGTACAGAAGATGCAGTTCCCCTTGAAATCCAAAGTTTCCCTCAAAGATTGTCTAAGAAAGCAAAGACCTTGTTGTCACACGGAGTGAAGAAGCTCTGGTTTCTCACAGAGTGAGATACCTTAAATCACAGACCCGCTAATCTGTGTAGTACCCAAGGGATTATGTTGAAAAATTTCCCAGTGCAAATAATACAAATAAGAGAGAGATGACAAAGGCTGTTGTCACCCGAAAAACCAAATCCACAGAGTCACAGTTTAAATAACTACAATTTACAAGTAATTCTCTGGAAAAACATTTGGAGAGGAAGCGATAAGGGAAAATTTCACCTTCCTTTCTTGCTCAGGAATTGCAGAGAGACCTGAGAGAACTGACTTGGGTAAGAACTCTTACCTTTCCCTGGCTTTTTGTCCCAGGATCCCATCTTCAGGATCCAGAGAGAGTGGGACATCCCAGCCTATTCCATGTGAGGCGTCAGGAAGTAGGGTGGACAAAACTTTACTCGCCTTAGGTTTTCAGCTGGGCTTCTGTAACAAGAAGGTCAACAAGAGGAAAACAGTTTATTAACTCATGCAGTGCATAGCATGTGGGAGAAACCTCAGTGAAAAGTCACTTTTCACTTTTCTAAGTGGCCTAGAACTACAGTTTCTACAGCATCTTCAACAAAGAACAATAACTGTGGAGAGAAATGACAGGACAGAGAAAGGAAGTTTAGGCTTCCGAGGGCAGCAAACTGGGAAGAAAAATATAGGACAGGAAACTAGTGGCTAATGTTTGTTTGCAGATTCCTCTGGGGCCATCTCTGGGCTGGTAAGACTGTCTCCAGTGAAAGGAGAATGTGTGTTCTGCCTTTAGGTAGAAAAGGAGAAGTAGAGAGAGCTTTCCCTTCATTCTTAATAGCTTTCAGCTCAAAAATAATTTTTATGTCAAAGAGCCATTCTTTGGAGTGATGTATTCTGCTTTCCTTCACATAGTAAAAGGGCTTTTGAAGGTTTGATTAAGTTAAGGATCTGGGATAAGGAGATTATATTCTGGATTATCCCCGTCAGCCCAATGTAAACATAAGGGTCCTTATAAGAGGGAGGCAGGATGATCAGAGAAAGAAAAAGGACACATAGCAACTGAAGAATGGGGAGCAGTATCAGAGAGAGAGGCTGAGATTTGAGTGTGCCTCATTTCTGACTTCTGAGTTCCAGAGCTGTAAGATATTGAATCTTTTGTTGAAATTTATGGTGATTTGTTAGAGCAGCAACAAGAAATTAAAACAAGGGTGTTTGGTGTTGTATTAACAGAAAGAACACTGTCCACTAGTACTTGGGAGATTTGGCTCCCTTTTCTGCCCTCTACCACTTAATAACTACAGACATTCAGGCAAGTGGCAAATGCCTCTAAGCTTAGCTGTCTCTTCTGTGTAATGGAATCAATAAGACCATACATATTGAGGGTAGTACTGGGCCGATGGTTTCATCCACTGAATAGATGTTTCCCCTGCCTTGGCCTCACTCCTTCGACTCAGCTCAGCTCAGCCCAGCTCAGCACTTCCAAGCAGAACCAATGTCCCCATCCTCCCTCAGGATAAGTTCAGTTCAGCTCGGTTACTCAGTCGTGTCCAGCTGTTTGCGACCCCATGGACTGCAGCACGCCAGGCCTCTCTGTCCATCACCAACTCCCAGAGTTTACTCAAACTCATGTCCACTGAGTCGGTGATGACATCCAATCATCTCATCCTCTGTCGTCCCCTTTTTCTCCTGCCTTCAATCTTTCCGAGCATCAGGGTCTTTTCCAATGAGTCAGTTCTTTGCATCAGGTGACCAAAGTATGTGGAGAACACCACAGTTCAGAAGCATCAATTCTTCAGGGCTCAGCTTTTTTTATAGTGCAACTTTCACATCCATACATGGCTACTGGAAAAACCATAGCCTTGACTAGATGGACCTTTGTTGGCAAAGTAATGTCCCTGCTTTTTAATATGCTGTCTAAGTTGGTCATAGCTTTTCTTCCAAAACGCAAGCATTTTTTAATTTCATGGCTGCAGTCACCATCTGCAGTGATTTTGGAGCCCCCCCAAAATAAAATCTGTCACTGTTTCCACAGTTTCCCTATCTATTTGCCATGAAGTGATGAGACAGGATGCCATGATATTAGTTTTCTGAATGTTGAGTTTTAAGCCAACTTTTTCACTCTCCTCTTTCACTTTCATCAAGAGGCTCTTTAGTTCTTCTTTGCTTTCTGCTAGGACACCCTGAGCTAGTTTATCAATAGCTGAAATTGTCTTGTTTCTTTCTTTATTTGCCATAGGCACTCATTCAAATCAGGAGCCAGTATTTCCTAGATGGTATGTGTGAAAAAATTAATTAGAATAAATATGAGACCTAAATTTCCTAAATCCAAGAGACTAAGAGACCAAAGAATTATGCAACCTTTTCCTCCTCTGTGCCAGCAAAATTGTACAGTGTTCAGATATCACCATGGTAGCTTCAGCTTCTGCTTCTGCAGTTTATTTGTTTTCTCATAAATTGAATTTGAACATGACTTCCCCTACTTTGTCACCACACATACTCTTTAAGGGTGGACACAGATCATTAACCTTGTAGATGATCTTTTTCAATATGAGGAGATGTTCTAGATAGACTTTTATATGATGGTATCTAGGGCAAATGTATTTGCAGTGACGACATGAAAGGATAGGTCCTTGGACTTTGTGTATGTCATAATTAATGCCAAGTCCTTCTTTGTCTTCAATAGTAATATTAAACAGTGCAAGTCAAAAATTTTTATATGAAAGATCATGGAAATTTTGCAAGTCTTATCTTTCAGAATGATGTTTTGTTCTGTTAGTTGCAATAACATGTACTTTATCTTTCTGAAAAAGGTGCACATAATCTTGTTTGAACATATTTTGATACAGTAGTTAACAGCTAATCTTGTTGTATTTGTCTTTTTCTTAAGAGAAAGAAAAAAAAAAAAAACCTACCTTTTTTATGTTAGGGGGTTTGAACCAAGGGTCTTCTAAACCAGTGCTTTTTACTTGGGAAGGGGCTATAAGTTAGCCCCTCAGGGGACATTTATCAATATCTGTAGATATCTTTGATTTTCACAGTTAGGGGAAAACTGCTGTCAGAATCTAGTAGGTAGAGGCCAGCGAAGTTGTTCAACATTCTGGAACGCACAGGAGAACCAATAAACAAATAATTTGGCATGGAATGTCAATAGTGCCACTGTAGGGAAATTCTGCCCTAGACTAGACCAATGTTTCTAGTTTTTAATGTGTATATATAAGTCACATGGGGATCTGGCTAAAATGAGGATTCTGATTTGACCTCATGTCCCCAGTGGATAGAACTGGGTTACAGGGTGTTCTCTGGAGACAGACATCTAGATATCCTTATGAATAGAGCTCTTGACAATAGCAACTCCTTCTTTAGAAGGTGTGATGCAAATGACTGTGTCAACACTGTTAATTCAGGTGTGACCACTGTATTTTGACTGTACATTGCTTAGTAAGTGAGTCTGGGCCACGGGTTGCCTGTGTCTCTGCTCTCAACCAGAGTTACGTCTGTTATGTAACTTTCTGAACCAGAAGTAACTTTCTCTTCTGGGCAGGGAGTGGGTAGTAGAATACTGAGTTTGCAAGTCGGGTTTGTATGGAAGCAGTTTATCAAGACTGATGAATATTCTGCATCTTCCCTGAGACCTCTAAGGGATTCAAGTTGGCTATGAGGCAGGGCTAACAGAGTGTGAGATTTGAACATCAGAAGAAAGGTATTGAAGGAGTTGGAGGAGTTTGCTGGACATTTTTAGATAGAAATTAGATTCTTGTATTGTGGAAGAGTTTAAGGGGTCTGATACATATCTCTGTCACATCCTTTTTTTTTTTTTCTTTTCCACTCGAAACATTCGGTTACTTCTTATTGTCCATGGAATAAAATTCAAACTTCTTAACCTGGTATTTAAGGTTCTTTGATGACAAAGGTCCATATAGTCAAAGCTATGGTTTTGCCAACAGAAATGTATGAATGTGAGAGTTGGACCATAGAGAAGGCTGAGCGCCAAAGAATTGATGCTTTTGAACTGTGGTGTTGGAAAAGACTTCTGAGAATCCCTTGGACTGAAAGGAGGTCAAACCAGTGAATCCTGAAGGAAATTGGAAGGACTGATACTGAAGCTGAAGCTCCAATACTTTGGCCACCTGATGCGAAGAGCTGACTCATTAGTAAAGACTCTGATGCTGGGAAAGGTTGAAGGTGGGTGGAGAAGGGAATGACTGAGGATGAGATTGCTGGATGGCATCTCCAACTCAATGGATATGAGTTTGAGCAAGCTCCGGGAGATGGTGAAGGACAGGGAAGCCTGGCATGCTGCAGCTCACAGGGTCGCAAAGAGTCAGACACGACTGAGTGACTGAACAACAATAGCAACAACAAAGACTGTCTTAGGCTTTTTTTTTTTTTTATCTGAAAAGTAGCAACATAGGTATAGAAGGGGAAACTTCTTTAATCTGATACAGAATATCTACACAAAACCTACAGTTAACATCATACTTAATGGTGAAAGATTGGATACTTTCTCCCTGAGATTGGGAACAAGGCAAGGTTGTCCCCTTTTACCACCAGTATTCAACATCATACTGGAAGTTCTAGCTAATGCAATAATATAAGAAAAGGAAATACAAAATGTACAGGTTGGGAAGGAATAAATAAAACTGTTTAACAGATGATATGACTGTCTATGTAGAAAATCCCAGAGAATCAACAGCAACTGAAAATTCCTGAAACTAGTAAATGATTATGGTTGCAAGATATAAGGTTAATATATGGAAGTCAACTGCTCTCCTATATACCAGTAATGAACAATTGGAGTTTGAAACATTCTCTGACATAAATCACAGCAAGATCCTCTATGACCCACCCCTCAGAGGAATGGAAATAAAAAACAAAAATAAATAAATTGGACATAATTAAACTTAAAAACGTTCGTATGACAAAGGAAACTGTAAGCGAGGTGAAAAGACAGCCCTCAGAGTGGGAGAAAGTAACAGCAAATGAAACAGCTGATAAAGAATTAATCTCCAAAATAAAACAAGCAGCTTATGCAGCTCAATACCAGAAAAATGAACAATCCAATCCAATTGGGTTAATTGAACAACCCAGTCAAAGAGTGGGCAAAAGATCTAAACAGACATTTCTCCAAAGAAGACATACAGATGGCTAATAAGCACCAGAAAGGATGCTCAACATCACTCATTATTAGAGACATGCATATCAAAACCACAAAGAGGTATCATCTCATACTGGTCAGAATGGCCACTGTCAAAAAGTCTACAAACAATAAATGCTAGAGGGTGTGGAGAAAAGGGAACCCTCTTACACTCTTGGTTGAACTGCAAACTGGTACAGCGACTATGGAGAACAGTGTGGGGGATTCCTTCAAAAACTGGGACTAGAATAGACCCAGCAATCCCAATGCTGGGCATACACCCCAAGGAAACCAAAATTGAGAGACATATGTACCCCAGTGCTCATTGCAGCACTGTTTACAGTAGCTAGGACATGGAAGCAACCTAGATGTCCATCGGCAGATGAATGGATAGGGAAGTTGTGGTACATATACACAACGGAATATTACTCAGCCATTAAAAAGGAATACATTTGAGTCAGTTCTAATGAGGTGGATGAACCTGGAGCCTATTACACAGAGTGAAGTAAGTCAGAAAGAGAACGACAAATACCGTATATTAAAGCATATCTATGGAATTTAGAAAGACGATACCAATGATGCTATATGCAGGGCAGCAAAGGATACACAGATGTAAAGAACAGACTTTTGGACTCAGCGGAGGAAGGCGAGGGTGGGATGATTTGAGAGAATACCATTGAAACATGCATATTATCATATGTAAAATAGAGGACCAGTGCAAGTTTGATTCATGAACCAGAGCACCCATAGCCGGTGGTCTGGGACAACCCAGAGGGATAAGGTAAGGAGGAAGGTGGGAGGGGTGTTCAGGATGGGGGGTACACATATATACCTGTGGCCAATTCATGTTGATGTATGGCAAAAACCATCACAGTATTGTAAAGTAATTATTCTCCAATTAAAGTGATTAATTAAAAGAAATGCATGGCACTATTTACCTTAGCACCAAAAAAAGAAAAGAAATACAAATTTAAGAAAATATATACAAGATTTATATGAGGAAAAGTATAAACCTCTAATGAAAGAAATAAAAAGTCTACATAAATGGAAAGATATTCCATGTTTATGGATGAAATGAACCAATGTTGTCAGTTCTTAGATTTAGTGTTGTATTGATCTATCTATGCAATACCACTTAAAATCCCAGCAATTTTTTTTTGTGGATATTGACAAACTAATTTTAAACATTGTATGGAAAGGCAAAAGACCCAAAATAACCAACACAATCTTGAAGAACAAAATCAGAGGACTGACTCTACCCGATTTCAAGAAATAGTTTAAAGCTACAGTTATCAAGACAGTATAGTACTGGTGAAAGAAAAGACACATAGATGAGACACAATAGATTCACATACATATGGTCAAGGGGTCTTTGAAATTCTGTGCATAGAGAGAATAATCTTTGTGGTGCTGGAACAACTGTATACCCACCCACATTAAAAAAAACAAAGATCTATAGATAGTCTTTATATTTTTTCACAAAAATTAATTCAAAATGGATCATAGACCTAAATGTAAAAGCAAAGCTGTAAAGCTTCTAGAATATAACATAGAAAATCAATGTGACCTTGGGTATGATGAGTTTTTAGCTACAACATCAAGTGCACAATCCATGAAAGAAAAAAATGTATGTTACACTATAACTTCCAGTTTGTGATACTTTTAAGAGAATGAAAAAACAATCCACAGACTGGGAGGATATACTTGCAATTCATGTGTCTGATAGAGGAGAGAAATCCAGATATACCAAGAACTCTTAAAAGTCAGCAGTAAGAAAACAAATAACCCAATTAAAAAGTAAGCAAAAGATCTGAGCAGACACTTCATTAAAGAAAATATACAGATGACAAATTATGTCTTCATTGAGATGCAAAGGAAAACAACAATAAGGTACTATTGTACAGCTACTAGAATGGCTGAAATCCAGAACACTGACAACATCAAATGCTAGAGAGGATAGATATGGAGCAAATTCTTTGTCATTTGTTCCTGGGGATGTAAAATGATACAGCTATTTTAGAAGACAATTTGGTAGCTTCTTGCAAAACAAATCATACTCATACCATGTGATTCAGGATTGTGCTCCTGGATATTTACTCAAATGAGTTGGAAACTGATGTCCATACAAAAACCTGCACATAAATGTTTAAATGTGTATAGCAACTGTATAATATAAACACCCTAAACTGGAAGCAACCAAGGTATCCTTCAATAGGGGAATGAGTTAAAAAACAAAAACAAGAAACAGTGAAACAGTCATAAAATGGAATATTGTTGTTTTTGTTCAGTCAATAAGTCATGTCTGACTCTTTGTAACCCCATGAACTGCATGCAGCATGCCAGGCTTCTCTGTCTTTCACCATCTCCCGGAGTTCACTCAAACTTATGTCCAATGAGTCGATGATGCCATCAGACCATCTCATCTTCTGTCATCCTCTTCTCCTCCTGCCTTCAATCTTCCCCAGCATGTCTTTTCCAGTGAGTCACCTCTTCACATCAAGTGGCCAAAGTATTGGAGTTTCAGCTTCAGCACCAGTCCTTCCAATGAATATCAGGGCTGATGTCCTTTAGGATGGACATCTTGGTTGGATCTCTTTGCTGTCCAAGGGACTCTCAAGAGTCTTCTCCAGCACCACAATTTGAAAGCATCATTTCTTTGGTGCTCAGCTTCCTTTATAGACCAACTCTCACATCCGTACATGACTACTGAAAAAACCATAGCTTTGACTATATAGACCTTTGTTGGCAAAGTGATGTCTCTGCTTTTTAATATGCTGTCTAGGTTTGTCATAGCTTTTCTTCCATGGAGCAAGCATTTTTTAACTTCATGACTGCAGTCACCATCCACAGTGATTTTGGAACCCAAGAAAATAAAGTCTGTCACTGTTTCCATTGTTTTCCCATCTATTTGCCATGAAATGGTGGGACTAGATGCCATGCTTTTAGTTTTTTGAATGTTGAGTTTTAAGCCAGCTTTTTCACTCTCCTCTTTTACCTTCATCAAGAGGCTCTTTAGTTCCTCTTTGCTTTCTGCCATTAGGGTGGTGTATCATCTGCATATCTCAGGTTGTTGGTATTTCTCCCTGAAATCTTGATTCCAGCTTGTGATTCATCCAGCCTGGGATTTTGCATGATGTACGCTACATAGAAGTTAAATAGGCAGGGTGGCAGTATACAGCCTTGACATACTCCTTTCCCAATTTTAAACCAGTCCATTTTCCATATCTGGTTCTAAATGTTGCTTCTTGACCTATGGGAATATTATTCAGCACTAAAAAGAAATGAACTATCAAGACACAAAAATACACAGAGGAAATTTAAATGCCTGTTGCTAAGAGAAAGGGTTCAGTCTGGAAAGGCTACATGTTGTATGATTCCAGTTATATGACATTATAGAAAAGACAAAACTATAGAAATATAGAAATAGTAAAAAGACTAGTTGTTGCCAGGGACTCAGGGGCAGGAGGGAAGGGATGAGTAGGTGGAGCAAAGGAAGTGTTTGAGGGATATTCTGTATGATACTGTACTGATGGATATATGACATGATGCATTTGTCAAACCCAAAGACCTGTAAAACACAAAGAGTGAACCCTAATGTAAATTATGCACTTCA
Source organism: Cervus elaphus (assembly GCF_910594005.1). NCBI lineage: Eukaryota > Metazoa > Chordata > Mammalia > Artiodactyla > Cervidae > Cervus > Cervus elaphus. The sequence continues at coordinate 43,905,505 of NC_057845.1, forward strand.
GTTAGTAAAAATGTATCATGGTTGGTTCCTCAGTTGTAACAAAGGTACCTCATTAATGCATGATGTTATTATATGGGACACTGTGAGGGTTGGGGAGAGAAAACATGGAACTCTGTAATTTTTGCTTAATTTTTTATAAGCCTAAAGTGTTTCTAAAAAATAAAGTCTATTAATTAAAAAAAAATAATGAAAGTGCACAAGATAATATGGCATACTCTAGTCTTCTGACAATGCAGAACTGATGTTTTATATTATTTGCTTCAAGTTTTTCTTTCTTTTAAATAAAAGAGGAGCACCCCCTGACATCCTGCAGTTCTACTCTCCTTCACTCTCCCCACAGGAAACCACGATTACTAGTGCCTATCCTTGCCTTTATATTTTTATATTCATATATGTGAGTAAGTAATGAATGGTATTATGTTTCAAATGTTGAAGAACAATATGTAAGTTGCATCAAACCATAATTGTGTTTTGCAACTTGTAATTTTCATTCAAACTAATGCTTTAAAAATCCATCCATGTTGCTAACTATAGATCTAGTGCTTTTATCTTTAAAGAGGTCTTTAACTGTAGTATTCTATGTATATGTTGCTTCATGTTATTTTTCCATTTCTCTGTTGATGGATATTCAGATTATTTCTAATTTCATGTTACTACTACCAATGCAGTAATAATTTTTTTTTTTAATATTCAAGGGAACATGTCTAGTCTATGAATTTTTAGGGTACATAGTACAAATGGAAGTGCTGGACTGTGGCCAGCAATCTCATTTATACTTCTGGCAGTGTATAAGCATTCCAGTTTCCTCATACTCTCCCTAACACTTGATGTAATAGATCTTTTTAATTTTGACAAAGTAATAGGTGAAAATATAGCTCTCCTTTGAATTTATTTTTCTTTGATTTCTAGTGATATTGAACATCTTTTCATATGATTATCAGTATTAAGGTTTTGCCTTATGTTGAATTGTCTGTTCTTATTCTTGCCTATGGTAGAAGGGTATAGGGGAACAGAAATTTTTTTTCTTTTTAACTGATTCCTGGTTAAAAATTACATTCTGGCTGCTCAGCTTTTGTCAGTTATCTTTATTGCCAATGTCTTCTCAATCATGTGTTTTTTAACTGTATTTATGGTACATTGTGGTAAAGGTACTATAGACCAAGGGTTGGATATAAAGCCCAGTACTGTTACTTATCACCTGTGTGACTGTGGACATCTTAGTTCTAACTTTGACTCAAGTTGTTTGTCTACAAAATCAGAATGACAAGAGTATCCACTGGTATCTACTTCAGAAGTTTCTTATGAAGGTTAAATAAGTTAAAATGCAACGTACTTACTTGAATGGAGACTGATATACAGAAAGCAAGCAATAAATGTTAGCTATTATATGAAACATGGTTTTTAAGGTTATTGTTGCTGTACAAAACAGATTTAAATATTTTTGGCTTTTATACATGATAGATTTCATTTCCACATTGCATAAAATATTCATAGAAATGGAGTGTTCAGAAATGGGATGGATCCTAACAAAGTTGTCCAGGTTAAGTTTCTTTCAGATTCACTGCTCTGTCTCTTCCACATGGGCCTTATTATCTAAAATAGTTGCTAAGGCTCTATCCATCAAAATTGTGTTCCAGGTTGCCAAGAGAGAAGGAAGTGCAGAAGTGTCCATTCTCCCTCTTCAGTTAGCTTTATTGAAGTATAATTTACATACAATAAAGTTTAGCCCTAAATTTTAAGTGTGTAATTTTATGATTTTTGACAAAGTATTTTTGACATTTTTCATTGACATGAGAAGTGAAGCAGCATGAAGCCTGGGTAGGTGCCCAGGATGCTACTGAAAATCAGTGGAGAAATAACTCCAGAATGAAGGGATGGAACCAAAGCAAAAACAACATCCAGTTGTGGATGTAACTGGTGATAGAAGCAAGGTCTAATGCTGTAAAGAGCAATATTGCATAGGAACCTGAAATGTTAGGTCCATGAATCAAGGCAAATTGGAAGTGGTCAAACAGGAGATGGCAAGAGTGAACATTGATATTCTAAGAATCAGTGAACTAAGATGGACTGGAATGGGTGAATTTAACTTAGATGACCATTGTATCTACTACTGTGGGCAAATATCCCTTAAAGAAAAGGAGTAGGTATCTTAGTCAACAAAAGAGTCCGAAATGCAGTACTTGGATGCAAGTTCAAAAACAACAGAATGATCTCTCTTTGTTTCCAAGGCAAACCATTCAATATCATGGTAATTCAAGTCTATGCCCTGACCAGTAACGCTGAAGAAGCTGAAGTTGAACAGTTCTATGAAGACCTAAAAACCTTTTAGAACTAACACCCAAAAAAGATGTCCTTTTCATTTTAGGGGACTGGAATGCAAAAGTAGGAAGTCAAGAGATACCTGGAATAACAGGCAAATTTGGCCTTGGAGTACAGAATGAAGCAGGGCAAAGGCTAATAGAGTTTTGCCAAGAGAATGCACTGGTCATAGCAAGCAGCCTCTTCCAACAACACAAGAGAAGACTCTACACATGGACATCACCAGATGGTCAACACTGAAATCAGGAATTTTGAACTATTTCAAACACTGAAATATTTTGGCTGAAAAATATTCTTTGCAGCCAAAGATGGAGAAGCTCTCTACAGTCAGCAAAAACAAAACCGGGAGCTGACTGTGGCTCAGATCATGAACTCCTTATTGCCATATTCAGACTTAAATTGAAGAAAGTGGGGAAAACCACTAGACCATTCAGGTATGACTTTAATCAAATCCCTTATGATTATGCAGTGGAAGTGAAAAATAGATTTAAGGGACTAGATCTGATAGACAGAGTGCCTGATGAACTATGGACGAAGGTTCATGGCATTGTACAGGAGACAGGGATCAAGAACATCCCCAAGAAAAAGAAATGCAAAAAAGCAAAATGGCTGACTGAGGAGACCTTACAAATAGCTGTAAGAAGAAGAGAAGTGAAAAACAAAGAAGAAAAGGAAAGATATACCCATTTGAATGCAGAGTTCCAAAGAATAGCAAGCAGAGATAAGAAAGCCTTCCTCAGTGATCAATGCAAAGAAATAGAGGAAAACAACAGAATGGGAAAGACTAGAGATCTCTTCAAGAAAATTAGAGATACCAAGGGAACATTTCATGGAAAGATGGCCTCAATAAAGTGAAGAAATGGTATGGACCTAACAGAAGCAGAAGATACTAAGAAGAGGTGGCAAGAATACACAGAAGAACTGTACAAAAAAGATCTTCACAACCCAGATAACCATGATGGTGTGATCACTCACCTAGAGCCAGACATCCTGGAATGGGAAGTCAAGTGGGCCTTAGGAAGCATCACTATGAACAAAGCTAGTGGAGGTGATGGAATTCCAGTTGAGCTATTTCAAATCCTAAAAGATGATGCTGTGAAAGTGCTGCACTCAATATGCCAGCAAATTTGGAAAACTCAGCAGTGGCCACAGGACTGGAAAGGTCACTTTTCATTCCAATCCCAAAGAAAGGCAGTGCCAAAGAATGCTCAAACTACTGCACAGTTGCACTCATCTCACATGCTAGTAAAGTAATGCTCAAAATTCTCCAAGTCAGGCTTCAGCAATATGTGAACCGTGAACTTCCAGATGTTCAAGTTGGTTTTAGAAATGGCAGAGGAACCAGAGATCAAATTGCCAACATCCACTGGATCATCAAAAAAGCAAGAGAGTTCCAGAAAAAACTCTGTTTCTGATTTATTGACTATGCCAAAGCCTTTGACTGTGTGGATCACAATAAACTGTGGAAAATCCTTACAGAGATGGGAATACCAGACCACTTGACCTGCCTCTTGAGAAACCTAATGCAGGCCAGGAAGCAACAGTTAGAACTGGACACGGAACAACAGACTGGTTCCAAATAGGAAAAGGAGTACATCAAAGCTGTACATTGTTATCCTGCTTATTTAACTTATATGCAGAGTCCATCAGGAGAAACGCTGGGCTGGATGAAGCACAAGCTGGAATCAAGATGCCTGGGAGAAATATCAATAACCTCAGATATTCCAATGACACCACCATTATGGCAGAAAGTGAAGAACTAAAGAGCCTCTTGATGAAAGTGAAAGAGGGGAGTGAAAAAGTTGGCTTAAAGCTCAACATTCAGAAAACTGAGATCATGGCATCCGGTCCCATCACTTCATGGCAAATAGATGGGGAAACAGTGGAAACCATGGCTGACTTTATTTTGGGGGGCTCCAAACTCACTGCAGATGGTGATTGCAGCCATGAAATTAAAAGACGCTTACTCCTTGAAAGTTATGACCAACCTAGACAGCATATTCAAAAGCAGAGACATTACTTTGCCAACAAAGGTCTGTCTCATCAAGGCTATGGTTTTTCCAATGGTCATGTATGGATGTGAGAGTTGGACTATAAAGAAAGCTGAGCACTGAAGAATTGATGTTTTTAAACTGTGGTGTTGGAGAAGCCTCTTGAGAGTCTGTTGGATTGCAAGGAGATCCAACCAGTCCATCCTAAAGGAGATCAGACCTGGGTGTTCAATGGTAGGAATGATATTGAATCTGAAACTCCAATATTTTGGCCACCTGATGTGAAGAGGTGACTCATTTCAAAAGTCCCTGATGCTGGGAAAGATTGAAGGCAGGAGGAGAAGGGGACGACAGAGGATGAGATGGTTGGATGGCATCACCGACTCAATGGACATGAATTTGAGTAAACTTTGGGAGTTTGTGATGGACAGGGAGGCCTGGCTTGCTGCAGTTCATGGGGTCGCAAAGAGTCGGACACAACTGAGCGACTGAACTGAGCTGAATGGAGCCTGGAACTACAGACGACTGCTTTAGATTCTTACCACATCACTGACACTCATCCCAGTGTCTAGACCTTCGTCAAATGATGTCACACGCTACTCAGCCTGGTTTTCTATTTTGGTGCCATCCGTCTGCATTCTGACTTTGACTACCATATTGGATAATAAATACTGTGGCTACGTACAAAGCTTCACCTCCTTCACATGTGCTGACAACTCAGTTATTGATAGTCTTACAGGGAGGATTCTTCTCCCTTCTGTGTTTAACCTATGCAAATATACCTGATGAAGACTGTCTGGTGGGACTGTTTGAAAACCTTTTCTAGTCTTTGCCCTTATCTAGGGGGACAGAATGGGATTTGGAATCAGACATAGAAAGAACTTGAAATCCTGGCTCTGGTCTTTAATAACTGTGCCATAGTGTTGGTTAGTAAATCTCCTGGAGTCTCAGTTTCCTCATACCTGTGATGGAAAGACATACTTGTGTTGGAAAGAAGGGGATGACAGACGATGAGATGGTTGGATGGCATCTCTGACTCAATGGACATGAGTTTGAGTAAACTCTGTGAGTTGGTGAGGGACAGGGAGGCTGCAGTCCAGAGGTTGCAAAGAGTCGGATACGACTGAGCGACTGAACTGAACTGTGGTGAAAAGAAGAGTTCCTTGGGTTTTCTCAAAGAGAGAATAAGCAGATACATGAAAAGCTATTAGCACTTTATAGTACATGCTGGCTTCCTACCCATCTCAGGGGCAACACTACTAACAGAAACAACCTAGGCTCCTGTATTTGAAGAGTTGACTACAAGCACATAAGGCAACATGGCATTTATTCTTACTTTCTATTTGTCAGTTTTGTTTTTCAAGACATAAGCCTTTGGATTGCCTTATCCTGTCACATAGTTTCAGGTTGAGTGTTCTTGTTCTGTTTGTGATTCTGGATGTTTGATTAAGAATGATCCTTGTGACGTGGATGGTTTTAGCTATCTGAACATTGAGAAGGATATGGGAATAAGAACCAGGGGTATAGAAAATATAAAAGTGAAATGCTATCTTAATAATGCATGATAAAATAGAGTAAAAATAAATCGAATGGCAGCACTCTAGAATGATTATTGTCACCTGACAGAGCCAGATTATCATCTGGTCTCGAGAGCAGGTGTTGAGCCACACACCATTGCCTAATATGATGCCTGATGTGAGCAAACACATCAGGACTTAGGTACTGATGGAAGACAAATACCTCTGGAGAATGGTGATGGGGAGGCCACATTTAAATCTGAGTGTCTTGGTGCCATCTTGCTTGTCCCCCACATACTCTAAGCCTTTGGTCCTCAAAACTCAAGAGTACCTAAAGATCAAGTGGTGAGCCTTAAAAATGCAGACTTCTGGGCTTCCCCCTACTGATTGATTTAGTAAATCTGAAGTGAGCCCAGTCTGCATTTAATTAGGCACCCTGACTCTTTCTGATCCTGGTTGCTACCCAGGCCAGTATTTCAAGGAAGTGGGGTCCCAGGCAGGAGCTCATCATTCACTGGCTATTTATTGAGTGCTAACTAGGTGTGACGCCTTCTAGGGGACATGGCCCTTGCTCAGCAAGAGTTTACACTGAAGGAGGAAATAAGACTTGAATGCAGATAGGGTAGCAGCTGCTGGCTCTCCAGGTTAGAGTCAGACTGTTGCTTCTTTCTTGTTCACATTTCCCTTTGTGCAAGCCTCATATTGGTTTAGAATAATTTATTCTAACTTATTTATTCACCTAAATCTCAGTTTGTGTATTCTGTGAGAGCAGGTGACCTTCACGGTTGACCTACTTAAATGTTTTCCCATCATCTTTTCTTATTTTGAACTGTGGTGTTAGAGAAGACTTTTGAGAGTCCCTTGGACTACAAGGAGATCGAACCAGTCCATCCTAAAGGAGATCAGTCCTGAATATTCATTGGAAGGACTGGTGCTGAAACTGAAACTCCAATACTCTGGCCACCTGATGCGAAGAACTGACTCATTTGAAAAGACCCCGATGCTGGGAAAGATTGAAGGCGGGAGGAGAAGGGGATGACAGAGGATAAGATGGTTGGATGGCATCACCGACTCAATGGACATGAGCTTGGGTAGACTTTGGGAGTTGGTGAAGGAAAGGGAGGCCTGGTGTGCTGCAGTCCATGGGGTCACAAAGAGTTGGACACAACTGAGCGACTGAACTGAACTGAACTTTCTTATTCCTATAACTTTGATTTGGCTGTGACTCCCAACTTAAGCACCTGTGCCAATCTCTTGCTTGAGACACTGTATGTTAGAAGATGGTTTGTCTTTTTCAGATTTAAAATCAGGCTTTATTGTGTTACTGCTGCCATGACCTTTCCTTTTGTCTCCTGTCCATCTTGATAGCCTGGAAGACAGAGACTGAAGATCAAACATGTTCCCCTGGGTCTGGTTTTCACAGCAGGTGGGACATAACTGTGGTCATGTGGGTGGGGTGTCAAGGTGAGTCTCATTGGGAAATACTCTATGGCACAACGTTTGGACTGGAGGTAGGGTATTCAAAAGGGTGTAGTCCTTAGACGCACATTTATGCAAGCATTGTGACATATGCTGAAGACGTATCTGCTCAAGTTCAAGCTGGAAGGATATGAGCACATTGGTTTAGTCTCCAAGGAGGAAGAGGGGACAGTTTTAGATTTAGGCCAGTCAGTATTTGCTTTTCCTTCTTGAGACTGGGATCATTGTAAATTCTATTCCGGAAGAAGAGAACTGCATGGGAGTTGACACTGAGGAAAGTGTGAAGGTAAGGATAATTTAACTAAGAAAGTCTTTCAAAACAGTTGAAATTTGGGAGAGAAAGAACTGATATGGAATGATGGAGATCAAAAAAATAAATAAAGCTACATATGCTTATATACACATTGCTTTGAGAATGAAGGCAAGTAATAAAGTGAGCTCAAGAAATAGCTCCAATTGGTTTATTGAATTGGATTTATAAATGTCTTGATATGAGTTACTAAATAAGATTTAGTAATATTTTATTTTGGTCATGGCTCAAGATGAATTTTTACTTAAAATTTTGTGGTGGCTGAAGATGAATTGTTAGTTTAAGTTTTTCTCCATGGTATTCATTTATATTTGGTTCAGAATCCAATAAGTAAATTTTAGAATCTGTTTCTCGTGGCTATTTTGAATTCTCTCCTCTTTTTGTACACAGGCCTTGTCATTGTTTAAGTGGCTTTGGTTAATGGGAATGAACACCTAACACCTGATTTTGCACTTGAGATTTGCCCAATATTACCCCCAAATGCGAGAGTTTTAAAATATTTCCCTTTTGGGTGGTGAGTGAGTGTTTGTGTATGTCACGGGTTGGTCAGAAAAATACAGCTAATGGGGGTTTCAGGCATTGTTTCTTGTCTTGGCTTAGGGGCTGATGTTTGGTGTCATTAGGAGCAGAGGGTTTTTTTCTGGATGGGGAAGGGTATAAATTTTTAGGATGACTAGAAGCTAGAAAACAGTGATTGAATCTTGAAGCTCACCATTTTAGGGCTGCCTGAACCTTTATAAGTGGTGCAGTCAAGCAGGGAGGATGCTGTGGAAGGACCTTCTGGTTTGCTAGCCTGGTGATCTCCCCGGGGTTTCTGCTGGCTGGCTGGCGGGTTCGCTCCGCTTTGTGGAGGTTACTAGGTTTTGACCAGGTGGTGGTGTTCTAGAAGTTGACTCACTCAGAACCTCAAACATCTCTCCAGTCAACTTCTAGAACACCACCACCTGTATATCTGTCTTTTGTTCCTTGCTTTACTATTGCCTGCAAGTGCAATTGCTGGTAAAAGCCTAGTAATCCCGAGTTTAATTAGATCTCAATCCAAAAGCCGACATGTTGCCCTTGGAAGCAGAACACGGGGCTCTCCTCACCTCCAGTATTTTTGCCTGGAGGATTCCACGGACAGAGGGGCCTGGCAGGTGACACTTCAGGGGGTTGCAAAAAGTTGAAAACGACTGAGCACATGAGCCCCATGATCATAACAGAAGAGGAATCTGAGGCCCTGAAGGGGTAAATAAGTCTCCCCAAGACATGGAGCGGGTAAATGGTAAAGTTGGGATTCAGATCTAGTTTTCTAGATCTTCAGCTCTTCCTCAGTTTTAAAAAATTCCTATTTATTTCTTTTAACTAATATACCCCCATCTCCTAATCTTAGACGTGTGTATTGTTTCTAACTTGGCACCTCTATTTCCAGTTAGATGTTTAGGATAAATTCCTAGAAGTGCATTCACTGTACCAAAGAATGTAAAATCTTGAAGATTCCTTTAGAATATATCAGATTCTTTTCCAGAAGAGTTAAAAAAATTTACAATGTAGATGTACTTTTCAATCCCATGTAGAAGTATTTTTTAGTCTCTTGTGGTTGCCTAAGCTATGACATGGAGGAGGAAATGGCACCCAACTCCAGTACTCTTGCCTGGAAAACCCCATGGATGGAGGAGCCTGGTAGGCTACAGTCCACGGGGTTGCAAAGAGTCGGACATGACTGAGCGACTTCACTTCACTCACTTCATACTTTATCCCTGGAGAAGGAAATGGCAACCAGCTCCAGTGTTCTTGCCTGGAGAATCCTGTGGACAGAGGAGCCTGGCTGATGTAACTAAGCATGCACGCATGCGTGCATGCACGCAAGCTATGACAAGTAAGAGGACTCAATAACACTGTGATAAAGATGGTGGTTAGGATAATGAATCAGTGAATCTCTTAGGGCAGGAAGGAACTCCAGGTGTTGGGTAGGCCACCTCCTTCTTTATTAATTAAGGACCAAGGCTCAGAGAGCTTAAGGGACCTCATCTAGACCATGCCACTCATTAGAGTCAGAGTCTGGATAAGAAGCTGCACTTTGAACTCTGTGGTACACTGAGGCAGAGTCTCTAGGATGGTATGGATGATTCAGGGGCTGCTGAAATGTCCGTCTGGGATCTCAGCTGGAGATTTAAGAGACTTCTAGTGTTTTAGTCAGCTTCATAGTTCATCTTTGAAACTTCACAGTTCTGTCAGGAGGATGTGGAAGTAACTCAAAGGGAACTGTCCCAAACTAAGAGGTCCAGCACTCAGCCCTACTGGGCTGGGAGGAATCCTGAAATCCCCCTTTCATGAGTTCTTCTGTACTGACCTACTGTCAAATCCACAGGGATGATTCTGAGTTCTCTCTTTGTTATTCTGTAGAAAGTACAATAGCTTTGAACAAAGGACTGCTCACGTAATAGAAAACTCATATTTTTTTTGGTCAAGACCAAAAAGAAAGAGTATTTCTGTTTTTTTGTTGCTTGATCATGTAGCAGTTATGTTTACAGAATTTACAATCTGATTTGGCTTGGTATCCCTCTGAATCTGCTGGATTAAGCTGTTAAATGTCAACTTTTAATGACTTAACTCAATAAAGGGTTGTTTCCTGCAAAAATCTCATGCAATCTGGTTGACTGTCTTCTATGTTGTAGATATGCCATGCCTAGGTTGCCAAGGCAGGGGAAAAACAAGTTAGAGGAGTCACATCAGCTCTTAACTGACTTAGCATGAAAGTGACAAATACCACAATCTGCTGGACAGAACTAGAAACATGGTTCTGATTAAAGTGGAGAAGAAGCTGGGAAAAGTGTGTGGAAGAGTACACAGATATTTGATGAGCACTAGTGGTCTCTTCCACACACTTGATGTTTGATACTCTGAAATTACCTACTTAAATTTTTTTGTAGGCAACTTCATATCACTTCGAGTTTTAAACAAAAAGATAGAACTTTCCTATTACTATCTTTCAAATATGATTAAAGTGTGTTGGCTGAGTACACACTATTACTTTTAAGAGATCTTTTGAGCTTCTTGTTAAAAACAGTGAAAGTTTTTTTTTTAATAATTGTGAGATTTGGATAAGTAATTTCACTTCTCTACACCTGTATCCCAATTGAAAATGTGATTTAACCCCTGATTCGTGGGTATATTGTGAAAATTAGGTTAGAGATTACATGTAAACCAGTAGACACAACACCTAGAACAAGGTTCAGTGTTCAACGAATGTCTAATTTGTACTTGATGGTATTGGTGATCTTGTAATTGGTCTATGTCTGTCGACAGTTACACTGGATCCTCTGACTAAGCAGTATATATCTACCATCATCAGAAGATAGTATACAGGAATAAGTGATGTTTTGGCCAAGTTTTGGAAATGAAACACCTTCATCTTCTCTGTGTTCTTATTTTGGTAGTTATGGGGAATTTCAAAGGCCATGCCCTCCCTGGATCCTTCTTTCTTTTCATGGGGATTTGGTGGACTATAAAGTGCATTCTGAAATATGCCTTCAAAAAGCAGAAACGGACTTCTTACCTTGATTCCAAAGCATTATTCCGTCGAATTGAAATTTTGGAAGGAATCATATCAGTTGGAATGACTTTAACTGGTGAGTGACCCTTTTCTGTGTTCTGTTTGCTTTTGGGGGTATTTTCACATGCAAAGAGAAAATTCAATATCTAAACAAAAAAATTGCTAAAATAAACATTTATTAAAAACACCTGAATACCTATTCTAATTGTAATTTCTACCTGGTATAATTTATTAGAACTTATACTTCATGTTATACAAAGGGCTATTCCTTATGAGTTAGTCATAGCAATTAACTTGCCTGTCCACTCAAGGTGAATTTCCTTTTTAGATTTAGTTGGAGCCTTTAAGATAATTTTATGTCAGTTATTCTGAGGCCTGAAAGAGTTAACTCTAGCCAAGACATTTTTCAAAATGTCATGAAGATAATCAAGTGATTATGGGAAAGTGTCAATAACAAATTATTGCTGATAGGCTATCCACAGGGTTCTGGTTGAAGAAAACCTTATCTTCTGTGCTCATCCTTTTTGTGTGGTTACTAAATTAGAGAGGGAGGTTGGGCCGCCAGATGATTGTAAGGCCTTTCCGCTGGTTCTATGACTCTGTAAAAATGTTCTGTGTTTTTAGAGTTCCACTTCAGCCTCTCCTTTACTGAAGGCAAAACTTCCTAATTTTCCTTTAGAGTTCTTCATGCTTTGTTCATGATGAGAGGTCTTTGCGATGGTCATCCAACTGTGGATCAACTGTTTTTCAAAGAGAGGAATTTCCTTGCCAAATTCTATAGATTAATAAATGAAGCGGCATCTTCAAGAAAGTTTTTCAGAATTTGTGTAACTGGCTAGACTATATGCTATATCTGTGTGTGCTTTCTCAGTTATCCTTAACCGGAGAGAAGCTGAACTCTAGCATTTTAATCCTGAACCAAGATCAACTCACTACCCAAAGATATATTATGTAAGAAGAAATAATCAGATGCTATAGGATTAATCTCACAAATCTAAATCTAAGATTACTCAGGATTTATCTAGTCATTAGATTAAAGTAGGAACTAAGGCCATCAGGGGAACTTACCAGGGAACTCTGTGGAACTAAGACCATTAGCTTTGAAGATCTGAAATAGCTGTTTGATGAAACTCACTATCTTTGACTAAGAGTGATTATCCAAATCAATCTTTGAAGCTTCAAAACCAGCCTAAAGAACCAGTGCCCAGCTGTTAGGTAACAGCCCAGATAGAAGAATCCGTGCCAATAAAAGACAGTATATTGGGCTAAGAAGTAGGCCGGTCCTTCTGCATCTTCCCTTTTCAGTAAAATTCTGGAAAGATGGCTTAAAGTGTGATATATCTCTCTTCAGGCATCCTTGGAGAACAGTTTTTTCCTGGAGGACCACACCTGACCTTGTATGACTACCAAGAGGGTCAGTGGGTCCAACTCCTGAGCTGGCAGCATTTTACCATGTACTTCTTCTTTGGGCTGCTGGGTGTGACAAACATCTTATCTTCTACCATCATTTCACTTCCTGCCTCCTTTAGCAAGTTAATGTTATCAAACGCCTTATTTGTGGAGGGTAAGTATGAGTATTTTCATATACCTTTCATTATTCTTGGACATTTGTCTAGCCCTTTACAATAATATTTCTTTTGTGTCCTGGTATAGCCTTGGCTCATAAGGTCATCTGTTTGGTTCGGGCCATGGTGAGCTATTGAGATGTCCTAGACAGGATGCCAAAGATTTTCCTTCCCTCCTGACTCATTTGGGCTTCCCTGGTGGCTCAGTTGGTAAAGAATCTGCCTACAATGCAAGAGACCTGGGTTTGATCCCTGGGTCAGGAAGATCCTCTGGAGAAGGAAATGGCTACCATTCCAGCATCCTTGCCTGGAGAATTCAATGGACAGAGGAGGCTGGTGGGCTACAGTCCACAAGGTGACAAAGCGTTGGACATGACTGAATACCAACACACACACACTGACTTATTTAGTACAACCGGACAAGCCCAGTCATTCAATGTGTTTTATTCACATTTCACACTTTTCTTAAAGAAATACCTACTCTAGTATTCTTGCTTGGAGAATTCCATGGACAGAGGAGCCTAGTGGGCTACAGCCATGGGGGTTGCAGAACTTGTCTGTTACGACTAAGCAACGAATCAACAATGACAGCCATGGTTTATCTCTGATTTATCCAAGAGATGATCATTGTTTCCATTTTTTACATACAAAATTGAGCTTAGAATACTGAAACATAAATATTCTCAAACGAGGAGACCACTCACAGTAGAGTAGCTTCCAAATCTACAAAGTAGCCTTTTTAATATTAATATAGTGAAACTCCACCATTACATGATAAGCAGGGTCCGAAAAATCCAGTCGCATAAAAATGAGGTCCTAACATTCTTTGTTCTGTTAGCCTCCCTGTTACTCTGTATAGAAACACCAAAAACAAGTATCTAATGATTTGTTTTCATTTATTTTATATGTAAGGGATAGATTGATTGTAGAACTAGTAAAATCTCCCCATTATCAAGAGATAGTCTTTCCTAATGTCCACTTTGCCTCCCACATCCAAAGGTAAGAGCTTTGGTTGGGCACCAGCCATGATGCCATGATTCTCTTTATCTCAGGATGTTATCATATTTTCAGTGAACATCTTTTCCCCCTCATCTTAATGAAAAGGATGAAACTGAAGCCAGCATCTCTGTCCATGGGATTAAAAAATATAGTTAGTTACTACTTCTTGGGAGCTTCCAGGGAATCTTATCATACCCATCAAATTTCACTCTTCTGACTTGTGTGTATATTTACTGCCTTCAGTGAACTGAATCTCTTAAGGTGAGGCTTTGTCTCATTCATCTGTCTGTTCACCTTCACACCTGTTTCACTGTTGCCTTCATGCTTATTATTCTTAATTTTGCATAAAAGATGGCTTTGAAATATAGTTATAGAAAATGTCATGATGTATTGGAGAAGAGAATAAAGGCTGGGGAAGGGGAAAGAAAATTTCAAAGATTCCATCCCAAAGAGGTAGTGTTGACTCGAAAAATGCTGTGTGCTCAGTCATGTCTGACTCTTTTGCCACCCTATGAACTGTGGCCCACCAGGCTCCTTTGTCCATGAGATTTTCCAGGCAGGAATACTGGAGTAGGTTGCCATTTCCTATCCCAGGTGATCTTCCAGACCCAAGGATTGAATCCACATTTCCTGCACCTCCTGCATTGGCAGGTGTATTCTTTAGGACTGTGCCACCTGGGAATTCCCCCCAAATGCTAGAGATTTCCAATATTGTAGGAAGCAGTGGGCATCTGATATTTTGGACAAATAAATGTGTGTGTTTATGAAAGTTGTGTATTGAGGGAAGCAGTAGATAGTTTCACTGAAAAGGACAAACAATATTTTCTGCCTCTGACAGCTTTTGTCTTCTACAATCACACTCATGGCCGGGAAATGCTGGACATCTTTGTGCACAAGCTTCTGGTCTTGGTCATCTTTTCGACAGGCCTGATTGCCTTCTTGGAGCTCTTCACACAGACCAGTATAACTGTGGAACTTCTGCGGACAAGCCTTATCCTGCTTCAGGGAAGCTGGTTCTGGCAGGTGAGCTGGGGCCTCCAGTCTATGTGCCTGGTGTCTGCACTGATGACCTTCTCTCTTTGATTGTGGGTGTTGTGCCCTGAAACCCAGAGACCTCCTTCTGACATGCTGCTGGCAGTGAGAATGCAGGCCTTTGAGAGGTGATGCTTAATTGAGGGCCCAGCAGCCCTGGTGGGAATAGTGGCCGAGCAGCAGGGAAGGAGGTGGGAGGCGTACACCTTCATCACACACCTGGATATCCATTTTGTAGGAACTCTGAGCTGGTGCTTAGCTGGAAGCAGTTCCTGATGCTAAAGTCACTTAAAGCCTAATGAGTAATAAGCTTGAGAAACATATTGAAGGCAGGAAAGGGAGGGAATTATGTATTGAGGAATAAGTATGTGCCGGCCACTGGACACGACTTTTACCATACACATTATTTCATTCTCATTTTGTCCTTGTGTTTCATTTTGTCCTCACAACAACTTGGAAGTTAAATATTATCATCCCCAATTGACTGATAAAGAAGGCTCAGAGAGAGCAAGTTGCTTTCCCAGGATCACACAGTAATGGAGCTAGGTTCTAAACATGGGTCTGTCTGACTCCAAATCCCAGGCATTTTCCATTTTACTGTTGACTCCCTAATCTTGGAGTGTTGTTGGAAACATGTATTCCTATTAGTGAACGTATACTATACAGCAGGGGTCCCCAACTTCCGGGATGTAATGTCTGATCTGAGGTGGAGCTGATATAATATGAAAAAACATGAAGTACACAATAAATATAATGCACTTGAATTGAACTGAAACTCTCACTTCCTCCACCCTGGTTCATGGAAAAATTGTCTTCCACGAATTCAGTCCCTGTTGCCCAAAAGATTGGGGACCACTATTTTATAGAGACTGATAAATCATAATCCAATATACATATATAGATATAATGAAAGTCTGGGATGAAAGGTGAATGTGGTTTAATGACAGAAGATTTCTTAAAGGAGAGTTTTAGTCAGTAAAGTTCAAGGATATGGGACGATGAGGTTCTTCCAGGGATTTGCATTTCAGTGAAGAGTGATAACAATGCCTTGGTGGGCAAGGGGCAGAGAAACACCATGGTCAAAATGGGAGCTAGGAAACATGTGATATGTAAGCTTGTGGGGGAGTAGAACGGCTATCGGAGAACAGGCGAGTAAAGAACTAGATTCAAGGGTTGTTTTGAAGGAAAAACCATATAGAAAAAGTAAATAACTTATCGTGATAAAATTTATAATCAGTGAATTTAACCAGCTGGTATACAGGAGTTGTATTGTGAGTTTATTTATCATCTGTTGGGAAGCTAAATAGAATGTCGTGTAAAACATAATTGTGCATTCTGTGTCTCTTGATGGGAATATTTTACTATATATTGTGCATGTATTGCTGTATTGCCGATCAAAACTAAAAATAAATTTTAAAAAATTCAACAGTGGTAACTTCTGACCCAGATGACAAGTGGGTTTATGCTTCAGCATATCTCCTCGGATTCAAACATATAACAGTGATACATAAACTATCAAAAATACCCATGAAATTAAAAAGATATTAAAAAAGAGAAAAATAAATGAAAGTAAGATGGTAAAAAATATGTAGTTGCAATTAAACAACCCAAACTAGGGCAAGCCACCTGTGGGCCAGACAGAATAGAAATGCATAGTTGGAGAAGATATGGACTGCAGGCCTGTGGACTCCAGGTCTGGGGTAGATATGATGGCTGGTCGTTTGGCTCCAGGGACACTAAAAGGAAATTAAAAATTCCTCTCAATGTGGGGTAAAGTCAGGCTCTTGGAACTCTTTTTAATTATATGTTTATGTATTATCTATTTCTAATCGCTTTTCATTCCGTTGATCTTTCACTTTCTGATAGAGATCTGTTAAAATTTTATATTAGTTATGGATTTGTCAATTTCTCCTTATTTTCATTTTTTTCTTTAATGTCATGAGGGTGTGTTCTCCTTCTCTCTAGTTTTTTTTGAGTTGAATGTTCACTTATATTTAGTTTTCTTTTTTTTTTTTTATTTAGTTTTCTTATTTTTACATATAATACATCTACGACTTCATGTGTGCCCAGTCGCTTCAGTCATGTCTGATTCTTTGCGACCCTTTGGACTAAAACCTGCCAGGCTCTTCAGTCCATGGGACTCTCCAGGCAAGAGTTCAGGGTTGCCATGCCCTCCTCCAGGGGATCTGCCCAACTCAGGGATTGAGCCCAGGTCTTGCACAACAGGTGGTTTCTTTGTTGCTGAGCTGCCTGGGAAGCCCCATACCTTTCTATAGAATTCCTTTTCTATATACTACTATAGCTACCTCCTGTGAGATTTCGTGTATGGTAGCTTTCACTCTTGGGAAATTTTGATTGTTGCATTTTCTATGTGCTTTCCTCTTTAATTTATGAGTTATTTAGGAGCATACTTTTCAGTTTCCCCAAAATATTCTTTCTTTTTTATTATTTATTTGCAATTCTATTGCTTTGTATGTGTTCCCTTTGAAATGTGTTGAGACTGCCTTTGGAATATAGCCCAATGTCACTGGTAGTAAAATGTTCCATGTATTTGAAAAGATAATATATTCCATCTTTGTTAGGTTGAAGATTCTCCATATATTTACTAAATCAAGTTTTTAAAGAGCTAAATATGCAAATAAAGAAGTTAGAAAGTAAGGAGAAAGGGGGAAACCCAGAGTTGAAAAAGAGAATAATAAAGATAAGCTCAGAATGAATGAAACTATTTAGTGTTTCTTTAATCATTAATGTTTGATTAAGTATCTGAGGGAGGAAGCTGTGAGCTTTCACAACTGACCGTAGGTTGTCTTAATATCATTCTTTCTGGCAGAGGAATAATATTTTCATATTTCCCCAAGAGCTTTTCTAAGAAAGAGATATGAGGTTAGAATCTTTGGGCATAAATCCAAGATCATTTAAAAACTTTCCATCTGTCATTATGCCTAGATTAGTATCTTTCTTTACAAGGTGGTCAGATTAAATAACGTTTGGGACTTAAAGGAAAATGAACATTTGATACCAATGCAAACACACACACTGGCAGGAAAGTCAGGTTTAACAACAGTACGTCTCCTCCCCGGCCTTCTCCCTGTTAGTTTCCTCTGAAACAAAAATGTTTCAGGGGCTTAGGTGAATTTATTTTACTTCCATGTTTTGTTGCTATGGAAGTTTATGCCCCAAACACTATCTCAGGCTAATACTATTACATTGTGATTTGCTTTTCAGCATATTTTTTTCTCTTGCCACTTCTCCATATGTGATTAATAAACAATATATAGACAGATTAGAGAAAAGGTACACCTGGATTCTTGGAACCATAAATATGGAGAGGTGAACAGAACGAGGAAAATGCCCACAGTGGCCATTTTTTAAAATAGCTCATATATAAATGATTAATAAATAGACAAATGATAAATAAATAGACAAACCTGGAGGGAATTCCCCTCTCCACCTATCAGAATGGTTTCCTGAAACACATTACAGCCAAATATATTTTTCTCTAAAGCCTAATAAAGGCAATTTAGAAAAGATTAAAAAAAAAAATCTCTCAGGCACATTTATTCCATGAATCATGTTTTCTGAGTCTGTGGATGAGTATTTCTAAAGCTTGCTTTTGCCCTTTGTCATTTTCAGTGTGAGAACCACAGTGCAGAGAGGATCAAGGAGAGAGGAGGACACACCTGGGAGGGATTTTATTTTGGAAACTCCAAAAAACAGTTGTGACTGTGGCATGAAGGGAGAAGTCTGTGAGCCTCCGGGTCAGGCGGACCCAGATCTGAATTCTGGATCTACCGTATTAATCACTTGACCATCTGTTCTGTGTGCTTAAGATTCCTCAACTAAAAAATAGTAATGATATCTTATGAGATTATTGCTTAAATGAAATGTTCCAACCTCAAAATGCCTCTGCCTTGAGGAGATACTATTAATTCCATAGGAAGAGGGTTGAGAAATCTTCTAGGCGAAGGTGAACTTTAGTTGGGTTTTGAAGGATAAGTGAGAGTCACACTGTGTCCAGGTTTGAGCTTTAGGACAGGTGATACTCTTCTGCTTATTTCAGCCTTAGCTCCTGCATTAGTGTACAAGGGCTGCAATAACAAATTCCGACAAGCAGGAAGACTTCACTGTTCCGGGAGATAGAACTAAAAATCAAGTTGTCAGCAGGTTGGTTCTTTCTTGGGGGCCCCAAGGGAGAATTTGTCAGTTGCCAGCAATCCTTGACTTTCCTTAGCCTGTTGGTAGCATAATTCCAATCTCTGCCTCCAGAGTCACACCTGTGTATTTCTGTGTACCTGTGTCTTTATGTGGACCTCTTATAAGGGCACTCATCACTGCAAAGTGAAAGTGGTTCAGTTGTGTCCGACTCTTTGCGACCCCATGGACTATACAATTCATGGAATTCTCTAGGCCAGAATCCTGGAGTGGGCAGCCTTCTTCCCAACCCAGGGATTGAACCTAGGTCTCCCACATTGCCGGCGAATTCTTTACCAGCTGAGCCACAAGGGAAGCCCAAGAATACTGGAATGGGTAGCCTATCCCTTCTCCAGCAGATCTTCCCAACCCAGGAATCAAACCAGGGTCTCCTGCACTGCAGGTGGATTCTTTACCAACTGAGCTATCACAGAAGCCCCACTCATCACTGGATTTAGGGCCAATTCTGATCCAATATGACCTCATCTGGATGTCATCTACGAAGACCTTATTTCCAAATGAGGTCACATTCACACGTATTGGGGGTTAGCACTTCAACATGCCCTTTTAGAATGAATGATTTAACCCACAACAACTGCTAAGTCTTCCCTCTGGGAGCTGGAGTTGATCGCTCCCCAGGCAGGGGTAGGTGAGTGGTGTGAATGGCGTTGAAGCAACACAAGTGAGACTGATGGGGGGTAACTGGAGAGCTAGTCCTTAAACTAGTTAGGTCATTAAACTCGACCTCCCAAAAGGCCTTTGCCTGACACAGATTTCTCTGTCAACCTCCATGTATTGACATGAGAGGAGAACATGAGAAGCAGTTCTGACACCCTAGTTGAAATGGCTGGGCCCCTTAAACTGAGAAATGACTACATGGTTTGAGTTCCCTTATTGTCATTTCCAAACAGTGAGCACAGAGGAGCTAGAAAGTCTCTCTTTCTTCCAGGGCCTTCAGGGACCTGGGCTCTGGTCACTTTGGTTTCCACTGTGAGCTTTCCTTGGACTATTATAAAGGTCCAAACAGTAGGCAAAGCAGCTGGGTGGCATTCTCCTCCCGGAGTTTATGGGTGCTGTAGGCTCAGATCTCTCATTTGATAACTGATCTATCTTTTGTTAATTGCTCATCCCTTTAGAGCGGAGCCCTGTCCTCCTGCGGAGTCCCCAGCTCTTGGTGGGCGTGGCACAGCAGCAAGGATGCCAATGCCTTTGTGACTGGAGACCCAGAGGCAGGTTCGCGCCTTACTTAGATTTCTTACCTGTAAAACAGACACAACAAAAGGAGTCTGTCTCCTGGGATGTAGAGAAGGGCAGGTAGGAGTTATGATAGACTACCCAGCTTATGTCCGCTGTGATATTTTAGAAAAATTTATGAATGTGACTTTGGTTAATTGGTTAATTAACAATGTGACCTTGGTTAATAAATAAAATGCAGAGCACCAGTGTAAAAATGAAGGCCTCTGGACTGCTCCACTTGGTCAGGCAACCTCAACGATGAATCTCAGCTACCAACCTCAACGATGAATCTCAGCTACCAACCTCAACGATGAATCAGTGGAGAGCACGTGTTGCTGCTCATGCTTTGAAATACAGGTCTGGTGTGGCCAGATATTTCCGTTTTTAGAAGTAAGCTGAGACTGTGGACTTCTGCATGAAGTTCCCTAATTTTTCAAGCATTGTAAATTAATTCAAATTATTTTTAAAAATGTGCAGGGCAGGCAAAGCACATCTGTGATATAGATGTGGCTCAGGATCTGCCAGTCTATAATCTGTGTTTTAAGGGAGAAACAGTACCGTGTCTTCATGGGACCAACTACTATCTCAGTACTGATTGTTCAAACTGTATCAAACTGCTGCGATGACTCACGTGGACCCTGGTGTCCAAGCCACTGTCCTTCACATTGCCCCATGGAGAAAGGCTAAATGATGAAGGAGCGTGTTGGGTAGAAGAAGGAGTCCCCAGAGGTCTGGAGGCAGGCCCTCCTGGCTTGGAACCCTGTTAGCCATTCAGCCATTTTGTAATATTGGGGACGTGACTGAAGTCTCTGAGTTGCAGTTCTACCCTCAGTGATACGGGGATGATGAGACCCTCTTCTTGGCGTGGTCGCGAGGGTGAGAATTAGGGTGAAGTTTATGTGTGTGAGTGAGGTTACAGTGCCTGACACATGATGGTACATCTTCCAGGCAGTACCAGTGGCAGTTCTCCTTCCAACTAAAGGGAATCCTTTATGTTTTAAAATATTTATCTATTTGGCTGTGCTGGGTCTTAGTTGCAGCACACAGGATCTTCGATCTTTGTTGGGCATTCAGGATCTTGAGTTTCAGCATGCAACCTCTCCGTTGTGACACGTGAGATCTAGTTCTGTGAGCAGGGATAGAACCCAGACCCCCTGCATTGGGAGCGCAGAGTCTTAGCCGCTGGATCACCAGGGAATTCCCTAAAGGGAATCCTTTCAAATGGGAAACAGGAGCATGTGATTAAGGCACAACTCTTACTTTTCCCTGATTTATTCATATTACTGGAAATTTCCAACAGAAATGGTTTCACTCAATATTATAAACTAAAATGCTTTTTTTCCCCCAGTAAGATTACATTTATTAGATTTATGATCAGGAGCAAATTACTAAACCACCCAGTTTTCCAATCTGGTTAATGAGGATAACAATACATGAACTTGGGATAATAATATATGATTGAAGGGCCATAGTAGAGAAACCTCCTAAGCACAGTAACTGACTCGTAGTTAGCTAATATATGGCAGATTTTTGTACAGTTATCCATGTTATTATCTTGGTTTTGTATTTCATTTAGATCTCAAACCTGACATCTGTTCCTCTGTCTATCTACCTATCATCTATTTATCTTACTTTTCTTATTGGAGTAAAATTCACATAACAGAATTAAATTCCTTCCTCCCTCTCTTCCTTCCTTGCTTTTTCAGTTTTATTAAAGAATAATTGACATACATCACTGTATGAGTTTATGAGGTACACCACAGTGATTTCATTTACATAATGAAATGATTACCAGAATAAGTTTAGTGAATATCCATTATCTCATGTAGAAACAAAATTTAAAGACGTTGAAAAAAATGATTTCCTGTGATAAGAAATCTCAGGATTTACTGTCTTAACTTCCAAAACATACAGCAGTGTTAATTATATTGATCACATTGTACATTATATCACTTATTTATCTTATTTTTTTTTCTCTTTTTTTTTTTATTAGTTGGAGGCTAGTTACTTCACAACATTTCAGTGGGTTTTGTCATACACTGATATGAATCAGCCATGGATTTACACGTATTCCCCATCCCGTTCCCCGCTCCCACCTCCCTCTCCACCTAATTCCTCTGGGTCTTCCCAGTGCACCAGGCCGGAGCACTTGTCTCATGCATCCCACCTGGGCTGGTGATCTGTTTCACCATAGATAGTATACATGCTGTTCTTTTGAAATATCCCACCCTCACCTTCTCCCACAGAGTTCAAAATTCTGTTCTGTATTTCTGTGTCTCTTTTTCTGTTTTGCATATAGGGTTATCGTTACCATCTTTCTAAATTCCATATATATGTGTTAGTATGCTGTAATGGTCTTTATCTTTCTGGCTTACTTCACTCTGTATAAGGGGCTCCAGCTTCATCCATCTCATTAGGACTGGTTCAAATGAATTCTTTTTAATGGCTGAGTAATATTCCATGGTGTATATGTCCCAGAGCTTCCTTATCCATTCATCTGCTGATGGGCATCTAGGTTGCTTCCATGTCCTGGCAATTATAAACAGTGCTGCGATGAACATTGGGGTGCACGTGTCTCTTTCAGATCTGGTTTCCTCAGTGTGTATGCCCAGAAGTGGGATTGCTGGGTCATATGGCAGTTCTATTTCCAGTTTTTTAAGAAATCTCCACACTGTTTTCCATAGCGGCTGTACTAGTTTGCATTCCCACCAACAGTGTAAGAGGGTTCCCTTTTCTCCACACCCTCTCCAGCATTTATTGCTTGTAGACTTTTGGATAGCAGCCATCCTGACTGGCGTGTAATGGTACCTCATTGTGGTTTTGATTTGCATTTCTCTAATAATGAGTGATGTTTAGCTTATAACTGGAAGTTTGTACCCATTGACTGCCTTCATCCAATTCCCCTTCCCCCACCTCCCACCTCTGGCAACCACAAATCTGATCACTTTTTCTATGAGTTTGTTTCTGAAGTGTAACTGACCTAGACCACCATGTTAGTTCCTCATGTGCAACATAGTGATTTGATATTTCTATACATTTCAACATGATCCCTCAGATCTAATATCTGTGTAGTATCTGGATCTAGTATCTGCCACTATACAAAGATATTACAAAATTGTTGACTCTATTTCCAACAGTGTACATTTCATACTTGGAACTCATTTGTTCTGTGATTGGAAATTTGTACCTCTTAATCTCCCTCACCAATTCTCTCATCCCCGGAACCCTCTCCCCTCTAGCAACATTTTATGCTTTTTAAAGTGTATAATTCAGCAACATTTAGTACATTCACAGTTTTGTGCAACTCTCACCTCTGTTTAGTTCTAAAATATTTTCATCACCCAGAAAGGAAACTCCAGATCCATTAACCAGTCATTCCCCTTCTTTCCTTCCAGTCCCTGGTTACCACTAATGCGCTTTGTTTCTCTATGGTTTACCTATCCTGGTTACTTCATACAAACAGAACCATACAATATATTACCTTTCTCTAATGTAATGTTTTCAAGGTTCATCCATGTTGCATTATAAATTAATGTCATTTTTATGGCTGAATAATATTCTGTGGTATGGAAATACCACATTTTGCTTATTCATTATCAGTTGATGGACAATTGGAATGTTTTCAACTGTGGCCCTTGTGAATGATGCTGCTTTGAACATTTGTGTAGATGTTTGGATACCTGTTTTCAGTTATTTTGGGTAAATACAGTATCTGGAATGATATTCTCCATTTAACTTTTTGAGGAACTGTCAAATTGTTTTCCACATGGCTGCATCATTTTATGGGCTTCCCAGGTAGTACAGTGGTAAAGAATCTGCCTGGCAGTGCAGGAGATACAAGAGACATGGGTTTGCTCCCTGGATTGGAAAGATCCTCTGGAGCAGGAAATGGCAACCCATTCCAGTCTTCTTCCATGGAGAGAGGAGCCTGGAGGGCTACAGTCCATGGGGTCACAACCAGTCAGACAAGACTGAGCATGCATACATGTATCATTTTACATTCTCAATAGCAACGTGTAAGGATTCCAATTTCTCCATATCCTTACTGACACTTGTTACTTACTATAATTAATACCATTCTAGGGGGTGTGAAGTGATATTTCGTAGTGGTTTTGATTTGAATTTCTCTAATAACTAATGATGTTTATAATTTTTTCCTGAGCTTATTAAGGATTTAAACACCTTCTTTGGGGGAAATGAGTCTTCAAGTCCTTTGCCCATTAAAATTTTGTTTGGCTTTTTGTTGAGATTTAGGAATTCTTAATATATTCTAGATATCAATTCCTTATCAGATATATGATTTCCAAAATTTCCTCCTATGCTAAGGGTTGTCTTTTCATTTTCTTGATACTGTCCTTTGATGAACGTAAGTTTTAAATTTTGATGTGTCTTGGTGTCATGTCTAAGAAATCAGTACCAAATCCCAGGACATGAAGCTTTTTCCTCGTGTTTTCTTCTAAGAGTTATGAGTTTAGTTCTTATATATAGGTTTTTGATTCATTTTGAGTTTATTTTTATGTATGGTGTAATGGTGGCTTATTTGCTAAATTGTGTCCTTCTCTTGTGACCCCTGGCTATACTCTGTTTATTTAGATCTTCTTTGATCTCTTTCAACAATGTTTTGTAGTTTGCAAGGTACAAATCTTGAGCCTCCTTGCTTAAATTTATTCCTAAGTATTTTATTCTTTTCAATGCTATTATTAGTGGAATTGTTTTCCTAACTTAATTTTTCTGGATTGTTCATTGCATCTTTTGTGTGTTGATTTTGTATCCTGCAAGTGTGCTAAATTTATTTATTAGCTCTGATAGGTTTTTTGGTGGATTCTTTATAGTTATATGTATATAAGACCATATCATTTGTGAATATAGGTAGTTTTACCTCTTTTACAATGTGGATGTGCTGTATCAATTTTTCTTGACTAATTGCACTGGCTAGAATTTCTAGTACA
This sequence comes from Cervus elaphus, assembly GCF_910594005.1. NCBI lineage: Eukaryota > Metazoa > Chordata > Mammalia > Artiodactyla > Cervidae > Cervus > Cervus elaphus. Next base: position 43,930,628 of record NC_057845.1, read on the forward strand.
GTGTTAAGTAGAATTGGTAAAATAAGAAACCCTTGTCTTGTTCCTGATCTTAGGAGACAAGCTTTCAATATGAATATAATGTTACCCATGGGCTTTGTTTATTTTAAAACCTGTTTTCAAGACTCTGATTTTGAAATAATTTAGTGAAGCTGAGCAACTTAGAATCCTAACATATTCTCTGAAAGTCCACCAATCTCCAGAGGTGATTACTATTCATATTTTGAAAATTGATCTATAAATATCCTTAACCCTTTTCCAAAAGTGTTAACTAGTATTGTCCATTTTAGTAAAAGAGGTAGAGTTTCTTATCTGTAGAATCTCAGGTAATGGGAGTTATGTTGCCATTAATCTTGAAATGAAACATTTTGAACTGCACCATCTTTGGGAATATGGCTGGTACTTCTTACTGTGTGCTCTTGTTTTAAATTACAGATTGGGTTTGTCCTTTATCCTCCCAGCGGAGGTCCTGCATGGGATTTAAAGGATCATGACAACATTATGTTTCTCTCCATATGCTTTTGTTGGCATTATGCAACAGCCATTGTCATCGTTGGAGCAATTTATGCCTTTGTCACCTGGTAAGTTAGTGCTTTTTGTTTGTGGAAGTTCTATTTTTTGGTATATGATCATCAAGACTCAACAGTACTGAAATTTAAGTTCAAAGAGGTATTTCACTCCTTATCATTCCACTAAACAGGGTAATATAGCAGAAAATTATCTATAAGCACAGACATTTCCAGTAAGAAGAATAAATGCTGGTTTAAAGTTGTGCCGGGGTCCAGCCTCGGCAGGATCCAGGGGGTACCCTCAGGATGAACGGCGTCGGCGAGAGAGAGAGAAGACACGTGAGACTAGCCTTGATAGGGTCAAGTCTGTGTTTTACTTTTTGACAATCGGTTTTATACCCTTTCACAGAACGTTTTCAAGGTACAAGATGCTTACTCATGATTACACAGGATTAGCATTACATCATTTTGATTTTTAGGAAAAGCAGGATTTTTTTTGCTTTCTAATTCTATAGTAATTCTTAGCACATGATCTTCTGGCCTTGGGGCTATTAACATTTTATGCAGGTCAGGTGATTGTAAACCTATTTTCCATTTTTATGGTGACCTTAACTGAAAGGTAACAGTGTCATAGGGAAATAGTACAGAGTAGAATTATATTCTTGTTAATACAAAAATTAATCTTTCTGCAAAAGTTGTCAGTTGCATTTATCTAAGAAGTTTACCCCATACTGACTCTGCGACTTTGGTGAGGCAGCTTCTGCCTAGCACTCCTGACTGACAGTTAACAACCATCTCATTGTTACCACACTAGGGCTAAGTTCTTATTTATCTAGATCTTTAACTATATTAACAATGGTTTTTATAACACAACCTTAGCACATTAAAGGCAAAAATACAGCAAGCAAAAACACAGCAAGCAAATCACAACCCAATAAACACCTATAGAATAATTTTTCTTATGTTTTCTAATAGGACTCCTTTACCCCTTAAAAGGGCTCTATATCTATTAGGGCTTTTATATAATCAGGTTCTTTATGCTATTTTATGATTAGGATATTATAAGCAATCATGCATATTAGTACCAAGGGCATAAATACATTTGGCTAACAAACTACCAGCAAAGGAGTTTAAATTAAAAGACTCCTTTCACCCTGAATAATCTCATAAAATACCACCACCTGGGAAACTTATTGATTAAAGTTCTAAATTGATTCTTATTTGGGAAGAGATCAGGGAAGGCCTTCCTGCCTGTGTCAGAGAAATTAGGGAGTAGTCCTTTGAGGCAGGCATCAGAAAGACAGATATCATCTTTAAGGTGAGCGCCGGGGGCAGCTTTTCGAAATCCCTGAAAACCTGATCTGCCTTGCCTGTCAGGCTTTCTCCTCGTGACCTTGTCATGGGTGGGATCTCATGAGCTGACCTTTTCGAAACCCCTGAAAACCTGATCCGCCTTGCCCGTCAGGTTTTCTCCCTTACGGCCTTGTCATGGGTAGGGTCTCGTATGTTGGCTCCCGGCAAAGTTGAAATAGCTGAAAAGTGCCTCTGCTGTGCTCCTAACCTATGCGTCACCCTTCAACACTCTATTCTCTGCCTCCATGTCTTTGCACATGCTGTTTTCTTTTCCACATGGTCCTCCCCATACCTGCAGTAAGCCCCCTCCATTTGCCCATGCATACCTCAGTTATGGAATTTCCCAAGCTTGTGGTCATTCTTGACAAATATGTATGTCTCCCATTAAGTTTGAGTATCTGATTGATTCAACATTCACTGCAATACTTCTAGCAGTAAGATTCAGTTAAATAATCCATGTTTTTACAAGGACTTTGATACAATGTTCCATGATGAATGAGGAGCAACATACAGATTGCTAAGAACCCATATTCTAGCTCTGCTGCTTGTCAGCTATATGACTTGGGGTAAATTATTTAATCACCTTAAATATTAGTTTTGTTCTTTAAAAAATGGAGACCTAAATGAAAATCATGTATTTAAACTGCCTACAACATAATAAGAACTCAACGAAGATTCTTCTTTTACTTGTGTTTGTTCTTTTTTCTGGTTCCTGTGATAGATTTCTTTTTAAATTGAAGTACAGTTGACATGGGGCTTCCCTGGTAGCTCAGCTGGGAAAGAATCCACCTTCAATGCAGGAGACCCTGGTTCGATTCCTAGGTCAGGAAGATCCCCTGGAGAAGGCATAGACCACCCCCTCCAGTATTTCTTGGGGATTCCCTGGTGGCTTAGATGGTAAAGAATCCGCCTGCAGTGTGGGAGACCTGGGTTCGACCCCTGGATGGGGAGGATCCCCTGGAGGAGGGCGTGGCAACTCCAGTATTCTTGCCTGGAGAATCCCCATGGACAGAGGAGCCTGGTGGGCTACAGTCCACGGGGTTCCAAGAGCTGAACACGATTGAGCAGCTAAATACAGCACAGTTGGCACACAACATTATACCAGGTTCACATGCTCAACATAAGGATCCACCTTGTATGTACGTTGCAAACTGGCCACACAGTCAGGCTCGTTACGCCCTTTGTCTCAATACACATTTACAAACGCTTTTTTTCTTGTGATGAGAACTTTCAAGATTTCCTTTCTTAGCAACTTGCAAATCTACAACACAGTATTATTGGTTATAGTCACCATGCTATATATAACGTTCCCATGACATTTCTTTTATTTTCACGTTTTAACTTTTCATTTTATATTGGAGTACAGTTGGTGAACAAGGTGGTGTGAGTCTCAGGTCCACAACAAGGTGATTCAGTTCTACATATACATGTATCTATTCTTTTTCAAATTCGTTTCCCCATTAGGTTGTTATAGAAAATTTAGCAGAGTTCCCTGTGCTATGTAGTAGGTCTTTGTTGGTTATCCATTTTAAATATAATAGTGTGTACATGTCAACCCAAACTCTCTAAATATCCCCCATTCCTCCCCCCATAACCGTAAGTTCCTTCTCTAAGTCTGTGAGTCTGTGTCTCTTTTGTAAATTAGTTCTTTTGTATCCTTTCTTTTTGGATTCCATGTATAAGCAATATCATATGATATTGCTTTCTCTGACTTACTTCACTCAGTATGACAATCTCTAGGTTCATTCATGTTGCTGCACAAGGCCTTATTTCATTCTTTTGCATGGTTGAGTAATATTCCTTTATATATATGTACCACAACTTTTTAATCCATTCTTCTGTCTGTGGGCATTTAGGTTGCTTCCTAAATGTCTTGGTTGTTGTAAATAGTGCTGCAATGAACATTGAGGTACATGTATCCTTCTGGACCATGTTTTTCTTTGGGTATATGCCCAGGAGTGGGATTGTAGAATCATATGGTAGCTCTATTTTTAGCTTCTTAAGGAACTTTCATATTCTTCTCCATAGTGGCTGCACCAATTCACATTCCCACTGAGAGTGTAGGAGGGTTCCCTTCTCTCAACACCCTATCCAGCATTTATTTTTTGTGGATTTTTTTGATGATGGCCATTCTGACTGGTGTGAGGTGACATGATCATTTCAAGATGCAGAAAAATCTTTTGACAGAATTCAACACCTATTTATGATTAAAAAAAAAAACTCTTCAGAAAGTGGACATAGAGAGTTCTCTTGGACTCTCTACATAGTGGACAAACCTCAACATAATTTGAGTATATACCTCAAAGGTCATATATGACAAACCTACAGCTAACATTATACTCAACAGTGAAAGGGTAAAGGCATTTCCTCTAAGATCAGGAACAAGACAAGGATGTCCACTCTTGCCACTTCTATTCAACATAGTTTTGGGAGTCCTAGCTATGGCAATCAGAGAAGAAAAACAAACAGAATCCAAATCGGAAAAAGAAGACATGAAACTGTCATTGTTTGCAGCTGACATGATGCTATACACAGAAAATCCTAAAGATGCTATACACAGAAAATCCTAAAGAAAACTGCTGGAGCTCATCAATGAATTTGGTCAAGTTGAAGGTCACAAAATTAGTACACATAAATCTGTTGCATTTCTATACACTAACAATGAAAGATCAGAAAGAGAAATTCAAGAAACAACCCCATTTACCATCTCATTAAGAAGAATAAAATACTTAGGAATAAACCTACTTAAGGAGACAAAAGACCTATAGTTTGAAAACTGTAAGACTTATTTATTTTATAACTGGGAAGTTTGTACCTCCTGACACCCTGCATCTATTTATGCCCACCTCTCCACATTCTGGCAACCACCAGTCTGTTCCCTGTATCCGTGTGTTTTGTTTGTTCGTTTGTTTTTCAGATCTCACAGATAACTAAAATCATATGGTATTTTTCTTCCTCTATGCCTTATTTCACTTAGCATAATACCATTAAGGTCCAGTCCATTCTTTTTTATGGCTGAGTAATATTCTATTACATACATATAAGTATAAAATATTATAAATATAAACTTATATAATAACTCAGTTGAGCTAATTTTTGTGTATGATGTAAGATAGTGGTCCAGTTTTATTCTTTTGCATGTGGCTATCCAATTTTCCCTGGAGAAGGAAATGGCAACCCACTCCAGTACCCTTGCCTGGAAAATCCCACGGGAGGAGCCTGGTAGGCTACAGTCCGTGGAGTCGCAAAGAGTCGGACACGACTGAGCGACTTTACTTACTTCATCCAGTTTTCCCAGCACTATTTTTGGAGAGACTGGCCTTTCCCTCCTTTATATTTGTGCCTTCTTTATTGTAAATTGACTGCCCATATTATGTGTGGGTTTATTTTTAGGCTGTCTATTCTGTGCCATTGATCTTTTTATGCCAATATCATACTGTTTTGATTTTACAGCTTCGTAGTATAGTCTGAAATCAGAAAGCATGATGCCTCCAGCCTTGTTCTCCTTTGCAAGAGTGCTTAGGCTATTCAGGATCTTTTATGATTCCATACAAATTTTAGGACTGTTGGTTCTATTTCTATGAAAAATACCTTTGGTAATTTGGTAGGGATTGCACTGAATCTGTAGATTGTTTTGGGTAATATGGACATTTTAATGATATTCTTCCAATCCATAAGCATGGAATATCTTTCCACTTATTTGTGTCTTCTTCAGTTACTTTCATCAGTGTCTTATAGTTTTCAGTGTGTGGATCTTTCAGCTCCTTAGTTAAATTTGTTTGTGTGTATTTTATTCTTTTTGATGCCATTTTAAATGGGATTTTTTTCTTAATTTTTCTTTCTGATAGTTCATTGTTAGTGTATAAAAATATGAGTTTGCATATATTAATTTTTTACCCTGCAACTTATTTATTGGTTCAACCCTGAATTTATTGGTTCTAACTTTTTTTTCTGGTAAAGTGTTTAGGGTTTTACATATAGATATATAGTGGTTTAGTCGCTAAGTCGTGTCCAACTCTTGTGACTCCATGGACTGTAGCCTGTCAGGTTCCTCTGTCCATGGGGATTCTCTAGGCAAGAATACTGGAGTGGGTTGCCATTTCCTTCTCCAGGGGATCTTCCCGCCCAGGAATTGAACTCAGGTCTCCTGCATTGCAGGCAGATTCTTTACCAACCGAACTACAAGGGAAGTTTTATATATATATGTGTGTGTGTGTATATATATATATATATATATATATATGGTATCATGTCATTTGCAAATAGTAACACTTTTACTTCTTCCTTTTCAATTTGGATGCTTTTTCCCCCTTGCCTAAATGCTCTGAGTTACAATGCTATTTTGACTAAAAGTGGCGAGAGTAAACATCATTGTCTTCGTCCTGATTTAAAGGAAAAAACCTTCATGATTTCATCACTGAGTATGATGTTACCTGTGAGCATGTCATATATGGCCTTTATTAGGTTAAGGTATGTTCTCTTTATACCCACCTGTTGAGAGTTTTTTTTTAATCATAAATGCATCTATTGAGATAATCATATGATTTTAATTATTATTTTTGTTAATGTGATATATCATATTACTGATTGGTGGATGTTGAACCATCCTTGCATCCTTGGAATAAATCCCACTTGATCAGGGTACATGATCCTTTTAGTGAATTCTTAAATTCAGTTTGCTAATATTTTGTTGAAGATTTTAGCACCTATGTTCATCAGTGATATTAGCCTATAATTTCATTTTCCTGTGTGATATCTTTGTGTGATTTTGGCATCAGGGTAATGTTGGCCTTGTGAAATGGGTTTGGGAGCATTCTCTTCTCTTACATTTTTTGAAAGAGTTTGAGAAGGATAGGTATTTAAATCTTTTTTTTAATATTTCTACTGTTTACCAGTGAAACCACCTGGTCTTGGACTTTTCTTCACTGAGAGTTTTTTGTTTGAGATTACTGTTTCAGTCTTTTTCCTAGTAACTGATCTATTCAGATATTTTACTTCATGATGATTCAGTCTTGGAAGATGTATGCTCCGAGGAATTTATTCATTCAGTTCAATTCAGTTCAGTCGCTCAGTCATGTCCGACTCTTTGCGACCCCATGAATCACAGCACGCCAGGCCTCCCTGTCCATCACCAACTCCCGGAGTTTACTCAAACTCATGCCCATCGAGTCGGTGATGCCATCCAGCCATCTCATCCTCTGTCGTCCCCTTCTCCTCCTGCCTTCAATCCCTCCCAGCATCAGGGTCTTTTCCAGTGAGTCAACTCTTCACATGAGGTGGCCAAAGTACTGGAGTTTCAGCTTCAGCATCAGTCCTTCCAATGAACACCCAGGACTGATCTCCTTTAGGATGGACTGGTTGGATCTCCTTGCAGTCCAAGGGACTCTCAAGAGTCTTCTCCAATGCCACAGTTCAAAAGTATCCATTTTTCAGTGCTCAGCTTTCTTCACAGTCCAACTCTCACATCCATACATGACCACTGGAAAAACCATAGCCTTGACCAGACGGACCTTTGTTGGCAAAGTAATGTCTCTGCTTTTTAATATGCTGTCTAGGTTGGTCATCACTTCCCTTCCAAGGAGTAAGCGTCTTTTAATTTCATGGCTGCAGTCATCATCTGCAGTGATTTTGGAGCCCCCAAAAAATAAAGTCTGACACTGTTACCTCCAGGTTATTCAATCTGTTGGTGTTTAATAGTTCATAATACTTTCTTAATCCTTTGTACCTTTTTTTGGTATCAGTTGCAATTTCTCCTCTTATATTTCTGATTTTATTTATTTAAACCTTCTCTTTTTTCCTTAGGGAGTAAGGCTAAAAGTTTGTCAATTTTATCTTTTCAAAGAACCAGTGGTTTGTTTCATTGATCTTTTCTATTGCTTTTTTAGTCTCTATTTCATTTATTTCTGCTCTGATCTTTATTATTTCCTTCTTCATAATAACTTTGGGCTTTCTTTGTTCTTTTTTTCTAGTTCTCTTAGATGTAAAATTTAGGATGTTTATTTGAAATTTTTCTTATTTCTTGAGATAGACCTGTATTGTTATAAATAAACTTCCGTCTTAGAACTGCCTTAGTGTCTAGATTTTGGTATGTTGTATTTCCATTTACCCTTTTCTCTGGGTATTTTTTAATTTCTCCTTTGATTTGTAACACGGGTACTAGCAAGTTAGAAAAAGAGTGCAAATATGGTGGCTGCTAGTTCTTCCATTCCTGGAGATAATCCTAACAGATTTCTTCCTTGCTAGTAGATGCTCTAAGGTTAGGAAATGAATTCCATTCATGTATTGTCTAGACACTTTTCAAACTGTGGCTTTTATGTTGTATGGCCAGGTGGGTGAGTCTGCATGTAAGCCCTTTAAGAGCGGAATCTCCATTCCTTACACCCCTTTGGTTCTTCTTGACATCAGCCCTGGTGGTCTTTCAAAGCCAGATGTTTTGGGGCTCATCTCATCAATGCAAGTCTCAAGGGTTGGGGTGCCTGGTATAGGGCACAAACTCTTGCTCCTCGGGAAGTAGCTCTGTGTCTGTGAGATCTCTTTGATGGTGAGTCTTCACACTGGGGGTGGGGTCTTTGGTGGAAACATGTCTCTGCCTCTTTTACCCATCTCATTGTGGACCTTGTCCTTTTTTGTACAGGAGCTCTTTGGCTAGTTTTCAGGTCTTTTTTTTTTTTTTAAATAAGGAATTGTTCTTTATGTAGCTGTAGATTTGCTGTGTCCATGGGAGGAGGTGAATTCAGGACCTTCCTAGGCTGCTATCTTGAACCACCTCCCCCTCTCACTCTTGTTCTTTTTATTATTCCTCTTGTTCTTGTTCTCCTTGTTCTTCTGTATCAAAAAGTGTATAAGGTATAGGCCCTAGGGGGAGAGAGAGACAGTTTAAATATAGTATGATAAATGGAACTAGTGTAAGAATAAAGCGCTATTGAAACACAGAGGAGGCCTCCTCACAATTGAGAATTAAAGTGAAGCTTGAAGGATTGTAGGAATGAAAGAAGCGAGTATGGTTTCTTATTATTTCTATTACCATGGTATCTAATGCCAAGCCACAGTTGGCCTGGCCGATTCCAACTATTAATCATGTAGGCTCCAATCCTTCAGACTTTAGCATTGATTGAAGATTGTTCTATATCTATGGTCATCATATAGACATGAGCTGTTTGTGATTATTAAGCGCTTGACATGTGCCTGTGCTATGCTTAGTCTCTCAGCCCTGTTCAACTCTTTGCAACCCCATGGATTGTGGCCCTCCAGGCTCCTCTGTCCATGGGGGAATCTCCAGGCAAGAACACTGGAGTGGGTTGCCATACCCTTCTCCAGGGGATCTTCCCAACCCAGGGATCGAACCCAGGTCTCTTGCATTGCAGGCGGACATGTTATGCTCAGTGATACTGTCTTGTATAGTACACATCTAGCATGTTCTCTAAATCCCTAAATTACAGTAGTTTATTCTAGACCAGAAGGGTCTCAGACTCTGCCTGAACTAGCTTTCTAGTCCTTTCTCTAGACATTTACCCAGGTTATCTCTCCTGCTCCATGCTTCTTTGAGCTTCACTGCTAAAGAGTTTGGTGCTGTGTCTCTGGGTGAGGAAGTCTTTTCCTGGTCTAGCTCCCATTCTGTCTCTCGTATATTTTGGGTCAGCCTACCTTGATCTGTAGTTACCTCCTACTTGAGGTCTAAGTTTCCTTGGTGGCTAACACGATAAATAATCCACCTGCAATGTGGGAGACATGGGTTCGATCCCTGGGTTAGGAAGATCCCCTAGAGGAGGGCATGGCAACCCACTCCAATATTCTTGCCGGGAGAATCCCCATGGGCAGAGGGGCCTGGCGGGCTACAGTCCATGGGGTCGCAAAAAGTCAGATACGACTGAGCAGCTAAGCACAGCATAGTACAGAGGTCCAAGTGCCGTGGGTGCTGGGAAATTCTACCTTCTCGTTGAGTGGTTTCTGTCAGTCCTATTCGGTTCCCTCAAAGCGTGTGTATGCGCTGGTGGTTAAGGCTCACTCTGTCACTGAGTGAAACTTGACTTCTTCCTCTGTTGTTTTAGGCTGACTTCTGGGCCTCCTCTCCTTAGGGGCTGGGCAGCCTCCAAGAATAAAGCCGGCGTTCAAGCAGTCTCTCTACCCCATGTCAGCTCCCATCCAGAGCCAAAAGAAGACTATTGTCTCTTCCTGTTTCAAAAACCTTCAGACCACTAATGAATCTCTTATCCACCTATAGTTTTCTAGAAACCAGAAACTCCATGTTTACTATTTCAATTGCCTCTCCTTACCCAGAACCTTTGACTTATTGACCACATAGTTACCTCTACCTGTCATATCCCAATTAAATGCTCATCTCTCTTGCAAAAACTTCTGTGATTGTTTTAGTCTTTGCTTGTCTCCCTTCATGAGTTTTACAGTACTTTAATCTCTAATACACATTTTAACAGTTGTGATCTAGCTTGTGATATTTACTATTAGCTCACGTTAGTCTTATCTGCTAACTAGATTGTTCACCTGCAGGAAAAGACCTTTTTCATATCTCTCACAGCTCTCATCATACTGTCAAAATTATATAGGTACTCAATAGACACTTATTTCTGTTTTAACAGATCTGTTTCAGGACTACTCAAATAGTGTTCACTTGTTTGGAAATCATGTTCTATATGCTTTTAAGTTTCACTCTCATATTGCTCTTGAAATATAAGGCCAAGAACTTGTGTTCTAATATATTTTTATGTAACATTAAGCAGTAGCTTAAAGAATATCATGAAGAATAAATACTTTCAGTGAGGTCATATGTAGTTCCTGTAGTCATGATGAGTTTTGAAAATCTGTTCATCATGGTTTGACTGTGAACTGGATTGTAACTCAGTCACAGCTGATGGGTTTTAAGGACATTCTATCAGAATTTACTTGACAGAACCCAAAGATCACCATGGAAACAAAACTGGGTTATGAAACTCCTACCTCCAAAATCTCTGAAAAATGAAGCCATGCTTTTCAGCTTTCCAGAATAATGAATTAAGGGTTGCCTCATCTAGTCCCATGCCTGCTGTTCTCCTCATGACAGCTCATAGGACAGACCTATCTTTATGAAATCTTTATTGTATTTCATATATAACACTACCATGGTACAGAACTATTTCAAAAGCCCCTCTGGGTGGACGGAGAAATATTACCCATTTTCAGGTTGGTCTTCAAGGAGACGACTCTTGTGAGCCTTATTAAAGAACAAAATAGAAATGACCAAATTCATGTCAGATTGTAGTTTGCCTTTTGAAAGTTTGATTTCCAGATCGACTCTGGAAGTATTCCTAGAGTCTTAGCTCTGCTCTTATATTAACTGAAGAGGCCATGTGGGAGCAAAAGCCCAGACACACCCTGACCTTAATTCCCTGGACTCGCATGAGTCCAGGAACTAACAATTATTTGCACTTCCTTTTATTACTCTATCCCTCAATCTGATACCACCCTAATGGCAGAAAGTGAAGAGGAACTGAAGAGCCTTTTGATGAAGGTTAAAGAGGAGAGCAAAAAAGCTGGCTTAAAACTTAACATTCAGAAGCCTAAGGTCATGGCATCTGGTCCCATCACTTCATGGCAAATAGATGGGGAAAAAATGGAAAAAGCGACAGATTTTACTTTCTTGGGTTCCAAAATCACTGTGGATGGTAACTATAGCTATGAGATTAAAAGATGCTCGCTCCTTGGAAGAAAAGCTATGACCAACCTAGACAGTGTATTAAAAAGCAGAGACATTACTTTGCCAACAAAGATCTGTATAATCAAAGCTATGGTTTTTGCAGTAGTCATGTATGGATGTGAGAGTTGGTCCATAAAGGAAGCTGAATGCCGTAGAATTGATGCTTTCGAACTGTGGTGCTGAAGACTCTTGAGAGTCCCTTGGACAGCAAGGAGATCAAACCAGTCCATCCTAAAGGAAATCAGTCCTGAATATTCATTGGAAGGACTGATGCTGAAGCTGAACCCCAATACATTGGCCACTTGATATGAAGAGCCGACTCATTGGAAAAGACTCTGATGCTGGGAAAGATTAAGCGCAGGAGGAGAAGGGGGTGACAGAGAATGAGATGATTGGATGGCATCACCAACTCAATGGGTATGAGCTTGAGCAGACTCCCCGAGATGGTGAAGGACAGGGGAGCCTGGCGTGCAGTAGTCCATGGAGTCGCAGAGAGTTGGATACGACTTATAACTGAACAACAACAGCAACAGAAAAACTCAGAGAGCAGATGTGGGGAGCAGGAGGAGTCCTTAGATTCTGTGTTAACAATTAGTTGGTAATAAGTAGACAGTTCTTTGTTTTATTTTCTAGGAGTCATCAGGAATAAGTCTTAACGAATGAAGTAACAAATTAATTCCTTTCATTTAGCACATATTCAGGTTTTGCAATATGGAGTTGATTGTGTGGGTTTAAACTCCATGGCTGATTCATGTCAATGTATGACAAAACCCACTGCAATGTTGCGAAGTAATTAGCCTCCAACTAATAAAAATAATTGAAAAAAAAAAAACAAAAAAATAAAAAGGACACACTGTCCCCGTTGTCGTCTTAGTTAGAAGCATTAGCCGCTCATGAGAATCGTGCCTTGGAGAGTTGAGGACATTGGGAGCAAGGTCAGTGGTTGGTTAATTGTCAAGGCAAATGATTTTGAGTAGTTTTTCTTGGCTCCTGATAAGTCAATAGATGTTACTGATATTGCTCAGTTGTGTGTTGGAGGAATTAGTGGTGAGTTGCAAGTGACTGAAGAATTACCTCTGGTGGCCACCTGATGCAAAGAGCCAGCTCATTGGAAAAGACCTTGATGCTGGGAAAGATTGAGGGCAGGAGGAGAAGCAGGTGACAGAGGATGAGCTGGCTGGATGGCATCATCGACTTAATGGACTGAGTTTGAGCAAACTCTGGAGACAGTGAAGGACAGGGAAGCTTGGCGTGCTGTAGTGCATGGGGTCCCAAAGAGTCTGACACGACTGAGTGACTGAACAAACAGCAACAAGATGAGTGATATAAGCTCCTGGGAGATTGTTCCACAAGCCCACTAAATCATTAAGTAAGTGGTGAGGCACTGTGTACCAGACATCGTTCTAGACTCTGACAAGAGTTAGGGCAGTAAATAAGATGAAGTCTCCGTTCTTAGGAAGTTCATACTCTAGTGAGATCCAGCGCACAAGTAAAAACTAGGTATATTGTGAGGGGTGGGCCAGACCTTCCCTGGGAGAAGAAAGGCAGAAAATAGATAGATAGATCTGTATCTATCTGTGTAGATACAGATAGGCTAGTGACAGTTTTCCAAAAAATGAGAATGATTTTATTTATCAGTTTGTTTCCATGTTGTGTGTTTCTGAAAGTTAGCTATGTTTTATTGACATAGTCACAGCGAGATGTCTTCACAATCATCCTGCACAGGAAAAGCTTTGCCTAGTTTTTCTTACATCAGAGAGGTCAAGAGCCTGCTGAGTTTGTGCCACCAAGAAGTTTCATATCTTCCAATGCCAAAATGATAATTTCCCGACCCCACCTACAGAGTCTCTTAATCTATGAAAATAGTTAGAAGCATAGAGGTCACTTCTTTCAACTTCTGAATGCATCAAGGACCATCACATGCAATAGAGCAGCTTGGGGCCAGCACAGAAGCAGCTCTCTGAAGATGCAGTAAGCGCTGCAGTAGAACCTAGACTTTTGACATGGGGCTTGACGTGGGGGAGGAGATGCCTTTGTGTGCTTCCTTCTTAGGCCTTCTTTAACACACAGCTGAGCTCTTTGGTCTGGGCTAACTTCAGTCCAGAGATTCTCTTGGTGGTTTTAGAAATTATTAACGTTATGCATTTTGAATATGATGCAAACAATCATGTTACATGTTAGAGCTTTATTGTGTCTGTTTGCTTATATGCAGCTTTAATCCACAAAATGTTCGCAGGTAGCTCCAAAGACAAATAAAAGTGATTTTCTTTTGGGGGGTACCTCTTCCCTTTGCACAGATAATTTGGAGTTTGTTGCATTATAGATACAGATAATTTGGGGGTTTAATTTTAAACAGCATAATACGAGATGATTTTCATTCTCTTCAGGTTGGTTAAATCTCGATTCACGAGGTTCTGCCCCTCAGAAGTTGGACTCCTGAAAAATGCTGGACGAGAACAAGAATCAGAAGAAGAGATGTGACTTTGATGGGCATCCAGTCTTTCTGGATGAAATTTTTCTTCTTCTATTATTATTAATCACAGTTTTGCCTTTTCACCTTTTGTTTGGAAAACAATTGGTTGAGAATGATTCTTGGTGTCACGGTACTGGGGGCCTGGAGTGGCTCTCCTCAGGTTAGCTACAGTGTGATGCCCACATTCTGAAAAATATTTGTTTTATTTGCCTTATAGATATATATGATCAAGGTTCCTGGGCTTACTATCATTTGTAACTCATTATAGATGTAATTTCACTTGTTTTATCTTCTTGCTACCTTGAGAAATAAATGAATGCATGGACCTCGGTTCAAACACCTTAGATATTTGTTTTTGTTATTCAGCTGTACCCCACCTTTATGATATGAAGAAGAAGCTGTGTGACACCAAAATTCCTTTTCATGAGACATCGCTTTCTCTAGCACCTGTGTTCTCCTTTGGGAAAAGCAAGCCGGAAGTCATCCTGTGGGGCACTCGCTTAGAGAAGAGGAAAGGGCTGCTCCACGGTTACAGAAGGGCGCATGGTAAAAAGCCATGAAAATCTAGGAAAGGAGAGTTAGACTGTTATCCACAGAGAAAAAAAAATCATTGCATGGCTCTGTATGGCCACCACACGATCCCCTCTGCTGAAATACCTGAAGGGTTAAAACAAGGAGAAGCCTGTTATGGACTAAATGGGTGAATAGTCAGTGCCCCTCCCTCGTCGGCAGACTAAGTAGCCCCCAGTGGAGAGTCAGAAATCCGGTCCCATTCTAGCTTTACCAGTCACCAGCCTGTAGGGTTTTCATAGTTTCCATAACTCTCTGAAGTTTGGGAATTGAATTGGATGAGTCAGTTTCCAGCTGGCATATTTTATGAATCTAGAGGCTCTCAGACAAAATCAAAGCTAATTTAGTACATATTAGTCAGAAAGGCCAGTCTGTGCTGTGATAGAAAAGAAGGGGCACCGCAGGAGTCTGTGACGGTTAACCTGAATATGAAGGAAGAGAGGCAATCTAGCAGATAGCTGGAGGTGAGACATGGGCAATTACAATGCAACGCTCCCTCCCATTCCAGAAGCACTGACAAATCTCGAAAGTCACCTCAGTCTGGTCTTCTCACATGACACTAAAGAGGGAGGTGAGTGGATTCTTTAGGTCAAAGAGCTAGATATATTGCTTTTTTTTAACGTAAGGGCTGAAAAGAGCTGGGGACTTCTTTGGTGGCCCAGTGGCTAAGATGCCATGCTCCCAATGCCCAGGACCTGGGTTTGATCCCTGGTCAGGTTACTAGATCCCACGTGTCACAACTAGGAGTTCACATGCTGCAGCTGAAGATCCTGCATGCCACAATGGTCCTGAATACTGCAAATAACAGCAAGAAAAGAGAGAAAGGAAGGAAGGAAGAAAAATAATGAAAAGAAGAATAATAATAACAAAAAGCCGATGTGGGTGCTTAAAGGTTTATCTTGACCAATGCAATAGACCCTAGTACATTTCTGGCTTACGAAATGCTCACACACTGTGGTCCCCAGATGATCATGGCATTCTGCCCCATGTGTGTCTTATATCTTAGGTTTTTCCCCCCTAGCCCAGCAAGTTTCTATGATTTTGGCAAATTTTTATTTCAAAACAGTAAGCTGTCAACTGCAATTGCATGAAAATGGCATTGCTGGTACCTAGCCCGGAGCAGGAACTCTAGGATAATTAGCATGAAAGAGATTAAGGCTGGAATTTTGAAAACTGTAAGTGTAAATATACTACCAGTCTTTATGAGAGAGCCGAAAATATCCATCCCTGCAGTTTCTGCACAGAGAGAACACAAGTGAGTTCTCAGAGGAGAAACTTCCAGTTCAGGTCTAAGTTCATAGTTTGGAGCTTTCTGCCTCTAGGCCCTGCAATGAGCAATAAATTAAACACCAATGATTATAATTTTATGGAACCTTCACCAAAGAAGGTGTAGAGGAAGACCATCCTCCCTCACTTTTGTTTGTATTTTATCTCTACTCTTCCAAAAAACCAGTCTCAATGCCTGAGCTTTTGCCAGACCGCTTCATAGGTATCCCATGCTTGACATGCCATAACCAAGGGAAGGAGACTCTCTAAATAACTCAGTGCAGTATCAACATGGCCTCGGATGTGATAATACCCCCTCAGCTACTTTTGTGACTTGGAACTGCCTTTCTTAGGAAACTGCAGCCTCGCATGGCAGCAACTGCCAGCTCATTGTTGAAGCAGGAGGTCAGGTTACGACTCTCTCGGTGTCCTCCTCATCCCGTCACTCAGAGCTCATAAGCTGAGGTTGTAATGATCATATCTCGACTGCGGATTAAGAAGGTGATGCAACAGGCATGAGGGACTGCAGAAGCAGCCAAAATAAAAGTGGAGAAATGACAGGTTCTCCCAGTACAAGGAGTCCATAGATTTAAAAGCATGAAAGAGAAGTTCATATACAGGGAGAATCAATCCAGAAATTCTATATTCTGTCTAATGTGATTTCCAGATTGAGAAGATTGAGAGAATAGAGGACATGCATGAAATAATAAAAAAGGACTTCTCCTAAATAAATGGCAATAAACGGAGATGTTTGCTTTAAGTTTGGAGCGGTGCTTCAAGAGATGTACAGAGAATTGTGATTGGATTCCTGGACCAAACCAATAAAAATGAAAAAAGATAAGCCATTCTTATAACTTTAAGTTCATTTTATAAATATTATTATTCTATTTTTAGGTCTAGAAAATTTTAACACTCAGTTTTAAGAAGACTTTAACATTTGGGGCACAATTTTAAACTTACTTAGATTTCCCTTTAAACTTCTTCACTGTTTTTATGAATTAAATATTTTTATATTCTTCAGCACTTCAATTAACCAACAAATATCCTCAAGTTGTTTTTACTACCAGTCTAATTTGTTAAGCTTATTAATGTGGTGAAACTTGTTTTCTTAAATATTCCAATTCTGTATAAACTTAATGAGATTGTGACTGAAACTCAAAAGTGTAAATTTGTTGGTCGGTTGCACACTTATGAATTGCACTTAAACTAATCTGCATGGATAAAATTATTTATAAAATTATAAATACCTAAAATGCTGCACATGCCTAGTTCCTTAAAGCACAAATATCAACATTATGATTCCTCTCAATTCTGTACTTAGCTCGACTCTTTCCATATTAAAATAGACTTATTGTTAAGGAGATGATTTGTTTATGACAAATGATACCAGGAGCATCTAGTCTGCTTGTTGAGATAAAGGATCCAGATGCTGAATGAGATGGGGTTATTTTTATTTTTTTTTAAGGGTTTTTTTTTTTTTATATTGACTATCTTTAAAGTATTGAATTTGGTACAATATTGCTTCTGTTTTATGTTTTGGGTTTTTGGCTGTGAGGCATGTGAGATCTTAGCTCCCCAACCAGGGATCAAACCTGATCGATCCTGCCCTGAATGGGGCAGGATTCTTGACGGTGACCCTAATGGCACGTGCTGATTCCGTTATTTACAATCCTTACATCAAGCCCCTCACACAGGCTGTCTCCAAGACTTGCGCAGCCCTGGGAAGGCGCTTGCCCAACTGGAGTCATACTTAAAATTACCTGTCTTTTCTGACTACTCATGAAAGCCTGCAACCCCCTCCCAGACTGTCATGTCATTTGACAGGATTTCATTATTCTTTAGCTGTTGAGATATTAACTGTATTTCTTTCTAAGTGTAAAAACTTCTGAACTTGATGTAATCCTGCACTTTTTAACCCATATGTTTCCTATCTGATGAGACTACTCATTTTTTTTTTTTTAACAGATGTTAAGGTTGATAATCTAATGAATTCTAGGTCACCCTCTTTTAATGATAATTCAGCAGCTCTAAGCTTGGGTGTCAGTATTTCTTCGCTTTTAATACTTTAAAGCAAGGACAACCCTTCTCTGTTAAGTGCGTATATAAATTTTGGGAGGAACTGGTATGATTAATGCAAAAGGTTAAAATGGAGGAATCTCTTACCTGGTTCCTCTCATGAACTTGAGTTGTTCTGCCTGTTTTCAAATGTCCAAAAGGGAGAATTAAAGATTTTTAATAGGAAACTATGGGATGGAGCCCAATATAATCCCCACCTAATAATTTGTATGTGAAGCCAAACTATATAGGCTCTAAAACACAGAAATAAGCTTAGTCAAGTAACCAAGGGGCTTAGCAATTTAAGCTATTAGTAATTTTCTCATCTGCTCAGAAACTGACTCGGGTTCCCTTGGCCTCTCAGATCAATTTAAAATAGCCTAACATTGCACCTAAATAAAATCGGTTTGAGTCTATTTCAGTATGTAGTTATAGAACTTCATATTGTCCAACACAACCGCTGTAGCAGTGATCCCCAACTTTTTTTGGCACCAGGGATTGGTTTTGTGGAACTCAGTTTTTCCATGGAGCCCGAGGGAATGGGAGTTGGTTTGGGGACGACTCAAGCCATTACATTTACCGTGCACTTTATTTCTGTTATTGTTACGCTGTGGTATGCAATGAAATAATTATGCAGCTCACCATAAATGCAAAATCAGGGGGAGCCCTGAGCTTGTTTTCCTCAGCTCAGGTGGTGATGTGAGTGATGGGGAGCGGCTGTAAATACAGATGAAGCCTTGCTATGCTGACTGGTTCCTAACAGGCCATAGACTGGTAACAGGGGTTTAGGACTCCTAAAACTTGTTTAATTTCCATGTCTATGTTTTATTTACTGCTGCCCCCTCTTACTCTTTGCAGCTTAACTTCTGGAGATTCTTTAAGGCCCAGTTCAGAGCTTTTCTTTTCTGCTGCTTCATACCACCCTTTTCTGATTTATAGAGCAGAAATTATTAAATTATAAATCTGGGCTCCTACAATGTGGAGTCCAGAGCAGTACAGGATCATAGGCTGTTCAGTCCTTTATCTCTGCACCAAAATGCTTTCTTTTTACTATGTTGTAATTCCCTAAAGTTAGCCACACTCTTTTTTTTTTTTTTTTTTTGGTCCCTATTGTAGCACCTAAGGAATCCTTCTCTCTCTCTTTTTTTTTTTTTTTTGCAAAGTATTGTACCTGCTCTTTATTTATTTTTTTTTTTATTATTTTTTTTTTCCAGTGGGTTTTGTCATACATTGATATGAATCAGCCATGGATTTCAATGTATTCCCAATCCCGATCCCCCCTCCCACCTCCCTCTCCACCCGATTCCTCTGGGTCTTCCCAGTGCTCCAGGCCGGAGCACTTGTCTCATGCATCCCACCTGGGCTGGTGATCTGTTTCACCATAGATAGTATACATGCTGTTCTTTTGAAATATCCCACCCTCACATTCTCCCACAGAGTTCAAAAGTCTGTTCTGTATTTCTGTGTCTCTTTTTCTGTTTTGCATATAGGGTTATCGTTATCACCTTTCTAAATTCCATATATATGTGTTAGTATGCTGTAATGTTCTTTATCTTTCTGGCTTACTTCACTCTGTATAATGGGCTCCAGCTTCATCCATCTTATTAGGACTGGTTCAAATGAATTCTTTTTAATGGCTGAGTAATATTCCATGGTGTATATGTACCACAGCTTCCTTATCCATTCATCTGCTGATGGGCATCTAGGTTGCTTCCATGTCCTGGCTATTATAAACAGTGCTGCGATGAACATTGGGGTGCACGTGTCTCTTTCAGATCTGGTTTCCTCAGTGTGTATGCCCAGAAGTGGGATTGCTGGGGAATCCTTCTCAACCTGGAGCATTGAAAGATGAGCTAGAGGAGTAGGAAGGAGAGAGAAGAATCAAACGAAAATATGGTTTAAAGGAAACAGGCCCCCAAAGGGTGTCTGTGGGTGAAGATTCTGCGACCAGATTTAGTGATTTGTCTAAGGTTGTGCTGTTAATTAGTGGCCAAGCCCATGATGGGATTTAAATCTCTTGACCCCAGGAGAGAGGGCTCTGTCCACTGAAGAGGCTTCATGACTACACAGTGAATGGCTCAGTTCCTTCTTCAAGGGACCTGCTTCATTCGTAAGACCCATTGTCCCCCAGCGCTGCTTTCCACATAAATGTCCATCCAGGGGAAGAGACTTTGGCTTCTAATATGACTGGTGATTTGATTCTGGTCAGAATTATCTTAGTTTGGGATGCTATTATAGAGCACCATAAACTGGGTAACTTAAACAACAAGTGTTTATTTCTCATGATTCTGGAGTCTGGGAAGTCCAAGATCGTGGTACCAGCAGATCTGGTATCTGGAAATGGCCCACTTCTTGGTGGGAGAGACAGGTCCTCTCTCTCCAGTCTCTTTCTTATAAGGGCATTAATCGCATCACGAGGGCTCCACCCAGATGACCTAATTGCCTCCCAAGGCCTCACCGCCAAATACCATGACACTGGGATTAGAGTTTCAACACATGAATGTTGAAGGTACACAAACATTCAGTTCAGTTAAGTTCAGTTCAGTTCAGTTGCTCAGTCATGTCCGACTCTTTGCAACCCCATGAATTGCAGCACGCCAGGCCTCCCTGTCCATCACAAACTCCTGGAGTTTACTCAAACTCATGCCCATCGAGTCAGTGATGCCATCCAGCCATCTCATCCTCTGTCGTCCCCTTCTCCTCCTGCCCCCAATCCCTCCCAGCATCAGGGTCTTTTCCAATGAGTCAACTCTTCGCATGAGGTAGCCAAAGTACTGGAGTTTCAGCTCCAGCATCAGTCCTTCCAATGAACACCCAGGACTGATCTCCTTTAGGATGGACTGGTTGGATCTCCTTGCAGTCCAAGGAACTCTCAAGAGTCTTCTCCAACACCACAGTTCAAAAGCATCAATTTTTCGGTTCTCAGCTCTCTTCACAGTCCAACTCTCACATCCGTACATGACCACTGGAAAAACCATAGCCTTGACCAGATGGACCTTTGTTGGCAAAGTAATGTCTCTGCTTTTTAATATGCAGATATCTAGATATTTTTAATATCTAGGTTGGTCATAACTTTCCTTCCAAGGAGTAAGCGTCTTTTCATTTCATGGCTGCAGTCACCATCCGCAGTGATTTTGGAGCCCCCCAAAATAAAGTCTGACACTGTTTCCACTGTCTCCCCATCTATTTCCCATGAAGTGATGGGACCAGATGCCATAATCTTAGTTTTCTGAATGTTGAGCTTTAAGCCAAATTTTTCACTCTCCTCTTTCACTTTCATCAAGAGGCTTTTTAGTTCTTGTTCACTTTCTGCCATAAGGGTGGTGTCATCTGCATATCTGAGGTTATTGATATTTCTCCCAGCAATCTTGATTCCAGCTTATGCTTCTTCTAGCCCAGCGTTTCTCATGATATACTCTGCATATAAGTTAAATAAGCAGGGTGACAATACACAGCCTTGACGTACCCATTTTCCTGTTTGGAACCAGTCCATAGCAAAAAATCCAGGAGAGGAATCACCAATACAGGGATGACCAGAACACTCTATTCTTTCCCAGCTGATAACCTTCCCTACTCCTAACCCCTTGGAGAAATGTGTCTACATTTACTTCTTATCTGATGTGTCCCCATTGTGGGTGAATGGTGAGTACGCAGCAGCAGAAAAAAAATGGCAATGATGCTACCCTCTAGTGGCAAAGCGTGGAAACACAACTCATAAGCCAAAATACCATTTTTCACGTCTGAAAAGAGGTCTCCCTTTACCAAAGTAACAAGTCAGACCACAAGCATTGTTAGAAGAGTTTGAGTTATTTAAAAGTATCTTAGATTTTAATTGATTAGTACTCTAACCCATTGCGATGGGTGGAGTTGTATCTCCCCAAGTTCATACGTTGAAGTCCTAACCTCCACACCTCGGAATGTGACCTTATTTGGAAATACAGTTGTTGATGTAATTAGTTTAGTTAGGATGAGGTCATACTGGAGTAGGGTGACTCCCAATCCCGACAGACTGGTGTCCATATAGAAAGGAATTTGGACGAAGATACACACATAGGGAGGATACCACGTGAAGAGGAAGGCACAGACTGAGGTGATGTGTCCATAAGTCAAGGACTGCCAGAGATGCCAGCAAAGCACCAGAAACAAGGAGAGAGGGTTGGAACGGATTCTTTCCCAGCACCTTCAGAGGGAGGGAGTGTGACCCCACCAATAAGCTGGTCTTGGACTTCTAAGCTACCTGACGTGTGAGACAATAAATTTCTGTTAAGCCACTCCGTTTGTGGGACTGTGTTACAGCAGCCATAGAAAACTACTACATCCAGGACTCTAACATTAGTTTTAAGTTTTATGTTTTAGACTTCAAAATGAGACACGCCTTTGAGCTGGGAAATGGCATGCTGAAGGTTATATGGAAATCCCAGACATGAAAATATGATCTACGTTTTATTACCAGCCATAAAATATGTTGTCCTTATTGGGAAACTGCTGACAAGTTGACTTGGTTATACATTTATGCTTTTTTTTATGACCTCATTCAGGTTGGCAGGTTTCTTTAACTAGTCTTTCTGTTCAACATTCCTCAGGTATGTGGAGTTTACACTTGTAGAGTAAATCATTTATCAGCAAGCAACTTCTGCATTATTACCTTTGGTATTCTCTAATTTTTTATATACCTGTTGTCTAACTAGATCAAAACTCCTTGAGTACCATGCACTATTATTAAGCTATCTGGGAATTACAGTCCCTATCCTGAAAAATCATGGTGTTTGTTGCAAGATACTTCTGTATTAGCCAAAGTTCTCCAGAAGCAGAACCAACAAGATATATACATATATCACTAAATGAATTTTTATTGAAATATAGTTATTTACAAGGTTGTGTTAGTATTAGGCACACAGCAAAGTGATTCAGTCTACATATATAAATAGATATATTCTTTTTTTACATTGTCTTTAATAATAGTTTATTACAAGATATTGAGTATATATTCCTGTGCTACAAAGTAGGTCCTTGTCACTTGTCTGTTTTATATATAATAGTGTATATATTTTCATCGCAGCCTCCTAATTTATACATATATATGTGTTTATGTGTGCACATATGTGTGTATGTATAATTTATATATTTTAAAAGACTGACTCATTATGAAGGTTGTCAAGCCCCAAATCTGCAGGTTGAGTTCCTAAGATTTTAAGAATGCAGGCTGGAAAGGCCACCTCGAAAGACATGATGATGTAGTTTGAGTTCAAAGGTGGTCTGATGGCAGAATTCCCTCTTCAGTGGAAGTCACTGTTTTTCATTGAGGTCTTCAACTACTTGGAAGAAGGTAATCCACTTTACTCAAAGTTTACAGCCGACAGCCTTAATCTCATCTAAAAATACCTTCACAGAGACGCCTAGAATAATGTCTGACCAACAAGAGGGTGCCAAGACCTAGCTTTGCTTACACATAAAATGAAACTTTATAGTCACCAGGGAATTCTGTCTCCTTGTATTCATGCCTTTTTGTGGCTCCCTCCAGCAGTGAATCTGGACAGGCTTTATGATGTTCTGTCACCAACAGAGTGTAGTAAGAGCACATGTGGCAAATTATGGTCTTGCACTTTACGAGGCCTTGCAACTTACCCTGTTGATGTCTTAGAACCCAGGCTGAATGTGAAGGAGACAAGGCTATTCTGCTGGGAAGTCTTCAGGGAGGAGGCCCTGGAGCAGAACAGACCACGAGGTAGAGACAGGCCTGGGCAGTTGGCCTCTCTGGTTATTTCAGCTGAGATCCCAGACATGTGAGAAAGGTCAACTTGGATCCTTGAAGGTCCTGTGAAACTTCCAGATGATTCAGCTACATGTGGAGCAAAGCCACCACTGCTGAGTCCTGCCCAAGTTACCTGATTACGAGCAAGTAAATGATAAAGACCCTGATGCTGGGAAAGACTGAGGGCAGGAGGAGAAGGGGACGACAGAGGATGAGATGGTTGGATGGCATCATCGACTCAATGGACATGGGTTTGGGTGGACTCTGGGAGTTGGTGATGGACAGGGAGGCCTGGCGTGCTGCGATTCATGGGGTCGCAAAGAGTCAGACACGACTGAGCAACTGAACTGAACTGAACTGAAATGATGGTTGTGTTTTAAATCGCTAAGCTTTGGAATGTCCAGTTACACAACAATGGAAACTGATGCTTGTGCCAATGATTTCTGTAAAATAATTATACTAATGGTGAGATTTAGGATCTAGAATATTGTCGAGGTATAAATTATAGCACTGTTTGACACAGGACATTAAAAATATTAACTCATCTTGCCTCAGCTAAGCTTAACACTTTATACTGCTAATACTATTATTTTTGAGGGCTAGCATTTACATGGGACTAGTGTTATCTGGCTGAAGCTCTTGTCTAGTTGCTATAAATTTTGGATTTGCCTTTCACCTGAATCAGAGTTTCTCGAAGGAAAAGAATAAAATTATTCCCACACTATTTTCCCATACTGTTTCTTACCCTAACCCATTGTGGACCATTTCTCTCCGCTTTGAATCTTGACCACACACTTGCATCAGCTCACACATAGGGGATGAAAAAGAGAAGAAATAAAAGAGGAGAAAACAGGAAAGAAATTTTAAAGCAACTTGTCAGAATAGATGGAGAAATCGAAGTTCTGTGGAGCAGGATGAAGAAGTGAATTTAAAACTAAAAAGAGTACAAGGGTGACTTTTCCTGCATCTTCTGGGGCATGAAGAGGTTAGCTCAGAGTTACGTTAATCAGAATACAGCATCTTCCACATACATTTGAGTTTCATAAGCAGCAAGCTTCTACTAGTAAGCAAAGTACTTCCCTCTGTGAAGCGATCAGCCCTTGAGATCCTATCTGGGACACCTTGCTCTGGGGAGCCTAAGAGGCACCTGATGAATAAGAAGAGAGCAGGGAAAGACAGGAAAGCACAAAGGAAACGAGGGGAGTGACTGGGTAACCTTCTCTTGGCCCAGGAAGGGTTTTTTTGATACCTTTTTTCCCTGTCCTCCATTGACCACCAGTTAGAGACAGAGGATGGTAGGGTTGAGTAGATATACAAACAGGTGAGTTCAAGGTTTCTCTGTTAGCAATAGCTCAGATTTCACTAATGAAGGGGTAGCTAATGCCACAGGGAGATTTTGCAATTCAGAGGCTCACCTCAAAGTTACAACAGGTGGGGAAGCTGAGATTGGTCTTAGTCATCAGCGCCGTGAGAGGTAAGCTGAACAGGTTTCTATGTACTTAACTCTTCATTGAGGTCACAGTCCAGATGGTAAGGAAATGGATTTCAGAACTGCTTGCCACTTCTGGGTACCAACTCGTTAAAAATCTAGTTGAATGCATGAATAAGATAAAATAGGATAGTGGTTTTACATGTGACAAAAATATAGGCCCCATTTGCTAGTTTACCACAACTTGACTCCCCCTTTGGGAGAATCACCCTAAACAGTGATTACCAAATGTCTGTGAGCATCAAGTTGGAGGACAAGTCAAAACACAGACTGCTGGGCCCCACATGGAGTTTAAGATTCAGTAGATTTCCCATTTTATTTAATGGATTATAATATGTTATAAATATCATTCATTTTGATGCTCAAGTTATCCCCAATTTGGTAATGGGGAGTCTCTTCATGCTGGAGTTTGTATCCATTTAATATGTACCCATCATTCCTTGCACACCTTTTTTCTTTCTGGTCTAAGATATTCTAGGCTCACCTTGGACTTTTCCTGCCCCAGTCTTGGAATTAACCATTTTCCTAAAAAGCTGTATTCCTTTTAGTGGAAAACTGTGATTGGAAATCAGGACCTAAGCTTTAGGTGCGCCTATTGCTAATGGGATATAACTGCTTCTAGGCCCCATGAGTGGCTGGAGCTAGAGAATATATGTATGTAAATGTGTGATATATATAATATATAATCAATGTGCAATATATACATTTTTGTGTATAACAGACTTTACATCTATGTTTAATTCTGTTATTTATATATAAATACATTTATTAAATGTATATTGAAATATATTATTAAAATATATATTAAAAACCATGAGTTAATATTGACATACAATCCAATTCAAATTTGATGCTATAGTTCTGTTTAAGACACAATGGAAATTATTTAGTTCAAGTATTAGAAATAAGTAATATCATTCTTGCCTGGAAAATTCCATAGACAGAGGAGCCTGGTGAACTACAGTCCATGTGGTTACAAAGAGTTGGAAACGACTGAGAATGTAGAGAGAGCATCATATACTTTCTTTGAAATACTTGTCTTTGTTGTAGTCATAAGTTTTCAACTTTTGGATGAGAAGTTCATGACTGCGTTTATGCATTTGTCTGACATCTGCTTTCCCTGAAGCATATTGCTTCCTTCAGAATTGACTGCACACAGTTTTGTGTTTTTTTTGCTTCATGTTTTTGATTACTTGTTTTGAAATTCTCATGGAATTCAAGTTTTCTTCCTTTGCATTGTTGTAACTCTCTTCTTCTAGAGTAAGGAAATTGGCTCTGATTATTCTTAAACATTCACCAGTTTGATCATCCTGTATGTAGCCAACCTTTGATTTTCATCCCTACCTCCACCCATGTGTGGACACCCTTTTCTTCTTGCTTGGGGTCTGACTCCCTATTCTAGGCTGCCACTCCACATGGATAGCCTTCTCACTAACCATGACTCTGAGTTCCCACATCAATTAGCCCACCATGAAGATGTCTTCCTGACCCCTCTTG
This sequence comes from Cervus elaphus, assembly GCF_910594005.1. NCBI lineage: Eukaryota > Metazoa > Chordata > Mammalia > Artiodactyla > Cervidae > Cervus > Cervus elaphus. The sequence continues at coordinate 43,957,277 of NC_057845.1, forward strand.
GTCTCTGAAGGACTGCCCTCCTCTCTCTGTTCTAGCTTTGATTTCCCACATGGGACTGTCTCTCACCTGGGTACCTTCATCACCTGCTTCTGACACCTCATGCCAGGCTGCCTCTCCCCATCACACAGATGCCTTATTTATGCTGTTTGGGGTTTGACATCTCATGCCAGTCTCTCCCCATCCTTTGTCCTCCCCTCCTTATTCAGTTGAATTCTAACATCTGCTCTGGGCTACTGGTCCTCTATGTCCCCATGACTTTAGGACAGAAACTTTCAGGAAGGAAAGGCCTCAAGTAGGCTGTTTAAAATATGGCCCTGTGTGCCACAACTACTGAGGTCAAGCTCTCAGGCCCACGGCCACGACGACTGGGCCCATGTGCTGCAACTACTGAAGCCCCTGTGTCTAGGGCCCGTGCTCAGCAAGAGAGAAGCCATGCAAAGAGAAACCCACGCATCACAACTGGAGAGGAGCCCCTGCTGGCTGCAACGAGAGAAAGCCTGCACGCAGACATGAAGACCCAGCACAGCCAAAAGTTAATAAATTTTCAAACATAAAGAGAAAAATCTTATTTTAAAAAAAAAGCGTGAAGAAGCAGAGATTCAGAAGCTACTGTAGCTTGTCCCTAGTCATGGAGCAAACAGACGAAGTCAGTACAGATCCAGGTCTCCCTGTCGTCTGTGTGAGAGCAGGGATCTTGCCTCTCTTGCTCGCTGTTTTATCCCCAGAACCTGGAGTGAAGTCTGCATGAATACAATGAATGAATCAATCAACCCCTGTGTAGTTCTTTTCCTTTCCTTCTTTGTCACCTTAATATGTTGTAAATTCATGACTTTTATATTAATATTTGTCAATAACCAATAGAAATAAATGCTCTTATGGGAATGTCAACATGTCAATTTCTGTGCCTAGGGATTTCCTCATGAATTTCTAGAGTGCCCATCTGGATAGTTGACCTGTAGATGAGATGAAAGTGAAAGGGTTAGTCAGTCAGTTGTGTCTGACTCTTTGTGACCCTATGGACTATAGACGGCCAGGCCCCTTTGTTCATGAGATTCTCCAGTCAAGAACACTAGAGTAGGTTGCTATTTCCATCTCCAGGAGATCTTCCCAACCCAGGGATTGAATCCTCATCTCCTGCATTGCAGGCAGATTCTTACCATCTGAGGCACTAGGAAAGGTGAAAACATGGAGACACTAAAAAGCTATGGTTATTGTAAAATCCCAGGATTCCAGCACTTCTGTCAGGTGTGGGAAAGAAAGTGAGCACCACCAAAATCGGTTTTCAATCACCAGGGTACAACCCCTTCAAAATAGCTGGAACTCTACATGAGATGAATGCCTTTACCACCTGGCATTCCATACGCATGACCAGCACCTACAGTCACACTGCTCAACTAAGACCATTCTGCTGATATTAACGCAGGGCAGTGCTTCCAAAGCATACTCCTAAGAATGCTACCTCTGAAGGGGTCTTCTCAGGAAGAGGATTCTGTGGTCAAAAATCCAAGGAACATGATAATTTACAAGGTACATGAGCATATGAAGCAGGGCAAAGGCTAACAGAGTTTTGCCAAGAGAACGCACTGGTCATAGCAAACACCCTCTTCCGACAACCCAAGAGATGACTCTATATACATGGATGTCACCAGAAGGTCAATACTGAAATCAGACTGATTATATAGAGAAGCTCTATACGGTCAGCAAAAACAAGAGGGAACTGACTGTGGCTCAGATCATGAACTCCTTATTGCCAAATTCAGACTGAAATTGAAGAAAGTGGGGAAAACCACTAGACCATTCAGGTATGACCTAAATCAAATCCTTTATGATTATACAGTGGACGTGAGAAATAGATTTAAGGGACTAGATCTGATAGAGTGCCTGATGAACTATGGACAGACATTCGTGACATGTACAGGAGACAGGGATCAAGACCATCCCCAAGAAAAAGAAATGCAAAAAAGCAAAATGGCTGTCTGAGGAGGCCTTACAAATAGCTGTGAAAAGAAGAGAAGTGAAAAGCAAAGGAGAAAAGGAAAGATATACCCATTTGAATGCAGAGTTCCAAAGAATAGCAAGGAGAGATAAGAAAGCCTTCCTCAGTGATCAGTGCAAACAAAGAGAGGAAAACAATAGAATGGGAAAGACTAGAGATCTCTTCACAGAGAAGGCAATGGCACCCCACTCCAGCACTCTTGCCTGGAAAATCCCATGGATGGAGGAGCCTGGTAGGCTGTGGTCCATGGGGTTGCTAAGAGTCGGACACGACTAAGCAACTTCACTTTCACTTTTCACTTTCACACAGTGGAGAAGGAAATGGCAACCCACTCCAGTGTTCTTGCCTGGAGAATCCCAGGGACGGGGGAACCTGGTGGGCTACCATCTATGGGGTCTCATAGAGTCGAACACGACTGAAGTGACTTAGCAGCAGCAGCAGAGATCTCTTCATGAAAATTAGAGATACCAAGGGAATATTTCATGCAAAGATGGGCTCAATAAAGGACAGAAATGGTATGGACTTAACAGAAGCAGAAGATATTAAGAAGAGGTGGCAAGAATACATCCAAGAACTGTACAAAAAAGATCTTCACAACCCAGATGATCACGATGGTGTGATCACTCACCTAGAGCCAGACATCCTGGAATGGGAAGTCGAGTGGGCCTTAGGAAGCATCACTATGAACAAAGCTAGTGGAGGTGATGGAATTCCAGTTGAGCTATTTCAAATCCTAAAAGATGATGCTGTGAAAGTGCTGTACTCAATATGCTAGCAAATTTGGAAAACTCAGCAGTAGCCACAGGACTGGAAAGGTCACTTTTCATTCCAATCCCAAAGAAAGGCAGTGCCAAAGAATGCTCAAACTAATGCACAATTGCACTCATCTCACATGCTAGTAAAGTAATGCTCAAAATTCTCCAAGCCAGGCTTCAGCAATATGTGAACTATGAACTTCCAAATGTTCAAGCTGGTTTTAGAAAAGGCAGAGGAACCAGAGATCAAATTGCCAACATCTGCTGGATCATCGAAAAAGCAAGAGAGTTCCAGAAAAGCATCTATTTCTGCTTTATTGACTATGCCAAAGCCTTTGACCGTGTGGATCACAATAAACTGTGGAAAATTCTGAAAGAGATGGGAATACCAGACCACCTGACCTGCCTCTTGAGAAACCTGTATGCAGGTCAGGAAGCAACAGTTAGAGCTGGACATGGAACAACAGACTGGTTCCAAATAGGAAAAGGAGTACGTCAAGGCTGTATACTGTCACCCTGCTTATTTAACTTATATGCATAGTACATCATGAGAAACGCTGGGCTGGAGGAAGCACAAGTTGGAATCAAGATTGCTGGGAGAAATAGCAATAACCTCAGATATGCAGATGATACCACCCTTATGACAGAAAGTAAAGGAGAACTAAAGAGCCTCTTGATGAAAGTGAAAGAGGAGAGTGAAAAATTTGGCTTAAAACTCAATATTCAGAAAACTAAGATCATGGCATCCGGTCCCATCACTTCAAAGCAAATAGATGGGAAAACAGTGGAAACAGTGGCTGACTTTATTTTTTGGGGCTCCCAAATCACTGCAGATGGTGACTGCAGCCATGAAATTAAAAGATGCTTACTCCTTGGAAGGAAAGTTATGACCAACCTAGGTAGCATATTAAAAAGCAGAGATACTACTTTGCCAACAAAGGTTCAGCTAATCAAAGCTATATTTTTTCCAGCAGTCATGTTGGATGTGAGAGTTGGACTATAAAGAAACCTGAGTGCCAAAGAATTGATGCTTTTGAACTGTGGTGTTGGAGAAGACTCTTGAAAGTCCCTCGAACAGCAAGGAGATTCAACCCGTCCATCCTAAAGGTGATCAGTCCTGCGTGTTCATTGGAAGCTGAAACTTCAAATCTTTGGCCACCTGATGTGAAGAGCTGACTCATTGAAAAGACCCTGATGCTGGGAAAGATTGAGGGCAGGAGGTGAAGGGGACGACAGAGGATGAGATGGTTGGATGGTATCACTGACTCAATGGACAAGAGTTTGGGAAGACTCCAGGAATTGGTGATGGACAGGGAGGCCTGGCGTGCTATAGTCCAAGGGGTCGCAAAGAATCAGACATGACTGAGTGACTGAACTGAGCTGATGTGAGCATATGATAGACTCTGAGAAATTCTAGAATTGAAGAAAGCTGTTACCTTTGCGTAACCTGATGTCACCCATGTCCTTAACCACAGAGCTCCTCTTCAGAGTAGCACCTGCCCAAGTCTCATTTCTTCATTCATGCAATGGGCAAAAGTATTCGTTCCATGGGATTGTTGTACATATTTATAAATTAGATAAAATATGTAAAGTGCACAGCACCATGCTTTGTATTCTTTTTCGTTTCTTATTTATTGAAAATTATTCCCTATATTATTAAAGAAATAATAGATATATTTATTATTATAATAGTTGAAAAAATAATAAATGCATATGATGAAAACTTTAAACCATAAAAGGGATGTTAAATTAAAAATTGTTTCTCATCAGATCCCTCAGATTCTCAAGAGTAATTTTTTAATGTACATTCCCAGACATTTTCTGTGCCTATAAATGTGGACATATTAGAAACAGCTATTTTTTAATCTATTCATAGTAGGTGAAATAATGGGTTCACCTTCATTTATTTTGTGCCTCTGCAGCCTTGCCTCTATGTTCTTTCATTTGGGGATACACCAGTATGTTTTTCTGAAACCCCTGGGTGAAGTAAAGGTTACCTATGTGCCTGTGTGTCCCCTCCACTAAGCTTCACTTTTTTCATGCTTTTGAGAAAAATGTATTTGTTTTTAATTGAAGGGTAATTGCTTTTCAGTATTCTGTTGGTTAGAACACAATAAATATAAGAAGCAATAGTTAGAACCCGGTGTGTAACAACTGATTGGTTCAGGATTGAGAAAGGAGACCGGCAGGACTATCTGCTGTCACCCTGTTTATTTAACCTATCTGCTGAGCACATCACGAAAAATGCTGGGCTGTATGTTACAAGCTGGAATCAAGACAGGCGGGAGAAACATCGACAACCTCGGATATGCAGGTGATACCTCTCTAATGGCAGAAACAAAGAGGAACTAAAGAGCCTCTTGATGAGGGTGAAGGAGGAGAGTGAAAGAGCCAGCTTGAAACTAAGTATTAAAAAAACTAAGATCATGGCATCCAGCCCCATTACTGCATGGCAAATAGAAGGCGAAAATGTGGAAGTAGTGACAGATTTCCTCTTCTTGGGCTCTAAAATCATTGCAGGTGGTGACTGCAGTCATGAAATCAGAAGATGATTGCTTCTTGGCAGGAAAGCTGTGACAAACCCTAGACAGTGTGTTGAAAAGCAGAAACATTACTCTGCTTACAAATGTTCATATAGTCAAGGCTGTGGTCTTCCCAATGGTCATGTATGGTTGTGAGAGCTGGACCAAAAAGAAGGCAGAAAGCCAGAGAATTGATGCCTTTGAACTGTGGTGCTGGAGAAGACTCCTGAGAGTCCCTGGACAGCTGGGAGATCAAACCAGTCAATATTAAGGGAAATCAACCCTGAATACTCATTGGAAGAACTGATGCTGAAGCTGAAGCTCCAGTATTTTGGTCACCTGATGCAAACAGTCAACTGATTGGGAAAATTCCTGATGCTGGGAAAGATTGAGGGCAGAAGGAGAAGAGGGTATCAGAGGATGAGATGACTGGATTGTATCACTGATGCAATGGACATGAACTTGGGCAAACTTCTGGAGATGGTAAGGGACAGGGAGGCCTGGCGTGCTGCAGTCCAGGGGGTCACAGAGTTGGACATGACTGGGCGGCGGAACAACAACATCATTGTGTTGGTTTCTACCAAACATCAACGTGAATCAGCCACAGGTTTGCCTATCCAAGCTTCAGTTTGATGAAGTGAGTGTTGTAGAGAATAGGGAAAATACATAGCTGTTTGAGGGTTGAAAAAGTCAGCTTAAATGTGTCCTCTTCTGTAAACCCTCTTCTACTCTGCCAGGAACAGAACTCTAATTACAACCGACTATAATTGCAGAGGTGGGTATGCATTCATTCATTCTTTCCATTGAGGATGGAGAAGGGTAGGGAAGATGGGTCCGTGGGCAGGAGAGGGTCAGAGTAACAGCAGCAGAGACACCAGCTGACCGTGACTCAGATGGTGGATTCGTTTGCTCGAGCTGCTGTGGCTTAAACAACAGAAATCATTTGTTTTGTAGTTCTGGAGACTAAAAGATCAAATTAAAGGCATTAACAGCATTGGTTCCTCCTGAGGGCTGGGAAAGAAGGTTCTGTCCCCATCCTCTTTCTTTGGCTAGTAGATGGCCATTTTCTCCCTTTATATCTTCTTCCCTCAAAGCATACTTGTGTCCAAATTTCCTCTTCCTATAGAGATTGGATTAGGGACACTTTGATGACCTCACTTTGACTTGATCACTGCTGTAATGACCCTATCTCCAATTATGGTCACGTTCTGAGGTACTGGAGTTTAGGACTTCAGTATGTGAATTTTGAGAGGAATACAATTCAGCCCATAGCAGATGGGTTGTAAGGCTGGGCTTCAGTGCTTTTCAAAATTCACACTGTGCCAGTAATACCCACTCACCAACTGTCGCTGGCAGAAGTGTGGGCTCCTTAAAGAAGCACCAGTACTGGAATCATGTGTGGGCATCACTGTCAGATCTCTAGACAGCTGGGAGAGCCTGCTGCTCTACCCTTGCTTTTGTTCTTGTTGTTCAATCTCTAGGTCACGTCTGACTGTTTTTGACTCTATGGATTGTAGCACATCAGGCTCCCCTCTCCTCCACTATCTCCCAGAGCTTGCTGAAATTGATGTCCATTGAGTTGATGATGTTATCTAACCATCTCATTCTCTGCCACCCCCTTCTCCTTTTGCCGTCAACCTTTCCCAGCATCAGGGCCTTTCCCAATGAGTCAGCTCTTCACATCAGGTGGCCAAGGTATTGGAGTTTTAGATTCAGCATCAGTCCCTCCAATGAACACCCAGGACTGATCTCCTTTAGCATGGACTGGTTTGATCTCCTTGCAGTCCAAGGGACTCTCAAAAGTCTTCTCCAACACCACAGTTCAAAAGCACCAATTCTCCAGCACTCAGCCTTCTTTATGGAAAAACTCTCACATCTGTACATGACTACTGGAAAAACCATAGCTTTTACTATATGGACCTTTGTTGGCAAATGGTATCTACGCTTTTTAATGCACTTTCTAGGTTTTTCATAGCTTTCCTTCCAAGGAACAAGCATCTTTTAATTTCATGACTGCAGTCACCATCTGCAGTGATTTTGGAGCCCCAAAATATAAAATCTGTTACTGTTTCCACTTTTCCCCCTTATATTTGCCATCACCTTCCTCTTGAGAAATCTTTATGCAGGTCAAGAAGCAACAGTTAGAACTGGATGTAGAACAACAGACTGGTTCCAAATCAGGAAAGGAGTATGTCAAGGCTGCATTTTGTCACCTCCTTTTATTTAACTTATATGCAGAATACATCATGAGAAATGTTGGACTGGATGAAGCACAAGCTGGAATCAAAATTGCCGGGAGAAACATCAATAACCTCAGATATGCAGATGACGCCACACTTATGGCAGAAAGCAAAGAAGAACTAAAGAGCATCTTGATGAAAGTGAAAGAGGAGAGTGAAAAAGCTGGCTTAAAGCTCAACATTCAGAAAACTAAGATCATGGCATCTGGTCCCAGCACTTCATGGCAAATAGATGGGGAAACAATGGAAACGGTGGCTGACTTTATTTTTTGGGGCTCCCAAATCACTGCAGATGGTGACTGCAGCCATGAAATTAAAAGATGCTTACTCCTTGGAAGGAAAGTTATGACCAACCTAGACAGCATATTAAAAAGCAGAGACATTACTTTGCCAACAAAGGTCCGTCTAGTCAAAGCTATAGTTTTTCCATTAGTCATGTATGGATATGAGAGTTGGACTATAAAGAGAGCTGAGCACAGAAGAATTGATGCTTTTGAACTGTGGTGTTGGAGAAGACTTTTGAGAGTCCCTTGGACAGCAAGGAGATCCAACCAGTCCATCCTAAAGGAAATCAGTCCTGAATATTCATTGGAAGGATTGATGCTGAAGCTAAAACTCCAATACTTTGGCCACCTGATGCGAAGAACTAACTCATTGGAAAAGACCCTGATGCTGGGAAAGATTGAAGGTAGAAGGAGAAGGGGATGACAGAAGATGAGATGGTTGGATGGCATCACCGACTCAATGGTTGTGAGTTTGAGTAAGCTCTGGGAGTTGGTGACAGACAGGGAATCCTGGTGTGCTGTAGTCCATGGGGTCGCAAAGAGTCGGATACGACTGAGCGACTGAAATGAACTGAACTGAACTGATTTGCCATGAAGTGATGGGACCAGATGCCATGATTTTAGTTTTTTGAATGTTGAGCTTCAAGCTAGCTTTTTCACTCTCCTCTTTCACCTTCATCAAGAGGCTCTTTAGTTTCTCTTTACTTTCTGCCATTAGAGTGGTATCATCTGCCTATCTGAGGTTGTGGGTATTTCTCCTGGCAATCTTGAGTCCAGTTTGTGATTCTACCTCTGCTAGAGGCTCCTAACAAAAAGAGGAATCTAAGCTATAGGTGACCCTCCAGGTCCACTGCCTTCCTGACTTTTCTGGTTTTTGTTTTTTTCTTTTTTTTTCCCCTTCCCTACTTTTTGCTTGTCAGGACATTTGCACTTTGACTCTTTTAGCTATCCCCTCCCTTTCTCCTTTATTGCCCTGAGTTATCTCTCTTCCTCATAACACCAATCATTTTTTGCATGATCCCATTCAGTGTGAGGAAATAGCAAGCAGACTGTGTTCCTTTTATTAGGTGATTCAAACTGTTTCCTGCCTGATTAACCTCAAAAATCCTTAAAAAATTGAGGATATCTAACAGAACCTTGAGAGAAGGAATTGTGGTTTTTTTAGAAGAGTTTTTGATTAAAGTTCTTGGCTGAAGAAGAAAAGAAGCAAGTTGTCTTTCACCCAGACGTTGGTTTGTGGTTTGGATTCCCCATGGCTTCCAGCCACGCTTGTAACCTCAGGGTGCTGGTGGCCGTCGTGTGTGGCCTGCTGACTGCCCTTGTTGTGGGACTGGGCTTCTGGAGGCTGGCGATCAGGATCCAGAGAGGTAATGTTGTCCTGCTGTTTTTAACTCAGAGCAAGAGAAGGCTTTGAGCCTCTGTGCTGCCACCTGACATACCAGTGCTAGGCTGCCCGCCGTTTATGAAATATAAAAGACAAGGGTCAATTTATGGCTAGTATACGGTTGTAGATACTTGAATATGTGAGTGCATGTGTGTGTGTGTGTGTGTAAGTGTGCAAGTGATGAACAACACAGTTGAATTGGCCTCTTCATGCTCCTTTAACCTGATTAAATGAATAGGAGAGTAATAATTAAGATCATTAATAGCACATGTTTAGATTTGTTATGCTAAATCCAAGGAAGGAAAATGGACTTCCCTGCTAGCTCAGCTGGTAAAGAATCTGCCTGCAATGCGGGTGACCTAGGTTCGATCCCTGGGAAGATCCCCTGGAGAAAGGAACGGCTACCCACTCCAGTAGAACTGCCTGGAGAATTCACTGGCAGAAGAATCTGGTGGCTACAGTCCATGTTGCAAAGAGTCAGATAGGACTGAGTAACTTTTCACTTTCATTTTCTTCCAAGGAAGAAAAATAGTTTTGGACACACACATATGCACATAATTAAATATATGCAGAATGAAAGTTCATTTCAAGAAGAAAGTTTAGGAATGTTCTCACTAGGACTGTAAATAAAATGACCATTTTTTCACACAAAGTTCCCACTTTTCAGGTGTTGAAAGCTACTTAGAAATTAAGGTCATTTAGAAAACAATTTTCCTGTTTAGTCAATAGATATTTGTTAGTCACCTGTTACACGGTAGAGCTGACCCTGAGAGAGGGAGGTGAAGGGCAGCAGTGTTAAGCAAAGAATGATGTTAAAGGAAAGCCCTAGAACCTCATAACAGAGACTTTCCGTAATCCTAATCCTAGTCCTTTTCCATAAAGGGATTCAAAGCTGGATGTTCTGAGCATTCCCTTTTATTTAAAAAGAGATAGAGAGACAGAGGTGGTTTCTAACGAAACGGTGGGTGAGGACAGAAGATTTCAGGGAGAAGGTTGGGGGACCCACCAGGAACACAGGGCATCCCTGCAAAGATCCACTGTTCAGAGCAAAAGGAGCCGTGAATGTTGGTTGCTTATGGAGTGATAGCTGGGGATAGATTTGGTGTTTCTCCCCCAAAGACCATATTTAGAGAACACAGAATTGGTAGGGTTTAGAGAACAAGAAAAAGAAAATTTATCAGAACAAAGACAGTAAAATTTAAACTTGATGAAGATTTGTTTAAGGTTTGTAAAATAATTTGAGGTTTTAAAAAAAATATGAACTGCAGGTTTTATCCAATTAAGGCTACTAAATTTATAAGACCTTATCTAAAGGATATACTTTTAAGAACTGCCTCCCTTCCTTACCTCCTACCTCCCTTCCTTCCTCCTTCTCTTCTTTTCTTCCTTTATAAGATATCTACTTTTAAAGGGAAATTTGTGGTGACTTATAAAGACCACAGCTACAATAGAACCATTAAAACAAGGACCAAAGTACAAAAACACTACAAGGAAGAGGACAAGACTGGGTATAGAAAGTAAATGAAAATCAAATGAGTTGCTAAAAACAAATACAAAACATATCCCTGTATTTCCTGAGGACTAAGAGTGAAAAAGTTGGCCTAAAGCTCAACATTCAGAAAACTAAGATTATGGCATCTGGTCCCATCACCTCATGGGAAATAGATGGGGAGACAGTGGAAACAGTGTCAGACTTTATTTTTTGGGGGCTCCAAAATCAATGCACATGGTGATTACAGCCATGAAATTAAAAGACACTTACTCCCTGGAAGGAAATTTATGACCAACCTAGACAGCATATTAAAAAGCAGAGACATTACTTTGCCAACAAAGGTCCGTCTGGTCAAGGCTATGGTTTTTCCAGTAGTCATGGATGGATGTGAGAGTTGGACTGTGAAGAAAGCTGAGCACTGAAAAATTGATGCTTTTGAACTGTGGTGTTGGAGAAGACTCTTGAGAGTCCCTTGGGCTGCAAGGAAATCCAACCAGTCCATCCTGAAGGAGATCAGTCCTGGGTGTTCATTGGAAGGACTGATGCTGAAGCTGAAACTCCAGTACTTTGGCCACCTCATGCGAAGAGTTGACTCATTGGAAAAGACCCTGATGCTGGGAGGGATTGGGGGCAGGAGGAGAAGGGGATGACAGAGGATGAGATGGCTGGATGGCATCACGGACTCGATGGGCATGAGTTTGAGTAAATTCTGGGAGCTGGTGATGGACAGGGAGGCCTGGCGTGCTGCGATTCATGGGGTCACAAAGAGTTGGACACGACTGAGTGACTGAACTGAAGACCAAAAATGCATGATAATAAGTAACAAAGATCCAAGTAACATAATAACAGAGAACCCATGTTTACCAATAAAAGCGTACCAGCTCTTCAGAAAAGACAAACATTTCCTTGCTCTAGCAGATTTTTTTTTTTTAAGGTGGCTTTTTATGTAAGGTACATCCCTCAGTTTTGGGTAAACCCAGTGGAAAAGAAGGGGGTTATCATCTAAAGAGAATGATTGAAATACTGGTACTGTTTGCTGTTACTGTTTTGCCTTGTACACGATATTTGGACATTGCCTTAGTTAGGAAGTTCTGCTTCCTCCACTTCACTCCTTTCCTTTCCACTCCTCCGCCACCTCTTTCTATCCTGTCCCATTCCATCTCATGGAAGTATCGAATGCTCTCACTTTAGTCCCTTTACTGGGTATAGAGATGAATTGTTGTTTTTGTTATTTTAAATTTTTGGCTGCACTGGATCATCATTGTGACGTGTGGGCTCAGTTACCTTGCAGCATGTGGGATCTTACTTCCCTGGCCAGGGATTGAACCAATGAATCCTGCATTGGAAGGTGGATTCTTAACCACTGGACCACCAGGGAAATCCCAAGATGAGTTGTTTTCAAACTTGTTTTTTTTAAGGGGAACGTCTTGGATATCTCTGAGAAACTGATGAAAACTGTGAATGTCTTACCTAGAAAAAATAAACATATACAATTTGGGGTATATTAACTTTATCACATTCAAAATTTATTTTCAATGTAAACAGAATATGTTTCCATGGTTTTTGTTTAATATAATGTTTAAGCAATTATGTCTCTCTCAGTTTTATTTTTCATGAAAAAGTAATGGCCTCTGTGAAAAAGTAGAAAAAAATTTAAATTCTGCTGTAAGTAAATTTCAGTTAGGAGTTGCTGTTGCTTGGTTATAGAATGAACTTTAATGTATGTATTTCACTATTATAAAACTTACAGTTAAATTTTTTTACTGCAGTATGCCAAAAACTTCACATACCTTCTCTCATTTAATTCTGACAAGTATCTTTGAGGGAGTTTTTTTTTTTTAATATCCATGTTAAAGATACTTGGCTCTGTTGTTGTTTAGTTGCTAAGCCATGTCCAGCTCTTTTGCAACCACATGGACTGTAACCCACCAGGCTCCTCTGTCCATGGAATTTCCCAGGAAAGAACACTGGAGTAGGTAGCCATCTCCTTCTCCAGAGGATTTTCCCAGCCCCGGGATCAAAGCCGAGTCTCCTGCTTGGCAGGTGGATTCTTTACCACGGAGCCACCTGGAAAGCCCTGGCTTTCATTTCACTCAAGTACATATTTGCTCAAGAGGCAATGATAACAAATAATAATACTTGATAATAAATCAAACTCAGATGACTGTTTGTAGAGGACAGACTCCATTTTGTGGTTAAAAAAAAGTCCAGAGAAGTGTTTTCAGTATGGAGGAAATTGGTTTTTAGGCAGCTATACTTTCATTTAGTTTTAATCCTGCTGTTGTACACCTCTGTTCTGCTCCTTTTCCAATCTCCCTTCTTGCTCCCTCATATAATCACTTTTTAAATCAAGAAAATAATTCCTATGAAAGGGGGGGAAGAAATTTTTTTGAGGAAGAAATTTTCTTATGTAATTGGCTGATGGGCATGCATTGTTTTAACATCAGGATTAGTGATGTTTAAATTGCTGATCCCATTTTACAAGTCACTTTCTAAAATTAAGAGACCGGAACCTTGGTTTAGTGAAGTTTTCCTTGATTTTTGAATTCTGAATTTAACTCCACCCATGGGTCTTTGATGACACATATTATTGAAGAACATCTGTTGTATAACATGGTGAATAAGAGTGTGTACATAATAGCTGTGGAAAAATTACATGAGTCGGGGAAAAAAAGTTGTGCAGCCAGACTGCCTGGTTCTTGCTAAGTAAACTGGAGCAAGTTTCAACATTTCTGTACCTCCATTCTCCTATTAGTTATATTATAAATATAATAAACATATAAACCCCACCTTACAGGGCTGTTATGAGGATTAGTTAATACATTTGCAAGTTAAAGATGATATCTAGTACACTATAGGCACTCAAATTTTCCATGTATATATTTTTAGATAATTTAGTGCAGTTTTCTCCACTCCCTGATATGTACCTTGAATAGATGCCCTTGATCTAGTTTGGACCTTTGGATTGAAACTCAGCTTATCAAGTTGGAGCTGCAGTGAATTTAACCATAAATTTCAACTGGCTAGCTCAAAATAGAAACAGAAACAGTTCTAAGAACTGCCATAGTTCCCTGCACTTGTTTTTCAATATTTATACTTCACTAGACCATAGGGGAAATTTTTATTCAATCATTTAACTAGTTTATTAGAATATGTAACCAGGTAGTTAATGTTGAACAAATTTCACCTTAAAGGCTATACATATTATTTAAGTTTTTTAGTTTTTTTCCCCCCACTGTGGAGTAAGCTTTCATAAACATTGTCCTCTCATTTAAGAACAGACTTTATCTTCACCCAAATATTTCAAATTCCTGGTGTGGGACAAATGACAGATCCCTGGATTTTTAAATCCCTAAAGACTCTGAGCTAGACACTAGAGTTTCCTGATGGAATTTCTTGGACTAACAAAAGATATTTTTATTCCCCCACTTACTCAAACTAGACTTTTCAAAATAGATTCTAACTTTGTCTAGTTTAGGAGAAGAAATTGACTTCATATTTTCCCTTTGGAATTTTAAGTATTTTTTTGCTACTTCTTCAAGCAGCATGAAATGTTGAATGTCACATATGTCCAGTATTTAATTTTCCCTGATGTGCAGTAAAGGCATTAAAAATAGGGCTAGAATTTCTGGAAGTATTACTTATTACAACTTAAAAGAATGTGAGGAAATATTACTATCTCACTGGAGTTATTAAAGAAAATTATAGAAGAAAAGTACTACTATGAAGTAGCATTCTTTTTTATTTCACAATTTTATCTATTTTAGTTTTGGCCGTGCAGGGTCTTCATTGCTGGGTGGTGTTTCTCTAGTGGCAACGCTTGGGTTTCTCAGTGCATTGGCTTCTCTCTTGTGGAGCGCGGGCTCTAGGGCAGGCAGGTTTAGTAGACGCAGTGCTTGGACTCAGTAGTCATGGGTCCTGGGCTCTAGAGCACAATCTCAAAAACTGTGGCATACGGGCTTAGTTGCCCGGTAGTATATGGGTCTTTCCTGGACCAGGGGTCAAACCTATGTCTCCTGCATTGCAGGTGGATTCTTTACTGCTGAACACCTGGGAAGCCCAACCCTGTGCCTGTATCAAATAACACAGACTCATAATATATAAAACAAAACAGTCAAGCTTATTCAGATAAATTTACAACTGAGTTGGTTGAAAGTAATGCTTTCCTGTTAGAAACTGATAGATCAAGCAGAGACAATCAATAAAGGTTCATAAATTTGAAAACTATATCTAACAAACCGGACAGTAGATTTTACATATTTGAATTGCCAGAAAAAATGTCAATTTATTATTTTCAGAAGAAAGTCTTACTGAGTACCAAAGAATCAATCTCATAGATTATGTTCTGTGACTACAATGCAATACAATTAGAAGGTAACATATAAACTAACCAAGAAAATTCAAATAAATGTTGAAAAAACTGTTTTAAATAATTCAAAGAAGAAATCAAATGAAAATTACAAAATACTCAAAAATTCAGTGGAGGCACTCTCTATAACAACTGTGTGCACAGCTAAAAATATAGCTGGAATCAAACATTAAATATTAATTAATATGTGAGCCATCTAGAAAGATGGTATAGATGAACCTGTTAACAGGGCAAGAATAGAGAGGCAGACTATAGAACACACATTAAAAGATGCTTACTCCTTGGAAGGAAAGTTATGACCAACCTGGACAGCATATTAAAAAGCAGAGGCATTACTTTGTCAACAAAGGTCTGTCTAGTCAAGGCTATGGTTTTTCCAGTAGTCATGTATGGATGTGAGAGTTGGACTATAAAGAAAGCTGAGCACAGAAGAACTGATGCTTTTGAACTGTGGTGTTGGAGAAGAGTCTTGAGAGTCTCTTGGACTGCAAGGAGATCCAACCAGTCCATCCTAGAGGAGATCAGTCCTGGGTGTTCACTGGAAGGACTGATGCTGAAGCTGCAAGTCCAATATTTTGGCCACCTCATGCGAAGAGCTGACTCACTGGAAAAGACCCTGATGTTGGGAAAGACTGAGGGCAGGAGAAGGGGATGACAGAGGATGAGATGGTTGGATGGCATCACCGACTTAGTGGACATGAGTTTGGATAGACTCCGGGAGTTGGCGAAGGACTGGGAGGTCTGGCGTGCTGCGGTTCATGGGGTCGCAAAGAGTCGGACACGACTGAGTGACTGAACTGAACTGAACTGATGAAGATACAGAGGATGTAGGAGAGGGTGGGCCCAATTCAGAGAGTAGCATTGACACGTACACCACCATGTGTAAAATAGCTAGTGGGAAGCTGCCGCATAACACACCCAGGTGAGCTGGGCTTGGTGCTCTGTGGTGACCTAGAGGGATAGGATGGGGAGGGAGGGGACGGAGCCTCAAAATGGAGGGCAATGGATGTATGTATACAGCTGATTCACATTGTTCTACCGCAGAAACAACCCTGTAAAGCAATCATATTCCAATAAAATAAAAATACAGTTAGAATGACATAGCTTTAGGTATATGTTAAAAATCAAGACAGTGAAATAATAAGCATTCTAACTTTAGAAGTTAAAAAAAGAGTAAATTCTAAAACTGTGTGTGGCAGTAATGAAAATAAGGACAAATTAATAGAAGGGAAATCAAAGAAACAAGAGCTGAGATGAACAAAACCAGAAGCTAGTTTTCTGGAAAGATGAATTTTAAGAAAAAAGATACATTTCCAGCGAGATTCCTTCAGAGCAGTTCTAACCCTCGCGCGCCTCTCTGCTTCCGGGTCCTCAGAAGCCCCGCCCGCCGCCTGGGCCTGAGGCTCCCTGTCTCGTCACCCACTCTGGGGCCCGCCATGCTGCTCCGGCTTCCCTGCTGTGAGGGGAGGCTGTTCACAGTGTGGGGTGAGAAGAGGGTGCGGCTGTGGCCTGGAGTGTCCGCCTGTGTGAGCGCAAGGCCCCCTGAACGTGGGGCCGGATGGACATGAGGCGCGAAGGGGTACCTTCCAGCCACCGGCCCTCTGAGGTGGGGCCCCGAGGAACCCATGGTTTCTAAATTCAGACCTGGGTCTTCAGTCCTCGTGAAGGTATGTTTATCACGGCATTAGAATAGGTTTTCTGTTTACTTTTATATAAATGGTAGGTAGGTCTTCGTCGTACCTTGTCCCAGACCTCGCCTAGGGTTGTGTTGCTGGCGAAAAGACAAATTAGTACTGTTATGCCCAATGTCCGAATCCCTGAGCGGGAAGAGAGAGAAGGCTTCCAAGACAATGCAACTCGCAAAAAGGGAAGTTTATTACTGTCTCGAGCCAGGGCTTTCTGCCACAAACATCACAGTGGTGCAGGGTCAGAAAGCGCCGAGCTCAAGCTTGTTACACAGATTTATAAGATATGCAAAAGCGGTTAGTAGCTGGCTTAAGCGGATTGGTTACATGTTTGCAAAGCAATTCTATCCGTACAGACTTTCGCGGCTTTTCAGCTCTCCCTTTGTTCTTACTGGGCGCATATTGATTGGCTGGCTCCAGGTTACCTGATGGGGGTAGGGAATCTTACCATTTTGGGGGAAGCTAAAACTTAGGTCCAGGCCGCCCGTCATGGTATTAACCCTGGCAGCCTCACAAGTACCACCCCTGTGGCGAGATGGTAATAACTGTCAGGATGTGACTGTGTACTCTTTGGCTTAGAAATTTCATGTCTGGAAATTTATTCTACAAATGGATTTGTACAACGGGCAAAGTACAATGTGTAGAATGCAATTTTGAAGCAACAACTGAAAACAACAAAATTGTCATCGATAAAGGGTTAAGTAAGTTAGGGCACAATCAGATAATGGAATATAACGCAGCTGTAAAGGAAGATGGGGAAGTTCTCTGAACCACGTGAAAAGATTTTTGACATTCACTAAGTGTAAGAGCAAGCTACAGAAAATGGGGGAAAAAATGACTATAGATTCATATTTGCTTATCCTTGTGGAAAGAAAGATTGGAAAAAATGAGTAGAAATTGTTACTTGTGTATATTTGTGGATGGGGATAAGTGTTATTTTTATATTTCAACTCTGAAATATTAGCTATTAAAATAAGACAGTGCTTTGAAAGAAAAAGAAAACCACAGGAACTAGTGAGGAAACTCATAAGCAAATACCATGGAAAACTTTATCCTACTTTGGTAGGATACTTTGGTCATGTGGCAGTTTTCTTAAAGAAATGTACTCCAAAATGAAGAGACAAAACCAGAATAGAACTGTAACCATTGAAAGTTATTAGGTTTTTTTAAAATTAAGGAACTACATGCAAATGCTACACACTGACTATCTTAGATATAATTATAAACTGTGACGGGGAAGAATAATGTTTTGTGTAGGTGGGGGGGTGAAGAAATATTAATATAAAGGAATTCAAAGGGTTTCAGCTCTTTCTGGAAAGTTTCACTGCTCATACACAGTCTATGGAATTCTCCAGGCCAGAATACTGGAGTGGGTAGCCTTTCCTTTCTCCAGGAGATCTTCCCAACCCAGGGATCAAACCCAGGCCTCCCACATTGCAGGCGGATTTTTTACCAGCTGAACCACAGGGAAGCCCAAGAGTACTGGAGTGGGAAGCCTATCCCTTCTCCAGGGGATCTTCCTGACCCAGGAATCAAACCAGGGTCTCCTGCATTGCAGGTGGATTCTTTACCAACTGAACTATCAGGGAAGCCCTAATGTCTGAAGCAAATCTGAGAGAAAGTTATTCTTTTAAACCAGGATATGGTAGTTAGAGATGTCTTCTTATTTTCTGTACCTTGCATATTTTAAATATTTTATAATTTAAAAAAATTTTCACATTTCCTTGGTTACACAGAGAAGTTTGTCACACAACAGTTACAGTTAAATTTCTCTTGCTAGATTGTAAGCTGTTTGAGATCAGAATCCATATCTCTTTAAAAAAAAAAACTAATTGACTATTTTTATTTTTATTATTTTTTAATTTATTTATTTTAATTGGAGGCTAATTACTTTACAATATTGTAGTGGTTTTTAGAGCAGTTTTAGGTTTACAGAAAAATTAGGCAGAAAGTACAGAGAATTCCCATTTACTGTCTCTCTCTCTCATCACCCCTCCCCCTCTATAGTTTCCCTCATTAATATCTTACACTGAAGTGTTGCTTTTGTTACAATATACAAGCCAATGTTGATACATGATTATTAATATATAGGTTACATTATGGTTCACTCTTCCTGTTGTAGTGTTGTATGGATTTTCACAAATACATGATGACATATAGTCACTGTTACAGGATCATACAGCATAGTTTACTGTCCTGAAAATCCAGTTCACTCCACCTATTCATCCTACCCTCCCTTCCCCAACCCCTGATTTCTTTACTGGCTCTATAGTTTTGGCTTTTCCAGAATGATATATTTGGAATCATACTGTATGTAGACTGGCTCCTTTCACTTAGCTAAATGTATTTAAGATTCCTCCATATCTTTTGTGGGCTTCATAGATCATTTCTTTTTATGGCTGAATAATATGCCATTGTATGGATATGCTACAGGTGTTTTCTTTTTAATCTATTCATGAAGGTCATCTAGTTTGCTTCCAGTTTTAGGTGATTATATATACCGCTGTTATAAACGTTCAAGTACAGCTTTATGTGTGGGGGCAAGTTTTCACTTATTTGGGTGAATGCCTGGGAGCATCCTAAAGTTTGCAATATACATTTAGGATTAATCTAAATTCACTTTCTAGTAATAAAATATAGTCCCATGGGTAATGCCAGCACTTTATAGCAGATCTTCCCAATTCCTCATTCTCTTTCTTTATAACATTTGTCATTCATTTCATTTATCCATAAGCTTTAATCATCTCATGTATCATTACTACTATTACTTTGAACAAACTGTTATCAGATTGATTAAGAATAAAAAAAACCTGAAAGACTTATTTTACCTTCATTTATTCCTTCTCTAATTCTCTTCTGATGTAGATCTGAGTTTCTGACCTGTATCATTTCCTTCTTTCTGAATAAATTTCCTTTAACATTTCTTGCAAGGCAAGTCTTCTGGTGACGAACTCCCTAAATTTTTCTGTCTGAGAATGTCTTTCTACTTTACTTTTAAAGGATAATTATTTGGATGCAAAATTCTTTGTTGTTTTCGTTCAGCACTAAATATTTAACTCTACTCTTTTTTGCTTGCATGATTTCTGAGGAGAGTTCTAGGATAATTTTTATACTTATTGCTTTATAGGTATTTTTCTCCCTTTTGACTTCTTCTGAAATGATCTTTTTGTCTTTGACTTTTTGCTGTTTGAATAGGAGGTGCCTAAGTGTAGGGTTTTGTTTTATTTTTAACTTTTATCTGAGTGAGTGTGTTCTCTCACTCTGAGATTGCTGATTCTGTGATTTGGTGTCTGTCATTTATTTTGGAATATTCTCAGCCATCAAAACTTGAAATGTCTTCTCAGTTCTTTTTGCCTTTTCCTCTCTCTCTGTTGGGTTTCCCTCACAGCTCAGTCGGTAAAAATCTGTTTGCAATGCAGGAGACCTGGATTCGATTCTTGGGTTGGGAAGATTCCCCGGAAAAGGAAATGGCAACCCGCTCCAGTATTCTTGCCTGGAGAACCCCATGAACAGAGCAGCCTGGCAGGCTACCGTCCGTGGGGTTGCAAAGTCAGACATGACTTAGCGACTAAACCACCACCACTCCTTCTCCTATTCCCATTATGTATATGTTATACCTTTTGTCCCACAGTTCTTAGGTATTCTATTTTTAACAGTTTTTCTTTTCTCTTTTTAGTTTGGGAAGCCTCTACTGAATTCTTCAAGCTCACTGATTCTTATCAGTCTGCTGATGAACCCAGCAAAGGAATTCTTCATTTCTGTTAGTGTTTTTTGATTACAGCATTTCTTTTTGACTCTTGCTTAGAGTTTCCATTTATCTGCTTATATTACCTCCTTGTTCTTAAAGATTGTCCATTTTTTCGTTAAAGCTCTTAGTATATTAATCATAATTATCTTTAATTCCTGGTCTGATAATTCCAGAATCTCTGCTATCTATAAATCTGGTTCTGATGGTTGACTTGTCGTTTTTTGCCTGTCAGCATGCCCTGTAATTTTTAGTTGAGAATCAGACATGATGTATTAGGTAAAAGAAATTGAGGTGCCTTTAGTGTGAGGTTTTATGTTAGGCTGTGTTTTCTATTTATGGTAGCTGTAGGTGTTCCTTGCCCGTCAGTCATCCCATCCCTACTTCCCACCCTTTAGGCAAACACTGTTCTGATTGTATCAGCGTAGATTAGTTGTTACCCTTGAACGTCATAAAAAGAACCATATAAGATTTACTCTTTTATGTCTGAATACTTTTGTTAACATGTTTTTAAGATTCATTGATGTTGTGTATCTTTTTATTACTAAACAACTAATAGTCTATTGTATGGATATACTATAATTCATTTATTCAGTCTGCTATTGATGGTGGTTTCCTTTTTTTTTTTTTTTTTCCTTTTGACTACAATAAATAAAACTTCTGAGTGATTTCCCTGGCAGTCTGGTGGTTAGGACTGCATGGGACTTGGGTTGATCCTTGGTCAGGCAACTAAAATCCTGCAAGCCACAGTGCGGCCAAAAAATAAAAAAAATTTTTAAAACCTGCAAACATCCAAGACTGGGTTCCCTGGGAAACAAATTCTGAGTTGAAGATTTTAGTTTTACTATATTAAAATTTTCAGCAGGTGTTGTAGGGATCAGGACTCATGGGGAATGACAGGCAGGATTGGGTGAAAGGAGAAATTGAACTGCAACACAGCTAAAGTTGATCTGGCCCTTCAGAGTTGTCCTCTGTGTATTAGTTATCTTGTTGTAGAAGAAATTACCCCAAAACCTAGTGGCTTAAAACCACAATTATTTATTATCTGTCAGAATTCAGAATTTGGAAGCAGCCTGCCTGCATAGTTCTGGGTTAGGATGTCTCATAAAGTTGCCCTCAGATGATGGCTGGCTTTGGGGTCACCTGAATGCTTCTTCACCCGCGTGCAGTGCCTGGGCTGGGATGGGAAGACTCAGAAAGTTGAAAAAGCTGAAGCTCCTCCAGCATCCCTGTCTCTTGTAGTTCCCCACTTGATATCTCCAGCATGGAGGCTTCAGAGTAGCCAGGCTTCTTACACGTCTCTTGTAGTCTCAAGGCTTCTAAAGCATATCCCTCTGAGTGAGAAGGAGCTAGGTGGAGGCCAAACCACTTTTTATGATCCCACCTGGAAGTCACACAGCACATTTCCCTCTGAGTGAGAAGGAGCTAGGTGGAGGCCAAACCACTTTTTATGATCCCACCTGGAAGTCACACAGCACATTTCTCCCACTGTATTAGTCAAGACAGACACAAAATTTCACTGGATCCAAGAAAAGAACACATACCTGCTTCTCAATGGAGAAGTGTCATCACTACAAGAAGAGTGAATGAGATGGAATATGTAGTACAGCTGTCTTTGGAAAATACTTTCTTTGAGGCATTGAGGCTGGGGAATGAGACTTCATTCCCTAGCATTGACTAGTCATGGCGTGTGTCACAAGGCTCTTGTATGAGCTGATTCTCTTCAGTTGAGGGCAATTCCTAGAAAAGGATTCAGCTATTTTCTTAGTTGCCAACATCCCTCAAAGCTGGGGGTAGCTCAGTCGGTAAAGAATCTGCCTGCAGTGCAAGAGACCCGAGTTCGGTCCCTAGGTTGGGAAGATGCCTTGGAGAAGGAAATGACAACCTACTCCAGTATCCTTGCCTGGAAAATCTCATGGACAGAGGAGCCTGGTGGGCTGCAGTCCCTGGGGTCGCAAAGAGTAGGGCATGACTGAGCGACTAACACTTGGTTACTTACTTACTCAAAGCTGGAGGAGTGAGTGCTTCAGTCCTAAAGGTGGCATACAATTTACTGCAGGTATTAGAAACATTCTAGTCTCTTTGTGAACATATGTTTCTGTTTATTTTGCATATTTATGTAGGCATTGAATTTCTCATCATATGTATGTGTGTCTTTATTTAGCTTTATGTTAGTACCAAACAGCTTTCCAAAATGGTCATACCATTTGAAATTCTTAGCAGCAGTTTGCTAAAGTTCCAGTTGTTTCACATCCTTAACAATATTTGGCATCATCCTTTTGTAATTTTGGCCATTCTAGTGGGGTGTGAGATGATATTTCACTGCGGTTTTAACTTGCATTTCTCTGATGACTAATATGCTGATCACTTTCATGTGATTAGTGCCCTTCCGTATATCTTCTTTTATGAACTATGTATTCAAGCCTTTTACCCACTTAAAAAAGTGGGTTGTTTGTGTTACTAATAATGTGTACTGTCTACAATTTACAGTCCTAATTTATAGTTATAGCAACACTTTCTTTGACAGAGAATTACTGCAAATATTTTTCCCCAGCCTGTAGTTTCTGTTTTTATTATCTTAATGGTGTATTTTGATGAGCAGTATTTTGTTTTAAGTACAATTTATCAATATTTTTTTTTCCTTCTATGTTTAGTGCTTTTTATGTCCTCTTTAAATAAATATCTTTGTCCTAAAGTTGTAAAGATATTCATCTCCTATTTTCTCAATGAAGCTTTGTAGTTTTAGCCTTTGTGTCTCAGGTCCATCTCATATTGTGTTTTTTAAAAAATATTAATTTTTATTTATTTTCGGCGGTGCTGGATCTTCCTTGCTGTTCAGGCTTTTCCCTAGTTGCAGCGAGCTGGGCTGCTCTCTAGTTGTGATGGGTGGGCTTCACGTTGTGGTAGCTTCCCTCATTGCAGAGCACAGGTTCTAGAGCTCGCAGGCTTCAATCGCTGTGGCTCCCTGACTCTAGAAAACAAGCTCAGTAGCTGTGGTGCCTGGGCTTAGTTGCTCTGCAGCATGTGAGATCTTCCTGGATCAGGGATGGAACTTGTGTCTCCTGCATTGGCAGGCGAATTGTTTCCCACCAAACCACCAGGGAAGCCCTGACATTGTGTTTTGAGCGTGGTATATCATCCAGTTAGTCTAGCACTATTTGTTGAAACGTTTTTCCTTTTCCAACCAGATTGCCTTGGAATCTTTTCAAAGAATCAACCAACTATATGTATCTTATCTATTTCTAAACTGTTTATTCTATTTCGGTGGTGTGTTTGGCTGTTTTTATGATGATCTCATAATGTTTTGATTGCTATAGCTGTAAAGTAAGTCATAAAATGAGTAATGACCCAACTCTTTGTTTTTGTTGTTTTAGTTTTTTTTAGAGTTTAGTTGATGTACAGTGTTGTGTTAGTTTCAGATATACAGCCAAGTGAATCAGTTACATACAACAACTTTTTTTTAAAAGATTCTTTTCCCATATAGGCCATTACAGAGTATTGAGTACAGTTCCCTGTTTCTTTTGGCTTTTCCAGGTCTTTTACATTTCCATAATATTAAAAAAATTTTATTTGACTGCACTGGATCTTACTTGCTACAGGTGGGATCTAAGTTCCCTGACCAGGGATTGAACCCAGGCCCCCTGCATTGGGAGTGCAGAGTCTTAACTATTGGACCACCAGGGACCAGCCCTCCATAACATCTTGAGTTTGTCAATTTCTACAAAAAAGGTTCTTTTGTTTTAGATTTTGGCTTTATCAATTTGCGGACAATAGACTCTTGAATGACTATGAGTATTTCATACATACATGGTATATATTTCCACTTATTTAGATATTTTTAAAGTACAATTTTATTTATTTGTTTCTTGGCTTTTCTGGGTCTTTGTTGCTGCATGAGCAGCACTCACGTTGCACTCTGGTTGCAGTGAGCTGGGGCTACGCTCTCGTTGTGATGCGTGGGCTTCTCATTGTGGTGGCTGCTCTTGTTGCTGAGCATGAGTCTAGAGTGTGGGCTCAGTAGTTGTGGCCCTTTGGCCTAGCTTCTAGCATGTGGGATCTTCCCAGACCAGGGGTGGAACCCATGTCTCCTACATCGGCAGGCAGATTCTTTACTGTTAAGCCACCAGGGAAGCCCCTTATTTAGACCCTTTAAAATTTCTTTCAGTAATGATGTCTTGCCCACATTTTGTTAAATTTATTTCCAAAAATTGTATGAGTTTTAAGCTAACTTGAATGAAAATGATTTAATCATTTTATTTTCCAATTATTTAATGCTATCATGTGGGAATAACTATAACTTCATTTATTTTTTATCATGAAACCTTGCTAAGTTTGCTTATTATTCTAGTAGTGTGTTTTTTTTTTTTTTTTGGAGACAGCTTAGGATGTTCTATGTATTTGATGATGTCATCTGCAACAGAAGATAGTTCTACTTCTCCCTTTCTTTATGGTTTTTATTTCTTTTTCATACTCATATCACTGGTCAGCATCTTCGGCACAATGTTGAATAAAAAGTGGTTATAGCAGTTATATTAAACCATTTTCTGTCAGTCTCAGGGGTGAAAGTATTCAATGTGTGTGCATGCTCAGTTATGTCATGTTGCGACCCTAAGGACTGTAGCCCTCCAGGCTCTTCTGTCCAGGGAATTTTCTAGGCAAGAATACTGGAGTGGATTGTTACTTATTTCCTACTCCAAGGGGTCTTCCTGACCCAGGAATCAAACCCTCATCTCCTGCATTGCCAGGCAGATTCTTTACCATTGGTCCACCCAGAAAGTCCAAAAAGTATCTAATATTACACTATTAAATATGTTATTAGAGGTAGGTTCTTCATAGATGATTTTTTATCAGTTTGAAGAAGTTCCCTTTTATTCCTTATTTGCTGAGAGTTTAAAAAAAGTCAGGTGTTTTTTTGCCCCCTTTATTGAAATGATTTTTGAATTTATGATTAGTGAAATGACTATATGGTCTCCCCCCTCTGTTCTATCACATAGTGAATTAAATAATTGATTTTCTACTGTTAAACCACCTTTGCACTCATGGTATAAATCTCACTTTGTCATGATGGATTGTCAGTTTTATATACTGCTGGATTTGATTTGCTACTATTTCAAAAAGGTTTTGGCATCTGTATAAGTGAAGTTTATTGGTCTGTAATTTTTTTTCCCTTATGATGTTTTTGTCAGATTTTGGTATCAGGGTTATCCTGATTTTATAATATCATTTGGGAAGTTTCTCCCTTTCTCTGTTTTCCAAAAGAATTTATATAAGATGGGTATTATTTCTACCCTAACTCAACAGTAAAACTGTCTGGATTGGCAGTTGGTTGCTTTCAGGATTTTCTCCTTATTTTTGGTTTTAGCAGTTTTACCATGATGTGTATAAATGTGGTTTACCCCGTGTTTATTTTGCTTGTGGCTTTACTGAATTTCTTGGATCAAGTTTAAGAAGTTTTGACCATTATTCCTTCAGATATTTATCTGCTCTATTCCTTCTCATCTCCCTTTCTGGGACTCTACTTGCTTATAGGTTAGACTTCTTGATATTTTCCCACATGTCCTAGAAAGTCTGTTTATTTTTTAAAATACATGTTTTCTTCAGCTTTGAGGGGAATTTAGAGCCAGACTTTGTGTCTCCCTTCTATATAGCTCCTTCCTTTCTGGGCTGTCTCCCTTCGATTTCCAGTTGTGTGGTAACCCCAGATCTTCAAACTTTCACCCATTACGTTTGTAGCTTTCTGCTGGTGTTTCAGCCACTCCTGCTATACAGACTGCGTAGTGCCCTTAGCAGGGGAACTCTATAAACTTGCGATAGACTTCAGTTTCTCTCTGCTTCTTATTGCTGTCCAATGTCCTCAATTAGTTATTTTAAAATCTTTCTCCAGAGTTTAAACTGTCACCTATGGGATGATTAATATGGTACCATCTACTCCATCATTGGAGATTGGACCAGAACTCTGCCTCCTGTATTCTTAAGCTTGGTTAATTTGTTCACCATCCACCCTGTCTTTTGGTTTAGAATCCCAGTGTCCCCAGCTCAAAATAACCAGTCACTAGATCCAAATCTTGTCTCAGGAGTGCTCCTGAGTTGGTTGATCCCTAACTTCCTTAGAGCCACTGTTTTAGGTCAGGTTCTCGTTTAGCCTTTGCCTGGTCTCATTTGCCTCCCAGTCTCAGTCGCTTCCCATTCTGCTTGAGGTGTCTTCCTAAAAAACATTCCTTATGATGTTACCCCCTTGTTTTAAGACCCCCCCGGCTCCTGCAGGATTAAGTCTTGGTCTGTAGAGCCTCTCACGGTGCCACTTATGTTCTGCTGTTGGTCCACAAAGAACCAGTGCTCCCGAGGTGTTAGTCTTTTCTCTGTACTTGGACACATCAGAACTTTCCATGTTTTTGAATTTTTTGCTCTTTGTATCCTGCCTACATTTTATCTGACTTTTCTAGATTTAGTCTTAAAACCTGATGCTAACATCCCCTCTTCTCTGGAATAGTTACCAGTCTTTCCTGGATGGCCTGCCTCTGTCTTCATCTCTCTTCTGAGTTCTTATAGCACTTGTAAATCTGCATTGACATGGTTCGACTTTATCTATCTAATCTATTGACATAACTTCCTGTTTCCTTAAGTAGATTCAAATCTCCTTGGACAGGGTGTTGTATCTTTGAAATATGGTAGGTTTTTTTTTTTTTTTGTATTCATAGCATTTAGTAAGCATTGTATATCCTGTGTAAATTCTGTGTTTTTTTGATCATATTACAAATAATATTTTTCAGCAGTGGTCTTCAAAAATAGTGATTTTACATATAGAAATCAAAGGCCACAGACTCCAAAAAAAGAAACGAATCAGTCAGTTCATATACTATTCTGTTATTTATTGTTTCTTTAGGAACAGTTACGCCTTCATCAAGCACCCCTATAGAGTTCTGCAAGAATGGTGGAACCTGGCAAAATGGCAGATGCATTTGTCCAGAAGAGTGGAAAGGACTGAGATGTACAATCAGTAAGTTACTTGGGATAATACTAGGGTGTGAGATTTAGGTGAATCTTCTGTTTCTAAGGACAGCAGCAAAGCTTAATTGCTACAGTAACAGTGGACATAATGATCACAAATTTAAGATTGTTTATTAGCTGAAGAGTAAAAACTGAGTTTTCTTGTGCTATTTACCTGCATGTTCAGTACACTGCCTTTCTTTTCCAACTGTAAAGTTTCTCTGTAAAACTAATGGTTGCTTTTCTTTCTGACTGCGGCATCTACTATAGGGCAATGGGTAATATGGTTTTCCCAGGTCCTTTCAAATGGTAATATGCCATGGTACACCATTTCAAATATCATAATTCTAACATATTTAACTTTTCTGAAGTCAAGATGCGTCTCCTTATCCAAATATCTACTTAGGTGAAGTTTTTGTTTTTTCTACCTTTCTCTTGGAGAGATGTTATTAAATCAGTGGCTTGACTTCGCTCAATGGTATCCCAGGTTCAAAGTTAAAAGCACGTCTTGATCTGCAGCGTGCTTCCTAACACTCTACACACTTCATGCTGCCTGCTTAGGATTCAGAGCCTTAGAAACTCACTCCTATAATTTCCAACATTCTGAACAGCCAGGGTACCCCCACAGAAACCCATGCCTTTGGCTGTTTGCTTTAACCTCCACCCTCGATCCCTTTGCCACTGTAGGCTCTATATCTTTGATTTTCAAGATTCCAACTAATGTAATACACTATCCTTTTTTTTTTTTTTCATACACTATCCTTTCTGATGTGTTAGTGATTACATCCTGCCTATACTGAGTTATATATTGTGCACATTTTAACTGAACCTGTTATGTAATGTACTAGTTACTGTAATGGTAGTAACTTAGGTAGATAAGAAAATATGTAGTTGCTGGGTGGTCAGTGAGGCCTATAAGCCTTCTGTTACCCTTCAAATTACACTCTATAGGTTTTGAACTTTGGCTTTAATTTGGTTTGAAATTCAGAAAGAAAAATGATGAAAATTAATAATGAAAAAATTTTGATAATGATGAATTTATGATTGAAAAATATTTTTTCTTTCCATTACAGTTAATTTCTGTGAAAACAGTACCTATGGGAATTTTACTTTTAACAGAATTCCCGTGGGAAGATATGGATCATCCTTGCAAGTATGTGACAAGAACACTCTAAATGGTATGTTGCTTTCCCACCATCTCCTCTGTCTAGGCATATGAATTGCTATGCGGGATCATACCTATCATCTCTCCAACTAGTTTTAGATCTCTGAAAGAGGCATCAGGGAAGATTTTTTTTTTTTTTTTTTTTTAGGGAAGATTTTGTTGAAGGAATTGGCTCCCTGTCATGATGCCAGTGTTCAGAGTTTTGGGTGTTAACTCACATAATTCCGATTTTCCTAAAAACTAAAATATAGATCAGTAGTAAATTCCTTTTAATTCTTCTTCAATTGATTTATTCTTGAGGCCCCCTCCATCTCCTGGAGTTTGATCAAGTTGAGATCTGTTCTCTCAGTCACATAATTTATCTCAATTTTAAAGATTAGCTAGACTGTGGCTTTATGCCATATCTACTTTGAGACTTCATCTTTCTAGGTAGAAATGCAGTTGCGTCTGTCCAGTCCTTCACCTGTTTGAACATTTTAGGTTTTCATCTTGGAGCATTCTCTAGCTTCAGCATACCTTGCCTGAAGTGTGACAATGTTTTTTGCACAAAGGCTTTCCGAGAATAAAGGAGCAAATGGTATTTTCTGTTTCTAATATGCTTTCTGATGAGATCCAGGCTTTTGATGACATATGTGATTTTAATGCCAGATTGGGTAATATCTTCCAAGAGTAGCCCTTTAAATTCATGGACTCTTTTCCTGATAGCTTAGAGAGAGCCCATTGTGCCATGTGATTTCCCTAAATGTTTAAACAGCTCTTAGTTTGCATTGATTTTCATCTGTGGCATCTGGTGTCCTCCTGCCTCTCATACCTTCCTGGGGCTCATCATCCACTTCCTGCAGAACCAGATATCTCAGTAACTAACTCTGGCTTGTTTATGCAAGTGTTTGATTGAACTTCTGCCAATAATGAACCTGAGAAAATTTTCACATTTTATTTAGATATTTATTTCTGTGTGTGTCAGGTACTCTTTGAAGCACTGAATAAATTACATATGCTGCTCCTTCCGATGCCTTTCTTTGCTTTATTCTAAGAGATTATTGAGAGCAGCATCCCATTTGCTGAATCTAAATTGCCTCTGCCCACATATATCACACTTACTCAAGTATTCATTATTCTGTTCTTTACATAGTTCCTTCTAGCTTCTTAATAAGAGCTCAGAGATAAAAGAGGAGCTTCAACTATATTGGTACTTACTTCCGATGATATGTCAATAGATACATACTGTCTTAATTTTTATGTTTTTTATGTCTTAAATATTTCATTATAATTTATAAAAGAGATGTGGCTACAAAAAATAACTGTGCTATTGAGTTGGGAAGAGTAAAAATATCAGATATATACCTATCAAGGGATATCACAATTGCTTGAAATATATTACATTTTTGGAACAAGAGAATCACTACCTTTCACTTGGTTATGTATTTTTCTTTTCTTAGTAATCAGTATGAAAATGTTTGTATAGATTTCTAGGAAGGGAGGTTCAAGAGGGAGGGGACATATGTATACCTATGGCTGATTCCTGTTTATGTATGGCAGAAACTGATAAAATATTGTCAAGCAATTATCCTTCAATTAAAAATAAATAAATTTGAAAAACGATATAGATGTCAACAATTGGTAAATTTGCTTTTAGTATTATATTAATAATTACTTCTAATTAATTTGGCTTTATGTAGCAAATAACCAAAATACTTTTAATGATTTTGAGTGGATAGGTTCATACTTGTAAGTAATATAGAGGAAAAGATGCATTTGAACTGTGGCCACATAAAAAATAATATCCTACATAAATGTTTAAAATTTTCATTATGCCATAGAGTAGAAGTGGAGTGATCATATAAGAGTGAATTTAACCTTCTGCTTTAAGTGTTGTAGGGGCAACCTCTCGTTTTAGTGTTTCTAGTTGTTGCCCCTTAAGCAACTACCCAAAGCTGTCCTGAGAAGAGTTTACCTACTGATCAGCTGTCCCACTGATGACAACTGGTAGTGATTTTATCTATTTACAGGCTCTTAAGGACTAGTCAGCGGAGGACATCGAGATGCTGAGGCTCAGGTGATAATCCTAGGAAATAAACCTGATGATTTATTGAGAGCCAGTAACATACTCTGTAGATGCTGCAAAAACTGTAGAACTCTTTGCCTTTCATGTGTTACCCAGATTTGGGTAAAGAAGGAAAGATCACTATAGAATTCAGTATCTATACAGTCCATGAAATTCTCCAGGCCAGAATACTATGGTGGGTATCCTTTCCCTTCTCCAGGGGATCTTCCTACCCAGGGATCAAACCCAGGTCTCTCACATTGCAGGTGGATTCTTTACCAGCTGAACCACAAGGGAAGCCCAACAATACTGGAGTGGGTAGCCTATCCCTCCTCCAGCGGATCTTCCCAAGCCAGGAATCGAACCGGGGTCTCCTGCATTGCAGGCAGATTCATTATCAACTGAGCTATCAAGGAAGCCCATATAATTCAATCTCTAGGAGGAATTTTTCACATTGTTTCTGGTCTCTCAGACTAGTATTCTCTGTCACATCAAATTCAATGCCCTTATGTCCCTCATTTTTGGAAGGCAAACCTTCTTTGCAGACTTCAAAGGAAGAAAATAGTTGACTGATCTTTTGAATTCCAGATTTAAAAATCTAGACAAGTGGTATCTGCCTGAAATATTCATGCAGTGACTGTCTGATTCTCTTTTCCCTTGCTACTTATCAAAATAGCCCAAACTTACTGGCTGACAGCAATAAAGATAGAAGCTCCTCATAGTTCTGTGGGTTGACTGTGGCAGCTGGATTGTGTTGTAAGGTTTAAGATGATCTTATTCACATGAGGCTTTGGTGCTGCCTGTTAGCTGGAGGACTTCAGGTCTCTTCCATATGGCCTTTCACCCTCCAGTAGATTAGACCTGCTTCTTTATATGATGGTCTCAGGACAGCGTTCCAGGAGGGCGAAGACCTAAAGTTCAAGTCTTCCTGATGATCTAGGTTTTGGAAATCAAACAGTGTTATTTCTACCACATTTTGTTGGTCAAAGCAAGATTCAGGAAATGGAGGAACACACTTCACTTCTTGTGGGAGGAGCAGTAAAATCATATTGCGAAGGGGTTATATGTACTGGAGCAGGTGGTTGCTTCCATTTTTCCAAGTATTCTTTATTTCTTCTTTTCTTTAAAAATGAAGTATAGTTGATGAACAATAATGTGTTAGTTTCAGATATATAGCAAAGTGATTCAGATATATATATGTGGGCAGAGGGGCTTCTGTGGTGGCTTAGATGGTAAAGAATCCATCTGCAATGAGGGAGAACTGGGTTCAATCCCTGGGTTGGGAAGATCCCCTGGAGGAGGGAAGGGCAACCCACTCTAGTATTCTTGCTTGGAGAATCCCCATGGACAGAGGAGCCTGCGTGCTGCAGTCCATGGGGTCGCAGAGTTGGACCTGACTGAGCGACTAAGAATATGTGTGTGTGTATTCTTTTTTTGTTTGTTTCTTTTCCATTGTAGGTTATTACAAGACATTGAATATAGTTTCCAGCGCTAAACAATAAACCTGTGTTTTTTAAAATCTAAATTACATATGGGAGTATGTACTTGTTAATCCCATAATCATAATTTATCCCTCCTTGCTGTTTCTTTTTATTAAAGCGGGCAATCCATTGGCAATTCGGCAGTGCATTAATGAAAATGGAGAAATAAAATTACAAAATGTGACGATAGGAAATTGTAATCAAAGTCTGGAAACCCTGGAAAAGCAGGTAGGCTATATGTTCCATGAGATGGGCAGTGGGAAAAAAGTTCAGACTGTACATACTCTCTGTTCTTCAGATACTTGATGCCAAACCAATGCTTTCAATACTCTCAGACTAGAAATAGCAAAGACTAGTAACTAAAACCATCCTTATAATTTAAAGTTGATATCCATTTGTGAAAGTGGACAGTTGGACGTGTTGGTTTGGCAAAGGTCAGCAAATGATAATTTATAGCATATTTTATTTTTTAGAACTATTTCAGTATTTTTAATAGCTGCATTTTACATTTGATATATATTATAAAGAAAATGAAAACATGTCTTTTCTCACTTTAGTTTTGGTATGGTACATTTTTTAATAAAATTTTATTTTTTGGCACCAAAAGCATTTTGTATTGGGGCATAGCCAATTAACAATGTTGTGGTAGTTTCAGGTCAACTGTGAAGGGACTCAGCCATACATATACATGTATCCATTCTCCCCCAAACCCCGTTACCATCCAGGCTGGCACATAACATTGAGCAGAGTTCCATGTGCTATACAATAGGTCCTTATTGATTATCCATTTTAACTATAGCAGTGTGTACATGACATTCCCTAGGTCCTTAACTATTTTTTAAATGGCCCAACATGTTTGACCACTGAAGTTTTGACTGAAAATAGATACCTAACATTTGATACCAAAAGGAAGGTAGTTTATGGTCTCTTGGATCAGAATAAAGAGTGTAAACAAACTATGATCAAAACCCCTTTGAAACAGGAAGTTCAAAACCTGATGCTGGTCTCAGAGCTGTATTCATGAGCAGGTGAAGTGGGAAATATAATTAACTATACTTTAATGCAAATTAGATTATTTTGACTAAGGATATACTCAAATGCAAATGCAAGGAATTGTAATACCTGGGATCGAGCAAGGGGGGGGAAGAAGAAATTTATTTTTATGTGTTCCTCTTGGCACTAGGCATGTTATGTGTGTTATCTCATTTAGTCCTTACATAACCTGTAGCTCAAACGGTAAAGAACCTGCTTGCAATGCAGGAGACCAGGGTTCGATCCCTGGGTTGGGAAGTTCCTCTGGAGAAGGGAATGGCAATCCACTCCAGTATTCTTGCCTGGAGAATTCCAGGGACAGAAAAGCCTGGTGGGCTACAGTCCATGGGGTCGCAAAGAGCCGGACATGACTGAATGACTAACACACACACAACCTCTGTGAGTTATATTTTCATTCTCATATTATAGATTATTCTAGCTAATCACACTTACATGTTTTTGAGTACTACTGCGTGCTAAATACTGTGCTGAGCTTTTTATATGTGTTATTTTAATTTTAAAAGATCAGCATTGATGTGCTCATTCTATAGATGAGGAAAATGTCTCTGAGAGTGTCCTATTTTGCTCAGTGAACCACAGCCAAAAAGTGACGGAGACAGTCTTTAAAGTCCACACTGTACCACACTGGCTCCCTAATCTCAGTTGGGCAAGGGAGTGGGTGAGGATGAGGGTAGAGTGTGGAAATGGCTGCCAACCACATAGGTTGTATGGCTCAGACAGTAAGGAATCTGCCTGCAATGCAAAAGACCCGGGTTTGATCCCCGGGTTGGGAAGATCCCTTGGAGAAGGGGATGACAACCCACTCCAGTATTCTTGCCTGGCAAATTCCATGGACAGAGGAACCTGGCGGGCTACAGTCCATGGGGGTCACACAGAGTCAGACATGACTGAATGACTAACACTTGCACTTTCACACAGCTGGGGGAAAGGCTTCATGTTGTGGAGTCTGATAAGCCAGTTTTTGATCGTCATTTCTGTCATTTGTAAGCTGCATGAACTTTGTGTGAGCTCTATAACCTCTCCAAGCCTTTAAATAGGAATGAGGGTGCTCAACTCGCAATATTGTTTTGCGTATTAAATATAACACCTATAAAGCATCTAGTTAAATGCCTAACACATAGCAGAGACCTGGCCATTGAATGAGAACCTTGTTTCTACTGATTGGACATTGTTTCTGACTCTTCTGTAAGAGTAAATAGTCTGTGACCTTGGTTTGATTTTTGCAACGATGCTGCCATCTAGTGAAAAACTAAGCCACACAGACACATACGTATTAGCATTTGGCTCCACTAAAGATAATACGGATTAATATGTTTAGCCTCACAACCTAGAGCCTGGAGGTTCACTGGTGCCTGGATAGGTTTCCTAACTTCCCTGACACTATGTGCTGCAAAGCCAGCTTAAAAAATTTCCAGCCCATTGCAGGCTATAATTTTGTAAAATACTAATGAATTACTAGGAAAGTAAAGCAAAAAAGGCTTATAGGATAAAAATCCATTTTACAAATTACTAGATTCAACAGCGTAGAATTGTTATGTTTCTGACCGCTTTCAGTTTCCGTTTTTACCTCCCTATGGACCCTGTAGCAATCTGTGAACTACCATTGGTCCATGGGTTATACTTTGAGGTTATACTTTGAGGAGCCCTGATCTGGCATAGTTAATTAATCCTGGCAAGTATTAATAGTAAGGGCTGGGAAAGCCTCTGGCCTACATGTACTGTGTCCTTTATGCAAGGGAAAAAGCAGAACTGAAAAATGGAGTGGATGTGATGTTCATGAGGTTGGGGGTCAATTCAGTTCCAGCTTATTCAACTGTGTTGCTTACACAGTGTTCAGGTGTAGTTTATAAAGTTAGGGCTTTTTTTTTTTTTTTTAAACAGATTGTCAATATCTCAACACAGTCTCAAAGTATTTCTAATGAAGTCCAGATTTTAACATCGAATGCCAGTAAATTAACTCCTGAGAACATCATGTCTGCTACGAAAGTGGTTGGACAGATTTTTAACACATCCAGAAATGCTTCATCTGAGGTAAAACTCATATGGTTTTTAAAAAAGGGAGGGGAACAAAGAAAGACATCTCAAACTCTACTCCTTACTACAAGGTATGGGCTTGGGCAGGGTTTAAGTTGCTCAAAACCATATTGTAGAGCACTGTCTCTGAGAGATGTTCAAAGGAATATTGGTAAAAAAGGGCTTCTTGTCCAAATATTTGGGATAGTCACAAATGATTATCATGGTAAATCTTGTGGAAAGCCCTGGAATGAACAAGTCTGTTTCACTGTATTAATATGTTTATGAATTGTGTTTGACCTTTCACCTCTGTTCAGTTCCAAATAACTAGAGTTCCAAGAAACTCACTTTGGATCATGCTGTTTTAAACTGTGATCCCTTTCTGTTGAGCATATTTGAATTTTAGTCTTGGTTTTCCAAAAAATTGAGTTTAGTTTATATTTCTGATATCATAACCTGTTAAACTCTGGTACCTGAAAATGGTAACTGCAGGCAGCATTCACCAATTGGCACAGTTTAGGTACTGGCCTAGCAGGGTTTATAAACCACCAGTATGGAAGGACCCAGTGTCTGCTAGTTGGATATCAGCATGGCCTGAAAGCATCTGTTTTATTCTATTCTTTTTAAATAGTTTATTTTTTAAAAAATGTTTTTTGTTATCCTAGGTCCTTTGGAAAGAAAGTGGGATTCAAATTGCAAGTTAATAAATATGGAAATTGAAAGAAATATAATGGCTGCCAAACATAGAATTTATGACAGGATTAGCCCGTAAAGACAGAATGGTGTCACTATTCGTAAAGAAGGCAGTTAAAATGTAATCAGGTGTGGAGACATTGTGTGTGACATATTTCTGAGTTTTTAATTTTAAGAAAACTGGAAATAATTTCACTAAGCCTAATAGTTACTAGCAGTCAGAGTAAGTATAATTAAGGTCTTACATTAAGTATTGCGGACGGCGATGTTTGGAAGAGCCCTGTGCTCTTCTCATTTTGTTTCTGCCTCTGTGTCCAAGCGCCTGCTTTTGTGCTCTTGGGGTTGAGGGTGGAGGTTCTGTGAAACACCTTGAGGTCAGATTCAGAGACCTGAGCCTCCTAATCAACTCAGTTTAGATCTTCACTGTGCCTTGCCTTTATTCTCTCTGCCTTCTTAGGGAGATTAAAAACCAAAGCTTTAGTTTTGAAAAACATCTCTAGATTACCATACCAACGGTGCCGCTTGATGCCGTGATCATTCATGGTAACTCTAATGATGATGATACTGTGCAGGGTGTCTTCTGTGATAATCAATACCTTCTTCCTCGCAGGCGAAAAAAGTTGCTGTGACAACAGTGAGTCAACTTCTAGATGCCAGTGAAGATGTTTTCCAAAGAGCTGCTACTGCTGCTGATAGTGATGATGCCTTTGCAACGTAAGCACAATTCCAGTTTGGAAGGAACACTTAATGCAGTGCTGCTTACTTTCCTAGGTTACAGCATTAACAGAGGTGTCTTTCTTTCTCCCGCGGATACACTAAACGGCTAATTCTCTGGAGTGCAGACTAAAGCCGTAGCTTTCTAACTCCTCATTGCAGGAGTGGCCATGGGCTGGGGCGTAGAGTAACTGGGATGATTCAGATCAGGACTTGTTTTCCCAGCCTGAGCCTGGCATGGCCACTGCGTACATAATTCTTCCAGCTCCTTTCTCAGTGCACAGAACTGCAAATAACAGTATAGCTTTGCAAGACACATTTCCAGCTCCCCTGCACCCCCAACCCCACCCTAGTTCAGCTCTTCCCGAGATCCTAGTGTAGTTTGATTAAGCTTTCCTTAGCTTTCCCAAGGCTACACTGAAAAAAAAAAAAGAGGATCCAACTCTGCCTGCTTTCTCTCTTTCGGATTCCTATGTCACGGATTATGTTTGGTTGCGCATTTATACTAAAACTTGTGTACTTTGTTCATAGAGGTCTCTCACTAGGATTCAATGTGTTTTTATCTTCTATACAGTTTTCTTAACTCTTTAAAAATTTAATTAAATATGCATACTCATTATAGAAAAAGAAACTATGTAGAGGAATGAAAATTTAAACATCGTCTCACCTTAACCTGTTGGTATATATTCTTCAAGATTTTTTCCTCTGTGTGTGTATATCCTACTACATACTCTTTTTTTTCTTTTAAGATTTTTTTGATGTGGACTATTTTTTAAAGTCTTTTGTTGAATTTGTTACAGTATTGATTTTGTTTTATGTTTTGTTTTTTGGCCACATGGCATGTGGGATCTTAGCTTCCCGACCAGGAATTGAACCCACATTCCTGCATTTGAAAGTGAAATCATGACCGCTGGACCACCAGGGAGGTTTCTACTACATATTTTTTTAATTTAGAACTTGTTTTTGTCACTTTATAATACCTTATAAACATCTTCTGAATATAAATACCTATGCATCTACATCATATTTTAGATTACTGCATAATATGAGTGAACTGTTATTTAAGCAGTTCTCTGCTGCTGAACATTTAGATAGCTTCAGGTCTTTTGATATTTTGAGCAATCAGCATTCTTGTACACAATCTTTGTTTGCATGACCTATTATTTCCTAGAAGTAGTTCTCAGTTCTCTAATAATTATGACCAATACCTATTTAGTGTTGAGTCTCCAAAGTGGAAGATGCACAAAAGCAGGAAGCAGAACATTCACAAGATTATACTTCTGAGAGATGGCAGTAGCGGTGTAAACAATTGAACTGGTATATTTCATGACTTCAGATTTCACTGGGAGTCTGGACCCTTCTCACTGGCAGTGTAGATGCTCCCATTTTTCTTGAAGCTGGAGAAGGAAGCACCTGTGAGATCCAGAGTCTGTGTTCAGTGAACTCCCTCCAGAGCTGGAGGCTCTGTGTTTGCAGTCTTGCTGGAGTCAGAGGGGAAGAGTGGATGTTTTTGGTGAGAAGGCTGAGGAAAGAGCCACTGTGGGATTCAGCTGAGAAAGTCACAGATCATGAGACAGATGAAAACACTGTCCCAACAATAAACATTTATGACTTTTATTGTCTTCTGGCATGGAAGGAAAACAAAAAAGGCTGTGTGATTTATGTGTTAATTCCAAATGGCATCAAAGAAGGTGTGTAAAGGAATAAATGAAACATTTAAATATAGGACATGTTGAAATATGAATTGATAAAACCACAATCAGACCCTCCTTCCTCCCGTTCTGAATTTCTAATCTACTTATTTTTCTAACGATGGGCTATCAGTTTACCCTGTCCCAGGTGATCTTTTGCGTAAACTGCTGTGGACTCAGGTCTTTATTCATATAGATAAGACTTCTATCTTCAGCTTCTAGCTCTAAGATCAGGTCACCAACCCTTTAGAAAAATCTTGGTGACCTGCCAGCAGAGGTACTCTCTCTCCTCTCTTCCTTGGAAGATTGTTCCTTGAGGCAACTCTTCCACTGACCTGAGACCAGGGTGCAAATTCTCCTGATAGACACCAACCTTCGTGGTGTATCTCACTCTAATTTTCCATTCTTTCATTCCCAGGGGAGGGAAATAGCTTCCCTTATTTTCAACAGGAATAATTAAGCCTCTCATTTCAAATTTGTATTTGTTCTTACAATGATATGCTGTCTTTCCCCAGTATACATGGGAGGTTGGTTCCAGGACCACACTCTCTCTTACCTCATCTGCTCCCGACAGATACCAGAATTCCCAGATGCTCAAGTCCCTTATATAAAATGGTGTAGTTGGCTCTTTGTATCATCAGGAGGCTCCGCATTGGCAGATTCAACCAACCACGGATGTGAAACCTGAGATAAGGAGGGCCAGACATAATGACCTCTCTGGGCCCTGTTAAAGCCAGGCTTTTCTGATATAATTGCTGCACTAATGGAAGATTCCTGAGTGAAAGGGGATCTGATTGCTTCTTCTAGTCATTTGTACCAGGTTGATGGCCAGTCTCCTGACCGGCAACCCACCTATCATCCGATCATAATGACAAGAGGAGGAAAGAATAATATGGGAGGATTAAACGCCTTACACGTGGCCAAGGCTAGAGCAACCCTTAAAAACGGCAAACACTCCCACGCATCTAGCACATTTTCCCTGTTAGTCTTCAATGCCTGAAGAAGCTTCTCTTAGTGTCCCCAGTGTTTCACAGGTACTGAGCTTTTGGTGGATGCTCAGCAGATGCTGTTGGTGGAATGAATTATGTTCCTAGCAGGCTGGAGCCTTGTTAGGTGTTCCTCCTGTTGAAAGCAGCTCTGGGGTTTCATTGTTATTCATTAAGTGGGAAATATGTAGTGTGAATCGCTGAAAATTACAGAAAATAGTATTATGAAAGGAAAACTTTCGCAACAGTGACTTTACTTGACTGTTTCCTTATGAATGGTTACCACATTCTCTTTATGAAATTTCTTTAATTATTTAAAATTTTCTTTTTTTAATGTTACTTGGGGAAGGGAAAAGATATATTAATGGCAGGAATAAAGTTTCAGAATGAAGAATAATTACATTTTAATGAAATTTTTTCATTTCTGGGAAAATCAGATTGAACCTGTTGTCTTAGACATAGACATTTTGTTTTGTCAAGAACAGAAAAAGTGCAAATATTTTTATGGGAAACAGGAAAAAGAAACAATCTTATGACTTATTTTTGAAAGTCAAAGTCACTCAGTCATGTCCAGCTATTTGTGACCCTGTGGACTGTAGCCCACCAGGCTCCTCTGTCCATGGAATTCTCCAGGCAAGAAAACCGGAGTGGGTTGCCACTTGCTACTTCAGGGGATCTTCCAGACACAGGGGTTGAACCCAGGTCTCCCACATTGCAGGCAGATTCTTTACTGCCTAAGCCAGTTTATCT
Source organism: Cervus elaphus (assembly GCF_910594005.1). Lineage (NCBI taxonomy): Eukaryota > Metazoa > Chordata > Mammalia > Artiodactyla > Cervidae > Cervus > Cervus elaphus. The sequence goes on from NC_057845.1 coordinate 43,997,326, forward strand.
TTGGAGAACACCAAATTAACAGATGCCCTCAGCTCCCTCCCATTGTCCATCTGATCTATCTGTGAACTTATCCAGAGCAGAAACAAGCATTGTGAAAAGCTGCAATGCTTAGTTAATAGCTGAGGCAATGAGCTCGGTGTCCCGCTCCTCCATAATTCCCTATGAACTGTCACCTCAGGAGTCAGCACTTAAATGGTTTGAAATCCGTGGGCTTTGGGTGAGAGGAGAGAGTTAAAATACGTGGATATTGAGTCTCAACACTGGAGAAACAAGAATCACGTGACTGGTCAATGGGAGGGCGTGGCAGTGCTGTCCTTTTATGAGAAGATCAATATAACAAAGACTGTTTCTACTGGGAAATCTGTCCTCCTTGAATTCCAGCTTTCTGGCATCTGTATCCAAGGTACCCTACAGTACGAGGAGTTTACCAGAAAACTTTCGGCTGTTCTTAACGGTACATTTGTAGTTTCATTGCCTCGTGGTCAGGAACCATGTCCTGTATAACTTTATTTTTTAATTTATTTTTAATTGAAGGATAGTTGCTTTACAATATTGTGTTGGTTTCTGCCATACATCGACATGAATCAGTTAAAAAAAGAAGAAGAAAGTACATGTAACAAAATAAGACTCTGATTAAAAAGAAAATCAATCTTGTTACAGGATCGTGCCAATATTGTGATTGCTTGAGTTCTGTGGGCATCCCTTGCTGCTGGAATGTGGGACACACACAACTGATTTTATAACAAGTCTCAATAATAGTGTGTTGTTACATTTTTTTTTCTATGCAGGCTTATTGAGCAAATGGAGACATATTCCTTGTCTTTGGGCACCCAGCCATTGATAGAACCTAATATAGCAATACAGTCAGTTAATTTCTCTTCAGGAGGCAATGAGGGGTCTACAGGTGTTCTGTTCACTGTACTGAAAGGTGAGCTGTTTGTTTCATGTTCTTGTAATAGCAGAGAATATTCTGCTACCAATAATGCTCTATTCATGAAAGTGTAGACTTTTATAAAATTCTGCCTTTTCTCCTTCTCATAGGAGCTAGCGATTCTCTGACTTTTGGTTCCACGTCTGTAGAGGTAGACGTAGACAAACTGAATCCCGATGAACAGGCTGAACTTCAGATCTTGCTGAACACCTCGAAAAGTAGGTCTCAAATTACGTTACTTGAAAAATGCACTCAAATTCATGGAATTAACAGCTTAAAGTCCATTGAGCAAGAAATTATGTTTACTTAAGTTACATACTGAATAATTTGCATGTGAATATGTTTGAGCTCTGACAAATTTTGGTAATCTCAAGTCTATTATTCTAGGCCACAGAGATGATTTTTTCCCCCTGTCTTTCTTTTCAAAAACACTGGAGGGTGACAGAATTGAAATGCTCTGGCTTATGAACACAATCTGTTTTCCACCAAAAATGTAGCCAAATGGCTCAGTTTTATACTTAAAAATACACTTAAAAAGTACTCAGTCATAAACTTTGCCCATGTTTACTAGTGGAATGGTACTCACAGGCTTAAATTCATCCTATTGACTTGTCCTTGGGATACTTTATGTAATTGACAGTCATCATGTAGCAGTACTGATTTTCAGTTATCTCCTAGTATGGTGCCCATCATGAGCTCCTTATCATCTTGCATATAACCTTTTAGAAATTCTTGTGTCTAATTTGTCATGGCTGTACTATTCAAAGTCTAAAACTGACAATTTGACTGCAATAAAACAGACTGAATGCACACATTTACTTTTATTTTCTCTCCAAATAAAAAATCCAGTGCCAAAAAGTACATATTTTAGAAAGACTAAATTCATAATTCTCATTGGTTATATAATTCTAATTGGCTAACTGATTCTTACAAATATCTTCCCTCCAGTCTTTTACTTGGTAAAAGTAAATAGTAGCTATCTTTTACTTGGTTTTTCATGTCATTTATCATACACAAATTTTACTTTATAATGCAGTCCAGTGCATCAATCTTTTTTTCTATAACTGGTATTTAAATCCATTGCTCTACTAAAGTCACAATTATAGTCTTCTATATTGTCTTCTGAATATTTTTAGTGTTTAATTTTACATCTAAGTCTTTAATGAATCTGGAATTTGTGTTTGTGTTTGGTGAAAGGTAGATATAATTTTTAATTTCATATAAACTATCATTAGAATCAAATGGGTTGAAGTAACACTGTCTAGAGTCAAAGACTCAGGTTGGACTAAAAGGAGCATGTTTTTATATTAAGTTTTTTAAAAAGACTTCAAGATTGAAGTGTATGAGCAAAACTTATTGGAAATACAAGGTCACATCAACAACCTTGTGTTATAGGGAGAAATACAGAGTTACTCTAGAAACTGAAGATCAAGTAGACAAAATATAGCTAATAAATTTGACCTTTATATACATTTGTGTGTGTATGTAGTTTTATAGACAGAAAATAGATAATAAAAATTATTTTCAAATATCTATGGAGTGCTTCAAAAACTATTAGGCCAAATAGAAAAACTTACACATTTTACCTATGGCCGATTCATGTTGATGTATGGCAGAAACCAACAGAATATTGTAAAGCAATTATCCCTCAATTAAAAATAAGTTAATTAAAAAATAAAGCTATACAGGACATAGTTCCTGACCACAATTCAATGAAACTATAAACGTACCATTAAGAATAGCCAAAATTTTATCCAATTAGAAATTTTAAAATACCATTGTTAGAAAGGAAATTAAAGGACAGATTACAGATTACTTGAAAATTAGTAGCAATGAGAACTCCATAGATGGAACCCTATGGAATATGGACAAAGATGTAATTAAAGGAATGTGTATTTCCCTTAATAAATCTATTCGATAATAAGAGAAATTGTTAAAAAATAAGCATTCACCTAAAGAGGCATAAAAAGTAAAATAAATTGCTAGCAAATCTAGAAAAGAGGAATTAATAAAATGGCATAAATTAATAAAAATGGGACATAATTAACAAATGCTAGATGGATAAACAAAATATTGATTCCATGAAAGGCTAATGAAATATACACAAGCGTCTGATAAATTTGATCAAGAAAAGAGAGAGAAAATATAAGTAAACATCAAGGAGGATTATATCTTGAAATATGGAGATTCTTTTAAAATTATAAGATAATGGTAAGCATAATTTGTTCTAGTGAATCTAATTATCTAGATGAAAAGATAATTTTCTAATAAACAACCAGAATACTGTAGGAGTGAGGAGAGGGGTGAGTAGGGAATTTCATTTTTTAAATGTATATACTTATATGGATTTGGGTTTTACATCAAGCATGTCATTCTTTTATAAAAATAAGATTAAAAAGCAGCCATACTACATTACGGTTAACTTTGTCACTTAGTGTGACAGAGAAGGAACAATTTGGCGGGCTCAGTGTGACGTGAGAGCTCTTCAGAAGCCAATGTCTTTATTTCCCAGAAGAGGACAGAGCAAAGTGGGGGCTGTGGAGGATGTATGGGAGGCTGTCAGGGCCTTACCTACCAATCTCTCAGAGCACAAGACTGATATGCTGGTCCCATCACCACCATTCTAGTTTTCTCTGTACTTGTATATAATATCTATGTGTGTATGTATATACACACAGAGACACATGCGCACACACACAAATACATGCAAGCTTTTCACTTGTAAAAGATATCAGAGTTTAGGGAATTTATTCAGCTAAAATGTATCTTCATTATTGCTTCTGTTGTTTTAAATCTGGCCCAGAGGTCTGTGAAGTGTCAGGAGGCAGCTCAAAGGGGGCTCTGTTTGACCATTGCCATGGCCAGCAGCCCCCTGCTGCAGCCATGCTCTGGTAGGGTCTCTGAGAAGCAGCGGACCACTTTTTCCAGTGTCCTGAAGGAATGTGTCCCAGTCATCTTTCAGCCTTGGGGAAAAAGCCTGTGATTGTCCTGAAATAGCGAAGACCAGTCGTTCAAGAGCTGATGGAAAGTATTTACTCCTTTGAAAGAATCCCTGCTATGCGTAACTTGAGCTGCTGGCTCTGTGATTTAATAAACTGGTCTCTGCTCAGTCCCTCTGAATAGGAGCCAGACCTCCCAGAGCAGTCCTCTAGGCACTGCTGTCCTGATGCTCACTCTCTGCTGTTTCTTATTCGATGACTGTCAGTGGGGCAGCAACATGGTCTTGAGCTACCTGCACATTATGTTCACTGTCTCACTGCATAGAAAGCAAGGATGTTTACTTTATACATGAGATCCTTTTGGTATTTTTTTTTAGGTGGATTAGGCAGAAATTATGGTTTCCATTTAGAATATAAGGAATCTTAGGAAAAAAATGAATGTGGGTGGAATGGCCAACCATATGTTATATGTGTTAATTAGATGCTACTGTTAAATAAAGGCAGCCAGCAGACCTTTATCTTCTGTATTTCACTTGAGTGTTAAGCAGTCAGGCAGCTCAGTGATGGCATGGGACTTTCTTACTTACCCTAGGGTTCCCTTATTGATTTTAGTGTCTTTTTCCCCCCTCACAGTTAATGTCAAGGCATGTGGCTTTGTAGTGTATCAAAACAACAAGCTTTTCCAATCAAAAACTTTTATAACTAAATCAGACTTTAGTCAAAAAATTGTCTCAAGCAAAACAGATGAAAACGTGGAAGATCAGAGTGCTTCTGTTGAAATGGTCTTTAATCCAAGGGTGAGTCTTCCCATTAACAGAAATAATTCAGCCCACTCTTGAAAAGCAGGGACAGTTTGGGCAAAAGAAATCCACAGAACACCTCTTTGAAAGTTTGTATGATAGGACTGACTTTAACTTATCCCCCATCCATATTTTTATCACACTAGCTAAGTGCAAAATTAATTGCTTTGAATTCTATATCCTCTTTCTTCTCCTTAATCTGTAATAAAGATGTTATGCTTTGTATCAGTACATATCGTACATAATCATACAATTGATTTCTCATTCGGGTAGCTCAGATGGTAAAGAATCTGCTTGCAATGCAGGAGACCTGCGTTCAATCCTTGGCTGGGGAAGATCCCCTGGAGAAGGGAATGGCAACCCATTCCAGTGTTCTGACCTGGGAAATCCCACGGACAGAGGAGTCTAGTGGGCTCTACAGTCCATTAGGTTGCAAAGAGTCAGACATGACTGAGTGACTAAAACTTTCACTTCAGGCTTATCTTAGCCTAATGATTTTTTCCACACAGTTAAGCATCTTGAAAAAATCACTTGCCATTGTTTTATTAATTCACAGTACAACCGAACAGAATTCCAGCTTCATTCCTATGCCTGCGTCTATTGGAATTTTTCCATGAAGGATTGGGACACACACGGCTGTCACAAACGGGGGGCCACTGATGGATTTCTATACTGCTACTGCAACCATACTACTAACTTTGCAGTATTAATGGTAAGGGTTTACATGGTAATCTCCTTCTGGACAAGAGTTTTACTTATACACGATTCTGTTGTGTGCTGATTGGAGATAACTTGGGGATTAGTTTCCATAGACACTCAACTCAACGTAGATTAAATGGGAAAACAAGGAATGAAGTTAGAGAATGGGAGAAAAAAGTGCTGGTAAAGGCAATTAGAATAGAGCTTTTTGCAAAATAGTCTCAAGATAGATGAAGTCAGTACTGTGTATTTAATAATGAGAAGGGAGCCCATGTGCAAAAGAGGAGCTGACAGACTCCATTCAGCTAACTTGCATGTGTAACTTGCATGTCTGAAGCATGAAGTTGCTACAGCCAGAGCTGAGTGCTAAAGATGGGTCAGTATGTACATAGCTGTGGGTGAGTTTGAATAAGTTACCCAAGCTTTTTCCATTATAATCATCTACGTTACTAAGTGTATGCCAGAAGGTAGGAGAGGAAGAGCTTACTTGTCCTCTAGTTACTCTATGTGTTCTTTTCACTCTGGTGCTACGCTGTGTGAGCAACTGGTCACGGCTTTGGTATGCAGGTGTTTACACACCTCTTGAGAGTTCTTGAACCGACCTTTTTAGGAAGAGGAGCTTCATTTATTGCATTTCCAGAAACCTATTATTCTGGCAAAAGGAAAAATATTTATTTTTCATGCTAGATGGAATGTTTTTATACTGCAGTGGAATGGGGAGGGATGCAGACTGTCTTCTCCTTATTAAGGGGCTCTTAACACTATAAATCTTCCAAAGAAGTGGATGTTTTAATTTTCTGTTAGCTAAGAAATACTCGTATTTGGGAAGCTAATGGGGATCACAATATACTGGTATAGCATAAAATATCAAATTAAAGAGTCTTGCTTTTAAAATATTTTTGAAGTAATTATCATTTTCTTATTTTAATTACCAAATATTTAAAATTCATTTTGATTATTTTATAATTTGCATTATAGAGAGATCTGCTTTCTCAATCAGAAAATGGTAAAGATAAAATTCTAATGTTTTTGATATCTTAAGATCATTAGTATTACTGAATAGCTGTGTAAAACTCAGATTGCTTTACATATTAAATGATACAGGTTATATGTTCATAGTTTTTTTCCTCCTGTTTTGAGGTCAGACTTTCAACTGTTCTTACTAATATCTGAATCTGCCTCAATGCCCACATATTAATATTTATCATTACTTTTGAGTTGCAAAATTTTTAAAAGGTGATTAGAATTGTATTAATATATAAAGTTTAAGAGCAGATAGACTCTGAGTGAACAGATGATTTCTAAGATCTAAATATCTATATATTCTATGATTCTTTGTCATCTACTTAGTATACTACATGTAGGAAGTAATGTGACGTTTTTGCCTTATAATTTTTTTATTTTTTTAACATAATTTTGTTTGTATTTATTTGTTTTTAGCCATGCTGGGTCTTTGTTGCTGCCCGGGCTTTTCTCTAGTTGCGGTACACGGGCCTCTCGTTGTGCTGGCTTCTGTCGCTGAGGAGCGCAGGCTTGAGGGTGTGAGGGTTTCAGTAGCTGTGCTACTTGGGCTCATAGTTGGTGCCTGGGCCTAGTTGCCCCGTGGCATGTGGGATCTTCCCAGATCAGGGATCAAACCTGTGTCCCTTGCATTGGTCCCTTGCATTGAATCTGCAAAGCAGATTCTTTACCACTGAGGTAAAGCCCTCAGGAAAGCCCTTATGATTATTTTTAAAATGAAGTTTATTTTTATTTTTTTCCTACTAAAGCAATACATACTCAATGCATATAGAGTGAAAGTCTACTTATTAAGCAGAAATATACTGATATGGAAAAATGTTTATGATATTTAAACATTAAAATAGCAATTTGAAAATAGTCTGATTATGTTAACAACACCCTGTATATTTGTGCAAGAGACGTAGATAATATTTGTAAACACATTAGAAAAGGTCGCCTCTGGGGAATTCCCTGGTGGCCCAGTTGTTACGGTGTGCTTTCCCACTGCAGGGGGCACGGGTGTGATTCCTGGTTGGGGAACTAAGACACCACAAGCCACCTGGCAGAGCCAAAAATAAAAATACACCTCTGGAGAAGAGATGGTAGAGTTTGATGTGGGGTAATATCAGTAAAGAGGAACTTGTGTGTTTTAAAATTATATCTCTATGTTTAAGTTTCATGTTTTATAAATAAGCATATACAGCTTTTCTAATAATAACAATTTTGAAAAATTAAAAAGTACAGGCAGGCAAAAATAATTCTGTACATATGTCTTTATTCACCCAGTGACCACCATTATTACCTCTCCACATTTCTAAGAGTACATACTCATATGGAACATACTTTTCTGAGACTGTAAACTAAAATACTGGGGTGATATAGATATATTTCACAAAGGTTAGGTCCCCCTTTCCAAAAGCAAAAATGAACAGAATCTTGTGAATATCTTTTCATATCCAGAAAAATATTTCTGCAACTTTATTTTTAGTACATGAGCTTAGATGTGCAGGTTTCCCCTTGGATTACAGTTGTGCATACAAATAATGTAACAGGTAAATAACACAACTCTAGCCAATTTAGATAACACAAACAACTTTGATTTTAGACATTGAGGAATAGTGTTTATGTCTTCCCTCACTGAATTAGATAACTGTTCCCAAGCTGCTATTTCATGAATACTGCTTAGAGATGAAGGGGTTGATTTATTTCCTTTTAAAATATATCTTTATATAAAAAGACATATCTGGATATTTTGACCAACATATTTGACTGTTTTAACCAATGTAACTCTTTACAATGTTGACTTTCATAGATATTTCAGAGTAGCTATTTTAAAATAATGAATCTTAACTTATTTTCCAGAGTTTCAAAAAGAAATATAAATATCCTGAATCACTAGATGTATTTTCCACATTTGGATGTGCACTGTCCATTGCTGGTCTGGCTCTCACAATTATATTTCAGATCGGCACCAGGTAAGAAGAGAAGCAAGCTCATCTCTTGAGAGAAATTGTTACCCTGATATTATTTCCTCTCAGCATATTTCCGTTAGAATACAGCCTCTTGGAACTAGAAAGGAAATGAGATTTAGTTCATCATTCTCATTTTATAGGACACTCAGCCCTGGAGAGGCTAAGAAATATTCATAAATAAATATATAACTACAAAATTTGTTAAGTGACTTGAAGGAAAATTACATACCATATTTATCAAGTAAAATTAATGTGGTCCTATAGCTCATTAATGGGCTTCCCTAGTGGCTCAGTGGTATAGAATCTGCCTGTCAAGCAGGAGACATAGATTTGATCCCTGGGTAAGGAAGATCCCCTGGAGAAGGAAATGGCAACCCACTCAAATATTCTTGCCTGGAAAATTTCATGGACAGAAGAGTCTGGTGGGCTACAGTCAATGGGGTCACATAAGAGTCAGATACGACTAAATAACAACACTAACTCATTAATGCCATAGTTCCTTAGTATTGAACACTTTCACTTTCACTTTCATACCATAATATACAGAGAACTATGATACGTCGTGAGTTTTAAAGAGTACTTGGATTTACACCCTCAAATTATATCTTCAGATGAAGGAACAGTCCTCTGGCATGTTTTACATTGTGTTTAGTTGCTCAGTCTTGTCCAACTCTCTGCAACCCCATGTACTGCAGCCCGTCAGGCTCCTCTGACCATGGGTATACTCCAGGCAAGAATACTGGAGTGGGTTGCCACGCCCTCCTCCAGGAGATCTTCCTGACCAGGGATCAAACCCAGGTCTCCTGCATTGCAGATAGATTCTTTACTGTCTGAGCCACCTGGGAAGCCCTCTTTTACACTCGGTTCAGTTCAGTCCAGTCGCTCAGTCGTGTCTGACTCTTTGCGACCCCATAAACCACAGCATGCCAGGCCTCCCTGTTCATCACCAACTCCCGGAGTTTACTCAAACCCATGTCCATCGAGTCGGTGATGCCATTCAATCATTTCACCCTCTGTCGTCCCCTTCTCCTCCTGCCCTCAATCTTTCCCAGCATCAGGGTCTTTTCCAATGAGTCAGCTCTTTGCATCAGGTGGCCAAAGTATTGGAGTTTCAGCTTCAACATCAGTCCTTCCAGTGAACACCCAGGACTGATTTCCTTTAGGATGGACTGGTTGGATCTCCTTGCAGTCCAAGGGAATCTCAAGAGTGTTCTCCAATACCACAGTTCAAAAGCATCAATTCTTTGGCACTCAGCTTTCTTTATAGTCCAACTCTCACATCCATACATGACTACTGGAAAAGCCATAGCCTTGATTAGACGGACCTTTGTTGGCAAAGTAATGTCTCTGCTTTTGAATATGCTGTCTAGGTTGGTCATAACTTTCCTTCCAAGGAGTAAGCATCTTTTAATTTCGTGGCTGCAATCATCATCTGCAGTGATTTTTGGAGCCCAGAAAAATAAAGCCAGCCACTGTTTCCACTGTTTCCCCTGTTTCCACTATTTACCATGAAGTGATGGGACTGGATGCCATGATCTTAGTTTTCTAAATGTTGAGCTTTAAGCCAACTTTTTCACTCTCCTCTTTCACTTTCACCAAGAGGCTCTTTAGTTCTTCTTCACTTTCTGCCATAAGGGTGGTGTCATCTGCATATCTGAGGTTATTGATATTTCTCCTGGCAATCTTGATTCCAGCTTATGCTTCATCCAGCCCAGCATTTCTCATGATGTACTGTGCATATAAATTAAATAAGCAGGGTGACAATATACAGCCTTGACGTACTCCTTTTCCTATTTGGAACCAGTCTGTTGTTCCATGACCAGTTCTAACTGTTCCTTCCTGACCTGCATACATTAGAAGCTCTGTTTTACATTAGAAGACCTTGTTGTGGGCCATAGAAATATAAACATATTGTGGACTAAGCATCACTTTGTCCACAGATAATTTGGTCCTGGCTGCCAGGCCATCTGCTGCATTCCTTTAGTTGTATCAGGTCACTTGGAGGGGGATACACAGGGCCTGGAAATTCCTGGAAATAGAGTTAACAAAAGGGCATTTCTGGAGAACAGCTGTCACCTTTGATTAGAACACAGTTTCAAGAAAGGAGGTATCAACCTGTTTTCTTGAACTCACTTCTTTGTGGGAATCAGATGAGGAGAGATTGTTTCTCTGATGTAGTTGGGAAGGTCTATCTACCAGCTGGCCCAACTGGGCTATGAGCTAGGTTTACATGGGTAATAATATCCTTTTGTCACCTCACGATTTCACTAGAGTTTCTTTTTTTGTAGCTGCTTTGTTTATTTAATTGTATTTTTCATTTTCAGGAAAGTCAGAAAAACCTCAGTCACCTGGGTGTTGGTTAGTCTGTGTGCGTCCATGTTGATCTTCAACCTCTTCTTCGTGTTTGGAGTTGAAAACTCCAATAAGAACATAGAGACAAGCAGTGGTGAGACCAGTGGTGCTAACCTGAGTGAGAATGAAATGCTCAGACAGGACACTGTTGTCGTCGCGAATCCCAAGTGCACTGCGGTTGCTGTCTTGCTGCACTACTTTGGGTTAGCGACCTTTGTCTGGATGGGACTCAGTGCGGCCCAGCTCTGCTTCCTGCTGATTAGGACCATGAAGCCACTTCCTCAGCATTTCATCCTCTTTACCTCTTTAATTGGATGGGGTAAGAGTTTGCTTCTCTACTTGCTCAGAAATTTAATTTTGTTGAAAGCATTTAATTTAGACAAACCCCTGTGGAAGACCTAGTAGTACCAGGCCTTCAGATAGGGGAGATGGAAAACCTAGCAATCACTGAGAGTGCCTTCTGTCTACTGAGGGAGTGTCTTCTGAGAAGAAGGCAGGTATGATCAAGGCATCTATCCTAAACACATTCTATGCTAACTTCAAAATGTTCATTTCCTTTAACATCTCTGTTAATTAGACTTGAAATTTAGACCACAGGTAATCAACCTTCTGGCTACTTTAAAAAAAAAAATATTTCAAGACAGTCAGAGGGTCTCTTTCAAGAAAAATAATTTGAAAAATTTAATGGGTTCCTGCAAAGGAGAGTTGTTTTAGTGTTATCTAAATTTAAATTTATTCAAATGAAAGAGGAATTGAGCCATTTAAGAGTGGACATTGTGTTAACAGTTACAAAAAGATTGGAAATGGTATAGGATTGGTACGCGTAGCCAACATTGAAAGGGGAAAAGAAAACACTGAAAAACTATGTCCACTGTTGAACTGCATCTGTAGATCACTTAGTACATTGTCTGTAGTGGAAAGAACAATACATCCTGAAAAAGATCAGATGTATAATTCATTCATAGTCTTTTATAATTAATCCCAGGCTTGAGTAAATTATTTATTCTGCGATTGTCTTTATCACCTAGGAGTCCCGGCTATAGTGGTGGCTGTGACAGTGGGAATTATTTGTTCTCAGAATGGAAATAATTCACAGTGGGAGTTAGACTACCGGCAAGAGGAAATGTAAGTTTTTATTTTTTTGAGTGTAGCTATTCAATGACATCGAGTCCAAAGGTCCTTGTAATATGCATCTCACCTTATAATTGTCATATTATAACTGTGTATTTTAAATTAACAAAAAGCACATTATATTTTAAATGTGATGACATGAATATTTCCTATGATAAATCCATTTACAGAAGAAGTAATTACCTTCCTTCTAAATTTATAAATGTGAACTTTTTAATATTAAATTTGTCTTCTTTCATTACCTCTGAAAATCATTGGGAACAAGAACTGTGATCCTTAGTAACCCCTTATCTTAGTCTCTTATCTAGAAAATGGGAATAACAATAACAGTAATACCTGCTCTGGGGTTACTGTGAGGGATCAAGCAAGTGTGAAAACAGTTTATAACTTGAGCACTCTCCATCCTTATGAACCAATTCTGTGTTGATACGATTATAGTGAGTGTTTCATGATGATTTATCATGCATAAATTCTCTCTGTGACTCCCGCATGAATAATTAACTGTCAATAATGGGAGTCCCTGCATGTACACATTGCTATATTTAAAACAGATAACCAACAGGGACCTATTGTATCACACATGGAATTCTGCTCAATGTTATGTGCCAGGCTGGATGGGGGGGGAGTTTGGGGGGAGAATGGATACGTGTACATGTATGACTGAGTCCCTTTGCTATTCACCTGAAACTACCACAACTTTGTTAGTCGGCTATACTCCAATACAACATAAAAAGTTTAAAGTTTGGGGAAAAAAACAATGGGAGTACCTGAATGCATGCTATTTGCTTGAGGAGATGGTATTTGTATGAGGAGATTGAGAAGAAAGCTAGGGTGAACTCTATGTGTAGTTCTGCTGCCAAATGGTAACGGCTTTTTAATTTATTTTTCCTTCTTACTTTATAAATGCAGTCATTCTTATCCTTGGATTCTGCTTTAATTCTCAGACCAACTTAGATCAGAACAGAGCTCTCGGAAATGTGCAAGTATACACAAGGGAAGGCTGTGGTGTCAGGGCGCTCACCTATTTCTAGGTCTGACCATGACCAAGTGTAAAATAGGGAGCTAACTGCCTGGCTTGACTTTAGCAGCCACATGCCCCAGACACTATTTTTTTTCCATTTAATTGAGATTAAATATCTTTTGATGAGTTTAAAATTTTTAATTCCACAATTGAAGATCAAGCGTAAGATGCAGATATCTCATGGGAGAGGTAATTCACTCAAATTGCATTATTATTAATTTCCCACCCTAACTAGCCACAGGGTTAGACCCACGCCTATAGAAGTCTTCAGTAGAAAGAGGCCTGCTGTCTTAAATTTATTCACACTGAGATGTAAAGAACTGGGAGCAGATTCTTTCCCGAGTACAGTATTAGATGTTAGGCAAGACGCTGGCAACTGAAAATAAGAGTTGGGAAGAAAGGAAAGGATGTGTAACATGAATATCAGCGTCATCTTGGACCCTTATCCTCCCTTTCCACCCGGTACACATGCATCAAGGTTCACATTTCTTCAGGATATGTTTAGAAAGAGGAAGGACTTTTTGGGTTTTCTTGAGTCATGCTCCCAGAAGTTGCTTCTCAATATACCATACTCCCTGCCCCCAACCGTGGCTCCCGGTTGTACCAGTCATGTCTGAAATCCCTACCCCAGTTCCCTTGATGTACTGCTGCTGCTTCTGCCAGGACCCAACTAAGGGGTGACTGCAGGACAGGCCACGCTCCTGCTTAACGCTCTATCCCCCAGATCTCTGTCCCACCATGTAGGCTGTTTCAGACTTCCCTGAAGGGTTATAGTAACCATTGGGACATTATCATGCTTGAGGGAGAATTTTCTGGAAGCTATGCTCTATCTGCTACAGCTATCTTTCCCCATGTTTCATGACAAAATCACCAGGGAGTTAAATGCTTCATCTGAGGTTCACCTATAATGCTCTTCAGACCTCAGGTTCATAGCCGTTCGTCAGATTCACCTTGGAGCTTGTGACTCTAATCTTAATTCTAGAAATCCCATTCCTACAAGGATTAGTCTCCATGTAGAATCCACCTGTCTTCTCAGCAGTGTCAAAATCTGAGTTACTAGTTTCAGAATAACTAAAGAGAGGCTCTTTTTGTGAGAACAAATCGATAATGACTATCTCTCCAAGTAACATGGAAGATGCGGGAGGGGAGGAGGTACCTCTTCCTCAGGCACACCTCTTCACGGCCTCGGGCATCCCAGCCTGTTCCCCGCCCAGGTCTCCCAATCTCTGTGAGGTAACTGAGGCCCTCATAGACATTTGTATGCATACACACACACACACCCCCCCCCCACCCACAGACACACACACACAACAAAAGTACAAACAGTGATTCTTAGAAATCATGTTATCTAAACAACTCAAGACTCAAAGAGACAAAGATAAATCTTTGTCTTAATGGTTTCGTAACTCACAAGTCTGTCTTTATCCAATAGAGCTGGATGTTCATTTTCTTTCTCTAGCCTATCCTCTTTTAAACTGTGTTTCTCTAGGCTGCTTGGGTCAGAAATCTGTCCATCTTTTTAATTTAAAACTTTGATGGCCACTTGTTTAGTCACCAAAGAAGTATCTTGAGATTTTACAGTACCTCTCAGTAGGATTTTATTAAATTCTTAGCCAAGTGCCCTCCTGTTTCTTCTGTGTAGGGGATTGTGAGGTTGGGGATGGGGGGGGGGGGGGGAGGGGGGTTGTCCTTTGGTTACAGATGAAAGGACAGGAAAACCAAAAACCCTGAAGATAAGTTTTGCTCTTTCTCACCATTTTACTTAAGGTTGGACCGAATTTATCTACTAATGGACTGTAAGCACTCCTTTTCACTTTTAAAATTCATAACAGAGATCTGAATATCATCACAATTTCCTCTTAAGTCATTCTTAGAAATATGATTTCTGACCTAGATGGGTGGGGTGGGGGATGGGAAGGAGGTCCAAGAGGGAAGGGAAGATATAAACATATAGCTGATTCACTTCATTGTACAGCAGAAGCCAACACAATATTGTAAAGCAGCTATACCCCCAAAAAAGAATAAAAAATAATAAACTTACTTCAATAAAAATTAATAAAATGAAAGTAAACTGAAAAACAAATAATTTCTAATAATTTAAATTGTAGCAACATTCCAGTGCAAAACAACTTAGAAATACTTTAGCATGTATAATAATGGTGTTTTACCTGCAGAAAACATAAATTAACTGATTGCCAAATATGTGCCAGGGCTTCTCACATTACTTCATTAATACCCCATTGTCTTCCTGACACTTTCCCATGACAGGGAGAAGTGGGTGGTGCATCTCCTGGGTTTCCTTCCCAAACTTGCTCTTCCCATCCATCATCTTCCCCTGCTCAGTTGGGGGTAACTCCATCTTCCAGGTACTCCAGCCAAAAGCTTTGGAGTCACTTGTAACTCTCCTATGTCTCTCATCTAACCTATCACTAGATCCTTTTGCTTTGCTTTTAAATGTATCTGGAATCAGACTACTTCTTGGCATCTCCTCTTCCTGGGTCTAGGCCATCAGACTGTTGCAGTAGACTCCTGGCCAACTTCCTCCTTTTGGATGCGCTCTTCTGTTATCCCTGCGTCTAAAGTAACACTTTAAACACTAAAGACAGATCATGTCAAGTTTCTCTTTGTCGCCAGGAGTACATTCAGTCACCTATAAAGCCCAGACATAATTTGCGTCTTTTTACTAATCCCATCTGCTTACATTGCTCTATTCCGGCCACGCTGGCCGCTTACCTGTTCCTTAAGCTCTCAGCTTAGAGCCTTTGTACTTGCTGTTCCCTTTGCCGAGAGCACCCTTCCCCTTCATCTACTTCAGACTTTTACTCAAATATTTTTTTTCCATAAGGGTTTTCCTGATCACTCTATTTAAAATGAAACTCTTCCTTCCCAATTCCCCTATGCAACACACACAGATACACATATATATGGTAGTAACTACCCTCACGACCTGTTTTATTTTTCTCCACAGCACTTGTTAACATCTGATATATAGTATATATTTTATTAATGCATCAGTTTTATTTATTTTTCCTGTACCAGAATAACTTCACTGAAGAAAGGAATTTTGGTATTTCATTCACTGTTAATATCTTGGTATCTAGAACAAGGTGGCACATAGCATGTACTGTATAAACACTTATTAAATGAATGAATTTATTCTTAAAACAATGCCAGGAGATGATTACTGCATTTCATAAATTAGGAAAAATATGCCACCAAACCTGCCACCAACAATAACGAGAAGACAAAAACAGATGCGATGAGGGCTTCCCTGGTGACTCAGTGGTAAAGAATCTGTCACTTGGTAAAGAATCTGTCTCCCAAGGCAGGAGACATAGGTTCAATCCCTTGTCTGGAGAACCCCACATACTGCAGAGCAGCCAAGCCTGTGCACCACATCTGTAGAGCCTGTGCTCCAGAGCCCGGGAGCAGCAACCGCTGAGCCCGTGGGCTGCAACCGCTGAGCCCACGGCTGCAACCGCTGAAGCCCGCGTGCCCGGAGTACGTGCTCTGAGACAGGAGGACCCACCACAGTGAGGGGCCCACATACGGCAGCGGGAGAGCAGCCCTGCCCTCTGTATCGAGAAAAAGCCCCCATAGCAACCGAGACCCAGCAGTCAGCACAGTCAGAAATAAAAAAATAACAACACAAAAACAGATGCAGTAAGATGAAAGAGCTAATCAAATAATTTTAATCATTAAACTTTTAAAAATGTCTATGCATGAGACAGTTTAAATAATTTATGGTATAATGAAATGATGGAATAATATGCAGCTGTGAAAATCATGAGGATAATCTTTTATATTCTGATATGGAATAATCTCCAAGATATGTTTTTAAGTAAAGTAAGAAGTATCATATGTTATCATCTGCTTCAGAATCAGGAAAATGTACACCTTTGCCAGTGTATGCATAGCCTAACTCTAGAAGAATACATAAGAAACAGTGAATACCACCAGAGATAAAAACTAGGTGACCAGAGATAGTTGTAGGAAGGGTCTTGTCTCTCTGTGATAATTTGTACCTTTAAAATTTTGAGCCATCTGAGTGTGTTACATATTCAAATATAAAATAAAATAATAATTTACTTAACATCAAACAGCTTGTAAGTGACAGAGAGGGACATTTAAATATAGGACTGCCTGACTCAGAAGTCCACTTTCTTTCCACTAGACCATACAGTCTCACAGAGAAATTTGGCAGAATCAATGGATTTCATTTTTATAGTCAGTTGAATTCTTGAAAATCATCTCCAATATATATATATAAGGCAAAGGGTTACTGACTTTTAGCAGATCTTTCAGCCAAGTGAATGTCAGTAGTGTGAACAGCATAGAAAAGAGTTTGTATACTTTTTTTAGTTTGCTGAAATCATTTATTTTCTCTCCACAGCTGCTGGCTGGCAACTCAAGGAAGCAGTGGTCTGATAGCAAGTCCATTGTTGTGGTCATTCGTTGTACCTGTGACCCTTATCCTCATCAGCAACATTGTTATGTTTATTATCATTGTAATCAAAGTACTGTGGAAGAATAATCAGAATCTGACAAGGTAAGATTCCCAGTGAAAGAGAAGTTGTCAGGCGTGGTTCATATAGTACATAATATAGCACAGTAATACATTCACTGCTCCTGGAAGAGATTTCAGACTCCAGGAAAATGCAAGAATATGTGGTTTGCAGCACAGATTTTTTTCTTACACTTTGTCTCGGAAAGTGGATCGTCTCATCTTCCAGCATTGATACTATAATGTGAGTCTACTGCATTACTTAAGTTACTTTTGTGCTATATAAGCCTAACTAAAAACTAAACCCAGAGGCATCAAGGAAAAAATTTTATCTCCCAGTCCCAAATATTCATGAGATCAGATTTGAATAATTAAAAATATGAGAGGGTTGTGAGGAGATGCCAGTGACTGTATTTTCATTTCACAAACTGGTAACTGTAGGTTATATTTTACATGTATTGCCTGAATCACATAATGACTTTAAATTTTTGAAAATTAGTTGCAAACATAAAAGCTGAAAGATTTCACTTAAAAATTATATTTCCTCTTGGAAAAAATTAGAACCCACATTGGGCCCACATTCCCTGCGGATAGGGTGTGCACTGTCTGGTTTATTACTTCCTGTGAACTAATTATTCCACTCTGTAACCTTTATGACCTCAATAAGTATTTTCATTGTCATCACTGATATCCAGAAAGAGCTTTGATTGGAGAGACAAAGAACAGAAACTATTAAACACATACAGTCCTCCCACTTCCATATCCTACAGAATGAATTGGTTAGAACACAGTGCTAATGAAGCTATGAATTCAGGCTTAATTCTATAAGACTGCTTAATCCAAGTAGACTTACTGTAAGTATATCTGTGAACTTCGTTGGTCACTAAATAGATCTATTTTGTATGAACAGATGGCTGAAAAACAATCATAATTAGTATGAATGTAATCTTCAATGTGTACTTTACCAGTCAGGAGTAATTATCATATTTCCTATATGGATGATAGCCTATATTGAGGGGAACTGTGGGGAAAAGACTATCACTTGCATTCATTCAAACATGTTTCTTAGCAGTGAAGAAAGCTTTGGTAAAGTCTTGTTAGCCTAACTGTGAATTCTTAAATTTCCTTTATACAGAGCAGTATCATTTAGGCCATAGCCATCAAACAGATTCATTTCAAAATTTTGACTGACAGCCCATGGTTCTTAAGTTGACTTATTACAATGAAGAGTGGGTTACAGTTTAATTTTTAACAAGTTATCTTCTATGTATCGGTTCAGTTTTGCTGTATAACAAATTACCCCCAAACTTAGCAGTTTAGCCTGACTGATGTTTATTGTTTGTCGTACGTTTGAGTGTTGGTCAGGTGGTTGTTTTGGTCTGGGCCAGTGTGAATGCTGGTGGATAATCCAGGATGTCACTTTCATGCTGATGTTGGTAGCTGACTGGGATTGAGTGGGAACTACTTAGTTAGGGAAGCTTATCTCTGCTCCATGTGGTCTCACTGTCCATTAGAAACCAGTCCAGGTTTCTTCACATAGTACTCTCAGGGCTTCAAAGAGCACTAAGAAAAGGCATACTCTGATGAGCAGAATGCTTTCAAGCCTCTGTTTGCCAAACAAATGCTGATGATGTCCCACTGATCAAAGTAAGTCATAAGGCCCAGCTCAGATACCAGGAATATGGACAGCCTGACAGGAAAGGCTACACTTTAAAGGCTTATCAACCTATAGCATGCAAAGGTCCCAGATCCCCGAAAAAGGAATTACTGATCCAGTAGTGATAATCACTAAAATCAGATTTCATTCCAAGTAAAAGTTGATTCTTTGTGAAATTTGCCTGTATTTAAGGAAGTGTTTATGCTTGAGCTTTTAAGCAGATATCATTGTTTTGTCTTCTTTCCTTCTCTTCCTTCCTTCCTTTCTTTCTCTCTCTTTCTTTCTTTTCATATACATATATTTTATCCAGGGTGGCATAGGTTTTTCTACCTGAAGCATAATGTTGTTTAATGAACAGTGTATATGTGGAGCTGAACATGTATTTTCAATAGGAGGTTAAATTTTAATGATATTAAAAAGTAAGAACCTGAATTGAACCCTATTTTCTTTCTTGCTTTCTCTTATTTAGCACAAAGAAGGTTTCATCCCTAAAGAAGATTCTTAGCACATTATCTGTTGCAGTTGTCTTTGGAATTACCTGGATTCTGGCATACTTAATGCTAACTGATAATGATGACATCAGGGTCATCTTCAGCTACATATTCTGCCTTTTCAACACAACTCAGGTATGGTATGGATTAGTCTGAAGGTAGCAGACATGCAGTGGCAGAGATGATACCACCCTGGATCAAACTTTTCTTGTCTTAAAACTCTCTGAAGGTCACTGCTTAGTTAACTCTAGGTGACTCTATTTTTAACGCACTTTGAGGAAAGGGGAAGAAAAATGTTTTTATGGCTTATCTACTACATCCTGTCCTGAGCTGGAGTTCATGGAATATAATTGCAATAGAGCTGGACCATGTTAGTCCTTCTCCAAGCAGAGGAGGTTCTGTCGAGCAGCTAGCCTGGCGAGCACCTCCTTTCCTTCTCTCCCATGAAGCAGGTCCAAGGAGCCTCACTGTGGCTAGTATGGTCAGTGTGGCTCTGGTCCCTGGAGCCTGGACCCCTGTGGGGTTGGCTGAATTTTTTCTTTCTCTCTTTTTTGAAATTTTATGAATATTTAACTTTTAAAAAACTTTATTGAAGAATAATTGGCAATAATTGCTTTGAAAGGAACAGAACCTTATGAAGTTGTTTTTGTGACATACGTAGGATGTCACGTGTAGGACTGAAGATGCTTTTATTCTTGAGTCTTATCTCAAGAATATATTTAAAATAATAAATCTTCTAAAAATGTCATTCATACTTGCTTAAAATATCTGAATTGAAAATTTATATTCTTTCCTTCTTTGGAAACCATTCTCTTAACATTTTGCGAGTATCCACTGTGAGAAGCTCAAAATTTAGATTAAGAATTATGGTCACCTTCTAATTTTCATCATGAAAAAATAATCATATAGATGAATCCAAATGGTAACTGAAAATAAAAAATTTCGTTTGACTTCAGAACATTTTTGTTTTTATTCATTCATATTTGTGTATTATGTATTATTGTTCTTTAGCTCCTAAGTTGTGTCTGACTCCTTTGTTATCCTGTGGACTGTAGCCTGCCAGGTTACTCTGCCCATGGGACTTCCCAGGCAAGAATACTGGAACTGGAGTGGGTTGCCGTTTCCTTCTCCAGGGGATCTTCCTACCCCAGCAATCGAATCCGCATCTCCTGCATTAGCAGGTGCAGTCTTTACCACTGAGCCACCAGGAAGCCCATGTATTATATGGGGGGAATGTCAAAAGTTTAAGATAAAACAAGGAGGCATTATCGAAAGACTTACCTTAAGATCAGGAATTTCTCTCTGTGCTTCTTATTCTGTGCCTCTTCCTGTAGTGAACATTGACTTTTGCTCTGATGAAATATATTACAAGGGCTTTTCCATCAGTACACGGAGTTTCACCTTTTCTGAGCTGGCAGAGTGAATTTATATTTCAGTATAATTAAAGTACTCTTCTTTTTAGGTTGTTCCATATCTTGGCTATTGTAAATGTTGTTAATGAACATTCGGGTGCACATATCTTTTTGAATTATTGTTTTTGTTTTCTTTGGCTATATGCTCAGGAGTGAAACTTGCTTGATTGTATGGTCATTCTATATTTAGTTTTTTTGAGGAACCTCCATACTGTGTACCACAGTGGCTGCATCAGCTTACATTACCGCCAATGCCTTTTGCCAGTCCTTCTATATTGGCATGTCATGTTATTTTGACTTTTTAATTTTAATGAATTTCTCATTAATGATAGTATGTTTTTGGAGTAATTGTTTAATGGATAGTTAGTAAATACTAATGAGGACTTTTCTAGCTGATAAGTTTTCTTTAGGTACCATGGCACATGGATTCCAGATTAGCTTGGCATTTAATTCTTGGCAATAATTGTTTTTTTTTTCATTGACATTGCATAGACTTTACTGAGATTTTATGTTGTGGAAAAAAAGCTGAGACAGGTCAGAATTTTTTGTTCTTCTCACTCTTATATCACCCCTTAGAATATTTCTTGAAATAATTTTGAACTCATAAGAAGTTATAAAAATGGTACAGAGAGTTCCTATGTAGCCTTCACCCAGCTCCAGTGATAGTGTCTTATATGACTATAATATATATAATAACACCAAGGAAAGTGACATTGATACAATCCACATGGATTATTTACTTACAAGCTTCAAGTGTGGGGAGCTGTGTGCAGTGTGGGGAGCTGTGTGCAGTGTGGGGAGCTGCTTGGCTGTCTGAATTGCTGCCACCATGTTTAATGTTTGTAGGACCTCGCCCTCTATCCCAGGCAGCCCTATCAGGCATTTTTTGAGAATAATTCCATTAAACAAGAGATGTTTCAAAAGGGAGGGGATATATGTATACCTATTGGGGGCAGGAGGAGAAGGGGATGACAGAGGATGAGATGGTTGGATGGCATCACCGACTTGATGGACATGGGTTTGAGTAAACTCCGGGAGTTGGTGATGGACAGGGAGGCCTGGCGTGCTGCGATTCATGGGGTCGCAAAGAGTCGGACAAGACTGAGTGACTGAATTGAACTGAACTGATGGCTGATTCATGTTGAGGTTTGACAGAAAACAACAAAATTTTCTAAAGCAATTATATTTCAATTAAAAAAAAACAAACAAAAAAACAAAACAAAACAGTAGATGTGTGCCTGCCACCAAATTTGAATGGCTATAAGGCAGACCTTTACTGGTTGCAACACCCAAAGGAAACTCCCCAGAAGGACAATAAGTAGTGTAAGCTTAGTCTGGGATTGCCAGCCGAATCATGGAATTGTCACCTAAAGTGACTGGTAATTTAGAGAAGTATCTAAAAGAAGGTCTAGGCAAGGATATTTTCTCCTCTATGCACAGGAGAGACATATTACAAAATAGAGACTCATTACAAAATGTTAATACTTTATGGTAAAATTCAAGGCGGTCATTTGGCAAGAGCATTGAACTACAAGGAGATTTAAGCTATCTTTCAGCTTTACAATTAATGATTCATATGATTTTAGGAAAGTCACACAACCTTTCTGAGTGAGGCATGAAAAATATAAAATGAAGTGGGGCTGTTAACATTAACACAGTGTTTTACAAAGTGGGCCTGAATATTGCCTACACCAGAATTTACCTGATGTGTTAGAATGCTGATTCCCGAGCCTCACCCCTTACCTACTCAGTCAGAGTCTGTGACGTAAGAGCTAGAAATCTTTGTGCTAAACAAGGGCCCCAAGTGATCGTTACGGATACTAAGGAGTAGGAACAGCTAGCTTAGTTCACCTGGAAGGCTCCTTCTAGGTTTAGAATAATCTATAGTATCCCTTGCCAATATGTATTGATCCTATTAGTCAAACTCTTGGAGTTATCTAACCATAGCACCAGGAGTCTCCTGTAATGCTATTCATATGATATGATTCTAGAAATAATCTTTTTAAGTCTTGGGGCCTAGTAGATATCAATCTGGGAGACATCCATTGGTTTTTTAAAATAGCTTTAATATTTTGAAATAGTCTTACACAAGAAATTGCAGAGACAGTACAGAGTTCCCCTATACTCTTTGCCCAGCTTTTCCCAATGATAATGTCTTATATAACATTGTTAAAATCAAGAAATGAACATTGGTACAATACTCTCAACTCAACTATGGATGTTATTTATTTTCCACAAAGGATGTTAATGAGGAATTATCAGGGGTCTTTTAGATGCTATAATGTACTTTATATGACCTTTATATTACAAGCAAGAGGCAGAGTAGTGTATCAGATATTGGAGTTTTGGAGCCAAACATATAGTTAGTCCCAGACTCTACTGATTACTGGTTGTGTTCATTTTAGGCAAGTTACTTAATTTATCTAAACTGTAGTTTCCTTATCTGTAACACAGGGTAATAAACCTTATTTTATAGGGTTGATATTAGGACTAAATGAGAAGGATTAAATGATGAATATTGAATGAAAAGCATGTGTCTCATAAATAAGAATGCAAAAAGTGGTTCTAAACATTTTGAAAATGTATAGGAAATAGTGTTCAGTCTTCTATGGTTTAATTCCTTGTGCATATTTGGTTTTCTTATGTAAAGTACAGAAAAGCAGTGAATATAAGTGGCTTAAATTTTTTTTTGTCCTTAAATGTACCAAATTTCTAGTTATTTTACCAAAAATCCAAGAAATGTAGAATCATAGAATATTAGAACTGTAAGAAGAATTAGGGAACCCATGGTCAATCTACCCATGTTAGGAAACTGAAGATCACAGACATTAAAAAAAAGAACAAAGTTACTGTGGTATACTAAAATTAATATTTGGTCTTTGTCTTCAGTTCCTGGCACACAGGTCCTTTAATCTTTGGGCTCCCTGAGTGATGAGTGTTTTCTGCATGCTAATAAGATGACCAGTGACTGAGGTCCCTAGATAGCTTCAGGATGGAAGCTGGTCACCAGAAAGACCAAGGCTTGATTAGAAGTTTGGAACTTCCAGCCCAGTCCCCAACCTCCAGGGATGGGAGGAGGGTTGGATATTGAGTCATTCACCAACAGCTAATGATTTAATTGATCACATCTGTGTAATGAAACCTTTATAAAAGCCCCTAAATGAAGGGGTTTGGAGAGCCTGCAAGTTGGTGAACAGATTGAAGTGCTGGGAGGGTGATACACTCAGAGGGACCATGGAAGCTCCATGTTCTTGCCCTGTAATCTCTTCCGACTGGTTGTTCCTGACTTGTATCCTTTATAATAAAAATAGTAAGTAAAGCTCTGTCGTGAGTTCTGTGAGTCCTTCTAGCAAATTATCCAACCTGAAGTGGGGAGGCAGTAGTCAAGTTGAACAGAAGAGTGGATCGCCTGGGGACCTAAAACCCATGACCGGCACCATTATGAGGGCATTCCTGTGGGACTGAGCCCTTTGCCTGTAGGGTCTGACGCGGACTCTGAGTAGTTAGTGTCAGAATTGAATTGTAGGACACCCAGTTGGTATCAGAATTGGTTGGTGTCCGGAGGAAAACAAGCCTGTCCTTTGCACAGCCAACATGTGGCAAATGGGGACCTGAACTCAGGTCTCTTAAGTCTACTACTTACATACAGCTCTTCAAATAGGACAAGAACGTTGCCTCAGCCTTCATAGAAAAAAATGTACGTAGTGGTTGCTGACTGGTAAACTCCGGTTCTCAGCCACAAAGAAGGGTGGGGTGGCAGGGTGAAATACAATTCCTTCCCTGATTCTGTGTCTCAATACTTACCTAATATTAAACTTTTATTCTGTCTGCCAGGGATTGCAAATTTTTATCCTCTACACTGTGAGAACAAAAATCTTCCAGAGCAAAGCTTCCGAAGTGTTGAAGTCGTTGTCGTCCACCGCTGGCAGAGTGAAGGTGCTGCCGTCGATGCCACTGAGGCTGCGTGTGAGGATGTACAGCATGATCAGGTCGTTTCCAGCCCTACACGAGCGTTTCAGGCTGCTGGAGCCATCTACACTTAGCGAGGAGATGTCTGAGAGTGATCAAGTAAACCCAAGCATCTAGACAGTAAAACTGTTCCCTTTTGTGGCCCTCTTGTTATTCAGCTCGCTTTTTCTATTTCCTTCCTTTATTATCCAGTCTTCTCATAAAATCTCCCTCAGTATATTTTGCTTAAAGTTAAGACTTAGATAAAACTTGTTGTTTATTATCATCCGGAATGGTGGGTTTGGTAGTTTTTCTATTATTTAATAGAGTCTTACCCCAATGAAGTGAAGAATTCCACTCAGATTTCAAGATAAGTCAATTATCATTGCTCCCTACATCATAAAGTCTGTGTGACAAAGTTTGATAAAAATATAGAACCTAAAACAAATTATTTTACAATTTACCAAAAAGGACACGAAGAGAAAAATTTACTCCCCAGAACAAAATGGTTTCTGGTCAACACTACAAGGAGTTACTTGTATGCATCATACTTCTGATCTTTGAATATTTTAAATTTGTATGTGCTTATACTTTTATTTCCAGTCAAGAACTTTGCACTTATTTAACCTCTGGAAAGGGTTTTTTTTTTTTTTCCTGTTAAAACAAAAAGCATATTTTATGCCCAGAGGAATTGACTCCATGAGAATTGGGAAGTGAGACACAGAAAAATGAGCTGGTTGCTAAAGCCTCTATTTCCTTCCAGTTCTTGATACATCTATCCTTTTATTGATGAAATGACAGTGAGGCTCAAAAAATGAAAAGTTAGTCACTATCACCCCTTATGACTTCTTTTTTTTTTTTCATTTATTTAATTAGTTGAAGGCTAATTACTTTACAATATTGTAGTGGTTTTTGCCATACATTGACATGAATCAGCCATGGATTTACATGTGTCCCTTATGACTTCTAAAAGATCCAGCTGCTCATGAGGTTTCAAACACTTGAATTATGAATGGCTTCCTAAATAAAAAATGACCTCCCCTGGGTTGGAAAGAGTACTCCCACTGGACTTCAGAGATAGTCTTTGAAATGCTATGTTCTGTTTTGTCATAAACGAGGCACCTGCTGTGAGTGCCCTGAGCTAAGGGACTAACAAATGTCAAGTAAGCCATGGCATACCATTCTCACCACGCCTCAAAGAACATGTGTTTTCTATAGAAATGGTTGTAAATGACTGTCAGATTTCTAGGTGAGCCAAGAGCCTACTCCATCTGTAGTATAATTGAGACCTTAAAGGATAATGGAAAATGTAAGAGAATAAGTAAAGCAATTCTCTGAGGGCAGTGTTTTTAGTGGTGTTATAGTCACATCCCTAGACAGGGGCTGGACTTTGGGAAAATTACAAGATGTGGTTGACCTACTGATGTCCTGGAGTTTATATTCAGATGAAAATAAACCTTAAGTGGAGGCCACTTTAAATGTGGGAAAAAATCACCAAAGAGCGACATTTAGCCTGAGGGTGAAACATGTGTTCCCTTGGTGGTTTTAGTTTTCTATGTACTATTTCCAGCATTATGGGAGGTGCAGCAAATCGAAATTTCATATACCATTCCTGGGAAGGCTCTACCATAAATGCAAAAGAAACACGTACTGTGTGTGTTGTGGAGGCTAAGTCAGGCGAACATTAATGTTCCCCTACCTTCCCTGAAATTCTACCTCTTGGAAATAATTCTATTGATTTAAGCCTGCACTGGTTGAGAATCTTTTTTTTAGTTTAGTGCTCCAACTTGAGGGGAACAACCATCCTGACTTTGGGGTTTCCTTTCCTGGGTCTTAACAATTCAGAGATTACTGTTCGTCAGTCTGAATTATTTTTTCTCTTACCCTTTCCATTTTGAAGTTCATGTTGCCTCTTCTCCCCACCCCACCCCCCCCCACCCCCCCCGTTACCAACAAAAGGAGATCATTCTCAAGCCCACTGTCATTGCCTCCTTCAGAAGAGCTTGGCATTCTTGGCCAATGCTTGGAAAACCTGGGCCAGAAGTGCTGACTGTATCATACCAGCCAGTCACCCACTGGGGCTCTCTAGCCCTGTGGGATCCCCTTACTGTGACCCTGGGATCTTCAGGACCTGGCTCCTCAGATGAGGCCCAAGTAGAGCCACCAGGATTGGTTCCAACCCCAGGGGCGGGGGGTGCGGTGGGGAACATAGGGCTAGAGGGGGAAGGGCCAGTTACTAAGAGAGGAAGGAGCTTCCTGTTGACATTTTTAAAAACCTTGTGCTAACCATATTATGGCAATTTTAGATCTGTATAAATTATCTTTTTCAAAAAAGCAAAATCAGTAATTCCCTGACCTATCAATAATGTCTTTTTTTTTTTTAATGTTCCCTTTTACTCTTTGTGTGAATACATAAGAATTTAAACAGCTGTAATTATAGCAAATGAAATGTATTCTGATTTGTCCTGACAGTTGCCCACTTGTTGCAATAATTGCATAATATAGCATAAGTTACCAAGTGGTTCTGTTACTGAATGTCTGTGTGCTACATTGTTTCAGTCATGTCCGACCCTTCTGCCCACCAGGCTCCTCCCTCCACAGGATTCTCCAGGCTAGAATACTGGAGTGGGTTGCCATTTCCTCCTCCGGGATCTTCCCAACCCAGGGATCAAACCCCCTTACATCTCCTGAGTTGGCAGGCAGGTTCTTTACCACTAGCGCCACAAAATCATTTCAGTTTTTAATATTATAGTGACATATGATTAATAAACTGGTATATATATTTCCTTTCTTTTAAATTATTTCCTGAAGATAAATTCTCAGGATGATGATAAACATGTCAAAGGGATGAACATTTAAGTTCCTTGTGTATACTATTGTCTTGACAAAAATGTGACCAACGTCATGGAGTACCATAAACAGTTTTTTGTACACTGTTTACTTTGGTAGTGTTTAATTTTTTAAATTATTCATAGGTGTTTGTGGTCCATTTATCAATTGAACTGTTATTTTTTCTCATAAATTTGTGTGAATTCTATTATGGCTATTAGCCCTTTATTACATTTAGTGACAATATTTTCCCCCAGTTTGTTTCCTCTCTTTATAATATAATAAAATGCTCACTCTGCATTTGATTCAAAATATCCAAAAGATTTATGGGAGCATTTAGCATTTCTTGAGTTTAAATGTCTTCATGCAGGCAGAGTATTTTGTATTAAGGAATGATTTTGTATTAAGGAGTACATTAGGGATTATGTAAAAACTTCTAAAATGAATAACAAGGGTATAAATATGCCAACCATGGCCAAAGGAATCATGTCTTACAGACACAGGCCATCTCTCACCCTTCATTATATCGTGTAACAGTTGGGTGGAGTTCCATGACAAAGTTATTCTTTCCTCTCCAACATGCTTTCTTTTTGCATCTATCCACCCTTTCTTAAAATAAAACACTAAATCTTGGAGAAGATTAGCAACTATTTGTTAACACACACAAAAACCTCAGGGAGATTCAAATGTTACACATGCATCATCTGTATTACTTCGCTTACATTAAAATGTCTATTTGAAACAAAATATATAAAAGCTGCTGGAAAAGAGAGTAAGAAAATCAGGAGGAAGAGAAAATAATCATAGGAGCAATAAGTAAGAAGAGAAGGACAAGATCAGTACCCAAGGAACATGGCTGGTGAGCTTATATTTTTGCTATAAAAAGTGCAGGAGATCTGAGTTCAATCCCTGGGTCTGGAAGATCCCTGGAGAAGT
Source organism: Cervus elaphus (assembly GCF_910594005.1). Lineage (NCBI taxonomy): Eukaryota > Metazoa > Chordata > Mammalia > Artiodactyla > Cervidae > Cervus > Cervus elaphus. Next base: position 44,025,948 of record NC_057845.1, read on the forward strand.
GAATGGCTACCCACTCCAGTGTTCTTGCCTGGAGAATTCCATGGACAGAGGAGCCTGGAGGGCTACAGTCCAAGGCGTTGCAGAGTCAGACATGACAGAAACACCTTAGCACACACGCATACAATACGAAAGTTACACAATACAAAGACAGTGCACCTTAGGAATCTTCAGTCTTTCAAGTGGGTCACTGAAAACTATTTTTGTTTGGTTTTTAAAAAATACAGAAGTGGTTTTCCTTAATTTTGGTTATTGGAGTTAATTTTGTTTTGCTTTTTCTTTTAATTTTTAAAATGAACTTCATTGCCATATAATTTACATGCAGTAAAATACACCCATTTTAAGTGTATAATTAGATGAGGTTTAACAAATGTTTCACAAATCTGTGAAACAAGATTAAGAACATTTCCCTCACCCTGTAACCTACTCTGCCCCAGTTAAAGCTTACTTCACCCTTCCCAGCTCCAGGCAACCACTTGTCTGCTTTCTGCCACCATTTGTTAATTTTGCCTGTTCCGGAATGCCATGTAAATAGGACCACATCCTCTTTTGAGTCTGGCTTCTTTCATTCAGCATAGGGTCTTTGAGATTCATCCATGTTATATATATATATATCATTGGCTTGCTTTTTATTGCTGAGTAAAATTCAGTTTGGATAGATCATGTTTTGTTCATGTATTTACTAGTTGAGGGACATTTGGTCATTTCCAGGTTTTGAAAACCATGAATAAAACTGATACAACCAATCTTCTCTAAGTCTTTGTGTAGATGTTTTCTCTTGAAATATCTAGTGTAGTGTAATACTGAGTCGTAGAGTAAGTGTATATTTAACTATGCAGGAAACTGCCAGTTTTGCAAAGTAGTTTTGCCATTTTATACTCTCAGTAGCAATATACGGGAATTAGTAAAGTCCTGATTTTTGAATTGTTTCAAAAAGTGGGAAAAGGTCATAAATTCCTTTTGCAAGCGGTTGACCATGTTTCTGAAAGTTCCCATTGCTTGATATGTTAGCCCTTTATTTTAAAAAAGAAGAAAAAATAAAAACAAAGCAGAGTGGTATGATCTTATGCTGTTATCTCTTAAAAGCTGTATTTCCCAGGGAACTATAGTCCAATTCTTATCTTCTTCCGGTAGAGTTTCGTTACACGTGGAAGTATCACACTGATAATTTGCTGAACTTTGATATAATCTGCTATGAAATCATGACATATTGAGACCTCTTGGACCTTTGCAATGACAAAAAAATTTGATTTTTCTGCCATGGTACCTACCAAGTAATAGCAGACTAGGGCAGCATTCTGGACTGGCAGTTGTGGTTTCAGCTACAAGTTATATGACTTAAAGCAAGACATTTGCCTCTCTGGGCATAAGCCTAGGCGCAATCTACCTTTGTAATAGGCAGGACTGGTGGCTCAGATGGCAAAGAATCCCCCTGCAGTTCAGGAGACCTAGATTTGATCCCTGGGTCAAGAAGATCCCCTGGAGAAAGGGAATAGCTACCCATCCCAGTATTCTTGCCTGGAGAATTCCATGGACAGAGGAGCTTGGTGGGCCACAGTCCATGGGGTTGCAAAGAGTTGGACACAACTGAGCAATTAACATTATTACTACTACTAGGTAAATTCTAAACTCTGTACCAGCTCTAGAATTTTCTGACTCTAAATACAGGATGAAATTATTTTAAAATTATTTTTTCACCTACATATTACATGAGTATATTCCTTTAAAAAAGAAACTAGAGCATGCCAGATAAAGCCAAAGTTCCAGCCCCTTCATCTATACAGAACAGCCTTCAAGGAGCAGTTTCTCTACAGAGGTGGACGTAGCGCCCTCATGGTAGGGCAGAAACATTTTTGGGGTCTCAGTGGATGTGCAGCTGGTAGGACAGACTAAGTATTTTGCTAAGAATGACTAACTCAGAGGTATACAGTAAGAATATCATTTTCTCCCTTGTTATTTCTACATGGGGTAGCAGCTTCCGGTGTTTACACAAATTAGATCTTTATGTTTGGCCAGCGGTGGGGAGGCTCACCTGGCAAACTGGCCCCTATCCGGTCCTCATGAGTTTCCCCTTCTGTTTGGAGTTCTCTTATTTAGCCAACTGCTGCCACACACAGCTGACTCTCAGGGAGGGATCTAACTTCTCCTATGAAATTCTCACCCTGGAAGGAACTTACGTCATTTCTTTGGTTCCTCTGAGGGTATCGGAGATGATTGAAATTTTCAAAATTATTTACACTAACTACTAAAAGAGAACACGATGAAACAGATGTTTCATCCAACTTGTTTACAAGGCTCCTAATCTTGGTCCCGCTTCCTATCAGTCAAAGAATCTCCCCTTTTCACCCTTAGGATTTTTTCTTTTCTATTAAATGTGAGCCACACTGACTTATGAAGAGAAAGATCAGGTGATAGGTAAATGAGTTGACTACATTTCTCAAAACCACAGTACAGCTATAATCCTTCTTCAGATATCTGTGAAACTTGGGCAGTAACCTTCAAATGTAGAGTTCTCATTTCTCCCCTTGCTATAGGCTAAGCTAAATGTCTTATACTATTTCTCCTTTTTTCACATGCTTCCACCTTTCACATTTCTGATTCAGGGTTATTCTATGTGTTCATTTCAAACCAAATTCACCTGGACATAGGGCAGAGGACCAGGTGATCTTGAAGTTCAATTTATTCTGTCAGTACTTTCCAAATGCCACACACAACAAAAATAGATGGTGTTTTTAACTAACAGCACTTTAAAGGTGTGCTTATGGAGTTTCCAGAACAATCTTCTTGGTGGTTTGTTTGATGCTTATCCCAATAAATGTGACCCTAAGTGCTTAGGAAGTGGCAATTGTATAACTTATCTTTTCTGGTTTCTCTAATGAAAGGCAGCAGTAACTAAAATCAGTGTCTACACATGGAGTGGGAGAAAGCATGTTCTTGGTAAGAGGGGTAAGTGGCTCAATTCAGTCTATTGTTCTGTGGCCAATTATCACCAGCATTTATTGGGAGCCTAAGTACAGAGGCCTGTATTATCAGCAACTGCGGCACATTACAGAAGAGCAATAACTATTTCACTGACTCACCAGATATTCACTGAATGCCACATGAGAGGAGCAAAAAGGGAAATGTGATTTATGGGTAATGTTCTTACCTTTGGGTTGGGTATTGAGCTCCAGCTGTTCATGAGGCTCTTAAATTAATTTTTTAAATGTAATTTTTATATAGGATCAGGAACACAAAAGGTCATTGATGTTTTTGTGAACAGTTTAGTAATTTAGTTAAAAGAAGAAAATGGGCAGGATATGGTTTTGGTTATAAAGGTGTCTATTCATGAGCTCAGCTAAGCTAGTCCAGAAGCAGGGAAACCAGGTGTGAGCAGCCAGTTTTACAATCTGCCCAGCTGATTCAGGCAGGACACTTTTTGGGGCTCCTGCGCTTTGGGGGCTTAGAAAAAATAAAGAGTGAAATAAGCAATATCAGTAAAATGGCCCCCTTCACAAAGAGGGTGACTGAAGGTTGATGTGAACCAGCCTTTCTGTGAGGAAGAACGGAGCTCGCCAGCGGCACTTCAGCACTTTGATCCTTTGTTCATTCACTCAGCAAGGATTAATCACACAAGTGGTATATTCCAGGCCTGACTGAGGCACCGAGTCCATAACGTTGGTGCATACACTTTCCCCTCATAGGAACCGCTGAAGCAATGTGCTCTCAACAGGTTCTTAAAGAAAGCAGCGTTGAAGCAAACTGCTTCACAACCCTCAGGTCTTCCCATCTTCCCAAGGAGTCCAGACACTGCCCCTCAAGCTGTCTACCAACCATCCTAGCTTTGGGGTTTCTTTTGCCAAGAGCCATATTCCTCTGCCACATTTGACATCTATAGTCAAACCTCAAAAGCAACATAGTCAAACATCTAAAGCAACCTCAAGTCCGCCCTGCATTATACGTGGAGTCAGACAAACCTCAAAGAGGCTAAGCTTTACTGAGCAACAGAGTTGAAGAGTCATGATCTCGTCTGACATTTTTATTTTCTCAAAAGCTCACTTTTGCCTCCTACAAACACAAGACTATTCACTATCTTAAGGCTACTGCACTCCCAGTATGTTCACTGGTAGCGTTGCTTTAAAAAAAAAAAAAACGTATATTACTCCAATAAAAATTTTAAAAATTAAAAAAAATAAATAAATAAAGGTGTCTATAACCTAAAGGGGGAAATTTGACAAACTCCTAGTATAATTTCATGCTCTCATATAACATATTACTAAATGTAAATATCCTTGGTTTCATGCCCAATCACAATACTGTAAGCCTACATCCCACTGCATAGCAAGAAGCAAAATCTTTTACAAAGTTTTTCATCGAAAATTTCCAAATGTGTATTTCTGGAGAATCCTGGGGAAATGCTTTAATGTGGCATGGAAGTCTTTCTTGTCTCAGGTCACCTTAGCCTCTGATCTGGCTTCAAAATGATGCTTTACTAATCTGACGTCTCACTTCTTGCCCCAGGCAGCTCTTGCTTCTGCTTTGACCAGAGGAATCATCACTACCGAATCTCTCAGTTTCCTCAGTACCTAGGGATAGTCAGTCAGTTCAGTCGCTCAGTCGTGTCCAGCTTTCTGCAACCCCATGGACTGCAGCACGCCAGGCCTCCCTGTCCATCACTAACTCCTGGAGTTTACTCAAATCCATGTCCACTGAGTCGCTGATGCCATCCAACCATCTCATCCTGTCGGCCCCTTTTCCTCCCGCCTTCAATCTTTCCCAGCATCAGGGTCTTTTCAAATGAGTCAGGGACAGGTTTAACATTAAATGAGACTTCACTGATTACTTGAGGATGAAGCACAAGGGAATTACAACATAAAGAACTTTAAGTTGCTTTCAGAGTCCACAAGCCCTAGTCCCTCTGAAGGCAAATGTACGGGTGCCTTTCTTAGCAGCTTCCAGCTGGCCCCAGTGTAGCAGGGATCCATTTATTTCTTCTCAATGGCAAGCCCTTTGTCCAGGAGCCTAGAGAGAGGAAATGCTTTCCCCTCATGCCAGGCTAAGGTTCATCTCCTTATCCTCTGCCCCAGGCTCTGACTTCTCTTTAGGGATACTGACAGTGGTGTTATTCACTGTTTGCCGGAATTTTATCTCTGTCTGTATTTGTGTGGTTTAATCCAATCTCAAACCATCTCAAATACATCAAAATACTATTACCAACAGAAGTTAGTTTCCCCAAATCTGCATCATTCAGTGCTAAATTACAAGCAAAGAAGAACAAGTCTTCGGAGAAAATCTGGAACTTTTTTCATTCTTACTACAGTCTTTTGCTCCCCAAATGCTGCCAAGCAATTGCTCAAAGAATAATACATAGAATGTTGGAAAATACATTTCAGAGGCAAAGAATTCTAAAATCATATATTTCATTCTCAAACATAATTTTTCAGACTCACAACTGCAAAAATGTCACTCCACTTAAGTACATAACTTCTCACCTTAAATTCACTTTGCCTATCTGGTGAACAACTGAGGACCAAGTAAGTTCAAATTGATTTTTGCTGAGTCTTATATGCAGAGTACATCATGAGAAATGCTGGGCTGGAAGAAGCACAAGCTGGAATCAAGATTGCCGGGAGAAATATCAATAACATCAGATATGCAGATGACACCACCCTTATGGCAGAAAGTGAAAAAGAAATAAAGAGCCTCTTAAAGCTCAACATTCAGAAAACTAAGATATTGGCATCTGGTCCCATCACTTCATGGAAAATAGATGGGGAAACAGTGCAAACAGTGTCAGACTTTATTTTCTTGTGCTCCAAAATCACTGCAGATGGTGATTGCAGCCATGAAATTAAAAGACGCTTATTCCTTGGAAGGAAAGTTATGACCAACCTAGACAGCATATTAAAAAGCAGAGATATTACTTTGCCAGCAAAGGTCCATCTAGTCAAGGCTATGGTTTTTCCAGTGGTCATGTATGGATGTGAGAGTTGGACTGTGAAGAAAGCTGAGCACCGAAAAATTGATGGTTTTGAACTGTGGTGTTGGAGAAGGCTCTTGAGAATCCCTTGAACTGCAAGGAGATCCAACCAGTCCTTCCTGAAGGAAATCAGTCCTGGGTGTTCACTGGAAGGACTGATGTTGAAGCTGAAACTCCAATACTTTGGCCACCTCTTGTGAAGAGCTGACTCACTGGAAAAGACCCTGAAGCTGGGAAAGACTGAGGGCAGGAGACGGGGACGACAGAGGATGAGATGGCTGGATGGCATCACTGACTCGATGGACATGAATTTGAGTAAACTTCGGGAGCTGGTGATGGACAGGGAGGCCTGGCATGCTGCAGTTCATGGGGTCGCAAAGAGTCGCACATGACTGAGCGACTGAACTGAACTGAATCTTAGAAAGCAAAAGTTTCCAGCAACTTTTAAAATAGCACTCCCCTCCCCATGCCCAGATTCCATCACCTGTTTCCTCTTCCCAAATATCAGGCTTCAGTCTAAAGCCAGCATAATTCTTACATAAAGACGCATATTCAAAACAAATGCTTTAGATAAATGGAAAGAGTATATAAGGCACGCTCAAATATCTTATTTCCAAAATGGCTCTGGGATCCTTAATCAGTCTTAATTTCCTAGCCTTTACCTTTTACACACCCATAAAATCTGTCCTGTCTCGTAAACGCTGTTGGAACTCCTTGTTCACAAACTGATTCATTCCCATTCCCCGCACAGCGCTTGACAAAGCGTAGGCGCCCAATAATGAATGAATGAATTTGTAGAAGGAAGGCGGGGAAAAGTTTAGTTTTTCCGAGATAGGACTAGGAGAACTACAATGGCTACAAAACAACAAAAAAACCCAAACTTGGACAAACGCCTACTCTTGGCTCTCAGAGTCCAGAAGACCAAATTACGTCCCGCCCACGGGCGAGAAACGGGAAATACTACTGTTCAGGAAAACCGGAAGTGCTTGGTCACGCCCCGCGCATGCGTGCATCCGTTCTGCGTGCACTTCCTACACTTATCCAGTCATCCAGTGAGAAAGCAGAGACTCAGACCCCTGCAGACCCCGGCGTCGTTAGTCCCCGCCCTACCGACGTTGCGCATGCGTTCTGGGTCGGTTCGCGCTCTCGGAGGCGGAGCGAAAGGACTGATTTTCTTCTTATTCCCGCCCCTCTTCGCTCCCCACCTGCCACGTACTGGGCCCAAGCTCTCGCTAGGCTTGGTGGGTCCGTGCGATTGGCCGGGGCCCGCGCGAGTCTGCCAGCGAGGTGCGGCGGCCCCGGAGGGCAACCGAGTGGGCTGTGACCGCAGCCTTCCCCCAACGCCCCAGAGCCCGACGGTGGCGGCCTCGCACGGGTCTGGTCAGCGGAGACCCGCGGAGGGCTGCAGTGGCGGCCTCGGGAAAACGGTATGGCCGCTGAAGACGGGGGCGCGGCCGATTTCTCGGGCCAGGCGGGCCGGCAGACGTGGAAACGCTGCGAGGGCCTCGTTCGAACCGGCGAGCGCGGGGCGGGTGGGAAGGCCCTGGAGGCCGAGGACTGAGGCTGGGCCGGGCCTCGCCTCGAGGAGAGGCCACGGCGGGGGAGGGGAGGCCTGGGCGGGGGGGGCGCCACAGGCCACCGTGGCAACCACGCGGACCTAAGGGGGGGCTTTAGGACGTGTTTGAGCCAGCAAGGGCACTTGTGTCGATCCCGCCTGGCGCCAAGGATTGGGACAGCCGGAGGGAGCGGAGAGGGACTTTTGGAGATCAAGGGTGGTCCAGTGCCTAATTCTCAGAGGGGCTTGGAAGGGTGAGAAGTGGGGAGAATGGCGCCTATGGGAATTAGTTGATTGGGGGTCACCTGGGGAAGCCTTGTTCCTTGACTCTGTTAGTGCTTCATCAGGCGCCGTCTGGAGGCCAAACCCAGTCTAGTAGTGGTGATGACAACTAACTTTTCAAGAGTTTACTTTGCCAGGCAATGTGCTTAGTAGTTTAGGTTCACAGTCTCATTTAATCGTCACAAGGATTCTTCCAAATTTAGATATTTCCATTTTGCAGTCGGCGAAAGTGAGATTTGGAGAAGTATTTGCCTGAGGTCACACAGCTAGTGGGAGAAATCTTTACCATCAACGCTGGCCCTGGTCAGGCAGGATTTGAGCCCCCTTGCATTCTTTGGAGTACTCGAGGGTTGGTTTTGCTTAGGGTTTCTTTTTCTACCCTCTGGAGTTGCCTAAGCAAATTTACTGAACGGGGCCCTCACCACAGGGCTGGTGGAGGTTTGGTCCCTGAACCTGGATCCTGGTTCAAAGAGGCAGGCCTTTTACATGTTTCCTTGGGCATGTCACTTTACTCTCCAGTTCTGAGAACAGTGTTCCTGTTGGAAGATTTCATAAGTTAGTGGCCAAGTCATTTCTGGACTTCAGAGGGAGTAGGGCAAAGACGATGAAAGGAGAAATGGGGAGCAGAAAAAGCTGTGAGGATGTCACCAGTAGCCCTGGGAACTAGTAGTTCATAGTAGTCTCTACTTTGTGATTGAGGCTAGAGAAAAAGAGGACCTGGATTCTACGGTTACATAAAAAATAGGGGGAAGGATTTTCCCTGGAAGGGAGAGAGTTTCGTGGTGCTTTTATTTTTGTGATAACTTGTTTTATACCATGCCTTATGGAGATGACTGTACAAAATGGAGACGGCCTTAGGAAAGAAGAGCTGGTTCCTGGCCACAGGTAGTTTACAGTCTAGGGGAAGTACTAACCAGTAAGTGAATTTGCAGGCAAACATGGCAGGTGTCAAGTACTTATAAAGAGGCTCATATTTTCAGATTCATTGGAACTGGGCAACAATTCCTTTATGATCAAAAGGATTATATCAATTATATTCATTGTTGAAAATGTCTCTAATTAGGGTTATGTCAGTTGTAGGGGGTCACCTCTAGCTAGTGTGAGGGCTTGACTTAGGAACTGACCTGATGGTACTGCCTTCTTTTAATCTCTTTATCAGAACTTTATCACTTGTCATTCATGTTTTGTTTAGGGAACAAAAAGTATTAAAAGTCTTTACTTACTGTATGTCAGGCGCTATTCTAGAAGCTACTGAGAATAGGTAGAACTATCCTGCTGAAGCTAAGCCCTGGTCCTTCAACTACATTATTGATGGTTTACACATCCTGTAGGGAAGAGAAGATTACATAGATTGATTTGCTGAAGTTCTTTATTGCTCTCAGGCTGCAAGGCAAACAAAGTGAAATCTTAACCGTCTTACTGAAGTAATTATATTCGGAACTTGGCATGTAGCAGGTATTTAAGTGTTTGCCAAATGAAGAGGGCTGGTTTGGCTCACAGGTGAAGGGGTTGTATGGAGGTTTCAGGTAATCAAAGTCTTCAGGAAAAGTCCATTGTCAGAATTGGCAGATGAAACACTGACTGTATTCTCTTTTTATGTTAAGACAAGCGTAGCATCTGGATGGTAGAACATAGTCCACTCTGTTCTTAACTGACCTTAGAGTGTTAGATTCTGTATTTAATGCACCATTTTAAGATGGGCATTAAAGATTCATTCATAAAATTAATTTGTTCAGAGGGTGGCAAGGGAGTCTAGAGACAATTATTTGATAAGTATTTGATTGGAAGGACATGTGGCATTTATATGAGGATGCTAGGGCATTTATGTATTCTATTGATTAAATGAATTAGGATTCATGAAAACTTTCTTCAAATATTTGAAGTGTTGGTGTGTTGGGGGGCAGGTTGAGTGCTTTCACACACACATAAAGGAGCAGATGTAGAGAACTAGGAAAACTAAATATGTTAATAAAATAACACATTTAAGAGAAGAAAGCAGAATGCTGCTAGTAGAGAAGCATAGTTTTGAAACCAGAATGTGACCAGTAGGAATGCTCTGTGGTTACAAATAACGTGTTCATGAACATCTTGGTCTTGGAAAGAAGAGATAGGCCTTGAGAAGAAGAGATATTAACATATTAATTAAGCAAAAGTGTATTTTCTGTTATTGTAATGGCATTATCGTATACGATAATGGTATTAAATTATTAGAGACCGCAGGCATTATTTTGAATTTAGGATTGCAAAGTCATTATAGGAGAAGCATGCTGAATAACCTAAGATTAAAATAAGACCCAAGAAGGCAGAATTCAATAGCAAGTTAGTATTTAGTTTTCTGAAACTGTCTTATTTTTAAGGGTGCTGTCTAATCACACATACTCAGGTTTGGGGATGGGAGCGTTACGGAAGATGGAGAAACAATAGTGGACAGTCTTGTTAGAAAGCTCAGGAGGATGTCCTCAAGTTCTGAAAATCGGAAAATTGGAGAAAATGCTCATGAGGTCTTTCTTATTTTAGCGAGAAAAATTTGAGACTATTTTAGTGTTCACACATACTTTCCTCTTCAGGGTTAGCATTTAATACACACAGGCTAGTAGGGTTTGGAAGCTAGTATTTAATGATTGTCCTTCCTTTAATGACTGTAGAATAATTAACTGTGCTAGGCACTGTTCTAGGCTCCAGAAATAACAGTGAACAAAACCATTTATTTCCCTATTTTCTAGTGGAAAAGAATAAAAATTAATACTTTTTTAATGTTTGGTACTGATTAGTGCTTTGCAGAAAATGAAGCTGAATAAGAAAGTGACAGTAAAGCCATTTTAAATTAGATGGCCAGGATAAACGTCTGAGAAGTTAACATTTGATCAGAGATCTACGTCATGTGAGGGGTGTGAAAAGGGCTCAAGGCTAAGGAAGTAGCAAGTGCCAAGTCTTGAGAAGGAGATTGTAGTCTGAGCGTAGCAGAGTTGCCCGGGAGAGAGGTGGGAAGTGAGGTTAAATCAGATCATAACCTTGTAGTTCTGGCTTTTAGCAAGAGTGAGATGAGACTCTATTGGAAGATTTTAAAGTAGTTACACTAGATTTTATTTAACAGGATAACTCTGATGTGTTGAGGGTACCTTTGTTAAGCAAAGGTAAAAGGATGACAGACCAGTTAGGAGTCTTTTGCAGTAATCCAGGCAAGAGATGATGGTGGCTTGGATTAAGTTGATAGAGGTGAAGGGTTGGACTCCAGAGATATTTTGAAAGTTGTGGCAACTAGATTCATTGGCAATTTGGTATATGTGAGGTGTGCGGGAAAGAGAGGAACTAAGTTTTTTTGTTGTTGTTTATCTTGAATATCTTAGGAGAATTGTCATTAATAGAGATGGAGAAAACAAGAGAAGCACATTTTGAGGGGAAGATCAGGATTTTGTTCTAGACATGTTAAGTAAGAAATCTAAATCAGATGAGCAGTTAACAATATGGGTAAAATAATAACAGACATAAAATAATAAAACTTATTTTCTTATGCACATAATAAAACCAGTTCCAGACCATTTTACCATAAATATGGTAACATGGGAACAGTGAATTTCCTTTGAAACTGAGAATTTCTTTGATTTTAGTAGTAGCTTTGCTTTTTAGCTTTTAAAATATGTTTTATAGCTATTTAATCATCAAGACCATTTTGTCAGTCTTTCTCTAGAGTTACATATATAGAACATCCTGGAGTCCACCATGAATGGGCAGTTGGATCTGAGTGGGAAGCTAATCATCAAAGCTCAACTTGGGGAGGATATTCGACGAATTCCCATTCATAATGAAGATATTACTTATGATGAATTAGTGCTAATGATGCAGCGAGTCTTCAGAGGAAAACTTCTGAGTAATGATGAAGTTACAATAAAATATAAAGATGAAGGTAAGAGTGTTTCTCAAGTTTTTAAAAATCTTAAGTATTATATGTATTCTTTTGCCCATTTTTCATTGAACTCTGAATAAAAATTGTTTCCTCCTATGATAATTGAGTACCACTTTCTTTTATTTAAGGGAATGCCTATGTAGTTAATTATACTTATAAGTTAAAAATTTGCCAAGTGATTTATTATTAGAAGGGGATGCTATTAGAAGGGGATATGTTAGGATACTGTTGCACATTTTTCCAAGCCATATGTTTTTCTTTTATGCTTGTACAATTCTGGCTTCCTTTTTGCTTTAAAACCAAACTTTCACTCATATTTCCCAAAGTGAAAGGGATGTTAGTACATTTTGTATGAGAAAGGCTTCATGGTCAGCTAAGTATGGAAAAGCTGTTTTTTTGCAGGAGTTTTCAGAGCACATAATATTCTGATATACTTTCTCAGTTTATGCAGTGATCCTAGGCTGATTTGACTACAAAACTTTTTATGGAGATGGATTTTACCGGACAAATACATCATCAACGACATAGTGGAATTACATTAGTAGACTATCTTTTTTTTTGGAAACATAAAGCATTTGTTTATTATTTCTATAATCAAGGCAAAATCTCTTAAAACAAGTGGTCTTGATAATGGAAATATAATCAGAATCATTATTCCTGGATTTACAGTTTGTTCTCTGCTGTTCCGACTGCAGGATTTCACACCTGCCTCAATAGACTCTCTTTATTTCTTTTTCTTTTAACCTGTCATCTTTGTTAACATCTCTAGTGAAATTGGGCTTTGGGTGGTTACCGGTATCTTTATTACTGCTGAATTTATTTCCAGTCTGTTTCATCTTGATCTCAGCACTTGGCACTGCTATCCACAGCATCGTTTTATAAGTGCTCTTATTTCTCTGACGCTGTGCTGTCTCAGTTATCTTATCCCTAATAGCTTCTTTATTTCTCTCTGTGTGTCGGTTTAAAGTAATGTTAGCTGTTAGCATAAAAATCTTAAAATCTCAGTGGTTTAACACTCAAGAAATCATTCAGGGGCCCAGGTTGACAGAAGCTCTGATATCTTCAATACATGGCTTACAAGCTCACCTTGAGCATTGGCATTTAGCAAGCAGATGCATGAAGACGGAGTGTAGAGCATTACATGGGAGATTGTACTCTCTAGGCCTGGAGGTGGTATGTGTCATTTCAGCTCACATCACATTGACCAGACCCCAGTCACATGACTGTGCTGAGATGTTAGTGGGTTGGGTGGGAACTGTCCCTGGTTGGATAGCCACTTTCTAACAACTTACCCTGTGGAAGGGTAGTATAAATCACTGATGGCCAACTAAGCCAATTATTTCACTGGAGGTATAATATGCCTTTCATTTTTTCCATATTTCATATAATGTTGAAAAGTGAAAGTGTTAGGTGCTCAGTCGTGTCCCACTCTACGCAACCCCATGGACTATAGCCTGCAGGCTCCTCTGTTTATGGGATTCTCCAGGTAAGAATACTGGAGTGGATAGTTATGCCCTCCTCCAGGGGATCTTCCTGACCCAGGGATCAAACTCACATCTCTTGTGTCTCCTGCATTGGCAGGCAGATTCTTTACCAGCTGAGTCACAGGGGAAGCCCCTTCATCTAATGTTACCCAAAACTAATTTTTGAGGGTCGTCCATGTTAAGGAACAAAAAAGGAGAGAGTTTTCTTCTTATTCTCTTCCCTAGTAACCTCATCTCTTTACAATAGATTGATTATCCCGTTTGACTTCCAAATGTGTGCGTAAATGTGATCCGTGTGTTCTTTTTTTGTTTGTTTGACTTTACAGCTCAAGTTTTTAATGGTTTTACCTGAGATGATTTGCTCTTACCTCAGAGCTGACAGTGAACTTGGGCAAACTCCGGGAGATGGTGGGGGACAGGGAGGCCTGGTGTGCTGCAGTCCGTGGGGTTATGAAGAGCTGGACGGGACTCAGCGACTGAGCAGCAAAGCCGGAGATGATTTGCTCTTACTTCAGAGTTGGCGTATCTTAAACCGCCTTTGCTGTTTTACTGCCTTTCTCTTAACTCATCTTTGTTTATGGAAGGGTCAGCCAACTCCTCCTTTAAAGGATCACATAGTAGTTTAGAATTGCGGGTCCTATAAGGCTTTGCTAATCTTTTTTCTAGAACCTTTTAAAATTATAAAAACTATCCTTAGTTTGAATTCTTTAAGCCAGAATTTATCCATTGATTGTAATTTGTGACTCCCTAGCTTAGGGTATCCTCATTGTTGAAACTGTTTTCTACATCTGGTTATCACATTTAATTTATTTTTCATCGTGTTTTTGAGTGCTTTTTTAAATTATACAGATTTGTGTTCTATAGATTGTATTGGGCACTAGTTTGGAGAGCTGACTTAGGTAAAGAATTCCTGATGTCATAGATACTCTATTTCTGTTGGGGAGATCAGAAAAGAAAAAACCAGTTATAGAAATTTACTTCTTTTACATATGTACTTAAAAATATGTTTATGAGTAGAATCCCTAAAGTTGAGCATTAGATGTGTATGTTTTAAAAAAAAACAAAACACTGGTCTGCTGTAGAGAGATGATAAAACTCTCAGTTATGGCTTTAATTGCCATCTTTATCCAAAATAAGCGGCCTAATCAGTGTTAAAACTGGTGTGCACAGCATGGCTGGAGCAGCCTCTCAGCCTCCCCATGACAGCCCCGCTCCCCGAGCTGTGTCTGAGGATATCTTACAATGGCTTCTCTTCTGTTCTTTCCCTAACCTTTTTTTCCCTAGCCCTTTGAAAGCTTTTGAACAGGCAATTGATAGGCTGATGATAGTATTTGTTATCCTTGGGATCTAGGGGATTTCAGAAATTTGTGTACATGAGTATTTTTCCTGAGGAGAATTGATGGTTTTCATCTTAGTGTTGAGATGACTGGGGCCTGAAAGACTCAACTGTCTACCCATTTATTAGAACAATTTTGCAGGAAAAAAGTTTGCAACCTTTTTAGTTACTGTTACATATGGCTTCCCCTCCGTTTGTGTCAGTGGTGTTTTACTGTGCTTAGAATTAAAATTTGAACCTTGAGAAGTTTCTGATAAATATATTTAAATATCTTAGAAAAGATTTCATTCTAAACTGTTATTTCCTTCAGGTGATTAGTAAAAATTACATTAATCTTAGCTATGTGTTGGCTCTTCTTATAAGAATAATATAAATATCTTGCCACGAAAGAAATAAAATTTATTTAGTATCCTTTTGGATAAATACGTCTTCCCTAGATCCTTTATGCTTTAAGGTTTTATGGAAGATTCTCTATGCTCTGTGATCCACATTTTTCATTTTAATGGATATATATCCTAGCTTACTACTGATGCAAATCTGAAATTTTTATTTGTTTCAGATGGAGATCTTATAACAATTTTTGATAGTTCTGACCTTTCCTTTGCAATTCAGTGTAGTAGGATACTGAAACTGACATTATTTGGTAAGTGCTAAACTAATATATTTACTCTTCTTTGTATTTTTATGAAATACTTTTTAGCTTTTTTCCTTTTAAAGATTCAAAATTAAGTGATAATTTTTTCTGCTATATCAGAATTTTTAAATTTTAAGGCTTAACTATATTCTTTGAAGATTAATAGAAAGTAGACATATTTTAAATAACCCATCTGCTGTTACCCTAAATAGTAATGTATGCCACTTGTATAAGTGTTTCCAGGATTGAAAATAATTTCAGGGTTAAAACTGCAATTTAGTTTAATTCTTTAACAATATATAATTGTTTTCTAATGTAGTATGTTTCTACTTATTCTCAGGGTTTAATGTATAGGACTGATACCTACATGAGTTTGAGCAAGCTCCAGGAGTTGGTGAGATGGACAGGGAGACTTGATGTGCTGCAGTCCATGGGGTCACAAAGAGTTGGACACGACTAAGCGACTGAACTGATACTTTTTTTAGACATTATTTTTTAAGGAGTATTTCAAGATCTGAGATAGTTCTGATTAAAAAACAAAAACATAAGACTAAATTTAATCTTACAGATTTTATTTTCTTATAGATCATGACAGATTGGCAAGGCAGAACACTTAAGGGAAAAGATAGAAATGATTGCAAAGTTAAAGTAGTAGCATGGTTATGTGAAAAAAAAATGTGGACTTTTTTCCTGAATATGTTGGTTGGCACTTTTAAAACTTCTGTAGCACTGACTCTCACAGTTCCATGAAATGGGATCAACGGCCAGCTGGTTTAATTTGTGTTTATTTCATCTCCATCTAAGAAGGGTGAATGTGAATCACTTTAAAATGCTAGTAACAAAAACTACTAAACTTTTTTAAAAAATAAAAAGTATCTCTTTACAATATTGAGTCTTAAAATACCTAACCACTATTGGCCAGCTACCAGGCATTAGGCAAACTGAAAATCTTCATCTCAGAAACACTGAGAATGTACTGGATAAACAATACTGAATATATTTTTTGAATTACACACCTAAGGTTGCTCAGGAATGTGAGGAAGATGTCAGGGACCAAAATATAGCTGAAATGAAAAACCAGGGCCTGAAGTACCAAAAGCTGAGGCTTGGGACGCTTTTTGGTGGTGATGTTGAAGGTTTTAGTCTGCATGATCTAAGGACTTGTCACTTGCTGTCTACGTGGTCCTAGACCCTCAGTGACTTTACTGTCAAAAAGCAGGTTGTAGAAGAAAAATATCTCTTCATTGGTAGAGGAAAAGTCAAGAAACTGATAAGGAAACTCTCATCTATCCCGAGCTGTCAGAGGTTTGTGAAGGCTCTCTTAAGGATGTATAACCATGACCCTTTGGAAACTCCCACACCCAGATACCACCATGAAAAGTGCAAGAAACAAAGGCAAAAATCTTCTCTGGAGGGTATATGTTCTCAATCCAAATAACATAGGCTTCTACAGATAAAATCCTGTTGATGAACTTAAGAGTTCAAAACTGCAGGACACATGAAACATCCACGTGAACAAGAAACAATGGGTACAACTAGTAGTAGGATTAGATTTCTAAGAACTTAGTAGAAGTGTTAATAAAATAAGTATTGTTATTAGACATAAAAGAAGAAATAATATAAGAACTAGGCATTATGGAAAAACATTAAAAAAAACTTAAGGTAGATAAACAGAATCTGTTGTATAGTACAGGGAATTATATTCAGTATCTTGTAATAACCTATAATGGAAAAGAATCTGAAAAAAGAATACACATACACAATACATACATATATATGTGTATGTATAACTGAATCATTTTGCTGCACACCGGAAACTTAACATTGTAAATCAACTGTATGTCAAAAAACAAATCCCTTAGTAAAGAACTTAAGATGATTTCTGGAAATGAAAAATATAATCATTGACATTAAATACTAAATGGAGAGAGCAACAGATAAGTGACAGCTGATGAGGGATTTAGTAAAGTGCAAGGCAGTCTAAAGAAATGAGAGAATAGAGCACAAAAGCACAGGGTTGGAGAATAATGAGAGAGGATTTGAGAAAGTCTAGCCTATTTCCTGGGGACGGAAATGGGAACCCACTCCAGTATTCTTGCCTAGAGGATGCTGTAGATGGAGGAGCCTGGTGAGTTGCTGTCCATAGGGTCACACAGAGTCATGACTGAAGTGACTTAGCGGGCATGCATGCATTGGAGAAGGAAATGGCAACCCACTCCAGTGTTCTTGGCTGGAGAATCCCAGGGACAGAGGAGCTTGGTGGGCTACCATCTATGGGGTCACACAGAGTCGGACACGACTGAAGCCACTTAGCAGCAGCAGCAGCAGCCTATTTCCATTAAGACTCTAAACACGGAGAGATTAGGGGAGTGGAAATATATGAGGAAGAAATGAATAAAGAATTTTTCAGAATTATGTACATTATAGATACCTTCAGTTATAGGAGGCGTGGTGGATCCTGGGCAGGGTAAGTAAAAATAAATCTCCATTGGATGTATTGTCATGAAACTGGAGAATATATAAGACAGATAATTTTCAAAGTAGTCTGTGCTGCTAATAGACTTCTTCATATTAATAGTAATAGAAAATAGATGACAGTAGAATAACATCTTACACTTTTCAGAAAAAGATGGATCGAAAAGTAGCATTCTTTGGTCTGTTAAACTTGAGGAATAAGGAGAAATAAAATCATTTTCAAACATTGACTAAGGATTTACCAGTCTTGGATCCTTGTTAAAAGAATTTTTTTAAATGGTTAGTCAGCAAGAATGAAATTTGAGTCCAGAAAAATGGTGAAAGATGCAAGAAGTTGTGAGCAGATAAACTGGTTGGCATGTGTAAATTTAAATGAGCACTGATTATTTAAAAAGAATAGCTTTAGAAACAAGATGGGACAAAATACTGAGAAATAATTATATGTAAGAATGGAGAGGATGATAGGAATTAAAATATTGTAAAGACCTGGATTATTTGGGAGGGGGATAGTAATTAACTTAGGTTTTTTAAATTGAAGTATGCATTTCTAAAATGTAAGCATGATTATTGAAAGTCGAAATAGCCAGTAAAGGGAAAAGAAGGAAACAAAGGGTACTTGGTTAGCTGAATGGTGAGGAAGGAGGAAAAGAAACAGAGAGAAAACTTAATAAATAGAAAGTAGCACAAAATACTAGCCACAGTACACATAAACGGACTAAACAAACAGAGTTAAAAGACAGACTCTTGTATTGGTTAAACAGAATTTTGTTACATGCTGATTATAAGAGAGATACCAGAAGATTATTGTGCAGAGTTTGAAAGTAAAAGGCTAGATAAGTTTGTAAACAAAACAAAGCTAGTTAGTAATATTAACAGAATTGACTAATTATTAAGTGAAAATTTTATTAGTAATAGTCACTTCATTGTGATAAAAAATAATTCTCTGGGAAGATGTAACAATTCGGAACATTTATACATCATAGCCTTAGATTTTTCTTCAAGGAAAAATTGACAGAAAAAGGAAAAATTTGTAATCATCAGAGAACTGTTAATACTCTTCTCTTCAAAACTGATAGATCAAGCAGCCTCAAAATTTAAGCAAAACAGATACCGGCTTGATCATGTGCATCTAGCAATCAGGACAGGATTCAGTTTTGCTTTAGTGCATTTGGACATTTATAAAAGTTGACCATCTATTAGGTTTTCCAGTGAGTCTCAGTAAATATCAGATAAGGAATATGTTAAAGATCATTTTCTGTGGTTTCATTAGAAACTGTTGGGCAAAAAAGGTAACCCAAACTCCCATATTTTTGCAGATAAAAATATGCTTTTAGGTAACATACCATAGAAGAAGTCATATTAGGAATTAGATTTCTAATTAGTGATGATTTTTACATGACAAAATTTTTAGAGTATGCTAAAGCTAAATACAAAAAGGATAGTGTAAGTCCAGATAACTTAGAAAAAAGAAAATAATAAAAAGCAGAAATGAGCTAGAAGTTGGGGGAATTGATGGGATCAGTGATTTTGAAAATATATAACTAGCAAACCTCTATTAAGTTTACTTTTTTTAAAAAAAAAGGCACAAGGAAGCAATGTTAGGAATGAAAGGGAGTTTAACCTCAAAGATTAATACATTGCTGTGAAGGAGAATGAGCACCTTGGAGAACAACAGGATGTCAGTAAAAATGTGTTAGAAAGGATTTTTCATAGGGCTTGAGCTTGTGTTAGATGGTTTTGCATAGGGTTGAAGGAATGGGGCTTTGCTCTAGATTGGCTGTTGTCAGGAAGTGGGGGTAGTCCTCTGATAGGTAGTAATCCCATGATTTATGATTTACCTATTAGGTAGTAGTCCTATGATTTATCTTACTAAATCTTATCCAAAAGATATGGGGGGTGAACTGAGGCTAAAGCTTGCAATTGGTAAAATAGTGTCACTCACAATTAGCCAGGGATGTTTGGTCATTTTTGTTGTCTGGTCCATGTTTTTATGTCTGAGTTCTCACATGATTATGGACTGGCTTTCTTTTTTGTTTTGAGCTACATCAGTCCCAAAGTGATCTTTAATGATAGCTGGTGGTGGTCTTTCAGTTCAGTTCAGTCGCTCAGTCATGTCAGACTCTTTGTGACCCCATGAACCGCAGCACACCAGGCCTCCCTGTCCATTACCAACTCCCGGTGCCCACCCAAACCCATGTCCATTGAGTCAGTGATGCCATCCAACCATCTCATCCTCTGCCGTCCCCTTCTCCTCCTGCCCTCAATCTTTCCCAGCATCAGGGTCTTTTCAGATGAGTTAGCCCTTTGCATCAGATGGCCAAAGTATTAGAGTTTCAGCTTCAACATCAGTCCTTCCAATGAACACCCAGGACTGATTTCATTTAGGATGGACTGGTTGGATCTCCTTGCGGTTCAAGGGACTCTCAAAAGTCTTCTCCAATACCACAGTTCAAAAGCATCAATTCTGCTGCGCTCAGCTTTCTTTATAGTCCCAACTCTCATATCCATACATGACCACTGGAAAAACCATAGCCTTGACTAGACGGACCTTTGTTGGCAAAGTAATGTCTCTGCTTTTTAATATGCCATCTAGGTTGGTCATAACTTCCCTTCCAAGGAACAAGCATCTTTTAATTTCATGGCTGCAATCTTGCTTTAAAAAAAAATTTTATAAAATGCAGTTGATGTACTGTTGGTGTGTTCTGAAATTGTTTATGTTCAACAACCTACATGTGAATACCATGCCAGCTTAGAGCAACACAAAAGCCTGTCTTACAGTACAGGGCCAGTTCTTAGCTTTCAGGAGCTCCTTTTCTTCTTTTCAGCTATTAAAGAGAAAACAGTAATACCCAGTAAAAGCCAGTAATTGATACAGGTAGGAAATTATATTGAACTTTCTCAGAAATACATAGGTAGTATGTAAAATACTGGTGGATTAGCTTTTAAAAGCTTTTATTGGTTTGATGTTTGAAACATGTTCTACAAAGAATCTCCCGGAACCTTTATTTTCAGGTAGATGTCCTTTTCTAATTTGATGCCTTAGGAATTTGTAAATATGTAAGATATACACACACACATACACATATAAATTGTCAGTATACAAAATGCATAAAAAACTTTAAGTTTTGAACTCTTACTTTGAGGTTTTCATTCAGAACTTTGTGTCACTTTTTTATAAATTAATAATCTCAGTGGTGACAGTCTTTGTTGCTGGAAGAAGGATCCTTTTTTTTTTTAGTTAGCTGAAAGTCATTTGGATAAAATGGGTAATTAAATGAGGTAATATTACCCTTTAAAAAAAAGCCCAATGATTATTGAATAATCTCTGACTTTTTCTGGCTTGTGTGCTTATTTTAAAATAACTGCTTTGAAGGACAGTGGTGATGTGAATTTGTAAATTCTGCATGTTTTTAAAAGAGGTTACTTTTTATTTAGGGCAGTTATTTTAGGTAGCTAATTTTTTATTGGGTCAGAAGTAGGCAAGAAGGATAACAGACCTACAGTCATACCTTTAATAAGGTATTTATTGTATTATTTCAAGCTATAAAAGAATTGTGTGAAGTAAAATGAGCCTTTGAAGGTACATAATTTCTATTAAAATATAGTATATTAAAGCTTCTGTAATTATACTTTATTTCACTGTAGTTTAATTCTTTTAATGATATTTTTTCTTTTTTTTTTTTTGGTGGGGCTTATAGGTCATAAGCCATAGGTCATCAGCAAAGACTGGTGAATATTTACTTGTTCCAAAAATAAATTAGCAATGAAAATCCTTTCCTTAAAAAGTTATTTGAATGATATCAATAGGTATCTTGTTTGAGTTCAACTTTTTAAAAAGTTATTTTGATTTTTCCTTGTTACATATAATTCTACTTATATATTTATTCAGGAATATTTCTTAAGTTTAAGAAAATGAATGCTTTTATTCCAGTTAATGGCCAACCAAGACCCCTCGAATCAAGTCAGGTGAAACACCTTCGTCGAGAACTGATAGAACTTCGAAATAAAGTGAATCGCTTACTGGACAGCTTGGAACCACCTGGAGAACCAGGCCCGTCCTCCAGCATTCCTGAAAACGGTAGACCGTGAAGTCATTTTATTCTGATTTATCCTTAAGACTTTTTGCAGATTAAAAAACAAATTCTTCAGCAGGAGTAAAATGGCACGTCCATTGTCATCCTTTCTTGTTTCTGTGTCTGTGCTAATATTCAGTTATTCAATATCTGGTTTCCTAGACCTGGCTGTTCATCAAGATTGTTGTCGTGTTAGTCACTCAGTTGTGTCTGACTCTTTGCGACCCCACGGACTGGAGCCCACCAGCCTCCTCTGTCCGTGGAGTTCTCCAGGCAAGAATGCTGGAGTGGGTTGCCACGCCCTTCTCCAGGGGATCTTCCTGACCCAGGATCGAACCCAGGTCTCCCACATTACAAGCAGATTTACTGTCTGAGCTACCCAGGGAACCTTGTTCATCAAGATTACAGGGAGATTTTATTACACCAATCCTGGATCCCATCACAGACCTGGAGGGTAGGGCTGGGAATCCCACTGTTAATCCCATTGTGCTGTCTGGGTGATTGTTTCACAGGTAGTCTTAGACTCCTGGGTTATGACATAGGTCAATTTTCAAATCCCTTTGACTCTTGAACTCTTTTCAGTGTTACAGTTAATTAATGAACCTTAGGAATGGAAATCATTTCTTGAGTTTTATGTGATATATGAAGTAGTTTCAAGTAAAAGTAATTTTAGATTAGTACATTCAAATGTCGAAATGTTTATCTTAAGCACAGTGTTCATAGTATGCAAAATTTTTTTTCCCCATTTACAGATGACTACTATTTATGTTATAATAAATATGACATACTGTTTATGTTATATTATGACAAATTTGGAACTGAAAGTAGTTTGGGGACCAAATATTAAATGTAGACTGGAATTTAAATATGGCTTGAAAGTAGATTTTAAAAAACTTGCCTTCTCAACTTTTAATATTCTTAGATGTTGCACTTTAAAAATATACACTTTTTAAAAATCACTTTTGTGTTTGTGTGTAAGTTTCACAGGTTTAAAACTGTCTATATAGTGAAATAGTATTTTATAGATTTTGGATTACTGGTTATAAAGGGCTTAATAGAAGATGACTTTGTGGGAAAGTAACATTGTATAATCTCTTGCAACCTTTAGGTTCTGAAATACTCTAAATTTTGGAGTTTAATTTATAGTTATAGTTTAAATAAAGATGCCTTTCTCAATCATTTTCTGCTTTCTCCAGCCATATGGAATTGTGTTAATGGTAGATGACCTGATAAATATTGGGTGATTGATTAGTAATTTCTAGTTCCACCTCTAGATTTCAGAATATATTAAAAAGACTTGCTGAGGTACAATGAAATCTTTCCAGCCTCTTTATGATAAACCCTTTGTATTCAGGTCAAAGCACATTGCCTTTTCTTGACCTGTCTCTCCACACAAAAATCAAAACCTTGGCCATTTTCCCAGAAGAAATCATAGATGTCGATATAACAACACTTGCATATAATTTTAGGGGCTTGAAGCATCTGTAGAGTATTATGAAACTTAGATCAAAATTCAGTAAGTAGAGCCAGTACTGGGTAGAAATAACCTATAGATTTACAAGCTTTTTGGTTTTGGTGAAACAGCCTTTCTGTTCATTACTTCTTGCTACATACTGCTTTTCTTTATGAGTTTATTTCCATGCGTTCATATGTTTTATTGTTCATCTCTCACCTGTGTTAATGAAAGAGATGTTAAAAATTGGCTTCTCCTCTGCATGTTGGGAATTATATCATATGTTGTTTCTTTATGTGGCCATCCTTCTAGTCATTGTGTCGTGAGTTGCCTAATGAACTGAATATGACATTCTGTGTTTTATTCTTATAGACAGTTGTAGCTTATTTTTTTGATTGCTCTCCTGTACTTAGAAAGATTGCTTAACTCTTGACCCTCCTTTCTTTTATGAAGTTTCCTAAGCTTCTAAGCTGTTAGAACATATTCTGATTTAATAATCTTCTCAAGGGGGGAGAAAAGAAACAAAAACATAAAATAAGCTGTATCAGAAACTTTCAGAAACATCAGAACGTCTAGCTCACCAGAAAAAACGACTACCAGTCAGCTGTCAGAGCTCTTCAGAATCCTGTGGCTTGCCCTCACCCAGAACATGCAGCTACCTATGTCCTTCAGCGTCTACTTCTGTAGTGGGCTTGCTGGACAGGTGCTTTCCTCCGTGAGTCAGATGATGTGTGGGTCACCTTAAATACTGGACTGACCTGTTGAAGTATCTCCGCAGTAGCTACTGGAGCAGATAGTAGGCTAGTGGATATATATTGTGTTTCCTGATGAATTTAGTTTGCCATAAGTGGAAGGATGCATAGGTATTGAAAGATAGCAGTGTGAAGGGAAATAATCCTAAAATTGGTGTGATATGCTCTTGGGATATGGTCTTAGAATTGAAGGAGGGAAGTTGGTGAGGAAGATGGATGACTGGCAGGCATTTTAAAGGAGTACTTATAAAAGTTTTCCTACCGAGATTTAGGAGATACTGTTCTAACTAGAGGAATGATAAGAATAAAAGAGCTGCAAGCCCGTGTGTACTTACAGTCCACTTGGTTCATAACATTTTTTCACAAGATCAATTTTGGTCGTGATCACAGAGATGATCTAATGCTCATTTACTTGGTTGGTAACAGAAAGGAATGGATAACATAAGTTACTTCAGTAAATGGTTAGCAGTTTTCTTTTTGTTTACTCGTTTAGTTTGTTTGTAATTTTTTTTTAATATTGCAAGTTTCTATTTATAAAATGTACGTTATTCTTCAATCTTTTCTTTCACAAGGTAGTAGTATAAATGTGTATTTAGAACCTTAGTATCCTTAGAAGAAAAGTGGGTGGTTTAAAATTTTTCCTGCTCACAATGTTTAAAATTCTACTTTTCAAAATATTTTATTATGGAAAAATTTTAATATGTACGAAAGTAGGCATAATAGTATAATGAATCCCATGAACCCTCACAGCTTCACCAGTTATCAACTCACAGTATCATATCATCTATACTCACACATTTCCACCCCTCCCATGTTGTTTTGAGTAAATTTCAGACACACATCTTTTATCTGTAATAAGTATTTTAAAGAAAGACATAGTAAATTAAAATATGTGTTGGCTTGAGGTTTCCATGTACCAATAGATAAGTAGAAGTAAAGCATAAAAGTTGATAATCATAACTTTAGTTAAAAAGCTTTTTATCCTTTTAGAAAATAAAGCATTAGTGCACAATATGTGTCTGATACTAGGATATATGTCATAGGACTCCAGAAAGAAGGGTAAAATATTTCTCTGTGTAAAGATGCTTGTATTTTTTTTTTCTTATCTGATAATTCTTAGGGAAGTACATAGATATAATTTTTTATAAAAGGTATTACTTATCTTGCATTTCTTTTTGACCTCACCCCCTATTTTACAAAAAAAAAAAGTATAAATAGGAACAAAGAAGAAAGGAAAATTATAATCCTGTACTCAGAGATACCCTCACCATTCCAGACTTTATGCACATATGTATTTCGCTATCATGTATTTTTTAGGCCTTATTGAATATAGATAAAATAGAAACAAGTTTTTGCTTATTTCTTTTATAGATACTGTGGATGGTAGGGAAGAAAAGCCTGCTGCTGCTGATTCTTCTGGTAAACAGTCTACTCAGGTTATGGCAGCAAGTATGTCAGCTTTTGATCCTTTAAAAAACCAAGATGAAATCAATAAAAATGTCATGTCGGCGTTTGGCTTAACAGATGATCAGGTTTCAGGTAAGTTAGTGCCTTCCTCACATCCCTTATTCTCCCTCTCCTTCCATTCTTCCCCTTCCTTCTTTAATAGACGATAACTTGCAAATGGTGAAGTGCTCAAATCTTAAGGGCTCATCTTAGTAAGTCTTTACGTATATATACACTTATGTAAAACACCAACAAGATCAAGAGGCAGATGATTTCCAGCTCCCTGCAAAGCTTTCTCATGCCCTCTCCCAGTCAGTAGAATGCTCCTCTTTAATGAATAACCCCTGATTGGTTCAAGTAAATTTTATCAAAAATAGAATTCAGAGGGTTTACTTTTTTAAAAATATGAATCATTTTAGAATCTTATTTCAGATTTCTTGCTGGACTTAGATTATGTTTGATGGCTTAGTCTCTCTTCTGATCTTAAATTGGGGAAATTTAACTTTAAATGTAGAGTTCTGGACAGTTTAGTGTAGAAAGTGCTTTTATTTGAATGTTTTTAACCTTAAAACAGTGTCTTTACTGTGCTTTCTTTGTATATTTTGGGCATCATTTCTTTCTTTCTTTTTTTTGGGGGGGGACATCATTTATTCAACATTTTTTCTGCTTTTCCTCTTTTGGGATTCCTATTACACATCCACTGGGGAGCGTGATACTATCCCATGGGTTTCTGAGGTTCCTTTTCTTCACTCTTTTTTCTCTGTGTTCTTCTGATTGAATGATTCCTGTTGATCTCTTTTCAAGTTCACTAGTGTTTTTCCTTCCATTGTCAATCTGCTATTAAACCCTTCTAGTGAGTTTCCCCTTTCATTTATTGTGCTTTCGGCTTTAGAATTTCCATTTGGTTCTTTTTATAGTTTTAATTTTTTTTCTGTTAAGATCCCTTGCCTTTTCATTCATTAATATTGTGTCAGTTAATCGCTCAGTCGTATCTGACTCTGTGAACCCACCGGGCTCCTCTGTTCATGGAATTCCCCAGGCAAGAATAGTGAACTGGGTGGGCATTCCCTTCTCCAGGGGATCTTCCTGACCCAGGGATCAAACCTGGGTCTCCTGCATTGCAGGCAGATCTTTACCATCTGAGACACCAAGGAAGCCCTTAGTCAGGTGGTTAAGATTGTGTTTCTGTTCCATTTATTAAGGTATTTTTGTCTTAGAGTCTTGTGAGGGTTTTTGTTACTGTTGCTCTAACACTCACTCACACCACTCCTTTTTTCACCCAGAGTGAAGCCCCTGGCAGCTCTGCTCAGCGCTTTCAGCTCCAGATGCTGCTTTTTATTCTGTGCCCTCTTGGTGTCACCCTCTCCCCACCTAATTCTATGGTCAGCTGGGGCTTTGGAGCTTATATTCAGATTTTAGATCTCATTTCTTCTCATTCCTTCCTCAGTGGCTTTTCCTCAGATTTCTAGCTATGTAGCCGACCATGAAAGTAACACTGGTTTCTGCAGCTGAAGCTGCGGAGATCACGGTTTGCTGTTTACCCACTGTAATTCCATGGAGGTAAACTCTTTCCTGGTGTTTGCTAACATTTATTTGGCTGACTTCCAATAATTTGAAGTAGTTGTTTTCTTCTTTTTTGACCAGGGTTTTAAATTGTTATTTTTGGGAGGTTTTACCTGATCACTTTACTTTGTCGCTATCAGTAACTGGAAAGATAGGATTTTTCTATTAACTTTCTTTTTCTTTGAGATTTTTTTTTTTTTTTTTTTTTTTTTTAAAAAAAAAAACAAACCCTTGTGTCGAGGGCTGACTTTCAATAGATCGCAGCGAGGGATTCTTTGAGATTTTTATGGGGTTATTTATCAAAGAGAATTGTGTAACATTCTGGAAAAGACAAATACTTGTATATCATGTATGTTGTTGGCAAAAGAAGATGTCAGATAAGTGGTCTATCTGAAAAACAGAAACTTTTGTAGATTAACTGAAACACAAGTTAATATTACAGCTTCTTAATACATAAGACTTCAAGATATGCCAAGTAGAGGGAGTAAATAGTTATATACGAGGTTAGGCTTAAAAGTTTAATGAAGAATATAGTATAGACCAGAATAATATGATCACTATGATTAATACTGTATTTGAAGACCATTTTTCTAGTAGCTCTGTATGTTGAATCGAAGTAGGAAAAACCGCACACATAGAAAATGCCAGGATACTTTGTAGTTACTTGGGTTATGTGAAAAACCCAGCAGCAGTAGTGAATGTAGACTTGGAAAGGAGGGATAAAGCATTAACGATAGGATAAGCAACAGTAATAGCTTACCTGCAGGGAGAAAAGAGGAATTGAAGTAATGTTTTTTAGAATAATAACATAGTCTTTTTGTTATCTGTGTTACCCTTCTGAGGGATGTGTGTGTATTGGTCTACATGTAGATAAACATCAGTGAAATGGCGGTGCACAGGAGTGACCACACATCTCACTCTGGCACTCATTGGTTTCTCTTGCATGGCCACTACCATTATCCTAGTTTAGGTTCTCATGAATACCCGAACTGTCTGCTTCCAACTGTACGCCTAACACAGTGCTAGGAAGTCTTGGGATAGACCAGTGCAAAGGATAGAGGTTTGGCCTCAGGGAAATTAGTCTGCTACTAATAACAAGTACTTACGTAGAGTTTTTTAGGTGGTAATCACTTTTATAAGTTCTTGTTATATAATCACTTTTAGATTTTCATTTAAAATATACTTTAGATCAGCCATATTGATATATTTAACATATTTTAATAATGTTTTAATGTTTATTTTTAATATATATTTTTGTTGAGGTATAGCTGATGCTACAATATTATATAAAGTTTCAGATGTTCAACATAGTGATTTACAATTTTTAAAGGTTATGTTTCATTTATAGTTATTATAGAATATTGGCTATATTTTCTGTGATGTATAATATATTCTTATAGCTTACTTATTGTATATATAGTAGTGTAACCTTATGAAGTAGGAATTAGTATTGCTTTGGTTACAGATGAAGCACAGAAAGAGATCAGGTAGCAAGCCTGGATTTAGAGCTGCTAAGTGGCGGCATTGGGATTTGAACCTAGGCAGTCTGGCTCCCAAACCAGTGCTTCCAACCGTACTGTTCTGTGTTGCACAAACAAAAAGAACTTAGAGAAGCAGATTTATGTCTTCAGAATGTCTTTTTTGCTCATTATAGTATTAGAACTACAGCAGATTCTCTCCATTTACTTCTTTAAAGAATTTTGAGTGGTTCAATGTATATATTAAGAGGTAGACTTTGTGAGACAGAATCAGAAAGGTGCCTGGCCAAAAGAACTCCTAGTCTAAGAGGGAAGACTTTTCTGTTTAGAAATGCAGTCAAGTCCTAATAGAAGTATACTCTATAGAAGTTCACAAGTGGAGAAAAGTATTTATGAGTGAAGAAGGCTCACTAGAAGTGTGGAGGACTATTTAAGGAATGTTTTAGATAATGTAAAACTGGAACTGTGGAGGGAATGGCAATTAATGATCACTTGGGGGAATGAATAGGAGCCTATGAGAAAAGGAATTGTGAGAAATGTTTGGAGCCTTAAAGATCAAACTAGAGGGTTGAACTTCATTTAGGGGCAGTGGAGACCCACTGAAGGATGAAATGATACTTTTGGTTGATCTACAACTAGATTGTACAAAGGGGTGGATATTTTGTAGTGCAGAGGTGAGTTTAGACTCAGGAATGTAGCACTCCACTCTATAGGGAAGGATTTCCAGTCGTAGCTTTGGATTCTTGTGGGATCAGAGCAAAGGAAAAAAGTATATATACACACATCAGTGTAGAAGGCTGCCTTTGGGCTACGCTTCTTCTGTGGCACTTTACTTTTAGTCTCTTAACCAAGCTTACTAACTGAGCTTGTTGGGGACAGATCTTGTATGAGAGACTGAGCTGACCTTTCATGACCACCCAGGGCCTCCCAGTGCTCCTGCAGAAGACCGGTCAGGAACGCCCGACAGCATTGCTTCCTCCTCCTCCGCAGCTCACCCGCCGGGAGTTCAGCCGCAGCAGCCGCCGTATACAGGAGCTCAGGCTCAAGCAGGTCAGAGTGAAGGTAAAATAGAGCTTAGAGCACACGCGTGGAAAGGTACACGTGCAGAAATGTTTATTAGGGCATTTCTGGTAATGGTGAAAAGCTTACATGTTTGTTCATGCTGTGAACACAATTGGCAATATTTTTGACCTACTGACATAGTATGCTTTCGGGTTAAAAAACTGAGTAAACAATGTCAGGTATGCTTCTGAATATTAAAAAGAAAAAAACCCCTAAAAAAGTATAAGGCATAGTTTTTAGGTTCTATTTTATTTCCTTCTCCCTTCCCCTCTTGCAACTGTGTATTATTTTTGTAATTTAAGAAGATTTAAAAAGCAAAGGTTAAGCATAACTTTAGTTTTTTTTTTGAAAGATAAATAGCCTTTTATATTTTTATGCAGTTAGCAATAAGCCTTTTATAGAAAAAGCAGTATATTTTAAATCAGACTTTTTCCTCTCTAAATCTCATGTCCTCAGATGAGCAGTTTAATCTCTCTGGGTTTTGATACTCTCCCACACTGTAAATTGCGAAAAGTGGACCGAATCAGTGGTTTTCAGAGAATGTCTTTAGTCCTAAATGAAACAGAATGTTAAAAAAAACCTCAGTCGTTAAACAAGTAAGGGGGTCATTGCTGTTGTTGAAGGAGATTGCAAGCTCAGAACAGCAGGCCTCATTGAAACCCTTGGAGCGCTGCAGAACACGCCCTCAGGCTTACTCATTTAGGGTTCCTTCTAAATGTTCAGATAGTCTTTCTTTCAATTGCTTCTGCATATAAGGCCTTTTAAAGCCCCATATTTTACTTTAAAAGTCACCAGGTGGTGCTCTTATCTGTATAAAGGGGTCAGGTAGTGTGACAGGATGTAGTTCAGCACCAGAAGCAAGTGACTAAGTTTACCAGTCAAGTTACATAAATCTCCCCAAACAGCCTTAAATGAAGGGGCACTTTTGTAATAGATTCCTAATTATTCTGGGTACTTTTAGATTTTTCCTGTTGGACGAATGGTAGTGGGGACTTTTTCAAATTAGGGGTCTCCCAAGGTTCATTTTTCATTTAATTAAATGAATTTCATTTAAATTGTTCATTTAATTATGTGTCTTAAGTCTTTTATTTTTTTAAATAGCTGTCAACCCTACATGTTTCTAAAGTCAAAACTATGTATGTGAACATGCTGTATAACAGTTTATGCTAAAACATAGATACTTAAAATGGCAAAAAATTATTATCTCACAGTTTCAGAATCAAGGATCTGGGAGAAGCCTCAGTTCTGTTCAGTTCAGTTGCTCAGTCATGTCCGACTCTTTGCGACCCCGTGAATCACAGCACGCCAGGCCTCCCTGTCCATCACCAACTCCCAGAGTTTACTCAAACTCATGCCCGTCGAGTCGGTGATGCCATCCAACCATCTCATCCTCTGTCGTCCCCTTTTCCTCCTGCCCCCACTCCCTCCCAGCATCAGGGTCTTTTCCAATGAGTCAACTCTTTGCATGAGGTGGCCAAAGTATTGGAGTTTCAGCTTCAGCATCAGTCCTTCCAATGAACACCCAGGACTGAGCTCCTTTAGGATGGACTGGTTGGATCTCCTTGCAGTCCAAGGGACTCTCAAGAGTCTTCTCCAACACCACAGTTCAAAACCATCAATTTTTCGGTGCTCAGCTTTCTTCACAGTCCAGGGAGAAGCTTAGCTTGAAGGTTTTGGTTAAGGGTTTCTAGTGAGGTTACAGTCATCTGAGGCTTAATTTGAACTGAAGAATTCATATCTTAAGAAGACTCCTTCATATGGTTGTTGGCAAGAGACTTCCATTTCCTCACCAAATGGATCTCATGGGCTGCCTAGGTGACTTCATGACATGGGAACTTCCACCAGAGCCAGTGGTCAAGACAGAGTAAAAGGAGATGGCTGTCTTTCACTACTTGTCCTCAGAAATGTCAACATCATTTTTTATATTCTAATGGCATATGTTGTTCTGTTGCCCAGTCATGTCCGACTCTTTGTGACCCCATGAACTTCAGCATGCCAGGTACTAATGGTATATAGGTCAGCCCGATTCAATGTGAGGGGACTACACATGAGAATGAATACACATGTATTTATTGCTTGTTGTTTGCTAATTTTTTGTATTATGGAGTTAATCTTTCTAATTTCTAAAAATATGAGGATGCCAACCCGTTATCTTATACTATACCTGTGCAGGAGTCATTGAGGGTCATCACAGAGGCTGACTACCAATCTGTGTCACAAATATAGTCCCAGAAGCCTCACCATTACTCTTTGCTTCATCCTATTCTCTTTCTCCTAGGTAATATGTTTTATTGCTTTTACTTTTTTCTACCATCGATTCTGAAAAACAATGCAAAAAAATTCCCTCAAATCATAGCTTACTGTGAACTATGTTGGCACCTTGCTTTTTCACTTACTATACTCTGTAGCTCTCTCCTTCAATTAGGTCAAGTTATTCCTCCTCATTTACAACTGAACACAGAATTCTTAATTTTCAGAATACTGTGACAGAGCATGAGAGTCCCGTTTTGGACTTGAAGGAAGTGTGTTTAAAATAAGTAAGAGAAATACTTTGTTGAGACAGTGTTTAATCCCAGGGGTGGCATTTTCACACGGAGTTTAATCCCAGGGGTGGCTTTCATCACAAAATGAAGAAAAAATGGAGCACTGGCTTCAGGAAGAGTTGTAGTACCTGTCATTTTTCATTGAGGAAAACAATTTGACTTAAAATTTTGAGTTGGGAGTTTCTTGGGCTCCTTGGCAGCAGTCTACTACATGAAGCTTTAATCTCAGACTTTTTAATGATACGTAAGTTAACGTTTGTATTAAATGAGATAGCATGTATAAAACTCCTTAAATAGCCATCTAGACTTACACCTGGGTTTTGGTGATGGTCCTTACTAGCTATGATGCATAGACCCCAGGTAAGTTGCTTATTCTTTTTTGTACCTGAAATAGGGACTGCTAATGAGGTTGACTTTTTCCCTTTCATATAGTCATTGTATGATCTTTGCTCATTTTTGTATTGTAGAGTTAATCCTTCTATTTTCTAAGAATTAGAACCCATTGTCAAATGCTACATGTATTTCCCCCCCTTTATCATATTTCTGTATCAGATCCTTGTCACTTCTGTTCCAAAATTTAGTTTTGAGATACAATCTAGGATTAAGGCAGTATCTTCTAAAAGGTGGTTAACATCTGTAGTATTTTTTATGTAGTCTATAAATCTTCAAGTGTTAAAGTGTTAAACTTCTTGTCGGTTTCTGTATTTGGGAAGAGCATTAATAGCTTAAAAATAAGCAAAATTTTCTTTTTCTGAAAAACTTTTGTTTGCAGGAGAGTTGCTTCACAGTGCTGTGGTAGTTTCTGTTGGAGGGCTGTGTCGATCAGCTATGCGCATGTGTGTCCCCCTCCCTATAAGCCCCGCCCATCCCTGCCTCCCGGTCGTCGCAGCGCTGCCCTGGGCTCCCCGGGTCCTGCCCAGCTTCCCACCAGCAGCGCTGCTCGTGGTGGGGCGTGTGTGTCAGTGTATGCACTGCTCTTTCGTTTTATTCCTGTCATGAAAGCATAGCAGTGCTTGCTAGGAAATAAGCCAGCTGTCAACAGGGGCATAACGTATTTAGTGCAGCAGTACATAAGACTAGACACCCAGTCCAGTAAAGTGGGTTCCGTCTCGAGATTTCAGCCCGTGAGAACTAGCTATTTCCTGCGCCTCGGTGTGAATGGCACTGGATAATGCATTGACTTTTAGTCGCTGTCTTTTTCTGCTCAAAGTATACTATTTACCTATAGTCTTTTGATTAACAGCAGGTAATTTGAATATTTTTAAAGTATCAGCAACATAAAGTTGTTTTAAAGATTTAAATACTAGCGAGGTTTTTAAAAAATTTAAGTGCTAGCTAGATATTACAGCAAGTTTTATTGCTGCTCAAGGCATTAGATCTAGCTAAATCCACCATTGGAACAACTGTAAAATGGTAGAGAGGATAAAGATGTGAACCAGTAAATCCTTACATGTTTGGAAATCACAGCAGCTATTCATGCTATTTGTCCCTTTTTTCACATTTTTCTTTATTGATTTTTACTGAACATTAGTAGTGCATATCTTTTGGCGGTTGAGTTTGAAAACCTTTGTTTTTCTGGAGTTTCTGAAGTAACCACTCGCTATTTGATGTCAGTCAGAGTTCTCCACAGTTCATCCACAGCAGAGTCGCCACACTTGTTCAATTGTTCCTTGTTCTCTTCATAGACAGTTAGCGAGGAACAGACACGTTCTGTGTCTTCGTTTGTGTGTGAATGGGGGGGGATTAAAGGCGCCTTAAAGAGGTTTCTCTTCTGCCGAGTGAACCCGCCTCTCTGCCGTCCCCCGCAGGCCAGATGTACCAGCAGTACGCGCAGCAGCCGGCCTACGGCGCCCAGCAGCCCCAGGCGCCCCCGCAGGCGCCGCAGCAGTACGGCGTTCAGTACTCAGGTGAGCGGGCGCCCAGGGAGAGCTGTGTCTCTGTTCACGAACCTTAAGTCCCTTCCTCCCGTTTCCTTGCTTGTTAGAGTAAGTATGAAGTGTTTATTTTTTAGGGGGGGATAACATTTGTGTCATTTATTTATAAATATTTTACATAGAAATTTTAACTGTAAATCACCATTTCAGTTCCAGTGGGCGGGTATAAAACACAGTCACAGTAGATGATTCAGTAATGACCTGTAGTATAAAAAGTTTTTAATACAAAATTATCTCCACTCATGTGATCAGCTTACCTGCTTGGTGATGTGGAGCTACAAAAATGCACAGTTTTTTCCTCTTTTTTGCAACACATTATCCCAGTGTACTCCAGTACCTGGAAAAACACTATTTAACAGTTGCCTCGTATGTAAAAAGAGGTGATCTTATTAAATAAGAGCCAAATTAAGCTGCATAGGTTTTTAAATCTCCCAGAAGTATGTAGCAATACTAAAAACAATCCATGAAAGTAGAATGGTTTGAAATGTAACTCAGACAACTAAGAACATAAAAATCTCTCAGCATAGCTTGGAATATTATAATTCAAATAATTATAATTTGGGTAATTTTTACTTTTGTTATATGAGAATTTATGTTCAATCTTGTTTTATAGTAAAATATTTAAGTATCAATTTCAACTGTAATTTTAAAAAATTAGATTACAATACAAAAATGAGCTATGAACACACAATAAATTACATGGGGGGAAGTTAGCCTCATTATCAGTCCCTATTTCAGGTACAGAAAGATTAAGCAACTTACCTTGGGTCAGTACGTCACAGCTAGTAGGAACCGTCATTGGAAGCCAGGCATAACTCTAGAGCATTAGTTTAAAAGGAGTTGTGTACACGTTCTCATTTAATATAAATATTAACTTAGATATCATTGAAAAGTCTGAGATTAAATCTCCACATAGTAGACTTTGTCAGTGAGCCAAAGGAACTCCCACTCAAAAAAGTCTAAAAACCATGTTCCTCAATAGAGAATGACAGGGCACAACTATGCTTAAAGCCAGTACATCACTCTGTTATTTTTTATTTTTCTAATCTACTTGAAACTCATTGTGAAAACGTCACCGCTTGAGTTAAAAGTTTTAGAGACCCTGTGGTCCCCAAAGCCTAGAATATTTATTATCTGGTCCTTTACAGAAAAACATTTGCTGACTCCCTGAATTAGACCATAAAATTCTACCATTGTAGTTTGACATATTTTAACACAAAGCGATTTTTATTTGGATTGGATTTGCTGTAGAGTGACTTAACCTGTAGCTGCTAGTTTTTATGTAAACTAGGTGGAATGAATTTAAACTTGGACTATAATATTGGGGGAAGGTTATTTTCAGAATGCAGTCTTTTAGGGAAAATCTATTAAAAATTATATATTGGCAATTTGTAGAAATAAGTTTTTTTCACTCTATTGTCTAATCCTGGCAATTTCCATCTTCACTATGCTTCAGATCAGAATCACCTGGAGAGGTGTTTCTTGAAACTTACAGGTGCCTGAGCGCTACTCCCAGAGATCTTGTTTTATTTGGTCGAGGGTGGGGTTCAGGCATTGGTATCTTAAATGCTTTGCAGGTCATTCTAAAGTGTAGTGAGAATTGGGAGCCACTGATCTTGTCTTACCCACTCATTTTGTAAATGAGGCAACTAGGGTCCAAAGAGTTGTGATGCACTGAAGGACAAGCAGCCATTTAGTTGGGGAGCTAGACCAGAGCCCGGTACACTTGACTGTGCAGTTGATGACTTCTCTACATCATTCTGCACTCTCTCAGCCCCAGCCAGAGCTTGGCAGACTTTTCTGCCGTAAAAAACGAGATAGTAAATATTTTAGGCTTCGTGGACCACGTGACTTTTTGTCCTTTAATTTTACTTTATTCAGACAACCACAGAATTTCCATTTCTTGCCATTTATGGTGATTTTCACCAAAGTTATTTTGTTTTTCAAGGGAGGGGATGGTGGTGGAAGGAAGGGTTTATATACACAGAGGTATTTTATATTATGGTCAAAGACAGTAGATTGCTAATGAAACAGCAATTTAGGCTCTTAGGCATTATCCTCTCTCTCGAAAAATAAAGATTTAGTTGTCCCCACAGTCTGTTGAAAAGCCAGTTTAGATATCAATTGGCAGGATGAAAACACAGCTTTTTTTTTTTTTGCTCACAATCTTAAATTGAATAGACATTTTCAGTATAAAACTTTGTTTCTTCAAAAACTTAGAGTAAAAAAATTTTTATGTAGAGGATAGGAGAAATTGTATGACATCAAGGTTTTTTCATGAATTTAGTTTGGTATTTAGGTACTGCCATGAGTAAAATGCATTAGGTATTTGATTTACTTGTTAAAAATTAAGCTTGCTGTTAATGATTTTAGTTAGGATCTTCACTGAGTAAAGTTTAGTTCCTTTCAAAGTATTATCTTTGTATTTCTGATCCTGCTAGTCCTGTTAACTTGGTTGGGAGATATGGAAACAGTCACCTAAGTACTCTGCTTGGAGACTGCTCGTGGTGGTGCCATTGGGCCTTCTTTGGCACTGCTGCTTTGGCAGTTTCCTCTGTGACCTTTTCCGGTTTTATTCATGGACTGTGTCAAAAGCTTTCTTTCATGAGTAAATTTTGAACCCAGGTTCAAGGTGAGTTCAGAATATACTCAGTTCATTCAATCCTTTTTATTTATTTATTTTTTAATGCAGGGTTGTACATATTTTAATAATTCTCTTATGTATCTGGTATTTAATGCTGACAGGATTCCAGTCAATGGAGAGGTTTCATTGCAAGTAGCTGCAGGTGTGTTTCATGGTAGAGATAAAAGTTTTTAGTGAAGCAGACCTTTTCTTTTAAAAAAGCTTTACATCCTAGTAACTAATGAATATAGATGTTCATTTTTGTGGGGCAGTATGATATGCTTTCTGTTATGTTGTTACTGCTATTGTAAAGGTAAAACCATGATACCAAATCTAAAAGATTTTAAGGATTGTGAAAATGAGCATTTAATGTTTATTCTTAAATGTTTTAATTTTTATAGGATGAATAAGCCTAAAAAGCATCTCACTAACATAGTCAGTTGTATTTGTCGCAGCACTGTTTCATTTAAAAACATCCATTCTCTACAATGTGTTTATTTGGTACTGTTATTAAACAGGCCCCTCAAAACCAGGTTAATGACTAGCTTTTGCATTAATTCCCACGTTTATCATTTGAGCATATACTCTCTACTGGGAGTTACGCTAGAACAGGAATTTACTCTCAGGGATTATACAGCCTAGAAGGAGTTGAAGTAGAAGAGATCTATATATATAGTGGTTTTCATTTTAGAGGCTTTACAAAATTGTCTAGAAAATGCTTCTTTGTTACTATATGGTCTTGAAATATAAAATCCACTACTCTACTTGCTACATAAATACTTAGGATTAAGTTTGTTAAATTTCTCATTTTTTTGTCCATAACAGTAAGACTAATTCTCTGGAAAATGTTCACCAAAAGAAAGAGGTGTATATTTTGCCTTTTCAGCAGGCTATAGTCAGCAGACTGGACCCCAACAACCTCAGCAGTTCCCAGGATACGGCCAGCAACCCACTTCCCAGGCGCCAGCACCTGCCTTTTCTGGTCAGCCTCAGCAGCTGCCTGCTCAACCTCCACAGCAGTACCAGGCGAGCAGTTACCCTCCACAAACCTACACTACCCAGACGTCTCAGCCCACTAGTTACACTGTGGCCCCTGCCTCGCAACCGGGAATGGCTCCGAGCCAGCCCGGGGCCTACCAGCCACGACCAGGTTTCACCCCACCCCCTGGAAGTACCATGAGCCCTCTTCCAAGTGGGTCTAACCCATACGCACGTAGCCGTCCTCCCTTTGGTCAGGGCTACACCCAGCCTGGACCAGGTTATCGATAGAGAGGCTCAGTTACACTGATGAGCGTAGCTGCTAGCTGTTTGCCTCCCAAAAGACTCCAATACTGCTATTTTAATTTGTATTGAAGTTCAGGAATTTAAAAAGCAGAGCATTTTTTTATGATACCATTATTGCTGTTAATTGAAAGTATAATTTGCTGGAAGATAAAAGACCAAAATGGAAGTTTTTTCCCTCCCCTGCTTAAAAGTATAGCAGCTTCCTACTTATTTTGGAACACTACTCTTACATGTGTGCAAAGTGATTGATTTTCTAGCTTGCCTTGTCCAGAGGATATTAAAATGCTAGGTTGAAGTTCAGCCCTCTTACTTGGCTTTTTATTATTAACATGATGTACTAAAGTAGATTCCTTTGAGAGGACTAGCTATTATGTATAAAATGTAACATTGATAGGTTAATAAAGATGATTGAATCCATTAGTGGTCTTGTAAGTTAATTTAGTCTTTGATATTCTATATATGTGTATATATATGAGAAAAGTCCTTATTGATGTTTTGGTCTTGAAATACAGACATTTTATCTATCTTAGGCCTTTCTATTCAGAGACACACAATGCTGTTGCCTTTTGTCCTGATTTTGGTTTTAAATGACAAAACTTTAAAATAGATCAAGATGATCATTAGCATTATATATAAACACAGTAGATACAATATTAAAAGATGCAAGGGGGCTTGGTAGATCCTAAACAACCTGCAATTTTCCTTATAGAAATCAACCATTCAGAAATGAAGAACTCAGTCTTAAAAAAAACTACATCTCTTTATTGCAGAGTTTATACTGTTTGAAAAATATAAAATGAAGTATTGATAAAACTGAAGCCTGTTGAAAGGTAAGCGCAGAAAGGTCCTTTAAGAATGAGGGCACCAATGCGGTATTCCTGTCTCCTCCCCAGTGGAGGAGGAAATACTGTTTGAAAGAAATGTCGGATTTGCATTACAGGTGGTTAGAATTAAGAAAACAGCCTCTGATACATTCATTCCCTAGAGATCGTCTGTGTAAAAATAGAGTAAATGTCATAAAACGGTAAGCCTCTCATCACGGCTTTTCCCTTCATGCTTAGACTTCACCGCAGTCTTCGGACACAGCTTGATTAGAATTCAAAACAGCACCGACACAACTGCTTAAAGGGATAGT
Organism: Cervus elaphus; assembly: GCF_910594005.1. Lineage (NCBI taxonomy): Eukaryota > Metazoa > Chordata > Mammalia > Artiodactyla > Cervidae > Cervus > Cervus elaphus. Next base: position 44,064,920 of record NC_057845.1, read on the forward strand.
TTGACAAAGAACATTCAGACATTGTAGCATGTTTATGGGTAGAGAAAGAACAAAATACGTATTTTTGAAATGATAAATCAAATTCTCAATTCCATTTTCAACTGAAATTTACTGATTCAAACAACCTTTGCAATCATTTGTAGATAATTAATGTATATTAGCACGAATGGCTAACTGTTTAAATGCTTCAAAAGTTTCTCAGCTATTGCTAAAAGGTTGCAGTTTAAATAAACATGTGACTATTAGGACCTTTTCTCCCCAGATATAATATGCTGACGATAATTTGATCTAATAAGTTAAGCCAAGTAGAGATTTATGGAATTAACAATAGGAAGAATACACAATAAATGTAAATATTTTTTTAAAGTATATTAGTTTTTTGATGTTAATTTTGTTATAAAAGTATCTCAGAACATCATTACAACAGTGTGATAAATAATATACAAATGATCTCTTAAAATACCATGAACAGGGAGCCAGCTTCCCCAAAAATGTTATTCTGTTAATATCAATATCTTGCTTTCTTAAAATGACTTTGTAAAACCTGATAAATATTCTTAGCAATCTTTCTAATAAACATCTAATATTGCTATTAGATTTTAGACTTTTATACATAGTAAACAAAAGAGCTTTAAATGCATGTGACAAATACCATACTGTTTCCAATTATTTTTTGAAACGATGAAACAGGAAGCACTTTTGAATGTGACTGCAGCATCTACCATTTTCCGGGAATTGTGGTCCCACATTCATACCACTGGACATAGTTGATCTGAGTGTGACCACCGATTTCTCCAAATTGGACTGGTTCCTGACGAACTGCTCTGAAATAGCCTGAGAGGGAAATAGTTAAAATTAATAGCTGCTGTGTTACATTTTTGTCCTCATAGATTGAAGGGTGCCATCGAATGCTTGAAGGGTACTGTAGTGAAGCAGAGTGTTTTAGACAGTGGATAGCAACAGAGGCCCCAGCGTCTTTCCTGAGGTGGTAATGGTGGGCTAAACATGGGGACACTTAGGATGGGTTGGTACTATTGATACGTGAGAGAGAAAGTGAAATGAAAAGGGTCAGGAGTTGGAAGGGTTTTATGTTTGTTTGAGCGTCACTGACCAAGTTCAGCACACCCTGTTGTACGTGAAAGCACTTTCTGCACATCATAGCCTGGAGGTAGTCTGAGGTGACCTGGGTAGAGGTGTGTTGCGCTAAAATGTCAGGAAACAACAGGGGGGTAGTTGTAAGGTTGCTAAGTGTCTAAGAATTAAACTTGGGTGAAATCATCCTTCAAGGACCCTACACTAAATGACTTCAAGTTTTGCTGAGAATGTAAAATGTTACGGAAATAGAACTTTTATTTTCTATCTAGTTCCTGTGTGGCTATAGTTTCAATTTTCTATTGAGTTCACAGATCTTATTCAGGTATCTTTTACTATGGTTGCTATTTTTAATGCCGTTGACCAAAATATGTAGCTAAAAAGACCAAATGATTTTAAGTATTTAACAAGTCTCTCTTGGTAGCTCCTGAGTAATAATGGATTTATAATTTACCCCTCTCCTACCCTACCTGGACAGGGATTGATTGTCAATCTTTTCAGTCCTCATTACACAGCTTGGTGCTAAAGTGTCTTTAGAAAGTTTCAGGGGTTAGTCACTTCTCAGCAGAATTCTTCTATTTTAATTGTGTATATAATTATTTATAAGGCAAATAATATTTTTCCTTTTATGATAGTAGGAAAGTGAAAGTCTGAGTTGCTCAGTTGTGTCCGATACTCTGCAACCCCATGGACTGTAACCCTCCAGATTCCTCTGTCCATGGGATTGTCCAGGCAGGAATACTGGAGTGGGTTGCCATGTCCTTCTCCATGATAGTAGTAAAGCTTTCTTTAATTTTTTTTAGGAAGGAATTAAAACCTGCCTGTGTGCTGAGTATGACAAATTATAAAGGTAGTACATGAATGACTTAAGTTTGGGAAATGCTTAAAGTTTCTTTCAATAGCTGCTTTTGCAAATTCAGGTTTTCTTAAAGTAGAATTTATGTGTATGTATTGGCTCTAAGCAACAGAGTCTTAAGGAATGGGACGAAAGTTGAGACACTTCTATTAAAGTCTTCACGTTAAGGTCTCATGTAGACAGTCTTTTTCGTTGGCAGGTAGAGTAGGAAGACTAAAGATGATTTTTAAAGTGATTGCTTTGTTCAGCCTGACGGCTTCCCTGATGGCTCAGACAGGAGAGAATCCACCTGCCAATGCAGGAGATCTGGGTTTGATGCCTGGGTCCAGACGATCCCCTGGAGGAAATGACAACCCACTCTAGTATTCTTGCCTGGAGAATCCCATGGGCAGAGGAGCTTGGTGGACTACAGTCCATGGGGTTGCAAAGGTCAGACACGACTGAGCAGCTGACACTTAAACTTTTTGCTCAGCCTGAATGTTTTTTGGGTTCATTTGTAAAAGCCTCTTGCTTTTGAGCAAGCTCCGAAAACCTACCTTCTTTGGTGGGTAACTGGTCAGAAGAGAGCTGCTGTCCTGTGCGTCCATCTAAAAATGAGTCCACGAACTGGCAGTGATCTTCCCCATGGCCTCTCTGATCGCCTATGTTATAAAATTTTCCTGGAAATTAAAAGGATCATGAAGTATTTCTTTGATCTGGGAGAACTCTGAAGTAAATTGTTTCAAATCATCCGCCTTCCGTGTTCCTGTGCTCCCCACCTGCTCACTCTAGCTCAGGTCGCACGTCCTTCAGTGGCGACAGGCTCTCCCGCTGCCTCCCTGCTGCTACTCTTCCTTCCCTGGTTCTTCCTCTCCTTCTCTCACAGTAAACATGCAACTCAGATAATGTTACTTGCCTCCATCAGTCTCTCCAGCAGTCTTCTGTTACACTCAGAATAAAACCCAGAGTCCTTACCCGGTTTCCAAGCTCCCCGTGATTGCACGCCTGCCTGATCTTCCCCGTACTAAGCCTCAGCCACGCTAGTAAACCGGAGAGGGATTTCTGCTCCAGGTCTTCAAGATATCTTCCCTCTACCTCTGCTGCTTTATCCCTGGGTCTTTCTTGGTTCCTTCTCAGTTTTCTTCTCAGCACAAGTGTTACCTTTTGAGGAAAGCTTTTCCTAAACATTTTAACTGAAGGAGCTTTCATTCCATTCCACCACTTTCTTTTCATCCCTCTTTTTTCCTTCAAAGTACTATATGAAATTCTTATTTACATATTTGTTTTCTGTCTCTCCCCACTAGATTATAAGCTTCAAAGAGCAGGAACAAATGGTTGGGAATGCAAAGAAAATGACTTTGTAAAAGTCATGTGTTAATATGTAGCTAAGGGATTCACAGACTTATAAAAGGGGGGCAGGAACAGTCCTGCCTTGTCCTGGGCAATGTCAGAACAAAACAGATACTATTTGTTAAATGATGGAACAAATGTCTACCTTTCTTTGTTGGGGTTTAAAACTTTTACTGTATGAATACAGAAGAGAAAAGAACCCACTGAGTCTGGAGCAAGGGGTTATAGCCTTTCTGGCTGATTGTCTTAACCTTGCTCTTGTCTCTTGACAGGCTTAAAATCTTAAATAGGTCATACTCCTTCCATGATTATTGTTAGATACACTCATTTTACTCCCAGTAAGCTTTTCATTCTGGGTTGACTGTAACATAATTGAGCTTGGATGTGACTGGTTTCTCTACATTCAACTTTGCCATGATGGCACTGTTTGAAATTGCATTTTCGTTATTTACCTTCTTACTGCATTTCTCCGATCCTAAGATTCCAATAACACCTTGCTCAAACCTGTATCTCTGCCGTGTCTGGCGGAGTCCATGGGAAAGCCCTAAGTGGCGGCATGCTGCAGAGCGTCTCCGGTGCTTACCTGTGAGGGAGTCGCTGAGGTAAATCTTGTATCTGAGCGAGTTGCATAGCTGCACCCCCACGAACTTCTTATACCAAGTCCTTTTGACGTACTGCTTGCCCTTACACTCGGAGTAGGAGTCCGAGTCAAAGGGCCTTTCGGTCCATATGGCGTCTCTTCCTGCTGCGTAAAGAAAGCGTGGTTTGGGTTTAGTGTCTCACTTTGGTTCCTCAAGAGCTATCTCAAAAGCTTTTTAAAAAGCAGTTTGCAAAGTTCATTGTCAACCTGCTGATACATGGTTTTCTCCAGTGCTAAATATTGGAACGAAAAAGTACAGGCGTTTAAACACGTAAGCTCCCCATTGATTCTCTGTCAATAGTGAGGTGAATCTTGGAGCAGTGTGTGTCAAAGTTGATTGCTTCTGCATGGTTACACTATGCTCAACATAGCATCACTTCAAAAAAACAAAAAAACAAAAACATAGCATCACTTCAGGAACAAAATTAGGTTTCTTTTTCTGAGAGAAACTGTTTCAGTGTAAACAGTTGCTTTAATGTGACTTGTTATTAAAAGTGGAGATGAGTTTGACAGAAAACAACAAAATTCTGTAAAGCCATTGTCCTTCAATAAAAAAATTAAGAAAAAAAGAATGAATAACCCTAGCCCTACACACTGGAATATAACAGCAGTGAAAATAAACTAAAGTCACAAACAAAAGTGGAAGTGAGGGTGCTATATCTTAAACAGAAGATTTGAGCCGGTCTGTTACATGAATGAAAAACAGGTTTCAGAATACTCAATTTGTTCCTGAAACATCGTAGGCTGTCAGTGTCTCTGAACATTTTAGGTAAGCATTCACAGGTAATTGAAGAAGACGACTAAATGGACTAAAGTGAAATCATGACTAAAATTCTACCATGCCCATTGAGCTGAATCACTGTAGAAAAGCATGCAGTTGTGTTCTCATTGAGGTAGGTACTCACCAGAAACTGGCTCGCTCACTCTTGGGTCAGCTGAGGAGAAACAGCAGACAGTTATTAGGTAAGTCCCAGTATTCCAGTGACGTGGCAAAGAAGATGGGGGCTTAACAGATGTTACAGAGTCTTGGACAACATACACTCTTACTAAAGTCCAAACTTGAAAATTGTGAGCTTTGTTTTGGGGATGGTTCTGCGTTGGAGAAACTCAGCTATGTCTTTTTTATGTCCTTTAAGCAGTTAGGAGTCTTTTTTGCTGTACTAGATTTTACTTCCATTTTCAAATCTTCCTCTTTTTAGCTTCATAAAAATATTGACAAAATCACCAGGATGCCATGAACTGCAGTTGTGCAGATGTATCTTGTTAAGAAACTGGAACTTAGGCCAGATCAGAACATTTCACAGCTGTTCATCATAAAAAGCTATCACATGAATTCCCTTTCTGGATACAACTGGCTCTCTAAGTCTGACATTCTGATTCTAGGCATAGAGAGGAGCATTCATTCACTATTGAGTATAGCCTGACCTCATACTTCCTCTCTTTTACACTGATAAGCCTACCATTTTTCTGACATGAAAATAAATGAGGAAAAACCCAGGTGTTGCTTCTTTAAAAGGTATCTTCATTGGCTTGATTTTTCAAATAGATGGGTTTTTGAAATCAAGAAATGCTTTACCTCATTTAGCTTGTTTCAGACAAGCTATGCACACACTCTGACCCTCTACATCCTTGTTGGGAATTCCAGCTGATGTAATTACCTGATTCAGTACTGAACGCCACTGTGTTGCTGGGTGGCCCTTCACCAAGTGGGTTTTTGGGTTTCACCTGGAATTCATAGCTGAAGGGGGAGAAAAAGAGAACAACATTCTTCAGAAGTAGGAAACAACATCTGGTCATACTTAACGTTCCTCCCAATTCTGTTTTGAAATCATCATGATGTTGAATGGACTTATGTTCTAGAAGCAGCTTCAGGAAAAGAAAAATTTCTTTACTGTTCAAACAGCTTGTCTGTTTTCTAAAAGAAAGGGGTTAATAAAAAAAAAAAAGACTGTTCTCTTTCAAAATCTCCAAATTAACAGAATAGAAATGGCTGAGCAGGTTGTTAATAGACATGCAGGAAAGCAGTCTTCAGCAGACCCAGGCTGATTCCAGTAATTAGGAATCTCAGTTTTCTTCAAACGATTAGCTACTTCCTGGGAGCAAAGATTGCAAAAATCCCAACTTTGGTTGTTGCCTTAGACTTAATCAGTGTTCCTCACCATGGGGTTTGAACTACCTATGTGAGAATAACATGTTAGAGTTGTAGTGGAGAAAGTTTATTTAAAATGCAGATTTTTTTTGCTCCATTGTAGCTACTGAATCCATTTTTGAGGGCTTCCAGAGAGGTATTTATAGTGAGTTTCTGAGGGGAACCCTGTGGCCACTGACATATGAGAACTATATAAACTATGGGAACAGATGCATATGAAAATACTATGTTGCAGGAAGTTGTGATTATATCACCTGGAATTTGCATCTTATGTGGATCATACAAAGTCACGATATATCCTGAGTAATGGCAAGGTAGTGTCACCTCAGGACAAACACAGGCATAAAGACGCCCCCTCTCCCCCATAAACCGGATTTATATAGGCCAGGCCCTTAACCCTTTATGTTAAAAACAAAAGACAAAACAAGCCCATATCCCTAATAGTGAAAAGTTTGATTTCTATCCTTAAGAATTATGCACTAAATTGCTAGGCAATATTTGACAAATTTCACCCATAGAATACTCAAGCAGAGCAAATCCTTTTAAATTCAAACAGTAAAGCTATTTGCTGTTTTTCTGAAACTAAGAGTTCCTTTTAGTAGCAGACTTGGTAGGAAAGTAGTTTCAAATGTAAAACCAGCTTGAGTCAGCTGAGAATTGTGAGTTTCAAAATTTTGAAAGACTTTGGGAGATAATTCCCCTTTTTGAAAAGTTTATAATTGACTAAGTACAGAACACAAAAAAATTTATTAAAAAAAAAAAGTGAAAAACAGAAGGATGACAGCCGTCAGTTTGGTACAGAGGATTATCAAGTGAGCAATAACAGGAAAACTTCCTGGGACTCAAGGAGTCAGATTTTTGGCTACTGAGGCATTGTATTAAAACACTGATGCAATCTATAAGGAAGACAGATTCTAGTATTACAATGTCAACTACTTTTTGAGTGCTTCCTATGTACTCAAAAAGTACATATAAAACGTAATACAGTACACACAAACCCCAAGAAATAAGTATTAACCCTATTTATCAGTTAAGAACAATCAGGCTCTTAACCATTACACTCTTACTGTCTTTGCTTTCTTAAACTTCCAAATTTTGTGATACAGGGATTAAAATATGCAGAGTTTTTACAGTGAGAGACTGCACATGAAAGAATTTTTGCAAACTAATCAGCTGGCAGAAAGTGCCATTATCCTTTGCATAAGAGACTGCTGATATAAAGCCACCCATCTCACTCACTTAAATAAATTACACATACCTCAGGTGCTTTGGCATAGAATATTTTCCACAGATTAAATTCTAGCTCAGAGGCCTCATGAATTTATAAAAAAGAAAGAAAAAAAATCATCACACTAGGGAGAACTGAAGGTGGGAAAAAGAAACCACAGGCATCTAGACTTTGATTCAAGTGGGCAGTGCATTCCACACTAGGCCATGGCCACAAATCTCTGCTTTGGCCAAGTCTGATGGAGTTATTTCAGTGCCTTTTTCATTTCACAGTTATTTACACTTCAGCCATATTTGTAGTATGGCTGCAAATATTGATAAGCTAGTTTGCGGGGGGCGGTTTGGCCACCATTTTATGACACTTGACAAGTTTTGAAGAAATCATTTTAAACTGAGTTTAATAGCTAGCATGGGAACTGAAAGGCACATGTTTTTGGCTGATTAAACAAAATATAAAAACAGTATATTTTTAAAGGCAAAGTTTTTCCCAAGAAGCACATGTTGTCATAAGATTTATGACACTGTAGGTGTAAGAGGAATGTCTTACAGACAGAATAGACTAATGGACATGGGGAGAGGGTGAGCTGTGTGGAAAGAGTAACATGGAGACTTACATCACCATGTGTGAAATAGAGAGCCAAGGGGAATTTGCTGTGAGGCTCAGGAAACTCGAACAGGGGCTCTGTATCAACCTAGGGGCTGGGATGGGGCTGGAGATGGGAGGGAGGATCAAAAGGGAGGGGATATATGTGTACCTATGGCTGATTCACGTTGAGGTTTGACAGAAAACAACACAATTCTGTAAAGCAATTATCCTTCAATAAAAAATTTTTTAAAAAGTAATGTCTTAGAGAAAATATTGATTGCACATAGGAAATAAGCATAGCATTTTAGCTATGCAAAAATGCATGGAGAAGAAAGTTATTTGAAATAGAAAGTACAGAATAAAATTTCAAATAGAATATTTGGAAGATAAGAAACACAAATATTAGGGAAAAAAGATGAAAAATGTGAGAAAATATGGGAATGAGCAGATTATTTCAGGGAATACAAAACTAGTAGATTCTAGAAGAGAGAGGCGGGGGAAAGGAAGGTAGGAAATTACCCTACAAGGTTTTAAGTAATTTCCCAGAACTGAAAGACATGGGTTTCTAGGTTTAAAAGGCCTAATACTTGCCAAGCAATAAGAAAAAAAAAGACTAATGCATAGAAATTGCAAAATTTTAGAGTACTAGGATAAAGACTAGATCTTAAATGTTTCTGAAAAGAAAATTGGTCACATTCAAAGACTCCAGAATCAGAATGACATGTGACAGCAACTCCAGAAGTTAAAAAGCAATGGAACAATACTTTTCAAGGGTTCATGTTATCCTACAATCTGTGTTTAGCTAAACAGTATCAGAGTAAAGCACGGACATTCTCAGACACATCAGACCCGAAAATGTCTTCTATAACCTCTCTTGAAGGTGTGTTTCTCAAGAAATGCCAGGAAGCAAGGGAGTAGACAGGGAAGCCATGGATATAGGAATTATCCTCAACACAGGAGAGAGACAAAAGATGATGGTGAGGGGTCCCAGGAGATGTTGCCATGAACAAACACATGTAACAAATAGGTGCCTCGAATATTTGACCATTTGGAGAAATAATCTAGACAGAACGGATTTAATTAACAGAAGGAACACCTAAAACAAGTGAAAATGAGAGAGGGTGTGCTAAGATGTAATAGGAGGCCCCGAGGTCTCCTCCTTCCATAGACACATTGAGTGTACATCTGCACACAGAGCAGTCCCCTCTGAAAGAGATCCAGAAAGTAGCGGAGCGTCTCCTCCGCACCGGGGAAATGAGAGAATACCCGTATCGAGATGGGTGGCAAGGGCTGGACACACTGCCATAAATCCCACCCCTGACACAGCACCATGTAATCAAGCGGGAACTCCCAACTTCTTCCTGAGGAGCAAAGGGTTTATAACCCACATCTAACATCTCGACTTTTAAGACTCTCACCTGAGGGATGGGTCCCCTAAGCATCTGGCTCTGAAAGCCAGCAGGGCTTGTGTTTATGAAAACCATAAGGATATAGCAAATAAGCTGTTCTTACAAGTGCATGAGCAGTCACGATGGCTATGCCTCTAGTGGAGAGCAAAAGGGCAAAATCACCTGTTTTTCTGCCAGTGTTAAAAGACAGTGCCCGAGGGCCAGGATTTTTTTTTTTTTTAAATGACCAGGATTTTAATTTAGCAAGTATCTGAGGGCTATGATCCTCCCTGGAGACCAGGGAAGCCATTGGGAAATTGCTGGTATCTCCCTGGAAGGAGGTTGTAACATGTTTGTGCCCAAAGTTTATAGCTTCCATCCAAAGGGATGAATCCTTGGCTCACTTGACTCTGATAGCCAATGGGGCCTTGCATTCATGAGTCCCACAGGACTGTGGCAAAGAAGCAGTTTTTGACTAGCTAGTCCCCCAGGGCTCAGCACAGAGCAAGCAGGCAAAAATGCCCATCTTCCAGTTTTTCCCTGAAAGAGGTTTAACTGCATACTTTAAAAGCTGACACCTGAGGGTGAGGCTTCTAGTTTTAGCACATATTTAGAGACTGGCTGTGATCCTCTCCAGAGACAGGGGAGTTGGCAGACACCTTCCCTGCCTTCTCCCTCCAGCCTGCTCCAACAATAAAAATAAATCACTAGCATTTCCCTGGAAGGCACTTGTACAAATGGCTGAGTCTCAGCTTTCACAGCTACTGCCCAAGGGATAGGTCTCCATGTTGCCTGCTCTGAGAGGCAGTTTGTGTTCACAAATACACAGGGCTAGCAAATAAAGAACCGGTTTTTAATGTACACAGAGCACACTTCCCTACCCCACCCCACGCCGCGCCCCAACTCTATCCTGGGTTCAGCAGGCAAAAAACAGCCGTCTCCTAGTGTTTCCCTAGAAGGGGCTTAACTACTTAATTTCCCAACTGCTACCTACTGTTCAGCTCATAATCAGCCTGCATCTAGATGCTGACTGTGATTCTCCCCTTTGGGACACTGATGAGTTTTGGCACACCCCCAAATACTATGAGCCACTAAAGATAAACTTGCTTGGACAATCTCAGAGGTTTGAGATACAAGTAGGAGCTCAGGTTGGGCTGATTCAAAAGGTTTATTTCCTACCTGAGACCATTCTATCATGACTGGGAGAGGTGGCTGTTTTATCTAATGTCTACAAAGCAAACACCTCATAAACAGTTCAAAGTAATAGTCATTAATATGCCTACCAAGGTCAGGAGAACAAAGTAACAGAAAATATTTGAAAGTGCCAAACTGGAAAACACAAAGTTAAGAGTATAACACTTGACCTGAAAACTTCATCAGAGGAGTTCAACAGCAGCGTGGATTGAGGGGAAGAAAGGGTGAGTGGATGTGAAGATGCGGCTCTGAAATTCATCCAATCGGAAGAGCACCTAAAAAGAGAACTTAAGGGATGCATGGGACATCACCAAATGGACCAGTATATGCATTATATGAGTCCCAGAGGGGATTGGGGAGAGGGAAAGAAAAGGGGCAGAGAGCTTATTTCAAAGAAATAACAGCTGAAAACTTCCCTAACCAGGGTAAAGAAACATTCAGACCCAGGAAAGCTAGAGAGTTCCAATGGAATCCAAAGAGCTCCATCCCAACATTAACAGACCTGCATTAATGATGATTAAATTTTCAAAAGTTAAAAATAAGGAAAGAATCTTAAAAGCAGCAGGGGAAAAGCAACTTGTTATGTACAACGGAGGTCCCATAACAATATCAGCAGATTTCTCAGCAAAAACTTTCAGGCCAGAAGGGAGCAGCATGATACAGTCAAAAGTGCTAAATTAAAAAACAAAAAAAAAATCAGCGAAGTTGGTCTTCAGAACTGAAGGGAAAATAGAGTTTCCCAGACAAACAAAGGCCAAAACAGTTCATCACCACTACATCAGCCTTACAAGAATGTTAAAGAGAGTTCTTCAAATAGAAATGGAAGGATGCTAATTAGTAACAGGGAAACATAAAAGTATAAAACTCAGTGCTAAAAGTAAATATGCAGTTACATTTAGAGTAGTCTAATGTTAAAATTGTGGAGGGTAAATCACTTATAACTCTAATGTGAGAGTTAAAAAACAAAAAAAAATGCTACAATAACTATAATTGCAATAACTTATTAATGGATATACAGTGTAAAAATGTAAATTATGACATAAAAACAAAATGTGTAGGGAAGAGTATAAAAAAATAGAGCTGGTGTGTGTTTGAAGTTGTCATTAACTTAAATAGACTTTATGTAAAATAGACTTATGATATTTTATGTAAATCTCATGGTAACTACAAAGTGATAACCAGTGATAGATATATACACAAAAAGAACAGAGTCACAGCAGAGCCCTACAGAAAGTCATCAGATCACAAAGGAAGAGAAGGAGAGATGAAGAAAGGAACAAAAGAATTACAAAACAAAATAGCAATGGTATGTCCATATCTAACAATAATTACCGTAAATGTAAATGGACCAAACTCTTTAATACTTCAAGATAGGTCAAATGTCAGGATGCAAGATAAGTATTAATAAATTTAAGAAAATTAGTATCATATACAGTATATTTTCTAACCAGAATGGTAAATAGGATTTGATTTAAAAGAAGGAATTGGAAAATTCACAGATATGTGGAGATTAAACAACAAACATATGAATGAAAAACCAATGAGTCAAAGGAAAAAATCGAGAGCAATCAACATATATCTTGAGCCAAAGGAAAATGGAAAGACAACATAACAAAATTTATGGAGTGCCTCAAAAGCAATTCTATGGGGGAAAAAAAAGCAATTCTATGGGGGACATTTATAGTAAATAAATTTAACAAATACCTATATTAAGAAAAAAAGATATCAGACAACCTAACTTTACACCTCAAGGAACAAGAAAGAGAACAAGCTAAGCCCAAAGTCAGTAGAAGGAAGGAGATAACAAATAGCAGAGCAGACATAAAAGAAATAGGGATCAGAAAACCAGTACAGAAGACCAGTAAAACTAAGGGCTGGCTTTTCCAGAAGACACACAGAACTGACAAACGTTTAGCTGGGGTAACAGAAAAAAAGGGAGAGCTCAAGTAAAATCAGGAAATCAGAAATGAAAGAGGAGACATTAAACTGGCGCTACAGAAATACAAGGGATTGTAGGAGATCAGTGAATAATTATGAACAATAATTATATACCAACAGATTGAATAACCTAGAGGAAACATATAAATTCTTAGAAACATAAAACCTATCAAGACTAAAGCAGGAAAGAATAGATCATTTGAGTAGACTAATTACTAGGAAGGAGATTGAGTCAGTAACCAAAAACTTCCCAAGAAACAAGAGCCCAGGACCAGATGTTTTTACTGGTGGATTCAGTAATTAACACCAGCCTTTCTCAAACTTTTCCAATAAAGTGAAGGGGAGAGGGAAACTCCCAGATTCATTTTATGAGGCCAGCATTACCCTGCCAGATAAGGACACTACAAGAAAAGAAAATTATAATCCAATATTCTTGATGAAATATAGATGCAAAAATCCTCAACAAAATATTAGCAAATCCAAGTTCATCAATACATCAGAATGATCATAAACATGATCTAGTGGGATTCATTCCAAGAATGCAAAGATGGTTCAACATTCACAAATCAATGTGATATACCATATTAACAAAAAGAGGGATAAAAAAACTATGATTTATATGACCTCAATAGATGCAGAAAAAGCATTTGACAAAATTCAACATTCTTTCTTGATAAAAACTCTCAACAAACTTGGTATACAGGGAAAATACCTCAAGATAATAAAGGCTTGTATGATAAGCCCACAGCTAACATCATACTTAATGATGAAATGCTGAAAGCTTTTCCTCTCTCAGGAACAAGACAAGAATCCCTATTCTCACCACTTTTATTCAACATAGCACTGGAAGTCCTGGCTAGAGCAATCAGTCAAGAGAAGGAAATAAAAAACACCCAAATTGGAAAGGAAGAAGTAAATTTTTTTTCTATTTGCAGATGATGACATGGTATTATATGTAGAAAACCCTAAACACTCAAAAAGCTGCTAGAACTAATACATTTGGTAAAGTTGTAGGATCCTGTATTAATATGTAGAAATCTGTTGGATTGTCTATATACCAAAAATTATCATAGAGAGAAATTAAGGAAACAATTTACAAACAATTTAGCCTCAAAATTTACCATAGCCTGAAAAATAATAAAATATTTAGGAATAATTTTATTTAAGGAGATGAAAGATCTGTACACTGAAAACTTTAAGACACTGGTGAAAGATATTGAAGAAGATACCAATAAAATGAAAGCTATTCCACATCCCTTATTTTGTACCATACATACAAGTCAGGTCAAAATGGTTTAAAGACTTGAACACAAAACCTGAAATCATAAAACTCCTCAAAACTATTCAAATCCCTAAAGGAGGATGCTATCAAGGTTTTGCATTCATTATGTAAACGAATCTGAAAGATCCATCAGTGACCACAGGACTGGAAAAGGTTAATCCTCATCCCAGTTCCCAAGAAGGGTAGTACCAAAGAATGTGCTAAACCATCAGACAGTTGCACTCATCTCCCATGCTGGTAAGGTCATGCTTAAAATCTTTCATGCTAGGCTTCAGCATTATGCAAACCAAAAACTTCCAGATGTCCAAGCTGGGTATAGACAAAGAAGAGGAATTAGAGATCACATTGCCAGCATTTGCTGGATTATAGAGAAAGCAAGGACATTCCAGGAAAAAAACCATCTATCTCTGTTTCTTCAACTAGACTAAAGCTTTTGACCCTGTGGATCGTAACTGTGGAAAGCCCTTAGAGAGATGGGAATACCAGACCATCTTACCTGTCTCCTGAGAAACCTGTTTGCAGGCCAAGAAGCAGCAGTTAGAACCCTGTGTGGAACAACTGACTGATTCAAGATCGAGAGAGGAGTACGACAGGGCTGTCTGCTGTCACCCCGTTTGTTTAATCTATACGCTGACCACATTGTGAGAAATGCCAGGCTGGGTGAGTCACAAAAGCTGGAATCAAGACAGGCGGGAGAAACAACACCACCTCAGATATGCAGATGGTAACTCTAATGGCAGAGAGTGAAGAGGAACTAAAGCACCTCAGTGAGGGTGAAGGAGGAGGGTTGACTCAAGACTATATATTAAAAATCTAAGATCACGGCATCTGGCCCCATTACTGCATGGCAAATAGAAGGGGAAAAGGTGCAAGTAGTAACAGATTTCCTCTTCTTGGGCTCCAAAATCACTGCGGATGGTGACTGCAGCCATGAAATCAGAAGACAATTGCTTCTTGGCAGGAAAATGATGGCAAACTTAGACAGTGTGTTGAAAAGCAGAGACATTACTCTGCTGACAAAGGTCTGTATAGTCAAGGCTATGGTCTTCCTAGTGGTCACTTATGGTTATGAGGGCTGGACCATAAAGAAGGCAGAACACCAAAGAATTAATGCCTTTGAACTGTGGTGCTGGAGAAGACTCCTAAAAGACCCTTGGACATCAAGGAGATCAAAACAGTCAATCTTAAGGGAGATCAATCCTGAATATTCACTGGAAGGACTGATGCTGAAGCTGAAGCTCTAGTATTTTAGTCATCTGATGTGTACCTACGACTCATTGGAAAAGTCCCTGATGCTGGGAAAGATCGAAGGCAGAAGGAGAAGAGGGCATCAGAGGATGAGAGGCTGGACGGCATCACTGATGCAATGAACATGAACTTGGGCAAACTTTGGGAGATGGTGAGGGGCAGGGAGGCCTGGCGTGCTGCAGTCCATGGGGTTGCAAAGAATCAAACACAACTAGGTGATTGAGAGCAACAACAAGCTCCTTTATATTAGTCTTGGTAGTAATTTTTGGATCTGACCCCAAAAGCAAAAGCAACAAAAGCAAAAATAAACAAGTGAGACTACATCAAACTGAAAATCTGTACAGCAAAGG
This sequence comes from Cervus elaphus, assembly GCF_910594005.1. Taxonomy (NCBI): domain Eukaryota; kingdom Metazoa; phylum Chordata; class Mammalia; order Artiodactyla; family Cervidae; genus Cervus; species Cervus elaphus. The sequence goes on from NC_057845.1 coordinate 44,080,199, forward strand.
GAACCATCAACAAATGGAAAGGCAACCTATGGAATGGGAGAAAATATATGCAAATCATACATCTGGTAAGTGGTTAATATCCAAAATACATAAGAAACTCACACAACTCAACAGCAAAGAAGTCAATGACCCAACGGAAAAATGTGCAAAGGACAGGAAAAGACCCCTTTCAAAAGAAGATACACAAATAGCCAATAGGCACATGAAATAATGCTAAAGACATCACTAATCATCAGAGAAATGCAAATCAAAACCCCAATGAGATATTATCTGTTAGGATGTCTATTATCTAAAAGACAAGAGATAGCAAAAGCTGGTGAGGATATGGAGTAAAGGGAACCCTTGTGCACTATTGATGGGAATGTAAACCAGTACAGTCACTCTGGAGAACAGTATGGAGATTCCTCAAGAGATGAAAAATAGAAGCACCATATGATTGATTATATTCTTTGCAGCCAAAGATGGAGAAGTTCTGTACAGTGAGCCAAAACAAGACTGGGAGCTGACTGTGGCTCGGATCATGACTCCTTATTGCAAAGTTCAGACTTAAATGGAAGAAAGTAGGGAAAACTGCTAGACCATTCAGGTATGACCTAAACCAAATCACTTACAATTACACAGTGGAAGTGAGAAATAGATTCAAGGGATTATATCTGATAGACAGAATGCCTGGAGAACTATGGACAGAGGCTTGTGACATTGTACAGGAGACAGTGATCAAGACCATCCCCAAGAAAAAGAAATGCAAAAAGACAAGATGGTTGTCTGAAGAGGCCCTACCAATAACTGTGAAAAGAAGAGAAGCAGAAGGCAAAGGAGAAAAGGAAGATATGCCCATTTGAATGCAGAGTTCCAAAGAATAGCAAGGAGAGATAAGAAAGCCTTCTTCAGTGATCAGTGCAAAGAAATAGAGGAAAACAGTAGAATGGGAAAGACTACAGATCGCTTCAAGAAAATTAGAGATACCAAGGGAACATTTCGTGCAACGATGGGCTCAGTAAAGGACAGAAATGGTATGGACCTGAAGGAAGCAGAAGATATTAAGAAGAGGTGGCATACAGTCATCAAGACAGTATGGTACTGGCACAAAGACAGAAATATAGATCAATGGAACAGAATAGAAAGCCCAGAGATAAATCCACGAACCTATGGACACCTTATCTTCAACAAAGGAGGCAAGGATATACAATGGAAAAAAGACAACCTCTTTAACAAGTGGTGCTGGGAAAACTGGTCAACCACTTGTAAAAGAATGAAACTAGAACACTTTCTAACACCATACACAAAAATAAACTCCAAATGAATAAAAGATCTAAATGTAAGACCAGAAACTATAAAACTCCTAGAGGAGAACATAGGCAAAACACTCTCCGACATAAATCACAGCAAGATCCTCTATGACCCACCTCCCAGAATATTGGAAATAAAAGCAAAACTAAACAAATGGGACCTAATGAAACTTAAAAGCTTTTGCACAACAAAGGAAACTATAAGCAAGGTGAAAAGACAGCCCTCAGATTGGGAGAAAATAATAGCAAATGAAGCAACAAACAAAGGATTAATCTCAAAAATATACAAGCAACTCCTGCAGCTCAACTCCAGAAAAATAAATGACCCAATCAAAAAGTGGGCCAAAGAACTAAACAGACATTTCTCCAAGGAAGACATACAGATGGCTAACAAACACATGAAAAGATGCTCAACATCACTCATTATCAGAGAAATGCAAATCAAAACCACAATGAGGTACCATTACACGCCAGTCAGGATGGCTGCTATCCAAAAGTCTACAAGCAATAAATGCTGGAGAGGCTGTGGAGAAAAGGGAACCCTCTTACACTGTTGGTGGGAATGCAAACTAGGACAGCCGCTATGGAGAACAGTGTGGAGATTCCTTAAAAAACTGGAAATAGAACTGCCATATGACCCAGCAATCCCACTGCTGGGCATACACACTGAGGAAACCAGATCTGAAAGAGACACGTGCACCCCAATGTTCATCGCAGCACTGTTTATAATTGCCAGGACATGGAAGCAACCTAGATGCCCATCAGCAGATGAATGGATAAGGAAGCTCTGGGACATATACACCATGGAATATTACTCAGCCATTAAAAAGAATTCATTTGAATCAGTTCTAATGAGATGGATGAAACTGGAGCCCATTATACAGAGTGAAGTAAGCCAGAAAGATAAAGACCATTACAGCATACTAACACATATATATGGAATTTAGAAAGATGGTAATGATAACCCTATATGCAAAACAGAACAAGAGACACAGAAGTACAGAACAGACTTTTGAACTCTGTGGGAGAAGGTGAGGGTGGGATGTTTCAAGAGAACAGCATCAAAACATGTATATTATCTAGGGTGAAACAGATCACCAGCCCAGGTTAGATGCATGAGACAAGTGCTTGGGGCTGGTGCACTGGGAAGACCCAGAGGGATCGGGTAGAGAGGGAGGTGAGAGGGGGGATCGGGATGGGGAAATACATGTGAATCTATGGCTAATTCAAGTCAATGTATGAAACCACTACGATATTGTAAAGTAATTAGCCTCCAACTAATAAAAATAAATGAAAAAAAAAAAATGAAGAGGTGGCAAGAATACACAGAAGAACTATACAAAGAAAGATCTTCATGACTCAGATGACCACTCACCTAGAGCCAGACATCCTGGAATGTGAAGTCAAGTGGGCCTTAGGAAGCATCACTACAAACGAAACTAGTGGAGATGATAGAATTTCAGTTGAGCTATTTCAAATCCTAAAAATTATGGTGTTGAAGTGCTGCACTCAATATGCCAGCAAATTTGGAAAACTCAGCAGTGGCCACAAGACTGGAAAAGGCCAATTTTCATTCCAATCCTGAAGAAAGGCAATGCAAAGAATGTTCAAACTACCCACAATTGCACTCATCTCACACGATAGCAAAGTAATGCTCAAAATTCTCCAAGCTAGGCTTCAAAAGTACACGAACCGAGAACTTCCAGATGTTCAAGATGGATTTAGAAAAGGCAGAGCAACCAGAGATCAAATTGCCAATATCCATTGGATCATTGAAAAAGCAAGAGTTCCAGAAAAACATCTACTTCTGCTTTATTGATTACTCAAAAGCCTTTGACTCTGTAGATCACAACAAACTGTAGAAAATTCTTCAAGTGATGAGAATACCAGACCACATTACCTGCCTCCTGAGAAATCTGTATGCAGGTCAAGAAGCAACAGTTAGAACCAGACATGGAACAACAGACTGGTTCCAAATTGGGAAAGGAGCGTGTTAAGGCTGTATATTGTCACCCTGCTTATTTAACTTATATGCAGAGTACATCATGCAAAATGCTCGTCTGGATGAAGCACAAGCTGGAATCAAGATTGTTGTGATAAATATCACTAATCTCAGATACACAGGTGATACCACCCCTATGGCGGAAAGCAAAGATGTACTAAAGAGCCTCTTGATGAAAGTGAAAGAGGAGAGTGAAAAGTTGGCTTAAAACTCAACATTCAAAAAATGAAGATGATGGCATGATCACTTCATGGCAAATAGATGGGGAAACAATGGAAACAGTGAGAGACTTTATTTTTTCTGGACTTCAAAATCACTGCAGATAGTGACCGCAGCCATGCAATTAAAAGACGCTTGCTCCTTGGAAAAAAAATATTTCCAACCTAGACAGCATATTAAAAACCAGAAACATTACTTTGCCAACAAATGTCCATCTAGTCAAAGCTATGGTTTTTCCAGTAGTCATGTATGGATGTGAGAGTTGGACTATAAAGAAAGCTTAGTGCTGAAGAATCGATGCTTTTGAACTGTGGTGTTGGAGAAGAATCTTGAGAGTCCCTTGGACTGCAAGGAGATCCAACCAGTCCATCCTAAAGGAAATCAGTTCTGAATATTTGTTGGAAGGACTGATGCTCAAGGTGAAACTCCAATACTTTGGCTACCTGATACGAAGAACTGACTAATTGGTAATGACCCTATCACTGGGAAAGATTGAAGGCAGGAGGGGAAGGGGATGACAGAGGATGAGATGGTTGGATGGCATCACTGACATGATAGACTTAAGTTTGAGTAGGCTCTGGGAGTTGGTGATGGACAGGGAAGCCTGGTGTGCTGCAGTCCGTGGGGTCACAAAGAGTCGGACACGACTGAGAGTGATCTGGACTGAACCGAATGATGCAGTAATCTCACCACTGAGTGTATATCCAAGGAAATGAAATCATTATCTTAAAAATATGTCTGTACTCCCATGCTAACAGGAGCATTGTTCATTCTAGCCAAGGTGCCGAAACAAGTGTCCGTTGACAGAAGAACGGATAGAGAAATTGTGAGATACACAGCTAACCCTTGAACAGTGTAGGGGATTACAGGTGCCAAGCCCCCAGTCAGGTAAAAATCTGAGTTATTGGTATCTCTTTCTCAAAAATGAAGGAATTGATAAATGATTCACCCAAGGGAAGAAAACTCAAACAGTTTGCATAGAGTCGGGACTCAAACCCTAATTCTTTTGGTTCCACCTACTGTGACCTCTAATCAAACAAACTTTAAAGATTTGTAAAGCGAAAATGCAAGTACTGTATTTGTTGAAAAAAATCCACATCTAAGTGGACTTTCGCAGTTCAGACTCATGTTGTTCAAGGGTGAACTGTATGTATGTATGTGTATACACACACATACACGCACACAATGGAGTATCATTCAGCCTTTAAAAATAAGTAAATCCTGTCATTTGCGACAAGATGAATGAAGCTGAGGGCATTATGTTATGTGAAATGAGCCATGTGAGAAAGACAAACCATGCATGGTATCACTTATATGTGGATCTTTAAAAAAAAAAGTTAGACTTATAGAAACAGAGTAGAAAAGTGACTGCAGAGCCTGGGGAAATAGATGTTGGTAAAAGGGTTCAAACCAGCTGTGAGATGAATAGGATCTGAGGATCAAAAGTATAATGATGGTTGAAATACTGTATTGTATAACTGAAGTTTGCCAAAAGATTATAATTTAAATGTTCTTACCAGCTATAAAAAATAGTAAATATATGAGGTAATAGATCTATTAACTAATTCAGGGTAAGCCTTTCATAATGTATATGTATATCAAATCAGCATGTTGTATACTTTAAATGTCTTACAATTTTATCAATTATAATACCTTGAAAAAGTTGAAAAATGAACAAAATTATTGAAAATGGTTGCTTCTGGCAAATAGAACTTAGGAATAGGAATGAACTGCTTTGTAGTATTTGAGTTTTAAAACCAAGTACATCTGCTTCTGACAAAAGTGAAAATTAAACTTGAAAGGTATTTCTAAGACCTGCTTCATCAGAATGAGTATCTAAGTGGAGCACGGTCTAGGTGGCAGCTGCAGTCAAGCTTTGGGGCCTCACGGAGGACAGGCCAAATGAAGAACAGCCCTGGCAGAAGCCATGTCTGACCTTCCCCAGACGGTGATGGATTCAGACAAAAACCATCTTCCCAGTTGCCCATCAGGAGGCAGCATGGCGCTGCGGTGAAGGTCATGAGGTCAGGGGCCGGAAAGACTTGGGTTCACAGCTGCACTAATGTGTACCCTTAAGGTAAGTAACTTAACCGCTCTGAGCCTCGTATATAAAAATGAGCATAATGGAATTTGTGAGGATACTATTAAATACAGTAATTATAACCTCCTAAGTGTATAAAAGTACCTGTGAGATTCTTAAGAGGCTTAAATGAAATGATGCATGTAAATTTAAGGTACCATGCATATAGTAATTCATTATAAATATTCTCTAATATTATATTTATATCCATAAAGAATTTTTTTAAAAGGTGCTTCTATTCTTGGGGAATTTGAGAAACCCTACCATAGAACTCTAAAGGCAGAACTGTGTCCACAAACTTGTGTTTGTAAAGGGGATAAGAAGGGCATCTGTGGTCTACAGGCAAAACTGTCAGAGATGAGGAAGCGCCACCCTTCGGGATCTAGCCTGAGGCTAACCTCCAGGTCCGGTTAGGGCGGACACATCTTTCTGTCATCTCCCTGCCTTCTCTTCCTTTGCTCCTCTCTACAATGATTTTCCCCCATTTTTACCCATAACGTAGAGCTGAATGATAATTTTCACTATTTGGTAAACTTAACAAAAGCTCATAAACCTCAAGCAACCACTTTTTATATAGAAAGGCCACCCGGTAGCTCTTTGCTGGTTTGAAATGTTTTGTTAGCTGATTTGACCCCTTGTGTCATTTTGAAATATCTGGGCCCCATTCAGGTTGGGTTTCAGTCAGAGGGAAAGAAAGGAAAGGGGGGTGGGGGTGGGTAGCAAAAAAAGAGTAAGGGCCGTGGAATGGGGAAAGGGTGATCAAACCCACCAGCTCTTCAAGGACTGCAGGACTGTGGACAGGATTTCTGGATACCTGCCACATGCAGGCAGCTGCTGCCTGGGAATACAGTGGAGAAATAAAGGGCAGAGCTGCGGGGATGCTGCGAGGACGAAATAAGCCGAGGTCTGACAGAAGAGAGTGGCTCAGGGGTTGGGGGTCATTAACCAGCTGCCCAGGAGGTCCGTGAGGACAGTTCTTTTACCTCGCATTTCTGTAGGGGGACACACACATTTCAGATCTGGGTTGCTCTCTAATACTGAAGTGTTGCTAAGTGTATCTCACACCCCCTCCCTAAATACTAAGGAATTTGAAGTGCAAAGTAATAAAAATAATCCAGTGATGTGAAAAGAAGAATTGCTCTCTTTATAGACTAGTGGAGTTCCATGCTCTTTGCTGTTGCAAACCCGAGCAATCAACTCAATTTCTTCTTTCTTTAATGAGGAAGCAATTGTTCTGCGGCTGCTCAGACCTACAGTAAAACTAAAAAAAAAAAAAAAGCCTCATGCTCTGGTAGCTTATTTTATTCCTTCCTATAAAGCCGATGAGAAGAGATACTGAAAAGTTAATACAGACTGCAGAGACTAGAATTTCACAAAAACCTGATGAATAAGGTCATAATGGCCATTCCACATGCCTGCTTTGTTCTATCAGATTTACAGTTTACAAGAACTTGCTGCCTCTCTTCCAGTTTATTTTTAATGCCAAGATTTAAGTCATATAACATAAACAACAGCCCCAAACTATCTTTGCTGTCAGCTACAGGAAACTTTGGTAGGTTTTAATCTTGGAGGCAGAACTATTCTCCAGGACCCTCCCAAGCCACAGACGACAGTAGAAGTGCTTGAGCCAGTTAACTAAACTTGATTTATCTTAATTACCAGACAGAGTGCATTTTCCATAGGAAATTGCCGGACCACATGTATGTCTGGCACACACAGAGAATTCTTCAATTTCTTAGCCAAGCGGGGAGAGACATGGGCTTATACGAAGAGAAGAGTGAGATGCAAGGGCTCTGTCAGTGGACAGTGATTGTGTGTAAATCCACATTCCCCAACTAGCTCATCAGGAAGAGCCTGGCCCATCAGTGGATTACCAAAATGTATGCTGAAAATAGCTTGTCTGAAAAGAAATTGCAGACCACAGACATAGATTCAAAGCAAAAATGGTTTATCAGGGCACACCTGCTCACTGTAAGGCAGACCCAGGTTTTGGTTTTATTTTCAGTTCCAGATTTCCCTTTTATTCTGTGATGGTTTCAGATAGCATTAAGATTAGGTTATTTTAGATCTGGGAGAGACTTTAAGGTCAGTTAGCCCACAGTTCTTGTCCCTTTAAGCAGTGGTGCAACACTTATTTTTTAAGTCACATACTTTATCATTTCTTCTGTTCATGGAACTAAACATAATCATAGTGGTCTTTGCAAACAAAGTAGTTGGCTACAGACAGGAAAGGCTCCTCTTAATACTTTCTTTTAGTTCAAAGAGAGGCACACAGTGAAGCTTCATGGAGAAAATCAATACTGGAAAGTGGGCCAGATGGGTACTGTTTCAGTGGACACCAGCATCTCTACATTGTCTTTGTATTGTAGGGGTGGAGGGTGGAAGAGGGGGATCCTCCAGAGAAAGAGCTGGAGTTGTGCTCCCGCTGTTCATCTCTGTTCATAGATCCTGTCACTTGACTTCAGCGCTCCTGGCTTCCCGCAAGCAGCGCCTCTGCCCTCCGTACACCGGTCACCCCTGCTGCGAGCAGCCGCCAGCGAGGCTGGGCCTGTCCACGCTGTGCTGCCTTGGGCCCTGCGCTGGGTTCCCCAGGGCTGCCCGGCAGCCCTGCGGTCCAGAGACAGCAACACCGCACACCGCTGAGCCGCCGAACTCTGCCAGGGGCAGGAGAGCGGCTGGTGGATCCAGCCGTAAAGGCCATTCCATCAGATTTACAGTTTACAAGACATTGCTACCTGTATTCCACTTTAATGCCTAGACTGAAGTCTCTTACTGTGGGTTAGTTTTCAAGCTTCTCCAGAGTAAATAACAACCTGGCTACATCATTAAACACAGGCGGGAGAAGGTAGCGTCGTCCACTGTCTTTTTGGTTCTAGAGTAGTGTATGAACATTTAGAATTTTTAACCCCAAAGCCTCTGTAGATCTCTTTTCTCTGCCTTGATTATGCAGGTTAGATGTTCTAACACCAACCTTTACCCCACCCATGTCACTGTTTAATGATTAGCCAGTAACTATGACCTGTTTTTAAAGCTCCTGTTATTTGGTCAGGACAAATGATGGAAAATGTGACTAAAAACCAGTTCTTTACATGTGTCTCCTAGAATAGGAACAAAGCTATTGATATTCTTTCAGAAGTTATTATCTTCCAGCTTTTCAAATAGGGAATTCCAGAAGCTCATGGAGGAATTTTAACAGCTATCGTTCAGAGTTGGCCTATGTGAGGAATTTACTGTATATTTTGACTCAGAATTTTCCACAAGGGATGAAATGTGATTAAAGTCATTCTTTATAGCTAATAAAGACCACCTATTAACTGCATCCTGTACATACTTCCTCTTTATTTTACAGGGTGTCTCTTATTTGCATTGATCTTGGGTCATGATTGGGGCAGAGAAGATACAGTGGTAAGGAACCTTGCCTTTACCATGTAAGACAATATGAAAAAAGTTTGTAACAAAAGACCCAACAAGCCCAAATTGGGGAACTTGCAATTTTATTATGCCTGCTGCAGCCTCACTACCAGTGGTGACTTTGAGGACTGCTTGTATTTTACCTAAGTTGGGCACATGGAGGTCGCAGGGGTCCTCCTTAGAAGGCATATTGATGGTGGACAGGAGACAAGCAAGACACAGGCGCCAACAGTGGGATAAAGGTGAGAGGTGGCGTCTGAGTCCAAGGCAAACTCCAAGAACAAGCACCATGAGTCCCACACCAGTTATAGCTGGAAACCAGACATGAACCTCATGACTTGACAGGTCCTGTGATTGCAGAGTGAATCCAGCTCCGCCCTAAGGCACTTCTCTCTTATGTCCCCATCTGACCAATTCGATCAGATGCCACAATGGTACTCACGCAAGAAACGAACAAAAAGTTCTTTGTAGTTAGATGTGTTCTACCAACTACTCCTTACAAGTAGCGTTAGTATCAGGATTGATTATTCTAAATAAAGAAAAGTCAGAAGGCAAGCTAAAATGAAAATCAGAGCAAGGTACTCCCCAGTTCCCATGCTTCAAGGTCTCCCCACCACTTGACCACATTCCCCGATCTGGCATCGAAAAGTGAGGGTGCTGAGTCATCAGTCATGGGCAGCTCTCTGCGACCCCATGGACTGTAGCCCACCAGGCTCCTCTGTCCACAGGATCCTCCAGGCAAGAATACTGGAGTGGGTTGCCTCTCCCTTCTCCAGGGGATCTTCCAGACCCAGGGATTGAGCCTGGGTCTCTCACATCCCAGGCAGATTCTTTACCATCTGAGCCAAGATCTGGCATGGAAGGCCCTCCCTAACTTGGCTTCTGCTTCTCTTTGCTTCCATTTCTGTCCACGTTTCGCCCCTCACACTGGTGAAAACAGCCTGCTTTTCACCACGCACAACCACACCATGTCCGGCCCCTGTGCTGACACGCGCTCTTCTCTCTGACCTTCCTTTCTCTTGCCACAGTCACCTGACTGGCTCCTGCCTGTTCATCACACCTCAATCCACGTGTCACCGCCTCCAGGAAGTTTGTCTTTCCTTTGATTCCCCAGGCTTTGTGACACGCCACCCACTTTGGGCTCCCACTGCCTCTGGTGCAGACTTCTACCTGAACTCTGGGCACTGTGTATGCAATAATCGGCCGGCAGCGATCTGCCCCGCTGGCCTGGAGCTCCTCAAAGGCAGGCCGGGTGTTTACCCCTGTGTGTGGGCACAATACCAGGGACAGGGCTGACCACATCACTGGCACCAGGTAAATGTTAGCTGAATGCAGACGCAAACCTTTCACAAACAAGTTCTGTTTCAAATGTCCCTGGCATAACTGTGTTCTACCTCTGCTCATGAGCTAATAGGTGCACCGTGAAACCTGGGAACAGCCTGATTCAGAAACAGAACACAATGAACACTTAGAAATTGGATGCCCTTCTGTGTACTACATGGCTCACTTTTTTTAAAGTGGAATAAAAAGCAAGTTCAGTAAGTCCAAGTCCACCTATTAAAAAGTCCAAATTAAATGACCTTTACTCTTTTACTGTTTCCTTAAAACGCATTATGGTAAAAAATAGGCCTTCTCCCTGTTAATCTGGCTAAGGAAGCAGAACCAAGATCATCAAGTGGGCTTTTACTGAGATACATGCTAATTTTGGCCAACCAAAATGGCAACCCACACCAGTTTCCTTGCCTGGAAAATCCCATGGATGGAGGAGCCTGGTAGGGTATAGTCAGTCCATGGGGTCACAAAGAGTTGGACACGACTGAACGACTTCACTTTCACTTTCAATCTCTTTAAGAAAATTAACATTTACAAAATTTTCCATATTATGAGTCAAAATAGAGAACTTTAAGGGAAAAAACCCCACACTTGTGGAAAGATGTTACTCTTGCAGTATAGGACTATAGTTAATATACAGCAGAATATCTCTAATGAATTAGATGCCTCCCTTTCCTCTGAAAAGATCAGGAGTCTCCCTGCTGTCAGAGCCAAACAGGCTCTTCTGGTGTCATGCTAACACCCAATTCAATTCAGTCGGATGACAATGAGAGATACGAGAAATAAAATATGACCAAAAAAAAAGCTCTGATGCTGAAGTTTCAGGTTTCACCATCGCTGATCTTTTTCAACATGGAGGATCTTCATCAGGTTATGAAATACTCATTCTTGAAAAACTCCTCAGTCTGGAAACTTGATCTGTTTGCCTGATGTACTATAACTTAAGATGTCAGGATTTCTTTTTTGTTGTTGTTTTATACAGAAAGCAGGGACAGTTTATCAAATGGTGTTTTGGAGTCTGAGGGAAGAAAGTGATTTCCCACAGAGCGAAATTTAGTCCAGACATAAGTTTAGCACTTTGGCCTTATTAAGGCAGTACTTGGCTATATCCATTTGAGCGTCTGCTCGAGTAATACATTTGATGATTTAGCCGTATAAAACAAACACAAGACCAAAACCCCCTTCCCTACTACATTTTTAGAAATGTCTAAGGCTCTTATTTTTCTTGCAACAATAAAATAAACTGATAAATTATTACATATTTTAGATTTAAAAAGGAATCACAAAACTATACAGCAAGATAAACAACCTGGTATCAATGTGTAATAAGGGATGCCAACAGAAGTTATTATTGAACAATTAATATATGCCCATTTAAACAAAATCTGTTCTCATTGGTCTGTAATAAGAAGACCCCAAAGCAAAGGAATGCTGTGTCTGGGACTAGTCTGTAACTATTTTAAGCATCAACTCTTACAAATGTTAATCTACATTTGTCACGTGGCTTTTGTTTCCCTGCCCTCCTCTTCCGGCACGCCAGCCAACTTTACGTGCTTCCAATCTAGTTTATACCGTCCACACTCCAGTTTTCCTCTGGTCTGTAGACTTTCCTTCCTCTAAACTTTGGTATTTATTTATTTAATTTTTTAAAAAACTTTGGTATTTAATATCAATGTTCGATATTAATGGCCTTCCACCTCTCCATGTCCCCAGCTCTAATGTCAACTTACAAGACCGACTTGTCAGTTCTTGTATCCCCACCAGTCAGTTGCATGTTTGCAAACCATGACTCTAGGAGTCTCTAGTGCTGTGTACAGAAAGCCAAAGAATGAAATGCAGACTAGACCCTCCCTCGGATGGGGAAGGACGATGTCATTTCCCGCCTTTGTTATGATTTTTACTCTTGGAATTCACCTGGAATAGCCCTGGTGGCTTACCTTGTGTCTGGTTTCAGATTTTCTACTGTGGAGAAGGTTTGATTTGTTGTTTGGATGGACTTGTTCTTCCCACTGAATGATCCATTTTCTCTGGATATAACTTCATATTCTGAAAAGCAAAAAGGCCAGCAGACACTTGTCTATATGCTCTGGCAAACTGAATGTTCTTGAAGCTACCAACCTAAAAAGTCACTCTCATAAAAGTGAGCAACTGAGATTGCAGGTCTGAGACCTATTGACCATACACGTTAGCAACTTCTAGGTGGAGATTATCACTTGATGGGGAAGGTCCCAAAGCATCTGGGGAGCTGCTCATGGACCATTTTGGTTTTCTCTCTACCGGAGCAGGAAAGGCTGCCTGGTAACCGTGTAAAGTGATGACACGCCGGTGGTAGCACTGTATAAGGGTAACCTATCATTGTGATATGTAAGTCAGATCATCTGCCATTGCTGGAAAATCCAGTGCAGTTTTGTAAGAAACAGTCTATGAGGAGTGGTGCTTCACAGAAGCCCATTTCCTGCTCATCGGGCTTTATAACATAGCTGGGAAATGGTCACTGATGATGTGGTACTGCTTCAAGTAACAGTTAAAACCACAGCAGCAAAAAACATTTAACCAAATAATGAACTACACTTTCCCAGAGTCCATTATTTTGAACTACAGAATTACAAGATTTTGGTACCTACTGCTTATGTAAGTTAGATAAGTCTTATACATACTGCTTATATATGCCCCCTTGATAATTATCCTTGAATTAAAACAAAATGAAACTTTGCCCTTAAAGTCTGCAGAGAGATCTGTATACACTTACCTAAAGGATAGCTTTCTATGAACTTACAGGGCTAAACAAAAGAGAAAGACTTTCAGAATAAGAGAATATAATTTACTGATTTGTTTTCCCTGCTGTCACTTGGGATTTAGTTTAATACATGTGATGAGATCACGAAGAGGATTACAAAAATCAAACAAAAATAACAAACCACCACAAAAGCCCACTCAAAAACAGTTCTGTCAATATGAAGAAATACACAAATGGTGGGCTTCGGGGAAAGTGAGAAGGCTGTGAGTTACTGGGACTCAAGCTGTTAGCGCTGAGACCAAAGATAGGAGATAATACTGGAAATAAAGCTGAAATTATAGGATAACTCGTGGAGACTTAAAATCACCAATTTTAATTTGGGAAGGATCTTTAATGGTAAATTAAAAACATCCAAGATGGAGGACCACCTTTTCAGAATAACTTCCTATAACCATCCTTCTGAAAATTTTAAATTAGACTAGAAGGCAATGGCCATTGTATCTGGACACAGGAATGCAGCTTTTAATAGACTAATGGCTGATATTTAGTATGTCTTCCGCAGACTCTCTGCTCCCAATCTATGTGTCAGCTGACTTTCTGTTCTAACAGAGCATGGACATGGAGGGAGAGGGAGCATCCGGAATTCAGATATTCAAATTATACTTTTCCCTCAGCCATAAAGGGGCAGTTACTAGAAAAAGAAGGGAGTAATTAGCATGGAAGCAAAACAGATAGTTGTAAAAAGTGGAAACTGCGTAACTTAATGGAAAGAAACAGACCAAGCCACTTGCCTGGATCTCAGTCTCAATTTTCCCATCTGTAAAATGTCCGTAGTGTCTCTCCATGTTGCTCGTAGGGATTAAAGCAGGAACATACGAAAAGTGCTTAATAGTATTTTGCTCAACAGGTGGTACCTATTATTATTATGTCTTTTATTATTCTTTATTATCCCTGAGTTGTATCTTAAAACTTGAAAATTTGAAAGATTCCAGTTCAAAAGATTCAAGTGCTGATTAGTCACTGAAAGAGCAGTTTATATGACGTTCCAGTTGGTTTATCCATGAAAGCGGTCACCTTCAAAAAACATCTTTGGGTCATTCCTTATATTTAAATGTTAATTTAATATGATTTTAGTCCTGAAACTTTGGAGTTTTCAAAATGGATCTAGAAGTTCTCTTCATAATTAAAAAGGTATTTAGAATTCTTCTCAGAATTCTTATTTTAGAATGTGTGTATCTTTCCTTTTTAATTTTTTAAAGTGATAATAGCTTTTTCATAAATGCACCAACATTCTAAAACTCTACCACCAACAACAAAAAAGTGTGTGTCCATATTTCATAAGATAGGGGATTTAAGATAGGGATTTAAAAAATAGTTTCTTTAAGAGTAAGGATATAAGAAAATCTACAAAGAACTAACACTGAATACGTGGTCTCCTTTACCCCCCTTGGAGGGTTTTAACCCCCTTATGAGATAATTCGCGTAGAAAATAACCATTTATTATGAAGACTGGGAACATCATAGTCTGGTCAGTGCAGCATGAAAATAATAATGGTGATACGCTGCTGCCAGTCCTACTGTTGCTGCTGCCGACAAATGTTAATTTAACAGCTTCTAATTTACGCTGCATGAATTCTCTGTTAAGTTTTACACTCACAACAAATTAATAACAATGGGAATTATTATTATTACAAATAAAAAACTAGAAGTTCAAAGAGGCTAATTATAGATTCAAGTTGCATTATTTAGAACACACCCGGTCTGGGATTTAAATCTATGTCCGCATGCTCTTGACATATCACAAAATGACAACTTATGACTAACTTAACTTTAAGTTGTCCAAGGATCTAGGCTATGGCCAATCTCTATGGTGTACCTATTTCTACTTTAGTGTAGAAGGGTCATGGAGAAGCATCAGGATTTGGATGTATTTACTAGAGGTGAATACATGCCTATCAATTAAAAGAAAGATTACTGACAGAAGTCAACTAGGGAAATGAAGAATATGTTCCCTCTCTTTTGTTACCTTTCTTAATCCTTTCCTGAAAAACCATTTCTAATGATACGAGAATTAATATCTGTATTATCTGAGCTACTGGTTTATAAAAGATTATATTTGAAATCAAGTGGTATTTAATAGAAAAAATAGATCATCAGGGCATATGGTTCAATGTTTAAACATAAACTAAGTAAATAATGACTAAATACTAACTTATGTCTATGTATAAAATATTATTATTATAGGTGTGGTCCTTATCCATTGAAAATTGTTATCGTAAGTCCAGTATCTAGTGAAAGATCTCAACAGCTCATTAACATTTAATAGTGTTAATAATAATGTTAAAACTAATTGGTTAGATAAAGTATATCCTATTTATGATACTTTGAGATTACCGATTTATGTCATTTAAAAAAGCTATATGATAAAAGGAAAATACAGAAAGGAAAATCCTGCTGTTTTCAAAAGTTAAATCATAGCCAAATGAATGTGTATTAGATTATTAGACATATTAGATTAACCAATGCCAATTTGATGTTCTGTATCTTTAAGGGAAGTGAAATTTTTATAAATCGGTTGGTCTTGTGAGAACTAAGTCTCAAGACTATTACAGGAACTCCTTATTAGCACTGCATATGGATTGAGAATTTTGAATCTTTTAATACATATAGATAATTAATACTTAGAAATTGATTGATTTTTAGATATTGGGATGATAGTACCTACTGGCATAATCCCAAGTAAAGAAGACTAGTCAAAACTGAGAAAGGAAATTGACAAAATATGGTTTTTTTTTTTCCTTTTTAAAAAAGGCCAGTTAAGCAAAGATAAGCTGCTGAATTTGCGCAAACTCTGGGAGATAGTGAAGGACAGGGAAGCCTGGTGTGCTGCAGTCCACGGGATCGCAAAGAGCTGGACATGACTTAGCGACCGAACAGCAACAAGCTGCTTACTTTGGAAGCTGCCCAGACTAAATGGTTTTGTCTGAGGAGAAATAGCTGCTGTTTTCTCCTTTATTTAAAGAAAACTTTCTGGCAGCTTCTGCGTCTCCCCACTCCTCACCTTGCCCTGCGGACTGCTCTGTCCTCCCGCTGACAGCCTCTCAGTGGCCCCCCGTTCCACCTGCATGCACTCACACTGTTTGCTTCACCCTCTAGCTGATCTGGGTGGTTAGTCATCCCACCCTCCCCTCTTCTCTCTACTCTGACTCTCTTGTTCACTATGGAAAATTAAAATCCCACAAAACAAAAAGAGCGACTCAGAGTTTCTTATTTTTCATCATCATTTTTATGAGGAGTAGCAGAATCAAAATTCTCTGAGATGGGCAGAAAATTGACCAGGAACAGAATTTTTAAAAACCATACCTGTGGCTGATTCATGCTGATGTATGGCAGAAATCAACACAACATTGTAAAGCCATTATCTTCCAATTAAAAATAAATTTAAAGTAAAAAAACCCTCATAAAATGACTGAAATAATGTTTAGCCTGCTTCACAGTTCTGGGTCAATCTAGAAATTGGGATGGTGAAAGGAAAATTGATTTAAATACTATTAGCAGTGGCAACTTCTCATATGTCATTTGTAATTTTCTGGTAATGAAAAGACTAGATATACCTTCCCATTGAGAAAAAGTTCTGAGAGGAGAAAGAAGATATATAACTTAAAGAGATCTGCTAGGTTAACAGAGAGACCATAACCAGGACAAAGATGATCTTTCCCATCTTACGGCACTTTTGAAAATCATCTGTGACAGAGACAGCAGAACTCTGCAGGGACCTGCTGCTCCTGAGATACATCACCCAGGGTCACAGTCTGACTTAAGGTACCACGTTCCCAGAGCATCATCTTATCAGTGCTTCCCACCGTAGCAATAGTCCGCATGCCACGCTCTTACCTGTGACAGTGTCATTGAGCGGCTTATCCCAGTCCAGGATGACGAAGGACGGACACCCTTCCACAGTGACCACAGTGAGGTTGGTGGGTGGGTTCTGCGGTGGGCTGGTGGCATTCCCCTCTGTGGCCTCCTCTTTGGGGAATCTCTTGACAGAGTCGGTGATGGAACAGGGGCTGTTGTCAGGCTTTTGGATATACCGCACGTGAGGCCCTAAGAGAGAGAGGACATTGAGCATTTGGGTTTTTGTGAGCTTGTAAAAAAGGTGGAGGAGAACTCACAAGTAAAACAATCTGTTTGAGGATATTTGATCTAATACTATAAGCAGATGGATGAAATCAGTGATGTGGATGTTTTGAATTTGTGAAAATCCAGAATCCTCTCTTTGGGTTATATGATATGGATGATACTATTGAGTTAATTTTCTAAATAGGTTTAGCTTATGCTAATATCCAAAAGTAATTTGGTTTAAACTGCATAATTTATGGGGTATTGAAAAGACTACTCAAAAGGAACTTGGTTCAGTAGTGGGGAATGATTTGCCTTACAATAAAATATAGTTCTGGTCCTACCAATAAACCTTAAAAGCCAGGCTCAGAAAGATCAAGTGGTTTTAAGTTATTTAATTGCACCCCAGAATAAAATCCAACAATATTTTCAGAATAACAAACATATATAGCACCCAACTGGATAAATTCCTTAAAGGAAGATATTACCCATAATGAGAAAAATAAATCATTTGGAGTCAAACTGTAACTTGCATAGATGTTAGAATCATCAGACAAGGACAATAAAACAGTTATTATCACTATAATCCACATGGTCAAAAAGTTAAGAAATGGAAGATATAAAAAAAGACCTAAATTAGATTTCTAGAGATCTTCAAAGAGAGCAGAGAAGAAAAGACATGTTAGGATAACAAGGAAGGATTGTGGCAGATTTCTCATCGTAAAGAAAGCAAGTGAGAAGGCAACAGAGAGATGTCCTTATATATTAAAGAGCAAAAACCAAAACAACAACAAAAAACTTATCATCTAGAATTCTATAACTAGTGAAATTATCTTTAAAAAAACAAGCAAAATATTTTTTAGACATACAAAAGCTGAAAGAATTCATGACTAGCACACCCAACCTATAAGGAAGATTTACAGAAGTCCTCTAGGCAGAAGGAAAATGATGCCAGATGGAAATACAGCTGAACACAAAGGAATGATGAGCACTGGAAATGGTAACTATATAGGTAAATATACATAATATTTATCTTATCATTTAATTCTTTCTAAAAGATAGCTTATTGTTTAAACAAAAATGATTTCAATTTAGTGTGATCTATATAACATGCAAAAGTAAAGTAATAGCCCAACAGCCAGGAAAGAGAAGCTGCTATACTGATGTGAAGTTCTTATACTTCACATTCAACTGTTTATGTAGTTATGGAATATCCCTGGAAGGTAGACTGTGAAGTTAAGGACACATTCTATGAACACCGAATTATTCACTAAAATAACAAAACAAAGGTATAGCTAAGAGGACAACAAAAAAGGTAAAATGGAATCATAAAAATATTCAGCCCAAAAGAAGGCTGAAAAAGAAGGAAAGAGGGGAAAAAAGAATAGATGGAACAAATTAAAAACAATAGCAAGATGATAATAGATTTAAACCTAACCATATCATCAAAGAATATTACCATTAAAAAAGGTCACTTTATAATGATAAAGAATCAATTCATGAGCTTATTACTATCCTAAGTAATTGAGGTCTATATCTGAATACAGACCTTTAGTATACAGGGAGCGGAAAAAAAAAATGACAGAAGAAGAAAGTAGAAATAAATCTACATTAGAGCTAAAGATTTTGGTATTCTCTCATTAACTGATAGAACAAGTTGATAGAAAATCACAAAGGATATAAAATAATTGCACAATATAACCAAGCAAATTGACTTAATTGACATTTTTATAAAACACTTGTTATGGACTGAATTATGTTTTCCTAAAATTCCTGTGTTGAAGATTTAACTTCCAATATGAGAAATCAAACCTGATAATGCCTTGAAATAAGGCTTCTGGCCTCCAGAACTGTGAAAGAATAAATTTTGGTTGCTTAAGCCAAAGTCTATAGTATTTTGTTTTGGCAGGCCTAGTAAACTAATATAATATTCCACTTAAGACTAGGAAGATACACATTCTTTTAAAGTATACACAAAACATACACACCAAGATCTACTATATCCTGGGCCGTAAAAAAGTCTCAATAAATTTAAAATGACTCAGGAAAAACAGAGTATATCACAACAATGAAGTTATTAATAAAAATCAGTAACAGAATGATCTCTTGAAAATCTTGAAATATTTGGAAATTAAGTAGCCTACTTCTAATAAGCCAAAGAAGAAACCAAGAGGAAATTTAAAAGTATTTTGAATAGGGTAAAACTGAAAACACAGTATATCAAACATTTTTAGTTGCCGCTTAAATAATACCTAGGGAAAATGTAGCACTGGATTTCATATTTAAAAAGAAGAGAGGTCTCAAATCATCTTGAACCTTAAGAAATTAGAAGAGCAAATTAAAGTCAAATTAAGCAGAAAAAAGAAATAATAAAGATCAAAGTAAAAATGAGTGAAATGGAAAACAGAAAAATAATATACAAGATAAATGAAACTCCAAATTGAACTTTTTAGAAGATCAAAAGAACTGATAAACCTACAGTGTGGCTGATTAGGTGAAAGAGAAAAGAGGCACATATTATCAATAACAGGAAAGAGAGAGGTGACATCATTACAGATTATTCAGATATCAAAATAAAAGAAAGTGAAATAAATCTGACAACTTAGATGATATAGACCAATAACTTGAAAGACAAAAATTATGAAAGCTCACTATGGAGGAAAGTGTACTGAATAGTCCTATACCTATTAAAGAAAAGAAAGTGAAGTGGCTCAGTTGTGTCCGATTCCTTGCAACCCCATGGACTGTGGCCTACGAGGCTCCTTCGTCCATGGGATTTTTCAGGCAAGAGTACTGGCGTGGGTTGCCATTTCCTTCTCCAATTAAAATGAATTACAAGTAAAACACTTCTCACAAAGAGAATGTGAGGCTCAGATGACTTTACTGGTGAATACTGCCAAATATTTAGGGAAGAAGCAATACTAATTCCAGACCCTTTCAGAAAATTGAAAAGTTCAGTATTATTTTGACGCTAAAACTTGAGTAGATTTTACAAGAAAAGAAAATAGCAGCCCAATATCCCTCACTGAATACAATTCTAAACAAAATTTTAGGGAATCAAATCAATGATATATTAAAATGAGAATACACTATAACCAAGGAGAATTTGTCCCTGGAATGCAAAATTAATCTATAATTCAAGGACAATTACATTATCATATTAACACACTAAAAAAAAAAAAAAGAAAGAAAAACCTTATAATTATCTCAATAAAGCCAGAAAAATCATTAGACATAATCTAGCATTCATTTCTGATAACAATTCTCACTGGAGCAGGAATAGAAGAGAACTTTCTCAACTCGATAAGAACATCTATGAAAAAACCACAGGTAACAACATACTTAATGGTGAAAGACCAAATGGTTTTTCTATAAGATAAAGAATAAGAAAAAGATATCAATCCTCACTTTCAATTCAGTGTTTTTCTAGAGGTTCTAGTCAGTATAGAAAAGCAAGAAAAAAGGTACTCAGGTTGGAAAGGAGGAAGTAAAACCTTCCTCTTAGATGACATAGTTCTGTATATAAAACCCAGCATATCTACAAAAAAATCTACAGAGCTTTGCAAGATTGTAGAATATAAGATCACTGTACTAAAAAATCAGTTGTTTTTCTATATACTAGCAATGAACAAGAGGAAACTGAAACTTAAAATGCTACTCTTATGTTTTATTTCACTGAAACTAAAAATCATTGGTAGGAGAAATGAATAATACCTAAATAAATGGTGAGATATACCGTGTTCATAAGTAGGAGGACAATAGTGTACAGCTGTCAATGCTTTCTAATTGACCTGCAGATTCAATGAAATTCTAATAAAAATATGAGCAGGCTATTTTTCTTTAGACATTGATAAATTCATCCTAAAATTTAGCTAGGAATACAAAAGGACCTAGAACCACCAAAACAACTTTAGAGAAATAAAAACAATGTTGGAGAACTAACACAGCCTGGTTGCAGCACTTATCATAAAACCACAGTGATCCAGACACTGCAGTATTGATGGAAAGGTAGCTAAATAGATCAATGGAACAACTAGAGAACCCCTAAATAGTTCCATGTATATGTGGACAACCGGTTTTTGACAAAGGTACAAATTAAATTCAGTGGAGGAACAATAATTTTTCAACAAATATGGCGGAACAATTTGATATCCTTAAGAAAATAAACTTGCATTCATATCTTGTATCATATACACCATTTGACTCAAAATGGATCATAGACTTAAATGTAAAAGTAGAAACCTTCTACAAGGAAACAGAGGAGAAATTTCTAGAAGGAAACAGAGGAGCTCTTTGTGAGCTCTGATTAGTCAATGATTTCTTAAATGTAACACCAAAGAAGCAATCTATAAAAAAACAAATCAATAAACTAAGCTTCATTAAAATTAAAAAAGAAGACACACAGGGAGAAAATGTTTGCAAAACATGTACCTGAAAAAGAACTTCAACCCAGAAAATATAAAGACTCTTAAAACTCAACAATAAGAAAATAAGCAACACAATAAAAATATAGAAAGAATTGAAAGAGACATATCAAAAAGGATATACAGATGGCAAATAAGGACGTGAAAAGATGTTCAGCATCCTTAGTCATTAGGGATATGCAAAATAAAATCACAGGTACTACTACATACTTTTTAAAAGGGTTTAAATGAAAAAGGCTGACCATACTAAGTGTTGGAAAAGATGTGGAGGAACTGGAACCCTCATACACTGCTGACAGAAAGGCAAAATAGCACAACTGCTGTGAAAAACAGTTTGACAGTTCCTTAAAACGTTAAATATACACTTACATACGATCTAGCCATTCCCCTTATAGCAATTTGTCCAAAAAAAATGAAAGCGCACACACAAGACTTGCACCTGAATGGTCATAGAATAGCATACTTTACTGGTAATGTAAAAATGCTGGAAACAACCCAAATGTCATGAAGTTTTAATAAATTATTATATATCTAAGCAATAAAAAGGAATAGACTGTTGATACATATACCAACATGGATGCATCACTAAATAGTTATGAAAAGTAAAAGAAATCGGAAAGGAAGTTCATAATATATTATTTTCTATTATGTGAAATTCCAAAAATGCATACTAGTCTATAAAGATGATGCAGTTAAAGTGCTGCACACAATATGACAGCAAATCTGGAAAATGCAGCAGTGGCCACAGGACTGGAAAAGGTCAGTTTTCATTTCAATCCCAAAGAAAGGCAATGCTGAAGAATTTTCAAACTACCATACAACTGTGCTCATTTCACATGCTAGCAAGGTAATGCTCAAAATCCTCCAAACTAGATTTCAACAGGAGGTGAACCAAGAACTTCCAGATGTATAAGTTGGGTTTAGAAAAGGAAGAGGAACAAGTGATCAAACTGCCATCATCCTTTGGATCACAGTAAAAGCAAGAAAATTCTAGAAAAAATATCTACTTCTGCTTCATTGACCACTAAAGCCTTTGACTGTGTGGATCACAACAAACTGTGGAAAATTCTTCAACAGATGGGAATACCAAACCACCTTACCTGTCTCCTGAGAAATCTCTATGCAGGTCAGGAAGCAACAGTTAGAACTGGACATGGAACAATGGAATGGTTCAAAATTGAGAAAACAGTACATCAAGGCCATATATTGTCCCTCTGTTATTTAACTTATATGCAGAGTATATTATGGGAAATGTTAGGCTGGATGAATCTCAAGCTGGGATCAAGATTGCTGGAAGAAATATCAACAACCTCAGATATGCAGATGATACCACTCTAATGGCAAAAAGCAAAGAGGAACTAAAGAACCTCTTAATGAAAGTGAAAGAAGAGAGTGAAAAAGCTGGCTTAAAACTCAACATTCAAAAAACTAAGATCATGACTTTGGGTCCTACCACTTCATGGCAAATAGATGGGGGAAAAGTGGAAACAGTGACAGATTTTCTTTTCTTGGGCTCCAAAATCACTGTAGACAGTGATTACAGCCATGAAATTAAAAGATGCTTGCTCCTTGGAAGAAAAGTTATGACAAACCTAGACAGCATATTAAAAAGCAGAGGCATTACTTTGCTGACAAAGGTCCATTTAGTTAAAGCTATGGTTTTTCCAGTAATCATGTATGGATGTGAGAGTTGGCTATAAAGAAGGCTGAGTGCCAAAGAATTGATGCTTTCGAATTACGGTGCTGGAGAAGAATTTTGAGAGTCCCTTGGACAGCAAGGAGATCAAACGAGTCAATCCTAAAGAAAATCAACCTTGAATTGGAAGGGCTGATGCTGAAGCCCCAATATTTTGGTCACCTGATGTGAAAAGCCAACTCACTAGAAGATACCCTGATGCTGGGAAAGATTGAGGGCAGGAAGAGAAGGAGGTGACAGAGGATGAGATGGTTGGATGGCATCACTGACTCGATGGACATGAGTTTGAGCAAACTCCAGGAGATAGTGAAGGACAGGGAAGCCTGGCATGCTGCAGTCCATGGGGTCGCAAAGAGCTGGACACGACTTGGTGACTAAAAAACAACAGCGACAATCTGTAATATAGTTACCTTGAGACTAGGGGTTAGGTGGGAGAAGTGAAGAGGGGGGATTATAAGGTACATGATGAAACTTTTTGAGGTGTTGCATGTACTTATTTTAACCTCAAATATGCAGATGACACCACCCTTATGGCAGAAAGTGAAGAAGAACTAAAAAGCCTCTTGATGAAAGTGAAAGAGGAGAGGGAAAAAGTTGGCTTAAAGCTTAACATTCAGAAAACTAAGATCATGACATCTGGTCCCATCACCTCATGGGAAATAGATGCGGAGACACTGGAAACAGTGTCAGACTTTATTCTGGGGGGCTCCAAAATCACTGCAGATGGTGATTGCAGCCATGAAATTAAAAGACACTTACTCCTTGGAAGGAAGTTATGACCAACCTAGACAGCATATTAAAAAGAAGAGACATTACTTTGCCAACAAAGGTCCATCTGGTCAAGGCTATGGTTTTTCCAGTGGTCATGTATGGATGTGAGAGTTGGACTGTGAAGAAAGCTGAGTGCTGAAAAATTGATGCTTTTGAGCTGTGGTGTTGGAGAAGACTCTTGAGAGTCCCTTGGACTGCAAGGAGATCCAACCAGCTCATCCTAAAGGAGATCAGTCCTGGGTGTTCATTGGAAGGACTGATGCTGAAGCTGAAATTCCAGTACTTTGGCCACCTCATGTGAAGAGTTGACTCACTGGAAAAGACCCTGATGCTGGGAGGGATTGAAGGCAGGAGGAGAAGGGGATGACAGAGGATGAGATGGCTGGATGGTATCACCAACTTGATGGACATGGGTTTGAGTAAACTCCGGGAGTTGGTGATGGACAGGGAGGCCTGGCATGCTGTGATTCATGGGGTCACAAAGAGTTGGACACGACTGAGTGACTGGACTGAACCGATGTACTCATTATGTTGACTGTGACGATGGTTGCATGAATATATACATATATTAAAATTTATCAAATTTTATACTTCAGAAAACAGATCACAAAAGGAAACACTGGTCTATATCATATAATATCTTCTACTTTGGTAGATTAAATTACTGTTCAAAAATATTCTCCATATTCATGGAAAGAGTATATTTCCGCTATCTTTGATTTGAGCTTAGCTCTGTGATTTCTTTTGCCGTTGATATTGGCAGGTATAACACAAGGAGGTTGAAATGCTGTTGTATATCTGGACTCCTTCTCTCCTTACTTTGTATTGTTAGGAGAACCGCTTGTCCTGGGTCACTGTTAGTCTTTCATCTTGGGTACCAAAATGAACAGATGTGGAGCAGACCTCAGCCTAACCCATAAGAGACCCAGATGTACCTGCTGCTAGAAACAGAATCACCCAGCTAAGCACATCCTAAATCAGCTGACCCCATGTGGCTTTTAGACACATGAGAAATAAATCCTCTTTAGGGTATGCTACTAAGGCTTTCCTGATGGCTTAGTGGTAAAGAATCTGCCTGCCAGTGTAGGGGACACAGGTTCAAACCCTGATCCAGGAAGATACCCTCCACGCCACGGGGCAGCTAAGCTCATGCCCCACGACTCCTGAGCCTGTGCTGAAGTGCCCAGGAGCCACAGCCTCTGAAGCCCGTGTGCCTTTAGAGCCCATTCTCTGCAACAAGTGAAGCCCCTGCAATGAGAAGCTCTTTCACTGCAACTAGAGAGGAGCCTCTGCTTGCTTCAACTAGAGGAAAGCTCGTGCAGCAAAGGATACCCAACACAGCCAAAAATAAGTAAAAAAAAAAAAAATTGAAAAAAAGAATATGCCACTAAGATTTTGTAGTTATTACACAGCAACAGTTGACTAATATACCCACCAAAGATAGCTCTCTTAAAAGTAAGATTTGTAGCCGATCATACGTACCTTTGAATCTGGGCTTCCCAAGAGGATCAGTTTCTCTTGTTGGACTTGAGCTAAAGTCAGTCATGTTATCTGAGGATGGATGATACAATGAAAAAGTAGTAAAGGCTATAAATATTTATAATGTCTCCTGGTCAATTGCTCGCAACTTTGATTTCCATATTATTATAATCCATATTATTCACATTTCAAGGCCTTTAACTGTGTCCTGCTGCAGCTGTTCTGCAGAGTAATAAATGATTTAAAGATTACAACTGGGCTTCCCTTGTAGGTCAGTTTGTAAAGAATCTGCCTACAATGCAGGAGACACAGGATTCAATTCCCAGGTCAGGAAGATCCCCTGGAGAAGGAAATGGCAACCAACTCCAGCATTCTTGACTGGAGAAACCCATGGACAGATGAGCCTGGCAGGCTACAGTCCATGGGGTCGCAAGAGTCAGATATGACTTAGCGACCAAACCACTGCCACCAAAGATTACAACTGAGTAGCTAATATGCATTCATATATTAAGTTATGTGTGATTAGGAATGACATGTGATTTAGGAATAAGGACTGGGAAATCTAGGTCTTTTGAGGAAGACTTTATTAAAGATCTTGACACTTCCTTCTATGTCTGCAAAGGAAAGGAGCACATTCCACAGTAATTCATTAGAAGTAAATGTAATTGTAAATTAAAATGTCCCTGTCAATCATAAAATTGAGTAAAATGTATTGATCCAGAACTTCTCCCTAATTTGAAATCCTCTGGTACTTTGTGGCTGAGCATCCAGTGGGACTTGACTGACATACTCACCAAGATCTTCTTCTGAGGCAGGAACTGTCGGTGGCTTTTTATCTGTCTCCATTGTCTCCAAGGGAGCTTCTGTAGGTCTGAGTGTTGCCCTCAAGGGTGGGGAAGTTACTTGGCCTGATGAAATGATTCCTATAATGCAGAGCCAAAGGAGTCAGGTTTTGTAGGGAGCCCTGCCAAGTTCCGCATTTACCTATTCAACAAATATTTATTAAGCACTTACCATGTGACTTGGCACTATATGCCAGGATTAGAGAGAAAATAAGACCTGCTGTCCTTGATTGATTGGGAGATATATGTGAGCCAAATTATACTGAAGCATTATGAATATTGCAAAAGCATAAGACAAGGTCTCAGAGAAGACAAGTCTATGGGGAAAGATGATGGATGGATGCTGGGGCGAAGTTAGGAATGCCTTCCTAGAGGGCGTGCCAATAAAGAGGAAAAGTGATCAGTAAGGTTAGGCAGGAGAGCTGTATTCTAGGTGGAGTTTACAGGAAGAATACAGTCAGGGAAGCATAAAGTCATGTGGCATGTTGAATTTGAAGGCGTGAGAGCCAAGAGTGCCTGGAGGCAATGAGAGCAGAATGGGGGGCGGGCAGGGAAGGGCAGTTCATGGAGGGCCTTGCATACCATGGATTTAGATATTATTTTTAGATGACAAGGGCCCATTAAAAATTTTTCACTAGGGAAGTAACATGATCAGATAAGGAGACAGTGAGCAAGTTAGGCTGCAAGGCTGGTGGCAGACAGAGAAATCAAGAACTAAAGCAGTTGTGTAGGCAAGGACAGAGGAGAACTACGTAAGAAGCAGTGAGACTGGATGGAAGGGGTTTTACATGAAGATGTCAAGAGGATGGAGTGGCCAGACTACAGATTGGCATGGGAGATGGCGGGGGAAGAAGAAAAAGGTTTATAAGGTAATGACTGATTCTGGCCTAGTCGCCAGACCAGTGTTACTCTGAGATGCTGTATTCAACAATGTCTCCTCTGCTCTAAAAACACATGTAGGTCTCCCAAATAGGATCCATCCCAAGGTCTATGCAAATATGGGTAGAATAGAGTGGAGGCTGGTAGTAGTGTTAGTTGCCTAGTTGTGTCCGACTCTCTGTGACTTTATGGGCTGCAGCCCACCACTCCTCTGTCCAAGGGATTCTCCAGGCAAGAATACTGGAGTGGGTAGCCATTCCCTACTCCAGGGGATCTTCCTGACCCAGGGATTGAACCCAGGTCTCCTACATCACAGGCAGATTCTTTATCGTCTGAGCTACAATCTGTCGTAGAGTGGAAGCTAGATTAGCTTTTATAGTCTTCATGGGAAAAGGAATTGTTCTCAGATGATAGAGAGTCAAAGAGTAAGGACTGATGTAAGGACTGAGGCCCAGCATGAAATCATGGATGATGGGCTCCTGGTCCTGGTGGGAGTGGGCCCCAGTGAGAGGATGAGTGAAAGCCATGAGATGCTGCGCTGCAGCCAGCAGGAGATTTTTTGAGTGGGAAGAGCCAGCAGGAAATGCTGGGATGGTATCTTCATCCTGGCAAGGAGAGCAGGACTGAGAGGCCTCAGTAGATCTGGAGATGGGGGACAGGTAGAGATGACTCGGGGGAGCCTAAGACTGTGCTCAGAGGCACATGTGCGAGAAGGCATGTTTTCAGAGAACTCCCAGAACACTGAACTGATTTCTTGATTCCATATGCACTTTCTGTGATGGTCATCAGGCCAGATGTGTTGTAAAGAACCTGCCTGCAATGTGGGAGACCTGGGTTCAATTCCTGGGTCAGGAAGATCCCCTGGAGAAGGGAATGGCAACCCACTCCAGGATTCTTGCCTGGAGAATTCCACGGACAGAGGAGCCTGGCCGGCTATAGTCCATGGGATCGCAAAGAGTAGGACACGAATGAGCCACTAACATTTTCACTTTCTTTCCTCAATGTAGACATTTCTTTTGAATTAGAGATGGATAGCAAAGGGTGGGGAGGGCACCAGAGTTAATCTCAGAAGTGGGATGTGTTTATACCATCCCACCGGCTGGATGAGTTATACCAAACTACGCTTATTGATGGGAGTGAACAAGTTTTTACGTGGCAGGAACCAGGGCCATGCAACTGCATCTGGAGACACACAGCCTTGCAGGAGAGCTCTGTGTGGGGAGGTTCCCCTAACTCTTCCATGGAGGACCCTGGAGCATCACTTTCAGTCTGACCCGAAAGCTACAGAAGCTCAAGTCTCAGCTGCCCCAGGTTACAATTGATGAAGAAAACCTGGTCTCCTCACTGGGGCCATGTCCCTAGACCTTGACTCAGGCAGGCACCACCAACACGGATGATAGGCTGATCCCTCCTTTAGCTGATGGGAAAACAACCCAGAGGCCACTGTCCCCTAGTATATCATGGAAGCTTCTCCACCACATCCTCCTTTCATCCTGTGAAAAGAGTTACATCCATGCCCTTTCTCATAAATCCTTATCAGTTTCATCTTCCACAGTTATACTTAACAGTGTTATCCTGATTTCCACTACAGAATATTTAGGAGATAGACATGAGGGAAGAGGGGGGAAAAGATGGAGAACATGCTGTGATCAGCTGGCAGGTCCAGTGGAACAGCCTTTAAGAGGAGTGAGATGAAGCTTTGCTCTGAACTGGGCTCACTGATTCTTAATTTCACTCATAGATTCACTCAATGATTACTGGATTCACTCAGTAAGGACTGGATTTGGTTCTGAGAATTCAGAGAAAGTGTCAACTGTCATCACAGAGCTCATGATCTAGTAGGGGAATACAAGGACATGAACAAATAGGTCTAAAACAGAGGTTTGCTCTAACAGAGGTATGTTTCAAGGACAAATAGGACAGATGAGCAGTGTTAAGTCTACTTTGGGGAGTTATAGGAGGCTTCTTTAGGACAAGGATGGAGTACAAGTGTCCCAGGTGACTGGCAGAGG
This sequence comes from Cervus elaphus, assembly GCF_910594005.1. Lineage (NCBI taxonomy): Eukaryota > Metazoa > Chordata > Mammalia > Artiodactyla > Cervidae > Cervus > Cervus elaphus. Next base: position 44,109,491 of record NC_057845.1, read on the forward strand.
TCATTCTATGCGAAGAAGACAACGCATGCCACAGTCTAGAGGTGAGAGGCAGTCTGCCTTGTTGCGTAGACTAGACCTGCTCAGTCACCATGAGCATTCCAGTCTCCAGTCTTTCCCCTGGAACCATAATACTGAGGTCAGCATGAAGGCTGGTAGACAGGGGAGCTATCAAGGACAGGTAAAGGATTTCATCTCAAGAGACAGAATGTTAAGTGGAGGACATTTTCCATTACCCCTGGTGGGTTGGCAGCACAAAACGTCTTGTGCAAAATAATCCATTTGTTGAAGAGCTTGTGAGAGCTTCCATCTCAGCACCAAGCACTCAGCATCTAAGAAGCAAACTGACCTAGATGGACAAGGATGGTGGCTGTCACCCCACCCACCCAGAGTCAGGACAGGAGTCCTTAAAGTTGTAACTGACAGTGTCTGGTCTTTGGGGCCAACACAGCCACACGTCCCACATGCCGAGAGCTGTCTGTTGCTTGAGCTAGCACACCAAGGGCTGGTGGTTGACCAGTAAAATGGAATTCAAGGAGGGATAGGGAAGGTGTGTGGCCGACATACCTGCACTTCCTGGCTTTCCGGTGACATTGTTGGGTGGTAAAGGCTTTCTTCGTGGGGGCATGGGTCTGGGTGGCAGGGGTGGGCGACGAGTACCTGGGATTATGGCTAAGAGATAATGTTACAGATAAAGTGGTCATAGGAATTCACTCGACAAAATCACAGGTTTTTTTTTTTTTTTTAATACAATATTTAACAAGTGGCAGTTGGATGACAGAGAATAGATTCTACAGAAAAGTGCCTGTGAGTAACACTTTCTGATGTTCTTCTAAATTAGTGCTTGTAATGTACCCAGGGATAATAAAGCAGATGAGTTAATGGGGAAAATATTCTCTAATTATGGATAAAAATATATCAGTAAACCTGCCCTTTGAAAGGCTGTATGAATGCACAGAATTTAACATCTTTTGCTTCTCATATAGATTCGACAGGAGCATTTCTGAGCTTCATTGTCTCCAATGAAGTCTGCTTTGCAGACTACAATTCTTACACCATTTTCGCTTTGAGCTGGTAAAGCATATAATTTCTCCCTTAGTAGGTGTTCCACCCCATCCTCCAACTATATCACGTAATTATAACTAAACCAACACTTTTAGAACTTCTCAAATGATTACGACAAAGTAGTGCTAATGGCAGACGCAATAAGCCTGTGCCCCATGCAGATCAGAGTCACCACACAAGGGCACCTGGCCCGGGAGCTGTAAGTGGGAGCCAAAATTTCCCACCCACTCTGCTCTCTCACCCACCCACGAGCCTTCACACAAGGACGCCCGCCCAGAGGAAAGGCACGTTTTTCTAAATGGTTTGCCTGAAGGGCAGAGAGGAGAGAAATCTTTTTATAATATGCACAAAGGCTGACAAGGCTAAAGTTACCTGAAGCAGTCCACCTTAACCCAAATTTTCTTTGAAGTCCTGTGTTATAAGTCCTGTGTTAAAAATGCATCTCTTTCTTTGCATAATGTATTGGTTTAATAATCTTCAAGCAAAATTGACAATCCAAGAAAATGCCCTGTGACTTTAAGTACTTCCTGGGCTATCAGGAATTGTGCATGTGCATGCATGAATGTGCATATGCTGGGGGTAGGGAGGAGTGAGTCGTGATGATAGAATAGAGATGTCTCACCCAGACATTAATACATCAGAGTAGGTTTCACAGCATCCTTCTACAAAGCACAGAGCTCTTATTCAATGCAAAGATATTACCACTTCATAATTTTGGCCTATATATACAGAACAGTCTCAAAGTAGAAATATGAATCATTTCTGGCAAAAGGATATTATAATAAACTACATAAGAGGAAAACTTGTATACGATGAAAACTAGAATCCAGTTACTTTTCAGCATTTGATCCATTGTGGCCCCTCGGGACATTATGTGAAGTAATTATTAAATTAGTTCCTCATTAGAATTTGTGCACAAAGCACTTTTCATTTTCCCAAATAGTTTAGTATGTTTATCTAGCAATACCCAGGTATTGTTAGCATGGATCTGATGCTTTGGGGACTGTGAGCATGCTACTTGTTTTGCGGCAGCACATATAACTTGCAGCTACGAGTTTCAGAGCAGAACTGAGTGAGGGAGTCAGCCTCTTATTCCTTACCTGGTTTTTTTGTGGGGTGAGAAGAATCCACTGATACATTTCTACCAGCACCAGATGGCAGTGGGACTTGCTTGACCCCTGTGAGCAGAGATAATGACAGAATAAATAGATAGCTAAAATGTGATAAACATTCTTTACGGAAACTTCATAGAATTGTTAGTGATAATGTGCTTTTTTTTTTTTTTCTTTTAGAACAAGGATACTGGTGTTTTTGTGCCTAGATATTTTGATTGGCTTCTCCCGTCTGCATACAGAAAAAAATATCTAAAGCCCTACTGCATTCATTGGTTATGTTTTTTTCTATGGAGATTTAGTGTTTGATTTTTTGATTGTGGCTTTGTATTAATTTTCTATGCTGCCCACCCTGCACTGCCTGCCTGGGTCGTATTGTCTTGTCAGAAAGATTTCATCTACAGTGATTGACTATTTTTCTTTTTTTGCCAATATTCATGCATAAATTCTGTGGTTTTTAAAAATATTTTTCTCTAACTCCTCTACCCCAATAAAAACCCTTATAATTTCAACATGTTTGGGTTTCTACCTAATGAATTGACTTTAAAATATTTTTTGAGAAGCCTTGGTTAGCAGGCTGGTTAGGCCACAGACTGTATCTGCACTCTTAAGATTTGTAAATCAGGCCTGGGTAGGCCTTGAACTCCAAGTTGCTGTTTGGAAGAAACTGATCTGAAAATTACCCTGCATGCTATTTTATCTCCTAAGTCTCTCAGACATAATCTGTTGGTTATTACTAAGTCATTCACCTAAATACCCATGCTAGGATTTTGGGTAGCGATCCTAAGGGTAGAGGGAACCAATTTACTTTTTGTCCTGTCTTTTAAAAATTATTATTCTTTTACACTATAAAATAGTCTTCCCTGACATGGCTGGCAGTCTCCATTAAGGAATAATAGGAACAGACATTTAGAATCTCAAGAGTGAATATTATCCTTAGTTAGATATAGTGGCTCATCCTGAACTTTCCAGGTGGTGCAGCGGTAAAGAACCTGCTTGCCAAAAAAAAAAAAAAACAAAACCTGCTTGCCAGTGCAGGAGACACAAGAGACATGGGTTCGATCCCTGGGTCAGAAGACCCCCTAGAGAAGGAAATGGCAACCCACTCCAGTATTCTTGCCTGGAAAATGCCATGGACGGAGGAGCCTGGTGGGCTACAGTCCACAGGATTGCAAAGAGGTGGATATGACTGAGCGTGTGTGCATACACACACACATACACACACACACAATGGCTCATCCTAAAAAATGAACCCATACCCCGAGGACATGTGTGTGTGTGTGCTCACTATAATATGTATTAAAGATAAGAATAAACACTGAGTTTATATACTAGCTAGTACATTAACAAGAACAAGCACAGTCACAGCCCTGTTTGGAGTGCTGTTCCAGGACTCTGTAGGGACATTACACACTCAGCCTCATGTAATATGTAGGCAGAGATATTAAGTATACAACAGAAGCTTTGCTTGCCAAATATTAGATGATATTTTCACATTAATTTATGAAATTATTAATCATGACTGTATTATAATGAACATTAATCAGCCCAGGGATCGAACCCAGGTCTCCCACATTGCAGACAGAGTCTTTACCATCTGAGCTACCCAAGAAACTCATTAGTATATTGCTAACATTATTATTAACTATAATAATAATTATGACTAACATTAATTTATGAAACCTAATATTGCAATTCCACAGCCTCTGCTGTTTGAATAAGAGATAATATATAACATCATGGAGGATGTTTGTATGGAGCCAGGGATCAAATGCTGTTTATCTGTGGTGGGAATGAAGTGTTTCTGCAGTCAATGACTATTTTGTGGCTTATCCCACAGGCACTGTGGGAACAGAAGCTCATGGGTCTTCTTCCTGTGCCCCCCTCTGAGTGGCAATGGGAGTGGGAAATGACTCGCTGAGGGGTTACTCTGTCTGTGGCTTAGGGGAATGCAATTCATTTGTCAGCAGGATAACCTAGTTTGCTGAGATCTGATTTACCACCATTTTTCAAGGGTAAAATCACATTATATCCTCTAGCACGCCAGCAGGCTATGTGTGTCTTCAGTAGACACTTCTTCACACTCTTTTTCCAAATCAACAAAGTATGTTGACCCAATACTGCACAAGCATCTTAGATATTCAAGACCTTATTTGATCCATACACCCCTTCTGGGTGGGAGATACCACTGGGGTCTCACAGAGGAGGAAACCCGAGGCAAGGGAAGATTAAGTACTTGTCCAGGGACTCACAGTTAAAGTGGACACATTCACACCCACATATGCCCAGTTCCCAAGCCCATTTCTTGAGCACTAACTGGGATAGTACAGGGTGCCTTTTTCTGTCATCATCTTCCCTCCGATAAAGAGAAGGCCGGAAGTGGCATCACTGGTGCTAAAGCCCATGCTACCAAGCCTAGACTTAAAAACCTGACTTAACTGCAGTTTTGACCTTCCCCAGAAATGTAATCTCAATCGACCAGCCTGGAAATTTCTGGTCAGCCCCTGTGAGGGAATCTGTCACAGGTGCCCTCTTCATCCTCCAGAAGAAGAGGTGATCTACAATGGTAAAACCCACGCAAATCCCTTCCAGCTCCAAAGGTGTCCTGGCTTCAGCATACTATTTTCTTTGGGTGAGAGTTCCCTTGCCCCACACTTGCTCCTATACATGTGTTTGCTGCAGCAGAAGGGGAGGGTGGGGCAAACGGGGAGAGCAGGATTAACACACACACACTCCCGTGCATAAAAGAGACAGCCGGTGGGAAGCTGCTGCCTAGCAGAGTGAGCTCAGCCCAGTGCTCTGTGATGACCTAGTGGGCTGGGATGGGGGTGAGAGGGAGGTCCAAGAGGGACGGGTGTATATATACACATACAGAGACACACACACGTGTACACTCACACATATGTACACATGTACAAACATGTACCCTTTGTTGGACAGTAGAAACTAACACAAATTGTAAAGCAACTGTCCTCTGATAAAAAAACAAAACTTCCATTGTGCACAAGTCTTTGGAGTGCCATTCTAGTCACTACATAGGATGCTGCTTGATTCATAAATTGCTGAATGCGTGCTGTGATAAGTCACTTCAGTCCTGTCCAACTCTTTGTGACCCTATGGAGTGTAACCCACCAGGCTCCTCTGTCCAGGGAATTCTCCAGGCCAGAATACTGGAGTGGGTTGCTTTGCCCTCCTCCAGGGGATCTGCCCCACCCAGGGATCGAACCCTGGTCTCTTACCATCTCTGGCACTGGCAGGCAGGTTCTTTAACACTAGCACCACCTGGGAAGCCCAATACAGCTAATTAAATCTTCAGATTTACTTGGCTGAATTTTTTTTTTTCAATGCTTCTCTTTGGCCTCACAATGAGTCTAACTGGCTTTAGCTCTCAGGTCCTATACTCTGCATTTCAGGTGTCACCTCACTGGGTGAGGGCTAAACAACCATGGCTGGCAAGCAGGTGCCATGCGGTCATGCCACTGATATGTGGAAGTCAGAGAGAAATGCAAGGATGACATGGTTTTCCAACCACACATGTGCAGATCCACCAAGTCACAGGCTGGTAAAACGGAGAACTGAGAGAGAATCTAAAGCTCTGCAGGATTACTTTATGGATAAGAGAAAAAATAGAATCATCCTTGGCCTCTTTTCTAATGAAGGGAGAAATCAGCCATTTTCTGTATAGGTAAAGATGGAAGCATCATACTATTATGATCCTTGTAGGTTAAGTACCCAAGTCAATAGTGTCAGTTGCTAAACTGGATTTTGTCCAGCCTTCAGAAACAAAGAAAAGCCAGCAGTAGATGAGAACGCTGGGAAGAGTCCGGCAGAAGGCAGCCGTGGGACTCAGGGAAAAAGCATTGAACTGGGGACAGGAGAGTGAAGTCCAGTTCTGGGCTTGGCTCCACCTGGCCGTGGTCTGCTCGTCAGCCAGTAGCATGTGAGCTCAGGCCCTGGAGGCCAGTGAACTTCTGTGGCCCTGAACTGAGGAAAGCCAATAAAGGCCAACGCAAGCGGAGAGGCAATGGGAGGGCAAAGGAGGAAGCCAGTGAGAGAGAGTGCGGACAAAGAATCCTCAGGAACTGACATCTGATTAGCCAGTGTGGCTCAGGCTGAAACATGAATTCTTTCTCCCTCAAGCAGGATTAATCCACTATTTTCTCAAGGACAGCATTGGCTCTGAAAGCACCAAGACTCGAACTTCAGTGTAAGCCCCCAAATGTCAAATGGAAATTCTCCAAAAATCTCTTGATTTACATAGTTCATCCCTTAGCAATTTATTGTCAGAAATGAAGTAATGATTTCGGTATTTTTAACCATGGTAACAGAAACTTTGCAAACAAACACAGCACACTGGGAATTGATTTCCGAATGTATTCGAGACGGTTCCTCATGACCGAAAAGGAGTGGTGTTTATGGATGACTGGTCTCCTCACCCACGTCTCAAGATCTCAGCACCTGGCTGCAAGGTCAGGGGCGAAGGGCCAGCAGACTGGAAGATTTAGCGGCAGCTCAGACAAACACATTCCTCACCTGGGAGGCATCTGGGTTCTGGTTGTCAAGCACACTCCATGTGGGTCCAGTGAAGTGTGGATTCCTCATTAGGAGAGCACAGAGCAGAGAAAGGAGTCTGGGATTCAGGTGTTAACACAGCTGCCAAACCACATGTGCCAAGGGGGCTTCCAAACTACACTTTGCCTGGCACATGTGGGCCTTCAAGGAATGTTAGTTGAATGAAAGAACAGTTGCACAACTTAGTAGCTTTCTTGCACTGTGAGAAAAGTGGAGATTGTCTGGCAAAGGATGGGTGATTTTTTCTGGCAAAGGTCAGAGAGGAACTATTTTCAGCTCTGAGGGCCATACTGTCTCTGTCACAACTCTTCTGTTCCGCCACTGTGTTGAGAAAGTTTCTACAAAACCTTGTTTACAAAAAAAGGCAGTGAACTGGATCTGGTCTGTGGGATTGTACTTTTTATGGGCCTCCCGGTGACTCCGTGGTAAAAGGCTTCCCTGGTGGTTCAGTAGTAAAGAATCTGCCTGCCAATGCAGGAAACCCAGGAGATACGGGTTTGATTCCCAGGTCAGGAAGAGACCCTGGAGAAGGAAATGGCAACCCACTCCAGTATTCCTGCCTGGGAAATCCAATGGACAGAGGAGCCTGGCAGGTTACAGTCCATGGGGATGCAGAGTGGGACATGCCTTAGCACACACATTTGTACTTTGTGCAATCCCCTGGTCTAGGCATGCTTTTGCATCTCAAGTTGGTTATAAGCATGTAGAACATATCAATTAAGCTTAGATGTAACTCTGGAAACCCTGAAAAAGCAGAGTGCTGGAAAAATGCCCAACCTAAACTTCACTCTCTAAAGGTTACTTTCTAACTTAAAGGTGGAGAAATATTATACATGTACATGTGAAATGAACATAAAGCAGGGTAAATATCTATAATGATGTTATGAATTAAGAAACTTGGATCAAGATAGTTTAAAGATTGCAGGGTGTTAATGGAGTCATTGCAAGATTTGTATAGAGACCTAAAGAATCAAAGGTGCATAGTTTTAAGACCTCAGAATCTTTCTCTTTTAGTTTTCCAAAGGACTAACAGTAAATATTTTTTTTTTGACTAACAGTAAATATTTTTATGCCTAAGACTATGAAGAATATGCCCTATAAATCCTAAACACATCCTTGTTTAAAAAAATTTTTTTTTAATGTTCTATTTTTTTCCATTTATTTTTATTAGTTGGAGGCTAATTACTTTACAATATTGTAGTGGGTTTTGCCATACATTGACATGAATCAGCCATGGATTTACATGTGTTCCCCATCCCGATCCCCCCTCCCACCTCCCTCTCCACCTCATCCCTCTGGGTCTTCCCAGTGCACCAGCCCTGAGCACTCTAAACACATCCTTTTATCAGCTGATTTTTTTTTAATGCAAAATATATGTACTGAAAATTTCAGCAAGAAAAATTATAGTAAAATATATGTGAGGTGGATAAGAATCATACATATTCTAGGCAAAATGTCAAAGCTGGATGAAAAATCAGTTAACATGGAGATATTGTTCTCATTAATACACAATTGAGGCTAGAAGTGAGTGTGAATGAGACAATAAGACTGGGTCAGAGAAGAAAAGAAATCTGATGTGAATACCTGCATTTCTATAAAGAAGTCAGATCAAAACCATGCACAAAGTAAGGCAGACTCCTGTCTATAACCTGAAGAGAACAGATTTAAAAACTTCTTTTTCTCACCCATTTCTCAAAACATTATTCCCCAGGCAAATAATTTGAAAGCTGTTAAAATTTCCTTTCATAATATGCTATGTAATGTCATCTGTGATTTGTATTTCATTTACTTTCTTTTCTGGTCTTACTGTATTGGCTTAACACTCCATATCTATTTTCAATGAAAGGGGTAGAAATAGGAATCCTTACTTATATTCTTGATGTGAGAAGAAAAATATTCAGACTGGGAAACAAAATGTTAGCTGTAGGTTTTTCTCAGAAGTCTTTTATCAGAGGGAGGAAAATTCCTTCAATTTCTAGTTTTATGAGAGTTTTCATCATGAATGATTTTTGAATTTTGTCTCATGGCTGATTTTTAATTTATGATCGTGTGATTTTTTTTCCCCTTCGTTCTGTTAATGTGGTTAAGTTCAGTTGCTCAGTTGTGTCTGACTCTTTGCAACCCCATGGATTGCAGCACACCAGGCCTCCCTGTCCATTATCAACTCCTGGAGTTTATTCAAACTCATGTCCTTTGAGTTGGTGATGCCATCCAACCATCTCATCCTCTGTCGTCCCCTTCTCCTCCCACCTTCAATCTTTCCCAGCATCAGGGTCTTTGCCAATGAGTCAGTTCTTCATATCAGGTGGCCGAAATATTGGAGTTTCAATTCAGCATCAGTACGTCCAATGAATATTCAGGACTGATCTCTTTAGGATGGACTGGTTGGATCTCTTTGCTGTCCAAGGGACCCTCAAGAGTCTTCTCCAACACCACACTTCAAAAGCATCAATTCTCCCGCACTCAACTTTCTTTATAGTCCAACTCTCACATCCATACATGACTACTGGAAAAACTATAGCTTTGCCTAGATGGACCTATGTTGGCAAAGTAATGTCTCTGCTTTTTAATATGCTATCTAGGTTGGTCATAACTTTCCTTCCAAGGAGCAAGCATCTTTTAATTTCATGTCTGCAATCACCATCCGCAGTGATTTTGGAGCCCAGAAAAATAAAAGTCTGTCACTTTTTCCATTGCTTCTCCATCTATTTGCCATGAAGTGATGGGACCAGATGCCATGATCTTAGTTTTCTGAATGTTAAGTTTTAAGCCAACTTTTTCATTCTCCTCTTTCACTTTCATCAAGAGGCTCTTTAATTCTTCTTCACTTTCTGCCATAAGGGTGGTGTCATCAGAATATGAGTTTATTGATATTTATCCCAGAAATCTTGATTCCAGCTTGTGCTTCATTCATCCCAGCTTTTCTCATGACTTACTCTGCATATAAGTTAAATAAGCAGGGTGAAAATATACAGCCTTGATGTACTCCTTTCCTGATTTGGAACCAGTCTGTTCTTCCATGTCTAGTTTTAACTGCTGCTTCCTGACCTGCATACAGATTTCTCACGAGGCAGGTCAGGCAGTTTGGTATTCCATCTCTTTAAGAATTTTCCATGGTATGTTGTGATCCACACAGTCAAAGGCTTTTGCATAGTCAATAAAGCAGAAGTAGATGTTTTTCTGGAACTCTCTTGCTTTTTTGATGCTCTAATGGATGTTGGCAATTTGATCTTTGGTTCCTCTGCCTTTTCCAAATCCAGCTTGTACATCTGGAAGTTCACGGTTCACGTACTGTTCAAGCCTGGCTTGGAGAATTTTGAGCATCACTTTGTTAGTGTGTGAGATGAGTGCAATTGTGAGGTAGTTCGAGCATTCTTTGGCGTTGTGTTTCTTTGGGATTGGAATAAAAGCTGACCAGTCCTGTGGCCACTGCTGGCATATTGAGTGCAGCACTTTCACACCTCTTTTAGGATTTGAAATAGCTCAACTGGAATTGCATCACCTCCACTAGCTTTGTTCGTAGTGATGCTTCCTAAGGCCCACTTGACTTTGCATTCCAGGATGTCTGGCTCTAGGTGAGTGAGCACCCATTCGTGGTTATCTGGGTCATGATGATCCTTTTTGTATAGTTCTTCTGTGTATTCTTGCCACCTCTTCTTAATATCTTCTGCTTCTGTTAGGTCCATAACACTTCTGTCCTTTATTGTGCCCATCTCTGCATGAAATGTTCCCTTTGTATGTCTAATTTTCTTGAAGAGATCTCTAGTCTTTCCCATTCTACTGTTTTCCTGTATTTCTTTGCACTGATCTCTGAGGAAGGCTTTCTTATCTTTCCTTGCTACTCTTTGGAACTCTGCATTCAAATGGGAATATCTTTCCTTTTCTCCTTTGCCTTCTGCTTCTCTTCTTTTCTCAGCTATGTATAAGGCCTCCTCAGACAACCATTTTGCCTTTTTGCATTTCTTTTTCTTGGGGCTGTCTTGATCACTGCATCCTGTACAATGTCACAAACCTCCATCCATAGTTCTTCAGACACTCTATCAGATCTAATCCCTAAAATCTATTTCTCACTTCCACTGTATAATTTTAAGAGGTTGGATTTAGGTCATACCTGAATGGTCTAGTGTTTTTCCCTACTTTCTTCAATTTAAGTCTGAATTTCACAGTAAGGAGTTCATGATCTGAGCCACAGTCAGTTTCTGGTCTTGTTTTTGCTGACTGTATAGAGCTTCTCCTTCTTTGGCTGCGAAGAATATAATCAATCTGATTTTGGTGTTGACCATCTGCTGATGTCCATGTGCAGAGTCTTCTCTTGTGTTGTTGGAAGAGGGTGTTTACCATGACCAGTGCATCCTCTTGGCAAAACTCTTTTTTTTTTTTTTTACATTTAATTTTTTTTATTATTATCTTTTTCACTTATTTTTATTAGTTGGAGGCTAATTACTTTACAATATTGTAGTGGTTTTGTCATACATTGACATGAATCAGCCATGGATTTATATGTATTCCCTATCCCGATCCCCACTCCCACCTCCCTCTCCACCTCATCCCTCTGGGTCTTCCCAGTGCACCAGGCCCGAGCACTTAAGATGTTTCGAGAGAATAGCATCGAAACATGTATATTATCTAGGATGAGGCAGATCACCAGCCCAGGTTGGATGCATGAGACAAGTGCTCAGGCAAAACTCTTTTTGCCGTGCTTCATTTTGTAGTCCAAGGCCAAATTTGCCTGTTACTCCAGCTATTTCTTAACTGCCTCTTTTGCATTCCAATTCCCTATAATGAAAAGGGCATCTTTTTTTGGTGTTAGTTTTAGGAGGTCTTGTAGGTCTTCATAGAACCATTCAACTTCAGCTTCTTCAGCATTCCTGGTTGGGGCATAGACTTGGATTACTGTGATACTGAATGGTTTGCCTTGGAAACGAACAGAGATCATTCTGTCGTTTTTGAGATTGCATCCAAGTACTGCATTTCAGACTCTTTTGATGACTAGGATGGCTACTCCATTGCTTCTAAGGAATTCTTGCCCACAGTAGTAGACATAATGATAATCTGAGTTAAATTCACCCATCCCAGTCCATTTTAGTTTGCTGATTCCTAAAATGTCGATGTTCACTCTTGTCATCTCCTGTTTGACCACTTCCAATTTGCCTTGATTCATGGACCTAAGATGAATTTAGGTCCTATGCAATATTGTTCTTTATAGCATCAGACTTGACTTTCATCACCAATCACATCCACAACTGGGTGCTGTTTTTGCTTTGACTCCATCTCTTCATTCTTTTTGGAGTTATTTCTCCGCTGATCTCCAGTAGCATATTGGGTACCTACCGACCTGCGGAGTTCAACTTTCAGTGTCCTGTCTTTTTGCCTTTTCTTACTGTTCATGGGGTTCTCAAGGCAAGAATACTGAAGTGGAAATGGCACCAATTTGTTTGAATGTTAAGACAAACATCCCTTCCTGAGGTAAATATCATTTGGTTGCTATATGACAAAGAGATGTTACACCCATATCTCCAATCAAGGCTCTCCTCAGCTGAGGCTGACCCTGAAGGCGCTGACAATGGGATGCTGTCTGCTGACCTTACTCCTAGCAGGGGCCAGCCTGTTCTTCCCTGAGGGGGATCCCAATAGAGAAACATTAAACATGGAACATGTGCAGCACATTTAGATTGGGGATGTTAGTGGAACAAGGAAAGACAAAACAGCAAGCTCAGCTTTGTTTATCCATGCCCACCAACCTTTTTCTATCAGCAACCAACGGATTAACCTGAAGGTGTGCTGGTAAACGGTCATCCTTCCAAAGCTAAGTTAGGTGAGTTACTACAAAGCTGACTTTATCTACACAAGAGGGTATCACAAGTAACTCTGGAAAAATTTTTATACTACTGATAAACTAAAGCATAATCATGCTCTGTTTTCTCCCCAAAAGACAATTAACGTTTTCCTAGTGAGAATCACTGCTTGCTCATACTGAAGGTTAATGGCTTTCAAGTTCATCATAGCTGCTTGTTCTTTCATTTACTCTGCTGACATAAATGCTTTCTTCTATTTTTACTTGGACAAACTCTGGGGAATTATTTTGAATATTCAGAAGGTGGCTGTGATCACAGCCAGACTGTTTACGTCAATATGAGACACTATGTACTGCCTAGTCCCACTTGGGAAGAATAAAAGGAACAGCTGAGCACAAATAAATACTGGAATGCTTTCTTGCTTTTCATGAATCAGGAATTTATAGTATCTGTCTCATTGAAGGAAAGTGAATTCCTAGAACTTCAGACATTGTAATAACCTAGTACAAAAACACATACTAAAAAAAAAATCTAAATCATTTTTAGACTGAATATGTGTCTTCAGATAGTATTCACGTCTTTCTCATTAAGGAACAATTAATTATGGGTTGATTATATATACATATATATGCATTAAACAAACTATAATGTTTATGCATTTTTACATAAGCAGGCACAAGATCTGCACTATTTAAAAAATATTTCAAGGGAACAATGCAATCCCATATTAAGGCATTTAATAACTACCATTTACCTACTGAGTGAGTTGAGTGAACTTTTATCAGTTATTTGTCCTAGTTATCTATATGATGTCCCATAGACGAGACTGGAGCAGGGCAATATCATTTAATCAAACTGAATGAATTGGAAACATTAATATGCTTGTAACCAGGGTGATCATTTGCTAATTGCTCTTCTCATTTAAATATCATATTCCAGGTTGTTAACAGATGTGGATCTTTTAAAAATATTATAATGGCACTTATGAAATTATAAACTTGAAAACCAATTGATCATTGTCTCAAAGACCAAACCTATAAATGGAAATGTGAAGTCTTCCCTAATTTTGAAATTAGGGAAAAAGCTATTTTGATATTTTAATTCATACTTAATCAGGATCTTTTTAAGAATTAAGACTATATATTGTAGTTGATTTAGTGGACTGGGTTGAGAAAAGTAGGAAACTATTTTTTGTACGTTTACAGGGACATTTGAAATTTTGATTTTGGAATGATTTACAATTTTCAGTTCTATGAACTTTTAAAACTAGTTATACTAACTCAAAACTAGTAAAAAAGAAATTGAAATGTGAATTTAACAAAATTTTAAAAATTGAATGAAAACATTTAGAGTTTGATAGGATCAAAAGGAAATAAGTTTGTGATCATTACCTGCTCCTATTCCATTCCCTCTGGGTGTCCCACTGGGTCTGGGTCTGCTCGGTCTTGTAGTTGTCTTATTCAGAACTATAGTAAAGTGGGAAATAAACAGTTTAGACATATTTTTTTAGTTGAACATTTGCAGTCAAGGAAAATAAAGCTTCCCAGAGAACTGGAACTCATGTAACTGGCAACAAACATGATGACGTACCAAAAGCTAATGTTCACAATATAGAAGTCACAGTTTTGGTATGAAAATCAGAGAGCTGAACTTGAGACCTGAGTATATACTCTGCGGTGATCTGGTCTAAGTGGGAAATAGCTTGCTTCATTTATAAGCACTAGATACATTTCCAAATGGGCTTCCCTAGTGACTCAGACAGGAAAGAATCTGCCTGCAATGCAGGCGGCCGGGTTTGATCCCTGGGTTGGGAAGATCCCCTGGAGAAGGAAATGGCAAGCCACTCCAGTATTCTTGCCGGGAGAAGTCCATGGACAGAGGCAAATGGTGACTACAGTCCATGTGGTTGCAAAGAGTTGGACACAACTGAGTGAATAAACTTTCACTACTTTCACATTCCAGACTGGGACTGAAGAAGGATCAGGACCACATATGCCCAATGAAAACCCAAAACCTGGTGTGCATTTATTGTTAAGGCCTTAATTCCTAACACGTAAGTTGGTAGTCCTTGTGGAGGGGTCTCTAGGTACACATCCTTCCTCATAATGCTGGTGTAAGTCTCCTTAAACACATGATATGGTAAAACTATTGATATTTCTCTCCTTCTCTGTTGAGAGTCATAATATTACCAAAACATTGAAGTCATCTGTCTTATTCTCCATTTAGCAGCTTTTTAAAGGAAAAGCACTAAGTATATTGCAATTAAGAGAATGAGTTCTAGAGCCAGACTGCTTGCCTTCGACTCCACTTCCTAGCCCTCTTTAAGCCTTAGCTTCTTCAACCTAGCCTCACAGGACACATGGTAAGCACCCACTCACCATTAGGCGTTACTGTTACTTTTCCTCCTTATTTTGTAGAAAGGTTTAATATAACTAACCACACATTAAGTTCTCAACAGTTATCATGATACAAAAGTCACATGGAGGTGTATATTTTTTTTTTTTTACAAAGATTTCTGCACCTGTTACCTTTAGGAGTTGCAGGATTACTCAAAAAAAAAATATATATATATATATATATATGTGTATATATATATATATATATATATGGGTTCCTCCATAAACCAAAAGATATATATGTATTTGCTATTTCTTCCATGTGCCCAGAGAGATATTCATCAGGAATGGTAGCTTATAAGCCATTTTTGACACTTAGAACTTTAAAACTTCTTAGAATCACAGAGTAGAAAAAGGACAGAAAACATCAGAGTCTCTGGTCCAACTTGTATGTTAGACTAGGAGTGATTTACATGGGTCAAATTAACCCCGAAGTTAACTTTCCCTAACAAGGTTCAGTGAGGGAGAGCCTCGATCTTTTGACGACTTTGGTCGTTTCAAAGCATTTTCTGGGAACTCCCTGATGGTCCAGTGGTTAGGGTTCACCACTTTCATTGCTGGGGCCTGGGTTCCATCCCTGGTTGGGAAACTAAGATCCTGCAAGACTGCAGAGTGGCCAAAAAAGAAGTTTTTTTTTCCAGTTTAACTATCATTTTACTGTTGATGTATATGACCTGTAAAACGTGTGTTTGCTTGTTTTTATATGAAGTGAAAGTCACTTGTTGTGTCTGACTCTGTGAACCCATAGACTACAGACCATCAAATTCTCTAGGCCAGAGTACTGGAGTGGGTAGCCTTTCTCTTCTCCAGGGGACCTTCCCAACCCAGGTAAAAGTATTCTTGTAGAACAAGAGCCTTTCATACTGGAAGAGATCATCTTTCCTTAAAAGATAACATTTGAAACAAAATACATCATAGCTATTGCTAATGTTATCTCTATAACTGCCATGGAAAACTGAAGGAGGGAGAGAGAGTGTGTGTGATTTAGGCAAAAATACTATTTCAAAATGATTTTATATTGTTAAATTTCCATAGTGGTCTCTGAATCTGCTTGTCCTTAAAAAATTTCAGTCAAGTCTTGTCGCTTCCATGGATTCATGATTACCTCTCCACTTACCCAGAAGGATCAGAATTTTGTATGTAATTTATTTCAGTTTCAGGATATATAGCCCTCATTTGGTCATTTGGCTGTTTCAATACATTCTTTTTTTGGTCATGCTTCACAGCATGCAGGATCCTAGTTCCCTGATCAGGTATCAAGTCTGCACCCCTTGCAGCGGAAGCTTGGAGTCCTAACCACTGGACCACCAGGGAATTCCTCAATACATTTTATATCTTCTTTTTTTCAGTTAAGTGTTAATCACTCAGTCGTGTCTAACTCTTTGCAACCCCATGGACTGTAGCCTGACAGATTCCTCCATCAATGGGATTTTCCAGGCAAAATTACTGGAGTAGGTTGCCATTTCCCCCTCCGGCAGATCTTCCCGACCCAGGGGTCGATCCGGGTCTCCTACATTTCAGGCAGACTCTTTCTCGCCTGAAATACCAGGGAAGCATATCTTCCTAGGTATGTTGATTATTTAGATCATCAGAAAGAGCAACAACTTACCAGGTCTGATGTGTGGCTTGTCAGGTGTTCTGGGCCTCATAGTAGTAGTATACAATCTGTGTGGTGCTGAAACAGAGGAAACTCAGATTTAATAACCAACACTCCCAAGCCCCCAAATGGAGATTCAGTACTCTACAGACCAACAACTTGCACACTTTGCATGGAAGCATAAAGAACATTTTTAAATCTGCAAGTATGCATTAGAGCATTGATGCTAAAGGAAAATGCATGTTTAGTTGCTCAGTTGTGTCCCCCTCTTTGTGACCCCATGGACTACAGTCCGCTAGGCTCCTCTGTTCATGGAATTCTCCAGACAAATACTGGAGAGGGTGGCCATTTCCTTCTTCAGGGGATATTCCTGACCCAGGGATGGAATCTGGGTCTCCTACATTGCAGGCAGATTCTTTACTGTCTGAACCACCAGGAAAGCCCTCTAAAGGAAAATAAAGCAAGTGAAAATATTCATGACTGGAAATTAAAGATGCGCACAGTCAAAGTAAGGTAGCCCTTAGGTAACATGTGTTAAGGATTAGTCACCAATTAGTCCATGTTTTCAAGGGCATTAATTTCACTACATGGTTGCTTAATATGGTAAATGTAGAAGTCAATCATCTACCCCTTCATCCATCCATGTATCTGTCCATCTGTCCATCAACCCATCCATCTGTCTATTCACATTTCTCTACCAGGGAGTCATTGTGGAACAATATTTTGCCAAAGAAGACAACTAATCATAATGGCAAAAAGAAAAATAGTTTTAGGTATGTAAGAATAAAAGAGTAGAAACACGTGGTCTCTATCAAATTGTCTTAGCTCGTGAACCTGAAGTGAATAAATACTCACTTAGTGCCATTCATTAAAGCTTTGTGTGTTAGTTACTCAGTCGTGTCCGACTCTTTGTGACCCCATGAATGGCAGCACACCAGGCCTCCCTGTCCATCACCAACTCCCAAAGTCTACTCAAACCCATGTCCATCGAGTCGGTGATGCCATCCAACCATCTCATCCTCTGTCATCTCCTTCTCCTCCTGCCCCCAATCCCTCCCAGCATCAGGGTCTTTTCCAGTGAGTCAGCTCTTCGCATGAGGTCGCCAAAGTACTGGAGTTTATAGGCTTTATGAAAAGGCAAAAAGACAGGACACTGAAAGTTGAACTCCGCAGGTCGGTAGGTACCCAATATGCTACTGAAAACAGTGGAGGAATAACTCCAAATAGAATGAAGAGACAAAGCCAAAGCAAAAACAACACCCAGCTGTGGATGTGATTGGTGATGCAAGTAAAGTCCAATGCTATAAAGAACAATATTGCATAGGACCTAAATTCATCTTAGGTCCAGGAATCAAGGCAAATTGGAAGTGGTCAAACAGGAGATGACAAGAGTGAACATTGACATTTTAGGAATCAGCAAACTAAAATGGACTGGGATGGGTGAATTTAACTCAGATTATCATTATGTCTACTACTGTGGGCAAGAATTCCTTAGAAGCAATGGAGTAGCCATCCTAGTCATCAAGAGAGTCCGAAATGCAGTACTTGGATGCAATCTCAAAAACGACAGAATGATCTCTGTTCGTTTCCAAGGCAAACCATTCAGTATCACAGTAATCCAAGTCTATGCCCCAACCAGGAATGCTGAAGAAGCTGAAGTTGAATGGTTCTATGAAGACCTACAAGACCTTCTAAAACTAACACCAAAAAAAGATGCCCTTTTCATTATAGGGAATTGGAATGCAAAAGTAGGCAGTCAAGAAATAGCTAGAGTAACAGGCAAATTTGGCATTGGAGTACAAAACGAAGCAGGGCAAAGGCTAATAGAATTTTGCCAAGAGAACGCACTGGTCATAGCAAACACCCTCTTTCAACAACACAGGAGAAGACTTGCACATGGACATCAGGAGATGGTCAATATTGAAATCAGACTGATTATATTCTTTGCAGCCAAAGATGGAGAACCTCTATACAATCAGCAAAAACAAGACCGGGAGCTGACTGTGGCTCAGATCATGAACTCCTTACTGTGAAATTCAGACTTAAATTGAAGAAAGTAGGGAAAAGCACTAGACCATTCAGGTATGACCTAAATCAAACCTCTTAAAATTATACAGTGGAAGTGAGAAATAGATTTTAGAGATTAGATCTGATAGAGTGTCTGAAGAACTGTGGATGGAGGTTTGTGACATTGTATAGGAGGCAGTGATTAAAACCATCCCCAAGAAAAAGAAATGCAGAAAGGCAAAATGGTTGTCTGAGGGGGCCTTATACATAGCTGAGAAAAGAAGAGAAGCTAAAGGCAAAGGAGAAAAGGAAAGATTTTTTGAATTTGAATGCAGAGTTCCAAAGAATAGCAAGGAGAGATAACAAAGCCTTCCTTAGTGATCAGTGCAAAGAAATAGAGGAAAACAGTAGAATGGGAAAGACTAGAGATCTCTTCAAGAAAATTAGACATACCAAGGGAATATTTCATGCAGAGATGGGCACAATAAAGGACAGAAGTGTTATGGACCTAACAGAAGCAGAAGATATTAAGAAGAGGTGGCAAGAATACACAGAAGAACTATACAAAAAGGATCATCATGACCCAGATAACCATGAATGTGTGCTCACTCACCTAGAGCCAGACATCCTGGAATGCAAAGTCAAGTGGGCCTTAGAAAGCAACACTACGAACAAAGCTAGTGGAGGTGATGGAATTCCAGTAGAACTATTTCAAATCCTAAAAGATGATGGTGTGAAAGTGCTGCACTCAATGTCAGCAAATTTGGAAAACTCAGCAGTGGCCACCGGACTGGAAAAGGTCAGTTTTTATTCCAATCCCAAAGAAACACAATGCCAAAGAATGCTCGAACTATCACACAATTGCACTCATCTCACACACTAGCAAAGTAATACTCAAAATCCTCCAAGTCAGGCTTAAACAATATGTAAACAGTGAACTTCCAGATGTACAAGCTGGATTTAGAAAAGGCAGAGGAACCAGAGATCAAATTGCCAACATCCATTAGAGTATCAAAAAAGCAAGAGAATTCCAGAAAAACATCTACTTCTACTTTATATGCTACACCAAAGCCTTTGACTGTGTGGATCACAATAAACTGTGGAAAATTCTTCAAGAGATGGGAATATCAGACCACCTTACCTGCCTACTGAGAAATTTGTATGCAGGTCAAGAAGCAACAGTTAGTATTGGATATGGAACAACAGACTGGTTCCAAATCAGGAAAGGAGTACGTCAAGGCTGTATATTTTCACCCTGCTTATTTAACTTATATGCAGAGTACATCATGAGAAATGTCAGGCTGGATGAAGCACAAGCTGGAATCAAGATTGCCAGGAGAAATATCAATAACCTCAGATATGTAAATGACCCCACCCTTATGGCAGAAAACGAAGAACTAAAGAGCCTCTTGAAATGATAGAGGAGAGTGAAAAAGTTGGCTTAAAACTCAACATTCAGAAAACTGAGATCATGGCATCCGGTCCCACCACTTCATGGCAAATAGATGGGACATCAAAGGAAACAGTGTCAGACTTTATTTTTTTGGGCTCCAAAATCACTGCAGATGGTGACTTCAGCCATGAAATTAAAAGATGCTTGCTCCTTGAAAAAAAAACTATGACCAACCTAAATAGCATATTAAAAAGCAGAGACATTACTTTGCCAGCATAGATCCATCTAGTCAAAACTATAGTTTTTCCAGTAGTCATGTGTGGATGTAAGAGTTGGACTATAAAGAAAGCTGAGTGTTGAAGAATTGATCCTTTTGAAGTGTGGTGTTGGAGACGACTCTTGAGAGTCCCTTGGACAGCAAGGAGATCCAACCAGTCTATCCTAAAGGAAATCAGTCCTGAATATTCACTGGAAGGATTGATGCTGAAGCTGAAACTCCAATACTTTGGCCACCTGATGTGAAGAGCTGACTCACTGGCAAAGGCCCTGATGCTGGGAAAGTTTGAAGGTGGGAGGAGAAGGGGATGACAGAGGGTGAGATGGTTGGATGCCATCACTGACTCAATGGACATGAGTTTGAGTAAGCTTTAGGAGCTGGTGATGGACAGGGAAGCCTGCTGTGCTTCAGTCCATGGGGTCACAAAGAGTCGAACATGCCTGAGTAACTGAACTGAGACTATAGCCTGCCAGGCTCCTCTGTCTATGGAATTCTCCAGGCAAGAATACTAGAGTGGGTTGCTACTTCCTTTTCCAGTAAAGCTTTAGGGATAAATGAAAATTACCTCTGGGGTCCTGCTCATCAAGGGAGGGTGAGAAAAGATCAAGTATTCATAATTCCCAGGGACCAACATGCCACCTTGTTACTTTCTGCTCCTGTTATCCAGGGCCTGACACAGTGTGAACCATTAATGATGACTTGTCAAACACATTTGAAAAATGAGTAACCATTTTAAGCAGGCAAATTCATGAGAAACTCAGCTGAAATATTTTTGCTCCCTATCTGTTTTCCTTTCCTTTCCTTTTTTTTTTTTAAACAAAGGTTATGTTGTTTATTTCCATTTCTGACACAAACCAGTACTCTGTAAATGTGTGCTTTTCTTTCTTCTTTCTTTATATTTTTGGCCACATAGCATGCAGGATTTTAGTTCCTCAACCAGAGATTGAACACTAGTTCCCTGCAGTGGAAGGGTGGAATCTTAACCACTGAACCACCAGGGAAGTTCCTCTATAAGCTTTTAAAGTGTGCATCCATCCTGGAATGTGTCTATCCTCATCTTCCCTCCTCTGCTTGCCTCAACATACCACATTGCCTCCTGCCACCAACTTTCTTGGTAATGCTTTAGCTAAGACTGGAAAAAATTTTTGTGCAAACTTTGTAAGTAGATTACACTGTTTCAGTGATTTTGTTCACATCTTGAGTGGGTATTTATGTAACCATAAATCAGCAAATGCCTTGCCTACCACATTAAAAAAAATACACCTGCAAAACAGATTATAATGTAGCTCATTTATAAACTTCCAGTATGAAGACTGATGAGCAGAATTTTGCCAAACTTCAGGCCAAAAACAGCAGACACGTACTGAAATTCTCTGTAGGTTTAACATAGGACTTTCAACATGTAATAGCTAGAGTGAACAGAGGAACTGATGTTATTTAAAAAAAAATCAGTTCTCACACACCCTAAAATATGTGGTGACGACTTGCAAATGTTTTTCTTCAATTTTCTTTGAGAGTGGTAGGGTTCCCTGTCTGTTGAACATACTTCAGCTCTCTTGTTAATTTCTTCAATGTTAGAGTGTCTTTGCTTTAAGAAATATAAAGAATCATGGCCCTATTAGTATCTTTCTAGAATATATATAAATTTTAAAACTTTAGAAAGAAACTTTGAGCAGAACACAGAAATAATCAGTACTACATTCATTATTTCTAAGCCACAGGATCAGAATTTGTTTTTTTCTTTTTCTGTAGTCTTTACTTATATTTTGAAAGAACTTTTCATAAAGGAGTTGAAATATAACAAGTTTAGGCTGTGAATTACATATCTCATCACCAGATAATACAGGGCCTTGAGAAAACTGCTTGAGGGTTTCAATTTTAAATTAAAAAAAAAAAAAAGATGAAGACACATTGTGAGGATGTAATATTGTAAATATCATCTCTACACAGCTTTTGGTGACTGATAATAAAAATACTTTTAAAAGATAGCTTCATATCTAAAGAGTTTTATAAAATTGTTTAAAAAGAATACTAAAAATAGTTGACAAAGAAAACATAAAAAATAGAGAAACAGGGATTATAGGAGAAATATTTTTAAGGACCTTTGTTTTGCCCAGTATTGGGGGAGGGAAAGAAGGGTACAAATTTCTCTGGGTGGCATAAAGATCAGAGGGCTGAAATAGATAATCAAAATGCCCCTGGAGGGACTTCCCTGGTGGTCCAGTGGCTAGGATTTCATGATCCCAGAGCAGGGGGCCCAGGTTCTATCCCTGGTCCAGGAACTAGATCCCACATGCCGCAACTAAGACCCAGCGCAGCCAAATAAAGTAAGGGTTAAAAAAAAAAATGTCCACAGGATGCCCCTGGCCAATGGATTTCTACCATGGCTTGAGATAAGAGGAGCAGAGGAGAGAAGCTTGAATATGTCAGGGTTTCAAATAGAGCTGCAGGAAATTGTCTCAGCAGACAAAGAAGCAAGAATGGCAGAGAGGGATGGTGCTGGAGAGCCTCCTAGCACATTTGTGCTGTAGGTTTTAGGCTTTAAGTTTCTTTGGAGCACTGGGGCCTCACTGCTGAGGGCCTGGAGACCAAAAATCACAAGGTACGGGCGCACAAATGGAGATCAAGAGGAACGATTTCATTCTCACAGCATCTCTCAAGTTGCTGTGGGCCGTCTTGTGCATCTCACGCCTACTGTTAGAAACACAACACGCCAAAAACAATACGATGGACCAACCTCCTCGTTCACAATGCTTAGGCACGCGTTTATGAGGGTTGGGTCAGGGTTGGGTCAAAGGGTGATCGAGGACACACAGGAGGGTGCTGTTGCTAAAGCTCACCCTCTACCCCCAAGCAGGGGTACTGGCCTGGGCCATGTTGGAAATGCATTCCTGGTGAGCCCCCTTTAAAGGGCCTTGGCACAAGTCTAGAAAAGTGTGGATCCCAGAGTTGCATAGGTTAGGCTAAGAATCCTCAGAACACAAGAAAATGATTAAAATGCAGTATGTAATATAAATATGTTAAGATAATTCATTGAATGATATCAGATCTTGAATATACATCCAATCAACTGTGAAATTCATCTATAAAGCCAAGTTCTAGAAGCAATTTGATAAAAATATTGATATTCCCATTAACGTAAGAGGAAGCAAAAACAAGAAAAGAACATGCCTATTATCTTTTATTCTCAATTCTGAAATTTACAAGGCTCTAAAAGCTGAAATCTTTTTCTCATTTGGCAATACAACCTGAAGAATATTTATCCTGCTTATTGTCAATACATATTTTCCTGTAAAAACATCAATGTGTTTGATTATGAGAATCCAGCTATCTTCTATTAAGCCAGACATTAAAGAAGTTTGCAAAACCACTAAAAAATAAATATAAAGATCAGTATGGGATATGGTTGCAATAGGATTGAACATCTGCTGTTAATGTCTGAAACTGATAATGAGGGTGTGGGAAAACTGCTATTACACTAGGCTCCTTACTTCTGTGTATATTTTTTAAATAAATAAAAGTTAACAAACAGAAAGGCAATAAAATAAATAATAAAATTAACATTTAAGCCATTATAAAAATGAAACAAATTCAAAAGACTTAGAAATTTTACAAGAACTGCCCTATACCATAACGAGTATTCTCAGTCATGTTCATTTAGAATAAGTACTGCTCTACTTGTTATAAAATATATCCCTTAAAGGTAGATATCTTTTATTATCATTTCCTCTTATTGCTATGTCTTTTTCTACCAATCCCTCCCTCCAGTATAACTGACAATTGAGAAAAATAAATTTGTCTTGCAACTCTTTAAAATTTATTTGCTCTCATTTTGGGGGGCTTCCTTCCACATGCTAGAGGTAGAAATGGGCAAAAGAGGGTTATTAAGAAAAAAAAAAGGAAAAGAAAAAAACACAAAAATATTTGAAATCTGCAACTGGTTACAATCCAAGTAAGAAAGAAGTATATAAAAGGGAAAGATGTCTGAGACCATGAAGATGTGAGAAAAAGCTTTGTGTAGGCGAGTTGACTTCCCAACAAGCAGAAAGAAGAAATAATATAAGGAAACCCCAGAGCAAACCTTCCTGGATGTTTTAATATTAATTCATCATTAAAAATGATTTTCTTGTTACTAGTTTCCTTTCTCAGGCTGCAGTATCAATGAGCTCATCAGGTTCTGGAGATAGGACAAACAGGAAAAGAGGTAGAGAAAAGTAGGAGGAGAAGGAGGAAGGTAACACAGATTGTAATTTATCAGATCTGGAAAATGAGGGGAAAGAAGGTAAGGCAAGGAAAAAAAAAATAGGAGCTTACATTCTTAGTCATTATCATCAACTGCAAAGAACATTAGCATTCAAAGCAAAGCTCTAACTAAAGAGACTGTCTTTCCTACATTCAACTGGTAATCATATAAATATTACCAGTTTATCAAATACTTAGCTGATGTCCTGTACCTATGAAGTAAAAAAAATTTAATCTAACTCACTGTGATGAAAATTATGTTTCTTAAAGGAAAATTTTCTTCCTGCTTAAACAAAGAAGGAAAAGCTACTATCCAGAGGTAGGGAAATAGCTTTACCCTGAGTTGTCTTTGCCAATTCAGTTGTTCGTGGAACTTTCATTGTGAAGAGTTCTTGGGTAGACTGGTCTGTTTCTGCCGGGGAAAACACAGTAAGATGAATGACTTTAAATAAATATCATTAATGAACAAGTAAAAAAAAAAAAAAAAAAAAAACCCCACACTCTTTTCTTCCCCATGCAATGATAAAAGGGTAAATTGAATTTATAACTATGCCCAGTGATCATCTTATTTTAAAGTTACTGGTACATTTCAATAACTCTGATTTCTTATATTTACTGTCTCCTTGCACTATTATATTAATGATTATTATAAGGATCTCCAAAAGCTTTTAGTTCAGGATCAGTTTAATGATATTGGACTTGGCTATAGTCTTGGATATGCCTCCTGTCTTATGTATCATTGCATTCATGTTTCCTTCTATTTTACGAGCGTCACAAGTTATTTAGGTGAGCTGGAAAAAATAGATCATAGAAAATAATGTGCATTTATACCACATAAGAATAAATATTCTATTTATCTTACATGAAAAGCAAAGTTTATTGACATACACATTACTCCTAACAAAATAAACACCCCTATGTTATCTTGCAATAATTACAACATCATACTGACAGAGCAAATTATACTGTTCACTCTGCCACATACTGGATCCAAGGAAATATTTGGTGAAAATAATATGCTGTCATCTTATTTTCTGCCTGTTTTATAATCTAGATTCTGCTCATACATAATTGTGGTAGTTGGCCCAATAAACTAAGATATAGATTAAAAAAAAAAAAAAAGCAAAAAACCCAGAAGTGGAATTTAGATAATTAACATATTCAGCAGTGGTTCTTGATAAGTACTTTTGACTTCCTCTCATGGGTAATGCTGACTTTGAGGGCCGATGCTATAATAGATAAATATTTGGTAATTAGGATATATTCGCTCATTCAGTTTTGAGTATTTTCCTTCAAAAAGGATTCCTTTTAAAATGGGATCAGTAACTTTATTTCACACACAAAGAATGGGTTTACCTGAAAAGGGATGAAGGGAGGAAAGAAAAGCCACTGATTTAAACATAGCCATGTGGGATGTGGTGACAGGCAGAGGAACCAGCAAACACAAGCTGGGAATTCTTGCTTTCCTGTTCACATTCAGCCAAGTCGCGGGCAAACTAGGGTTTCCCACACAGTGAAGACATTGATGCTGAACTCCTCGAAAGCATGGCCAGCTCATCCCAACCAGTCTTCCTGACTCATCCATCCACCTGTGTTTCTTCAGGCCACCCACATGTTCATCAGATGAGTCTGGCTACCATTCTCTGTATGTGCCTCTTCCCCATCTGTCTTTAACCTGAAGAGCCCTTCATACCTTTAACTCTCATTCCAACTGAAGACCTAGCATACATGTCACTTCCTCTGTGAAGCCTTCCCTGATACCCCCAGGTAGTTTTCTTGTTCAGTGTCCCGCTCATTTCTGTATGATCTCATTGTAATGTATAATACGAGAGTGAATTCCAGGAGCTCTGACAACTGAGAACGTGGGTTCCAGTTTGGCTCTGATGTTAGCTCTTTCTATGCCTCAATTTTCTAATCTGTAAAATGGGACAGTAGAATCTACATCACACACTTGTAATGTGTCTTAAAATAAAAAAATGTGTGGAACACTGGGTAGCACAGAGGAAGCACAATTATTGCTAAATCCTGTCTTTGTATTAGATGGCGATCTCTCCAAGGTAAGGACTTACCTTTAAAGCGGTTGTATTTTGGGATTCCCATTGCTTAGCATTGCACTTAACACTATAAGATATTCAGATTTCAAAAATAAAAATTTTCTTCCCAAATACAGTTTCAAATATGGAAAAAGCAACAAGAAAATATAGCATTGATATACACTGGGAAGATTTTTTTTAATTTATTCTTTAATTGGAGGGAAATTGCTTTACAAGGTTGTACTGGTTTCTGCCACACAACAACGCAAACCAGCCATAATTATACATATATCGGGAAGATTCTTTTTCCCAAAAAGTAACTGAGATTTTGTTAAGATGTTTTAAAACATTCTCATCTTGTATTGGAAATCAGCATAAATATGAGAAGGACAAATACACAATTAATGTAAAAGAGTCAAGTGAAATGGATATCTTTTACAGTGATAAAAAGAGACCCTCTATTGTTTGGAATACCATGAACACAACGTACATACGGCTTCTTTAAGGGCAATTCCTAAAATGTAAAGTCCTCAATGAACTGAATATGAAAGCAAAATTTACCGAGAGTGGTTTGTAGTTCCTCTTGGCTAGTACTTGGTGAAATCATAGGAATCAAAGGGCTGCCTCGTGTCTCTAAAGGAGCTGAAAAGACAAGTAAGTACCAAGGCTGTCAATCTTTAGCTTCAAAAGCCAGCAACCAGCCAAAATAATATTACACGAGATTCTGTTACTTGAAATACAAAGAGGAGAACATTAAGTGGGTCATGGAAAAGAAAGTTAAGTGTGCATGGAACCTGTGGAATATCAGAATAATGGTTCTCAACTGTTTTTTTTTTTCCCCCCACCAGGATAGATAATAAACAACATTCAGTGCCTGACACACTCCATGACCCTGCCTGGTTAGGATGGGTATGGGTTAGACACAGTTCTAGGTCTGTCATCTGCGTCTCTCCCCTCCAAGAGAGCACACGGGATCACCCAGAGGAGAGGATATCATCACTGTAGCAACCATCTGGAGTCCGTTCAAATTTATTTTTAAAAATAAACCAGTGGCAAATTTTAGTATTTTGATCTATATAATAATTACTGGCCAGAGCCTTCCACAGCATGCTACTGTGTTGTTAAGGCCACAGCTGAGAACCATTAAGCCGGCAGAAATGTTAATTATATGGGCATGAGTAAGGTGGGATCGTTTTGAACACAGATAAATGAGGTAGGTGAGGATGAAGGTGGTAATGAGTTGTCTTAAGGTGGTCTTCAGAGCAAACCTTTAAAACAGTGAAACCACTGCCTTTCTATTCTGAAAAGGGTAAAAAATAATGAGAATGAAACAATGAAGAGGATTGAGAAGGGAGGATGTTTCAATGTGATTGTTTGAGAAAGGCCTGCAATCTAGATGGCAGCCAGGAAAATAATTAGAGTGGGTCAAATGGAAAAGCCATTACCTAGAGTTGTTTCTGGCAGATGGATTCTAAAGGTAACAGGTTGCAGAACTAGGCCAAAAGCAAACCAAAGAAATATATTTATGAGAATTACTACCTGGAGTAAATCTAGTTTCTGTGTCTCTACAATGCACCCATCTGAACATTTAAACATTCTCTTAGAGAATCAGAATAAATATAAGAAAATTCAGGTGACACCCAGGGAACTTAGTTTGGCTAAAACTTTAAAGTTTTCATTCACTGTCACTATGAGGAAAATTTGGGTAGGCACCCATATTTTTAATTTAAAAGTACACCCACATTTGGATGTAGTTATATTTACATCCTGAAAAAAGGTGAAAATGGTTGACTCAGTTAATAATTATATCTTATAACTTTAGCATGATTTCCTATTCAATAAAAACACTTTCAGGGAAAATAAACTAATTAGACCCTATTCCCTCATGGGGGAAATATGTCAAGCAGATTGTATGAGTAAATATTTCTCTAAAGAAATACACATTTTCTATCTAAAATTTTCTGAGCTTCTTCTACATATCACCCTCATTACAAAAATATATTTGCCTCAAGTATGTTTTTTGAAAAATACACTTCCTAACTGGGAGAATAAAACAGTGCATTTACCAGGTTCGCTCTGAGAGACTTCGGGGACTGGTTTATGGGGAAGGAGCACATCTCTTGGAACTGAAAGAAAAAGATTATAAATCACTGTGCATTCTAAATGCCATACCTGGAGTGAAACTCAACCCACAGACATAAAACCCTGGGAAGCATGAATGAAGTAAAGATATTTCACAATGGCCAAAACACTAAGGCAAGAAAAGAACTGTCTTTCCAAAATGGAAGATGTCAGTGTATTCGGGAAGGTTCTAGCAGCAGTAAAACAAAGTTGGTCACGGTTCATTTTGAAGATTCTATGGAGGGGAAAAAAAGGAAGAAAAAACTGATTTAATTAAACATAAGAAGGTTATCTCCCTAAGTTATCTTCAAAATAAGAAGTCAGCTTTTGTCTGAAGTGGCTAGCTGCCATTTGATATTCCTGCTAAAATTCCACCAACAGAAATAGGAAACATTATTTTAAAGAAATGGGCTGAAAGTTGGGGGAAACGGCAAGAAAAGCAAAACTCTTGAGGATCTAAAAAGAGAACAAAACTTTATTCTAAAAGGCATGATAGTTATGGGGAGAAAAATAGAGCAAAAGGAATCAGCCACTTGTTAGAAGACACCACATGTAAAGGTGATAAGAGTGCTTGTTAAGTAGTAAATGTTAGATAAATTTTGCCATTTTTGTCGTTCTTAGTGATGTGGCTTCTAGTATAAGCATTAGGGACTCCTGGCATGAAAACAAGGGAGACAAATGTATGCTAAACTACAAGCCTACTCATATTCAGTTCTGATCTACAGTATGTTTTTAATACCTGTGTCCAGTTCTACTTTGGAAAAATAAAATGGTAGGCTGGGAATTGATGCCTTATCTCTCATTGGGGAAAATATCAGGTTGACTTGCCTATTGTTAATACCAGATTTCTATGGCAAATCTCCTTTCAGGAACAATATAATGTATTTCTTTGACTCAGTTTCCCCACAAGGAAGTCCGTGTCAACCCTACTCACTCATTGAAAAGTTTTCCTACCACACTAAATTCATAAATACCCTTAGCTATGCAGTGTAACTTTCTTGCATCTTATATAGTCCTGGAGGGGAAAAAAGGTAGGATTCAGGCTAGAATTCTCCCTCTGAGAAAGATGAAGAAAAACCTTTTGCATCACAAAGTGGACAAGCACAACATTGCCATTTGTGCAGAAAAAAAGATCATATAAAATGGACATTCATTTTCTTTTATGGCTCTTGGAGATTACATTTAATGTGAATGTCACATCTGTTCTTAGTCTAGGCCATTGAGTAAGTACCGGTGAAATCACAGTTGTGGAATTTGGTCCATTGGAAAGAATGTGACTCTATTAGAACTTCTATGAGCTAAAAGATAACGACCAGGAGAACTTGAAATGTGGATTTTTGTTTGTTTTAAAAAGGTTCACTTCAGGAAAGATAAGTGGTGGACAAAGTTAGAGAAAACCTGTCATAATGGTGAACATTTCACCACTGCTAGTCTTTTTAAAGATTCAAGGAGTAAAACATGAAGAATTTCCAGCCGTAAATCAAACTAACTGTTTATCCGTAGGGTGAGGGAGAAGGCACTCTGATGTGGCTCTGAGAAGGTCATGGCCATACAAAGCAGCCTGTGGTTTATAAACATCCTAATTGGCTCCAGTGCTAGACTGCACAGAGAGGAGGTGGGATTAAGGAAGGGAAAAGCTGGGAAGAAATGTGCTACCAATAAATCCACCATATTGTAAACACATTACCTGCTGCCTGCTTTAGTTTCCTGAGGAATTCAGACAAGCATAATGTGGATTCCTGCCGCTGCCCCTGGCGCTTTTTAACCATGAAGTGATGATTTAATAACTGCCCTACCAGGCGTTCTAAAGCAGGTGAAATCAGTGGAAAGGAAAGAACCAGAAATATTCACAGGAAAGGGATGGGAATCACTCTCTTATTTGGTCAATGGCAGCTCCAAGAAATGCAACGTTGTTGTTGTTGTTTTTTTCCCTATGTGGTGTTATGCTTTATATTAAATTGAATAAGAGCATGATTCTAAAAACCTAAATCTTCCATGCTGGGGGAAACTTACAAGTGTACTTCATGACAGTTTAACCGAGAAGGCAGTTTTGATTTCCTTATTAAAATATTTACCAATATTATATTTTAGACCCATTTGTTTGAGCCAAATTATCATTTACAACAACAAACAAATTAACTTACCAGTTATATGTATTAACTACCTATTTGAATAAAGGGCATCTCTTCAAAGAAAAATTCAACTACCAGAAAACAACTGTGAGTGGATGTGTCTGATACGGACAAAGGTGAGTGAACATGCAAGAGTGTTCTGCCAGAGTAGATGGGAGAATGCAGGCGTTGCTCTCTGATGGAGATGGTGCACTAAGGAATCTTCAGTAAGGTTTGCCCTTGCAACAGCCTACAAGGATATTCTCATAGATAAGTGGTATGCATAGACCACACACCTCCTTCATGTCCAGACTCCCACTTTCTTTGCTCTAACCTTGTACCCGGAGGCGCAGTCTGAGGGGCAGCAGGTGTCCTGCCTCCCAGAGACCACTTTCAGGGCTTCACTTGTGCTCCTGGGTCACCTTCCCTCGGGTCTCCTCTGGGACATTTCGCTTTCTATCATTCCTATTTTCTTCTATTTTTCTCCATTAGTCCATCTTTTCATTTATCTATGAATTCTTCCCTCTCCACCCATAAAACAACTCAAGTCTTCCAACATCCTAAAATCAATAACCAGTTCCTTGACATGGCTTCCCCTTCAAACAATCCCTTTCTTGCTCTCATTCCTCTCAACTAAGAACTCTGCCTCTGCTTTCTGGTTTCTTAACTGCATCTTCTCCGTCCACTGTAGATGGTCTTCCCTTTCACAGATCTCCTGCACCCATGGATCCATGAGGCCTCATCCATAGTTCTGAATATCACAATGTTCTAAAGACCAAGAAGCTTTTTTTTTTAAATTTTTTTGCTTAGCCTCTTTGACAGCAACGCCTGACTAGAACTGATCTAAGTCAATTTACGGTTTTTATTTATCCGAGGTAGTGTGACTGCTCATACTTCTCACTGCAGACTTACGAATATGCTTGTAATCTATGGTATCTGTGCTGTTTCACCTTTCCAAAGTCCGAAAATTGCTGAGTTCTGAAGCACCGGCCCACAGGTTTCAGGTGCAGGCTTCTAGACCTCCACTGTCAAGTCCAGTGGCCCTTCTGACCTCCTCCTCCTCACTGTTACTCATGGCCATCCTTCCCTGCCTGGCCTCCTGAGTTCCTCCTTCCTGGTACTCTCTGGTCATTTGACAGAAACTTCTGCTGGCTCCTCCTTCCTCTATCCACTATTTAAACGTAACCATGTCCTCTAAGACTTTGATCTCTGATCTCTTATTTTCTCAGTCTGTACCTTCTCCTGGATGATATCATTCCCTCAAAATTTAAGAACCTTCTATACATAGTAGACACATAGACACATGGCTCCCAAATCTACATCTTAAATATTGACTTCTGTTTAGAAAGCCAAAAATTCATTTCAAACACCAATCCAACTGGCCCTCCAAACCTAGCACCTTATTCCTCCCTCTGTGTTCCCTGCCTTAGTTAATGGTATCAGCATCTACCACCTGTATAAGCTAGCTTCCCTGGTAGCTCAGTCGGTTAAGAATCCATCTGCAATGCAGGAGACCCAGGTTCGATTCCTGGGTGGGGAAGATCTGGAGAAGGAAATAGCAACCCACTCCAGTAATCTTGCCAGGAGAATCCCCATGGACAGAGGAGCCTGGAAGTCTACATTCCACAGGGTTGCCAAGAGTCAGACATGACTTAGCAACTAAACCACCACCACCTGCCTAAGCTGGAAATCACAGTGTCCTCCTTCTCTCCATGACACATTCAGTCATTGTCCACATTCTAGCAATTCCATCTCCAAAAGACATTTTAGCATTCATCCCTTCTTTCCTAACTGAAAAAATGCTGCAAAGTAGAGTCTGCCAAGAGCATTTGCAGGGTTGGATAGCTTGCTGAAATCTAGATATTTTTTTCCCCCCGGCTTGCTTCCAGTGACTGAAGTCTATCCAAATATTTCTGCGGTGACAGAAGTTGCCACATAGCCAAGACAGCCCTTGGTACAGAAACAAATCTATAAAGAAGGCACAGCTCCGCTGAACCAGGCATCAGAGTGAGTCCTCTGCCCTGAATTTGAAAGCATTTCTCCAAGACAGATCAAAAGAAAAGCCAGTACTGTTCTGGCTCTGGACATGCTGTGTGGGCTCAATGTGTCTAGATTCCTCATTAAATACTGTAGTTAATTTGACTGAGTGACTGGATATTCTCTAAAGGGATAGCTGGATGAAAGCTGTGTTACGCTTAGGCACCTATGGAATAGAAGGGCTGTACAGAGAATCCAAGACTGACTTATTTGATACAAGTCTAAAAATTCAATTTGTCACTTCTGACATCACTTAGAATAAATTGAGACAAACATCATGTTAAAACATAACTATGCCCCGATTTCAGTACTACATTTTACATTTTTACAGAGCATCTGTCTCTCTTGGACTGCAAGGAGATCCAACCAGTCCTTCCCAAAGGAGATCAGTCCTGGGTGTTCACTGAAAGGACTGATGTTGAAGCTGAAACTCCAAAACTTTGGCCATCTGATGTGAAGAGCTGACTCATTTGAAAAGACCCTGATGCTGGGAAAGATTGAGGGCAGGAGGAGGAGGGGATGACACAGGATGAGATGGTTGGATGGCATCACCAACTCGATGGACATGGGTTTTGGTGGACTCCAGGAGTTGGTGATGGACAGGGAGGCCTGGCGTGCTGAGGTTCATGGGGTCGCAAAGAGTCGGACACGACTGAGCAACTGAATTGAACTGAACTGAACTGTCTCTCTAGGATATACCAGCACACATTACGTTTACATGTAACTTACCCTGTTTTCTGAGGAGCCAGTAAAAAAAGTCATGGGCTCATTAGGAAGCAAACCTGAGACTAGATACAACCCCCAAACTGTTTGAATCCAGTCTTTTAAACACTTGGGAGAAAACTGAAAAGTAGTAATGACTGCCTTATGTTTCCTCCTGTGGCATCACAGCCATGGACTAACAGGGGAACCCCTGAGGGACACAGTGGCAAGACCAACACCAGGTTTAGAGACACAAGTCACACTCAGGTTTGGAGACACTTGGAACTGGAGTCAATAAAATAAGCCTAAGGAAGGCTCCATGGGGAGCATTTGTGCCGTTATTCCAAGCTCAAACTTATGAGTTAGAGTGTCTGTGAAAAATAAGGTATTGATGAAAGTAAGGTAAATATTATTTAAAAAGAAGAAAGTTTAACTATATTACTTTAATGAGATTATGTCATATCAGAACCAATAGTATTACTTTTTCTAACGAAGAGGAAAAGTGATAAAATCACTCACATATACTGTTGTTCTCTCTAATGACTCCATCTCCGTTAACATATTTTTTCCACAGTTGAAAACAAGAAGTTGGCCTTTTGCCAGTGGGAAGATAAGCTTTTTTCTTATTGGTGCTTATAATATGACTTTTGCTTTTAGCAGTACAAATTTACATTCTGGACTTCAGGGCAAAAAGGCTCTTTGTGGACTCTCACCACTTGCAACCTCCTAACCATCCCACAGCAGCTCTCCACTTACATAACCAGGAAACCAAGAAAGCAAGTGAATTCACTTGCTTCCAAAATGCCATCAGTCCAAGCTACGGCTCAGAAAGCTTTGGTTCTAGGAATGTTTTATAAGCTTCTAGGACCACCTAAGAATTTATAATAATTGAACTTTTTTTTTTTTTAAAGGGGGCAAAATCTGTAATATTGCTCAGATACTCAGGCTAAAAATTTGGCTTGGCTTATTAGTGAACCAGCAATGAACTACTTAGTGAAGCTAACAGTGGCTTCTTATGATCACTTGGGGATCTAGAGAAATGTCTGGGTCCTTGCAGTCCCCACCTTGACTTCTCCCACAAATGCAAGATAATTCCCCCCTAAGCAGGCAAAAAGCCTTCTCAAATGATAGGCAATAAATAGATCTGTAGCTAAAGAAATCATTTAGCATGTGTGTGAAAAAAATTTCTTAAGTAACTGCTCCATGAACTGGGAAAGTAGAATTAAAAACAGACAAAAAAACCTCTCAAACAAAGGAAAAAAAAGTCCTCAATGCTGAATAGTGTAAAATTTCTGAACCCAAGAAAATGGATAAACATCATTTTCTCCATTTGCAAAACATCATTTTATCATTTTTGTGGAAAAATCCTAATTCTTTATCTTATTTTGGTGAAATGTGAGCATCGCATAGTTAACATTAGTAGGTTATATTTTAGAAGTCAGAAAAAAAAGAAGCATTCTACCCTTAATTCTAGAAGGTTATTTTTTATAAGTCAGAAAAAAAGAGAAGTCTTCTACCCTTAGCATAATTCTCTGCCTTTGGATTATATCAATGTTTACATAAATAATGGAGCACATATGTAACTCTTATGAACACTTTGAAATGATTATATCATGCACGACACAACACAGTATCTGAACATAAATGAAATATGGACTTCATATCCATCCTTCCTCATGCTTCATTGCAGCAGAATGTGACAGTAGAATGCATTTGACTTAAACATGAAATAAAGCATTTACCAGGTGGCGTATAGGACACTTCTGGACTTGGTGATGTCTTTGGCTTCAGAGTAACATGCTGGAATACCTTAGGAGCTGAAAGAGAGAGCTTGGACCATGAGTCATTTGGTTTCAGCATCTCCCAGTCATGCTTAGCACATAAGATCTGACAAAGCATAAACCTGATTATTGCTTTTAAAAAAGGATTGAGGGCTGCAGGCCCGTCCCTGCGGAGCCGCTGGTCCGGCGGGCGGGGATGTGACCGCAGTCCCCCCCAAAAAAAAAAAAAAAAGGATTGAAATAGGAGTTACATGGAAAAATAAACCTTAAGGTCTAAAAGTAAATCAGTCAGAATTTCAAATACTTTAAGAAAAATGAAATCTGAGAAACAGCAAAATTTGAATAAGCATAATGGTAGGATGAAGAAATTTTGGAAATCTTTCAGAAGAGATAGCAATTAGTCTGAGAGTACTCTTCTTCTCTTGGATGTTTGCTTGACTTCTTAAACCCATCTTCATGCCTTTCTGTGAAGAATGAGTTCTGTAAAGTCAAAGTGGGACCCCAAAAAGCATGAATGAAAGCAACTTAAAGTCAGGTCAGCAACAGCAGAGAGAGAATGGGTAACAGAACGGAATGGCTGGGCTCACGTTCTGTGCCTCCCGCAATTCTTAGGCTCTAAATAAACCTTTAAATGACATGTTTACAAACTCAAACTGTCTTTCCACAGCTGTTCCTTTGGAGTAACAAGGTGCGAATGTAATAGATTTTTGTTTTGTTTTGTTTTAGTCCTGGGGGAGCGGGGGAAGAAAGGCCTACTTTATTTATATAGTTCATTTTACAACTTCAAAAATGCTTCCATAAAGACTATGCCCTTTGATTCTCACCATAATGCTGAGAGGAAGGAATGATCAGCTTCACTTTGAAGCCAGGCTGGAGACTATTGCCTGGGGTCACATGGTCATTAAGCACCAGCCAGGACTTGAACTGAACCCCAAGGTTCAGACATGATCGCTAGGTCCCAGCTCTTGGGTTTCCTATATCCCAGCTCTTCAGGTCACATTTTTAACTTGCTCATTTTTTAGGTGGACATAATAAACCTGTCCTAACTCAAAGGGTGCCTGTGAGAATTAAGTGTGAATGTCAAAATGATGTGAAAGCTATACTCCTATAAACATTTCTTTCCACTTTTGGAGAAACTTTACAAATTTGACATCGAAAGATCTGAGTATATTTTGCTTTTCACGTTGTTTGCCCCCTCAAAAATTAGGAGCAATTTTGATGGTTATAAGATTTCTAGATATAAAATTATTAATAACAGGATTGTTCACTATTACTTATGAACACAGGAATCTAAAAATCAAACCTATGTTTAATGATAAAATATTCTTGATGATTTCTTCCAAGTTTTTGATCCCACTATGTCTTCAAATGCCAAATATAGTAAACTTAAATATTGCTATCTAAT
Source organism: Cervus elaphus (assembly GCF_910594005.1). NCBI lineage: Eukaryota > Metazoa > Chordata > Mammalia > Artiodactyla > Cervidae > Cervus > Cervus elaphus. The sequence continues at coordinate 44,146,134 of NC_057845.1, forward strand.
TTATCAGCATAATTTAAATATAAATAAGGCAGCATGCCCAATTACAGAATTTCATTCTGAAAATCGTGATAGATAAACAACTGCATTGCTCTTTAGGTTGTACATGCTATGTTGGATGATGGCCTTATAGCCCAACAATAATAATTTGCAGTTGGTGTTGCACATATGAACAGAACATTCTCTCATTCAAATGGCGTTTTGCAACAGCTAGCCAGATGTAAGGGGGAAAGTACTGTGAGAGTTTAAACATTTGTTGTTCAACTATTGAGTGATACACATATATACATATGAAACATCCTTGAAAGACTATAAAAACCTAGGGTATTGCTGGGATCTATTAAGTAAAGCTCATATTCTCCTGGGTAAGAGAGATCCTAATTTCAACCACTTTTAAGAGGAATATGTAGAGTGAACAATTTTCCAAACCGTCCCTTATATTAGGCCACCCTGACAAAGTTGGAAGTATTTGGATGGCAGCTACTTTCCAGGGGAGATGCTGATGGACTGGAGTTTGCTCGGTTGGGACAGAATCAGGATGCTCTCTTACAGTCTGCAGCCACTCCAGGGTTTCAGAGTTTGAATGGAACTACTGAGTGTATGCATCTATCCATTCCGAAGTTGCTTGTCAAGAAAGGTTAGCTAAAGGTCTAAATCAAAATCAAACAAGGTTGAAACTTAGAGTGTCATAATTGGAAACTAGAGCAAGGTCCTGACTTACTACATCGATTTTTCTAAGTACAGAGGACAGCTCAAAAAGATAAAATAATGAACGCCTTCCTTCTTAGTTCTTATCTCCTTTACTTTTTACAATGTTGCTAACCAGGGCTTTGTAGCCTCAATGTTTTAACTTCCAACACATCTTATTTTTCATCTCTTCTCTTACTTTCCAACATTCATTGTTTTATGCTTTCTTATCTCTTTCCATTTCTCCTTTTCCTACTACATTTATTCTATTCTTTATATTCACATAAAAGGTTGAGAGCTTCCTTTCATGACTTTATCTGTTGATTTCTTAAAATTAGATTTTAGTTTCCTATCCACAAATTTAATATACTTGCTTTAAAAATTCTTATTCTATTTATTTTTACTTATTCACTAATTCCAATTAATTACCCCAGCATTTCTTATATATTAATATTTCAAATTTATTTCCTGTTATTTTTAAATTTATTATTCTTTCAGATGATTGTTGCCTTGATACCTTCATATACTTATGTATCACACCCATATTATTTTTTAGCAAAGTTTTAGTAATTAAATAAAAACACATTTAAAAATACATTAAAGCAGATTGAAAATCTTTAGCTAGATGTGGTACCCAGGACTTTCTTTTAAGGAGTTTTCCTTTAAAGAAAAAATAATGGGCAAAATTTCTCTCAAAAATATAATGGAAAATGTTAATATCTCTCAGGTATTCAGGATCATTCCCAAATCTAACAGTTCTTTTTTTGTTCTTTCAGTAGGGATACTGAGATGTGCTAAAGAATCTGTGGTGGTAATTCAGAGCTATTACCTGGATCAAGCATAATTTTGATGCTGCTAATATTTTCCTTTCCCCAGATCATTGGTGATAGCTAGGGTTCCTTTTCAGGACACTGGGTAGGTGCACTTCATATACTTTTTGGAAATGGGCCATGTGTAAACAAATTTAAATATAGATGATTGGCCTAGACTGTAAGTACCTTGACCACAGAAGGGTGAAATTTTGTTTCACATTCCCAGTGTGTAGCCCATTGCTTGGCACGTAGTCAGCACGCAATAAGTATTTGTTGAGTGGCTAACTGATGAACTAGTTAATCAGCCACTTAAGGATCAAGGTGAGACAGTTTTAAATGAGGAGGGGAGAGTGACAGAGGACGAATGGCAGAGACCAGGCATGACTGGCTGTGTGCTTAGAGTGGGCGTCACTGGGGAAATGTCTGGAAAAACTGACGGAGTCCAGAGGCTGGATGAGGAGGAGAATAAAAATGGATGTGAAATGCTGAGAATCTGCAACTGATACAAGTGAGAAACCAAAAGGAGGGAAATATGAGCTTTCTTTGAGGTATGTGAGGTTTATGGTAGCCTGAAACGAAGATCTGCCAAGGCCGTCACAGGAAACGAACAAGATCTTGGTTAGAAGTCAGGGTTAATCACTCAAGTAAGAACTTCCGTACTATTAAAAAAAAAATAGTTTACGATGACTCTTGTTTAGCTCCTTTCCAAAACTCATAGCAAAACAACCAAAGCCATATTATGTAAATATTTTATAGGAGAAGATACATATTAAAAATCTTCATGACCTAATGTTAAATAAAATTGACTGAAAGGCCAAAAAATAATTAGGGGACTGGTGGGGGAAGGACATTCAAGTACCATGGAAGGGTTTCTCAAACTAGGAGAAGCAAAGGGAGTAGGCAGGCTATTTTTTTAAGAAATTCCATATTTCTCTATCCCCTTCTCAAATAACATAAGGGTAGGGAAGCTTTCTGGAATAAACCATTTTAATACTATACTTTTTGATAAAGTCTAAATATAAATATTTATTAGGTTTCAAAGGAAGACTTATTATATAAGTGTTAAAAACCTAACTTGCTATATAATTCAACAGAGTAACTCCGCAAACATCAAACTTTTCAGGCCAGAATATAAAATAAACATTTACCTGATTGTGTTTGTGGGATTCTTGGACGTGGAGATGTTTTTGGTTTGGGAGGAGTTCGTGGTATCTGCTTGGAAGCTAAAAGAAAGGATACAGGTTCGGAGCTCTTGAGCTTCTCAAGAATAACAGTACCTAACCTTCTAGGAGCTCAAAGACGTTTGTTGAGGGACTGAAGACGTAAATGTACAGCAATTAACATAATTAAAGCTGGCAAAGAGCAATAGAATATAAGAAGATAATTTTCTTATTATAATAGAAAACAAAACAAGAAGGCACATTAATATCTAAGATACTCAGCTGGCAAATGAAACTGTTGAAATTTTGGGATTATCTTCTTCAAATACCTATTAAATAGGCTAAAAATAAATTTCACAATAAAATAATTCATCCTTATTATAAGTTCACATCGCAGTATCACAGTATCCCAGTATAATATTTTAAGTACAAAAAGAAACAATTTCTTTTAAATAAAAAGCACGTTACATTCCACATATACCTAGAAGGTGAATATGTCTCAATAAGAAAGTTATGGAAAAAAATTAATCTTGTTAAAGAAAACATAATTTTTATTGGTCATATTGGGGAAGAAAAATTGAACAGAAATTGAAAGGATGTATTATTGAAGGAAGTTATCCCTTTGCTGGGCAATTCTCAAAAGAGTTCTAGGACATTCAGTGTAAAAGTCAGTTTCTTCACTAAAAAAATTAAAGGTTTATCCTGCTGGAGGAAAATAATGATCAAATGCAAGGTCACAGCTTGTGGAAACACCTGTTTGGTTGGATGAAGTGTGTCTGAGATAAAGAGAAACAAGAGAAACAGATGGTTTCCAAGGTCATGGAGTTTCAGACCCTTAAGAAAAGCTTGCTGAAAGTAAGAGTTATTAGATAAAAGAAGTTGAGTCTGTAGAGACTTCTTCCTGATAATTTAAATATACAAAGCATGCAATGGTTTCAGGGGAATCTTCTCGCCTGTAGAAAGAGGAACAAGATATGTTGGAGATTATACTGGTTTAGGAGCCAGAAATTAAGAACTCACTTTGCTGATCACTTGGTCTACAACCTCGGATTCTTCATCAAAGGTAAAAGGGTTTTTAAGAACCCTTCCAATCCTACAATTCTATACTTTTACAGTTTTCTTAGTCTTATGATACTGTGACTCTGAATTGCTTTGCTTGCTGAGGTTCATACTGATGGGTTATTTGCATTCTTGGGGTATAAGAGACCATCTGTAGGTAAAGGTGTGTTATGAAGCAATTCTATAAAAAATAATTCAGAATGAGATTGGTATCACTGGTAGTATCTGCAATTAAATATTTCAATCATATTAATAACCACAGCTATTAAAAAAAACTTGAATACGTTAGCGATAATAGACACAGATTCAGTTAATACAGTCAGTGTGGAATTTTGGTAAAATTAAACTGTAGAGTTTAATAGTCAAAGTTTAATGGGGTATTCTGAGGACAATGAGTAAAATTAATATCCATATCTCCTTTGGAAATAGAGCCATATAAAATAGTTTCATGGCCATCAAAATACAAGTTTGAGCTTATATATGATAAACTGCTGTTCTGAGGGAGCCTGTAGACACTGAAAGACTTTTTTCCTTGTAAGAAGAAGTACATTTAGCTGTCTGCATTGATGCTTTGTTTTCCTACATTTCAAATTCTACCAAGGAAACCCTTATGACTTGCCAACCAACTGGTGTGATTTCAGTTTCTCTTATTTGTATCCAGTGAAGTGGCCAAGCTGCCACGGGAAGGAGCAGAAGAAAGTAGTAAGGTGATAGCATTTAAAATTGGGATAGAATATAAATGTTCTTCTCCAGAAATATTTCTATTTCCTATATGAAAGACTTGTGGAATAGCTGAGAGGTGTGTTTCAGTTAATCCTAAATGATACTCACAACACTGCTATGGGACTGGTTACAGATTATGGACAGAAAGAGGAATGGGGCATCAGAAAGATATGATTGCCCATCAAAGACTGTGAGCAGCAATTATGGCTTCCAGCAGCTAGTCATAGTGCCCAACTATCATCTTCCTGTTCTTTAAGTTCTGTGAACATTCACCTTCTACATGAAATACGAAACAATACATTTACCCAGTGTGGTCTGAGGCTCATCTGGGTTGGGTAGAATTACAGTTTGGGGAGGCAGAGGTGATGTTTCTACAGTAATTGAAGGAACGTACTCAGGGTTACTATAGTGCTTCATGCACCTTTAGTACAGAAAGGATGGTAACAAGTAGATTTTACAGAAAAAAAGAAAATTTCAGTAAATACTACTGTTACTTCTTAATAATGTATTTAGTTTAAAAACTGCTTAGAGATGTCAGGTTATAAAATACTTTCAAGGTAAGCAATATCCTTACTTTTTAAATCATCACTCCACACTAGTACCTCCCCCAATAATGCTAGAAAGATATGTTCAAGAATAACCATAAAACAAAGTAATAAAAACTGTTAAAGCATGAGCCATTCAGCACCACTGAATTTTGTTTAACAAAGGAAAAAATCAAACAAGTAAATCAATGTGATGAAATAATGACTGCTAATGAAGTGTGTTGCTAGGTCAGAAGGTATAAGTGGATCATCGTACAAAAATATATTATCTGAAATATTCAACATAATACCAAACTGGCAGAATGTTCAACCTTAGGAAAAAGATGCTTTAGATTTGACAGCTTCAGTGACTGAAATAGCGAGAGGCCAAGATCTAGATACAAAGCTCAATGAGAGAAGACGCTTTTTTGGACAATGGTTATGAAGAGAAGCATCTAGAAAGAAAATTAACTGTGATGAGGAAGGATGATGTTGCAACATGGATTCACAATGAAGGAGAACCTGGGTTTTCTGGTGATGGTGACAGTGAGGACAAAAGCTGCCGGGGTGTATCATTACCTAGCGTGGTCTCAGGTGGTTCAGACACATGTGTAATAGATTCCACAACTGTATCAAAACAAAGGAGAACAATTTTAAAAACTGTAAGATGTTAAGCTGCAGTCAAGTATTTCTCTCTTGAATATCAACCACAGTCTCTTGGGAATCTGCATCACATTTTTACAGATAGGACAATGGGTTAGGATAAGAAAAAAGCAATCTGAGAGGGATGTCCTATTCTATAATCCTAAACCTCCAACTTTCATTAACTGTCAAATGTTATTATGCCTCAATACATAGACACCACAGAGAAACTGAAATTTATTTCTGTATTCAGAGTCAATTATCATTTTAATTTTAGGAATTCAAGGATTTTAGAAGCTATGGCTCTTCAAAGCTAGTGAACTGTAGAACAAGTACCCCAGCTTGGACTTCCATTTTCTATGAAAAGTAATAGATACTGATTAAAATATTTTGAATAAAAGAATCAAAGCATGAAAACCTTTACCACCTTCTGTCTCTGGCTCCTCTGGCCTGAGTGGTGCTTTGGTGGTGGAATAGACATAATCTATTTCAGTTGGTGCTAGAGAAGAAACCAAATGGTGGGTTAGCAGTGGGCAACCCATAGTACCCACTATCATGGAACACTGTTTAATTTGAAAACAGAGGTTAATTATCCTAATTAGATAATCTATCCTAGATAGATTTGTGAGGATAAATAACATTTAGGGAGAATATGAAGATGACTACAATTTAAGAGGGCGGAAACGAAGGCAGGGTGCAGTGTGGAACACACACCCCAACGCACACACGAGCTAGCATGATCTACAGCAGTTTCCACCTGGAGCAAAGCAGATAACTTCATCTCCTTGCATATTTTTGTTTAAGGATTCCAGTGAGAAAAAGACATAGAGTGAGTTCTTTGAAAGCAAGAGGATGCATCCTAAAATGAACATGAAAAATAGGATGTGCATATTTGCATTAAAAGAGTGCTCAGAATATTAAAAAATGAACTTTTGCATTCAGAGTCAGAGGGAACTAGGTGAGGAGATTGTGAAACTTGCAAGGCAACATAGCGGGCACTTGCATAGTGTGCTGTAGATAACATTTAACTGTCAAGATCCACTGGATGAGCACAGGCAAGATGTGAGAAGCCATGAAATGCCACGAAGCGTGAGGACATCCCAAGATGACTTCCGCAATGTGATGGAAAAGCACATACACCTGACTTCCCCTTGGGGAACATTATTACCTATAGCTTCCTTTGACGACTCAGTGCTAAATGTAAGCAATTCCAGGACTTCAGAAACTAGCAAAAAACACAAAATGGTACAATTTATCAAGGATGACTTGCTGCAAGCATTGAATAAATTCACACAAAGTATTTAGACACGTGACTTGTACTTTAGTCAATGTGAGCAGTGACTATAATAACAAGAGTACTATTAACCCTAATAACTGAATCATAATACTATAAGTACTGTAGGTTATCATTAACAACCATACCTTGTTCCATCAACATAAGCATCCAAATGCCATTTAGCTAATTAAGAGATATACAAAGGGGATGAAAAGAAATTATAATCCGGTTAGGAAAAAATAAAGATCTGGTGTTTCAAAATTAGTGTCAGAGGGTTGCAACAGCATTAATAAGCATAATCTTAAAAATTTGTTTTTAATTTTGAAGGGCAATAATGTGTAGGTTCATACTATGTAAGGTGAAATTTTGTTATCTTCACTGAAGTGAGAACTTTCTTCTTTCTTAAGGGTCACAACTGAATGAGCATTCTCTTCACATAGCAGAACACAAATTTAGCTTACTACTAAAGAGAATCACAAGTTTGTAACTTTGTGAAAAATAAAGGTAAAGAATAGAATCAGTTCTTCTAAGTGGTTTTGTTGACTACTTAATCAGATATGTGATTATTCTGTTATAGAGTAAACCCAATGAAATGAAGGTAAGTATTTCTATACAGTTGAATAACAATTAATATGAAAAGAATGTATTACTAATTTGCACTTATTTGCAATCATGGAAAGAGCATGTACCATATATAGGGTTGTTAAATGTGTATTCTTTTGCATTTTTCAATGTGTGGAAATACAATACTCGGGGTGTGTTCCCTGAAGCTCAATGGTGTCCAGACAGATTAAAGAATCTATTTACCAGGCTGACTTTGGGTCATTTCTAGGCTTGGTGATATCACTGGCTTCAAAATAAGAGTTCGCAGTTCAGGGGGAGCTGAAAGAAGAGGGTCTAAGTTGTCAAACTAATTATGGATAATTTATGTCACAGAATTTAGACAAAGGTAGCAATACAAAGACCTTCAGAATCACAGTGTTATGAATAGGCATGCAGAGTTTGCATTATTTAAACCAGAGATTGGCAAATTATGCTCCCCCCCCAAGCCAGCCCTCTTCCTGACCAGTGAACTAAGTGATTTTTACATTTTTAAATGATTGAAAAAAATTAAAAGAAGAGTGATAATCTATGACGTGTAAAAAATGGTATGAAATTCAAATAAAGTTTTGTTGAAACACAGCCACATGTACAAACTAAAATGACTCAAGGCCAAGATGTAAGTGATATACAAATATGCCTTGAATCATCTTAGTTTGTATGTGTGGCTGTGTTTCAACAAAACTTCAGTGGCTTCAAGCTACAACAGCAGAATTGAGAAGATATAATAGAGACTGAATGGCCTCCAAAGCCTAAAATGTTCACTATCTAACTGTTCACATTAAAAAAAAAGAAATCACTGATTTACTGATCCCTGATGTTAATTATCCTTTTAGAAAAAGCAACAGCCTACTTGAAAAAGTAAGGGTCTTAAAGACTATTGTGTCTGAATCTATATTTCTACAGGGGCTTTCTAAGAATGTCTTACAGCTGATTTCAAGACAATATTATCAACAAAATATTCAGTATCATCTAGGAGTATTTTGTTCTATGTTCCAGTTTGACCACCCCCTCAGGAACCATCAATATATGTCAAAATGTTTTATTTTCTTGTTCTCACCATTCCAACCACCAATTTAAGTCTTAGTTATTTCAAATCTCAACTATTCCCTGTAAGACCACAGAGAACCTTGATTCCTTTAAATGTTTTCTTTCTATATTTTTAATCAAACAAGCTTATACTTTTGTATAAGCAAATTATCTTTCATCTAAGAAAAATTCAAGGCTCAATTCTTCACAATTATATTGTACTTTAAGAGGTAAAACATGTCCTTACATTTTTATCTCTATCTCTGTTCCACACCCCACTCTGCTCAACTACTAACATGGTGCTGGGACCACAGGGGGCAAGGAAATGGCTGTTTAACTAAGACAAAGAGGCAATGCTATTTTAAAAAGGAATTAATGAAACAGAATGCTAAGAGAGTTGAATAAGACGCATCTTTTGTTAGAGACAATTCTTATGCATTTGGCTACCATATAGATCTCCTCCAACCATGAGCATTCTGGTCCATGTGCAATGGTAGAAATGCTACTTTCTCTCTTAGACGGCACAGAGGTGGGAAAAGCAAGTTAGCAAGCCATATCACTGTCACTCTTGGGACCCAGCTGCAATGGGCTGGAAGGACTTCTTGAACTAAAATCCATAGATTTTCTTGGTTTCAACTGTGGAGCTTTGAGAAGTTTAAAGTTTGTAAGAAGGATGTTCCCCCCACCCCATGTTTTGAAACTAAAGGAAGAAAATGTTGAGTTGCTATTGTATTGGTAGGTCTAAAAACCATCAACATTGAATGTGGACAAATGTTTTCTAAAATATTAGATTTTCTTGGCTTTACTGCCTAAGTTTGAAAATTTTACTTTACTGTCCAATTTGTTCTTATCACTGAGGGTCTTTCAGAGATCAATAACAAAATTTGTTAAAGATATAGATATTACTATATATAATTAGATACTCAGATTCCTACTTAATGATTAAGAATCAATGCTAAACTGTGGTGGAGAATAAGGAATAGTCAAGTTCATTAATGATGGGTAAGCCTGTGAATTACATTCACTAGAACTGTCTCTTCCAAGAAGCAACCTTTTAAAAATAATTTAATAGGGAAATCATTCCTTGAAATAGGAAGAGAATAATGAGAATATCACAAAAAAATCTTAGAGAGTGGTTCAGAGAAATTTCATGGTACTGAATTATCACCATTTTATAGATCTACATACCAAATAGAAGGGGAACAATTTGGGCTTCAGACTCTTCACGGAATCACATAATGAAATGCTAAAGGGGATTTCATGGCAGATAGATTTCCTCACCTGGATCCAGGGACATCTGTTACAAATAACAGGTAGCCCTTGAATTAAGAATCCTGACTACTTATAAGATGAAACATGAGACAGAATTACAACAGCCGTCAAAGGAAGCAGGAGCAACTCTGGCCATGATAGTGATGGGTTGGGTTTTTAATGAGGTCACAAAAGTCATTACCTAATGTTGCTTCTGGAGCTTCAGAGCTATGAATAACAGGTTCAAAGCCTGTAGCAGAAACTAACCAAAAGCAACAAGGAGAACATAAGAAAGTTCAAACACATACATAGAAAGTCTTAATTTTTCTTTCAAAACATTAGTTTCAAATGACTTTTTTTTAACTTTTATGAATTCCGAGAAAGCAAATAGTCTCTGAGGCTAGAAGCAATTCCTTGCAGAAAGTAGGTACAACCTTTGAACTCTGCTATGAATCTTAGTATAGTCAACAGGAGACTGGCCTAGGTGTTTGATTTTCTGATTCTAATATGGAAGCTTGCATTGGAAAATCTGTTTAGGCAATATACGTTAAAAATATGTGAAAGGAATTTGTTGCATTTCTTAGAAGTTGGGAAAAAACCTATGGTTATATATTATAATAGATCATATGTATGTTTAACTGTAGATGTATCATGAGTAACTATGTGAGTATTGCTACAAATAAAAGTGACCAAGAACTTCATCCAAGCAGCAACTGCTAACCATACTACAATGCCTCAACTCTTAGGGAACAGGAAGTCTGTTGCTTTCCATCAAAGGCACTGCTTTGGGACCCCACATGGACACATTGCTAGGGTTTACCCCTCAAACCATGGAACAACACGTTTACCCAATTTGGTCTGAGGTGCTTCAGGGCTTGATGTGGTTTTAGGTCTGGGACGTGGACGTCGAACTCGTGTTGTTTTATAAGCTGAAGGAAGAAATATTGGATTAATACTGGATTATTATTATTCTAGTGAAGGTGGTATTGGAAATAAGGTTTTAGATTTTCTAAAATATGTTTCCTTGAAATTTAAGGCATATATTTTTAAGATCCAAATATTTTTGCCTATTTTGTTCATTATTTTATCACAGAGTCTTGAGGTGAAACTTACACATAAAATTAAGTCAAGAAGAGGAGTCTTATAAATCTCTAACTTTAAAAAAGGTAAGGACTATCATCAAACCATAGGTAGTTCACAGTAAGAAATTTAAATATTCCCCCAAGCCATGGAACTACACATTGTTACGTTTTAGCTCATCTAGAGAAGATACAGACATTCCTGACTGCATTTGAAGCTCAGCTTTAAAAATGAGCCCCATTTAGACAAAAGTAGTACATGATACAAATTCAATTAAGGTTACACAGCAGAAAGATACCCTGACCTAATCCCATGCATATCTTTTAGAACAACAGGCAACTTCTTTTAGAGTCTTCAATACTCTTATTGAGAAGAATAAACAAGTTGCAGAACAGCAGAGGATGACAAGATAGTCTTAAGAAGCTAGTGATAATGTGATGACGATGAGGATGATAATGATAGAATGCATTGATAATGGGCAGGAAAAAAATGTTGTGGAACACAGAATATCATTACCTAATGTTGTTTCTGGAGCCTTGGTTGTTCGAGTGACAGGTTCAATGACTGTAGGAAGAACTAGCCAAAAACAATAAAACAAACCAAAGAGATTTCAAAAATGTACTTGAAGAGTAAATTCAGAAGCTAGTTTTTAAGCTTCAGGACAGAGAGAAAAGAGACACATACTTGTTCTTTGCAGATCTGACCAAATTATGGCCAATATCCATCAACCTCATAAGTCAGGTTATGCACTCTGTTCAATATCACTGTGGTCAACAAGAAGTTCTAGATGTTTGGTTATCTGACCCTTGCTAGTATGGAAGACTTTGCTAGATGAGATTTTTACACATTTATGAATATAAACATGTTAGACTTTTCTAACTACTGGAAATAGCATTTATCAGTCTATTTGCACTTCTATACAAGTTGACATATAAATGTCTACTATTTTGTTCACTATTTCAATAATCATGGGTGTAATAATGAATTCACATGTTCAAAAGTATAAGGATCAACGTAAAAAGTGGGGCATGCTCATCAAAATTTCAAAGTGGTTCTTCATTCAGTAAAAGACAAGAAACTCTTAAACCCTATTAAAGAAGGAGAAAGAATCAGCCTATTCTGTCATAAAAGCCTATCATTTAAACTTTTAAGATTTAGGCACGTTCAAAAATTTGACCATTATCTAAAAGCATTATTCCTTGAAACAACAGATTCACCAGTACAATCACACAGATCCTAATTCAATAAAAAGTAACACAATAAAAAACACAGCATTTCTACAATTGATGAGGAAAAAGCAAGTGAGAAGAATAAGTGATAAATGGGAATTCATGTCTGAAAGAAGGCTTAATAGTCAACACTGTTTAAACAAATGTACATGATCACATGACAATGTTGAGTAGATACATAGCAATTAGTATATACACAGTTCTCTTGGAGTCAACAGATGACATAGAGCTTAGCATAATTACAAGAAAAAGATTGTAATAGAATGACAATAGAGGGGTTAGAAATGGCTTTAAGATACAGGAGAACCTGTATCTTATACTATCATGGTATGGCTATAATGGTATGACAATGAACAGGAAGAGTGCCATTTGAAGGACACACATGCTCATTACCCACGATTTCTGGAGCTTCAGTTCTAAGAGTACCAGGTTCAAGATCTGTAGTGGGAACTAGTCAAAAACAATGAAACAAACACTTGTGAAAAGTCAGCAAATTAAATCTTACCAGTATAATACTGCTTCAGAAGGTACATAACAATTTGAAAATTTTTTTGAAATCACATACTTGTTATTTAATGATTTGGTCAGCTAAAGCCAGGTAGATATTCTTTTATGAGACAGTCATAGCATACACAATCTGGTAAATATCTTCATAAAGCCAACATGAGTTTCTCCTAGGTATCTAAGTACCTAATTCCAATCATTATAGAACACTGATCTAGGAAAATTATCTAAACATTTTACCAAATATGTACTTATGTAACTGTTCTGATAACTGTTGACTTTTCTGTGGAAGCTTTAAGAAAAACAACATGTCTAAGTTCTCATCACCAGGAAAAATATTTTTTTACTGCTTTCATCTATCTATATGAGGTGATGGATTAAACTAAAAAACTAAAGCTACTGTGGGAATCATCTCATGAAACACGCAAGTCAAATCATTATGCTGTATGCCTTAAACTTATACAGTGCTGCATGTCAATTTTCTCTCAATAAAATTGGAAGAAAATAGCGTGTCTATATAAGCATGTATACAATAAGTAGATTTTGTGTTTATAGACATGGAAAAGAATTAAGCCAAGTGAAGCATACAGATCTTGTTGAGAACAGCTATTTGGAAGTAGGCTGAGACCTTGTTTGAGGCAAAAGCACTCAATAAATCAGGATATAAGAACGAATAGTGTGTGGGGCCCAGCAGAGCACTTAACGTGCTCTGTTCTAATCATAAAAATGTTGTACCCTGTATAGGGGTAAGAGACCATTGCAGGAGAGACTGCTGATGCTTTTGGGTCAGATCCAAACTTCTGAGTCATACTTTCAAGGACTTTCTTCAACTGCTCTTATGGACCCTTCCAAACACAGCACTCTTCATTATTGCTGAGAAGCAGAACCTCCCTTCACTTAGAAGTCTGTGCTCATGGGTTGGTCTCTTCACCTTTCTTTTTGTCTCAGTCTCCATGATTTTAAGATTTCTTACTTCTGTCCTTCACAGACTTTTCTCCCTTTCAGCTGAGAGATGTTTAGAACCCCTGCATAAAAGAACTCTGTTTGCAGAGACATACTGCCTAGGTTCAACCTTTTAATGTTTCACACTGAGGCGGGTTCTGAATTTGCCTCTACTCCAGACTGAGAAGTAAGAAGTCGCTGCCTTCTCTGATATCCTCACAGCTGTTGATGGGCTCTGAGGACAGGTAAGTTACTTCATGTGTGTTTCTTGAAATAAAAATGATTGGTTTAAGACATTTTGTCTTTAAGTGCAGAATGGAGTGGAATGAGAAAACGCAAATAAAGTACACAGCACATCATAGAGTAGATCCTTATGCAGAAGGCACAGAGAATTCAGCTATCGCAGAGTCCCTCCCACCCCCTCATCACATTTTCCTTCGCTAACTCAACAGTGGGAAGCAGCGACCGGTCATTTCGTGCCTTTACCCACACAGGGCTCACATGGGCAACCACTCCCACTACTGAATCAACCCCAGACTCTCCAGAGCTGCAAGGACTCAGTCCTTTAATGAGAAACCCACATTTACCCGGTTTGGTTTGAGGTGCCTCAGGAGTTGTTGTAGTTTTAAGTTTGGGACGCGGACGACGGGTCCGTTTTGATGTTTTAGGAGCTGAAGAAAGAAAACCTTCAGTTACTTCAGAGTTTGTAGTTCAGCAGCTATGGGTAGCAGAACACATGTCTTCAGATTTCCTACAACTTGCTAGATTTCCTCATATTTTAGGAAGTGCGTCTTTTAAACTTTTTAATTTGAAGCTTTCACCCTTATTATAATAGTATTTTTTTTACATGTGGAAGTTTACTGGGAATAAGTCATATATGAAAGTAAGTTATTCATTTAAAAAGAAGAATCATTCAAAGAACTCTTTTTTGAATTAAAAAGGACAAGAGCCATTGCTAAAATATTATGGTGGTGGTGATGGTACAAACTCTTCGATGGTTTACTAAAATAAGACCATGTCATCAACTTTTCAGTTAAAGAACAAATATCATATAGACAGCTAAAAAAAAAAAAAAAAAAAAAGAACTTTAGATCCACAAAGAACCCCCTTTTCTAACTTTTGTTAGGGTTACAAGAATTGCTTTTTAAACTCAACTTAAACAAAACATTGGTTAAAAACATATGCAATGGCAAGAACAATTTTAGATGGTTACATGTATAACAATTGATCTGAGTTAGCTTCATGCATAAGCTCTCTTAGAAACAAGGGATAACTTGTTTTAAGAGTCAGAGGAGAGGGAGGTGGGAGGGGGGATCGGGATGGGGAATAAGTGTAAATCTATGGCTGATTCATATCAATGTATGACAAAACCCACTGAAATGTTGTGAAGTAATTAGCCTCCAACTAATAAAAAAATTAAAAAAAAAAAAAAGAGTCAGAGTCTTCTGAACTTTCAGGATGAAGAATATCATGGAGTGATAATAGAGGATGATGATATAGCTTTATGAAGCAAAAGAACCTGTAGCTGTGATGTTGATGGAATGAGTTTGACAATGAGAAGCAAAAGCACTTACTGAGGATCACGTGTTATTACCTTTTGTTGTTACCCAAGCATCAGTTCTGAATGTAACAGGTTCAAAGTCTGCAGTAGGAACTGACCAAAAGTATTAAAAATAAAACAAACGATTGTTTTAAATAAAAGAAAACTTAAAACATTGACTGCAAAAAGGATATTACTAGTGTAACATTGCAAGTTTTAAAAACTCAAACTAGAAGGGTAAATAATTGGTTTTCTAAAAATTGGCCATACCTAAGTCAGGTACCTATTCCCTTAGTCCTCCTTTTATTATCTGATTCTAAATTAATAAGCCAAAGTAGGATGTTTGGGTATTGGTAAGACCTATCTTTGGAAAGAGACTGAGGCCTCAGCTGATGAATCAGATTGGGTACCTCTCCATGTTACGCAAAGAAAGAACATGTCTTCATGAACAAAGAGGAACTTTGATAAATACTTGATCGAATCTCAATGGCTTCGTCGGGTGCCTAAAGATCTGCACCTTGGGAGTCTGACGTGGACCAAGCAAGATCTAGAAAAGCTTTGAGTAACATCTTGAAATCAGATATCCTTTGTATTATATTACAGTTAGACTTTCTCCTTTGATTGGTCTCTACTTATATCCACTCTTTCTGATTTTATTCTTTTCCATCTTTCTACTCATCTGTGTCCCACGATGATGTCAAGGCTCCACTTTATTTATTTTGGGCACATTCCAGCTTTCATTGTCAATGCCCCTGAGCTATAATGTTATCCTACAGAATCAGCAATACTGAGAAAACTGTTTCTTTTCCCAATAAAGAAGAAACAGTGACTGCTTGGAAACTTTCAAAACCAGGGTAAATTTTGGAATAACTAAAATAAATTTTTATATAATTTTTCAATCCACATAAATCTTTTATTAACCTCTCTGTAAACTGCAGAGGGAAATAGTTAAGGCTTTTAATATGAAGTTCCCCACAATCAGATTTCAATCTTCAGCTCATGGTGTAATCGCTGTTTTTCACAATCACAAGTCCCTAAATTTCATCTGTAACAAGAATGAGATAGTTATACATCAACAGCGCACAGTCTAAATCTGATGAGTAAAAGTGCTTTGCCTGACCTATTTGGTGTTTGAAAATTGGGATATTTTACTGAAAAAACTAAAACTTTGGAAACACCCTAAAAAAATTGGAAGGTCTAGAAATAGTCTGCATGGCAATAATTAGCAAAACTAAGTCACAGCTGAACTCTGTGGATGAGGAGGGAATTTTCTTGTTTGCCCCAGTCTCTACTCCTCTATACTGTCTCACTTTTAGTCCTTTTTTCTCATTTACAATATACACTTGGTCATTATAGACATTTGAATTTTCCCATCATGTACTTTTTTACTTTCTTGTCTTTGACCCTCCTTTCTGCTGCTCTCCTTTTTCCTCTCTAATGAATGCTTTCTTAAGTTACCTCCTTTTTTCAAAGGTTACCTCTTGTTTTTTTTTATATTTTAATTATTTATTAAATTTTACATATAACTTTTATAATCATTAGTAAGTGTATATGATTCATGCATTTTTCCCCTATATTTGCTATTTTCATAATAAAAAGAACAGTAAGAAAAATACTTATAGATAATATATAATATATATAAACAAATATAATATGGATAATATAAATGGTAGAAACTGACATGAAAAACTTTATAACATTGACTACATACATATTTTAAATTATTTATAATATATACGTATTATGCAGGAGACCCGGTTTCGATCCCTGGGTCGGGAACATCCCTTGGAGAAGGAAATGGCAACCCATTCCAGTACTCTTGCCTGGAAAATCCCATGGATGGAGGAGCCTGGTGGGCTACAGCCCATGGGGTCACAAAGAGTTGGACACGACTGAGTGACTTCACTTTCTTTCTTTCATAATATATACATATAATGATTGCTAATGTATATACATATATATCAATATATGTTAAGCTCAAGGCAACAAGTATCACCACTTTTTATTTTTTTGCAGAGAAGGATGCATTTAAATAAGAAATTAATATCAAAATGAGAAATTTATATCAAGCATACTTTAAAAACTCCAAATATTTGGAAATTAAAGGTCCACTTAAAAATGATGGCTGTATCTAAGAAGCCATAACAAGGAAAAGTAGAAAACATTTTTAACAGAATAAAAATGAAAAGAGAATTTATCAGAATTTGTTGCATGCAGCTGAAGCTGCTCAATGCAACTAAATACAATGTGGAAAGTTGAATAAGGTATGAAAACAAATATTAGACACTAGCATAAAATTCTGTGAAACTGGAACAAAATCTGTCCTTTGTAATATTGCATCACATATTAATTTCCATTTTTTTAACAACAGTATCATAGTATTTCTTTATATTCTCAGAATTGGATTAGGAGTTTCAAGCCTCACATTTTTTTAAATCACTAAAACAATAAGCTCTCTAGACTTTAAGCAGTAACCTAGTAGTAATACTAGATTCCAGAGTAAATGGAGCTATATCAAAGTTTTAAGTGAATATAAATCAGAAATTAGCATTATGTTCATTTTTAGTCAAATAAGTAAGGCTTCATTCTTTCTAAATTTATCTTTCTCTGCCCCGAAGATTTATGTACCTAGCACATCTTGTTGATAGCACCCAAATATCAATCTTATATTTTCATAGATGTGTATATTGCCAACTTCTATTTTATTTACCAAGGAAAGGCTTTTGTTCTTAACTGTCTTGCAGGTTTTAGGATGAAAACACATCTTCCACATCTGATACAACAGCACCTTTGGAGGCTACTGAAGGCAGTTAATGTTTTTAGTTTGAACTGAATATGCCTAATTTTTCTAGAGAAGCTTTCCTTTCCAAAGATAAGTGGAAGTTAACAAAGTGTACAGCAACAGAGATTTTTACAGAGGGAGTATGAGGCATTCGGCTGTCCGGACAAATCTCCCCCTACTGTGCTCTTCTCACCAGCTCTGCAGTAGGAACTGCAAATCAACACGAGCTGTGTCTTTACTCTCTGGGGGCATACCAGTTACTCCCAACAACTGAGATTACTCGTTACCCTGTTGGGTTGGGTTGTTGGAACTCTAAGCCAGCAAAACTTTTACCTGGTTTGGACTCAGGAGCTTCAGTACTTGGTGTGGTTTTTGGTCTGGGATGTGGATGAATTGTCTGTTGTGATGTTTTAGAAGCTGAAGGAAGAAATTCTTGGGTTATTACATAACAACATTACCCAGGGTTCTGGAACCTATGGGAAGCAAAAACATGACTCTAGATTTTCTACATCTTATGAGATATTAGATATCATTAGATATTTACCTTTTTAGTTTGAGATTTTTGTCACATACATAAATTCCTTTTGTATCTTCTTTTATCATAGAAGATTTTTTGAAGACAAAAATCAATTTTAATATAGGAAATAAAGATTAGTAATTATAATCAAACTCTCCTAGAGCAGTGTGGTTGGGCAACAAAAAGGTTAAGGACTGTTGCTCAATTTTAATAGATAATGAAGGACAGTCAAACTAAATGTGAGGTTTATAATTTAATCTTTCAATCTCTGGTACATGTTCTATGTAACAATTAAAATAAGAACACATTACTACCTAAATAGAAACAAAACAACAAAATACTATGCAAATAGAAAACGTGTAGAAATGTAGATGTGCAAAGAATGGATCCTCTTGGCCCTGTGAGAATAGTTGTTGATGGCTTTATCTGTCTAGACAAGAAACAGATTTGTGATGTGTTCGCAAACCAGTTTTTACCACAAGCACCGCTTGAACAAAACACAAAATGATACAATTTCAAACAGGTTACCCAGCAAATATCTTAAAGCAGGCTCACCTAGGGCTAATTCTATTAAAAACAATCGATAATTTAAGAGTTTTCACAATTTTAAGAAGAATGTAGATAAATGGCCACAAAGAATAAAACTACTGTCACATGGAGCAAGATGAAACTCTGAGTCCAACAATAAGCAGGATAAGGCTAGTTGAAAACGCAATGTATCATTACCTAATGTTGTTCCCGGGGCCTCTGTTCTAAGAGTGACAGGTTCAAGGGTTGTAGCAGGAACTGACCAAAAATAATACAGTAAAGCAAAGAGATTTTAAAATATATGAAAAGTTAGAACATTTGCACCCCAACAAGATTTGCTTGTATATCATTCCTTCCACAAACAAAAAATAACAGAGAAAGAGCAGATGACTGTTCTTTGGCCAAGCAATAGTTATGGTCAGTCTTAGGCTAAGCCTTGAACTATCTTGAGTCAACATGAAATTCTCCTAGGTTTTAACTAATGGATTCTAACCAATATGGAAAACTCTGCACTGGAAAATACCTTCAGGCATTTACCTAATATACAATGAGAAAAAAAAAAAAAAAAAACCTGTCTTTAAAGTAATCTGATCAACCTGTACTTCAACAGAAGCTGAAAAGGAGCACGCACGACATTTAGGTTAACATGGATATAATAGTGTGTACGTTTGAAGTAGATATTAAAATTAACCATGGAAATGGATGGTGTTGGTCCTGCGAATAGCTCAGCTATGGAAAAAGAGTCAGAGATCTCTGTTCAAATCATGACACATAAAAGAGCAGGATAAAGTGGTCACTCAGTCTGTAATATTCAGCAGAGCATCTTTCTGGCCTAAGCCTGGAGAAAATGGAAATCAAAGACTGTTGGCATCTTTCGAATCTAAGTTCCTGAATCAAGGTCTCACAATCCTCTTTCAATTGGCTGGATGGATCCATCCCAATGTAGCATCACCAGTCGCCCTGTTTTGACCACAAGAAGTAGGACAGTCTGTCCTAGGCGACTCCCCGCCCCACCTCTGCCTCCACCACCACACGCCTGGTTCTTCTCCCTTGGTTCATGGTTCCCTCCACGTATACAAGTCCCGTAGTGGGCCCAAACCTCAAGGGCCAAGGGCCAAGTCCAGCCTACCTTGATTTTTCTCTTTGTCTCATGAAAACATATGCTCGACTTTACTGTTTTACAAGTAAAATAAATCTCCCACAACTGGCATATCACCCACAGATGCTAATATTGATCCAGGAATTTGCAAGCGACTTTCAATTTGTTTATTTACTTGAATGGAGTATATTGGCTCTGCTAAAGAAGTTTTAAGATCTGAGTGGAATTTTATAGTAAAAAACTTACTAAATGTATATCAAAGATGACTCTCACATAGAAAGAACTAGGGATGCTGGCACCAACTGTATGTTACACAGTCCTGTTCTCCTCGACACCAGGTAGAGGAGATATTACTAATGCTGTTTCATAACTTCATACTTAGAAAGAGTAAGAGTTTTGGGTCCCCACTGGGACAGGCTACTAGGGCTCACCCTTAAACCAACAAATTGCACATTTACCCAGTTTGGTCTGAGGTACTTGAGGGCCTCGTGTGGTTTTAGGTCTGGGACGTGGACGACGAGGTCTTTTTGATGTTTTGGTAGTAGCTAAAGAAAGAAAAGACTTATGTTATTCTATATCTTATGGCTCTGGGTACTGAGGAGAGGTTTTTCTAAAACCTGTTAGTTTTTTAAAAGTTCTGTGAAACTGTAGTCTAAAATTTTCACTCTTTTTATGCCAACGCATCATTGAGGGTCAAGTTACTTATTCAAGGCATGAAAATTAGCACTTGTAATCCGATACTCACAGAAGTCCCTCTCTGAGGGAGAAATGAGAAGAAGACTCAATTCTGGTGCAAGGGAAGGGGAGGTTAGGGTCACACTAAGAAAAAGGTTTACAATTAAAATTTCAGATTTGGAAAACTTCCTATTTGTCAAATTGGTAATAAAACACATCATTACTTAAAACATCAGCAAAGAAGCAAACATACCATGCAAATAGTTATTTGTTTTTTTTTTTTTAAATCTAGAAATGTAGAAGATGTGCAAAGGAATTTAAGAGTAGCTGTTATTGCTCATCAGCCTGGAGAAAAAAGAGATCCAAATTTGTTTTCAACTCAAATTTAACACGGAACACTGTTCAACAAAGCACAAATCAATGTGATAATTTCAAATGCACCACGTGGCAGGTAAATCTTTTGAACTAAGCACATGCCTGCTCTCATAAAAACAACAGGACACTTTTTTAAAGAGGCCTCAGCACTCTTCAGATGCAGGAAGTGATTGAATCGCAGTAGAGGATGATGATGTCGTTTTGTGAAAGAAGAAAAGCACATGATGAGGATGGAGACTGAATGGACTGCACCAGGAGCAACAAAAGGGCTAGGAGAGAGGCATAGAGTCATTACCTAGTGTGGTCCCAGATGTCTCAGGTGGAAAAGTGACGGGTTCAAGGTCTGTAACAGGAACTGAATAAACAAGAGAGAGGTTTGCTTTTTTTTTTTAAATAAAGTATGAATAGCTACAACATTCATGTCAAAATGAATCTTGTCAGTGTAATACTACCTCTAGAATACTTTTTAAAATTTCTGAATGAAGGATGTTATGGACTGAATTGCATCCTCTCAAAATTCATATGTTGAGGTCCTAAGTCCCAGTGTGACTGTGTTTGGAGCTAGGGCCTTTAAAGATGCAGTTAAGCTTAAATGAGGTCATAAGAATGGGGCCAGAAGCCAGTAGGACTGCTGTCCTTATAAGAAGAGGGAGAGACATAGGGAAGCTTTCACACACAGAGAAGCCCATATGAAGACACAAGCCAAGGAGAGAGACTCCGGGACATATTAAACCCGCTGATGCCTTGACCTTAGACTTCCAGCCTCAAGAGCTTTTGTCTAAGCCACCCAGTCCGTGGTATTTTGTTATGGCAGCCCCGGCAGACTAACAGAAAGGGAAACCAATTGTTGTGCTTACACTTGGCCGAACTGGAGTTAGGGACTTCTTCATCTCATGAGATAGCCATTACCTTTGGTCTCTGTTTAGCTGCCCAAGAGGGAAACAGTTCTTGTAATTAGTGCTTGATTATCTGCATCTGCGCTGGTAGACTTTAGGACGTTCTTAGGTATTTAGTAAATATGTTTCTAACAACCTTCAAAAAGCATGTGAAAAACTAACCTGTACTTTCGTGGATGCTGAATAAAGAAACTGTCTACTAAGTTATCATATTATGGTTGCAGAAAAAGTTCCTAAATAACCAAGCAACCATTACACAAATGGCCCAAAACGGCTTTGATAATATTGCTGAGAACTCAGTTCTGGAAAGATCTTGTGATTTCTCTCCTAAGAAGACTGGATAAGGGGCAGCCACTTAATCCATGGATCCAGTAAAGCACCTGTCCACTCTCAGCACAGGGAAAACTATCCAAGTGTGAGAAGAAGAGATATTATGATGCTCATTAAGAAGAATACTAGTTTTATCCAACCTCGCATGGTGTTGTTCAAATGCATCATCCCCAACAAAAATGCTTTATTTATCACATAGTAAAAGCAGGATCTCTGCTCCCTCTGGTTGCCTCCACACATATCCTTTTTTTTATCTTTGTTCACTCTCACTTACCCACTTGTGCAAATTCTAATGTGACATCAAGACCCAAACTCCTTCTCTGCTCTACTGAAGCCCACGTTGATTTTCAACTTTTTAAAGATCTGCCATACAAGTATGAGATGAAAGAATTTGGGTTCCCTCCACCAACTAGGGAAGAACTATAGATCCAAAGTACCCATTCTGGATTACACACTGCCCATTAAAAAAGCCTCTCTATAACAAATCTATACTTAACGTTTGTGTACCTAAGAAAAATCTTGAATTTGCAAAAACACTCTGCACTGTTCTCATTCTCTAGGATGTTCACATAGGAAAAATGTGCTCAACTAGTCTGCAGACTGAGAAGCAAACCTGCCTCTTACTACCCAGACTTGGAGAGAAGATTATGTATCTTCCAAACAAGAACTCCTTGCCAGCTCTGAAGGCACAAGGATTCTTCATAGTTTCCTCACTAGGAGGTAAATAGGTTTCCATTTTCAACCAGTGGCAGGCTACCATGCTCCTTAAGTCAAGAACCCTTTTGTTTTGCTTTTTGTCTGGTATAACCTCCCCTGCATCTGGACATGAAGCAGTTTTAAGTTCGTATTGTGAATGACGTGTCTATTGGGATGTTTTGGGAAGTAGAAAAAGATAAACTTGTTACTTTAAAGCTTATGCTTCTGAAAATCACAGGTTTTTGAAAAAACCTTCAAGCTTTCCAACGCTTGATAGATTTTCTTCAGTTTCAAGAGATGGATCTGTCTAGGGTGAAAATTTTGCCCTGACTATGTGATTTTATCTTCCTTTGTTATTGATGATACTTTGGGGGAAAAGCTGATACATAAAATGAAGGTAACAATTCAGATAGTCAAGATATGTATTTTTATCACATTCTCCTAGACTGCATTAAAAAGATTTGAGTCATTTCTAAACTATGGTGGAGAGTAAGGGGGTGTCAGATTCAACTTAAGGATGAGGCTTACTATTTAAACTTATTAGCCTCGATCACATTACCTGGTAGACAATTCACTACAAACATAGCACAGAAATGTTAAAACAATAACAACAACAACAAAACAGGCAGATAAAAAAGGCAGGTGTACAAAGGATGTATAAAGGAACTTCAGTGTCACAGCCTGGTTAGCAAAGATCAGGATCAGGCGCTCTAATAAATACATGAAATTTACCTAAACAGAGAACTCTGGTTGAGCTAAAAACATAAACTGGCATGAAAAAAATTTTTAAATATGTTACAGGATAGGAAGATATCCCAAACTAGATCCAGGTATGGCTCTCTTTAGAACCAGAGGTAAGCGGCCGTGGAGCTCTGTCTGGTCGGTCCCCCTCCTCCTCCGCCCCGCCGTCCTAACACTCTTTCCCTCCTTCCCTCAGAGGATGTCCTCCTTCCAGCTCAACCTCAACCCGCTCAAGGAGCCTCTCGGCTTCATCAAAGTCCTCGAGTGGATTGCTTCTATCTTTGCTTTTGCTACCTGTGGAGGTTTTAAGGGCAAAACAGAAATTCAAGTGTCTTGTGATAAAGGTGCTGAGAATAAAACGATTACAGCTACTTTTGGTTATCCATTCAGGTTGAATGAGGCATCATTTCAGGCACCTCAAGGTGTAAATGTCTGTCGTGTAGATTGGAAAAATTATGTCCTTATTGGAGATTACTCCTCTTCCGCGCAGTTCTATGTTACTTTTGCAGTCTTTGTCTTCCTGTACTGCATTGCTGCTCTTCTGCTTTATGTTGGTTACACAAACCTGTATCGTGATAATCGAAAGCTTCCCATGACTGACTTTGTAATTACTATTGTTGCAACTTTTTTGTGGTTGGTGAGCACTTCAGCCTGGGCTAAAGCTCTTACAGATATTAAAACAGCTACCGGTCCCAGCATTGTCCAGGAGCTTAAGCCTTGTAGTGTTCAAGGAACGTTGTGCCAGTTCGTCTCTGTAACGAGTATGGGGTCCCTAAACGTATCTGTGATCTTTGGCTTTCTGAATATGATACTTTGGGGAGGAAATGCATGGTTTGTGTACAAGGAGACCAGCTTTCACAGTCCATCAAATACTACTTCTCAAGGAGGTATTCCTCCTCCAACTGGAATATAATTGAAGGGAGAAGTACACTGTATGAAATAAATGTCTGTACTATGACCTGTTGCCAACACCTTGAGAAGCATTTTTTGTTTCTAATAAAAGTAATGGCTTTTTCAGTAAATTGGTGGGTTTAAAATTTTGCTGCTTTTTTACATAAAGCTTGTGCCTTTCCTAGAAATTTAAGATGTAAATGTATTCTCACATGTGAATTTGAAAATTCAGGGGCCTATTATGAGATGATACACATTTTTAAATGAACAGTTATTTCTTCACTAAGTTGTTTTCCTTCCGAAGTGTTTACACCTTAAGCCTTAACATATATCTTCACTCAGAAAAGAGTTTTATTGTCGTATCATAATAGGAAGAAAATCTGTTTTGGAATATACACTACTGTAAGTTTGTACAGATCATATTCCCAAGACCTGTCTTTGTTTAAGAAAGTCTTGATTACATAAATCATATTTAGAAAAAACATTTAGTTAACAGTTTATATCTGAACATTGTTTATATGTTATGAAAAATGCTTAATTACAAAGACCGATGTATGTTTTATTTCTGTTTTTCTAAATGACCTACAGTACTTGGTAGGTGTACTAAAATTGTTTGGGGAGTGGGGTTTAGAGATTTCTAATAGATGTAGAGTTAATTTGATAATTCTCTGGCATGAGGTGTAAGCTTCCATATGCTGGTTATTTAATAGATTTGCTACATAAGTGAAACATGGTTCACCTAGATACTTTGATATGTATGGGCATTACTCCTAGTGATATTTGTTTGCTGTCTTTTGTTGCTTATGCTCCTTCAGTGCAGGCTGAGACCTAGTCTCCTGCAAGTAGAGTTAAATAATCTACTTTTTTTTGCAGACCCTATTCATAGGATAAAAAAAATTAAGATTGCCTTTTACTTTTGAAACATTTATATTCAATGAAGTTGCTGTCTTGAGTTTAGTATTGATATTGTGAAAATGAATGCAATTTGGATTTCACATTTCTTAATGTTTGTTCTTATTTCACAAATGGATAATTAAGGAATTATGCGTCGTAAAGAAGGAACCTAAGTGAGCTATATTATGGGTGTGCTGTCTTTGCTCACACATTTGGGTAGCTTCTGGAATATAGGGCTTATTCACGTTTTGCTTCCTAATCTTTCTGTTGTACAGGGCCAGATCTCCTCTTAGCCACATGATTGTTTTTATGTGAAGCACATCTTACTATTGCCTTATTTTGGTTGCTTTTGTTCACAAGAATTGTTAATATGAGAATGTGTATCCACCCTAATAAAGAAGTTAAAATAAAAAAAAAAAAAAAGAACCAGAGGTAACTTGTTTTATGCCTGTTTTTCTCACAAGATAAAGAATGTAACTAAATGGCAACAGAGTAGAATGAGCAGAAGTTGGACAGTGAGTAAAAACAGCTCTTGCTAAAGGTCAGAAAGTGACATTACCGAATGCTGTCTCCGGAGCCTCTTTTATAGGAGTAACTGGTTCAAAGACTATAGCAGGAACTGACCAAAAATAACAATAAAAAAGAAATGTTAAACATTTATACAGTCTCAGAGGGGTATGATTTATCTGTACTCAGTTCAGTTCAGTCGCTCTGTCGAGTCTGACTCTTCGCGACCCCATGGACTGCAGCACGCCAGGCCTCCCTGTCCATCACCAACTCCCACAGCTTGCTCAAACTCATGTCCATCGAGTCAGTGATGCCACCCAACCATCTCATTCTCTGTTGTCCCATACTCCTCCTGCCTTCAATCTTTCCCAGCACTCAGGTACCAGTTTATCCCTCAGGAAGGATTGTCTTTGTCATCAGATAACGGTCCCTGAAAAGTGCCTGTGAAATTTCTCATTCTGTGATGATCCTAGTCTAGGTATCAAAGTAGACTGTGCCCACCTTGCTAAAACTGATCTTTGGAAAGAAACAGCAAGCTTTGCCCAACTGGAGTACTTCAGAGAGCAAGATAAAGGGCAGCCATTCAGTCTGTGGTTTAGCTGTATCCTCTATCACGTGCCTGGGGAAAGCCTGCCATACTGATTTCTTACATGAAACTCAAACTCCTAAGTCCAGCGGTGAAAAACCCTTTTCAACTGGCCCTATGAGCCCATTCAGTATAATAGCAGCTTCAGTATAAAGTTCTGATCAGCACTTGGAAGCCTGACAGAGGAGCCTCTGTCTCCTCTCACTGGTCTCTAGACATTCTGCCTTTCTGAAACTCTTCGTTCCCTGCTCCCTAGCCATCCATATTTATCACAGTTTGAATGCTCAAGTCTTTCTTAACTACTCTGGTCCACTCTGATTGTTTCTTTAAATTACACTTTGACAAACTATGGCCCATAGGCCAAATCTTGCCCATAGCTTGCTTTCATACAGCCCGTTTCCATTTTTAAGTGGTTGTAAGAAAAAGGGAAATAGATATCAAAGACTACCGGGGTCACAAAGCCCCCAGTATTTACTAAATTGTTCTTTATAGAAAATACTACCAACTCCTACCTGGATCTGTACTATGACTTATACAAGCTAGACAGTTACCAAGAAATAATCTATTTGCCCAAGTATATGTTTGTGGCACAGCTGTTTCAGTCTACTACACACATTCAATATATAAAGGATGAATAGCATCGAATGATAAGCCAATGAAACAGACATTTAGAGAGAAGATTCTAATTCACAGAGGAAGGGATTCAGATACCACCTAAGACCCATCCAGCTATGCTCTGCCTGCCTACTGTGGGGTGAAAGCGGCTGCTGATCCCGACTTGCCCCTTCACTTTCTCTAGACTCCACAGGGATGGGCTCCAGGATTCCTTCAGGACTCAGTGTGGTTTTAGATTTGGGATGGGGATGATGAATTCACTGAGGCACTTTGGGAGCTAAAGGAAGAAAACTTCAGGTTAATAGACTGGTTTGAGTTCCAGAAGCTGTGGATAGGATTATACCTGCTATAATTTCTTGAGTTTCAGGAAATTTTTCTTTTGACTTTGAAATATTTGTCACTGTTTTTGATTATCGCCTCTATTTATCAATTATATTACTATGAAAAACAAAAATCACATAGAAATATTAGTTGATATATCAAGGAGATCCTCAAAAGTGATTTCTAAATGAAAAAAAGTTCCAAAAACCTACAGTGTTATGGTGATGGTGGGAGAAGGGTAGGGTGACTTTATACTAATGATGGGACACATAATTTCAATATACTGGCCTTGGACATATTTTCTGTTTCACTCCTTACTGAACAAAAGACCATATCATTGCCTAAAATGACAACATAAAATCACACAGGTTGTAAAAATGTAAAAATTTAGGTCTGGGCAAGAATTACATCACGCCATAACAGTTGGAACAATGTACTTGCTTGGATCAAGGACAGACACCCCACTTGCAACCCCACTGATTGTGTTTGAAACTCAGTAACACAGAATGTGATTAAAAGGTTACATGGGGATGAGATGCTACAAATTCAAACCCATTGCCTTAAGCATATATATACTAATCTAAGTTCATACTTGACTGTCTCAGTAACAAATGAGTTGTTTTAAGACTCCAATATATTAAGAAATAATTGAATGACAACAGAGAATGACAAGAGTCTTGTGAAGCAGGAGAAGCTGAGGTTATGATGGTGATGAAATGGGCTTCAAATGAGCAGAAGCAGATGCTGATGGACATGGTGGATCATTACCTACTGTTGTTTCTGGAGCTTCGGTCCTAAGACTGACTGGTTCAGGGATTGTGGCAGGAACTGATCAAAAGTAATAAAAGAAATCAAAGAGATTTTTGTGAATGCATAAAATGTCAGAAAGTCCATCTTACCAGTAAAAATAATGCTTTGAAGGGGGGAGAGGGAGGGAAAGGATGGATTACACAGAAAGTTAACATAAAAGGCAGGAATTATAGGGATGGGAGGTGAGAGGTGGAGGCAATGTGGAGTAGGGGGTCACACCAGGGTCTGTCCGCCACACACAGAACAGACAGCCAAAAAGAAGCTGAGACCATATCCCCTAAGAGACTAAGTCCTTAATGAAAACAGTGGCATTTAATAAACAAAGGATCAACCTCTCAGCTTGTGATATCATATTAAATTAGGTTATCTTCAGTTCTAAGAACAGGAAAAGCATGGTCCTGTGTAGAAATAGGGATCACTGAAGCCCACTGGATCAAATTTCAGCTCTTGAGTAGACATCCTAGTCCCCTTTAGTTCATTCTATGGGTACAGTCAAGGGAATATGTGAATAAGTCATCTTCTATCTGGTCACCAGCTTCATTCAGCACATTTCCTGTTTTCAGCCTTTGTCTCCTCAACCTTCCACTCATCCAAATTCTGTTCTGATATTTCTCCTAATTATCCCGGATCTCTTTCTGTTCCAAATATTTACATTTCCAGCACATAGCATTTGTACTATTTGAGAAATTATTTTACATTTGTATACACACTGCCTTATGTTATTTTCTATCTTTTTATGCAGAAACAGCTTTTGTTTACATATATACAAACAGCTTTTGTTTACAAAATAATTGGGAAATAAAACAGAATTACTACTTCTGATGTGTCTCACAGTTGCTAATACAGTTACAGGGATGTGGAAGGGATTAATAATACGAGTAGCTTTCACTCTTAAGAGATACGTAAGACATGTACTAATTATGTGCACAGAATTCAGGGTTCCAACTGGGATAGAATGTTTGGACTCCTTAAGCCAGAAATCACATATTTACCCAGTTTAGTCTGAGGTACTTCTGGATGGGGCGTGGTTTTAGGTTTGGGACGCGGACGACGGGGTCTCTTAGTTGTTGGAGCTGAAGGAAGAAAATCTAGGATTAATATAGTTCTGATGGCTCCATTAACTCTGAATAGAATGATATAACCAGACTCTATGCTTTCTAAAATTTATCAGTTTCTTTGAGTGGAGACAACTTTGTTACCTTAGTTTGAAATTTTCTCCTTTAACAGATTAGCAGGTTTCCTTTTATGACTAAGAATTCTCTAGAGATTAAAAATTATATTACAGTTATGTTTAAGAAATGAAGATGAGGCATTATCATTTCCTTGAAACCATCTCTAATGAGAAATCAGGCTAAACTCTGATGGTATGCAAGAAGTTCAAACCATCCTGTATTATCCTCTTATAATTTAAAACAATTAGGTTTGGGCAAGTTTTCCACTTGATAACTTACTAGAATAATGACACAAAATTAGATGAGACATTAATAAAACAAAAGTCATGTAAATCTTGAACTATAGAAAGTAAAATGCTTAAAGAAACTTCGTGGTATAATAATTGACACTCTGTTGGTGGTCTAAATAAAGGATACATGGAAAATCACATTTGGACCCCAGTTCTAACAATCAGACA
Organism: Cervus elaphus; assembly: GCF_910594005.1. Taxonomy (NCBI): domain Eukaryota; kingdom Metazoa; phylum Chordata; class Mammalia; order Artiodactyla; family Cervidae; genus Cervus; species Cervus elaphus. The sequence continues at coordinate 44,176,082 of NC_057845.1, forward strand.
GTGTAAACACAGACTCAGATAGATGAGATGCAATTACAAGCTGGGAGATGGAGTCAACAGCTGTCTCAAAGTTTATACACATTAATATTGGAAAGAAGGCCTTAGGATGACAACAAATTACGACATCATCATCTCTATAGCACCACAGATAAGTGTGAAAACGAGTAGAGAAAACACACCCGGAAGGGTATAAAGGATCATTACCTAAAGATGTCCCAGGAGTAATAGGTTCAAAGTCTGTAGCAAGAAATGATCAAAATAATAATTAAAAAAGAAATGTTAAATGCATAAGAAAAGTCACCAAGCTCTCTTGAAAATGCACTTTACCAGAGTAGCATTGGTTCTACTGCCAGAAAGCAAAATTTTTAAAGTTCTGAGGTGAGGGTACAAAGGTACATGACGTTATAAAACCTCCATATAGTTACCTACAAGTGTTGCTTTTATATTACCTTATAATACAGTAGAAGACTCTGCTTAGAGAAATCTTTAGGTATTTGTCTAATAACATTATGGTTAACAATTATGAGAAAATAATGTGAAAGTATAATTTTAAACACTATATATTGGAAAACAATTAGAATCTATGTCATGATAGATCCAATTGTGGATAGATTGGTAATGAATAACCAAAATAGGCAAGGCTCTTGTTTGTTGAGAGTTCACTTTGGAAAGGCCAAGACCTCTGTCCAAATAGAGGTCTATAAAAGAGCAAGATACAAAGGGTCATTCAGTCTGAAAAACATGTCAATGCAACTCTCTGCTATCAGGACAGAAAAGAGCTGACCCAGGGAGGATAGGGGAGTATCCTGCAGCTAAGCAGCTCAAATGCAGTCACTGAAGTCAGGCATTCAAGGTCGTCTTCATGGACCCACTAAAAAGCAGCATCACTGTCCACAGTTTCTGAGCACCAGCCAAGTAAACATTGCTTTCCTCCTTTCTCACAATCAAGTTCTCCTTTAAGTCCTATCTTTCTTCTGTCACCCACACATATGGCACCTTCTTTCTTGTCTTTATGGTATTCCTCCTCATTCCTCCAACAAATCTACAAACTACACACATTTCAAGGTCCACATTACACTTACCGGCCCATGGATCTTTCACTTCTCTAAGAATAAACTATGTGTCTAACAGTTGGTAAAACGCAGTAAGTAAGTAAGTTGCCCATATTCCTTTCTACCCATTTATGAACAATTTCACACAAGAGCCGCATCCTCACTCAATGAAGCCAAGTCATTTGTTTTTTTCTAAACTATTCCTCACGATGCTAATGCGGCGGTTCATCAAATAAGAGATTAACTGGACTAAATAGGTTACTCAACTAGCTAAGTTTTTGCTGAGCCAGAGTCAAAGAGAAAACATAATCGAATGGTGAGAGAAGCAAATAAAATACAAGGTACCAAGAAGGTCCTAAGAAGCATGAGCAAGTCACTCATCCTGACTAAAGCATTTGCAACTTGGGCACCATCCTGAGGGATCACAGGGTTACTAGGCATCGAGTAATTACACTCCTACCACAGCATCACATCTAACAGAGGTCCATAGGCACCAGGAACCACATATTTACCTAGTTTGGTCTGAGGTGTCTCGGGTCTTGGTGTGGTTTTATGTTTGGGACGTGGACGTGGGCGACGTGTCCTTGTTCTTTGTGATGTTTTTGGAGCTGAAGAGAAGAAACTGGTTAATGCTGTCTTATGACTTCAGAGGAAAAGGATTATTCATGGCTGTAGGTTTTCTAAAATTGTGCTAGATTTTCTTGGGTCTTGAGAAATTTGTCTCTCTGGTTTGAAATTTTTTCATCTACAGGCAAAAAAATTTGTGGGGGTGTCTGCTGACAGTTCATTTGAGAAAGAACATATAACCTTATTTTAATTATCTGAAAACTTTACTATTATTGCTAGTACCAAATTTTCAAAAAGGACCCTGATCCAAGGGAAATCAGAAGTATAACATTCTATATCACATTAGAGAGGGGTCCAGACTCTCCTGCTTTGTGTTATATTTAGAAATTAGCTGGTTTAGATATTAATTTGGATTATACTTAGAAATTACTTGGTTTAGGCATATATATCATATCTTAAAACAACTTTCCATTGCTGGCCATAGAATTATATCTGATGTTAATAAGGCATGCATGCTCAGTCATGTTCAACTCTTTGTGACACCATGAACTGAAGCCTGCCAGGCTCCTCTGTCCATGTAATTCCCCAGGCAAGAATATTGGAGTGGGTGCCATTTCCTTCTCCAGGGGATCTTCCCGACCCAGGGATCAAACCCATGTATCCTGCATCCCCTGCATTGGCAGGCAAATTCTTTACCACTGAGCCACCTGGGAAGCCCTGTTTATAGGGAAGAGACTCCTAACTGTATTTGGAATCCAGCAGAACCACAGGCTCTGTAAAGTTTTAGGAAAGCTGGATAATATCGGTGATAGATATTTTGCACTAGCTTCATACAGGCTTATATTCTAACCAAGTGACCAATTTTAAACATCTTCAGTACCTTCAAAATGAAGAATATAGTTGAGTGACAAAAAAGGATGATGAAAGAAACTTGTAAAAGAGAAAACGCTTTGACTAAGATGATAATGGAATAGAGTGGACAATGAGCAGAAAATGTTCTTAATTAAAAGACACAAAATATCATTACCTAATGTTGTCCGAGGAGCCTCAGTTCTCAGAGTTACAGGTTCAATGTCTGTGGCAGGAACTGACCAAAAGCAATTCAATAAACAATGGAGATTTAGGAAATGTGGGAAAAGAAAGAAAATTATCTTGAAAATGAATCCTTTTAATCCTATAATGTTTAAAAAGGATTTATGAAAAACAGTATTTTTTCTATAATAACTAGCTATACTCTGGTACCCATTTATCTCACAAATAGCTGTACCCCCTTGCACTTTGCTTCTCTATGAGGTCAATGAAAAGTGTTTTTTTTTGTGGGAGGTTTAATTATATGATTACAGCTATACTGGAAACTTGGCTCCAAAAAATCTTTTGTCTGACACAAAATTTTTAAATTACTTATTTTTAAATTTTTAAATTACGTATTTTCAAATTACTATTAAAAATCATTATGAAAACTTGTGTTAGTATTCGACAGTTTTCACCACCATTACTAATTTTTTTTTGAGAAATAGAGGCAGCAGTGAGAATTTTTAAAAATGTTCATAACCAGTCTGTTTATTGGATATTCATGACACACAGGCAAAAGATAAGCTTATGCCTTTCCTCCACAATAAGGGTGATATTCTTTCTTGCAACTTGTCCTTATTTACTCTTTTATTTCAAATGGATACTTGGGAGATAACTATTCAAGTGAGAAACAGAGATGATTAAGAAAAAAGTCTGAAAAGTAATAACAATTTTTTGTCTGAATAAACAGGATTCCTATAATTCTATAATATTCTGTAATGATTGAATTATGCATGGAAACAAAATTTATATTTATGACTCCTTGGTTTTAAATTACTGTCTCTATTTTTAATTAAGTCCAGAAAATTAAATGTAAAATTAGAAGTATCTTATCACCAGCTCTCTGTAACACAGCATAGAGTAATTGTAAGCCACATTTGAAAACATCTTCTGAACTAACGGAAAACACGGTATCCAGAAGTGAAGGAAAGGGAGGACTACAAGGCAAAACAATATTCAAAGCTGACAGCCCTCAAACAAAAAAGGAAAATCCCTGTTTTGTTTGGAATTCAACACCACAAGATGAACTTATCAAGAGAAAGGTCCAGTTACAATGGAACAGTATGAAATCATGAAAGAAAGGACTTCTGCAAGAAAGAGATGATTACGTATTCTTTTTCAAGCCCCAATCAACTTTTTCATTGCTTCCTTCCCACATCATAAACGATACACATATAAAAGCAGAGATTTCAACAATGTCCTGGTTTGAAGGATGCACAGGAAGAGCATCTGTGACTCTTGCCAACATCAAGTGCTGCAAGCAGTCTATCTCTGAAGGTGATCAAAGAACGATTCACATTCAGGAGTAACGAGCTGAGCTGCAGAGATAATACGTAATGATATGAAAAAGTTTCCTGTTGAAAATAGCAAACAGTTTTAGGGACTGAATGAAAATGGGGATGAATGACCACTGTTTACACAAGACACTACAGATAGTGACAGAGATGAGAGGGGTGAGTTCAGAGAAATGATGACCAAAAGGGAAGACATCCGTCGTTACCTATGCTTGTGGACGGCGCTTCGGTCACAGGTGTAACAGGCTCAAAAACTGCACCATAAAAAAATAAACAGATATAAGTAACAAAAGTAAGGAAGGCTAGACTTTTAGGTTTTCACTGATGCTTAATTCATAGGATACAGAAACTGGTTTATTCTAAGTTGATTGTAAGTTGCCTTCTTGATAGACTTATTTATTATGAGAGATGTTCTCTTAGGAAATTAAAATTTTCTACTAACTGGAATCTTAGGAGAAAACTTCAATTGAAAAACAATTGAATTTTCAGAACTGTTATATAGTATCTTTTTATTTGGGAGAAAATCAACTAGTAGGTACCATTTAAAATGTAAGTTATTTTAGAGAAAGTCAATCTCCATGTGACTATAAAGGAAGAACAGAGGATCAGCCTCGCTAGTGGTTGCTGCTGAAACCACTCTCGAAAATGTTCCACATAAAGAAAAACAAGCTTTCATCACAAACACAAACTAAAAAAATAAAGCCTGAAAATGCTTTAAGAAAAATGCAATCTGTTAGATAATCAGATATAAAATTTTGTCTGTTGCTTAGTCACTAAGTCAGAGAGTCCTATTCTTTTGCAACCTCATAGACTGTAGCCTGCCAGGCTCCTCTGTCCAGAGGATTTCCCAGGCAAGAATACTGGAGTGGGTTGCCATTTCCTTTTCCAGGGGATCTTCCCAACTCAGGGATTGAACCCAAGTCTCTTGCTTGGCAAGTGGATTCTTTACCACTGAGCCATGGGGGAAGCCCAGACAATCTGTTATAAAATCTACTAATTTTCCAAACATTGATTTGTTCATTTAACATATGAAATGAACAAAGTAGCCGAATGAACAAAGAAATCATGGTATTTAGGTTGCTATGCTTTACGACATGACAAATTGTGAGCATTCTCAGCAACATCCCCAAAGAGAAAGCATCTTTAGTCAAAGCATTGGAAATTATGTTTACCGGATGTAGGTGGTGGCGTATCTGGTTTTGCTGTGGGTTTAGAAAGTAATTGCTTTGCTGGTTTTGAATCTGAAGAAAAAAGGGCTATAATTAGAGTCATGGCAGAGCTGTGAGTGTGATCAGTGTTACTTACACATTGTTTTCCTAGTGATAGATCAAAGTACTGAAAGTAGGGGTTACCCAGGCTGGATTTGAGGTACATCTGGTCTACGTGTAGTTTTAGGCCTTTTGGGTCATTTCGATGCTTAAGAGAAAGGTATTAAAAATTAGCCGGTTATGGCTGTAACTGTCATAATTAAGGACACATGCTCGAGCAGAGAGATTATATAAATTTAGTTACTATACAACAAAATTAATTCCTGGGGTGGAGAGGGTGAGAAATGTGTCCATTCTTACTGATTCTTCTGAAACCAAAAAGTCTTCAGGAAATGTTCAAAATATGTCTTTCAGCAAAAGTAAGGAGAACTACAATTACTTTTTTTGTATAAGTAATTTTTAAAATGACAAGTATAATAGTTATGTTTCTTTTTTTTTCAGTATAAAAACAGTAAGGTAGAAACTTGCTTAGTAGGAAATCAGGAAAATAATCCATAAATACTTGAAATTATACATAGTGTTACATGGTTATTGATTTCTGGAATTTTCCAAAGTAAGTCAGTGACAAATTTATTGTGAATGCTGAGAAATTATAATAATTATAATCAACATTAGGACTGAAAACAATAAAATCAACTTGAGACTTCTAATATTCTCAAGTTACAAAGACTATACTACTTTTATCTTGGACCCGAGACCAAGAACAATGCATGTGCCTTTGGTTACCAAAACATACTCAAAAAAATTCTTCAAAGAAATAGAAAAGCTGAAGAAGCCATTATTTCATGCAGCTTTCGGAAAGGGATAAAGTCTTACAAGTTGAATGAATAAAGCAATGAAATGGTAATCACGACACTGGAATAAAACGTTGCCATTTGTTAAGTCCAGGATGAGCACAGAAGTCCCTGAGAAAGAGTAGATGGTTTTCTCAACACAAGGACACGTGATGGAAGGACAGAGGGTTTGTGGAAAACCAGGAAGTTGTGACCAAAACCACAGACCTTCCCTGAAAAAGCACACAGAATTCTTTTAGAAGTCTCCTTTCTTCAGGCTCTTCAGACCCAGAGAGGAAAGGGGAGGGAATGCATGGAACAAAACTGTGACACATGTAGAACTTCAGTCATGCCTGGGTGGAGAGCAGGAAAAGCAAAAGTGACAGCCCAGGAAAGGAATTGGGGGAGAGCAGAATTACCAATCGCGGGCACCAAGGGTTCTGGTGGTACCGTTGCAGGTTCCAGAGCTACAGAGGCAAAAAACCAAAAATACTAATTATGTCAAGAAGCAGCATCTTGAGAAGGAAATATGACTCTTCCATCTTTACTTAAACTGTGTACTTTTTCTAAGTGTAATTTTCCTTTCGATTTCTCCCATTTGCCCCTCTTCTCCCTATTGCTTTCCCTTACCTCATCTGCCGTGAATATACATCTCATATAATATTTTTCTGGTGCCCTACGTTAATGATCCACTTAGAAGCCCAACTTATTGCTCTGTATACTCAATAACTACAAATAAAAATATAAATGTATTCATAAAATGTGAATGTAGAAAGCACAGATGCTTAAATATAAAAATAAACTACATTGATTCCTGCAGCCCAGCTATTTAGGTGGGAGTGAATGGTGGTTGCTCAGTCATGTCTGACTCTGCAACCCCGTGGACTTTATAGCCTGGACTATATTCCATGGACTAGATAGCCTGCCAGGCTCCTCTGTCCACGGAATTCTCCAGGCAAGAGTAATGGGATGGGCTGCCATTTCCTTCTCCATTTAGGCGGTAGCTAGCTACTATGTCAGAAACCACCATATTCCATCTTTTGTGTTAACTAGAATCCTGAATGGCACATTTACCAGGTTTGGACTTGGGCACATCTGGACTAGGTGTAGTTTTAGGGCGGGGACGACGACCTGGCCGTTTGGTCTTTGGTGGAGCTGAAGAAAGAAAATCAGCTGGTTAATATATGAACAGTGGCCCTACAAACTGACCATCAATACTATGTGCATCTTAGAAGCATATTTAAGCCCTCTGATTTATTGCAGACATGTATCCTTCTGTTTTTCATTATTTACCCAGTTGAATGAGGTCTTGAAAAATGGAGTTGTGGGATTTCTTTTTTTTTTTTCCAAATATTAATAAATAACTCTTTAAGAGAGCTCTCTATTTTTTCTATTTTGACTTGAAAAACTAAGAACTTTATACAGCTTGGAGAAGACAGTCTCATAAAATTTTTGAAGATATATTATGTTCAACAGGAATATGAGAAATTTTACTTTTATTAATAGAAGCTGCTAGGGATAAAAGCTAAAATTTATTTGGCCTAAGATTCAAAACAAAGCTTTTTCACTTAGCATTTAAAAATCTGCAAATCAGTAACATGTGTAAAATGGATTTGAATTCAGAAATTATTTCAAGTTAGGCAAGTTTTTAAGAACAAGATATAGTTTTTGAACTACAAGAATTAAAATTTCCCCCCAAAAGAATCAGGAACTCTCACACACAAATGAACATTAATGAACAAATCTATTACTGTGAGCCTGTTTAATAAAGACGCCAGCGGCCAGGAAGAGAGGAAACCAAGGTAGGTCACTCACTGCATTACCTAATGTTGTTGTTGAAGATTTAGTTTCCAGCGTTCCAGGTTCTAAGACTGCATGAAAAATGCCCAAGAAGGAATCAAAATCAAAGGAAAAATGATGAACTTTATTAAATGCTAAAAATTAAATGCTTAATTTTTAAGTACTAAGTTGAGCAAACATAAATGGTGAAACTTTTATTCATATAAGAAATTGCTTTTTTTATGTAAATAGATTACTGTGTTTTTAGACAAAATGAACAAAAATGCAGCTGGTCACTTAAGTTTGGAAAGAGAAGTGGAAAAAAAAAAAGCATGACTCTCATTTGGAAGATGTGAATGCAATAAAGTAACGAACAGCTCATATTATGAAGGAAAATGTGGGTAATTCGGTAAGATGGCACCAGCAGAATAGTTTTGCTCTCTTGAAGAAAAAAAGCTATAAAGATTGTGGGTGAGTTTTTCTCTTTCTCTTATTTAATAAATTTCCTAGTGAAATATCAAGATATTGAGAACTGAAAAGACCATAATGCTTTTAAAGAAAATCTACAAATGTTAGAGTGTTGAAAGCAATAAAAAACCACCTCTAAAAATGAAAGCATAAATATGTCCTGGGGAAGCCATGGTCCTCTGTGGGGAATAACCAGGTTAAAACAAGCTCAGGACACAGTCCTCAGATATAAGAAGGGACAAAAAGGAATGTGGCAAATCAAAATCAGTATGGCTGTCTCAGAGCTTCCGCTTAGTCAAGGCAGCAGAGAGCTTATCTTCCGGCAGAAACAGCTGAAATCAAGATCTGAAGGACAATGAAGAAACAATTTTTCTAAAAGTCCAAAGCTAAGGACAAACTTGAATATAGTAAGTGTGAAAATAAGTGAATTCTCTTTCACTCACTAGAGGAAACTTCATTACCTATTGGCGGCTGTGACGGTAGGAGAATCTCAGGTTCTGGGGCTGCAATAAAAGCAAGTATTATATCAAGGGAGATGCTGACAGCACCATGGAAGGTAGAAATGAAAGGTCCTTTACCATAACAAGTGTCCTCTCAGTGGAAAGCCATCAGGTGCTATTGGCTTACAAAATAAAGCTCCATCACCCCACAGCCTCTACACAGACTACCACAGAAGAAAGAATTGAGTCTAATTTTTCTTGCTGATCTTTAGCTATTTTCCCCACTACAACTCCTAGTGCCCGAGGAGATATTACTTTAAAAGGAGGTCAGTGCAGCCTTTCAGAGGTCATTCACCTGCCATTTTATTTCCTTCAGGACAGTCAGATGGAAAATGGCAACAGATCCATCGGACCTGTAACCATGTCTGAGCTCTGTTAGTTTTGGATCATTTTCAGCCTGATTGGAGCTGATATTGGTTCACAAAAAAAAAAAAAACAAAAAACCAGGAATTGAACTTACAGTCTAAAAAGGCCACAGGTGCTCATATGGTATTCATCATATTTACTACTACTTATTGCTGGTGAACAAATTGTTTTACACATGAAACTTATTCCATTTAAATTAGCAAATCAGCAGAAGTTAGAAAGTAGTCTCCGCATTTCATGAAATGCTGAATAAATTCATTAATAATATTATCTAAATATTCTGACAGATAAACTCTCCAAGGCCATTCAGGTTGGCAGTAAGTAAATGCTGAATATAAAAAAAGCTGAGTGCTGAAGAAATGATGCTTTTGAACTGTGGTGTTGGAGAAGACTCTTGAGAGTTCCTGGGACTGCAAGGAGAGCCAACCAGTCCCTCCTAAAGAAAATCAGTCCTGAATATTCACTGGAAGGACTGATGCTGAAGCTAAAACTACAATACTTTGGCCACCTCACGCGAAGAACTGACTCATTTGGAAAGACCCTGATGCTGGGAAAGATTGAAGGCGGGAGGAGAAGGGGACAACAGAGGATGAGATGGTTGGATGGCATCACTGACTCAATGGACATGAATTTGAGTAAGCTCCAGGAGTTGGTGATGGACAGGGAGGCCTGGCGTGCTGCAGTCCATGGGGTGGCAAAGAGTCAGACACAACTGAGTGACTGAACTGAACTGAAATGTTAAATATAGTTTGGTACAAAGACTATTTTTTTTTTTAAAGAAGATGATCCAATAGCTTTCCTATTCTATAGAACAAAAAGAGTTGATTTCTTTCAAGAAGAAAATAAAAAGGAAATCAGTTTTTGAAGTAGAAAACAACATAAAGATTCTTTGACATTTTTTTCCTTACAGAAAGAAATTAATTAATCGAGTCCCTACTGAACAACTTAACAGAACTTAAATCACTGTGTACTTAGATATTTCTTAAATTACATTTACCAGGAATTATCTCTGATATTTCTGGGTGTGGGAAGTTTGGTAGAAGCAAGTAGTGATGTTTTAGCGACTAAAAGGAAAATATAATAATAAACAATTTGGATAGAGAATATTCATTTATCTGAAAGCAAGGCATAATAGCACAAGGTGTTACTGAAATGTAGCATCATTCATCAGAATGTCTGTGGCCAAAAAAAGAATTCTGATTTCTCATGAACTTGTCATAAATAGAATATAACAGATGAGTGGCAAAGCTGTAGTGCTGTATCAGATAGAAGGACACTAAGCAAAGTAAAAGTTATGTGTGTGGGAGGGCGGGGGCAGTGGCAGTTGAATGCCTCAGATTCTACAGGAAAAAAAGGAAAAGAAATAGGAAATATCAGTAATCAAATATGATAAATATCACAAAGACATCCACATCTGAAAATAGCAAAAGCCAAAAATTCTCTTGAAACTTCAAGGTTATAATGAGTGCTTTAATTTCCACAAAGTTGCCTTCTAAAAGTACGAAAACGTAAGATTTGCTACTTTTAGCATCTTTAGATTTAACAAAGATGAAAGAATGCTGCTGTTTTAATTTTATAAAGAAAAATCAGCATTTTTCAGTTCCTGAGACTGAGCCCAAATAGGTATGGCATCCCATCAACTAAGTATCCAACTCACCTCCATAAGAAAATATTATAGTCAGTGGTTATTAAAAAATCTATCTTCTAAGAAGATTTCCTCTATCTCAGCCTTAACGTGTTATGGATAAAGATACAAAATTGTTCCATAAAAAAGCTGAGTGACATGCAAATAACTACACCAATCAGCTCAGCCCGAAACAAAAAGTCACTGATAGATTTGTGGCTAGAGTACCATTTACTGTTCCGTCCGCCGTGTCAGCTCTGAGTACAATAAACACCCATGACTGGAGGTCTCTCCCTTTCTTCAGATCTTTAAAAGCTTCAAGAGCCAAATGTCATTACAATCATAATGATTAACTATGAAGGAAAGAATTCTTATTGGATGAGGCAGACAAGCTGGGACATAGTAGATGGCTGAGATTTTTAAGAAAGCGTTGGATTTGGCTTGCAAGCCAAAACCAATGTGGGTTTTTACTCATTAACTTAACCACAAAGGAAAGCCAAAGGAAAAGCAGCCTTCATGGAAAGTGAAAAAGGAAAAATACGAATGTGATGAGAGGACTGGGAAAGTCAAGGAGTGGCTCAAATCAAAAAGCTTTTGGTGGTTTATTTGCTCTCCTGAACCTTACAAAAGAAATCTCTAACAGAGCTATAAAGGTGGTTGCCATAAAATGAATACATTTTTAAAAACTAACATCCAAACGATGGTTTATGAACTAGTCATTACTCTGTGTTGCCTCAGGCCACTCAAAGTCAACTTGAGCTCGCTTAAATTTAGGCACAGATTATGAAGATACTTGCTGTTAGGGGAAAAGAGTGAATATTTTTAGGTGATTAGAAGGTAGAAATCAAAGCAATATAAGTCTGTTAGCTTCCAAATAATTTCTCACATTTTTAAAAGGAAATGTCAAATTAAGAAATCTTTTTGTTCAAATACGTTAGAGTGATAAGAACATTCTCCCACCCTAATTTGAATTAATGAATTTCCTCTCAGAAATGCTTTTATTTCCAGAAACCACTAACATTGATAATATAACTTATCATGAGCAAAAGATAATTAACATTTGGAGACATTTTTTCGATGTTTTCAACTTTTATCTTGTAACAACAGAAATAATTAGAGAAATATTTAAAGTTGGTGACCAAAACATAACGTAATATTTCTTGGTCTGCCTGGTGAAAGGACCCTATTCAAAATACAGCCTAAATGTAACAGTTACTACCTTATTCCAAAGTCCTCTGGGCATAATTTTTAAATAAATGTACAGGAAACCCTTCTCTCAGCTGTCAGAATTCTTTGAGTTAAACCACTAGAACTCTTGTGTTTATTAGCTATGCTTCTTTCTCCTAACAACCTCTTTTAGTAAGAGTACTTCATTCAATTTCTCTGACTTGGAAACCTCACTCATGGTCATGGCATCAACCATATTCCCTTTGCCTAATCCCTAGTTTCTTTCCTTCTGATGCCTACAATACCTGGAAATCTCTCTGCTTCTTTTAAAGGAGTCATGAGAATTCTCTTTCTAAGTAGTTCTATTTTTCTTCCTTACCCATGTCTTTGCAAAAAGACAAATCATGCCCACTTAAGCAATCTTTTGCTTTAATAATCCTACTCTGTAAATACACATTAATGAAAAATCCATATTACAGTGAGAAATATATTCTTCCCAAAGCTAAGGCATGAAATTTTTTATGACAATAATGAGTTGTGACAAAGTTCCCCTTATATAATCTCATAAATCAACATTTCAGACTGTTGTATAGGTTCTGTATAGAGAAAAACAAAGATTTAATTATTTAACATGTCCTGCAATCCTTATGCAAGATATTATCTGTTTTTGATTATATACATAGAATAACCCCTCACTGAAAACAAAACAAAACAAAACACCTACTTTTCTTCAGCAAATTAATGTCTCCTGAGAAGTAAACAAAAGTCAGTATTCAGAAATCAGCCCCAGTTTACAAAGAAGTCATGGAACATTAGGAGACTACACCCCTTACTAGTCACGCACCCTGAGAACTGGGGCCCCAAACAAGGCAGAGTTCTGAGGGGATGGAAAGACTTCTCCACTTCTCAGCTGGAAGGCTGCTGATCTGAACTCCAAGCAATGTTGGTATTGGAAACTATTTCATCGTCCTAGACAAAGGAGTTCTCGATCATTCCCTCCACTCTCCCTCTGTGCTTTCTCTGGGGTGGTCATGCACATAATGAAACCCCACACAGCTCAAAGAGATGCTATGATAACATCAGAGGAGCTGGCTCTAATGACATCATGTCATCACATTTTTGCTCTTTTCATGGAAAGATGAATCAAATACCAAAGTGTGAATCAGAAGGTTTTGCTCCAAAGAGTGGCATAAAACAATTTTTCAACCCTACATGTGAAATATCAAAACAAAGCTCGGGTAATTACCAGGTTTGCTGTCTGTCACTTCTGGACTGAGAGGGATTTTAGGTTTCAAAGAAATAAATTGTGTTTTACTGGGAGCTGGAAAAATAAAGAAACAAAATAATCATCAAATCAGTATTTAGACATTTCAATGTCTGAAACTACAAAAGGAAAACCTATACTTCAAGTGCTATAAACCCATCATCTTGGATGATTTTGGAAACAGTCCATTAGAAAATAAACTTTAAAAAAAATAATATTTCACAGAGCAGTATTTAATGAAAATATACTAATAAATTTTCATCTTTTTGAAAAAGCATTTCAAGAAAAAAGGCATTGCCATCAGTCACCATTACTATACAAAGTATGACAGTGATTTTAACCCAGGATTAAAAAATGTAAATTAGTGTAATGATTTTGCACCTTATTTCACATTTCTCAGCCATGTCTAAGTTTCTAAGCACTCAAAATAAGAAATGTTTTAAAAGTAATATTCACTGATATGTATAATGTTGTGATCTGTGGCGTAAAGAAATGTTACTAACACCATAGCAGAAAGCTGTTTTTCTAAATGAAGTTTGAAACTGAACTTGAAGGCCTTACCCCCCAAAATGGAGAAGTGTATATGAGACACAACTTTAAAAAACAATGATTGTGTAGAAGATGGAAAAGCATCAGTGATTTAACAGCTTTCCAAGGTACAAATGCTGAGTTCACATCCACCAACCACAGTGCCAGCTATCCAAAATTATGCAAGTCATGGAGTTGATATACTCTATGAGATATTGAGTACTGTTGAAATGATCCAGTTAGAACAGTGATTGAGACGGTACATAAAAGCTGGCATACTGGACTTCCTGTGGTGAAATGAACTAACCCATCTACTAAGGACATATCGTTACCCATTGTTGTCCATCTAGGTTCAGGGCTTTTAGAAATTTTAGATGTAATTGTTCCAGGACTTGTGGTTCTTTCTGGTGATGGAAAGGAAAAAAAAAAATTAACATATTCTAGAAACAATAAAAAAAAATCCTCCAAAGAGGAACTGAATGACCCTTTTAAAATCCTGTCATATTTAGTCAGTGTTTACAAAGCATGCAGTGAGTAAAAGTTTGGGGAAAGAATTTCAAAATTCAGTCATAATAGTATAGGCTATAAAAAAAACTGGAATAAGCAATGGAATAATCAAAGCCTGGTTATTGAGCATGAGTCTGAGTGTACCCTTTAACAATGAAGGCTAGCACCTCCAGATTGATAAATTACCTCCACCTCCAACTCTGTGCCATAATGTATGCTGTTCCCTTTTCCTTTTCCTCTGCCTAAAACTGACACATATTCTGATATTTATATCCTTGACTCTTACTTTGCTTTTCTGAGCTTCTACTCTAATAGAGTCTTACAAGCAGGTTATATCATCTTATGTTGCTCTCATCATTCATGATGTATTATCTTTTTAAGATTATGAGCAATTGGATAGCCAGAGTCACATTCTCTGCATCTCAGCCACCGCCCTCATGCAAAACTGAAAACACAGTAGGCAACAAATATGGGAACTGTCAGCCTGATAAATACTTAAATATAGATGCTTGCCAGGAAAATAAATGACATTATGTATCACTGTGACCATATAAATCACTATATATGACTGTTTCTATATTTATATCAAAATTCACATGTAAAAACATCATTCACTAAAACTGATCTAAAAAGAAATAGCAGCATAAGCGTTATTACTTAGAAATGTGGAGTTAAATACAAAAGAAACATTAAAGAATTGGAGAATGGGTCTCAGGGGTAGAAGAAGGTGGGCAGTAGATTCTCTTTTTCAGTCTAAGACTTGAAGTACCTAAAAAAAACTCTATGTATTATTTTGATTTAAAAAGACTATTTCCCAGAAAAAAGAATATCATTCACATAATTTTCAGTAAAATCTTACTGAAAATGTTTGACTTTTGTTATTTTTAATTATTCATCTTCAGTTAGTTCCAAATTTTATAGAGCATCTTTAATCTACAGAATCGTTTCTCTTTCTAATAAGTACATGGATATCATCTACTTGGAATTAAATATCCTGAAAGGTTAAATAGACAGTTATTTACCAGGCTTAGTTCTTGGTGGTTTGGGCCTGAGGCGTCGTTTAGGTGTAGAAGGGACAGATGTAGTTTGCAGGGAAGCTGAAAGAAGAGTTAATATAGCTTTGGTAAATGATATTTACCAGGGGGTCAATGAGATTGTAACCATACACTTACAAACTTCTTGAGGGCAAGAACTGCTTTCTATTTCTTTGTAGCCCTAGAATGCCCAGCATAGGTGTTCAATAAGTAAATACTGATTGAGCCAAAAGAAATTAAATGTCTGTTTGAGAAGATACATTTTTCAGTTAAGTGTACTGGAAAGGGAGGACCCTTGAAGGATTTACAAACACAAGGTACAGTTAATTACTCAAAAGATGATTTATCCAACAGCATGGGAGAAGCACAGATATTTCAGATTTACAGAATAGAACATTCAGAACTTTTTAATTCTATAGCTCACTACTAACATCACCAGGAGTTAATGAACTTCATCATTTCAGTAATTTTCTATTATAGACTGAAAGCTATTTTACTCTCTTTTACTCATCTTTCTTCATCATATCCAGGATTGTAGAGTCCACTTGGTGCTCCTTAGACTATTTTGAGAAAAATAGTCTGATCAAGTGGTATCTAAAATGCTAATTGAAGGGAACATATTTTAAAATAATTATCATCTATAATTTTGCTGCTATTTTCTGGTTGGTAAATTTGAAAGAACTATAGAAAGGGAGTTATCCTTCAAAATAACATATACAAAGACAGAACTGTTACATCATACACCTGAAACTAACATAATGTTATATATTAATTTTACCTCAGTTAAAAAATAGATATCAAGATTATAAAAATTCTTCAAGGATTATCACAAAACTAAGAATGACAGATCACCAAGTTCTTTGAAGAGTTTCATCATAGAGAATGAAGGGAAATGTTTACTACTGAAAATATTCTGAGAAGGCCAGCGTGACTTCTGCTTTTTGTCTCTTCATCTGTTCTTTCAAAGTACATAACTATACAGAGGTCATTAATTACCAGGTGTTGTAGGCTGCAATTCAGGACTGGTAAAGATTTCCAGTTTTTGAGAAATAAATGGTGTTTCACTCGGAGCTGAAAACACAAACAACCCCATCCCACCAAGTAATTTCAGTTAAAATGAGGTATTTTAAGAGCTTCAACATGCTTTTAGATGGTGATACAAAGCACATGCTAAAAGGACATGATGAAGGATGAAAAATGCACGTTGTCTTGGAAAGCTACTGGATGAAATGATAATTTAAAGTGGGGAAAAGGTCAGGATGAAACCGTTCAGTAGCTGACTCCAGGCAGACCAAGCGCATGGAAGAGAGGTGATACAGGCCACAAACATGAGATGGATGGGATGAAATGATGATGAAGATGTCCATGCAATTTTCAAAGCTTTTCATTCCTTTAATGATGGGAAAAAATATCATTCATTACAGTTCAAAAATGAGAGAGAGAAAGAGAGAGCCCAAATGGAACATAAGATGCCTGCATTGTAGGGAAAAATATATATTATATTCAGAAAGAGGAAAGAAATAAATGATTAGATGTGATGGAATGAAATGGTCATTTGGAAGAAAGGCATTCACATGGATTTTCTTTTGATGGAAAACAAAGTAGAATTTTTCTGTTAAAAACATTACCCAGTGTTGCCCTTGGCTGTTCAAGAGTTCTAGAAGTTTTAGGTGGGACAGAGTCCAGAAGTGGATCGCTTGTTGCTGTTGGAATAAATGTCAACATTTATAAAAGCAGTAGAAGGCCCCAGGAATAAAATACAAAATTCCTGAGTAATAAATTATGCCTCAAATGGGGAAAAATATCAAGAACACTTGAGAGATGGCTGACCAACATTTTAAAACTAGTGATTCATTAGGAGTTGAAGATGAGCTCATGCTTAAAAACACACACGCTTCAAATGTTAGAAACCATGATAAAATGGTGCTTCACACATTCAACTGTTTTCAACTGTTTTTTCTGGTTCCTTCCCTCTGTTTCTGAATTGCTAGCTGAATCTGCTCGTAACATTCTGTTTCATCTTTTAAAAATTTCTGCTGCTTTTTAAAATTATTTGCCTGTATTTATCATGGTGCCCATATATGGCTACACACCCCCCCGCCCCAAAAATACCAGACATATGTCCTTGTGTGGCAGAGACCAGTGTTATTTACTTTGAATTTCCTGCAGTACCTAATTTAGTAAGTGTATAATAAAATACTTGCTAAAAGAAACCATCAGACTAAGTTAAACACATAGGTAGAGCAGTAAGTGAATGCCAAAGTTAGACCCAACTGAACGTCTGTAGACACATGAGTGACGAGATTGATCTAGAGCAGGATTTGTCACCTTGGCACTACTGCCCTTTAGGGCTGGATAATTCTGTATTGTGGGGATTTTCCTGTACCTCGCAGGGGTTTAGCAGCATCCGTGGACTCAATCCACTAGATGTCAGCAACACGTTCCCCACTGGTGACAACCGAAAATACCTCTTGCCATGGCTGAATAGTTCCTCAGTGGGAAAAGAACAAAATCACCCCCTACTGGAGAACCACTGCTCCAGGGAAAACTCCGAATTCTAAAACCTTTCCAGAATGATTCTCATCACTAGAGCACTAGGCTGTTATTTAGTGCGCCTGAGAGGCAACCTAATCTTTCTGCATGTCCCACATATGCAGAGTTTATTTACTGGAGGACGTGGAGACATTATCGTTCGGTGGGAGAAGGGGGCAGAATTCATCTCCCTGACAGAGACTGCCACATTTCTCCTGTGGAACTCTAGAGAGTATATTCTTCACTCTGCAAAAATTGTCACAATACCTGGCATCCAAAAAAAAAAAAAAAAAGAATTGAGAGTCTGGGTGTACCTGTGTGGGGCTCTGATATCTCAGGCTCATCTGATGTTGTAGGGCTTGAGAAAACATCATAAGTGGCTTTTAAAAGAAAAGGTAAAACAAAAGAGAAGATGTTAATTTTGGTTAATTTTAAAAGACTTCATGACATATTTTAATGCTGGCTGAAGGAGGACAGTTGATGTAGGTGCTAGAGCTTGGGCCGTGGGCTACTGGTCTTGTCGGTAAGACTGAAGCGATCACTAAAAGGCTGGCCTCTAGTCCTTCTTGCTCTGAACTGAAGGACTGGCCCCCAGGGTGATGTGAGCTTAGTGCTATTTGTTTACAACGAAGCAGTGCCAGCTATAAGTCACAGAGCTTCAAAGAGTATGTACGTAAATGAAGTCAGATGGCAATTTTAGGAGACATTTCCAAAGAAGAACAGTCACACTGAGGTAATTTGCACAAAGACTACAGCTTGGCTTTTCTATTGAGTAAAAGTTACCATCATGATGTCTGGATAGTACTTTATAGTTTGCGTAGTACTTTATAGTTTGACAGCACTTTCTCACATATCAGCTTGTTTAACTCTCTTAATATCCTTGAGAAATAGGTGAGGTAGACATTAACCCCATGTTATAGTCAATGGGGTAGTAACTCCATTTTCTAGATATTAAAATTGAGATTCACTGGGGTGAAGACATTTGTTAGTGGTCAAATTCTACCTATTTCTAACTCTATTGAGCATGGGCCCACCTTCTTTCTCCTTTGGTAACCATTGGTTTCTTTTTGATCTCTGTGAGTCTATTTATGTTTTGTAAATAAATCCATTTGTATCATTTTTTATAGTCCATATATAAGGATATCATATGATATTTGTCTTTCTTTGTCTGATCTACTTCACTTAGTATGATAATCTCCAGATCTATCTATGTTGCCACAAATGACACTATTTCATTCTTTTTATGACTGAGTGCTATTCCATTCATATATATTAAGACTTCTTTTTAAACATAAGTTCGTATATGAAAAACCTCACAACCTCATTAGGACAGAAATTGTGCTTGTTACACTCTTTACATACTTCAAGGTTGTGCTTCCAGAGCCTTGTACGCAGGAAGACTCAATGAAATTAATCTGCAAGATTTCCATTACTGTGAACAAATAGCAATGAGTTTAACAATTGGGTGGTTTATGCTTTTAGTAAGGATACACAAGAATAAATGAACAGATTCTTTATTCTTAGAGCATACATATATGTGCACACAAATCTCTTCCTCTACAATTACCTTTCATATGTTTGTGTGGTCATACCCTGCCATGGAAACAGAGCCCTAAACATATATATGAAGACACAAGGAGAAAATACAACAGGCCAGCAATACATAGCTGGATGAGAAAAGCATCTATAAACACCACATGCAGAGTTCTGAGTACCATTTAAATAAGGACATAAAACTCTCTTACATTTCTTAGAAAAATAAAATACCTTTCTAGTTGGCCTTGAAATTTGTGAAAATATTGCCTACAAGTAAATTCTCATGGAGCCTAACCAATGGCTGTGGCTGTAAATCTCTAAGAGGCCACTGTAAATCTATAAACCATTCACTACACTTAAATTTTATTTTCCTGATCACAAAGCATCAACACCACCATTTATTCCTATGTTTTCTCTTCTCTAGGGTTTAATCCAGTCGGGTGGGCCAGATTTACACTAATCAATACCCCACAGGCAGACAATAAGGTCCAAAAGTAGAGTTCAGCCTCTCTTCAACCACCGTGGGCCACCTGTGGCCCAAACTTCCCAACCAGTATACCACTCCTCGAACATGCTGATCACTTCAGCTTTCAAGTCTTTAAATAATTTTTAGAGCTTAACTGCAGACAGCAATTTGCTAAAGCTCTATAATGTACTGAAAGAGCAAAACACTGAATATAGTAGTAAGCTCCTAAAGGGAGTTCCCAAAGTGGATTCTAATGAAGACTGAGGTAGACTGTTCTCAGTGTTGTCAAGGGAGGTCTCTAAAGAGAATTGTTTACTGCTCAAGGGGAAATAATTAAGCCAGAAGGAATGGTCATCTTAGTAATAAGCTACAGAACAGTTAAAGGGAAAAGTCAGTTTGTCAGGACATGTTGGGGGAAGAACAGGCAGGAGAATTTTCTAAGGATGCAAATAAACACATTGGGTCATCTTGGGTTATATAGAAAAGCCATTTTCATTATTTGATTAAGGTTTCAAATCCCTCCTGGTCCTAAATGATGGTCTTTTAAGGGGATGACCAAGTAAATTAAGGAGGCTTAACACTGAGAGCATTAGCAAGCCAGAAACAAGACATTGACTTCTATCCTCCTTCTCCAACCATATATGGGCTTTAGAAGTCAAGCATCTGCTCCATCTGTAGGATAAGATATCTATCTATCTGCCCGCCCATCTGTGTATCTATCTATCTATCTCTCCCACTTCTGATGCCCATGGAAAACACATCGCATTGGTCATGGTGTCCTTTTACTCTCTGCCCTAGGCAGGGGCTGGAAGCCCAGTTAATAGCATGATTCAGGCTTCCCACTCAACCCGATCAGTGTGGTCATGGGATATCTACCATCAGTGCCATGGGGTTAATAGGACATCAGGCCATTTCTGTGGGGTTACAGGATCTCTTCCAAGTGCACTGTATATGTCCGGGTCTATTCTCCTTAGACGTGTGTCCACAAAGAGTTGAACATGACTGAGCGACTGAACTGATTCTCCTTAGACATTTTTAGACAAGTGAAATGAAGACCCAAGAATCATTGGGCATACTTCTATTCTTTGTTGCTCCTTTTCTTTCTTTTTATTAATTAAATTGGGAGTCTAGGATTAACAGATACACACTACTGTATATAAAATAGGTAAACAACAAGGATCTACTGCATAGCACAGGAAACTACACTCAGTATCTTATACTGACCTATAATGGAAAAGAATCTGAAAAAGAATATATATTACATATATATAACTGAATATGTATGCATAACTGAATCAATTGCTGTACACTTGAAACTAACACAACAGTGCAAATTAACTACACTTCAATAAAATACAAAAAAAAAAAAAAAAGAAACAAAAATACAAGAAAAGAAAATGGTGATGTTGGACCATAAAGGTGGCTGAATACTGAAGAACTGATGCTTTTGAAGTGTGGTATTGGAGAAGACTTTTGAGAACCCCTTGGACTGCAAGGAGATCATACCAGTCAGTCCTCAAGGAAAGCAGTCCTGAATATTCATTGGAAGGACTGATGCTGAAGCTGAAGCTCCAATACTTTGGCCACCTGATGCGAAGAACTGACTCATTGGAAAAGACCCTGATGCTGGGAGAGATTGAAGGCAGGAGGAGAAGGGGATGACAGAAGACGAGACAGCTGGATGGCATCACCGACTCAGTGGACATGAGTTTGAGCGAGCTCTAGGCGATGGTGAAGGACAGGGAGGCCTGGCGTGCTGCAGTCCATGTGGTTGCAAAGAGTCAGACATGACTGAGGAACTGAATAAAACTCCCTTTGCTTCCAGGGACCTCTGGAAGATTGATATGCTGGTATATGTACAACCCTTTGAATCTCTTAACATAAGACTGTTATGCAAATACAAAATCATATTATTCCAGTGAAGAAGTACTCCAACAAGCATGTACACATGCATGCAGATGCACAACTCATTGGCGAGGGGTGGGGGAGGTACTGAGAGCTTTCCCAGAACTCACTCTATAGTAATAGAAATCATAGTCAACTGGCCACTCTCCAATAGAACATAAGACCAATTCTATTGCATCATCAGAGAGACTGACTTTTCTAAATGATTGTTACAAGCACTTAAGTATCTGTAAAATGTGGCCAACTTTTTTATAATACAGAATTTATACATAAGTTTACATTTTGGCGTATAGCGAAAGAGCAGATCTTTATAATTTCCTTTTTGTATTTTAAGAAAAGTTGGATTTTGCCAAGGAAGTCAAAATCAATCAACCCTACTTCAACATACTTTAGAGGAGGTTTAAACAAAATAAAATTCCAAATAATGAGATCACAAAATGCTGTGCTAATGAAGCACTGGGGCCAATAGGCTCACAGTGGCGAAGAATATGTTTGATGACTACACTTCTCAGATTTCCTAGGACAGTCCAAATTCCAAATACCCTGTCCCACTCTTGCCATCAACTATTGAAATGATTTCAATATTCAACATGCAAGTTAGAATTTCCATATAGGTTTTTATAGCCAAAAGTAATATAGAGATCTTTATGAGAGCATGCACTTGGATCACTTGATACAGAGTATGAAGTAAATGTGGAAAACAAATCTAGCAAATTCTGAAGCAAAATGAATTTCACAAACGGTATTGATAAATGTTTAATAGTTGATGAAGAGACAAGCAGCCTCTGGCACCCAAGTGCCGGCCAGGCACTCATAGCTTGGCTGCGGCGTTTGCCTACTGGACATCAACAGTTGAGAACACCAATATCAGACAAGTTCACCTATGACCAAGATGGACCAAGGCAAAAACAAGACCATTCTGTGATTGTGTGGAACACAAATGCAAGAACACAAAAATTACTGTCCTCATATCCTGGCTATCTTTATCAATCACAACTATAGTCTCACTCTTTTCTTGCCTTCTAGTTAAGAATCATTAAAACTTTCTATCAGATTCTTCCCATTTTCAGACAATATCCAGTTCAGAGCAAAGCTTTACTTTCTTAAACCCTCCCCAGAATTACCTAACACAAGACTAAATCCCATAAGACATCCTTCCCAACATCCTCTTACTAAGAGATCCACAGTTCCTCATGGTCTACCATCTCATTGTTACAATAAGTAAATAAACTTAACTTTGTTCAAATATAGCTGAAGGTAACTGACAGAGTAATACAGATGCATTGTATTTCAACATAGAAAACAAAATGTGCTCACTTCACTGTAATAATATGATTAATACCAGCTGAACTATATAATTTTTTCAAAAGATATAACAACTAAAAACAAGACAAATGTTTTTTATGGACCAGCATTCAAGAACTATCTCTGCCTCTCTCTCTCTCTTCTTAATTCTCAACTAATTGCATTAGGAAGCCATGTGAGTAACTGGAAAATACAATAATCATATATGTTGAAACTAAACAGGAAATAGAAACTTAGTGCATGTATAAATTCACAAAATCAATCAAGAAACAAAGACTAAAATGAAAGGATTGTGTGACTATATCAACTTTCTAAATCACAAATAACACATATTATAATCTGAAATCGAACATGTTAGGAAGATCCCATGGAACACTTAAATAAGAGGTAGATGTGAGCGTGAAAAGCCTTAGCAGAAACAACAAATACTTAACCACCCACTTTGAGAAATCAACTTTACATTGATTTCTCTGCCCACTGTCCTGTAATTGACCACATTTGATGCTTCTTATCTGCACCATGTGAAATATTACAGACTACAGCGAAAAGGTAGTGCTTCTTCAACTTTAATGCTCGTACAAATCACCTGGAGATCTTGTTAAACAGCAGATCTCAATTCATTAGATTTGAAGTAGAGCCCAAGACTCAGCCTTTCTAACAAGTTCCCTGGTGATGCTAATGCTGCCCGTCCAAACATCACACCTAGTAGCCCAGGCATAACAATTCAATATTCCAAGGGCAGGCTAGGGAGTTTCTATGGCTTATTCTTATGCCTGCAACCATATCTACTGAACTCTTAGAGCCCATGACAAGCTCCAGCACTTCATCTAGACACGGCTGGCAGTTGACGGATTTTGAAAGTTCTCTGGCATCCTAAGGTGGACCTGGCAGGAGTGAGGCAGCTGAATAATAAACTGCTTCCTGCTGTATTAGCCTCTATTCAGGGCAAAACCAGAATTAAAGGAACCTTTCTTTTATTGGGATTTCCAGTCTCATCTATCTGTATCCTCTTTGTAACTTCACAATCTTCACTTCCCAGCATATTCTCCCTATTCCCCAAAGCTCACTTCAATTCAGGCTTTATATATAATTCATATCCTAGGCATTAAAATCACAGAAAGGGTTTCCTGGAGGTTTTGGTCTGTTTGCTCTTATATAATCATAGACACCAAAAATCTAGAGGTTGGTCAAGAGAAGCCCAGGAAAATCTATGTCCCTATGTTTATAGCCTAAAAGTTAAGAGATAAAACAGACCTAAGTGGCTGCAGTCCATGGGGTCGCTAAGAGTCAGACACGACTGAGCGACTTCTCTTTCACTTTTCCCTTTCATGCATTGGAGAAGGAAATGGCAGCCCACTCCAGTGTTCTTGCCTGGAGAATCCCAGGGACGGTGGAGCCTGGTGGGCTGCCGTCAATGGGGTCACACAGAGTCGGCCACGACTGAAGCGACTTAGCAGCAGCGGCAGCTAGTGGTGTGTTAGTTCAGTGGGCCCTAACAGTCCTCGGCTTGGTAGCTGTGATGCTTGTATAGGCTGGGGGCTTGGAGGGGGGCCAGGTAAGCTCTGCCGTAATGGAGCAGATAAACCAGCACGCACGCCCACAGATGAGCCTTGCTCCAGAGTCAGTACCGTGGTGGCGTATGAAACTCCACCCGATTTTATACTCAAGTGACTCAGGTTCTGAAGGTAGTCTTGCGCCAACAGTTAGTAATTGCAGTAGAATTTTAAGGGCAGGGACATGGGGACTTAAGGCTTAGAAAGACCCAATTTAAGACTTCTCTAATTTGGCTGACAACCACAGCCCACTTAGAGATGTTTTCCCACTTGAGAAAACTAGGGGAGACCATAACAGACACACTCAGTTCATTTGATGCCATCTTTGTGTCTTTTGCTAAGATCTGAATCCATTACACTCACCAGAGAAAGATAATTTGACTAAAATCTATGTGTCCATAAGCCCATGCTCATCCTTTCTCAAACCAGTCATACGCTGAACTCCTTTCTGAAGAATATCACAGAATGGTGGTGTGTTTAATGTCATTACATGAATGTCTAACCAAATTACATGCTGGTTATATGTGCTAAAAGAATCACAACTGGAAGGTTCACAAAATTAAAAATAAGTGAAACAAAAATCATGGAAGTAATCACACAAAGTGGTTTGTGAGTTTTTCTTACAATTCTCACATGCTAAATAATTTCTTTCGTTGACTGCTAGACATCAAAGAAAAGATGTAAAGGTAAAAACTTTTTGAGAAAAAAAAATCTGTTTTTTGAGGAGAAAAGCTATTTCCCTCAATCAGTTTTAGTATTAGAACACAAGAATTCTCAGGAGAAAAAAGCTGATTGCTACAGTTTACAAAAGAGCGAACTAAGATCCAGAAAAGTAGAGAAAAATAGCTAAAATATGTGGTTGGTAGTAAAGCCAGAACTGGAACCAAGGTCCAGTATTAGTGCTAAGACCTGTGGTCTCTCCTCTAAATTACAATATGTTTACAGATTTTAGGACTCAGTAATAATATCTTGCATGTAGTAAACTCTCAAATGTTCACTGAATATTTTATTGAAAAAAGAAGCAAATGTCTACCTGCAAGGGAAATATTAAATTCATATTGTTAAATAAGACTACCATAGAGCTTATTTTTGTTACTGTTCTCCTGTCACAAAAGAGATGTCTAGAAATTCAGTGAGCCAACTTGCAGTTCATCTTCTAGCCAGACTTCTAACTATATATGCAGACATTAAAACACAGATCTTTAGAACAAATGCAAAAACATTTTGCTTTTGTATTGAGAAAAATGAAATTAATATAAGCACCAAGAATAGATTATAGCTTTACCATTTACTACAAATATATGGATAATCAATTAAAGAACCTATAGAAATAAAAATAAGGGAAGTTATTCAATACTGTTGCTCCAATCTATTTTTTTTTTTTAAAGAATGTAATTACCAGTTTGAGGCAGTAGAATTTTGGAATCTTCAGATATTTTACTTGTAGGCACAATTCCTGGCTTTTCACTTGAAGCTACAGCAAAAAAAGAAATGGAATTCACTGAGAATTTTTTTTTTTTTTTTGAGAGGATAGAGAGACAGAAATAGATTGCTCGTGTCGTTAAATGGCTACCAGTAGCCTGAAATAAAAAACACACACTGATCCAACTAAACATCATTATATACCAAGAAGCAATCAATACACTACACTCATTCAGAGAGCATTTGAACACGGTCTAGACGGTGACCAGAGTTTGGTGTCATATTCTTAATGTTTCTGAGGACAGAAAACTAACAAAATTGGCTCTCTGGAATTAACAGACTAATAACTGTTATTGAATTTGCAGAAAACTCAATCAGAGGAAAAAATGTTTTAAATCAAGTCAACCACTTGTTTGGCTGAGTCAGACTGAAATCATCAGCTCATTGAGGTTTGCACAGCTAGGATCCAGTAAACGTGTCCTACAGGATTAAACAGTCACCACCCACAACTTAACAGCAGATTCAAGGTACTGTTATTACCCAAGGTGCCCCCAGCTTTCTCAAAAGGGAAAGGTGTTTTTGCCTGAGGAAATTCTGGAAGCCTTTTCGGAGCTGCAACAAAATACACAAGAGATGTTATGACTTGAAGTGCAAGTAAGAGAAAAGGTTTTAAATCTCAAGCTCGCAGAAACAAAAAAACAAACACAAAAATGCAAATGACTCAGGAAAGGTAAGGGACTGTTAGTGGTACATAATTTTTCTCCTGTGTTTCAATGATGGATGATATCAGACAGCATCTTCTTTCTAATTTTTATAATCAAGCCACTAAATTTAAGGGGTTTGGGTTCTTTTTCTCACCTTTATTAAACTAGTGTTCTAATTTTTTCAGCAATACGTATGTCTGCTCTCAGATATATTTTGTTTCAATTCAAGTCAAGCACGTCTAAACTAGACAACATTCTTCCAATAGCTTTTAAAAACAGAATTGCAGTAATTACATGTCTATACTTGTTTCCCCCCAAACTTCCTTGACATCACATTCAAATTCTAAGAATTCTAAGAAGCAGTCTATAGAAATATCATAAACATATCTTCTCTTTCAAGAGAAACAGTTGAATAAAAAGCTCTTTTGGAAAAATACGGAAAATAATTTATTCAGTCACAATGATTTTGATTTAAAAGAGTCAAATATAATATCAAAATATGACTACTCCCAAGGAAAACAGCCAAAGGATTTATATAGAGAACGACTAGTTAGTACCCTAAATTATAAAATAAAGAATTTATAGCATCTAAGGGTTTGGCATTCAGGCATTTATTGTTCTAAAAGCCATGTGTCCCTTCTTTTCTGTGAGAAGATAAATTTGAATGAGTTAGCCTCAGTGTTTCTTTCAGGCATGCATAAAATTTCCAAGGAAATAATAAGCTATAGTGTTTAATAATTTTTACCTAGAGTGCTCAGTGGCAATTCAAACCTAGGTATTAAAATAGTTTGTGATGTTCCGGGGGTCCTTCCCCTGAGAACTGCAATAAAGAAGAACTCAGTTAGAAACACCCCAAGTCAGGATTTGACATTGTGACTTAATCGTATCGTGTGAGGCATGCTCATAATGGAGGGTACATTGGGCAGCTGATACCTTTCATGGAAATAGCTGGCTTCCCCTGGAAAGTTTTTACACAGTTGTATTAATCTGAAGGTCTACCTTTGAATGGCCATGGTGTGACATGGAAGATCAACATCACAAGGACAGAACAATATATGTACATGCTGCTCCTTTTTAAAATTTTTTTTTAGGAGAAGAGAATAAAGCAACTTAGATTCTCTCAGGCCAATCAACAGCCAACTTGCATGGCATGAAATTCTTAGTAAAAAGCATTACACTTTTGAGTAGTCTCCTTAAGTTTACTACACATAAGCCTAGGAAAAGCCAGCGGAAATGGGAAGCATAGACACAGTCACGACACTCACTGCTCCAAGCTTTGTAGACTAGAGGGCTGGCATTCTGGTTTTCTATGCCTCCCAAGAGGCTGGTAAAAAGGGTGTGCAGTTAGCATCTAACATCCAGAGCTGCCTAAAATATTAGTCACCAGGATCAAGGCATGTTGTTAACTCTTTAAGGGAACTGATCCAAGAAATAGGAAGATGAACTACTGCCTGTAAGGGAGGAAAGAAAGTGGGGAGGATGGGAAGCCAAGGCACTGAGGTTATTTTTCTATGAGGGTTGGGGTGGTTTTTGTTTTTAAAGGAAAAAAAAGTTCTTAGAATTACCCAGTGTTGTTTCTGAAATGTCTAATGCACTAGACACAGTGGGCTTAGTGGTTCTTGGAACTGATTCAGGAGTCACTGGAAGGGAAAAAAGACGACTTTATGAATTAAGATAAAATGAAACAACTCAGGACCGTAAGTTTCTGTTGTTGCCCTTTAGAATTAGAACTGACATGTATAAAGACCAATTCTTTTCAAGTTAATTACGGTAAGGGCTCCCTGGCTTGGCCCAGTGTCTGAACTGACACCTCCTTCCAACCATTCCCTTCTGGGTTTGTCTACCCTCCAGGTATTTCAAAAAGCACATGGAATTGACCCTCATGGAAGCACTTAACAGATTATTCATAATTTCTTGTGTGCCTATTTTCCTCTTTATCTCCAGAGCTTAGCACAAACTCTGGAGAATAGTAAGCAAGCACATGATAAATATTTATTAAATGTGTTAATAAATGGGCAGCTAAAAGAATGACCCAGGGCAAAAAGATTTATTTAGAACTATTACATGATAAGAATTCTCTTTTCCAAACTGCAGTGAACATGCCAAGATTAGAAGAGGGTTGAAATTATAAGGATTCAAGTGCTCAGTCACAGAGCACTTTCAAGTACTAGATCAAAGGTAAAGATGACCCTCAGGTAAATCGTTGTTGAGAAATAAGAACCAGGATCACTGAAATCTGGCATGAATTGTGAGCTACACAATTCCAGAATTTTGTAGGGTAAGGGTATGAAATAAACACAATAACAATGAATAATAAATTACGAAGTTTGTCTAAGCATTTCTAAAGTGGAAAGTCTCAAGGAAGTTTTGGCAGAGAACTAAGAAATCTATAGACGCCCTCATCATATACTATGCCAAGAGAACAAGTATAATTGGGAAAAGTCGATAGAATCTCCACTGGGTCATGCCTATCCATTTTTGGTATTTACCAATTAGACTGAAGTCAGAAAACTACCTAGGAATTTCATTCAAATAGATTACTCCAGCATCAGATTATACCTTTTCTTCAATTTCTATGAAGGTAGGGAGGGGATGGAAGGCCCATCTCTCACCTTCAGTCAGGACCAAATACTTCTTACTCTGTCAGAAATATTTTTACTTGAATAGGTTTATTGAAATCAGGTCATTTTATTTCCCCGCCAATCTTTATCTTCTCTGTACAAGTCTTGAGTCAGAGTTTAGTACAAGGTAAATATAACTGATTTTTCAATTTACAGCAATTTTATGGATTAAAAACTCACTTTAGATTGGAGTTACTTTGCTAAATGAAGATTTAGGGGAATCCTTGCTAGGTATTTGTTTCACAGAGTCCTGAATGAGGTGGTATTGCTCTGGCAAATACTCTGTAGTTCAGAGAATAATGTGTCCCTGATGGGCTGGACTTGGGCAGTTTGTCCACAGAAAAAATGCTGAATGTTTGTTTGTTAGTAATGGTTGATAAACTGGGGAAAATGCACACTGAATTTATTCTTTAAAGGATTTTTTTAATGAATTATTATGTATTTTCTTCATGAAGGTTGTTAATCTTCAAGAGCCACTTACTAAATTATTCCAGGGCACTTTCATAGATATCAAAGTATGGATAACGGTATTTTTTTAAACCAATCACTTGTGAAAGTGAAGAACTGAAAAATGCTCTCATGTCTTCTTATAAATGGAAAGCACCAAAACCATGGTATTACATCTCAGTATAAAAATATTTCAGGATGTTGAGGTAACAATTTTCACCTGGAGTGAATAATGCAGGTTCTATTGTTACAGATCAGTTATATAATTCAATTGCTCATTTTGCATCTGTTGTTTCCCCAAACATTAAAGACCCAGAGTCTCCTATTGTGTGCTTATGATCAAAACGAACTTCCTACTGGCTCTTCACTGAAAAAAAAATACAGGCTTATCAATCACTTAATATTTGAAAAAATATATTATGTATTTTCTCAAAGTTAATAAACATAGAGATCTCATTACCTGTTATGGGCAGTGCTGGAATTTTTTCTACCTCTGGTGTTTTAGATTCAGCAGGCAATGCCAAGGTTTCATTCTTAGCTAAAAAATCAGAGAAAAACAATTTACCTCACTTCCTCATAATAGTGTCCAAATATAATTCCCTCAAAACAACCAACAGACTATTTCAAGACTATTCTGCTCATATCCCTTCCCACCAGGCAGTCAATACAATTACTGTGAATTTCTACCAGTGATTAGTATTAGTAGTGACAGTCTTCAGAATTCCTTCTCATTAACCCTAGGTAATACTTTAAGATCTAAGTTGGCACTGGAAGGAAGAAAAAAATGACAACCCAGTATTTGGCTAGCTGTCAAGTCATTCTGATTCATAAACAGAGTTGCTTGAAGACGTAGGCTGTATAGAAAAATGCTCCCTGGAATTTTATACTCAATTACTCCTAATTTTTAAAAAAAATCAATGAAAAGAAATTATCCATTTTTATATATGGTAAAAATGTAGTACATTACGGCAATAAAGTTTTAGAAAAACATAAATAATGTACATAGGAAATGAAGATATTTGAAGATATTTGTGGTTAAAAAATTACAAATGGTTATTTATTTGAGTCACATATTAACATAGATCTTTTCTTTGGGTCTGTGTGGGAATTCAATGTAAAAAAATGAAATCTGTTTTTTTGTTTGTTTTTTTTTTCTCTTCTGACAACTATTCAGGAAACTTCTAAAATCCAGGTATTCTTCTTCAACGAAAGTACATTTCTATGCCAGAGTTGCCCAAT
This sequence comes from Cervus elaphus, assembly GCF_910594005.1. NCBI lineage: Eukaryota > Metazoa > Chordata > Mammalia > Artiodactyla > Cervidae > Cervus > Cervus elaphus. Next base: position 44,207,075 of record NC_057845.1, read on the forward strand.
GATTAAGATATTCTCCATTTCAAAAAATGCATGTAGGATTAACTCGATTCATCAATTTGGCACACGGAGTCAATGACCTACTTATAATATTTTGAAAGTCTAGTGGCATGAAAGAATTCATTTTTCTTTGAGATACGCTGATCATGTCACCTTGAACTGATTATAATCAGATGGGATTTTAAGTCTTAAGGCCATAAGGAACTTCTTGGGTTTCTCAACTTTGGCACTATTGACATTTGTGACTGTATATTTTCTTTTTTTTTAATTATGGGGGCCTTATGTGAAATGTAGGATATTCAACAGTATTTCTGGGCTTTATGCCCTGGATTACACAGCTGTGACAACCAAAATGTCTCTACTATGTTTAGCCGCTCAGATTCTGACTCTGCAACCCCAAGGACTGCAGCCCACCAGGCTCCTCTGTCCGCAGGGATTCTCCAGGAAAGAGTACTGGAGTGGGGTACCATGCCCTCCTCCAGGGGATCTGCCCAACCCAACCCAGGGATTGAACCCAGGTCTCCTGCATTGCAGGCATATTCTCTACCATCTGTGCCACCGGGGAAGTCCAAGAATACTGGAGTGGGTAGCCCATCCCTTCTCCAGGGGAACTTCCTGACCCAGGAATCGAACCAGGGTCTCCTGCACTGCAGGATTCTTTTCCATCTGAGTTACCCCCAAAATGTCTCTGCTGCTGCTGCTAAGCTGCTTCAGTCGTGTCCGACTCTGTGCGACCCCACAGACGGCAGCCCACCAGGCTCCCCCGTCCCTGGACACTGCCAAATATCCCAGAGGGGGAAGAAGGGGAAAAAGTGAAAGTGAAGTCGCTCAGTCGTGTCCGACTCTTTGCGGCCCCATGGACTGTAGCCTACCAGGCTCCTCTGTCCGCGGGATTCTCCAGGCAAGGGCACTGGAGTGGGGTGCCAGACAAGGGGAGGGAGGAGATAAAATCTCCCTCTGTTGAAAACTACTGATCTAATCTGTTCCTTCAAAGTTCTTTAAGGATGCAAATTTTGTAACTTCCTCCTGCAGTTTACATCACTGCCATAAAGATCATTTTCTTCTTTTCAGTTAACATGGGCACAAAATATACTTATTTTTTGATGATCTTAAAGACAATTACACAGTCATCCCTTTCTCAAAGACCATGGAAGCAAATCAATTTTCGGTCTGTATCATGGAAGCATACAATAGATTCCTAGAGTTAATGATTCTCAGTTAATGGTTTAAACTGCTAGAAACAGCCATCACAAGTGCTCGTGTCCTCGCCTTGGCTATCCGTCAAGTGTACATTCTCTATTTTTGTGCACTTGAAGCTGCACAATATTTATACAACAGAAATGTTTAATGCCACTGTTCAATTAATGTGGCAGGGCATAATGAGAAGGGGCTTTTTCTGGAATAACTAGAAAACTAAACAGATTCAGCATAATTTTATGATAAATCCTTTTTAGCTTTCTAAATCTCATCAACATGTCTTTTCTGCTTCTTTTGTAGTCAGAACTTTGGTTTAGAACCACTGTGATTATTGGCACAGGGAAAAAACCTTCAGATTACAATTTTTAAAATTTATTTTTTAATTGAAGGAAAACTGCTTTTCAATGCTGTGTTTTCTGCTGTACAATGAAGCAGATCAGCTATAATTACACATATATCCCCTCCCTCTTGAGTCCAAACATTGAGGAGCTCTAGTTTTGTTATTTTCAGCATGTAACAAAGGAAGGGTTTTTTTTAATGTAAGATTATAAGGTTTATCTTCAATGTTCTTTTTCTTCAGTGTCATCTTCTCCTTCAGGATGATTTTTGCTAATCCCTTCCTTCTTGTGTAATTTCCTATGCTCTTGGTGATTCCCTGGCTAACTAGGACTATGCATTTATTTATTAAAAAAATTATTTATTTTAACCTCCAGATCCTAGATTTTCAGGCAATGCTCTGAACTGCTTTGTTTTAGCTCTTTATTCATGCCCTTACAGGGCAATTACATGAAACTAAAATTAGGCTGTTAATGAAGAAAAATGGTTAACTACCTTCCCAAGAGGTATTTGTATTCTCTACACATCACTAATTCCTTACAGAGACATGTGTGCATGTGTTCAGCCATCTCCTACTCTTTGCTACCCCATAGACTGTAGCCCGCCAGGCTCCTCTGTCCATGGAATTTTCCAGGCAAGAATACCAGAGTGGGCTGCCATTTCCTCCTCCAGGGGATCTTCCCAACCCAGGGAACGAACTCATGTCTCTTGCATCTACTGCGTGGGCAGGTAGATTCTTTACCCATTGCACCACCTGGGAATATCGTATTTCTAAATATGGGACTTCAGACAGAAGAGAAACTGGCTGAAGGGAAGGATGCTTGAGTGGAGACTCTTTATGACTCCTATCAAGCCATGAGTATTCACCCACACTATGCATGTACAACCAGTCTTGGCAACAGCAGAGTAAAAATGCCGTGAGAGCGCGGCCTAAAACCCAGGAAACTCCTTTTCCTCTCTGATCCTTCTGTGTCTTTTTGCAACACAGCCGTTTCCTTTCGTCCTTGGCAAGCTGTCTTGGCTTTGGCAAACCGTTTCTATATCCCTGGGAAGTGTGTATATCACTAGTTTTTATTTCTCTCATTATTCACATCATGTATTCCCAGAACAAAAGCTATTAATTTCTTGATGTCCCACGTTGGGATCTGCTAGATTGAGGATATTATTTTTAGTATTTGCCCCTCACACAGTACGATTTTTTCTGAATGACAGTGATAAATAACTTCAGGAAAGCTTATTTCTCCCTCACTGGTATAAAGAAAAGTTTATGCTCACTCTTCATTTAAAAAAACGTCTAAAACGTTATTTGTGAACATTGTCTAAGATTGTACATTTGATGGATTTATTGGACATTTTCAAACATATTGCCTATCAGTCTCTTCAATGTGTCAAAAATTTGCCGTGCATTAAAGATAGGTGTTTCCGTAGAAATAAGTTTTAAAAGGCATCTTCTATTTGCATAGAATTTTCTCCACTAAAATCACACGTACTCCTGAAGCCTTGGTGATTTGTATCAGAATAAAAAAAGCAAACAATAAAGCAAACAAAAAAATCAAATGTTTAATTCTCTAAGTTAGAGAAAACAAAAGACTGAATTGATATTAAGGTAGCAGGTGGAAGTTTGCAAAAACGAAACAAAAAAATTGGGAGATAGATATCATCAAAACTAAGAATTAAAACACCTCCCAGTTCAAAAATGACAGCAGGAGTCTGGGAAAAAATTCTGTTCATTTTCAGTCTCCTTCACAAATCCTGATTTTTGTATTTTGATGAACAGATTAGGGGCTGAATCAGTCAGTTCCTTCCTTTTCTTTTCCTTCTAAACAAATCTTTCCCAGGCACAGGGCTAAGTCCATAGGCTCTGGGCAGAGAACTGGTGAGTGCAAGGGCTCTGAGCTCCGGTTCTAAACACAGCTTCACTGAGGGAATTTATTTTGGAATCCTCTTGGCTTTAGCACAGCATTTAGAGGATGTGGAGTTGAGTCTCATGTTTTAAAGCTAATCAGGAGGTGATCAACTCTGATGTACAAATTAAAGAAAGGAAGCCTAGAATCGCTCATCTACATTCTTGTAAGTAACTCACCATAAGACTAACAGATATGAATATTTTTACAGTAAAAATGTAAGGACTGCACAAAATCACAAAGATCTATTGGCAAATGTATTTACATCTTAATAAAATGGTGACGCATCAATTCTGAAAAATTTTCTAAAATTATAAGAGTAATAGTCCTCTGATTAATCCTCTCTACTCACTTAAGGCTTTGATCCTCTTTCTGCCAGGAAATTCTCAAATTACAGCTAAGGAGAACTTAAGAGTCTGCCTTTTAAAACTGTTACATTCTGATTGCCTCACATCAAATAAGTGAATAGGTCAAACTTCTAGTGAGGGAGGAGAAATTAAGTCTGAGGTCCCTGCGTGTGTAGGTACCATGTCTGTGTAAATCACCATCATGTCTCTTCCCCTGCCACTTGTAGTTCTGGTATTGAGTTGTCTTTACTAAATGTTTGCTGAAGAAACGTTGCTTAACAGGGGCTTGGACCTGTTTCAAACTCGTAATATGTGAAGATTCAATTATAACAAGTGCTAAAGTTCTTAGCTAGTTCAAGGAGAATATTCTACAAAGTCTTTTTCAGTTTCTACTACATCATGCCATCTTCCTCCATATTCATCAGTGGCCCAGGACATTTACCAGAGACACATTTTCCAGAGACTTTAGAGGTTCTCAAATTGTGGTTTCCAGACCAACAGCATCAATGTCACCTGGGTACCAGGCAGAAATGCAAATTCTCAGGCGTCACCCCAGAAACAACTGAATCATTGGTCTGAATTCTCTCTATAGCAGAGGATCTCAACCTTGATGAAGTATGGTGAATCCCAGCAGTGTAACAAATCCATCAGAGCTTCTCATGTTTCATCAGGGTTGAGATCCTCTGCTATAGAGAGAATTCAGACCAATGTGATACTCAAATGCAGCAACTAGCTTAGCCCACTGGCTGCTCCAATTATTTCCTGGGTGCCCTTTAAAGGAGTTTTGGTGTTTATTTCCCCAAATTGTTGTTTTATGTTTTTTTTTTGTTGTTGTTGTTTTATGTTTTTTAAACACTAAAATCATATCAGGTTTTTTCTGTGTGTGTGTGTTAAGTCGTATGAGTTGTGTCCAACTCTTTGCAACCCCATGGACTGTAGCCCATCTATGGGGCTCCTCTGTCCTTGGGATTCTCCAGGCAAATATATTGGAGTGAGTTGCCATGCCCTTCACCAGGGGATCTTCCCGACCCAGGGAAGATGCAGGGATCGAACCTGCATCTTTTACATCTCCTGCCACTTGTTTACAGATTTTAGGACTGTAACACCTCCCATTGACAGGCAGGTTCTTTACCAATAGTGCTACCTGGGAAACCCTCAGGTTCTTTCTAAAAGCAGGAAACAGTATAATCTCAAGTAAATAATAATTCAAACAAACCTGACCTTTACCTCAGTCCCCACTGAAAATATCTAGCGGTCCCTTGATAGTACAGTATGATAATTTACTATATAAATGTGTATATTTTGGATAATTTGATCAATATTCACTCTTCTTTCAAAAATATAAAGTAACTATTTCCCTATAGAATGTGATTTATTTGAATACCTCCAACACTCCATCCTGTTTACTCTTTACTTCTTTTTCCAATTTTTTATGATAAAAGATACATAACAAAAATCTTAATCATTTTCAATTATACAGATCAACAGTATTGAATACATTTCCACTGTTATACAACCATCACCACCATCCATGTCCAGAACTCTCCTTATCTTGTAACACTGAAACTCTGCACCATTAAACATTAATTCCTCATTCTTCTCCTCCAGTCTCTGGGAGCTACCATTCTACTCTCTGTCTCTATGAATCTGTCTACTCTAAGTATCTCAAATAAGTGGAGTAACAGTCTTTTGTGACTTCTTATCACTTAGCATCATGTTCTCAAGGTCCATTTATATTATAGTAAATGTCAGAATTTCCTTCCCTTTTAAGACTGAATAATTATCCATGGTGTGTATATATATATATATATATATACACACACATATACATACATATACACACCACATTTTGCTTATCCATTCATCTGCTGATGGACACTTGAGTTGTTTCCACATTTTAGCTATTGTGAATAATGCTGCTGTGAATATGAATGTCCCAATATCTCTTTAAGACTGCTCCCAATCCTTTTGGTTGTATAACCAGAAGTGAAATTGCTGGGTCAGGTAGTTTGATCCTTGATGCTCAGATGGTAGAGCCTGCAAAGTGGGAGAGCCAGGTTCATGTTCGATCCCTGGATCAGAAAGATCCCCTGGAGAAGGGAATGACTACCCACTCCACTATTCTTGCCTGGAGAATTCTATGGAGAGAGAAGCCTGGCGGGTTACTGTCCACGGGATCTCAAAGAGTCAGACACAACTGAACAACTAACACTTTCACTTTCTTTCATGGTAATTTTATTTGTAATTTTTTGAGGAATGGACATACTGTTTTCCACAGCAGTTGTACAGTCTTTTATTCCCATCCACATGCACATGCTTGTCCCTTTTCCCTTCAAGATCTCCAAAGAGCTCATTTGCTAGATACCTTGGACATACTATGAATATCAGTGCTGGTATAGCCACTGCAAAGTTCACATATAAATGCTGCCCGCTTACCTAACTGTGTCTTGATTGCCTCTGAAATCTCGAACATAATGGAAGTGGGAAGTTTTACGGTGGTTTCATTAAGGCCTGGGATAACAAGGTGGACTGCAAGAAAACAGATGTAATAAAAGAAAATGCATCCTGAAACAAAGCTCAGAGCATTGGAACCATGACGCTTAGAGCTTATTTTGCTTAGTCAATTTCAACCCAAACTTTAAAAATCTGGGAAAAAATATGACAGTAAATTTTAAACATAATCTTTTTTCATATTCAGAACTGAACAACCAAAATATTGTGACTTAATCCACAGACTCAAGAATTGTAGAATGGCTCCTTAAGATTAAAAACACCATTACTAATAGTAACTTTTAAAAGAGTTATTCGATATGACAAAGACTCTCTTACAATAGCAACAGGTAGGCAGGTAGGAGGGGAGCCAATAGGTGCAGGCTAGAGTTGCTTCCCTAACACCGTCGGATCCTAACCTGGAATGGACACAAGCCAGGATGCTAAACAATGAAAGGAAATGAACCAACATCAATTTAACAGACCTGCACACAGTGCAAAATTCTATAACAGCCTTGTTATCAAAATAAGAGCCTGATTTGCTTAACGTAGGTGTAGATTTCAAGACAGACTCACCCAGTATTGTTCCTCCATAGGGAGTCTTATCTGGAGATTTAGTTGAGGCCCTGTGTGTAACATTCTGAATCACTGTTGAAAGACCAAAAGATAATAGTGTGAATGGGAAAAAAAAAAATTACAGTCAAGAAGCAGAATGAAGCTAATAACATAAAGCCATCTGCACTGGAGAAATCTGATGCTTTTTTAATTAACAGAAAGGAACTCACTGGGCTGGCTACACAACCAACAAAAGGCTAGAAGGCACATCCTAACACCTATGCCTTTAAGTAGAGAAAGTGTTCCGTTCTAATTAGCTTAAAATTTCCTTTCTCAGCTCCACTCCCTGAAGCCTACCCAAGTTAAATAACTTGCACAAAATGAGGCAATGACACACTCAGTAAATAAAATGAGTTAGAAAATGTATATCCTCAAAGCCAAGATTCTATGGATAAGCCCAATACTAACTGACCCCATTTTGAAAATACACTTGAGGCACTGTGTTTTCTTAAAATGAATTCGTATTTTAAGTGCCCAATCTTTTCCACCACAAAACTTTCTGGAAATAATTGAGTCTTTTAAATAATTTGAAAAACTGAAAGTCAAAACACAAATGACTAGATGCTAAAATAAGACATAAGTCTTGAAACCTGGATTTCTTTACAGTCCTTAAAATGAGCTCTAAATCATAGTTATCATTTCATTAATCCAAAATATCCTATTAATGACTTCCTACATCTAAATGATCTTAATGCTGAAGAAAGCCACATATATTTAATTGGTTTTATAAAATTTAATACTTGTTAGGGTTGTTCTTTCTCCAGATGTCCAACCAATATGCCTTGCCAAGACTTGGCCTATTTGTAGAGTCAAAATTATCTGTTAACTTCTAATTTACTACTGCAATTATTTTTCAAAAAAATAAGCATAAATTTTTTTAAAAATATGTGCTGTTTAATTATCTCAGTTTAAAAGGCATATTAAAATAGCTCTAAGCATATATCCAAAGCAGACATGCAAATTACCTTGCTTGATGATTGTTACTGGGATTAGCTTTCTTGGGACATATGCTGGCTGAAAAGGGAGGAAGAGACACATCTTTTGAGTTATGGTTAACAAAAAATAATTTAAAAACTGGAAGTAGTCCTTTCTTGCCTTCCATGAAGTTCTCCATGACACTGGTTTAACGGTTGCTGGAAAGATCTTTAGTACATATATCTGCCTCTGTTTTATTGCATTCACTTGTTTTTTCCCATAAATGTCCAAAGATTTGACAGAAGCAGTACCTTCAAAATTCCCATTAGTTTAGTTTACTTAGAAACTGCAATGGAAAGAACTGAAATCCTCTGGGTTGAATCCTAGAGTGTTTTCACTTAATTTGAACCAGTGAACCTCAAAAATTTTGTCTTTATATTCCCTCTCAAAAAAGGATTTTAAGCTACACATTCTTTTAAAACCAATCAGAATAGCATTGAAACATGTATATTATCGTATATAAACTAGATGACCAGTGCAGGTTTCAAGCATAAAGCCGGGCACCCAAAGCCAGTGCTCTGGGACAACCCAGAGGGATGGGGTGGGGAGGGAGGTGCGAGGGGCCTCAGGATGGGGGAAACACATGTATGCCTGCAGTAGATTCATGCCATGTATGGCAAAAACCATCACCGCATTGTAAAGTAATTATCTTCCAATTAAACAAATAAATAAATTTTAAAAACCAATCAACCAACCCTACAATTGTTACAGGGTGTCCCCCTGCTGCTTCAGACACACAACCACTGTGAACTCCTGATGCGAAGCTTTTCCTTGCCCGGGAAGGCAGAGCTGGGACTCAGATCCAGACATTTCTACTTCTAAAGCCTGTAGTTTTAACAATTGTGTATGTATTTATGCCCAGCGGACCTCAAAATTGGAAGGGCAGGTCTCAGAGGACTGTGACTTCTCCCTTCTTCCAAATTCCCTCAGGTGTCCCACGGTAAGTTTGGATGTCACAGAGAGAACAACTTGAACCAGGGGCATGTTTAGAGTTAACCTGAGTGGAGTCCTCGCTGGGGATAGTGAGCCAAGGATAAGACAGCCAAGGAAGAGGCATGGAACAGGACGAAAGAACAGCAGGAAACATCCAGAGCAGAATCAGACTGAGGTAAAGGGGTAAGCAAGCACGACATTGATTTTTTGAAGCTTGGTTTAACCTGGATGCATGGTATAGATATTCCCGGTACTAGACCTGCTGACAATTCAGGATGTAGTGAATGAGATACTTAACCACACAGGTGTTTAAAGTTGTGAGCAAAGAAGATTTGTTAACATGCTCCCATTCTAATAAACAATATGCCCATAACAAAGAAGGGCCACAATACCATGCTTACTGTTGGCTATTTTTCTTCTTGTATTAAAGTCCTTACTTTTAAAAAACACAGAAAATAAAAGTTTACTCTTAACGAACTATTTTAAAAAGAAGTATCTGTATTTCTTGCATTGTATTTGGATCCAGTGCTGTAGGCCAAATGCTTGCCCCACAAATTTGTATATTAAAACTTAATCCCTAGTGTGATGGCATTTGGAGGTGGGGCCTTTGGAAGTAAATACCTCATGTGGGTGGAGCCCCGATGAATGGGATTAGTGCTCTTGTGAAAGAAAAGCCAGAGAACTCTCTCCACCCTCCTGTCATGTGAGATAGTTGTGAGCCAGAAGTGAGCTCTCCCCAGACATTAAATCTGCCAGTGCCTTAACACTGACTTCCCAGGCCCCATAACTGTGAGAAATAACGTATTGTTTAAGCCATCCATCCAGCCTGCAATATTTTTGTTATAGCAGCCCTGATGGACTAAGACATCCAGTAATTTCCTACCTAGCAATCTAGCCTAAGGAAGTAGTAGAAGATAGAGCTATCATTTTGTGTAAGAGTGTTTATTACCACAATGTGAAACGATCTCATCATCCCAAAGCAGAGGTTTTGTTAAATAAATTATGGTTAAAATTTCTGACATTTATTTAACAAAGTGGGAAGTATGTATAGTATAAATGTAAAGGATACAAATTTATATTTATATTATAACCTAATTGTATAACAATATGTGTATAGACAAAAGACCAAAAGGAAATATATCATAGTCATTTTTTAAACGGTAGTCATTCCTTATAATCTGATACTTTATTTTATGTACCTTTCTATATTTTCCAAGTTCCTTACGGAGTGAATTACACTTATAACTAGGAGAAGCTATTATAACCAGCAGTCTGTTAAGTGCGTGGCTCATACACTATTGGTCAACAGAGAAATGATGTAAATATAATTTATACACAACTTTGCCCAAGCAAGTGGGGAGGAACAGCAGGAATACAAGTATAGCCATCAGTAGGAAAGAAAAAAAAAAAAAAAAGTTCAACTTTGATGTCATACTGGCAGAGAACCTCTTGGCTTTCTCATAAGAAAATTAAATAAGTGCACTTGCCCACAGGATCCTTCTTCCCAGGCCCGTGACCCTGTCTTGGTGTGTCCACCTTACCTCCACCTGTCCTGCTTCAGTGAAAGGGTTGCCATCCATAGTCTCTATCATTCCTGAGCATTTAAATCTTTGATGTGGCAAACTCCAGTTCCATGGGAGAGGTTTGCCAGGGGAGCCACAGTATCGTTCCTGGTGCTACTAATTTCTTTTGATAGAGTTGTGCCTACAGTGCCAAAGATTTTTGAATGTCTGGTCCTCTTTTTGCCCCATGTGTCTTGTCCTTTAGTGTATGTTTTGCAGAGCGTGAAGTGTCCAGAGACACATCACATTACCGCAGAAACACCTATGTGTTGCTGTGTCGATGGCATTATCCCAATTTGTATTTCCTCTGCTGTGGATGATTTATTTCAAGGAAGTTTTTGACAAAAAGAGATAGAAAATATTTCATTCTTGACATAATGGAACACAGTTTTTGTTCGGGTTCTTATCTGAGTACAGACTAGTCTTCTATTAAGATGATGACAAGACTATATCTGTGCTGCCAGAGAATAAGGAAATCATTTGGTTGCAGAATCCAATTCTTTTTAGACCTTATAATTATTCTCTTGTCTAATTAGCAATTCAAAGATGCACCAAGACTAATGAGCAAGTAGTAACTCCCTCTCTGTAAGAAGGTTTTTTTTAATTGAAATGTAGTTAATTTTACAGTGTTGCTGCATTAGTTTCAAGTGTACGGGAAAGTGATTCACATTATAAGAATATATATATAAACACACATATATACTCTTTTTCAGGTTCTTTTCCTTTATTGATTATTATATATTACTATATATAATATATTTCCTGTGCTAGAGGAATAGGAATTATTAATATATTTCCCTGTGCTAGACAGGTTCTTGTTGGTTATCTGTTTTATATACTGGCACATATATGTTAATGGCAAACTCTCTCTAATTTCTCTCTCCCCTCTCCTTCTCCCCTTTGGTAACCATAAATGTGTGTTCTCTGTCTGTAGGTCTATTCTGTTTTGTGTATCATTTCATTTGTATCATTTTTTTTAGATTTCACATATAAGTGATATCAGATGATATTTGTCTGGCTTATTGCACTTCACATGTGTGTGTGCTCAAGTCACGTCTAACTCTTTGCAACCCTATGGACTGCGGCCTGCCAGGCTCCTTGAATTTTCCTGGCAAGAAGACTGGAGTGGGTTGCCATTCCCTTCCCCAGGGGCTTTTCCCAACCCAGGAATGAACCTGGATCTCTTGCATTGCAGGCCGATTCTTTACCATCTGAGACACCAGGAAAGCCCTAAGGAAATTCACTTTTACCACTTTTCAGGGGACACTGTAGCTGAGTATCCAGTTGGTGAGACTCAATGGGAAGAGGATGCTGAAGTGGTAAAAGGCAATGTCCCTGATGGTTCACCCAGCTTCCTTTTCAGTCCTGGCTAGGGAAACCCACTCAAATCTAGCAATGACCACAGCGGCAGTAACCAAACACTGTGGGGGGCTTTAGATTCACTCTGCACTGCACTGCCTTTCCCCCGATATTGTTTTTAAAAAGTTAAATTTAAGAAAAGTAATGATAACACAAGGATGCTATTCTTTGTAAGCTACTCTTCACAGGTTTGTCCATGTGGTATTTTTGGGACATCAGCACACCCACTGTTGATGTAACTTTCTCATTAGGCCCCGGGGAGCGGCTGAGGGTTGCTCAAAATCAAATTTCAATGACTCAAGATCTAAACCACATGAGAAGAATTTGGGCCTGTTATATCCTGGTTTTAATTCATTTTTAGGATGTCCTGATGAAAGTTACGAAAGATACTGATTCAATCTAACAGCTGACTAAAGGTGACTCTAACATCCTTCTTGTGATAATTGCTGTGTTTCTGGTCAGCCAGGGAGGAATCAGGTATCCACCTTTGGTGATATTGGTGGTGTAGATATAAAGTTTTTAAGTTTCTGCTTAGCTCAATGATTGCCAAGAATGAAAGGACATCTATGTATTCACTGCACACGGTCTTCGGGTGTTTGGGGAGAGACCAGACTGTCTTTCTCCTTATTTACTCATCTGCTAACTTACACTTTAAGAACTGATACTACTTCTCTTTTTGTCAATGACAGACATGGCCATTTTAAAAGACAGGTGGACCTCTGATGGAAAAAAATGGAAGGGTGAAAACAGATGTCTATTTTAGGGGAATTTTGATTCTCAGGAGATTTGGATTAATTCAGTAATTAAATTTTAAAACACCTGTTAATAAATGCTACATACTTCAGAAATTCATTGTTTGGTTAGTGAACTAGTCAGATGACTAAGTTTTTTAAAACTTGTTTAATAATATATTAAAGTTAGCCATCATTCCTTTATATTTTTTATATAATAAAGCTTAATGAACTTATTTACAAAACAGTCTTATAGATATGGGAAAAAAAATCTTACGGCTACCAAAGAGGAAATATGAGGGGGAGGGATAAATCAGGAGCTTGGGGTTAACACACACACACTATTGTATATAATGTAGATAATCAAAGTCCTACTGTATAGCACGGGGAACTCTATTCAATATTTTGTAATAACTTACATGAGAAAAGAATCTGAAAAAGAATGAATGAGTGTACATGTATAACTGAATCACTTTGCAGTACACCTAAAACTATTAACAGCACAGCCTTGTAAATTGACAATAATCCAATAAAATTTTTTTAAAAAGACAGATAGTAGACATTAGATTTAACCTTGATAAAAACAGGGTTCTGGGGAGGAGCCAAGATGGCGGAGGAGTAGGACGATAACCCTATATGCAAAACAGAAAAAGAGACACAGAAATACAGAACAGACTTTTGAACTCTGTGGGAGAAGGTGAGGGTGGGATATTTCAAAAGAACAGCATGTATACTATCTATGGTGAAACAGATCACCAGCCCAGGTGGGATGCATGAGACAAGTGCTCCGGCCTGGTGCACTGGGAAGACCCAGAGGAATCGGGTGGAGAGGGAGATGGGAGGGGGGGATCGGGATGGGGAATAAGTGTAAATCTATGGCTGATTCATATCAATGTATGACAAAACCCACTGAAATGTTGTGAAGCAATTAGCCTCCAACTAATAAAAAAATTAAAAAAAAAAAAACAAAAAAAAACAGGGTTCTGGCTTCCCAATATGAAGAAAATAGCCCAATTATCATCTGTTTTTTGTACATGGATCTCAAGTGGTGCAACTTACATAGGAAGAATCAGGGCTTTGTTTATGCATACATCTTTTCTCTCATTTTTCTAGAGATGGAGGCGGGGGTGATATTGAAAGTAATTAACAAGCAGCGTAACAAAAGCACTAACCAAGGAGAAGAGACCCCTGCTCAGTGTCCTCTGGCACAAATGTCCCGAGAGTTGCCTGCAGATCACAGGCTTAGATACGGGAGTTACGGTATATAATGTAGCAAGACGTTTAAGGTGGGGCTGTGTTTGGGAGTTCCCTGGTGGTACAGAAGTTAGGGCATGGTGCTTTCACAGCGTGGCCCCAGGTTCCATCTCTGGTTGGAGGACTGAGAGCCTACAAGCCAAATGTCACAGCTGGGAGGGCAGAAGTTAAGACGGGGCTGCATTTAATATTCAAATTTTAATCTGCATGTCATTTATCTGTTAAAATGGATAGCCTCAAGTTCACACTGTTTTTTCCATTACCAATCTCTTTTCAGAAGGTGTGAAGAAGTTTCTGCTGTGCTTAAGTTTTAGGTGTAAGCATGCATATATGAATAAAAACATTTTTCAACATGTCTTAAAACTCTGGAATTAATTTCATCTCTCTTGAAATACTGCCTTCTTTCTGCAACCCCATGGACTGAAGCCCTCCAGGCTGCTCTGTCCATGGGATTCTCTAGGCAAGAATATGGAGTGGCTTGTCATGCCCTCCTGCAGGGGATATTCCCGACCCAGGGACTGAACCCTTCTCTCTTACATCTTCTGCACTGGCAGACGGGTTCTTCAACACCAGTGCCACCTGGGAAGCCCCAAAATATATACCTCTATAAAGTATCAAATAAACTTTCAGAATCAATTCTAAGTGGTCATACGAGATGGTCAAAGGCTATCCCAAGTGGTTCTTTTACAATTTTCCCATGTTCTGGAGCTACCCAAAGGCACAGAGGGAAGTTTGTGAAACATTTTTTCTCCTATCCAGACTGTAACAATGAAGAAAGCCTCACAGAGAATCCTTAAAATATCTTTTTAATTAGTTTGGGTTTTCCTTTGGAAATACCCAAGAGTTTCAAACCACAGCTCATTAAAGCTGGCTAGAGTTGGGGGTACTCCGCCTCACAGCTTGAATTGATCAAATATCTGGCTCTGTGTCATAGATGCAGGAAATTTCTTCCTGGACCTTCTTGTCATGGCTATTTATGATGTGGAAAAGATATAAAATTTCTTGGGAATAAAATGTCAATCATCTTTCCCAATCTTGCTGAGTAACTAACCCTAAATGAAATATTCTGCCAAAAGAAACATAAATTATTGGGATATGATTGCTGTGAAGAAGAAATGAAAGAAACAACACTGAGTCACATGTAAGCTAAAGTACGACATCCAAGAGGGTGGTAGATAAGATGTGCTTCCTAGGAAACCATTCACAACAGAGAGGATTGTTCTAGAAGGGAATGGAAGAGAGGCTCTATTCCTCGTGACTGGATTTGAAAGCCAAAGCCAAAGGGACCTTGGAGTGAAGTGAAAGAGTTAGTCGCTCAGTCTTATCCAACTCTTTGTGACCCCATGGACTGTAGCCCACCAGGCTCCTCTATCCCCGGGATTTCCCAGGCAAGAATACTGGAGTGGGTTGCCATTTCCTTCTCCAGGGGATCTTCCCAAGCCAGGGATCGAACCCAGGTCTCCTGCACTGCAGGTGGATTTTTTACCATTGAGCCACCAGGGAAGGAACATTAACAATGGTCCCTTGAATGGCAGAATTCAATACTTGGTACTAAGCTGATTACTTAAGTATTTGGGAAAAGTACATACCCTCAAATATGCAGGACCTTACTGCATATAAGATAGCAAGATAAAACCCACATAGTTTAAATTATTACAAAATCAAACCACTAAAACTAAAAAAAAAAAAGAGAGAATTATTTATCTGATCTCTGGATAAGGAAGAGCTTACTAAAATATTAGGCAATTGACGATATGACAATGGAAAGACAAATAACTTCATTAAGCAAATTAAGACTTGGCTATTTCACAAATTCCCATAAACAAAATTGATAACAAATGTGACAATAATGTTTCTAGATGATATCACAAAGAATCTTTGTTCTTTAGTGTCTTTAAACGATTCAATAAAAAACCCACAAGATGCCCAATAAACAAAGAACTGAAACTAAAGGTCATAAAATGGAAAATACAAATGACTAATAAATGAGTGAACTAAGTACTGCTTCATCAGCAATCAGAAATAAGGTTTACAAACCATTTTACATTATTACACTAGCCAAAAATTTAGTGATGGAGATACATAATGTTGAGAATCAGGGTACTATATCAAGATAACTCTGATCCATTGCCAGCAAGATTGAAAATTGGTAAAAAAAAAAAAAAAAAAAAGTTGACCAGACATATTAGAAAGTTTAAAAATTGTTAAAAATCTAAACAACTAATTCCTGGGCTAAGTACCTACATATCTACTTTAAGGAAGAAATCAGAAGTGTGAACAGGATTCTAGATGAGAAAATGGCAGGCACATGAAATAGACACACACCAACTGCACTGAACAGAGGCTGGGCATGTTAGAAAACAAACCAGCTGCTGCTTCATTTTGAAAAGGATTGACCTGACCTGCCTCCTGAGAAAGCTGTATGCAGGTCAGGAAGCAACAGTTAGAACTGGACATGGAACAACAGACTGGTTCCAAATAGGAAAAGGAGTATGTCAAGGCTGTATATTGTCACCCTGCTTGTTTAACTTATATGCAGAGTACATCATGAAAAACGCTGGGCTGGAGGAACCACAAGCTGGAATCAAGATTGCCGGGAGAAATATCAATAATCTCAGATATGCAGATGACACCACCCTTATGGCAGAAAGTGAAGAAGAACTCAAGAGCCTCTTGATGAAAGTGAAAGAGGAGAGTGAAAAAGTTGGCTTAAAGCTCAACATTCAGAAAACTAAGATCATGGCATCTGGTCCCATCACTTCATGGCAAATAGATGGGGAAACAGTGGAAACAGTGGCTGACTTTATTTTTCTGGGCTCCAAAATCACTGCAGATGGTGATTGCAGTCATGAAATTAAAAGACGTTTACTCCTTGGAAGGAAAGTTATGACCAACCTAGACAGCATATTAAAAAGTAGAGACATTACTTTGCCAACAATAGTCCATCTAGTCAAGGCTATGGTTTTTCCAGTAGTCATGTATGGATGTGAGAGTTGGACTATAAAGAAAACTTAGCGCCGAAGAATTGATGCTTTTGAACTGTGGTGTTGGAGAAGACTCTTGAGAGTCCCTTGGACTGCAAGGAGATCCAACCAGTACTTCCTAAAAGAGATCAGTGTGGGTGTTCATTGGAAGGACTGATGTTGAAGCTGAAACTCCAATACTTTGGCCACCTGATGTGAAGAGCTGACTCATTTGAAAAGACCCTGATGCTGGGAAAGATTGAAGGCAGGAGGAGAAGGGGACAACAGAGGATGAGATGGTTGGATGGCATCACTGACTCGATGGACATGGGTTTGGGTGGACTCTGGGAGTTGGTGATGGACAGGGAGGGCTGGTGTGCTGCGGTTCATGGGGTTGCAAAGAGTTGGACACAACTGAGCGACTGAACTGAACTGAACTTTTAAGTAGGAAATGTTGGAAAATAGAGGAAAGATTTGAACAATTGCAGGGTAACGAGAGCATCTACTAATTCACTCTTGAAACATCTTATGGTGGAAAACAACCCATGGGACAGAAGATAATAAGAATAATCTCAAAATAAATGGAATACTGAAATACTAGGTTAACTATGTTGAATATCAGAATTTTAGAGCTTTAAACAAATTAGAGATAATTTGGTCTCAAGCTTCTACCTCCATTTTCTGAGAAAGAAACTAATTCCTAAAATGTCACATACCAATACTCAATAGCTAGGCAGGTAATCCAGTTTCAGTACCTCATAAAAGGACCACTTCCCTATTTAAATAAAAGTGTAATACAGACATTTTTTAAAGACCGTTCTTGGAAAATAACGTGGTACATACCACAGAGTGGACTTGGTCATAGGTACTTTGGATTTTCCCATTTACTTTGCTTTTACCTGACAAAAACAAAAAGAAAATGACATTCATTTCATTCTTCTTTATCCTAAATCAATTCTTACTAGTCATTATGAAGACAACTACAACTACTGCTGTAACTTGGGCATATTATTTTATTTGCTATCATTTCAACACTGATCCTAATGATGTTTGAAACAAAGGACGATAGGAAACAAGCCTCAGGCCCCATAAAGTCTTTGCATGTTCATTTCCACTGGTCCAGCTGTTTCACTGAATATTCACACACAGTATTGTTTTTTGGCTCAGTTATTGTTCAGAGATTGATTTAAAACAAGACCAATGGCCAAATAAATTTTGAATGGTTTGTTACTGTCAAATGTTAATCATTTTTCAAAGAAACACTCACTATAGAAGATACTGAATCATTAATGCTCAAATTGTTTACTTTTATATTTTCATAAATACAGAAAGTGAGAATTAGCTCATATTACACAACTAATAAAATAAAAATTTATAATTGGAAAAAAAATAGTACAGAAAGCTCACTGAAAAGTTCTAGTACTTACTTCCGACAATAGTCTTGTGATTAAAAATCTTACTCCAAATTCCACCTTCTACATTGTCTTTCACTCCGAATTCATAAACTGTGTCAGGCTTTAGATTTTCCACGATTGTTTCAGTGGCTGGACAGAGTTGAAAAATCCATTTCTTTTCCTTATCCTTTTCTCTATAGCGAATTGTATAGTATCTGTCAAATAAGCAAAATATGCTGTAAAACCACAGGGAGATTCAGAATGTATTTCAAGTTTCTTAATATATCACAGACCCCCATCTACTCTTAAGATTTAATATTGGCTTCTGTTAAGATTTTTAATTTGCAAAGAACATGAAAAAAAATTGCTCAATGTATGCCTGAGCTTTTAATTTCTAATAGTGAGTTCAGGGACCAGGAAGGAGCACAATCATGGTCTGACAGAATTCCAGCTCTCTCATTTCTATTTGGAGAAGGAAATGGCAACCCACTCCAGTATTCTTGCC
Source organism: Cervus elaphus (assembly GCF_910594005.1). Classification (NCBI taxonomy): domain Eukaryota; kingdom Metazoa; phylum Chordata; class Mammalia; order Artiodactyla; family Cervidae; genus Cervus; species Cervus elaphus. Next base: position 44,225,637 of record NC_057845.1, read on the forward strand.
TGAAGAATCAAATGGACAGAGGAGCCTGACAGGCTACAGTCCATGGGGTCGCAGAGTCGGACAAGGCTGAAGCAACTTAGCATACTGCACACACAGTTCTATTATTTGCTGTTTTGCAAAGTGGAAGTCTGAGAACACTAAACATTCATCTGTTTCGAAATGAACAGAAAAGAATACAGACATATTTTTATAAATATTTAATATTATAGCTTTATAACTGTATGAGTTTAAGCCTTTTAATTCCATGAAGTTTTGTTAAAGGTAATATTGTTCAATTTTGTAAAAGAGGAACCTCAGACTCTAATGCATCCAGGACTACATTTCAGGGGGACAATTTTCTCATTAGTAAAAAAAAAAAAAAAAAAAAAATGCCAATAGTCAAGTGAAGAACACAGTGAGAAAGACCAAACAATGCAAATTCAAGATCACTGTTACATATTTGCTTTGGGCTTCATAATATTCAGAAACATGTATGGCAAAGTGATAATAGTCCTCACTACTGTTTTTTTTTTTTTTCATCTTTATCACATAATAGGCTTTGCATATATTATCTCATTTAATGACTCACCAGGCAATACATTTAATTGTCACAAAAACATCTTAAGTAGTAGGAATCATTAATCACATGTGAAAATGATGTTTCAGAAAGATCACTTAACTTCATTTCAGTTCAGTCGCTCAGTCGTGTCTGACTTTTTGCAACCCCATGAACCGCAGCACGCCAGGCCTCCCTGTCCATCACCAACTCCCAGAGTCCGCCCAAACCCATGTCCATCGAGTTGGTGATGCCATCCAACCATCTCATCCTCTGTCGTCCCCTTCTCCTCCTGCCTTCAATCTTTCCCAACATCAGGGTCTTTTCAAATGAGTCAGCTCTTCAACATCAGGTGGCCAAAGTGTTGGAGTTTCAGCTTCAACATTAGTCCTGCCAATGAACACTGAGGACTGATTTCCTTTAGGATGGACTGGTTGGATCTCCTTGTAGACCAAGGGACTCTCAAGCGTCTTCTTCAACACCACAATTCAAAAGCATCAATTCTTCTGCACTCCGCTTTCTTTATAGTCCAACTCTCACATCCATACATGACTACCGGAAAAACCATAGCCTCGACTAGATGGACTTTTGTTGGCAAAGTAATGTCTCTGCTTTTTAATGTGCTGTCTAGGTTGGTCATAACTTTCCTTCCAAGAAGTAAGCGTCTTAATTTCATGGCTGCAATCACCATCTGCAGTGATTTTGGAACCCCCAAAAATAAAGTCAGCCACTGTTTCCCCATCTATTTGCCAGACCAGTGTCATCTAGCCAGTGATGTTTACCAGCAACAGTGGTGGAAACAGAAAAGAAGGAAAAGCTCCTCTGGCTCTTTCTGAAGAGCCTCCCTAAGTGGGGAGCCTGGACAGATCAGGACAGGGGGTATATTGCTCTTAGACACAGCAATGAGAAGGGCTACATGTATCAATGCCAATAGGTTCTATAAGCAGATTACGAAAAAGAAAATTACAAAATGATGCACGTTGTCAATTTTCTCCCCAAAATTTAGTATCTTCCCCGACTCCTCGTCCCACAAAATTAAATGCACTAAGATTTATGTCAATTGTTTTATTTAAAGCCCGAAAGTCCCTTATTTACCCAGGCTGAAATTGTTTATTGTATCCCCTCTAAGTGCCAGACACAAGTTCTTAATATGAAAAAAAAAAAAAAAAAACCCAGAATCTCTAGAAATAAGGGCCAGGACTGTCTACATAAATAGTGGAGCTCGTTGCAAAATGAAAACATGGGGCCCCTTATTCAAGAATTATTAAGAGTTTTAGGACAGTGACAGCAGAGCATTAAACCAAGTATGGTCTTTCTAAGTGGAGAGCCTGTGTAACTGCATGGGCTGCACACCCATGATGTCAGCAAGGGGGTTATAGTTTTCTAAGTACACAGAAGGGGTGTATCTATACATCCAGTTTGCTTTCTTACTAGTTACACACTACTGAAATGCTTGGAATCATTCACTAGCTTGCTTCTCCCTAGTAAAAGCAGCTCTCTGGACTCCATACCCCATTCCAAAGTCAAGAAGACAAAACAAGAGGAGGAGGCAGTTCCAGCCAAAACGCTAACTGCTACTGGGAACAAACATTATAGCATACTAGTGCTCTGCGTCCTGTGAGTTGAACCATCAACAGCAAGTTATGAAACATATTTGTTGACAAGTATGTCATATGGAATTTCTGTTGCTTTTTCCCCCTGCCTTGGCTATTACAAGACTCCAGAGAAGTGCAGAGAAAACTAAAATTAGAGCAGATGGGCCTCCACAGCTTCGCATCTCGAGTTTGGATACATTTCTCAGCTGCTTGCATGATCTGGTGGAGGCAGAGGGCAATGCTTACAGAATTACCAAAGATAATCTGGGGAGTCCAGGGTTCCCAGTAAATTTGATTTTATATCCTCTTCCTAGGAATAAAATCAGGCAGAAATATTCTAAGACTATGTAAAAAAAAAAAAAAAATCTAGCCTGTACATTTTTTTCTATTTTGATCACAAAGCATTCTAAATAATCTCTCTTGTACCAAGTTTGGTAGAAAAAATAAAAGTGCAGGCAGCTAGGCCTTCTCCTTGGCTTCAGTTAGGTTCCCTCATCAATACTGGCTTGATTGGTAAGTGTATAATATAGGCAAGTTGTACATTTTAAAAGATCATAAACAAGGCTACTTAGCTATAAAGTGGTAAAGCATAGTTTCTTGATTTTAAAGCAAAATATAGGCCTTATGATAAATATACTGCACAACCTAGCACAGGGTAGGTACTCCGTATATGTTATGGAACTGTGAAGCCGGAAGTTAGGCATGAGCAACCAGCGGTGGCCTGGCAGAAAAGGATGCAAGCTGATCCCTAAACCCCACCCCAGACACACCCAGGGGAGCTGAGATATGCTACAAAAATAACCACAGGGACTTTTCCAACTCCTGCAGATGCACCCTAGGCGCTGCTGCTGCTGCTAAGTCGCTTCAGTCATGTCCTTGACTCTGTGTGACCCCATAGACGGCAGCCCACCATGCTCCCCTGCCGTCCGTGGGATTCTCCAGGCAAGAACACTGGAGTGGGCTGCCATTTCCTTCTCCAATGCATGAAAGTGAAAAGTGAAAGTGAAGTCACTCAGTCGTGTCCGACTCTTAGCGACCCCATGGACTGCAGCCCATCAGGCTCCTCCGTCCCTGGGATTTTCCAGGCAAGAGTACTGGAGTGGGGTGACATTGTCTTCTCCGACCCTAGGCACAGTGGATACAAATTAACCTCAGGGGCTTCTCCAACTCTGGCACATGCCCCCTTGATGCACAGCTGTGTCCTGAAGTAACCTTAGGCAGCCAGGAGCCCATTAAGTGTTCATAAATATTCTATACATACAGACATCTGATGATAACAGACTGAATTATGGGAAAGACATGCGCAATAGATCCTGTTGTTATGTAACTTGCAACTGCCAATCAAAACTCTCATGTAGATGAATATGTGACAGCCACATCTTGCATGTGCCCAGACATGCCCCCTTCCCTGATTGGCCTTAAGTGTATGCCCATTTGCATTTTGCACAGGGCAGAACCAAGAGGAGAAGATGGAGTAAAAAAGGGAAGCCAAGCAGGATCACGGCCACTCCTTCAGGGTCAACCCACTCTCATGTCTTGGGAGTGTACTATCTGCTGTTTAATAAACTATTTGTCTGCTTGAGCTGTAACCAGTCTGTTGTTTCGAATCCCTGCTTCCATGAGACAGGAGCTAAGAAATCCTGCCTGCTTGAGCTGCAGTCTGTCATTCCAAATCTTTGTTACATTGAGACAAGAACTGAGGAAGGGAAATAAATTGATGTAACAAAACAAATAGAATGGATACTTTGGTACTCATAGAGTCATTCTATAATTAGAATATAGTTGCTCTAAATGGCCAATGACTCAATCACCAAAAAAATACTGATTTAAGTCATTATATCTATAGTTGTATTTTGTAATATATCATTGCATATTGCTTCACTTACCAGATCTCAGCATTCTCATAGAGTCAATGCAAATGGAAGGCAAGTTCAAGAAATGTCTATGTGGTACATTTGCAAAGGGCTTACAGATATTTTTAAATTTATTTCCATGTTTCTGTACAATACATTCTGAAATTAGCAGAGCAAGAATTATTATAGAAGAAAGAGAGGGGCTGGGAAGTGTCTAAAGCCTGGAAATGAGTGGCAGAGCCAGGAAAAGGGTTGTTTCCTGACCATAAACTAACACTATGTGTACGACATTGGACTATCTTTCTACTGCAGGGCTTGCAAAAGGAGATGCAAAGAGAAGGTAAAATGAATCCAAATGGAAGAGAATTAAAAGGAATCAGAAGTTCTTTTAGCATTACTTAAGGCTTCCATATAATCAGAGACTTCCATTATTGTCTGAGGATATCCAGGATCAAACATTGACTGCACTTTTTTTCTGTGGTTAATCAAATTTGGGCACAAGTGCTTGGAGAGGCAGCAAGTCTATTAAAGACAGAGGTAGCAGTCAGTGAATGTCATCAGAGCAGACCTCTGGAAAGCCTGACCAGCAACTAGACATTAGAAACAAGGACATCTCACATCCCAATTAAGTGGCTAGGAACTGTTGAGGGCGGTGTTTGATTCAGCTGGAAATATTCTGTGCTTGGCTTTCTCCAAGAAACCAAAACTGACAATAGTCATTATTATAACTTAAAAAATACCATAATTCCTTCAAGTGTAATGGAGAAGGCAGATAGTGGCTTGGCTTGGATCTCTTTCATCTGCAAGATAGTAGCATGCCCTCAGGAGAGTCTCTTTGCCCACTTACCCGTCAATTTTCTACTTTGAAGAATGGGGGTTGGATTAGACAATCACTGAATCCTTTCTGTTTCTAAAATTTTATTCTAGCTACAAATAAGACATTCTATTCCAATGAAATTCAGAGGCAGAACTCAGGCTAGAAACCCCAGAGGTAGAAATATCATAAATAAAGTTTACGATGTAACTGGCATTGAGTTCTACTAAGTGAAGAAACTGAATAACGTCAGAATAAGTCTAGTCCTTTTACAAACTAGCCTGGATTGATGCACATGGTTGGTCATTTGGGGACTTGCTATACTTTTTTTTTTTTTTTTTAGCAATTCTTTTATCTCTATGTGATTAATCACTATATTTCCTACATCATCTATTCCACACATCACTTTTTTTTTTTTTTTTTTTTGCTCTCTTCACACCAAAGGACACTATTGATGCCCCATTGTCAACATCCTTACTGCCAGTCTTAGACTGTGACTGCTGATATAAAATCTGCCCTCTCCCTCTTTCTCTCAAAATCTCTCTCTCCTCCTTCACTTTCTATTTATCCCTCTCCAATTTTAGGGTTCTCCCTTCTAAAAATAACTGTCTTGGTAATTTTATTCCATTTTATTATTCCGTCCACTCTGCATCCTTTCTCCTGATTCTTCGAGACTTTCTCTGAGTCAAAAAGTTGTTCAACTATTTTCCATTATATCAAAGCTAGACTAAAACTAATATTTACTTCTTTTTCCTGTCATTACCTTTTAACACAAATTTCTCCAAAGTAATCTATTTTTTTTCCTGTTTTCTTACTGCTCATAATGCCCAAATCTCTTTGCAATCTTGTGTCTGACCTGTGAGTGTAGTAAAACCTCATGATCAAATCCAATGATTCAATCATCTGTGAGTTTCACAACTACCTTAAAATCTCCTCATCATTCTCAAATGTGCTCCTATTCCTGTTGTCTTCACGCTCCTTCTCCCCTGTGTCCACTCTGTTTTCAAGTCCAGCTGTGTTTCCCTGCGTGATACCTCTCACACTTAACCTTGTCTCTACTCCTGAATAGCACTTACAGGCCCAGGCCAGGTCCTTACTATCTCTGGACTCTTGGAATAATTTTCAAACTGGAAACCATTTCCAAAACCTCTTTATCACTTACTGCTACCTGATGTAAGTTCAACAAAAGAAAGACATCTCTAGTGATTTGAGTGCTATCTGAAATGGAACAGTTTATCTGAAGTGGCAATTATCCCATAATACAAGGTAACCCAAAAAAAGCGCACACAGGAAGATTAGCAGCAAATTCAGTATCAGTATCATTTTTTGCAACCTCTATGCAAGAATTTTTACCTGATTCTATCCATGCCTTTTAGGGTAGGTTTTGGTATGGCCCAACGGAGAGCATCTTTCTAAAAGTTGTGTTTCTGTACCCCCCACTGCCCCCCACCTTGGTCTGCCTGTAGCCTCCTCTCTCTGAGGTCCTCGCCCTTGATGTCTGGACAGTCCCCCTACTATGTGGACAAGGACCTTCGTCTCTGACTCTGACTCACAGCCTGTGCCTCCCCTGGCCCCCTCCACACATTTTACAAATGTCATCTCATTTAATTCTGACATCTCTATGAGAGATTACTGTTATTACTCCCATTTTACTGATTTCAGAAAAAGTTCAAGGACTGAAGGGACTGGCTAGATAGATGACTTTTAAAGCTAGTTTTAGACATTCCACTTGCCTATTCGTTTGTACATTTGTTGAGGATTACCTCTGTAAAGTGTGACTCTATGTTGTGTGTGTGATAGGAGACAAGTACGACACCAGGCATTAATTCAAATATGAGCTCACAGAGCAGGGAGGGCGGTAGATGCACATCTGAACACAACTAAAGGAGGCAGGACGAAAAGCAGAGCAGCTGAGGGTGATTGGGTATGGCCCTCTGCAGCCTGAGCTTAAAAAATGGTTACATTGCAAATCTCATCCCAGTGGTAGACTGAAAGCATGACATCCTACCCAGATCCATGGAAAGCACAAGACCAAATCTAAGCCTCATGTCAGGAGAATGACTCACAGATTCCTTGAGATAGATTCTTAGGGAAATTTTGTGATTTTTTTCTTTAACCAGATGGTGGGAACCTGGGGGAGATTCTTTGACAGGAAAATAAAGTTGAGCAGTAATGAAGGAAGCTATATTTATCAGCAGTGGAAGAATTAGAGAAAAACTGGAGGGAAGAATCTCAATTTGTTATAATCCAGATGAGATAATCCGGCTTCCTAGGTGGTGCTAGTGGTGAAGAATCTGCCTGCCAATGCAGGAGAATCCCACGGCAAAGGAGCTTGGTGGGCTACAGCCCATGGGGTCGCAAAGAGTCTGACACGACTGAGCTACTTAGCAGCAGCAGATGAGATAACAAAGGAGTGAATCATGGAAGAAATACAATGGAGTGGGGGAAAAGAAACAGATCAAAGTTATATTTCTACAAAACAATTGATGAGACTAGACTCCTTATAGGATATGGGTACCAAGGAAAGTGCAAATAAAATTCAAAACTCAATCCTCAAACTTAAGAAGAGGGAAGTTAAAGTGTAGGAGAGGAGATTTTTTTTAGTGGCATAGACAACATTAATTTAGTTTGAGTTGAGGTGCTGAATACTGTTACCTGGTCATCCTAATGAAAGTATTCAATGCACAATGAAAAATACACTCTTAAAACTGGGCCAAAATCAGAGGTTCAGCATTGGAGGTCATTTACATCCTTACACCACTCCTACTATTCCTCGTAGAACAGCACCATCAGAAAGTCCTGGGAGCTTTTGAAAATGAACAATCTCAGGCTCTTCCTCCGGTCTATGGAATCAGAACCTGCATTTTAACAATATCTTCCACATAACTGAATATGTCAATGCTGTATATTGTCACCCTGCTTATTTAACTTATATGCAGAGTACCTCATGCGAAATGCTGGACTGGATAAAGCACAAGCTAGAATCAAGATAGCCGGGAGAAGTATCAATAACTTCATATATGAAGATGAAACCACTCTTAGTGAAGAACTGAAGAGCCTCTTTATGAAAGTGAAAGAGGAGAGTGAAAAAGTTGGCTTAAAACTCAGTATTCAAAAGACTAAGATCATGGCATCTGGTCCCATGAGTTCATGGCAAATAGGTGGGAAAACAATGGAAACAATGACAGACTTTATTTTGGGGGGGCTCCAAAATCACTGCAGATAGTGACTGCAGCCATGAAATTAAAAGATGCTTGCTCCTTGGAAGAAAAGCTATGACCAACCTAGACAGCATATTAAAAAGCAAGAGATATAACTTTGCCGACAAAGGTCATATAGTCAAAGCTGTGGTTTTCCCAGTGGTCACGTATGGATGTGAGAGTTGCACTATAAAGAAAGTTGAGCACCGAAGAATTGATGCTTTTGAACTGTGGTGTTGGAGAAGACTCTTGAGAGTCCCTTGGACTGCAAGGAGATCCAACTAGTCCATCCTAAAGGAGATGAGTCCTGAATATTCATTGCAAGGACTGATGCTGAAGCTGAAACTCCAATACTTTGGCCACCTGATGTGAAGAACCAACTCATTGGAAAAGACCCTGAAGCTGGGAAAGATTGAAGGTGGGAGGAGAAGGGGACGACACAGGATGAGGTGGTTGGATGGCACCACTGACTCGATGGAATGAGTTTGAGCAAGCTCTGGGAGTTGGTGACAGGGAAGGGACAGGGAAGCCTGGAGTGCTGCCATCCATGGGGTGGCAGAGTTGGACACGACTGAGTGACTAAACTGAACTAAACCACATGATTTGCAAGTATATCAAAGTTTGAGTATCACTGTTCTATATAGACATGATAATTAAAGACATGGCTTACAGCTGAGATAAGGAGGATATATAGGTGAGATATCCAAGGATAGATCTCTAATCCGTATTTGAGAACCAGGAAAACAAGTAAGCAAATGAGAAGAGAAAGGGTGTAAGAGTAAAATCTAAATAAAATTTCAAAGGAAGAAAGCGTTCAATAATGGGAGGATGGCCAAAAATTCCACAGAGAGATTTAAAAGAATAAGAACTGATAAAAATATCTGGGATCTAGCAATTAATTGATCACTGATGATCGCCGAGAGAAGTTTCAGTGGAACAGAAAGAGGGTGGGAGCCAGTGAAAAGGAATAAAGACTGTAAATGTGGTCAGGAAATCAAGAATAGGAGAGCACATTAATCTAAGAAATTCTGGAATTAAGAAGAGAGACTGAAAAGTAGCCTGGAAGCTATAACAGGGTCAACAGAAAATATGTTGTTTGGGGGTAGGGAAATCTTTTGCATGTTTGTAAGCAAGAGGCAAGGCACAAATATCAGTGAAGAGGAAAATGCAGAAGAGCAAAGAACATGGAAGGAACAGAATGATGAGCACAGTCTGAAGGCAGAAACTTGCTCCTTGGTAAAAACAGAAGAGATATAAAGCTAAATCTAGGATGAAGAAAAAGTGAGCCAATGGCAGACTGCCTAAATTTTCTTCAGTATTACAGAAACCAGGATGGACTGGGACATGAAAAGAGTCAGAGTCAGTAGCCAAGATGCTATTCCCAGGATTCAGGGTAAGGTGCCTAGACTGATATTGTTGACATGGAAATAGAAATGGAAAAGTAGAAGATAAAGATACTAATGTGGGTACTTCTCAAAGGCAAAACCAGTGTAACTCAGGGCCTCAATACCTATAGGAAATGAAGAATTTTAAAATTTATGAAGTATCATATTAGGGAGAGTGAAAAAATTATGATACTTCAGAAAATAAAAAGACAAGGGAATTGATATTTCACGAGAAAAGTACGAATTCAATTTTGTCCTATGTTTGAAGTAATAGTAAGGCATAGAAGTGAAAATGCTGAGATTTCACTATTTATTCAGTCAGTATATATTTACCGAAGGCCTAATATGCACCTGAGGCTGGCTTGGGTGCTGGGAAAGCAATGATAGTTATGATACCTATGGTCACAGTCCTCACTGAGCTTAAAATTTACATGGCAAGATGGATGGGCAATGAGGCACAGGGCTCAATCAAGTGAGAATTCTTAGACCTCAAAAATATTCACTTAACAACTTGGGATAAGGAAAAAAGAGGCAAGAGTCAGCTCTGAACCAGCCAACAAGGAGGACCCTCATTCTACATTCAGAGCAAGAAAGTACAACGTGAAAGCGTTAGAAAATGTGAAAATGATTTCTAAAAAATCGTAAAGCTTTAACAAATTGGCAAAGGAGTGAGAACTAAGGCAATCTTAAACACTTTAACAAGCTGGAAACATGGGAAGGAAAGAATATGCTATTGATGGTGAAATAAATTGTGGTTTTAACTTCTCATCTGGGCCAATTGGAAAGCTTTCTTTTGACCTCAGATATATTAAGGACAAATGTGTGCATTCTTCCTTTCAAAGCCCATTAAGAATAAAACATGTAAATTAAGCATATCTACTCTCCAATGAATGTAAACTCAGAAAAGGCTCTAAAAATATGGGAGCCCCAAATGGACCCTATGGGAATAGGAGTGGATACATACCACCAAGAATAAAGTGACATCGCATTAATATTTCCAAGCTTAAAACAAATAAAACAAAAAACAGGGATTTTCTCATTGGAAACTCACTATAGTAGAGCTTTGATATGTAAAGTAAAAAATCAAAGTATAATAAAAAAAATTTTTCCAACAAATTATTTGCCCTTGCATAGGATAAATGAAGTGACACAAATCAATGTGAAATGATTGTTTCTAAAAACTCAGAAACTTTACACATGATGCCAAATATTAGAGTTAGTGGATTAAAATGACACCAGTTGATGTTCCTATAGCAAGCTGAGGGAATTCAGGTTCCAATGACTTTGTCAAAATACACTCTTGAAGGAAAACTTGACCTGTCTTAATCTGATTTTCAAGAAGGAATCATTCCCTATAGCTATTATTGCTTATTTTAACCTACTGGATTAGTCTAAAGTCTTAAAAAAAAAAAATCTACATAATCATATGAGGGTGGATTTCTCCAAATCTGCTTCTAATTACACTAGCTGAGTTGTTCTGGTGGATTTATTTGGGTGTTTATAATATGTATTGTAATTCCAGAGCTTTTAAATAAGGACTATTATTTTTTCTCAAATAGTTACAAAGACTTTAAAATGTCAAGTCTTTATCAACTGTTCTAACTCGGGAGAAAGGAGGCATGGGTAAATAAAATTCACAAGTACTCCAAATGCTTCTTTTTGTCATTAGATTTAATTCTTTGCTCTTAATTCTTAGTCATGTCCTAACAATTTCCTATTTCTGTCAAGGATACTTCGATCCTCCCACTCAGGTTTGAAAGCTGGCAAACATCTTGACATGTCATTACTGAATCTTTTATGAAACTTCATTCTAGGCAGAAATATTTATTTTAAATATTGTGATTTGACGGGCATGACTCCACCTATTTGATGAAAAGACCAGAGCCAGGGTGCCTGGATGAGGAAATGAGAGGGTGAGGTGCACACGTGGTCTGAATAGCTTGGGGCCTTCAAGTCAACTACTTTGGATAAAAATTCTAGCTCCATCGGGTATCTGTTCCTCTGTCTTCTCCATATTTATTATAGACTTTTGCTGTCATACCATGACAACATGTGCCAATTAGAATAAATCATCAGATAAGTTGTTTTGTGGAGGGGTCAGGAGAACCAAGTGAAATTGAAGACGGGGAGGCTTGAGGACAGGGAGGAAATCATATCAAATCCTGTTCTAGGAATTGGCAATTTACTGAACCTTATGGATTTATCAAGCAAGTTGAGTAACCGTTAAAATCAGCTATGTTTTGTTACAAGAGTATCAAATCTTGCTTCCTGCTTCCTTTCTTCTTGCCCAATCCTCCCCTCCCTTCTTTTTTTCCTTCTTTCTTAACAAGAGACTAAAAAAAGGAAAAGGAAAAAGAAACTGATCCACAGATGTTTGTTTTCTCAGCATTAGCACCCTGTACCAACTCATTAGAAACCAAAGTTACCTCAAGAAAGTAAGTTCTTTTAGGAGTCCATTTCCAAATAAAGTTAAGTTTCGGGTTTAGCAGTGGGTAAAATAAGGAATATTTCAGATTCTTTGAAACAGTTCAAAATTATTTTTTAAAAACTTTAGCTCTGGCATTATCTTCTACATGCTTTTTTCAAAGAACTTCTTCCTTCAGAACTATGGGCATGTGAAAGAAAATTTCTTTCTTTCTTAGTTTAGATTTCCTAATCAAAGTCATATGAATGGTAGTTTTGAGAACTTAAACATTTTAAAACTCTTTATTTTCTGTCCAATTTAGACAAATAAAAAGAAGTAAAGCAATACAAAAAAATAGACATTTGGCCAAAAAGTATATTAAAAAGTTTTCAATATATTTAGTACAAGGGAAAAATACATATTAAAATAATAATGAGATATAACTACACTAGGATACCTAAATTGAAAAATGTTGATGACATGAAATGCTGGTGAGGATGTGGAGCAACCAGAACTGTCATACACTGCCTGTGGGAATTTAAACGGAAAATTAGGCCAAAAAAAAAAAACATCTTCCCTGTGACATAGCAATTCTACTTTTAGGTATTTATCTAGTGTTAGTAGTGTAATGTTAGTCACTTAGTCATGTCCAACTCTTTGTGATCCCCTGGGTTGTAGCCCACCAGCCTCCTCTGTCCATGGGATTCTCCAGGCAAGCATACTGGAGTGGGTTGCCACTTCCTTCTCCAGAGATATTTATCTAAGATAAATTAAAAGGCATGTCTACAAGAATCTTATACAAAAATGTTTATAAAATTTATCTTCAAAATAACCAAAAACAAGACACAATTCAGGTGTCTACCAGCAAGAAAAATGGATCAAAAAATTCTGAAATACTCATATCATGGAATAATACTCAGAAATAAAAAAGGAATGAACTATTCATGAACTTACAATATCATGAATGAATCTCAAAAAACATGCTGAATAAATAAGATATACACAGAAAGAGAAGAACTTATGATTTTGTTTACATGGAATTTTAGAGCAGATCAACTCTCTAATACTTTCTAGGGTGATGAAAGAAAATTTTTTAATGGATTGTACAGTACATGGTTACATACTTTTTCTGTAACTGACTAAACTATACACGTAAGATCTGTGCATTTTACTGGGTTTAAATTATATTTTCATAATGAAGTCTTTTATTTCAGAGAAGGGATGAAACAAATTTTAAAAATCTTAAAGTCACTTTGAGTATTTAAAATAAAATACCTGTTAAAATAAATGTTCCTTTTGGTTGAAGTTTGAAAATTTTGATTGTCAGATGCAAAATTTTGAATTTTGAAGCTACTGTAGTGAATATTTATGACAAGTGAATATCACCTTATACCCAATTTAGAATCATGGTTCAGCATTTAGTACAGTGCCCAATACATAGACAATGCCAACTCTATGTGTTGAATGGATAAATGGCAGTGATTTAAAAATAAACTTGGGTTTTTCTTATTTTGTTCTACCAAAGAAGATGGTGGCTTCATTTCCAAAGGTGCTTTTCCTTGACCTGCATTTCTCCATGTGTCCCTCTCCCCAATTTTCTAAGCCAGTGATCACTAAACTTAGGTGGGGACCAGAATCTACTGGAGGGCTTGTTAAAACACAAATTACTTGCCCCACCCTTGAAGTTTCTGATTCAGTAAGTCTGGGTATCTGAGAATTTCCATTTTTGATAAGTTCCCAAATGATGCTGGTGCTGATACTGCTTGGTTTAGGGACCAAAGTGAGAGACCTAGTGTTTTTAGCACTTTATCAATTGGCAGACCAAAGATCCATCTTTTTCAAACCAAGGATCGAGTGTTGCAACTTTTTTTTTTTTTTTTCCAGTGGGTTTGTCATACATTGATATGGATCAGCCATGGATTTACATGTATTCCCAATCCCGATCCCCCCTCCCACCTCCCTCTCCACCCGATTCCTCTGGGTCTTCCCAGTGCACCAGGCCCGAGCACTTGTCTCATGCATCCCACCTGGGCTGGTGATCTGTTTCACCATAGATAGTATACATGCTGTTCTTTTGAAATATCCCACCCTCACATTCTCCCACAGAGTTCAAAAGTCTGTTCTGTATTTCTGTGTCTCTTTTTCTGTTTTGCATATAGGGTTATCGTTATCACCTTTCTAAATTCCATATATATGTGTTAGTATGCTGTAATGTTCTTTATCTTTCTGGCTTACTTCACTCTGTATAATGGGCTCCAGCTTCATCCATCTCATTAGGACTGGTTCAAATGAATTCTTTTTAATGGCTGAGTAATATTCCATGGTGTATATGTACCACAGCTTCCTTATCCATTCATCTGCTGATGGGCATCTAGGTTGCTTCCATGTCCTGGCTATTATAAACAGTGCTGCGATGAACATTGGGGTGCACGTGTCTCTTTCAGATCTGGTTTCCTCAGTGTGTATGCCCAGAAGTGGGATTGCTGGGTCATATGGCAGTTCTATTTCCAGTTTTTTAAGAAATCTCCACACTGTTTTCCATAGCGGCTGTCCTAGTTTGCATTCCCACCAACAGTGTAAGAGGGTTCCCTTTTCTCCACACCCTCTCCAGCATTTATTGCTTGTAGACTTTTGGATAGCAGCCATCCTGACTGGCGTGTAATGGTACCTCATTGTGGTTTTGATTTGCATTTCTCTGATAATGAGTGATGTTGAGCATCTTTTCATGTGTTTGTTAGCCATCTGTATGTCTTCTTTGGAGAAATGTCTGTTTAGTTCTCTGGCCCATTTTTTGATTGGGTCATTTATTTTTCTGGAATTGAGCTGCAGGAGTTGCTTGTATATTTTTGAGGTTAATCCTTTGTCTGTTTCTTCATTTGCTATTATTTTCTCCCAATCTGAGGGCTGTCTTTTCACCTTGCTTATAGTTTCCTTTGTAGTGCAAAAGCTTTTAAGTTTCATTAGGTCCCATTTGTTTAGTTTTGCTTTTATTTCCAATATTCTGGGAGGTGGGTCATAGAGGATCTTGCTGTGATTTATGTCGGAGAGTGTTTTGCCTATGTTCTCCTCTAGGAGTTTTATAGTTTCTGGTCTTACATTTAGATCTTTAATCCATTTTGAGTTTATTTTTGTGTATGGTGTTAGAAGGATTCTTTAATATCCGCAAATCAATCAATGTAATACACCACATTAACAAATTGAAAGATAAAAACCATATGATTATCTCAATAGATGCAGAGAAAGCCTTTGACAAAATTCAACACTCATTTATGATTAAAACTCTCCAAAAAGCAGGAATAGAAGGAACATACCTCAACATAATAAAAGCTATATATGACAAACCCACAGCAAGCATCACCCTCAATGGTGAAAAATTGAAGGCATTTCCCCTGAAATCAGGAACAAGACAAGGGTGCCCACTCTCACCACTACTATTCAACATAGTGTTGGAAGTTCTGGCCACAGCAATCAGAGCAGAAAAAGAAGTGTTGCAACTTTTAACAGTCTCTCCTAATTGCTTTCAACCTTATCCTCTGAGTTTTTATTACACTTATTACTGATAACCCCACTTACTATTTGGCTTATTTTTCCTTCTGTTTTTTTTCTTTGGAAAGAAAAAAATATGTGTATGTGTTTTCTATTCAGGTAGATGGTAATTTCTGAAGGGTAGGGGCTCTGATGAGTGTGTCTTCATTTTCCTCAAACCTAGAACAAACTCTCCAGCAAATAGCTGATCTGCAGACACTGATGCCCCTGATACTTACACATCCTTCTAAAGCATGTGCAGACGCTGTTGAGAGCAAGTGTCAATTTTCAGATGAAAAATAAAATTTTCCATAATGGTGAATTACCTGTCATTGGGACACTGACTTGGCAATGTCCAATCATGGTGAGGGTTAATGAGGAAGCCCCAGGACAGGAAGACTGAGCTTGGTGACAGAGTGCCAACCACCAGCTGGAGAGGTTTGCGAGATCGTTTTTTACCTACAAAGGGAACAGACAGGTTAACTCTTGTAGCATTTAGCATATTTTCATGATTTGGGTAAAATATACAAAGACAATTTAGTAAGATGATGAAGAATGTGAAAGCATTAAGTTCCTTTTCTTTTTATATACTGCACAAATATTAATAATGCTTTGCCCATGAATTTAAGCAAGAATCAAATGAAATACCCTTTTGAGATTTACATGTATGTGTCTATGCATATAAACTATATCCATTCCTAGTTTTTATTTTCTTGTGGGCCAAGGATGAACATGGAGGTCTTGGCTATTATCAGTGAAATAAACACACACACACATACACATATAGGTATGTATACACTTATTTTTCTTTTACAGACAAGATAAAATGTATGCTTATTTTTTCCCTGAAACTGTGAATTAGTTTCACACTTAGAAACATCTAAGAAAACTTACCATCTAGGTTGAAGGCTATATTCTTTTTTTTTTTTTTTTTTTAACTATTTGGAAGTGTAAAATCTCTTGTCAGAGCATTTCAATGACCTGTCTCTCTTTTTCTTTTACAGTAAGTATTGAAACAGAAAAGGTGCACGCATTCTTAATATTGCTGGAAGAGTAGGAATAATATAGGAAGCAGTTATTCTGACAAGACTAATTGGATTTGGGCAATGCCAAGTGTGATTCTGATAAATCACTCTAGATTCTTTTCAAGTATATGTGAGGGGTATATATTTGCTTTTTCAAAAATATTTGAAATGTTAGGAACAGGAGGACAGTGAAAAGGAGGAGTGCCTGTTACTTCTGTTAGGTTTGAGTTGTATTCATGGTTATTCTGGCAGAAAAGCCCTCTGAGACCAGAATATACATGATCTAGTGGTGGTCAGTTTCTTCACTGTGACATAGATGCATTTTTTTAAAGATATCTTAAATAATTTTCAAGGATGTTTATTATTTAGTTGGTTGCAAACATGCAATTATACTTCTCTATAAATTTTTCCAGTTTACCTGTAATAGTACCTTATCTAACTATGATTCAAAGGGTTCAGGTCTGGCCCCCAAAGAGGGCAGGTTAGAATCTGAGATAATGTGATTCTGATAAGCTGTCTTTTCTATCCCTGAGTTGATTTTCACTCATATAATATAATTGTCTCATTTTATAGATGAAAAATAAGGCCTAGAGTAATTTCAAGGTTGTCCAAGGTCACAATGAGAGCACAGTTAAGACTCAAATCCAGGTCTCCTGAATCGTAATCTAGTTTTCTAGTTTTCTTTTTATTACATCACTAGTTTAGTTCACAATGTAGGAAGGGAATGCCGTTTAGAAAAACTACATTTTTCTTTCCTCAAGGAGTCTAGAGTTTATATGACTAAATTCACTGTTTAGATCTTCAATTTTAATTATTTAATCATTTTTAAATTATGTGGCAGATACAAATATAAAATGAATGGAAGCTAATCCATTACTCATTACATCACTCTTCAATGCAGATTACAAAAACAAAAATTATATCCATTGTCTGAAAGGAAAGGTGGGGTATTATAGCCTGATCAGGATGAAACTATTTCCTGAGTTGGTCATCACATAGTGAAAAATAATCTAAAGAGCCCACAAATGAAGTTATAAACTGCTATTAAGGTATAATCACTCTCTTGACTTTTCTTACTCATTTTTGCATATTTGTTTTATGACCATATTCAGAAAACGTTCAGTGAATATGAAGCCAGAATCCCATAGAACCACACTCATGCTTCCCGACTTTTTGTTAAATATTTTGAAATAGAGTCTTCAAATACTGGAATACTTTTCTTTGCAAGTGTATGGAAAGCTTCTTGGACAATGATCACTAGTAAGTTTTAAGTACTGATTGAAATCTCCTTTGTGCTTTGGGATATTATAAGAGGTCAAGTAAAAGGGTCTGTAGTTCTCAAAATAATTAACCATTTATTGCTTCTCTTAAAAAAAAAAAAAAAAGAAGAAGAAGAAACCAACAGAAGCTTCAAGGGGAGAGGATTGCAGCAATCGGTTTTTGGTGACCAGGCTTGGCTGATCCACTGAGGATACAGAATACATAGCTGCCAAGGGCCCATTTGCTCAGTATCTGCACCTTCCCCCAACACGTCTTATCCCTTTGAGAAAGATCCTTCTTTCTGTGTGGCATCCCGTGTACCGTAAAAGGCAAATATGATTAGGGAATAATTATTTTGAGAACAGTTCACATTAGAACATGAAAAAGAAAAGCACCATGATCAACTCTATCTATAGACTAGGAAGATGTGACCTAAGATATTAAAAGCATATTCACAGCTTTGTTAGTCCTTCCTAATAGCAAGGGCTTGCTTATTTGATCTGAGAAGAAATTTTAGCAGTGAAATTGGGACATCTTCCTTAGTCATATAGAAATATTTCTGCTTTTTTATACACATGGTATCTAGTTGCCTGTTTTACATCTCCCTAGCGCTGGGAAGATGGGTGTCACACTGCTGTTTTATGAAAGAAATCTTGTTTTCTGTGTCTGACTAAATACAAGTGGTTTGGAGGCATAAATAAAATCCAAGTCCCAACTCATTTAACACACATGTAAATGAGTTATGCTTTTGAAATGTCAAGTTTCCTTCAAAAGTTTAGATTTCACATTTTGGCCTAAAAATCTGAAAGACACAAGAGCAGGCTTTAGTTCACACATTGCAACAGAGAGGGAGCCAACAGAAGCTAAATTCTAAATAAGCGCTTCCTCTGGGCCAAGTCTGTCCTCTGTAGCCGTGAACTCATCTCATCCTCGCCCAGATCCTACCATGCAGCAGGACAAAGGCGTAGAGAGGTTCAAGAATTTGCCTCAACCCCCTGCTGTTTGTATGTGGTGGGGTGGATAAGACCCAAGGAGCCTCTCCCAACCAGGCTACACTACTTCCCAAGCAGGGTTTTCTGTTTTCAGCAGACTGCTGGGCATCGTACATCTTCTAACCTACCTTCCTGAGGCATCCCCAAGGCGCGTGGTCTCCATGAGTGGAAAAGAGATGAAAAGGCATGGTTTAAAGTTAACAATAATAATGAATCAACAAAAATACCTGAGCATGACTTCTTTTGACTGGGGGGAGGAGCGGGCCGTACGACGATCAGATATTTAGGCTCGGCATCTGGAAATGGTAACATTATTTATCAGTAAGATTCTTTGTGAACAAGCAGCCTTCATGACAGCACACCCATTCCTGACTCAATGTTCCCCAGTCTTAGTCACTGTAACCACAGAACCGGCGGGTGAGAGCGCTCAGGCATTCGGAAAGTTCATACTTCCTGTGATAGTTCAGGCCATTAAGTTTTTAAAGTGAAAATTAAATCCAGATTTTCAAAACCTCATGGACAGGAACGGGGGAGAAGTCTTAAAAGAATCATGCTAGGGACACAGATTTCATTGCACATTTTTGATAGTCCTTTTCTCTGTAAAGATATATATATATTTTTAATCAGATCATGTCTCATCTGTAATCCTACTCCTTACAGAGGATCAGAATGGTGCTTCAAAATCAGAGAAGGAAAATCATACTTGAACAGGACACATGAGTCTCAACTGTTGAAGGATCTGAAACTGCTCATTTCCTGGGTATCTGAATATTCTCCATAATATCCTATTTTTTTAATCCTGTTTGCATAATTTTTCAACCTGTTATCACATCCAATCATTTTCATGAAAAATTTTAAAACAAAGTCACAATTTAAGTTGGTGCAATTTCCACATAAATATATTGATGGAAAATAGAGAATCTCTTTAAAATATTTAGGTTTTGTTGCAGGAAATTTGTGGGCTGGTATCTTGATAAGTTTAGGTTACACGGGTGTATTTGTTGAAATGTATTGAACAGTAACAAAAGGGTCCTACCAGATAGTACAGGGAACTATATTCAATATCCTATGATAAACCATAATGGAAAAGAATATGAAAAAGAATATACATGTATAACTGAAAAAGAATATATATGAATATATATGTATATGTAGGTCACTTTGCTATACAGCAGAAATTAAAC
This sequence comes from Cervus elaphus, assembly GCF_910594005.1. Classification (NCBI taxonomy): domain Eukaryota; kingdom Metazoa; phylum Chordata; class Mammalia; order Artiodactyla; family Cervidae; genus Cervus; species Cervus elaphus. The sequence goes on from NC_057845.1 coordinate 44,245,409, forward strand.
ACAACTGTGAATCAACTGCATTTGAACAATTTTTTTTTAAACACTGAAAAATGTGGACAGTAAAAAAAATTTAAAAATTTAGGTTTGAGGTAAAATGATATTTAGACAATAAATAAGTGCTAACTCAATCAAGGGCTGAAAATTTATCAAATAATTTTTTAAATTAATGTTTCCAAGATGAATGGTTGGTTTATCCAGTGTATACATAAGCCAAATACACTTCAGGCATTGAAAAAACAGCATTTTATAAGCAGCTCTATTGGATTAATTGATTGATTGATGGGTATTATCTACAATAGTTCTTCAGTAACTTTGGATCCTGGAACTCATTCTACACTGAACTTCATCTGGATGCTATCGTCAATCACAGTTCACTCCTGCTTGCTCAGACAGAGCTCACATCTTGGTTTGTTTTCATTCAAATATCTCCTCTCCATGTGTTTGGAACAGAGGCCTTCTCTGCCCAAGGCTTTACAGGGCTGACCTCATTTTCAGCCAGAGACAACCTGGCATTCAATCACGTTCAATAACTCAAGCCTTTGTCTTTTTCCTGGACACCTCACACGGCTCCATTTGCTATAACCTGCTGCGGTAATTACCACTGCAAATAGGTTAACCAGATAACCTCTTGAACTGACCTCAGAGTTTTGCTCATTGATCACATTGGTGCCTAAAGACTGCAACACAGATAAACGAGCATTCACAGATGAAGCAGGGTTTCAGAGTCTCATGTGTTTCAAAGAATAGCTTGCTTAGTGGAACTTATATAAAGAAAGCTCAACCTAAGTCAAGGTTTCTAGTAGGAATGTAATAACCATTTCCTAATTTTTATTTGTGACATACAACAATGTAAGTGGTCTTCCCAGGCCCACTAGTGGTAAAGAACCCACCTGCCAATGCAGGAGACATAAGAGATGGGGGTTTGATCCCTGGGTCAGGAAGATCCCCTGGAGGAGGGCATGGCAACCTACTCCAGTATTCTTGCCTGGAGAAACCCATGAACAGAGGAGCCTGGCGGGCTATGGTCCATGGTGCACAATATGAGTATTAAGAAACTACTGAGTATTGAGTACTTTCTATGTGCTGTTATATTCATAATTTAATCACTCCTCATTTGTAATCATGCTAACTATTAGCATTGCCATGCTAATTGGCAATGCTAACTGAACAAGTACCATTCTCATCCCAGTTTGTAGATGAGGTCACTGGGGCTGGGTCAGCCTCATGGGCAACATGTACAGTCACATAGGGAACCAAGCTCAGAAGGGTCCCATGCTTGGTTTAATATCCTGCTTTCACCCTCTTAAAATCCTTAGTACTTTTATCTTTGAATTCATCTTTTGTAAGTTGTCCAATGGGATAATGGAGCATGAGCAGGGACGACAGAAACAATAACACCTGTCTGCACTTCTTTCTATCCACATAGAGCATTCTAGGTGACCATTAGCATTCCAAAGGGCCCATGACATGTGGGAGTTCATTGAAAGTCAAAGGCCAAATAAGGTGAGCGTATTACATCTACGACTCAGTAAGGGACTGTGGAAGGGACACTCACATCCTTGTGAGGCTACACTGTCCATCTGAACCAGAACTTGCTTCAAGTGCAGAAAGAAGGAAACAACATTTTAAAAAACAAAAATGACCAAAGAATCCTATCATGTGCTCACTTATTCATGTTCCTTCCCTGTATTAACCAGCCACTGACAATGAAAGTTAGAACACAGAGGGAAAGAGAAAGCTAGAGAAACCTCTGCTTCCTCTTCTTCTCAGTTCTTCACTCAGCAGTAAGTGGAAGGCAGAGAGTATTAGTAAAATGTGCATGTATCAAAAGTTGAGCTCTGTGCCTCTCCACTAGTGTGGCAAGAATAAAGTACACATGCATGTAGGAACTGCAAAATACATACTGTGTTGCTTCAGTGATTCTGCTTAGGAGCTAAAGGTTCTCACATGCATGCATGCTAGGTCACGTCAGTCGTGTCTGACTCTTTGCGACTCCATGGACTATAGTCTGCCAGGTGCCTCTGTCCATGGGATTCTCCAGGCAAGAATATTGGAGTGGGTTGCCATGCCCTCCTCCAGGGCACCTTCCTGACCCAGGACTTGAACTTGGGTCTCTTATGACTTTTGCATTGGCAGACAGGTTCCTTACCACTAACGCCACCTGGGAAGCCTAAATGCTCTTATATCTGCCTTTAAAACTAGCTTTGCATTATTTAAAGAAAGGCTAATAATTTAAACTCTTAATTTTTCTTGATTTAAATGACCTGCAGTAGCAAATAAAATAGCACCATAACAAGTGGAGAGAGAAACTGTGGAAGGAAGGAAAAAAACTTTATATTTTAGTACCTTTAATGATATTTTTTTCTGACTTTTGAACCATGGACCCTGTGTTTTTATTTTGTACTTGGCCCTGCAAATTATGTAGCTCCCTTGATCTTGTCCACAAAATGTCCTTTTAATAAGTCTCTGAACTCACTTCTAGGGGAAAAAAGCTAAATCCCATTTTTCTTAAATTGTTCTCAATGTGGCAGAGTCTGTTACAGTTAGCCTTTAATTTCCTTCCTTGATACATGTTAATTCAACTATGCCTTGGTCGTTTTAAAAAAAGACCTGAAATACTAGAAAAACAACATGCAGAGAAGCCATACGGTTACATGAGCAATTTAAAAGTGATTTTGGTTATGATCACAGTCGTTCTGCACACAGCATAGCCTGTCACAGCCAATTACAAATTGGAACAGATGTTGGGACTTGGGTGCATAGGCTGGCTCTCGCTGCTCGTAAGAAACTTCCAAATCCATGTATTTCAGCAGTCTTTGCACTCAGTTGGGAACACAGACATGGAAAAACAGAACAACTGGAAAACAAGATTTCTATTTCTGTTCTGTCCTATGAAGTTCTTTATGGATCTGCAGCAGTCTGGAAATACATACTCTGTACCCTGATCAGAAATGCTGGCAACACATGCCCCAAATCAACTACTTCCTTATTTAGAGAATACACATTATTAAGAAATTTTAATTTGTATAGAATGCAGTTAACTTGACAAACTTCCCATTCCTGATGATTTTTAAGCCTATACCATGCTGCAGACTAATTAAACCTAATTTGCTTCATATTTTGAATGCCTTGTGGTAGAGGATAAGGACAGCTTCCTGTTTAAGGAAATCTATTATTGAAATCTTTTATAAAGTCCTAGATTTTTTGGTAATGCAAATACCCCTTTCATAATCACTCTACTTAAAACATCCTAATTCTCACATGTTTATTTAGGGATATCTGCACTGCAAGCCACACTGCTTTAGAATGCTGTTGTAGTGACTTTTTGCCTGCCATGCAAGTTTCCACAAAAGAAACATAAAATAAACCAGAATGATCCTAAAGGTAACAGACCTGAACAAAATAGTGTATTTACCCCTGCCTTTTTTTTGGGGGGGGGGGTAAACAATTCAGTTTTGTGACAAACTAAATTTTTGAGCATAACAGCATGGACCTTGGCGCCTGCAATCAAATCCTGCTCAGCTAGTTGCTAGCACAAGGAAAAATATTTAACATCAGTGCACCCAGTTCATCATGTGCAAAATGGGAAAAATCATAATACCTGGGCTCATAGGGTTTTTAATTATGTTTATGCACACAAAGTCCTAATTTAATGTTAGCTATTATGATGATGGTGGGCTTTCCAGGTGGCTCAGTGGCAAAGAATCTGCCTGCCAATGCAAGAGACACAGGTTCGACCCCTGGTCTGGGACGATCCCCTGGAGAAGGAAATGGCAACCACTCCAGTATTCTTGCCTGGAAAATTCCATGGTCAGAGAAGCCTGGCGTGCTATAGTCGATGGGGTCACAAAAGAGTCAGACACGACTTAGCGACTAAACAAAAACAAATCATGATGATGATTTCTTAAAAGGTGAATTTTGTGTCCAAAGAGTCCTGAGAACATATTTTAAAAGGAAGAAGTTCAAACCTAATTTTTTAAAACCAGTAAAAAATTTAAAATGCAAAAATTTCACAAAAAATAAAACTACACACTATCCTGGCAAAGATTCTCTTGCTCGATCAGACTCTAATCAGGCTCTTGTGAGCTCTTGCTCTACTAGGCTCTGACTTTTGGGCTTCTATGTTCATTTCTACATTGTCCGATTTGAGCAGGAATCCTGAAAAGGTGTAGCCAGAATGCCCCATTTTCCATGGTTGATCACACTTGGTATCCAAATTCCTCATCCTCCACCATCTTACAGATGATAGCTGGTCACCCTGGCCTCCCTTCATCAAGAACCCTGGTAGGTCAATTGAGCCAGAATCCTTCCTGACTGCTCATGTTTCCTTCGATTAACTTTCCATCCATTTCCTCCCACTCTGCTTAGTAGCTAGAATGTGTACATGCTAAGTTACTTCACTTGTGTCTGACTCTTTGTGATCCCATAGACTGTAGCCCGCCAGGTTCCCTCTGTCCCTGGGATTTTTCAGGCCATAATACTGGAGTGAATTGCCATGCCCTCCTCCAGGGGATCTTCCTGGCCCAGGGATCGAATCCAGGTCTCTTTACATCTCCTTCATTGGCAGGCAGGTTCTTTACCACTAGTCCCACCTGGGAAGCTCCGTAGTTAGAATTCCTACGCTGCCCTTGTTATATCTGGCGTTAAGTCCAACCTCTCCCCCTCACTACAAGACTCCACTGCGGTGGTCCCTACACCTATCATGAGGGCCCCCTCCCCTGTCAATAAAGTCTTCCTTAACATCTTTAACAAGCGTCACTGAATAGTTTTTCTTTAACAATACTTGCTCACAAATATCAATGCAAAAAAATCCTATAAAATATGTTGACAAGCTGAAGCTGGCAGCATAGAATACAATAATACATTACAGCCAAGTGTAGTTTATTCCAGGACTGTAATATAAAGAGAAAAAAAGCATCAATTTCCACAACTGTTGAAAACACATCTGACAAAATTTGACATCAATTCTTGATTAATATGGATTCAATGGAATACCTCTTCAATATGATAAATTATAATAAAATATCTGAACCACATTTTTTAAAAATACACAGGACCCTAAACATACATTTCTGTTGATTAACTCTCCTGAACCTTATCAGAACATTCAACCCTCATTATTGTCCCTTTTATTACAAAATATTTTTAAGTATTGCACCATGATTTTATTTTTATAACCTGCTTCAGTATTTTTACTGAGTACCTGAGACATGGATTAGTAAGTAAACAAAGAATGATGTAACCAACTATATTTCATGTTCTTTTACTCCAGTGATGCAGGAATATACAAAATGAGTCAGTGGATTAGAAGGATTACTGGCATATTTACACCTAAAACCAACCTTACGAGAATTGTGAGTTAGAACAAACTTGCCCATGAAGACCCCAGACACAAACTTCTATGTCTATGTCTCGCTTCAAGCTGTCTTTAGGGAATATGCTTGTCCTCATCTTATTTTCGTTTGTTCTTAGAGAGGATCACAAAGCAACTATTTACAACTTAGCATGAGTGAATCCATATTAACACAGTACCCCCACTCATGACCTGTTCTGTTTTAATTACATAAAAGACACATGTATGTCCTCTACTAAATATACACAGGGCGTCAACAACCAGTGGGGGGAATCTTTCAGCCCAGTGCCCTTCCTAACTCCTTTCCTCTGTCCCCGAAATCATAAGGCACAGAGAGCCACCTTCTCTCTAAGCTAGTGGCAGCTGGCTGGCAAGCCTCCTGTGAGCGTCCTGATCCGTGGAGGGCAAGCAAGCTTTACTTTGGCAGGAGAGGACCAGGTCCCTGCTGCTGTCACTACTGTGCCTTAAAGATCTGGGCCCCTTTGGACCCACTCAGGGAAGGTAGACATCATCTCAGGCATTCTTCAAGGCCCAGAGAGAAGTTTCAAGATCAAAATGAATTCCCAACTCTGAGGCTGTTAGAGACAGTCCATAAATACCTTTTGTCAGTAACTAAATTTTTTGATTCGCAAATCGAAGAAAGGCAGGTTGTTTCTAATGGGATTTGGAGGTGTGAAAAGAACACTAAGGCTTAATCCTCATCTCATCCCCAGAGATGGGGAGAGACAACTTCCCCTGCACCCCCAGTGGAGGCTGAAATCTTCTCTTGCTCCCCTGAGGGAGATGGAGTCTTAGGAATGCTTCTGCATGGAGAATGAGACCCTTGAGCTGCTGCCCTGGAAACCCACCAAGGAGTATCCGAGGCACCGAGCCAGAGGCCTGTTCCCAGAGGGGTCTGCTCGGAGCAGCTGTGCCTGCCCATGTGGGGGTTTTGCCTAGCAGACGCCTGATATGTCAGTGGGAGAGCAGCCCCAGCAGGACTTCCTACAGGCGAGGTGGCCAGGAACGGAATGAAGCCACGTGGCATGTGAACGATAGATGGGCCACCAGAGATGTACCCTCTCCTTGAGATTCTGAAAACTGTGGGGGCAGCAGTAGAGTCCTGAGGAAAATAGATTCCATTTCTTCCTAATCTAGCAAGTGGGAGTTGACTGGTTTAAATTTGATCTGGAGACGTAACATCAACATAGTCGTGTCTGAACCCCAAATGGCAATTTGACCATATTCAATATGCAACAGTTTTTGCAGGCATATTAAAAGTTCAGAACACCATATTTCATTCGTTCTAAGACATAATCCTCTCCTCCACTCCTCTGCTTTGAAAATCTCTCAAATGCATTTTCCAGTCAGTGGCATGGGACATTGACCAGGAACAGTTGGGTCCTTGCAGTCACTGCCTGACACATTCCAGGAAAGTCAAGAAAGTGACAGCTTCCAAAATGGCAAAGAGGGTCAGTAATTCATAAGGAAAGTCAGGGGAGCAGTGATCACAAAACACAGTCTTATCACTATTGATGCTGGCATGCAGTCGTGTAGTGGAAAAACAAGGCTACAGATAACTCTTGAGTTGAAGGGTGAGGCGAAGAGTTGGACTACCAAGGTGAAGACATTTAGAAGGAATTTAACTTTTCTCTTGCTTATTTTCCTTTCTTTTTTAAATTAACAGATCTTTCTCCCCCAAGACCCAGTCTAAACATGAGAAAAAACATTAGACAAAACTAAATTGAAAGATATTCTACAAAACACCTAACCACAACTCCTTCAAAAAATTAAGGTCATCAAAACCAAGGAAAGCCTGGGAGACTGAGCCTATGAGAGACACAACTAGATGGTAGTGTGATATCCTGCATAGGACCTTGGAACGGAGCAAGATCATTGGTTAAAACAAAGGAGATCAGATCATGTGCGGACTTAACACTAATAATGTATCAATATTGGGTGATAAGTTGTGACAAATGCATCATGCTAATACAATATGTGAAGTATAGGAGAAATTGGATATCAAGTACACAGAAATTCTATTACATTTGTAACTTTTCTTAAATTTAAAGCTATTTTAACAAAGAATTTATTAAAAAAACAAAATCATCTCTTTTTACAAAAAGTAAATCATGTAACATTTATGTATCCTGGGTAAAAGGAAGCTCCTTCATAAGCCTCAAGGGATGCAAAAGCAGTGTCATGAATCAGCAGCTTCATTCTTTACTAAATTTATATAAAATAGTGCTATCATTTATGTTTAAAAGTAATTTAGAATTTGATGAAATAAAGTAACTATTTTATTAGAAATCAATGTGGCACATCCTAAGACTCATTTTAAGAATAACATCACCCACAAAACCTGGGGGAAAAAAATCTACAGTCATGGAACTCTCCATAAAGAAATATTATCAGTTTTTCTCCACATCTGCAAGCGTCCACATGCCACACTTAGCTGTAATCTGACCTGGGTGGGTACAACCCAAATTTAAGTATTCCCTTTAGCTTTTAACATTTGGCAGACAACTCCCATGCCTTCTTTCATCAACACTGAGTAATGTCTATTTGAAAATGCCCTTGAAAAGCCTCCCTGTGTTTTAAGTTCAGGCAGAGCGTTCCACTCAAGCACTAGGCAGATCTGAAACAAAGCAATCTTAAGTGTGCTCATGCTGGGAGGAGGCAAACTGGGCTTCAGGGTGGCCCTGGCACTGAATTTCTGTCTGAAGCAACTTAACATGGTGTCTTCTTGGGCACACACTAAATCACAGCTTTGTAAAGCCTCATGGAAACCAGAAATCCACATAGAAGACAGTAGTTATAAGTAATGTCAGTACTGCTATGCCTACTGAGTTTAGCTATTTTTAATAAATCACTAAGGAGATTACTAGCACCTTGCCCTTGTGTGTGTTAGTTGCTCAGTTGTGTCCGACTCTCTGGGACCCCATGGACTGTAGCCCACCAGGCTCCTCTGTCCATGGGATTTCCCAGGCAAGAATACTGGAGTGGGTTGCCATTCCCTTCTCCAGGGGATCTTCTCAACCCAGGAATTGAACCTGTGTCTCTTGCACTGCAGGCAGATTCTTTACTCTCTGAGCCACCAGAGAAGCCCATAAAAATGAACATCTATAGAAATATGAACCATCACAGTAGAAGTCATCCATCTTTTAGAGTATTTCTAAGTCTCTGTTAAGAGTCAGACATGACAGCGACTAAACCATCATGGCCACAAAGCCTCTGTAAGAAGACGTGGGCTGAGGATCACATGGAATCTGGCCCAGACTCAGTTTATACTTTGTTCATTTCTGTACCTGGAAACAGCAATTGCACAGCAAATATTTTCTGAGCAAATGAATGAATCTATTTCTCTATCCCTTTATTGCCTGGGGCTAGAGTAAAGATGGAAGTCTCTGCTTTGGGGGAAGAAAGGAAAAGCAATTATAAGTCTGGGGAATAGCTATCAGCAAAAGCAAATCATCTTTTGAAAAGCTGGTAAACTTCAAGTGCCGAATTTGTCTTTGATGAACCTATCTGTAGAACTGACCTTTTTCCTCTGAAGTTCTTTGCTATAAAAAGCAGATGGTTTTGTGTGTAATAATAATCCTTATCTTTCTTTCACCTGAAAAACAATCTAAGCCAAATTTTAAAGCAAATTCTACTAATAACCGTTCAGTCATTATTCCTGTTAAATGTTGGGAATCAGTTGGAAAATGAACCACTACCCATTTTGACAAAACATTCTGCTATGCCTTGGGGCTCCAAGGCAGCTCTGGCTTCTTTTGACCCTGAAGAGGCAATCTGAGGACCTCGGCACCCAAGCAGGGGGCTCAATGGTGATGGTTAAATGGTCCAAAAAGGCTCAGCCACTCTGGACCACAGAGCAACTGCCAAGGCAAAACAGCTAGGAACATCCACCACTCATTGGATTCTATAATGTTCAGTCAAAGACGACAGAAGGGAGCTGGCAGCTCCTGTCGATATGTGTGTTACAAGAGGAGTTATTCAGGAATGATAGCATCAGTAAGCAGCAGCCCCTCATCCCTCTGCTGCAGAGTGAAGCCTCTAAATAAGAGAGGAGCTCAGCTTTAATGGGAAGAGAGGACGTGGAGAAGGAGTAGGTGGGAGGAAGAGGTTTGAGGGAGAAAGAGAGCTTTTCCTAAACGCTGAAATGTGGACCCCAAAGGCTCCGCCACGCTCCTTCACCCTTCAGTTTTTTCTCTGGATGTAAAGATGCACCCTTTTTCCAAACAGAGGAGGATTTCAAAGACACACTTCAACGTGGAAGACATTCCTGGAAACTTTTTCTGAGAGTTTTCCTATGAGTTTGGGGATGTGAAGCTATTGATAATACACACTTTGCCCAGGGTTGACTGTACACTTTATGGCCCCATTCAATGCAAAATCAAAAGGTGGGACTCCCTGTTAAAGACATTAAGCACACCGAAATATAAAACATTTCCTTTCTTTCATAGACTCTGCCTCGACCAGTCATGGTATTTATTGGTTATTTAATGTTGCTCTGCAAAGGAGTGCAGACCCTGACCTCCCCTAACTGCCTGGGATCCTTTCCAACCAGAGGCAGCCTTGGCATCAGAGCACCTTACTGCCCCCACCCCTCAGCCCCCAGGGCAAGAGAGCCAATCTCCCTTTCCTGAAGGGCTGCCATTGGAATCCACAGGCCCCAGGGGACTGTGACCTCAGCCCTGGGGCAGACCATGCACCCGAATGGGGGTGGGAAAGAAGCTGACGGAAGTGAAAGCACCCACTGATGCGCTGTGGCACTTGCCAGGCAGGACTGTAGCTAGCCCGTCCTGCCAGATGTCACCAGGAGAGGGTGTCCCCCAGGCCCCACATCCACACCCAAGTGCCCGAAGAAGGAGGAGGCAGCGGTAGTTGCTAAGTGGAGCTGGGAAGAGGCAGGGCTGCAGGCGGACCAGGCAGCTGAGAACCAAATTAGGGGAGGGAGTGGGAGGCCAAGAGACGAGCCCAGGCACCAAGCCCTCAGCATACATTCCACTGTCCCATCCCACCCGACTGACAAAATAAGACGAAAGGTAAACCTACTAAAATTTCCATGACAGCAAAGCGCTAAACTTTAATGCAGGGCTCTCTGAGTCCACTGATCACATGGCCGGAAAGCCAGGTCTCCCCTCCCCCTCCGTCCCCAGTTCCCACCACAGCCTGGACGGACCAGGCAGTCCTGCACTCCCTGTTATCACAGCTTTCAGCCTGGAGCTGCTCATTCAGCCCCGGTCCCAGGCTAACCCTGCCTCACTTGCAAGCAAGCTCTGACAAATTCTCGCCCTGACCCTGGAAACAAATACGTAAACCATTTCTCGTACCATTTGCCTCCGCAGCCAGCACGCATCCTTTCCCAGTTTAGAGACCTGTTAGACATTAACGTTGCTGACTTCATCGCCCACAGTTTTTTCCTTGCCTGTGCTTTATAGGTGCACCCCACAGAGAAATTTAGTGTAGGGTGTTGTCTATGAACTCATTTAACGTTTGGCAAGGACTTGCCCTTGATGGAGAGCCTGCACACACGCACACACACATTTTCCAGTGAATTCATCACTTTGCTAAAATCATCTCTACAGGAAATATGACTGAATAATCACAACTTTACTTGGATATTGTCCTTTCAAGTAACAAAGCTCGGTCGCATTCACTATCAGATGGAAGCCAGGGCCATCAAACCAGCAAGATGTCTTTCTTTTCAAATGCTCTAGTCTGCATCATCATGTGGGGGGTGAGGGGTCAGAAATAATTCCCAGGAGATGAGTTTGTACCTAGAGTTCAAGGTCACAGAATACTTAAATGCCGTGGGGGAAGGCAGTATGGCATGGTAGTCAAATGCAGGGGCTCTGGAGCCAGCCTGCCACATGTAGCTTTCTTCACTTCTCAGGGATTTACTCTTCAATGGGAAGAAGAGGATGCTAATAGTACCAGCGTCAAGGGCCTGCCGTGAGGAGTCAATGACCCTTTCTGTAAAGCCCTTGGCCCAACACGTTGTAGCTCCCCAACGATATCAAAGTATAAGCTCATGGGTTGGTGAAAACTTCCAATCCAGCATTTGGTGGGCAGCTACTGTGCACTCAACCTGATAAATGAAATGAATGCCAGCCTGGGGGAATATCTTCTTCTTGAGGAGTATCCCCAGTGGTAGAGAAAAGGCTAAACTATTAGCTTGAAATCAGGCGATGAAAGACTGGGGGATGATGCTATGAGTTCAAGGCTTTCACCCACATGTGTATTACGCTATAACTTTTCAACTAAACTGGGACACTTTTGAAAGAAATGGGAGCACTATTAATAATTAAGCCACAACAGCAGATGTAAGCCATAACCTAGTCTGAGAAATAGGGTAGAGTCAACACTGTAAGCCAGTTGAATAATTTCTTTTTTCTCCTAGAGATTTCCACCCTAGGCAAAGAGAGTTTACAGTGTTGACTCGGAGATTTGCCCAGAAAACTCCCAGCAGACTCTGGGCAGTCAGCTGTTACACCCACGGATCTACTGACCCTGATCATGGAGTACATGGGGGATGGTGAGAGTCAGCTCTCACCCTGAGCAATTCACTAGTTAGCTGCTAAAATATGACTAGTGCAAACAAAAGCAAAAAAATGAAAATGGAACAACCTAGACCTGAATGTGACTAAATGCTGGTATTCACAGCATAGCACTCCAGACAAGACAGGTATGTGACAGAGAGTGTTGTGTCCTGGGAAAGTAAAACGTTAAAGAAATAACAGGAGTAGTTAGGAAATTAGGATTTGATGGTAGTCTTTGGTTTTGAGATGGAAATTATAATGGAAAATATGGAAATTTATGAAAAATAAATTATAAAGTTTTAAATATTGTATTGTATTGTATCTAAATATTATCTTGTATCTGTTCCAGGTAACCTGCTAATTTACATTAGCAGCTGTCTTTCTAATTAAATCCACTTCTCATCAACAAACCTTTTGCAATAAATCTGGGACAGTGCATACCTTTGACTCATGCCAAAGGGCCATAAGCTATTTTGCAGAACCCTTCTAGATATAATTAAGAATAAAATAAGTAAAAGTTAGATTTTGGTCTCAGTGCATTATGCAATACATTGGGAAAAAATTGCACTTTATATTGGAATACTGAGTTTCTTTTATTGTATTTCCAAGAAAAGATAAATTTGGAGACAGTTTATCTATTGTTTGGTGAGGCCAGGAAGACCATGGAAACACTGAATCCAATAGAAAAAACAGAACCTTGAAAATATGTTATCTTTATCAAAACAGGTGAAATGGGCATCTATTATCAAACAAGGCTTTTCTGGTATGAATTCGTGGTGAATTATTTCAGTGGTGCCATAAAATTTATTAAGAAATTAGTTCCTACTAGGCCAACCTCTTTAAAAACTTCCCCTTTGAAGCTTACTCAAGTTCTGCTCAATTTTGCACCTTGGAGGAAAATCAAGTGATTCTGAGATTCCTATTGTTTAATGAGAAATCTGGGTTAATCGTGACGATTTAAAGCCAAATACTTCTCAGTGGTAAAAATCATTTCCAGAGAAAGAACCAAATGAGAATTAGATGACATTTTGAAAACAGTTTAAACAAAAGAGAAAAACCCATCTAAATGCGACCCATAGCTATTTCAGATTCCTGGGTCTCTCCCTTTCCTCTCACCCATTCATTCATTCACTGTGTTTCTAAATTACGACAACATTAGATGTGAAAAAGAAATCTGAGGCTTCCAGTGTCCTTACCTCTTCAGAATTTTCTATTTGGGAAGAGTCTGGGACTAGACAAGACTCCCCAGAATAAAAACAAATAGCAGTTTACTAAGAATGACGGTCAAAGAAAATGCTTAGCCTCTAGGATATTCATGGAGAGAGATAAAAACATTGACTTTCTTGGGCAGATATGGCCTTGAGGAGAGTAGAGGGCAGTAGGGCTTCACAGATGGGCAACTCAAAATAAAGATGGTGATGGTGGCGGTGGAATGGGTAGAAAAGAACAAGTTTTGTGGATGTAGCAAATACTTCACAGATTTTAATTCATTTAAATCTTAATGAAGTGAAGTGAAGTCCCTCAGTTGTGTCTGACTCTTTGTGATCCTATGGACTGTAGCCTACCAGGCTTCTCAGTCCATGGGATTTTCCAGGCAGGAGTACTGGAGTGGGGTACCATTGCCTTCTCCAGGGGATCTTCCCGACTCAGGGATCGAACCCGGGTCTCCCGCATTGTAGGCAGACGCTTTACCCTCTGAGCCACCAGGGAAGCTGAAAGCATCTCGTGGCTCCTTCCATGATACAAGACCTTTCTGCTTACTATTTACAGTGTCAGCTGCTCAGCTGTGTCCAACTCCTTGCAACCCCATGGACTGTAGCCTGCCAGGCTCCTCTGTCCATGGGATTCTCCAGGCAAGAATACTGGAGTGGGTTGCCATCTCCTTCTCCAAGGGATCTTCCTGCCCCAGGGATCGAACCCCCATCTCCTGCATTGCAGGCAGATTCTTTACGGTCCGAGCCACCAGGAAAGCCCTTACTGTTTAAAGAACATCCTAAGAAATAAAGGGCATTATAGAAGAAACAAATCAGGTTCTTATGCAGACTTTCCATTGTAGAACAACAGATAAAATTACAGCGCTTCAGAGCTCAGGTTCTCAAACCAGACTTCCTGAGTTCAAACACGGGTACTATTTACCAGCTTTGACGCATTTGGGAGTTGACTTGAAGCTCTTAGAGGTTCCATTTCCTTATGTGTAAAAGGACCCTAATACCACGACCTACTCCTCCTCAACTGTCATATCCCTCATCTGCATTTTGGGACTATCTTGTATTCACTGCTGCTGCTAGACCGTGCTCTCTGCGCAGCTTCTTGCTAATTCCCTAAGATTCTGCCAGAGAAGACAGGAACTGAGCTGGTCTCAATGACAGACAGTGTATCTTTTCCTCCTGTGAGTTTCCCTTGCTCCTTTCACTAGCTATTTTTCAGCTTAAGTCCTTAAATAGTTCCTTCAATAATTTTCAACCTCTAGCTATTTTTCTTCAGTGAATCCACCATCAACTTTCTGGTGGCACTTTCCACAATAAACATTCACTTCTTTTTTGTCATTAGGTAGTATTTATCCTCCCATATAATGAATAGTAGCAATCTCTATTATTTTGTATTTCACCCCACTTCCATAAAAATGAATAGACCACACGTAAATATTTTTATACAGAGAGAAAAAGACAACTGAAGCTCTAAGGGTTGCAATGATGCCAAAAAATTGTACATTTGCTCTTGCTTTCTATACAGATGTAAAAATTAAGGGTAAAACTTGTGAGGGGTGTTAATATCTACAGGAATATAAATTACACTTATAAACATATAATTGATATTCACATCTGAACCACTGTAAATAAATTTTATTCAAAAATTTAAACAAAAATTTCCCCAGTGAAACAAAAGCAAGAAAGAAATATCAAAATAAGGAACTGCTGATTAAATTTTGACCTGAACTTAAGATAAAACTACCATCAGTTAAAGTAAATGAAACAGGGTTAGGCTCTTAATTTGATCTATATTTAGTAAGATGGGTCAAAATTCTTTCCACTTTCCTGCTTAAAATTGCTTTCTTAGAGTAAGACAGGTTAAAAAATTGAAATCTTGGAATACCAAACCCTTTCAACTGTATCTTGTGAGGATTCACCTTCTCCTTAAGAGGCCACAGCTGTGAGACTCTTGAGAGTTACCTAAGGACTCTATTCAAAGTCACTGAATAGAACTGCCCCCAGTAATGACTAAAAGATGACCTGACTATGGAAGACAGTCCTGTGCTCTCCAAGGGCTGTGTATCACAGTCTTAGATTTTGCTGCCTATTGTGTTTCTTAATCTGTTTGGGGATTTATCCCTTCCAAGGAAACTCTTAGTTGCAGTTAAACAGATGAGTATGGTTACTTCTTTAAAGTCACTGACAGTCTGCTAAAGCAATCTACCCCAGAGATCTTACACAAAGCTCAGAAAGGTTAGGTAGATTATCCAAGACCACTCAATTTGTTATAACAGCAACTGACAATTATAAACAATTATAAAACATACCTCCTCTTTATGTTAGTCTTACTTAAATAATTTATAGTCTTCACAACAATTCTGAAGTATTCATAACGTATTTTATAGATGAAAAAAATGGACTGACTGAGACAAGTTAAGTGGCTTACCCAGAGCTACTCCATCGTAAGTAACTGGGTTGAGTTTGGACTCAGAACTGTCTCACTGAAAACATACATATTCTTTCTCCACATCATGCTGCTTCTCCAGGCAGAGGAGGATCTTTTCTTAAATGCAGATGTTAGCATTTTGGTGCAGGCTGCTTCCAAGGCAGAGCATCTCAGCGCATCCTCCCTGGCGTACGAACCACTCTGAGGGGCTACAGGCAAGACTGCTTGTCTGAGCATGAAAAACCCGTTCTCTTTAGGGCAGTTAACGTAAGGGTTAGCAGCTGTGAGAATAGGGGGCGGTGAAGAAATTTTCCCTCAAATCCCTTTGGAGTCCTAACACCTAGTTGAAAGAAATCCTTTAATCAGAATTCCTAGTAGTGATAAATATGTGTTTTTTTTTCCAATTTAAGATTTTTATTTTTTGCAGCAAGGATACTAAAATAGCTCCTTAACCTGCTCTACAAGATTGATGGAATGTAACTTTTTCCTTGCCAGGTGACACTGATTAACATATTTTCAGAGGTCAAGAGAACACCATAAAGTATGAGTCTATAAAGATTCAGTGTCAAAAAATTCTCATTTTTACATTTTTGGACATTTGCAAAATTACCAACAGCTGAACACAAAAGTAACAAAGCGAAAACTGGATATGTAAGCCAGAATGAGAGCATTGATGATGTGGGAAAAAAGGATATGGGAACCTCAGATCTATTATATGAGAATCATGTTTTATCACATCACTGCAAGACTCAAAGCCAGTAATAGTTATTAATATTCATCTGGGAAAATACTCCTTTTTCTTCTGCTCCGATTAGTCTACAAAAATCTTAGAAGATTCTACAAAAGTAAAAGTTTTACAGAAGTTTCATAAATAGCAAAAGGGAATATTTCTTATGTTTTTTAGTTTTACATATAAGACCAGAACATGACTTTTAAAATACCTCTGTCAATACTAGATACATATTAAAATAAAAGTAGAAATGCTTCAAGATGATTATTTAGTCCACATATCATTAAATGTTAACTTTAATATTTCTGAATAATCAACCGTTTCTCATTTCAGTGGTGGGATCTTAAACACTTAAAGTGGAATGGGGCAGACAAAATGGCATGTAATATTTGTTTGAAAACAAAAGTAAGTTACAATGTTTAGGTATAGTTTGGTGCAACTGAAGAAATACTACTATCCTCTTACAGAATAAAGTAAGAAGAGGGGATGTAAGTGGTGCTTTTTTTACACAAAGAAATAAAAATTCTTTCCTCGTCCAACTTGCACCTAAGGGATTTCAACTCATCTCTTTATGATCATGAATTCACTAACACGCCCACAGCACATCTGTCTAAAATAGACTTAATTACTGTTTTACAGATGAGCAGAATTGAGAATGATGATACTCTAAACTGGTAGCAGAAAGGGAATAGAGACACAAGTTTCAAACATACAGTTTGTGCCACAGAGAATAATGGCCCTCCAGGATTGCCCACATCCTCCTCTCCAGAACCTGTGAATATCTTAGGTTACATGATAAAGGAGAATTTGGGTTGCAGGTACAATGAAGAATGTAGACCAATTTAAAATATGGAGAGTAACCTAGATTATCCAGGTGGGCTCAACATAATCATAAGGATCCTTAAATGTGGAAGGAGGCCGGAGAGATCAGAGCAGTGTGGTGTGAGCAATGCTTGACCCAGTGTTGCTGGATTTTTTTTCAATTGTAGTGGATTTAGAATATTATATTAGTTTCAAGTGTACAGCAGAGTAATTCAGTATTTTTAAAGATTATACTCCACTAAAAGTTATTATAAAATAATGGTTATACTTCCGTTGCTGTATAATATATATTTGTTGCTTTTCTATTTTATACATAGTATGTCCTAATTCCTTGCCCCTTCCCCATCCCCTTTCCCTATTGGTAACCACTAATAGGGAACAAATGGCTAGTTTGTTCTCTGTATCTGTGAGTCTGTTTCTGTTTTGTTTATGTATTCATTTGTATCATATTTTTAGATTTAAAGGTAGAAAAGGAAGGTGGGCCCCTCTAGAAACTGCAAAAACAGAAACAGATTTTCCCTTCAGAGCCTCCAGAAGGGAATGCAGCCCTGGCCACAACCTTGACTTTAGCCAAGAGAGACCCACCTTGGGCTTCTCACATACAGAGCTGTGCATGTGCTCTGTCCGACTCTTTGTGGCCCCGTGGACTGTAGCCCACCAGGCTGCTCTGTCCATGGGATTCTCCAGGCAAGAATACTGGAGTGGGGTGCCATGTCCTCCCCCAGGGGATCCTCCCAACCCAGGGATCAAACCCGAGTCTCTTACATCTCCTGCTTTGGCAAGTGGGTTCTTTACCACTAGTGCCACTTGGGAAGCCCAGATGTTCCTTAACTGTCCACAAAATGCGCGAATCCACCATTGACCTGCCACACGGTGCCAGCAACCTCTTCTGCCAACTGCCAGGCTTCAAGGAATTAGCAAAACTTAGGGTGGGAAAAGGCTTCCCTGGTGGCTCAGATGGTAAAGAATCTGCCTGTAATGCAGGAGAGCCAGGTTTGATCCCTGGGTCGAGAAGATCCCCTGGAGAAGGGAATGGTAACCCACTCCAGTATTCTTGCCTGGAGAATTTCATGGACAGAGGAGCCTGGCAGGTTACATCCATGGGGTTGCAAAGAGTTGGACATGACTAACACAACACTACTACTAATAGGATGGGAAAGAATTCATTTGAGAGCTGTAGAAAGAGACAAAAAAATCTCTAAAGAGTTTCCCAAGAGCGCTTCACATCAGAAGTCACTACTCCCAGGTAGATGTACCTTACATAAATGTAAGTTAATTAATTTGTGATGTTTTAAGCCACCCAAGTTTGTGGTAATTTGTTACAGTGGCAGTTGAAAACTAATATTCAGATGCTTAACGATTTTTGAGCCATTAATACAACCATAATAATTTAAAAACGACTATAATCAATTTAAGCAACCAGATAATAACATTTAATTTGGAAATGCAAGTCTGTTTCAAAGTAATAAAAACAGAAGCACACAGATTACTTGGCATAAAGAAAGATGGAAAAGTAAATATCTAAGAAGAATGTTTTTCATCTTCCACCAGCATACTAGAAAAGAAAGAAAATAAACAAAAAGAACATATCAATCTAAAGGATAAATTAAGAGTTTTAAAAATGCTGCCTAGAATAGCCTTCCAGGAGAAGTTTGGGAGTCATTGTGCTTTAAGATCTTTAAGATACACAGTGATGTTTTATATACCTGGATGGCTTAGTTATATACTAGCCTGATGACAAGAGCCTAGACTAGACAGTCTCTCATAGCCTCCTCCAGCCTAAATATTCTACACAGACTTGACTCTGTTCAGATTTCAGTGCCACAAATATTTATTGCCTGTCTACTCAATGTAGGTCATTCTGGTATGAATAACCAAAGAAAAAGACATAAACTTTAACTTTAAAAGTTCACAGTTTAATAGTGAACCAAGGTTAAACAATCAACCATATTTAAAGGACAGTGAGAATAATTGCAAGGGATGGATAGTGATATAATGATTAAAAATCATTAAATATCTTACAAATCAATAAAAATAACCAATGCATTCTTACTGATTATAAAATAAACAACAATACCATTGGTCAACACTGCAGATTTCCAGGCATCAATTTACTACAATGAGAATTTATCTTGTATTTCCTAAACACTGTATAAGGAAAGTTAAAAAGTAAATAAAAGAAAATTCTTCTTTAATATAGAATTTCAATTGAAAAATGCAAAAGGAATGATAGAATTAGATTCTTTCTAAAATGTAAAAATTGCCATTTTACAACCTCTGTATAAAATAATGGATCTGGGCCATGACCATCAATAGATGCTAAAAACCATTAAGTGAAAATTTGATGATGAATTTTATAATGGCAGGGTCAGGCTGAGGTCACCTAAACATAGCAAACAGTATTAACATTACTAAGTATGACACCAGCCATTTATGTACCTCTTTTGTGAGTTGTTAGGAAATAATACCACCTATAAAGTATTCTTTCCTGAAAATGCTTAACCCAAATCTAACAAAGCCTCCAAATCAAAATAGCTTTCATAGGAAATATCAGGATAGAGGAACCAGTTGAAAAATACAGGGAAGCAGCCAGGTAAATACAGATTGTGGACCAGAATATATAATCAAATTTCTTTAGCAAATCAATGACATTTAAAGAGAGAAGGGAGAGAGGACTCTTATATAATAAAGAGACTTATGATATGTAACAGTCAAACCTAACATGTAGACCATATAGGATCCTCATTCAAAAAAGAAACAGCTCAAAGAGGGCATTTTTAAAGATGACCAGAGAAATTTAAATATGGACTAGGCATAAAACAATATAATGGGATTATTGTTATAATAAGATAAAAGTAAGACATTATTAAAAATATTTTTATCTGTTAGAGATGCATACTGAAATGCTTAAAGACTATACAAATATAATATCTAGCTATGCTTTAAAATACCCATATGAGCAAATATAAGGAATACATGGAAAGAGATGAGCAAAAGAGTGACAATATTCAAGTTGCAAGATTATACACAAGAGTCATTATAGGTTTCATTCTTCTCATATGTTTGAATTTTTTCATAACAGAGTTTTAAGAGTTGAAACAAATAAAAGGGTACCTATTCCACTTGACCATCCCTCCTTACTGAATAAACAAAAGCTTGATATATCTGTGCTAGAAATTTTCTTTATAGTTTTCTACATATATTTTTCATTAGCAATCTAACTTCGGTCACTTTAAGATAGGATGCCTTCTGCCTCATAAGGAAAGGATGTTTATTATTAACCATATTTTCAATCCATATAACCAAGGATAAAAATTGTCATAAGTAAAATGTTACTTCTAATGCTCAATAAATAAAGGGATAGTATATCTGTTTCTGTTTGTGTAGGGGTACATGTATAGCTCCCAGCCACTTTTTATATTAATAGTAAAGAGTGCATATGTTGAAGGAATATTTGCAAATTTTCAAATTCCTTATGGTTTATGTGATCAAGGTTAATGTTTCTACATTTGTCAAAGTGCCTAGTTCTCAAATTTTGGGGGATAACAAACTGATGTGTTTGCTTTTAACATGCTTATCTTGTGTAAAATTTAGCCTAGGCATTTATAACTAATAATGTTACTCTCTTGCCTAATTTTAAAGTACAAGAGAGACTTATCTATGAGAACCTCTCTGTGAGAAAGAGCTGTAGGGCAAAACTGATTCATCTTTAACTTTGCTGCATATATGCACAAATATTAGATCTGGTATATAGTAGTTCATGTTAGAGGATTAAACTTCAAAGTTTATGGAAAAGCTATTTAGCAATAAGTGTAGCAATGAGCAAAATACAAACCTAGTCTTAGCCTGTTCAGGAAGACTTTGACAGCATTTTAAGTCAAGGATTCCTTTTTTAAAAAAAAAAGTTATCCTTTAAAATGTTTTATTTGCAAATAATATTTCTGGAGAAGGTTTGACAGTGCTCACATCCTCAAATTACATTTAATGTGATTAAAATATTTTTAAAGATGTAAAATTTTATAACACAAATACAAGCTTTAATCTTTTGTCTGAAATACTCTAAAAAGTTTAATGTAATATTAATGCTTTGTCTTTTAGTTTTAAAGGTAGCTTGTCATGCAGACACACCCAGAAAGCTGAAGTTGATATTTTCTACCAGAAGAAAGTAAAGACACAGCAGGTAGGAAAATTAATCCACATAAACAAGCTATGTTACAGAGATTTAAGCCCAGTTATTTTAACTATTTTTTCCCTATGCAAGTTTAGTTATATGGTCAGGAATTGTAGGTATAATGGCAATGATTATTTCTGCAGTATTATATACTTTTTGATGTAAAGAATTGTGCTATGGGTTACAAGAATTTTGATGTTTTGTATTTATGGCATTTGGTTCAGCTGAGGACGTAGAAAAAAAATGATGCTTCAGGATTCATGTATCATGTAACACGCGTTACCTGTTACCTCTTCTTCCTATGCCTGAAACCCAAAAATCTTACCGACTATGGCCTCAGTGTATTTCCCTTCGGCAGGAAGAGGGAAGTACTGGTTTGGTGACAAGTTACTGCCATATCCCAGGAGAAAACCTTCCAGTTTTACATTAGGACTCGGACGCAGGAACTTCAAGAGGATGGAGTCACTTGTGGTATTGATGTGGACCTTCAGGTTTGGCCTTTTACCTAGAGATGGGAATGAAAATATCAGTGGCTGTTACTTTACCTCCTTAGCATCCCAAGACAAATTTGGAGCAAAGGTTAGTGGCGAGAGGCCAACTTACTGGGAAGCGTGGTATCTAGCTACTAAGGATGACGGCGCACCCACCTAAATAGCTAAAACACAGGTAATTTTGAGACCAAAATAAACAGACAATAACATATAAAGTAGTCTAGAGCACCAAAAGGGCTTCCCTGGTGGCTCAGTTGGTAAAGAATCTGCCTGCAATGCAGGAGACCAGGGTTCAATCCCTGGGTTGGGAAGATTCCCTGGAGGAGGAAATGGCAACCCCCTCCAGTATTCTTGCCTGGAGAATCTTACGGACAGAGGAACCTGACGGGCTACAGTCCATGGGGTCGCAAGAGTCATACATGACTGACTAAACCCCCACCATGAGAATGCCAAGCACTGTCTGGTAAAAAGGATCTGAAATTTCTTATTGGCAAATTGAATTACCACACTTTGAAACCCCCAGCCCCCTCGGTGCCGGTCTCCAGCCATAACCCTGTAGGATTTAGTGATTATTTATAGGGTTGGAAAGCGAGGGAGGTGCATACGTTTAGGTTTAGGAGTAACTGAGATGGTGGATTAGATTTTCTAAAAGGAGCAGGGTAGAGAGAACAGATGATTCCTTCTGTTTGGAGATTGCTGGGTCAGTGAGACAACTACATGGAAATGTCCAACAGTAAGGTGACTAAGCGTTATGCTCAGAAAGGGGGCCCAGATCCATCTGAGGGTCATTAGTTTATAAATGATCACTGGATGAACTTCCCTAGAGAGACTGCAGAGGAAGGAGAGAAACCCTGTGTTTTCACGACAGTATTATTATTATTTTTTAACTATGAAGCAACAGGGACAGACAGTCGTACTAACAAAAAGTCTTGACCAAGCAGTAAGGAAACAACACTGTTTTTTTTTCTTTGGGGCCAGAAGAAGCTAAGTTCAAACCACTTTGGCCACATGCGGACCATGGTGCCTCTGACTGATCACTAACCTGTCCTTGTCTTGTTTCCTGATTTGTAAATTACAGATAATGGATAATGATGTCTACTTGGACAGATTGCTGACAAAGGTTAGTGCAAATGGCACCATCTTAAAGCGGACACATAGTAATAGGTCAATAATCGGTTACTTAATCAGGTCCATCCAACACCCTTTAGCCACAGTTTAGAAGTCCAAAGAAAGGCTTTGTTAGGTTTTTATAAATTCATGTCAAAAGAATTTGGCAACAAAACTCAATCTGAACTGTGATGGAGCCACACAGTCCTTTAATCTCACTGAACAGCCAGGGTAATGTAAAACAACACTGATGCTTTACAGCCATACATTAGTTTCTGCTGTTCCACCATGTGAGTCAGTTATACACAGACATGCCCACTCTTTGTAGATTCCCTCTCCACGTAGGTCACCGCAGAGCATTCGGTAGAGTTCCTTGTGCTATACAGTAGGTTCTCATCCGTTATCTATTTTATACATAGTGGTGTCTATACATCAGTTCCAGTCTCCCAATGCATCCCCCCCTCCCTTTCCCTCTTGGCAACTATACGCTTGTTTTCCACATCCGCGTCTCTGCTTCTGCTTTGCAAATAAGTTCATCTGTACTATCTTTCTAGATTCTAATTGTAGAAATTTTAATCCTATAATTAAATGTGCTTAATTAAAGGGTGCTGATCAAGACCCCACCAAAGAGGTTACTTAATACATGGTCTAGGCACCCTAGTACAATTCCAAAATCCAGAGATTTTTCTGAATTCTAAAGCATGTCTGACTCTGAGAGTTTTAGATAAGAGATTGTGGACCTCAATTATTTTCTTTCATTATTTCCCTGGGATTTTACATTTTTTAAATACTTTACCTATTGGGAAGACTATATTTACTTACCTAATAATTCACAGTCCATTTCTCATTAATCAAAGACTTGTATGTATACCAGTCTGCACTCTAAATACCGTGGATGTCCTGAATCCATCACACTAAATTTACATTAGTCCACTCAAAAATCATCCTGGGCCACCTCAATATAGCCACACAGAAGCCTTCCATCAGGCCTTTGAAGAAATAAAAACAGCCCCATCTTGGAGACCAGGCTGTGGGAACCACTCTTACTTCAGTAGCTGGTACTACTAAATCCAGGCATGTACTTTACCAAAATTTGATAAAATTTCTATAATTCTTGGTTCTCTGATTGCTATTCCTACATTTGCAGCAACACTGAAACCCAGAGATACTGAGTGGCTTATCCAAAATCTGAGGAAGCTTCATCCCCAGCTCACCTCATCCAGTTCTCTTACCACACAAGTGACAGGGTGGCCACACCTCCGTCACTCGGCTGGTTAAGTGCAGGGTCAACACCGCATCTTAAGTTCTCACTAGGCTGGATTTTCTGCTCAGTTTTGCTTTTTATTAAATTTATTTTTAATTGAAGAAAACTTGCTTTATAGTATTATGTTGGTTTCTGCCAAACATCAACATGAATCAGCCATAGGTATACCTATGTCCCCTCCCTCTTGAACCTTCCTCCCAGCTGCCTCCCCATCCCACCCTTCTAGGTTGTTACAGAGCCCCAGTTCGAGTTCCTTGAGTCACACAACAAATTCCCAATGGCTATCTATTTTACATATGGTAACGTATGCTTCCATGCTCTTAATTTTGCTGAGAATTTTGTCCTGACTCAATTGAGTACGGAGTAGCTAATCCCCATACTGTAATGTTCAAATTGATGCTAACTGCTAATGTTTTGTCCTAACTTCACAAGATTTTGATAAGGTGTTATAGATAGATAATCTCACATGTGTAACACAGATTTTGGCCAAGCCAATTTTCCCATTCTTAGTTAAATGCCTAGATGAACTCAACAGTTATCCATCTTGCTCAGTGGAATGGAAAAAATCTAAATCAAGCACATGTTCTGCTACCTTGTAAGGTTATCATGTCTCATGATAAATTAAAAAAAAAAAACAGCTGGCCTGTTTCCAACACCTTGTTTGGGAAGACGTGATTAGGAATCTTTATGTACTTTGGCTGCACTCTTCTTGGGCAGAGAGCCAAGAGTCACGACATCATCACATTAGACCTTTGCTCACAGATGTACCATGTTATTCCTCCCCTTGGGAAGTGGGAAGAATGACTGTCCCAATGAGAAAAAGGAAGGCTGTAAACAGAACTACTAACAAAAGTGGAAATGTTATTGCTTCCTCTGCCCAGCATTTTCATAACTCCAGTCTTTCTCCCTTTTGCTAATAATTCATGTCAATAAATACATCAACATCATGTAACTTTCTAAGTTAATTGGCATTTATCTAACCTACTTTCTCCAAAATTCCAACTCATACTACTCTCTAGAGCTAAACCTCTAAAGCTCCTGAGAAAAAAAGCACACAAATAAGCCTATTCTGAAAACAGCACCACAAACTTCATATTTTGAGATTCTCTTCTCAGTTCCTTATGGGAGTTAGGAACTCAAATCCCTTCATTATCTTGCTACGTATGAATACTCTTTTTAAAAAAAAAAAAATTTTGTTCAAGTATAGTTGATTTACAATGTTGTGTTAGTTTCAAATACACAGCAAAGTGAATCAGTTATCCATATAGATATGTACACTCTTTTTAGATTATTTTTCCATATAGGTCATTACAGTGTATTGAGTAGAATTGAGTAGGTCATTATTATCTGGTTACTTCTCAAAATCTCTCATTTGTCTTTGGCTAGTATAAATCTTCTCATATTCTTCAATGCATACAAGACCCTGGCCCTACAGTACGCTCACATTGTCACCCAGCATGGATTCGCTCAACACCCCATTTTCTTACTCATTTATGACCCCACTGACCCTTTTAGAGCTCAGCAAAATGGTTAAGCAATATTTTGTCCTTTTCATCTGAATAAGTTTTTCAAGTGTCCCTTCAAATGAATGTTTGGACTAGTATTTGAGTTTACATGATTAAAAAAATTCCCCGGTATTTTAGGGTAATTCTCAGTGCATCCTATAATAATTTTTAACCTTTGATAAATTTATCTTCACTCTGGGTAGTTCTGGCTTAAAGGTCTGAAACACTAGTCATGTGATAACTTTTATCTTTCAACAATTAGCACAAAAAGTTCAGGTGAATGATTTAAATAGAGATAATTTTTAAAAAGTACAACATGATACAAGCTTAACTAAGAAAACATTCATAAGTGGCATATATATTGCCCAGGAAAGCCTAGGAATACAGAGAAATGGGAACTGAAAGAACATTTTATTGCATCTTAAATGAGAAACAAAACATATACTAATTAAGAGTGAGATAAAATGAAGCATGTGAGCATTTCAGGAAAGCAATACTAGAATGGCTGGAAAAGAAAAAGACTGCATGTTGGCAAAGTAGAACTTTGGATCTATGACAGCTGTTTCTAATCCTCTACAACACTCTAGGGTATCTCTAAGTATTCCAAATGGGGTTGTGAAATTCT
Source organism: Cervus elaphus (assembly GCF_910594005.1). Lineage (NCBI taxonomy): Eukaryota > Metazoa > Chordata > Mammalia > Artiodactyla > Cervidae > Cervus > Cervus elaphus. Next base: position 44,271,640 of record NC_057845.1, read on the forward strand.
AAAAGAAAAAGAATGCCTTTCAAAACAAAATTAGAATTAATCCCCTTTTAGTTTTTAAAAGAAAATACATGCCCTGTGGCATTAAAAACAGGAAGGTGGTGAAATGAGAAAATCAGAAAAAAGAGCGCTACAAGTTCAAAGAACCCTCTGGATCAACCAGAGGAGACAGGTTGCTATTGCTGTAGGCATAGGTGCTGAGCAGACATTTAATGTTGATCCCGGGATTCTGACTGACCATGGCCAGTTTATGCACATGGACATCACCAGATAGTCAATACCAAAATCAGACTGATATATTCCTTGCAGCCATAGATGGAGCAGCTCTATACAGTCAGCAAAACAAAGACCAGGAGCTGACTGTGGCTCAGATCATGAAATCCTATTGCAAAATTCAGACTTAAATTGAAAAAAGTAGGGAAAACTGCTAGACCATTCGGGTATGACCTAAATCAAATCCCTTACAATTATACAGTGGAAGTGAGAAATAGCTTCAAGGGATTAGATCTCATAGACAGAGTGCCTGAAGAACTATGAACTGAGGTTCCTAACATTGTACAGGAGGCAGTGATCAAGACCATCCCCAAAAGTGGGATTGCTGGGTCATATGGCAGTTCTATTTCCAGTTTTTTAAGAAATCTCCACACTGTTTTCCATAGCGGCTGTCCTAGTTTGCATTCCCACCAACAGTGTAAGAGGGTTCCCTTTTCTCCACACCCTCTCCAGCATTTATTGCTTGTAGACTTTTGGAGAGCAGCCATCCTGACTGGCGTGTAATGGTACCTCATTGTGGTTTTGATTTGCATTTCTCCAATAATGAGTGATGTTGAGCATCTCTTCATGTGTTTGTTAGCCATCTGTATGTCTTCTTTGGAGAAATGTCTGTTTAGTTCTTTGGCCCGTTTTTTGATTGGGTCATTTATTTTTCTGGAATTGAGCTGCAGGAGTTGCTTGTATATTTTTGAGATTAATCCTTTGTCTGTTTCTTCATTTGCTATTATTTTCTCCCAATCTGAGGGCTGTCTTTTCACCTTACTTATAGTTTCCTTTGTTGTGCAAAAGCTTTTAAGTTTCATTAGGTCCCATTTGTTTATTTTTGCTTTTATTTCCAATATTCTGGGAGGTGGGTCATAGAGGATCCTGCTGTGATTTATGTCGGAGAGTGTTTTGCCTATGTTCTCCTCTAGGAGTTTTATAGTTTCTGGTCTTACATTTAGATCTTTAATCCATTTTGAGTTTATTTTTGTGTATGGTGTTAGAAAGTGTTCTAGTTTCATTCTTTTACAAGTGGTTGACCAGTTTTCCCAGCACCACTTGTTAAAGAGGTTGTCTTTTTTCCATTGTATATCCTTGCCTCCTTTGTCAAAGATAAGGTGCCCGTAGGTTCGTGGATTTATCTCTGGGCTTTCTATTCTGTTCCATTGATCTATATTTCTGTCTTTGTGCCATATGACCCAGCAATCCCACTTCTGGGCATACACACAGAGGAAACCAGATCTGAAAGAGACACGTGCACCCCAATGTTCATCGCAGCACTGTTTATAATAGCCAGGACATGGAAGCAACCTAGATGCCCATCAGCAGATGAATGGATAAGGAAGCTGTGGTACATATACACCATGGAATATTACTCAGCCATTAAAAAGAATTCATTTGAATCAGTCCTAATGAGATGGATGAAACTGGAGCCCATTATACAGAGTGAAGTAAGCCAGAAAGATAAAGAACATTACAGCATACTAACACATATATATGGAATTTAGAAAGATGGTAACGATAACCCTATATGCAAAACAGAAAAAGAGACACAGAAATACAGAACAGACTTTTGAACTCTGTGGGAGAATGTGAGGGTGGGATATTTCAAAAGAACAGCATGTATATTATCTATGGTGAAACAGATCACCAGCCCAGGTGGGATGCATGAGACAAGTGCTCGGGCCTGGTGCACTGGGAAGACCCAGAGGAATTGGGTGGAGAGGGAGGTGGGAGGGGGGATCGGGATGGGGAATATGTGTAAATCTATGGCTGATTCATATCAATGTATGACAAAACCCACTGAAATGTTGTGAAGTAATTAGCCTCCAACTAACAAAAAAAAAAAAAAAAAAAAAGACCATCCCCAAGAAAAAGAAATGCAGAAAGGCAAAATGGCTGTCTGAGGAGGCCTTACAAATAGCTGAGAAAAGAAGAGAAGCTAAAGGCAAAGGAGAAAAGGAAAGATATACCCATTTGAATGCAGAGTTCCAAAGAATAGCAAGGAGAGATAAGAAAGCCTTCCTCAGTGGTCAGTGCAAAGAAATAGAGGAGAACAATAGAATGGGAAAGACTACAGATCTCTTCAAGAAAATTAGAGATACCAAGGGAACATTTCATGCAAAGATGAGCACAATAAAGAACAGAAATGGTATGGACCTAACAGAAGCAGAAGATGTTAAGAAGAGGTGGCAAAAATACAGAGAAGAACTTTTCAAAAAAGAACTTCATGACCCAGATAACCACATGGTGTGATTACTCACCTAGAGCCAGACATCCTGGAATGTGAAGTCAAGTGGGCATTAGGAGGCATCACTACAAACAAAGCTAGGGGAGGTGATGGAATTCCAGTTGAGCTATTTTAAATCCTAAAAGATGATGCTATGAAAGTGCGGCATTCAATATGCCAGCAAATCTGGAAAACTCAGCAGTGGCCACAGGACTGGAAAAGATCAGTTTTCATTCCAATCCCAAAGAAAGGCAATGCCAAAGAATATTCAAACTACTGCACAATTTTACTCATCTCACATGCTAGCAAAGTAATGTTCAAAATTCTCCAAGCCAGGCTTTGACAGTATGTGAACGGTGAACTTCCAGATGTTCAAGTTGGATTTAGAAAAGGCAGAGGAACCAGAGATCAAATTGCCAACATCTGTTGGATCATCAAAAAAGCAAGAGAGTTTCAGAAAAACATCTACTTTGCTTTATTAACTACACCAAAGCCTTTGACTGTGTGGATCACAACAAACTGTGGAAAATTCTACAAGAGATGGGAATACCAGGCCACCTGACCTGCCTTCTGAGATATCTGTATGCAGGTCAAGAAGCAACAGTTAGAACTGGACATGGAACAATAGACTGATTCCAAATCACGGTCAAGGCTGTATATAGTCACCCTGTTTATTTAACTTATATGCATATATAACATATATGCAAAATGCCAGGCTGGATGAAGCACAAGCTGAAATCAAGACTGCTGGGAGAAATATCAATAACCTCAGACATGCAGATGACACCACCCTTGTGAGAGAAAGAGAAGAACTAAAGAGCCTCTTGATGAAAGTGGAAGAGGAGAGTGAAAAGTTGGCTTAAAATTCAACATTCAGAAAACTAAGATTATGGCATCCAGTCCCATCACTTCATGGCAAATAGATGGGGAAACAACAGAAACAGTGAGACACTTTATTTTGGGGGGCTCCAAAATCACTGCAGATGGTGACTTCAGCTATGACATTAAAAGACGCTTGCTCTTTGATAAAAAAGCTATGACTAAACTGGACAGCATATTAAAAAGCAGAGTCATTACTTTACCAACAAAGGTCCATATAGTCAAAGCTATGGTTTTGCCAATAGTCGTGTATGGATGTGAGAGTTGGACTATAAAGAAAGAAAGCTGAGTGCCGAAGAATTGATACTTTTGAACTGTGGTGTTGAAGAAGACTCTTGAGAGTCCCTTGGATTGCAAGGAGATCCAGCCAGTCAATTCTACAGGAAATCAGTCCTGAATATTCATTGGAAGGAATGATGCTGAAGCTGAAACTCCAATACTTTGGGCACCTGATGCAAAGAACTGACTCATTGGAAAAGACCCTGATGTTGGGAGGGATCGGGAGCAGGAGGAGAAGGGGACGACAGAGGATGAGATGGTTGGATGGCCTCACCGACGCAATGGACATGAGTTTGAGTAGGCTCCAGTAGCTGGTGATGGACAGGGAAATCTGGCGTGCTGATGTACATGGGGCTTCAAAGAGTTGGATACGACTGAGTGACTAAACTAAACTGTGGCCCGTTTCAATAAAACCCTGTAAAGAAACATAGCCCAAACTTAAAATGCTTAGGTAAGCCAGCTAAAGTACCATGGACATCCAGTCGCTGATCTGTGAGAAAGGAGTTACCATCACAACCTGTTCAGTAGCAGGAATTCTTTCATGTCTAATCTCTCTTCATGTTATCTTAACACTTTCAAAAATATTTTAGAATGTGGTACAAATTGTTTATATGAAGTTGGTCAAGTTGATAAAATCATTTCAAGAGAAAAACTTCAAAATAGGAAAGTTATCTTCTCATCTAAAAAGTATCTATTAGTGTAGTAGCAATAAATGCCACAGCCCCCAGCTCTCAATGTTGTAAAGCATTAAATAACAAGTTTGGGAACAATCAGTTAGAATTTATTTCTGCAAGATATTAAGTAAAAGAATAGCTATAGTAATGATGTCAGTAAAATAATGACTAAATTGTTTCAGGATTAAAAGAATAAGCCATATTTCTTACTCATAGCATGTTCTTTCTTTGCACACATTCTATTGACACTGCCAACCTGTTTACTTGCTTAGTCACTTACTTTGTTGTACAAAGTCAAATTTTCTAATACATCAAAATCCTTAAGTCAATTCTCAGCAGTTCAGATATGACACATAGATTTAAAAAACTGATAAAATGGACTTGGCCAAATTTTAGTTTTGAACTTTAAAAGGACTAACAAGAAAAAGAAAAAGCTAAGTGCAGATTGGCAGAAAATATTTGCAATACATTTACCTAATAAAGGACTTGTATCCAGAATATTTAGAAGAATTCTTTCTACTCAATAAGAAAACAGAGCATTTAAGAATAAATGGCAGAAGGTTTGAATACATCCCTCAGTAAAGGAGATGTATGATAACCAACAAGCACATGAAAAGATAACATCAGGGCTGTCCGATGTTTTCAGAAAGGGGTCAAATAGTAAACATTTTAGGATTTGCAGGCTAGATATTCTCTATTGCAGCTATTCAACTCTATCATTGTACTACTAGAGCACCTATAGATGTTATGGAAACAAATAGACATACTTGTGTTCCAATTAAATTGTATTTGTACAAAAATAGGGAGTTGGCTGGATTTGACCCCTTGGTCATAGTTTACCAACTCCTGGTCAACACCCTTAATCTTCAGGGAAATTCAAGTTAAAACCATGGTGAGATACCATATATGTAAAAATGGCAAAAATGAAGACCGCGATAATAAGTGTTATGCAGAGTTTGGAGCAACTGGAATTGTCTGAGCAACATTCCGAGTGTGAACATTAAATATTTCATACAGTTTCACTGTTTGTGAAAGCTCTTGGTTGGTTACCAAATAACCCATCAATTTCATTCCTAGGTATTTACCAGGAGGAATGAAAATATAAGTTTATGCAAAGACTTGTGTGCAGATATTCAAAGCAACACCAAAATGGAAACAAACCAAATGTCCATCACCTGTTGAATGGATAAACAAGTTATAGCTTATTCATACAATAGGATATGAATGGGCAATAGAATAGCATTTCAAGATGATTGAGTCTCTCTGGCCTACCATTATGTCACTGTAGAGTGAGCCAGATCTTCCTCACCTCTGTAACCACCTTATACAGACTCTCCTGATGGGAGGTCCTTCAAGCATCTTGCCATTTACAGCACTGATGAAAGTACTTTTAATGGTGCTTAATATAATTATCCACCATTCAACAAATGGTACATATATAATATCAGCAAGTCCTTTTCAGGCATTACTGTGTTCCAAGAACTGAAAATTGTAAGTTTCAGATGTATTCAATGTTCTTAGTTAGCTTGCAAGTGAAACATTTCAATGCCTTTATGGTCATGAAATTAAAAGACGCTTACTCCTTGGAAGGAAAGTATGACCAACCTCGACAGCATATTAAGAAGCAGAGACATTACTTTGCCAACAAAAGTCTGTCTAGTCAGGGCTATGGTTTTTCCAGTAGTCATGTATGGATGTGAGAGTTGGACTGTGAAGAAGGCTGAGCGCCGAAGAATTGATGCTTTTGAACTGTGGTGTTGGAGAAGATTCTTGAGAGTCCCTTAGACTGCAAGAAGATCCAACCAGTCCATCCTAAAGCAGGTCAGTCCTGGGTGTTCATTGGAAGGACTGATGCTGAAGCTGAAACTCCAATACTTTGGCCACTTCATGTGAAGAGTTAACTCATTGGAAAAGACCCTGATGCTGGGAGGGATTGGAGGCAGGAGGAGAAGGGGATGACAGAGGATGAGATGACTGGATGGCATCACCGACTCCATGGACATGTGTTTGAGTAAACTCCGGGAGTTGGTGATGGACAGGGAGGCCTGGCATGCTGCGATTCATGGGGTCGCAAAGAGTCGGACATGACTAAGCGACTGAACTGAACTGAATTGAACTGATGGTCAGAGCAGCTAATTAAGGAGCTATCAAGATGTCACATCTCAAGTTTATGTGTTAAACAGGGAAAGTTACTATCTGATAACACATTCAAAAGATTCCCCCCAATTCATAGCTGATGGCATAATTTGTGTTTAATTGAACTACAATGCTAACTTATATAAACCATAATTTTAACATGGGACTTGGTGTTGTAACTCTTTGTGACCCCATGGACTGTGGCCCACCAGGCTCCTCTGTCCATGGAATTCTCCAGGCAAGAATACTGGAGTGGGTAGCCATTCTCTTCTCCAGGGGATCTTCCTAACCCAGGGATCAAACCCAGGTCTCCTGCTTTACAGGTAGACTTTTTACTGTCTGAGTCACTGGGGAAGCACAATAATTGAATATTTGCTTTAATTCTTAGGCAGTGAAAAAGGTATTACATAAAAATGGTGCTCAAATGACTCTATCTATCTTGGTACCATGATCAAAGGAAAGATGTTAGAAGAAGAAAGAAAACCATATGGAATTACGTTAATTTTCCTGTGATAGCCACAAGGTAAAAGGAGTAGCCAAGGCAATTAGTTGTCTTCAGTTGTTTCTGATCTTCCGTAGAAATGAGTGGTCTGTAGTCTATAACCTGGCTTTTTCTTACCAATAACCACAACCATCTGAAAGCCAGTGATCTGACTAGAAATGTTGGCAAGAAAAGCATGGCAACTTCAGTTAAATGTTTTAAGGATAGTGAAGATTAACGTTGCTATTAATCAAATGGACTTCCCAGGTGGTGCAGTGGTAAAGAATCTGATGGCAACGCGGGAGACTCAGGTTCGATCCCTGGGTCAGGAAGATCCCCTTGAGTAGGAAATGGCACTCCACTCCAGAATTCTTGCCTGGAAAATTCCATGCACAGAGGAGCCTGGTGGGCTACAGTCCATGGGGTTGCAAAGAGTCAGATGTGACTGAACACACATACAGTATTTAAATACTATTGGGTACTTTTTTTTTTTTTTCCTCTTTCACATATCAGTATGTATTTAAGTTTCTTTTTTTTTTTTTTTATTTTTTTTTTCCAGTGGGTTTGTCATACATTGATATGAATCAGCCATGGATTTACATGTGTTCCCCATCCCGATCCCCCCTCCTGCCTCCCTCCCCATCCCATCCCTCTGGGTCATCCCAGTGCACCAGCCCTGAGCACTTACTTGTCTCATGCATCCAACCTGTGCTGGTGATCTGTTTCACACTTGATAATATACATGTTTCAATGCTATTCTCTCAGATCATCCCACCCTCGCCTTCTCCCATAGAGTCCAAAAGTCTGTTCTGTACATCTGTGTCTCTTTTTCTGTCTTGCATATAGGGTTATCATTACCATCTTTCTAAATTCCATATATATGCGTTAGTATACTGTGTTGGTGTTTATCTTTCTGGCTTACTTCACTCTGTATAATGGGCTCCAGTTTCATCCATCTCATTAGAACTGATTCAAACGTATTCTTCCATTGTGTATATGTACTATGTGAAATCTTAAAAGTACAACAAACTAGTGAATATAACAAAAGAGCAGTAGACTCACAGATATAGGGGACAAATTAGTGGTTACAAGTGAGGGGAGGAAAGCAGGGAGGGGCAATAGATGGGTGGGGAATTGAGAGGTACAAAGCATTAGATGTAAAATAAGCTACAAGGACATATTGTATAACACAGAGAATATAGGAAATACTGTATAATAACCATAAATGGAGCATAACCTTTGAAAGCTGTGAATCACTATATCATACACCTGTAACTTATATAATGTTGTGCACCAACTGTATTTCAATAAAAAAATATATGAAAAGTATAAGAATATATAAGAAAACACCCAGAAAAATCCTGGTTTATATGTATATATAAAGCAAGATTTTTATAAATCTCAGGGAAAATGGCATTTTTTTAAAAATGCAGGGAAAAAATTGTAGTTAAAGTCCCATAAGCCACAAGGAGAGCTGTCCAAGCCAGAGACTGAGGGGCTTTAGATAAAGTCACGACTTGACTTTACATGTACAGAGTCAATGTTAGCGAGAACCTTGCCGCAGGGATCCCGTGATCTCTGCTCCAGCTCTAGCAGAGCAGCCTGTCCGCTGTCCTGTGTGCCGATGGGAGGCTGCAGGCTGGAGGACATGTGCCCACAGGCAACAGCTGCCCTCAGAGTTCGGGAAATAAAAAGTCCAGCTCACCTGGAAAGCTCCCCTGCTAAGCCATTCTCAAAGGATTCCCAGACAGCTAACACTCCCCAGGTGTAAGCTAGTTAACTTTTTGTTAGGCATCATGGTCATCAAGGACACAGAGGATGTTTCCTATTGAATTCAGAAAGAAATGCCATTTTGCCAAAAATCAGAAGGGAAAAGGTTTTCTTCCCAATGGGGCACCTGGTGTCTGTTTGCCCAGCTGTCTGTGTAAGTGATTTCCATTTCAGCTAAAACAACCACAGTTTCCACCTCGGTCAGAATTCCCAGGGCACTGATTCCAGTACTTCACCGTCTGGTGACTTTGGATGACTAAATGAGACAGACTGAACCCGCCAGTGTTGACATTTCAGCACCACTTGGCAGGGCTAATAGTTTTACCAAAGGAGCAAGAATTTCATTACCTACTTTGTAACCCAACCAACAACCCAGCAGGAAAACTACTTTTCATAGACTACCATCTAATTCAAGAACCTCTCATACTTAAGAAGAAATCTTATCCTGAGACATAGACAGTTGTCACTTGCACACAATCCCTTGATCTAATTCTCCCAAAATTAGTCTTTAAAGTCTGAAGCATGCTGAATTTTCTCTTTTTCAGGGGGTGGATGGGAGTAGCAACTATAAGCAATCAATGGCCATGTATTTGCTATATGGGAAGGGTGGCAGTGACAAGGTTCATTTCAAACAACTACAAATTCTAAATAAAATCATTATTTGCTTTGGGGAATCTGGGGAAATAAGTATTTTCACTTATCTGCTTTTCATTTTATCCATTCACTTATGACAAGGTACTAGGCATTAGTGACACCAATTCAAACATGACTTGTCTGATCACAAAAATTGTGCATTCTAGTAAATTAGACACATAAATAAATCAACTATTTCAGTGCAATATGATTAGAACAATTTGTTCAATGCAGCTACAGTACAGAGGCTCTAGATACACTGGAAGGGGTGGACGGAGAGGATATATAACAGAAGTGTTCCTTTAGTTTTGTTAAACTTGTTACAAAAACAGTTTTTATGCCATGTTGTTGCTGATCAGTTACTAAGTTGTAACTGACTCTCTGTGACCCCATGGACTGCAGCACACCAGGCTCCTCTGTCCTTCACTACCTCCCAGAGTTTGCTGAAACTCATATCCATTGAGTTGATGATGCTATCTAATTGTCTCATCCTATATCGTCCCCTTCTCTTGCCTTCAATCTTTCCCAGCATCAGGGGCTTTTCCAATGAATTGGCTCTTTGCCATCAGGTAGCCAAAGTGTTGGAGCTTTTGCTTCAGCATCAGTCCTTCCAATGTATATTCAGGACTGATTTCCTTAAAGATTGACAAGTTTCGTCTCTTTGCAGTCCAAGGGACTCTTCGCGAGTCTTCTCCAGGACCGCAATCTGAAAGCATCAATTCTTTAGTGCTCAGCCTTCTTTATGGTCCAGCTGTCACATCTGTACATGCCTACTGGAAAAACCATAGTTTGACTATATGGATCTTTCATGCCATGAGGATATGCGAAATGCAGGTAAGAAAGTAAATCTCATTTCTCAAAAGAAGACATACAGATGGCTAACAAACACATGAAAAGATGCTCAACATCACTCATTATCAGAGAAATGCAAATCAAAACCACAATGAGGTACCATTACACGCCAGTCAGGATGGCTGCTCTCCAAAAGTCTACAAGCAATAAATGCTGGAGAGGGTGTGGAGAAAAGGGAACCCTCTTACACTGTTGGTGGGAATGCAAACTAGTGCAGCCACTATGGAAAACAGTGTGGAGATTTCTTAAAAAACTGGAAATAGAACTGCCATATGACCCAGCAATCCCACTCTTGGGCATACACACTGAGGAAACCAGATCTGAAAGAGACACATGCACCCCAATGTTCATCGCAGCACTATTTATAATAACCAGGACATGGAAGCAACCTAGATGCCCATCAGCAGATGAATGGATAAGGAAGCTGTGGTACATATACACCATGGAATATTACTCAGCCGTTAAAAAGAATTCATTTGAATCAGTTCTAATGAGATGGATGAAACTGGAGCCCATTATACAGAGTGAAGTAAGCCAGAAAGATAAAGATCATTACAGCATACTAACACATATATATGGAATTTAGAAAGATGGTAACGATAACCCTATATGCAAAACAGAAAAAGAGACACAGAAGTACAGAACAGACTTTTGGACTCTGTGGGAGAAGGCGAGGGTGGGATGTTTCCAGAGAACAGCATGTATATTATCTAGGGTGAAACAGACCACCGGCCCAGGTGGGATGCATGAGACAGGTGCTCGGGCCAGGTGCACTGGGAGGACCCAGGGGAATCGGGTTGGGGGCGGGGGGGGGGGGGGGGGGGGGGGGGAGGTGGGAGGGGGAATCGGGATGGGGAATACATGTAACTCCATGGCTGATTCATGTCTATGTATGACAAAACCCACTGCAATGTTGTGAAGTAATTAGCCTCCAACTAATGAAAATAATTGAAAAAAAAAAAAGAAAGTAAATCTCAAAACCTATTTTGTAATATTTTTTCTGTCCTGCTTTAAACAACTGGTAGAATCTTAATCATTATTTTTAATACATGTTAAAAAAAAAAAGAAATTGAACAGGTCAAGGGACTTAATGAAACTCATTCCTTACTTTTTGTTCTTTCTCTGCTTGATTTTCATGAAAATCCTGGAGGTGATTTTCTTGCTATCTAAAATTATGAGTGATAACAATAGGTTGTCTGGTGGTAAAAAGGATAAGCTCCATGGCAGGGTTCTTTAAGAGGGGCCCTCAATTAGAGCATCAGTATCATGAGGGGACTTGTTCTAAGTATGAATTCTCAGACTCCATTGCACACCTCTTGAATCAGAAACTCGGGACCAGGGCAGTAACCTGTATCTCAACAAGCTGTTTGGGTAGTTCTGATGCATACTCAAGTTTGCGAAGCATTGTTTATGTTGTTGTTTAGTCTCTAAGTCGTGTCTGACTCTTGCAACCCATGGACTGTAGCCTGCCAGGCTCCTCTGTCCACAGGTTTTCCCAGGCAAGAACACTGGAGTGGGTTGCCATTTCCTTCACTATTCATTATTCTTTGCAAATTCTGCGCATCAAAATGAAAGTTAATGGGCTCAATGTCTTTTGAAAGAGATAGCAGACATGCAGTACAGTATGGAGGAAAAAGGACCTCACCCACAAAGTTACATTTCCTATCATGAGAATTGTATGTATATTTTGGTCTTTGAGAAAACTCTTCAAAGTATAGTTTTCTGGGATTATAATTTCTAATATACAAAAGGTAAAATACTTTTAAATGTTAAGAAAAAACATCAATTACATGTCTTTAAATCTTACCAATATATAGAGACTTAAAATGTTAACTCATCTTTGCTTCTATGATAAAAATTTCAAACATAAGAAAAACTGTTAAGAATTGTGCAGTTCACATCCATAGAGCCACCACTAAGAGTCAATGACCAAAGTCCTACTGTACTCGTTTTTTTTTTTTTTTCATTTTTAAGCTGCATTTTATTATAAACATCATACCAGACCTTACTAGTTTTTCCATCTCTCCATACTTCCATCCATCCATCCATCTAACTTTTCAATGAATGTCAAAGTAAGCGTCACTTTAATATGCTTCTCCTAAACACTTCAATCATTAACTACAATTTGATATTTATATTTTTCTTTTGAGATAAAATTTACATGCAAATGAAATACATAAATCTTAACTGTGTATAAGATTTCTTTCCAAATGCCATCATATATATATATATATATATACACACACACACATATATATAAGCCAAACCTGTATTGAGATTTAGAATATTCAACCCAGAAAGTTTCTTCACATCCCTTGTCAGCCCATTCCCACGCCATCTGCCTAGAAACAATTAGTGTTCCGATTTTTACTCCACAGATTAGTTCTGCCTATTCTAGACTTCAGTTAAATAGAATCATACAATACGTACTCTTTCATTTAAGGCTCGTTGCACTCAATGAAATATTTTGGAGATTTATCAGTTTTGTTTCCTGCATCAGTAATTTTTGTTGCTGTTATTTCCACTGAGTAGTATTCAGATAATTATTAAAATCAACATTTTTATATTTTCTAGTGTCTTCACAAAGTATGAACCTCTCTTGATTTACTGATTTTTTTAAAAGATGGTTATATTGTAATACAATTTTCTCTGAGAACAAAGGTAACTTATATATATATATATTTTTTTTTCCTTTCCAGATATTTCTATTATGCTATTTACCAGGTTAAAAAAAAAAACACTATAATCTCTATTTACAATAGACATCCAATCATATGACTTAGGGCTTCCCTGATAGTTCAGTTGGTAAAGAATCCACCTGCAATGCAGGAGACCCTGGTTATATTCCTGGATTGGGAAGATCCCCTCGAGAAGGATAGGCTTCCCACGCCAGTATTCTTGGGTTTCCCTGTGGCTCAGCTGGTAAAGAATCCACCTGCAGTGTGGGAGACCTGGATTTGATCCCTGGGTTGGGAAGACCCCCTGGAGAAGGGAAAGGCTACCCACTCCACTATTCTGGCCTGGAGAATTCCATGGAGTGTATAGAGCACCAGGCCAAGTGAGCCACTTTTGACAATATTGGCTTTCTTATGTCTAAGAGGTATTTTCACCTAGAAGAAACTAGATAAATTTAAACAGGTGTCATAAGGAAAAATTAAGTGCTTGTCCTGACGATCTCAAAATAATTGAGTATCAAAAATAGAAAAAAATAGAAAACCTGTCATTCTAATTAATATAATTCTATTTGGTCTATTTTTCCGAAAGGACCAATATTTCTTATTCTTTTTGTTTTTCAATAACTCCAATAGGAGCACACAGTGAATTCTACTGACTAAGGAGAAGAATAATGGAATCAAAGGGCTTCTTTATAGGACAAAGCAAAAATGCATAATTCTACCAGTGGTATAAGAAATACAGCACACACAAGATTATATAGCTCTAGTTAAAACATTGCTTGAGGGAGCAAATAAGAAATAGTTTTCATGAAAATTAAAATTTTGTCATCTCATAAAATACCAGAAAGCAGTAAGAAAACTTTCTTATGTATTTCTGGCATTCATTCACTTATGCAAAATATTACAAATAAAAACATAAGATGGACTTGGAACAAATGGTTTCACCTGCCATCTCTGTTTAGACATTTAGAATCTACATGAATTGTTACCGCAGATGGTGACTGCAGCCATGAAATTAAAAGATGCTTGCTCCTTGGAAGGAAAGCTATAACCAACCTACACAGCATATTAAAAAGCAGAAATATTACTTTGCCAACAAAGGTCTGTATAGTCAAAGCTATGGTTTTTCTAGTAGTCATGTATGGATGTGAGAGTTGGACCATAAAGAAAGCTGAGCGCCAAAGAATTGATACTTCTGAACTGCGGTGTTGGAGAAGACTCTTGAGAGTCCCCTGGACTGCAGGGAGATCCAAGCAGTCAGTCCTAAAGGAAATCAGCCCTGAGTTTTCACTGAAAGGACTGATGTGCTGAAGCTGAAGCTCCAATACTTTGGCCACCTGATGAGAAGAACTGATTCATTAGAAAAGACCCTGATGCTGGGAAGGCTGAAGGCAGGAGAAGAAGGGGACGGCAGAGGATGAGATGGTTGGCTGGCACCACTGACTCAATGGACTTGAGTTTGCATAAGCCCCAGGAGTTGGTGATGGACAGGGAAGTGTGGGGCAGTCCATGGGGTCACAAAGAGTTGGACACGACTGTGCAACTGAGCTGAACCGAACTGAATAAATACCCAATGCTGATCATATACAGCTGCTTATTTTCAGATCTCACAGCATCAAACGTCTTCTATAGACTAGAGGAAAAAGCCTAAACCATTATGAGAGTGTGGTCAGTGGTACCATGTACTAAGGCACAGTGGGCCATGAGACTCTAGGAAGGCCCGTTTACTGACAATACCATAGTGGGGCATTCCATTTTAATATGTTGTGGAAGAAACTGAAGCGGTTCTGGCATCAACTCTGCCTTTCAGTGTATTTGACCTAGGTTACCTTCCTCTCGGAGGCTCATTTTTCTCCACTGTAGGATGAATTGGAAAACTCCAAATTCACTCTCAATCTCACATTCAAGGATATTTCTAACACCTCATCTACACCAGATACCATCTCCTATTAAAATACAGGAATATTAATGAGAAAATAAACTAATTTATAAAAATGCTATCCTAACAATATCCAGATATTTCTTTTTCACAACTCCAAAATTGTACCTCAGATTTTAAATAGAGAATAAATATTTTCATAGGCATATGCAAAGAATGTGTGTGAATGTTATATACAATTTTAACAGCTTTTGTGAGGCATAATCACACACCATAAAATTCACCTATTATAAGAACACAGTTTATAAGCTTGTATTTAAACTTCTGGAATTTAATGAATCTATCATGATCGAGCCTGAGAACATTTTCATCCCTCTAAAATATTTTCCTGTATTCATTTGTAGCCAATTCCTGCTTCCTCCCTTTGCTCCAGGCAATCACTGATCTGCTTTCTGCTTTTCTGGTAAGTGAATATAAATGTGATTTTTGGTGTCTGGCTTCTTTCACTCAGCATAATGTTTGTGAGATTCAGCCATCCGTGTTGTATCACTGGTTCTTTCCTTTTATTGTTGGATGGAATTTCATTTTATGGATCACATTTCATTTATGCACTTCTTCAGTTGATGAATACTTGAATTGTTTCCAGTTTTGATTATTATGAATAATGCTGCCATTCGGAATAATGCTACAAGTCCTTGTATGGACATATGTTTTTATTTTTCTTGGGTGAATACCTAGGAGTAAAATAGCTGGGTAATATGGTAATTTGATCTTTAACTTTTTAAGAAACTGCCAAATTTTTTCTTTTTTTTTTTCAGCTTTCTTTTAATTGAAGTACAGTTGATGTGCAATATTATATGTTATATGTGAACAACATAATGATCCATAATTTTTAAGTTATATTCCATTTATAATTATTTTAAGATATAGGCTATATTCCCTGTGTTGTACAAACCATTCTCATAGCTTATTTTATACATTGTAACTTGTATCTCTTAATCCTCTACCCCATATTGCCTTTCCTCGCATCCCTCTCCCCACTGGTAACTACCAGTTTATTCTCTATATCTGTGAGTCTGCTTGTTTTTCATTATTATATTAATTTTCAAGATTATGAATATTAATGTTACTTGAGGACAATGCCAAACTGAAAATATCCAGAAAATGAGCTATACTGTTTTATCACTACCACTAAATATACATTGGTGGTGGTTTAGTCACTAAGCTTTGTCCAACTCGTTGAGACCCCATGGACTGTAGCCCACCAGGCTCCTCTGTCCATGGGATTCTCCAGGTAAGAATATTGGAGTGAATTGCCATTTCCTTCTCCAGGGGAATCTTCCCAACCCAGGAATCGAATCCAGGTCTCCTGTATTGCTTGCGGATTCTTTATCAACTGAACTACAAGAATAAAATTAATAATTTTAAATCCTGAGATTCTTATTTAGTCATTAGTGAAGACCACTCATCTTGTTACATGATTAGCTTAAAATATAGTAACTCCAATTACTATTATGCGAGCAAATTTGGAAAACTCAGCAGTGGCCACAGGACTGGAAAAGCTCAGTTTTCATTTCAGTTCCAAAGAAAGGCAATGCCAAAGAATGCTCAAACTACCACACAATTGCACTCATCTCACACACTAGCAAAGTAATTCTCAAAATTCTCCAAGCCAGGTTTCAATAGTACATGAACCGTGAACTTCCAGATGTTCAAGCTGGATTTAGAAAAGGCAGAGGAACCAGAGATCAAATTGCCAACATCCGTTGGATCATTGAAAAAGCAAGAGAGTCCCAGAAAAACATCTACTTTTGCCTTATTGACTATGCCAAAGCCTTTGACTGTATAGATCACAACAAACTGTGGAAAATTCTTCAAGAGATGGGAATACCAGACCACCTGACCTGCCTCCTGAGAAATCTGAATTGCAGGCCAGGAAGCAATAGTTAGAACTGGACATGGAACAACAGACTGGTTCCAAATTGGGAAAGGAGTATGTCAAGGCTGTATATTGTTACCCTGCTTATTTAACTTATATGCAGAGTACCTAATGCAAAATACAAGGCTGGATGAAGTACAACCTGGAATCAAGATTGTTGAGAGAAATATAAATAACCTCAGATATGCAGATGATACCACCCTTGTGGCAGAAAGTGAAGAACTAAAGAGACTCTTGATGAAAGTTAAAGAAGAGAGTGAAAAAGTTGACTTAAAACTCAACATTCAGAAAACTAAGATCATGGCATCTGGTTCCATGACTTCATGGAAAATAGATGGGGAAACATTGGAAACAATTAGAGACTTTATTCTTGGGGGCTCCAAAATGACTGCAGATGGTGACTTTAGCCATGAAATTAAAAGATGCTTGCTTCTTGGAAGAAAAGCTATGACCAACCTAGACAGCATATTAAAAAGCAGAGTCTTTACCAACAAAGGTCCATATAGTCAAAGCTATGGTTTTGCCAATAGTCATGTATGGATGTGAGAGTTGGACTATAAAGAAAGCTGAGTGCCGAAGAATTGATGCTTTTGAACTGTGGTGTTGAAGAAGACTCTTGAGAGTCCCTTGGACTGCAAGGAGATCCAACCAGTCAATTCTATAGGAAATCAGTCCTGAATATTCATTGGAAGGAATGATGCTGAAGCTGAAACTCTAATATTTCAGACACCTAATGCAAAGAACTGACTCATTGGAAAAGACCCTGATGCTGGGAGGGATTGGTGGCAGGAGGAGAAGGGGACGACAGAGGATGAGATGGCTGGATGGCATCACCGACTCGATGGACATGAGTTTGCGTAAACTCCGGGAGTTGGTGATGCACAGGGAGGCCTGGCGTGCTGCGATTCATGGGGTCGCAGAGAGTCGGACACAACTGAGCGACTGAACTGAACTGACCCACTCCAGTATTCTTGGTCTTCCCTTGTGGCTCATAGGGTAGAGAATCTGCCTGCAATGCGGGAGACCTGGGTTTGAACTCTGGGTCGGGAAGATCCCCTGGAGGAGGGCATGGCAACCCACTCCAGTATTCTTGCCTGGAGAATCCCCATGGACAGAGGAGCCTGGTGGGCTGCAGTCCATGGGGTCCCAAAGAGTCACACATGACTGAGCACCTAAGCACAACCCAGCATACAAAAAATTAAACTCAAATTTGATACAAACTTTGGCCTTGTGAGCCAAATGATTTAGTTGGGTTCTTCTGTGTAAACAAAACAAATAGCTATCTATAGAGACTTGGGAATTATTGCTATTTTAATAATATTTTTCATTGTTTCTTTTTCAATGAATTAAAATTCAAACAGAATTAAACATTTTTGAATGCCTAAAATATTTTTCGATATTGAGGATATTGAAATTTCTCATGTGTATGTATCTCATTATTAACTTCTCAGATGTTTTGTGACTAATGTAGCATTTGAACTTTTCTAGGTGAGGAAAAGAAAGCCAAAATAGCTTGGTTCATTGCCTACTGGTCTAACACTATTAAAATTTCTCAGCCTGCATGGTGAATTTGACTCAAGCTTAAGACTAGGTTCTTAAAATAGAATTTTATAACATTTATAAAGTGTTAGGAACATCTACCTGAATGAACTACTTGGAGGAAAAATGTCTTCTTGCCTCCAAATTTGAAGAAATAAGAAGGATGCCTTCCTCACAACTCTTTTATGAGACAAAATTAGAGGCATTTTTCTCTCTTTTTTTGTATTTAGAATTTAGGAGCTATTGAACTGATGAATTGTCCCCTATCTTTTCCAAATTCTAAACCATAAAATAAAGAAACGAGATGGTCCTTTGAGTATTCCAAGCACTATTCATGGAAAATTTTTCCTTAAATACTGAAGATGTATAAAAATTCCCACTGGTCACGCCATTCTCTGGTGTGGGGTGAATCAAAGTTGTCAGGGAAGAAAAGAGGTGAGGGGATATTAAAAGGGGCCAAAGTAAGTTGAAGTTGGGATAGTAAGCTGTTAAGTAACAGAAGCTATGAGGCGGAGGACAAAGATAAAGAATACAGAGCCAGGCAGCTTATTGCCAGCAGGAAACAGACACAAAGGAAGACTGGAGGAAACATCCAGGTTCACTGCTGAGGGGCCCGCACCTTCCATAACTCCACGACGGTTATGACCTGAGGAGGCAACAGTTTCAAAGGATGGGGAGCAATCAGTTAGTCAGGGTGCGAGCGCATGTGGGTGAGGACCCAGGGCAGAGCAGCATTCTCAGCAGCCAGAAGAGGAGGAGCAGAGGTGCTGAGGGAAGAAGGAAGTGGTGCATTTAAGGGTCTTCCGAGGTGGCTTAAATGGGAAAGACTCTGCCTCCCAATGCAGGAGATGAAAGAGACACGGCTTCGATCCCTGGGTAGGAAAGATCCCCTGGAAGAGGATCCAGTACTCTTGCCTGGAGAATTCCATGGACAGAGGAGCCTGGTGGGCTACAGTCCATGGGGTTGCAAAGTGTTGGACATGGCCGAGCACATGCACACACACACACACACCCTAAAGAACATCTGCATGATTGGGACGTGACTGGGCAAGGAGATGCCAGTGAAGCTTCAGAGGGTAAGTAAGGCCCCTGTAGGACACCTTAAAAGATCTATATGTGTATTAGAGGCAAACTAAACTATTTCCTTCTACTAAGCTACATATATGCACAAGTTTTCTGAGAAATGAATAATACAAAATATAAATGTATAGTTATAAAAGGTATCCACATGGTAAAAACCTTGCTTCCCATGCCCTTAGCAAAAAGCAGCAAGATTTGGCAATAAAAAAGTATGCTGTATTTTAATTTAAAAAAACACAAAAGATATTTTACAAATAGATTACAGATTAATAAAATTCAATTAATACAGGTCCTTCTGTGAACATCAGATGTGTTATGGCAACCAATTCAGCCAGTTTTATTTGTTAAACAAGTAAATAAAGGCTTACTTCTTAAAAAAAAAAAAAAGGCAATAAAATCAATTGCTATTAATTTTATTTTTTGCACTGTGCTGTGTGTAGTTTGCTGAGGCATGTCCCACTCTTTGAGACTCCATGGAGTATAGCCTGCCAGGCTCCTCTGTCCATGGGGATGCTTCAGTGATGAATACTGGAGTGTATTGCCATGCCTTCCAAAATCTAAATGAAAATAAAGCAATGGACTCTTGACAGGGACAGACAGAGAGTTAAGCTGCTGACAATGTCCAGTAATTGTCTTCCCAAAACTACTCTTGTATTGCACTTTCTGCCCAGTCTGCCAGCACATTTCCTATTCCCCTTCCTTGCACATTTTCATATCCCTTTCTACCCCACCCTAACAACAGTCCCTGCATTAACTTTTACTTAAAAATAATACAAACACTACACATTTATTTCAATTAAAATACTAAAACTTTGCAGAAGTGTTGCAAATGAGATAAAATTTATTTTAAAAATTATTCATTATCTAATACGCAGAGGAGTCTTCCATAAAGAAATGTCTTTCTGGATAGTTTTTCCCAAACATGATATACATGGTGCTGTTGTTCCATCGTTATGTCTGACTCTGCTACCCCATGGACTGCAGCACAAAAGCCTTCTCTGTCCTCCACTATCTCCTGGAGTCTGCTCAAATTCATGTCCACTGAGTCAGTTAAGCTATTCTCTGCCACGCCTTTCTTCTTTTGCCTTCAATCTTTTCCGGCATTGGGGTCATTTCCATTGGGTTGGCTCTTCACATCAGATGGCCAAAGTATTGTAGCTTCAGCTTCACCAACAGTCCTTTCAATGAATATTCAGGGTTGGTTTCCTTTGGGATTGACTGGTTTGATATACATATTACACAAAAAGAGGAGTCTGTTCTAAGTACTATTTTATATGTACTTTCTTTAACATAAATATCTGTATCCTCATTTTTAATGACTGCAGTATCTTTTAGCTAATTCACGGAGACCTTTCTTTGATAGTCAGTTCAGTCACTCAGTCGTGTCCAACTCTTTGCGACCCCATGGACTGCAGCACGCCAGGCTTCCCTGTTCATTACCAACTCCCGGAGCTTATTCAAACTCATGTCTGTCGAGTCAGTGGTGCCATCCAACCATCTCATGTTCTGTCATCCCCTTCTCCTGCCCTCAATCTTTCCCAGCATCAGGGTCTTTTCCAATGAGTCAGTTCTTTGCATCAGGTGCCCAAAGTATTAGAGCTTCAGCTTCAGCATCAGTCCTTCCAATGAATATTCAGGACTGATTTCCTTTAGGATTGACTGCTTGAATCTCCTTGCAGTCCAGGGGACTCTCAAGAGTCTTCTCCAACACCACAGTTCAAAGCATCAATTCTTCGGCACTCAGCTTTCTTTATAGTCCAACTCTCACATCCATACATGACTACTGGAAAAACCATAGCTTTGACTAGATGGACATTTGTTGGTAAAGTAATGTCTCTGCTTTTTAATATGCTGTCTAGGCTGGTCATAGCTTTTCTTCCAAGGAGCAAGAAGAAATGGAGTAGCCCTTATAGTCAACAATAGAGTCCAAAATGCAGTACTTGTGTGCAATCTCAAAAACGCCAGAATGATCTCTGTTCATTTCCAAGGCAAACCATTCAATATCACAGTAATCTTTGATAGTAGATAAACTGATTCCCTAACACCTCAGCATGTTAACAGTTTAACAATCATCTCAGTAATTTCACAATTGAATTTATTTTGGTGAAATTTGGTATCCATTTTAGAGATAAGGACTTGATCTTTTAAAGTTTGTACAGTTAGTGTGAGCCTAATTTTTCATTACATTTGAGAGCTATCATATAGAATCCATATGAGAAATGGATAAACTCATATTGTTTGTGAGATTGCTGCTAACATTTTTGGCCATGTAAATGTGAATATTCCCATGTCCTTGAGACTCTCTGCCTGTACTGTAAGGTGAGGTGCATTAGGGATGGAGGACAGAATGGTGGGAAGATATGAGGTTTGGAGCCAGAAAACCTGTATTTAAGTCCCAGGTTAAACCCACAATTGCCCTTGTTATATGAATAATTAACTTAAGGTCTGACTGTCACATTCTTCCATCTAAATTAGGATTAGTCATTAGCTACCCTCTCAGAGTTGCTGGTAGGATTAAATGAAAGAGTTAGCTACCCTCTCAGAGTTGCTGGTAGGATTAAATGAAAGAGTTTTGGAAAGCAGCTTCTAAACAGTACAGCTCAGTGACATTTAGTTATTATCAATAAGACCTTATTAATGGATTCTTTCCATTTGGGTATACTTTGAATTTTTAAAGTTCCTTGCATTTCAACCAGATATTCATTCTGTAAATGAAGGTACAGCTTATATGTGATTGGAAGCTACACAAGGACAGTGTTTCTAGTGCAGAGAAAATATTCAGTAAAAAGTTTTCAAATGATTGAACAAACACATACTACATTTTTATTAAATAGAAATTAATACTCAGATAAACAAGAAAATGGATTATATTAGAGGGTACAGAAGTGTATGAGTTATTACTCAAAACACATTATAAATTCTATATAAAGGAGTAAGCTGCAAGCTGAGGTAATTCAAAAGAACATTGGGCTAATTAGAAATGATTCGGTCAGGAATGACATAGAAGAAGCATCTGAGTTGGGTCTTGAATGTCAAAAAGGACTTTTCCAGAGAACAGGAGGAAGGGAATTTCAAACCAAGGAATAGTAAGGATGGGTAGGGGTGATGCTTAGGATAATCTGTCCTACAAGACATTGTATAAGACATGTGCTATTAAAATCTCTTGTTCAAAAGTCTTTTCATCTACTCTTTAACTTATAATTAATATATGATCATAAGCATCTGACACCATTTGATATCATACACAAATGGAAACCTTTCTTCTGAGTGTGAAGTTTTTAAGAGGAGTTTCCAAACATCAAAAAATGCACGTACTTAATTTCTGTGATGTTTGTCCCATTCCAGGCATCTCATCCTAGTCATTCATGGAAACACAATGGTCAGCTTTATGAAGCTGGGACAGCATGGCCAGGAGCCATGATGCTAAGCCCTGCCTACTCAATCCCATCTGCTTAGCAATAGTATACCTCGGTGCCCCCTAATGAGCAGTAGTAGACTAATTCTTAGCATTCATCTACTGTTCACGGGAGAGCCACTGAAAATCCATTATCTTCCACACTACTATTAGAACAATTCCAATGGCTTTAATGATTCTAGAATGTCTGAGACAAGTTTGGTGCAGATTGGAGAATTCTATGCTTCAGGCATTTAAGTGCCCATTCTCCATAATTTCTCTATAGCATTTAACACCTCTGACCACCTTAATGCATGCATTTCCACATATGCACCCCACACGCACCCACACCCACCTTGGTTTTAGTCTGTAACTCAATGGTATCCTAGAAGTTTTTTCTAAGAATATTTCTCCATGTTTCTCCCTTACTTTTCCTCCTCTTTTGGCCCTCATAGCTTGGCTATTCATTAAGATTCAGTCTTTAAGTCCTTCAGGGAATGCTTTTACACTCAGGATGCAACAATAACTTAGCTGATAGCTACTAAATACTTGGCTTACTCTGAAATCTGCACCCCTAGTTCTGCATATTCAGGTCCAGTCTTCCCAACTTTTTGAAGCACGGACATTGTCATTGATGACACCAAATCCCAACCATCACAGTCTTCCTCAAAAACCGATTTAATCTCTGCCTTGCCTACTTTGGCCACAGTTCCAGGCACCTGGGTCACCCTTGCAGTCATCTTTTATCCCTTGCTGTAAAATTGACATCAAACATGGAGAAATTCAAATATAAAGTTGCCTATGGCTGGGTTTCACTATCACCCTGGGGTTTTGGAGCAGTGGTTCTCTTCTGAAAAGCTTAGCTTGAGGGAAAAAGTGACTTTCCCTCTTTTCTCACCATACTCAGCCTTGCCCACTTCAGTATAGGTTGTTTCATCATCCAATACTTTTATTATAATGGAAGAGACTCCCAAGGGCAAACCACATATAAATTATGGTTTGATATCATTTAAATCACTTGAAATGGGTTGCAAGTGAATCAGTGTTTCCCAGCAATTCCATTTTACCTTTTCCTAACCCTTTTCTGTAAGATCACGGCTTCTTGTTTCTCATTCAACCCCTCTGTATGCTACTGAATAAAACCCCAGTTCTTCCTATTGGCATGGTGATGTCTGAGGGGAAAAGTCATTTTTATCTTCGTCTACAAACTAATTGTTTAAATTTTGGTCAAAATTGCCCCTTCCAGTTCAATTCATTTCAAAAAATTATTTTTAGGGAGTTTCTCATGAACAGGATGCTATATACCACACACTGGGGACATAAAGACAAGACCACTTCAACCTTGAATTCTTAGTTTCTTCTATATACAATCTAGATAAATTTTCCATACTACCTCTCCTTTTATTTCTGAAAACCTTACTTAGTTCCCCTAAGCTGCTTACTTGCTCTAACTTTTCTTCTCTCTGTTTTCCTCTTTCCATTTCTGTTTCCACAACCTCACCCTGCATCCCCCTGATGTCATTTTTTTTTTCTCCACACTTCAAATACAGTTCTCCCATAGCCCCAGATAAGGTGGCCTCATCCCTCTTTAGGGAATGGGGCCATTGTGTCTTCTGGGTCTAAATAACACCCATAGATTTAACCTGAAGAGACCATTCACTCTCCCTCAATTTTATAATCACCAAAGTTATCACATCTCCAATCTATCCCCCTTAATATTTCCAGGTTAATAATCATTTAAATCTGCTGCCATGTTATGTTATGTTGTGTTTCCTCTTCCCCCTTCCACTTCTAGCACCAGATGAGTAGATGACTCCTGAATGTTCACAACATACATGTCAAAATAAGGCTAATCTCATAATTCACCTCTAGGTGCTAGCTCTATGTTAACTGACCACTAGGTTTTAACTCTTAACACCACGTGGTAAGGGCTATACCCAGAGAATTAACATCTACAGTGGAAGAACAGGAGTTTTCTGAGGCATGAAAGGAAGATACTTTCAGGAACACTTCTCAAAGGAAGTAATACTTTTTTGCCCTGTGGAGGTTACCAGACAGCTGGAGAGATTACTGGTATATTAAGCAATGTTTTCCATTTATTGAAGTTAGAGGATATAGAGATTCCTCTCCAGGGAAAGGTTTGTGGGGAAAGTGGGACTTCAGCAGAGCCTTGAAAATAAGAGTCAAATGACAGGCAGGACTTGGAAGAGTGTTTCAGTCAGAAAATGGTTAGGAGACTGTTATGTCAAACTCTAAACCCTGCACACAGCTATGGAAAGCAAACAGGCCAGTTTCATTGAAATGGAAATTTCATGCGCAGAGGTACTTGGAATCTCAGAGTTGGAAGACCTTAAAGTGACTGCGCTGGTTCTCTCTCTCTCTTTCTCTCATGACACTGGACAGATACACTGGAACCAGACGGTAGATTTGTTCTTAGGATGAACCAAGAAACCTCCTCTCTGAAACACTAATTCGTCTAACAAAGGGCCAGACACAGCAATCCTGGTCACTGCATTTCTGGTTTTCATCAGAATATTTTCCTCTTAAACATGGCATTTACAGATATATGTGAGATACTTGTCTTTTAAAAATAATGAAGTGGTTATCTGAAAAACTGTTACTTGCGAATGTGGCATAATAAACCAAAACTTGGAATCAGCAACACAAACAGGAAGCATTAATTTCAGGCGAAAAAGGCAACAGGTCTGATTTTTTGGCAAAATCATAAAAAAGCTGAAGAAGGCTGGGATTCATGAAATCTTGGAATTGCCCTTTGGATAGAATTTAACTGGCTGGCCATTAGTCACAGAATCACTTCTAGTCCTAACTTAGGGATCATTTTCACTTGCGTGCTTTCCCTAAATTCCCTTCATGACATTTGTTTTTAGAATGATCATTCCCTGAGAATTTCTCTCTCTTATTCCTTTCCTCTGTCCTTCAGTGTTACGTTGAAACATGAAATAAATGGAGTAGCAATAAACTGACACTGGTAAAGAATCACAGTTACCTTGTCAGCCACTCCCATCAATAACATGTGACATGAGACCAAAAAAGTTCTAAACAGTTCCACAGTCCTTTATATTATATGTGGATGGCCTTGAGTAGATAATCTGCACTAATTTAGCATGGAAATGTTATCCTTTTAAAGGAGGCAAGATATTAATCTGCATTAGTATTCAAGGGATGGTGAACCCTTTTCCTCCACAATTCTGGACCCTGATCAAAGCTGTAGATAAATTGTCACACAAACCCCTAAGATACAGAAGTATACTGGAAACACCTATAAGCAGCCCTGACTGTTATCAGAAATGGCACCTTTCCACCAAGCCTCAGGCAAAAGCAAAATATGTTTGTAATTTCTTTCATTTTTTAACTCTGTGGGATTTATTCTTTTTTTTTCCCACAGAATCATAGAGCTTGTCTGGCAAGGGGCTGGGAAGGGAAACTGGGACCTGTCTCCCCTCAAAAACTCAGCAAAAGCCTCTGTAACCACACAGAGAGCAATCAACACGTGTGTGGCAGGTGTGATGCTGAACACCCCTGGTGTATATTTCTAACTCAAAGGTCTTGCTGTCTGCCCAGGAGAACAAATAGGGCCCAGAAAAAAACAAGTTGCTGCCCCTGAGCACAAGAAGACAGCATATGTTTCCATAACTTTGAAGTCAGCCACTTCAAATATCTTTGAAATTTCCAGATCTTTGAAATGAGCTGTTGATGAGAAAACCACCAGGGCTTCCCTGGTGACTCAGTTGGTGAAGAATGTGCCTGCAATTTGGGAGACCCAGGCTTGATCCCTGGGTCGGGAAGATCCCCTGGAGAAGGGAATGGCTACCCACTCCAGTATTCTGGCCTGGAGAATTCCATGGACCGAAGAGCCTGGCAGGCTACAGTCCACAGAGTCACAAAGAGTCAGACATGGCTTAGTAACTAACACACACAACACGTTGTGAGCAAAGAGGACTGTTTGCCACTTCTAGGCCAACATGTTGAAATGCTGGGGCCAGGCTTACCACCATTCCTCCCCTGCTGCAGGGAAGCAGTTAACCAGGTGGGGCCTGGGCCCTGAATGACTGCACAGAGCAGAGGCCATGGCCATTATCAGTGGACATGAGATTGAGCCAGAATATTTTTGTCATTTTAAGGCCATTGAGATTTGGGGTGTTGTTGTTGGTTTTGTTGTTGAGGCATAATCTAGCCCATCCTGACTTGTGTAGATGGAGATGGATGCTATGAGAGAAAGCAAATCAGGGAGGCAGTTAGGAAGGCTCGGGGTGGGGAGGAAATACACTCTTAGAACAGAGAAGGCTTTGTTTAAGAGTACATGTTTAAGGACAAAGATTTGAAGAAAAAGAGAAGGTGAGTCATTCAGATATATGGGGGAAGAACATCACACCAAGAGCAAAGGCCCAGAGAAAGGAAGATGTGTGTGGCTATCATGGTGATAAGAAGCTGAGCAAGAGGGAAACAGCAAGAGGTAATGGGGCCACACAAATATAGCCTTCTAGGGAGGGTTTGGACCTTTACTCTGAGATGGTAAGTTATTTGGGTTTTGAGCAGAAGGATAGGACATGCTTTAAGTTTTAACTGATTGACTCTGAGTGAGTGGTGTATTGAGCATACCCTGATAGGCAAAAGCAGGGAGACCAGTTAGGGCACTACAGCAATAATGCAAGTGAGAGATGATGGTACTGTGAATCAGGATGGGAGAAAATGTGAGAAAAATAGAGAAATAAAATTCAGGATAAATGTGAAAGTAGAATTGAAAATATTTGCTGGTGAATCAAATGTGATATTCATGAGAAAAAAGGGGGGTTAAAAATGTCTCTACTTTTTTAAGGAAAAACAAACCAAAAAATCTCAGCACAAATCTCAACCTATATGAAGCTTACACAAACCACTGGACCCACTGGACCAAACTTAGGAGGGCAGAAACCAAAAGGAAGAAAGAATTCAACCTTAAAGCCTGGGAAAAGGAGATCTCAAACACAATAAATTTTAAAAAAGAGAGAGAGAAGGTGGATAAATACTACACAAATGAAAAAACAAACTAGAAACACAGAAGCCCAAATAAATGAAGAGGAAATAGGCAAACTGCCTGAAAAGAAATTCAGAATAATGATAGTAAAGATGATCAAAAACCTTGAAAACAAAATGGAGGAGATGCAAGAATCAATTAACAAAGACCCAGAAGAATTAAAGAATAAACATACAGAGACAAACAACACAATTACTGAAATTAAAGACACTCTAGAAGTAATCAATAGCAGAATATCTGAAGCAGAAGAATAAATCAGTGAGCTGGAAGATAAAATGGTGGAAATAACTTCTGAAGAGCAAAATAAAGTTAAAAGAATAAAAAGAACTGAGGATAGTCTCAGAGACCTCTGGGACAATATCAAATGCACCAACATTCGAATTATAGGGATCACAGAAGAAGAAGAGAAAAAGAAAGAGTATAAGAAAATTTTGAAGAGATTATAGTTGAAAATTTCCCCAATATGGAAAAGGAAATAGTCAGTCAAGTTCAAGACGCACAAAGAATCCCATACAGGATAAACCCAAGGAGAAACACACCAAGACACATGCTAATCAAACTAACAAAGATTAAATACAGAGAAAGAATACTAAAAGCAGCAAGGGAAAAGCAACAAGTAACAAATAAAGGAAACCCCATACACTTAACAGCTGATCTTTCAGCAGGAACTCTGCAGGCCAGAAGGGAATGGCATGATATATTTAAAGTACTGAAAAGGAAAAATATACAACCAAGACTACTGTACCCAGCAAGGATCTCATTCAAGATTGATGGAGAAATAAAAAGCTTTTCAGACAAGCAGAAGTTAAGAGAATTCAGTACCACTGAACCAGCTTTACAACAAATATTAAAGGGACTTATATAGCCAAGAAATAGAAGTGAAGAAAAAAGACCTAATCAACCCCAAACAATTAAGAAAATGGCAATAGGAACATATATATCAACAATTACTTCAAATGTAAATGGATTAAATGCTCCAACCAAAAGACACAGACTGACTGAATGGATACAAAAATGAGACCTATATATACGCTGTCTATGAGAAAGCCACTTCAAGCCTAAAGACACATATAGACTGAAAATGAGAGGATGGAAAAATATATTCCATGCAAGTGGAAAGCAAAAGAAAGCTGGAGTAGCAATCCTCATATCAGACAAAATATATCTTAAAATAAAGAAGATTACAAGAGATAAAGAAGGACACTACATAATGATCAAGGGATCAGTCCAAGAGGAAGACGTAACAATTGTAAATATCTATGCACCCAACATAGGAGCACCTCAATACATAAGACAAACACCAGCAGATGCAAAAGGAGAATATGACAGTAACACAATGATAATAGGAGACTTTAACACCCCATTCACACCAATGGACAGATTATCAAAACATAATTAATAAGAAAACACAAGTCTTACATGATACATTAGATGAGATGAATCTCAATGATATCTTCAGGACATTCCATCCAAATTCAGAAGAATACACCTTCTTCTCAAGTGCACATGGAACATTCTCCAGGATAGACCACATCTTGGGTCACAAATCAAACTTCAGTAAATTTAAGAAAATTGAAATTGTATCAGGCATCTTCTCCAACCACAACACTATGAGACTAGATATCAATTACAAGAAAAAAAACTGTAAGAAACACAAACACATGGAGATTAAACAACACGTTTCTAAATAACCAACAGGTTACTGAAGAAATCGGAAGAGAAATCAAAAAATTTCTAGAAACAAATGACAATGAAAACAGGGCAACTCAAAACCTATGGGATGCAGCAAAAGCAGTTCTAAGAGGGAAGTTTATAGCAATACAATCCTACCTCAAAAAACAAGAAAAACACCAAATAGACAACCTAACTTTACACCTAAGACAACTTCTTTTTCAAAGAATAACAACAACAACAACAACAAAACACACACACACCAAAATTAGTAGGAAAGAAATCATAAATACCCAAGCAGAAATAAATTAAAAAGAAATGAATGAAACAATGTAAAGATTAATAAAACTAAAAGCTGGTTCTTTGAGAAGATAAACAAAATTGACAAATCTTTAGCCAGACTCATCAAGAAAAGAGAGAAGAATCAAATCAACAAAACTAGAAATGAAAAAGGAGAGATTACAACAGACAATGCAGAAATAAAAAGGATTATGAGGCTATTATGAACAACTATATGGCAATAAAATGGATAACCTGGAAGAAATAGACAGATTCTTAGAAAAGTTTAATTTTCCAAGACTGAACCAGGAAGAAATAGAAACTATGAACAACCCATTATAAGCACTGAAACTGAAGCTGTGATCAAAAATCTCCCAAAAAACAAAATTCCAGGACCCAGATGGCTTCACAGGAGAATTCTATCAAACATTTAGAGAAAAGCTAATGCCTATCCTTCTAAAACTCTTTCAAAAAATTGCAGAGGAAGGAAAACTTCCAAACTCATTCTACAAGGCCACCATCACCCTGGTACCAAAACTAGACAAAGATAACACAAAAAAAGAAAACCACAGGACAATATCACTGATGAACATAGATGCAAAAATCCTCAACAAAATTTTAGCAAACAGAATTAAGCAACACATCAAAAAGCTCATACACCATGATCAAGTTGGGTTTATTCCAGGAATGCAAGGATTCTTCAATATATGCAAATCAATCAATGTGATACACCTTATTAACAAATTGAAAGATAAAAACCATATGATAATCTCAATAGATGCAGAAAAAGCCTATGACAAAATTCAGCACCCACTTATAATCAAAGCTCTTCCAAAAATGGGAATAAAAGGAACCTACCTCAACACAGTAAAGTCCATATATGATAAGCCCATAGGAAACATTATTCTCAATGGTGAAAAATTCAAAGCACTCCCCCTAAGATCAGGAACAAGACAAGGGCATCCACTTTCACCACTATTATTCAACTATAGTTCTGGAAGTCCTAGCTACAACAATCAGAGAAGAAAAAGAAATAAAAGGAACCCAGATCAGAAAAGAAGAAATAAAGCTCTCACTGTTTGCAGATGACATGATACTGTACACAGAACACCCTAAAGATAGTATCAGAAAATTACTAGAGCTAATCAGTGAGTTTAGCAAAGTGGCAGGATACAAAATCAATACACAGAAATCACTTGCATTTCTATATACTAACAATGAAAAATCAGAAAGAGAAATTAAGGAGTCAATCCCATTCACCATTGCAACAAAAAGAATTAAATATATAGGGATGAACTTACCTAAGGAGACAAAAGAACTGTACACAGAAAATCATAAGACACTAATGAAAGAAATCAAAGATGACATAAACAGATGGAGAGATATTCCATGTTCCTGGGTAGGAAGAATCAATATTGTGAAAATGACTATACTACCAAATGCAATCTACAGATTCAATGTGATCCCCATCAAATTACCAATGACATTTTTCACAGAACTAGAACAAAACATTTCACAAGTCATATGGAAACACAAAAGACCCCGAATAGCCAAAGCAGTCTTGAGAAAGAAGAATGGAGCTGGAGGAATCAACCTCCTGGCTTCACGTTATACTACAAAGCCACAGTCATCAAGAGAGTATGGTACTGGCACAAATACAGAAATATAGACCAATGGAACAAGATAGAAAGCCCAGAAATAAACCCATGCACCTATGGGTACTTTATTTTTGACAAAGGAGGCAAGAAAGCATACAATGGGGCAAAGACAGCCTCTTCAATAAATGGTGCTGGGAAAACTGGACAGCTATATGTAAAAGAATGAAATTAGAACACTTCTTAACACCATACACAAAGATAAACTCAAAATGGATTAAAGACCTAAATATAAGGCCAGAAATTATAAAACTCTTAGAGGAAAACAGAGGCAGAACACTCAATGACATACATCAAAACAAGATCCTCTATGACCCACCTCCTACAGAAATGGAAATAAAAACAAAAGTAAACAAGTGGAACCTGATTAAACTTAAAAACTTTTGCACAGCAAAGGAAACTATAAGCAAGGTGAAAAGACAACCCTCAGAAAGGGAGAATATAATAGCAAATGAAACAACTGACAAAGGATTAATTTCCAAAATATACAAGCAGCTCATAGAATTCAATACCAGAAAAACAAACAACCCCATCAAAAAGTGGGGAAAAGACCTAGACAGACATTTCCTCAAAGAAGACATACAGATGGCTAACAAACACATGAAAAGATGCTCAGTGTCGTTTATTATTCAGTTCAGTTCAGTCTCTCAGTCATGTCCAACTCTTTGCAACCCCATGGACTGCAGCATGCCAGGCCCCCCTGTC
The DNA here is from genome assembly GCF_910594005.1 of Cervus elaphus. Taxonomy (NCBI): domain Eukaryota; kingdom Metazoa; phylum Chordata; class Mammalia; order Artiodactyla; family Cervidae; genus Cervus; species Cervus elaphus. The sequence goes on from NC_057845.1 coordinate 44,303,677, forward strand.
CATCACCAACTCCCAGAGTCCACCCAAACCCATGTCCATTGAGTCAGTGACGCCATCCAACCATCTCATCCTCTGTCATCCCCTTATCCTGCCCTCAGTCTTTCCCAGCATCAGGGTCTTTTCCAATGAGTCAGCTCTTCACATCAGATGGCCAAAGTATTGGAGTTTCAGCTTCAAAATCAGCCCCACCAATGCACACCCAACACTGATGTCCTTTAGGATGGACTGGTTGGATCTCCTTGCAGTCCAAGAGACTCTCAAGCGTCTTCTCCAACACCACAGTTCAAAAGCATCAATTCTTCAGTGCTCAGCTTTCTTTATAGTCCAACTCTCACATCCATACATGACTACTGGAAAAACCATAGCCTTGACTAGATGGACCTTTGCTGACAAAGTAATGTCTCTGCTTTTTAATATGCTGTCTAGACTGGTCAAACTTTCCTTCCAAGGAGTAAGCGTCTTTTAATTTCATGGCTGCAATAACCGTCTGCAGTGATTTTGGAGCCCAGAAAAATAAAGTCAGCCACTGTTTCCCCATTTGTTTGCCATGAAGTGATGAGACCGGATGCCATGATCTTTATTTTCTGAATGTTGAGCTTTAAGCCAACTTTTTCACTCTCCTCTTTCACTTTCATCAAGAGGCTCTTTAATTCTTCTTTACTTTCTGCCATAAGGGTGTTGTCATCTGCATATCTGAGGTTATTGATATTTCTCCCAGCAATCTTGATTCCAGCTTGTGCTTCCTCCAGTCCAACATTTCTCATGATGTACTCTGCATATAAGTTAAATAAGCAGGGTGACAATATACAGCCTTGATGTACTCCTTTTCCTATTTGGAACCAGTCTGTTGTTCCATGTCCAGTTCTAACTGTTGCTTCCTGACCTGCATACAGGTTTCTCAAGAGTCAGGTCAGGTAGTCTGCAGGTGTGATTAAGTTGGGGGCTTCAAACTGGAGTAGCTCAGATGGTAAAGCATCTGCCTGCAATGCAGGAGACCGGGATTCGATCCCTAGGTTGGGAAGATCCCCTGGAGAAGGAAATGGCAACCCACTCCAGCATTCTTGCCTGGAGAATCCTATGGATAGAGGAACCTGGTAGCTTACAGTCCATGGGGTGGCAAAGAGTCAGACACGACTGAGCGATTTCACTTTCACTTTCACTTTCACAAAGTAAAGAGATTGTCAAGGATTATCTGGTTTGGCCCAATCTAATCACATGACCTCTTTAAAGCAGAGGAGTTTCTCTGACTGGAAGCAGGATAGATGAGGCAGAAGGAGAAGTCAGAGAGATTCAAAGCACATGAAGGATTCAATCCATGGTTGCTGACTTTGAAGATGATGAAAGGGAGTCACATGATGTGAAGTATGGATGTCCTCCAGAAGCTGAGGTTGACTCAGTCAACATCCAGCGAGGAAACATGGACCTCGGTCCTGCTTCCACATGGAAATTAATTCCATCAAGTGCCTGAATGAGCCTGGAAGTAAATTCTCCCTCAGAGCCTTCAGCTAACAAGCCCACCCCAGCCAATACCTTAATGTCGCCTGAGACCTGGAACAGAGAAGCCACATATGCCCACCCAGACTTCTGACCTACAGCGCTATAAGATAATAAATTTGTGTTCTTTAATAAATTTCTGGTAACTTGTTATGGCAGCAATGGAAAACTAGTATAGTGTCTTTACATCAGTCCACTCAAAGGCAGTCTTATTAACAGAAAGGCTTAACAAAGGCAGCTCTAGCACCAACTATTCAATGCAATAACGAAGTAAAGGGCTTCCCTGGGGGCTCAGCTGGTAAAGAATCCACCTACAATATGGGAGACCTAGGTTTGATCCCTGGGTTGGGAAGATCCCCTGGAGAAGGGAACGGCTACCCACTCCAGAGAGGCTGGAGAATTTCATGGACTATATAGTCCATAGGGTTGCAAAGAGTCAGACACAACTGAGCAACTTGCACAAGGAAGCAAAGGAGGGGTCATCTGGGGCCAAATTTAAGGCATTAAAAGGCTCTACCTCATGAAATATACCTCACCCCAATACCCACTGTCACATTTGAATTTCCAATTTTGAATCACAGAGTCAATCCTAGAGATAGAAGTTACCTATATTAAAAAGAAATAGAAGACGAGTAAGACATGGTCTCTCTCAGGGCTCAGATCAGTTGTAAATGTATATTTCAAACTCCAGGGTAGCCATTTTGTAAAAAAGCATAAATAATATGCTAAGAAAGGAGAGGAAATGGAATCACATAAATTACAATTACAACTCAATTACAACTACAAAAGGCAGGAAAAGAATTCAAGACAACTTCAAACCAAGACAAACTTAGAACCAGGAGAAAGAGCAAGAAGCAGAAAAAAGTAACAGTAGATAAAACTCCAACTATATAAAAAGTATTTGAACATCTAAATACTTTTTATCCAAAGTCTAAATGAACCAATTAAAAGACAGAGATTATCACTTACTATTTAAAAAAAAACTCAATAAATTAGAAAACAACAAAATTCCTCAACTTCTATAAAAAATATCTATGAAATACATACAGCTCATGTCATATTTAATGATGAGAAACTTGAAGTTTTCCCACTAACATCAGGAACAAGACAAGGATGGCCCCCTCACCACTCCTTTTCAACACTATATTGGAAGTCCTAGCTAATATAGTAAGATAAAAAAAAAAAAAAAAAGCATACATATTGGGAAGGAAGACATAAAACTGTCTTTCTTTGCAGATGACATAATTGTCAAGGTAGAAAATCTGAAAGAATCAACTAAAACATTCCTAGAACTAATAAGCAATTATAACAAGTTTGTAGGATACAAGATTAATATGCAAAAGTCAATCACTTTCCTATAGCCAAGCAATGAACAAGTGATATTTAAAAACACAATACCATTTACATTAGCACCTGCAAATTGGAATATTTGTATATAAATTAACACAATATGTATATTATGAGAAAAGTGAGAAAATTCTGATGAATAAAATCAGAGAACTAAATAAAAAGAGAGATATCCATGTTCATGGAGAGGAAGACTCAATATTGGCAAGATGTCAGTTCTCCTAAATTTTATTTATAGATTCAGTGTGATTCAAATATAAATTCCAGCAAGTTATTTTTGGATATTGACAAACTAATTCTAAAGTTTACATGGAGAAACAAAAGACCCAGAATAGTCAACACAAGACTGAACTAGAGCAATCTTGTAAGACTTATGCTATCTAACTTTAAGACTTATTATGAAGCTACAGTAATCAAGAGAGTATGGTACTAGCAAAAAAACAGACAAATAGATCAATCTAACAGAATAGAGAGCCCAGAAATAGACCCATATAAAGTCAACTGATCTTTGACAAAGAAACAAAGGCAATACAATGGAGAAAAATAGTCTTTTCAACAAATAGTGCTGGAACAACTGGACATCCAAATGCAAAAATGAATCTAGATATTCATTGAGCAGTGGCCATAGGACTAAAAAGGTCAGTTTTCATTCCAATCCCAAAGAAGGGCAATGCCAAAGAATGTTCAAACTATAGTACAATTGTACTCATTTCACATGTTAGCAAGGTTATGGTCAAAATCATTCAAGCTAGGCTTCAGCAGTACATGAACCAAGAACTTTCAGATGTACAAGCTAGGTTTAGAAAAGGCAGAGGAACTAGAGATCAAATTGCCAACATTTGCTGGATCATAGAGAAAGCAAGGGAATTTCAGATAAACATCTACTTCTGCTTCATTGACTATGCTAAAGCCTTTGACTGTGTGGATCAAAACAAACTGTGGAAAATTCTTCAAGAGATAGGAATATCAGACTACCTTACCTGTCTCCTGAGAAACCTGTATGTGGGTCAAGAAGCAACAGTTAGAACTGGACATGGAAGAACTGACTGGTTCAAAACTGGGAAAGGAGTACAACAAGGCTGCATATTCTCACCCCGTTTATTTAACTTATATGCAGAGTACATCTTGTGAAATACTGGGCTGGCTGACTCACAACCTGGAATTATGATTGCCAGCAGAAATATCAACAACCTGAGATATGTGGATGATACCATTCTAATGGCAGAAAGTGAAGAACTAAAGAGCCTCTTGATGAAGGTGAAGAAGAGAATAAAAAGGCTGACTTGAAATTCAACATTCAAAAAACTAAGATCATGGCACCTGGTCCCATCACTTCATGGACAATAGGAGGGGGAAAAGTAGAAACAGTGACAGATTTTATCTTCTTGGACTCCAAAAATCACTGCAGATGGTGACTGCAGTCATGAAATTAAAAGGTGCTTGCTCCTTGGAAGGAAATCTATGACAAATATAGACAGCATGTTAAAAAACAGAGACATCACTTTGCCAACAAAGGTCCATGTAGTCAAAGCTATGGTTTTTCCAGTAGTCATGTACGGATGTGACAGTAGGACCATGAGGAAGGCTAAGTGCCAAAGAACTGATGCTTTCAAATTTTGGTGCTAGAGAAGACTCTTGAGAGTCTCTTGGACTGCAAGGACATCAAACCAGTCAATCCTAAAGGATATAAACTCTGAATATTAATTGGAAAGATTGTTGCTGAAGCTCCAGTACTTTGGCCATCTGATTCAAAGAGCCAACTCATTGGAAAAGACCCTGATGCTGAGAAAGATTGAGGGCAAAAGGAGAAGGGGATGGAAGAGGATGAAATGGTTAGATAGCATCACCAATTCAATGAACATGAATTTGAGCAAACTCCCGGAGATAATGGAGGACAAGGGAGCCTGGCATGCTGCAGTCCATGGGGTCTCAAAGAATCAGACATGACTTAGCAACTGAGCAACAACAAGAAGAAGATGTTTACTTTACATCATTCCGCCAAAATAACTCAAAATGGATCACAGGGTCTAAATGTAAAATGAAAAACTATAAAACTCCTAGAAGATGACAGAGGAGAAAAGCTTGATGACATTGAGTATGGTGATGACTACTTAGACACAGTACCAGAGGCACAATCCATCAAAGGAAGAATTGATAAGCTGGACTTCATGAAAATGAAAACCTTCTATTATGAGAAAGACAATATCAAAAAATGAAAAGACAAGTAACAGACTAAAGAGAAAATATTTGCAAACACATCTGATAAAGTCTCTTATCCAAAATACAGAAAGAACTGTTAAAACTCAACAATAAGAAAAAAAAATAACTTGATTAAAAATGGACCAAAGACCTTAGCAGAGAAATACTTGTCCAAAGAAGATATGCAGATAGAAAATAAGCATATGAAAAGATACTCCACATCATATAACATCAGGGAAATGCAAATTAGAAAAACAGTGAGATACCAGTACATACCTATCAAAATAGCCAGTGACTAAAACAGTGATACCATGAAATACTGGGAGGAATGGAGAAACAGTAGTTTTCATTCATTGCTGGTAGGAATGCAAAATGGTAAGGTGACTTTGGAACACAATTTGGTGGTTTCTTATAAAACTAAATATACTTTTATCTGTGATCCAGTAATCATGCTCCTTGGGATTTACCTGAAGAAATTGAAAATTTACATCCACACAAAAATCTATACTTGGATGCTATTCACATCTTTATTCATGTTTGTCAAAGCCTGGAAGCAATCAAGATGTGCTTAAGTAGATAGCTTAAGTAGAATTGATGAATAAACTGTGGTATATCCAGACAGTGAAATATTCAGTTCAGTTCAGTTCAGTTGCTCAGTTGTGTCCAACTCTTTGCAACCCCATGAACCACAGCACGCCAGGCCTCCCTGTCCATCACCAACTCAGAGTTCACCCAAACTCATGTCCATTGAGTTGGTGATGCCATCCAACCATCTCATCCTCTGTCATCCCTTCTCCTCCTGCCTTCAATCTTTCCCAGCATCAGGGTCTCTTTCAAATGAGTCAGTTCTTTGCATCAGGTGGCCAAAGTATTGGAGTTTCAGCTTCAGCATCAGGCCTTCCAATGAATATTCAGGACTGATTTCCTTAAGGATGAACTGGTTGGATCTCCTTGCAGTCCAAGGGACGCTCAAGAGTCTTCTCCAACACCACAGCTCAAAAGCATCAGTTCTTCAGTGCTCAGCTTTCTTTATAGTCCAACTCTCACATCCATACATGACTACTGGAAAAACCATAGCCTTGACTAGAAGGACCTGTGTTGACAAAGTAATGTCTCTGCTTTTTAACATGCTGTCTAGACTGGTCATAACTTTCCCATCCTTCTGACTTGGCTTCAGAGTTCCTTCCCATGGACGCCTTCCCTGACATCCCAGCCTAGACTTGGTTTCTCCTTGGAAGGCTCTAATTAGTGAAGAACAGTGATCTCTGTATTAGTTGTTTAGAATTCTATTAAATAATTAACATCTTTCTTTCCTCTAGAATGTAAACTATATGAAAGCAAGCACAATTGTCTTTTTTTAGTTCACTTTAGTATCCCCAATGCCTGAGAACTGGCTCACAAGAAGCAATCAATAACTCAGACATGTCAGTTAACCAGGTACTGTCCCCTCAAGCTTGCTTGCTTTCTCTTTCTTTTCCTCCTCCTTCATCTTTTCTCTCTTTCCTTTTTTTCTTATTGATTTATCTTTAATTAGAAAAGACTTGCAACATTTAAATCATTTTAAAAGAATTCTATTTTGTAGCAAGCTTCTATTTTATTGGTGCTAGACCATCTGTAGACAAAAATTTAAGCATCTTCCTGCCTCCAGTTTTAGCACATTTATCCCAACTCCTGGCTTCTGTCAGCTTCTATACCCTCATGGGTAGAGGCCTCCCTTCCTTAAAGCTCTAGTTGGCTAATTGTCAACTGGAAAAGATCTAAAGAGCCAATTCCTGGTAAGGTGGAAAGACTGATAAAGAAATAAGGGATTTCTAGTCTCATGGTAAATGTTTGTGTGTGTGTGTGTGTGTGTGCAAGCGTGTGTGCATGCACACACGTACACACACTCACATGTTGCCTGTTAGTCATTCAATCATGTCCAGCTCTTTGCGACCCCATGAACTGTAGCCTTCTAAGCGCCTCTGTCCATGAAATCTCCAGGCAAGAATACTGGAGTAGGGTGCCATTCTCTTCTCCAGAGGATCTTCCCATCCCAGGGATCAAACCCACGTCTCCTGCATTGCAGACAGATTCTTCACTATCTGAGCCACCAGAAAAGCCCATATTCTATGAGTGAGGGAAACCAATTCACGTTATCTAACTTCTAATAGTGAGAGTGCAAGGATAACAGATAACCTGGGGGGTGAAGACTTCTCACTGGCCATTCATAGCTTGTTTCCCATGCTCACCTCCTCTCCCACACACAAGCCAACCCTTTTAAATATGAATATAAAGCCAAACTTCAGGTATCTAAGATAAATCATCTTTAAGGATCCATGATCCTAATTCAAGTTCTATCTCAAGTTCTACCAATCTCTCCTGCTTCAAGGCCTAAGACAATTCAGAAACCTTATTGGTTATGGTGACAGAGTATGGGCAACTCAGCAACTAAGCCCTCCAGTTTCTTTTAATAGCAGGGTTCATGAAAGAAATACAACTGTACAGTTTTAGCAAGTGTTTTGCAAAATGGTCAATTATTGCGAGGCCAAAGTACATCCTAGTAGACTTGCTATAGTAATGACATGAAAACATGGGATGTCTTTACTCTTTGAATGAAGTTAAAATATTTGATTTGCCATCAGAAGAATGGGGTTTAGTGAGGAAAGGACTGAGGTCATGCATCATTATTTATTGAGTAACTTCTGTGCACCAGGCATTATTCTGGGTGCTCTAGGGAGTGGAATCACAGCATGTTAGTGGTGGACCTAACAAGTGAGGTCAACAGAGATCCACACGGGTCTAGTTATTTTTCCAAAATATCACAGCTGGAAATAAAATAAAGTCTGTGTTCTCAACATGCTCAAGTTCTTGCTCCAAGTCATCTTTACAAGTGATAAATGCTACCATTACTGAAGAGGTGTCTGAAACACATAAATCCATGCATCTGTCATGTAAGGAAGGACTTTGCCCAAGGCCAAAGATGGGCAAGAAGGAGGCCACGCACCAGGTTTAGTTTTGTGACTAGCTTAGCTTTCTTCTTAATTTAATCCCCCCAAAGTGACATGAAAGCACTATCAGCTTCACCATCCGGAGTATGCTTCTGTTCTCCAACCTTAAGTGGTCACAATGGACTTATAATTCTCATTGTTTCCATTGACACAGCTGTTATATCACAAATAGAGTACAATGATTTCATGTGTGGACTATGAGTGTGGGCAAGAGATCTGCTGTCAATAATCCCAGTCTCTCAAACCTGATCATCTAGAAAACTGGGTAAGACCTTTATCCATAGGCCTAACTTTTGCCAACCTCTCTCGGGTGAAATGAAGCAAGTGAGGGCAATGTTATCTCTTAAATGCATGCTGTACAGGGCAAACTGTAGCTCATGGACCAAATCCAATCTGCCACCTGTTCTTGTAAAAATAGCAGAGTTGAATTTAACAAGTACTGTATGGCTCACAAAGTCTGAAACATTTCCTATCTGGTCTCTTACTGAAAAAATTTGCTGACTCCTGATCAAAAGTAAAATATTAATAATGAAGGAATAACAAAAACTTAAGCAGATTCTTCATTATCACAAATGTGAGCTTCAAATGAAAAGTTGAAATGGCTTGTTAAATACAGTTTCTTACTTAGTTAAACCTATGAAATTATAGTACAGATTAAGCTATAGGAATTTTATAAACATAAAGACTCAAATATACCTCCTTTGTTCTTTTTTTTTTTCATTTATTTTTATTAGTTGGAGGCTAATTACTTTACAATATTGTAGTGGTTTTTGTCATACATTGAGAGTGAAGTAAGCCAGAAAGATAAAGACCAATACAGTATACTAACGCATATATATGGAATTTAGAAAGATGGTAATGATAACCCTATATGCAAAACAGAAAAAGAGACACAGAACAGATGTACAGAACAGAATTTTGGACTCTGTGGGAGAAGGCAAGGGTGGGATGTTTCAAGAGAACAGCATCGAAACATGTATATTATCTAGGGTGAAACTGATCACCAGCACAGGCTGGATGCATGAGACAAATATACCTCCTTTGACCTATCACATATTGAAATGACTGGTCTGAGAACTGGTTGTTCTTTTACTTTTAAGACATCAGCTGTTATTTTTAATGTCAGGCTTGGTGACTTTGTATTTATGGTTACTTCCCCAGAAGACCACATGTGTGTTTCTTCCTGTTGCCCCCACGGGCCGCCATAATGAACACAGAATCTTACATTAAGGAACTCAATGCTGTTGTATGTGCAATAAATTCTAGATCTCTAAAATTTGTAAGCTTCTCTTTTCTTTTTTTCTTTTAACAATACTGAAGGTTATTCAGTATCAGAAAGTTACTTTAGCAGACCTAGTTTTGTCTTTGACTAGCAATGTTATCATGTTAATTGGTATAACATTCCCAAACCTCAATGTTATTATCCACAAAAAGAAAAGCTTGAACTGTATACCTTCTAGGATTTTTGGTTCTAAACTCTAAAGGCAAGCCCCATTAGACATCTATCAATTTCTAGGGACAGATCAAGTTCTTGTTGTATTAGAATTTTGGTAAATCAAATATTATTTGAAATGAATGCTGCCTTATATGTTGGGTCTCTCAATCTTATGGAGCACCAATATAACAAAGGGCAATTTATCCTGAAAATATGCAATAAAAGTAACTAATTCCGATTTTGTGGTGATGTACCCATGTCTCTATGCAATTTTCTGATTTCAATCCACGCAGAAGCAGTTCAATAGGTAGAATGATTGCAACTAGCCTGACATTTAATTTTTATTATATTAGTCTAGGAATAAAAATGCCTCAAATTTTAATCTGCAGTTAGTCAATAGTTTTCAGTTCAGCCTAGTCTTCCTAAAAATATACATTCATACACATTTAAAAAAAAAAAACTGCAGCTATCTAGGTTGAGAGCCTTTGGGGTTGCAAAGAGTCAGACAAAACTGAGTGACTGAACTGATCTAGGTTAGTAACATATAGCTATGGGGTCGCACAGGGTCGGACACAACTGAAGTGACTTAGCAGCAGCAGCTTTCTGAAATCTACTAAGATAAATGAGATTAGGAAGAGGCTAATTACCAGGTGGTTGAAACTGGCATCAAAATAGGGCTTTTGTGGTGTTGGAGGACACAGGCAAGGATGGTAACCTTGGGGAGCTCTATAGAACAATCTGGCCAAACATGACTCAGATTCTGAATATGATTGAAGTTACTTCTGGCCTATGATTCTAATAGTACACTCCACAGCTTCAAATCTTAGAATCCTATTAAGAAATATACATTTCACAGATCTTAAATATAATTTGCTGTCCTAAAGGAAACACAGGTTATCCTTTGAATGTGGGTCTCTCCTGCAGACATGGATTCATAGATAATTCCCCTTGAGATTTGCTGAGTTTTTCCAAACCCAGAGGAGGGGTGAGCTATTTATTCTCAGTTCACCCACAGGGTCACCATTGCCTCATTTTATTCTGGTCCAGTGTTTGACACAAAGGGCAGGGTGGCACAGACACGATCTAAGTGATGCAAACTATGAAGCAAGAAAATCACAGACCTGAGTGAGAGCCAAGCCTTCCACACACGCAGCCTCAATCAGCTGCAAAGGCAATTTTCAGCGTGTTCTTACGTCCAGAGGGCACCACCCTGGATCTCAGAGACAGAATGTAGCTTAGAGGCTGTAGAACATGCTCTTCAATTTAAAGCAGAGGTAACTGAGGCCAAGGAAGGTGAGGTGACTCTTGTAGAGTTCTAGTGCTAGCTAGTGGCAACACCAGAACTGAGACCCTCCTGTCTACCAATAAGCCCCATTCCACAGACCCCATGCTGCCCGATGCAGAAAGAGTGAGAGTCAAGAGTTAACAGATGCATGCATCCAGTAAACATGGCCAGCACTGAGTCTTTGACTGAATTTTATCGTGAGCATGAAAAACTTTTCCATCAAGCACATATTGAATAAATGTCACACTCAGACCAGCATCTTGTCCCAAAACTGTGCCTTTGAAAAGACAGGAGAAACTGTAGTATCTTCAAATCTCCAGGCATAGCTTAGAACAGAAAAGCAAATGTGTGTCATCAAGAAGGTTAAAAAAATATGCCTTTTTGAAAAATAAGAATGGATTTTGCTGGAATAGAGTCAGGGTGGAGTAGGAAGAGTCCACATCTGAGGGTGTTAACTCAGTTTTGTGACTCATCTGCCAAGAGTCAGAGGAAATCCTCAATAATTCAGCAGAGGAAAGTTTTTTTTTTGTTTTTTTTTAAGATTTAAAGAAAAATGCGTTCTGTGCTTCTTTTCTTCCTGCTAATGTAAGGTTGATCTCAAATAAAAAGCTATGATTTCTTTGTAGGAAGGGGGCTTCCCAAGTGGTGCCAATGGTAAAGAATCCACCTACCACCTAGGAGACACAAGAAATGCTGGTTCAATCCCTGGGTTGGGAAGATCCCCTGGAGAAGGGCATAGCAACCCATTCCAGTATTCTAGCAAAATCCATTCTTATTTTTCAAAAAAAGAATACTTTTAAAAATCTTCTGGATGACACAGATTTGCTTTTCTGTCCATCCATTACAGGAAATCATTATTAAATGATCTTTACTTACAGAATTCGTATTACATAAGGAGTTACAGCATTTCTTTCAACAGACTGCCCCTATGGATTCCCACAAACACAAATACAGGTTTCACTGAACCTTGGCCATCCCCCTAAAGTCTTGGTGCAGCCACAATTCCCTTACATGCCTGGATGCCTGACAGCCTAGGTAACTGTTCAGATATATATGATAAAAAAAGGCAGAGGGTATTTTTATCCATACCCATTCTCCTATGGTACTGAACTATAGAAGGAAATTGATAAGTATATTTTAAAATGAAATCCTATTGATTTGAAGCAGAAATTAGGCATCTTATTTTATAATAATAGTGACAAAATCAGAAGCATCAATTTACCTTTGAAACATGATTTCTCTTCTGTCAAAATCCTGTGTCCAGTTGGATATCTGGGAAGTTGCTCTGTTCATGCTCAGCCTCTTGCGTCATGTCCAACTCTTTGTGACTCCATGGACTGTAGCCCGCCAGGCGCCTCTGTCCATGGGATTCTCCAGGCAAGAATACTGGAGTGGGTTGCCGTGCCCTCCTCCAGGAATCTTCCTGACCTAGGGATTAAACCCGTGTCTCCTGTGTCTCCTGCATTGCAGGCAGATTCTTGACCACAGAGCCACTGGGAAGTCCAGGATGTTGCGACAGTTCCTCCCAAAGTGAGCACACTAAAAATGATGACAAAGCACGTGAGGCCCACCTCCCAGGTACCCAGTTGCAGCGTATTGTCACATTGAGAGACACAGGCACCCAAACTGGGATTTGAGTCTTATTCGCTTCCCTGATAGCTCAGCTGGTAAAGAATCCGCCTGCAATGCAGGAGACCCTGGTTCAGTTCCTGGGTTGGGAAGATCCCCTGGAGAAGGGATAGGCTACCCACTCCAGTATTCTTCGGCTTCCCTGTGGCTCAGCTGGTCAAGAATCCGTCTGCAATGCAGGACCTGGGTTCAATCCCTGGGTTGTGAAGATCCCCTGGAGAAGGGAAAGGTTACCCACTCCAGTATTCTGGCCTGGAGAATTCCATGGATTGTATAGTCCATGGGGTCACAAAGAGTTCGGCACAACTGAGCGACTTTCACTTTCCCCTCTCAAATATTCCTAAGAACCTAACAAGGAGTTAGGATTCCAGTAACATGTGTTGAATGCAATTGTTCTCACTCGCTCCAGAGAGAGACCCCAGACTCTCCCCTGAGCCAGCCCCTCCTCTGTGCCATCCAGGTGCTGTTCTTGCCCTTCCCGTCTCCCCCTTCTCAGGGCTGAAAGCCCAAGAGCTCTTGGCTTGCTACTCTGCCTCCTGCAGCTGTGTCCTGAGAAGGGCAGCTCTTCAGTTTGTGCTGAAAGCTTTCCTCCATGCCCACATGATTGTTCTCCCTCCCTGTAGCATAAGGGACGTAGAAGCCCAAGTGGGCAAAGGTGGTCCACGGAGGCTGTGGCTCCATCTCAGAACCAAATGTGATGACTGCTGAGTGGCCCACCACAGGTATTCCTGTCACACACCCCATGCCAAGAGTTTTTTCTTTAAATCGTCACTTAAACTGAGTTACTCCAAGGAATGTATCCAGCTAAGAGCTCTTGAAATTGCTTTTTTGGTCATTATAACTGCTTCAAGAAATTTTGGAAGCTACTGATACCATTTTCTAGATTAAATATACAAACTGCTCCCAACAAGCCTTGCAAAGTCCCCTGCAAATATATATCTTACAGTCAGGACTTTTTGCAGTGAAGACATTACTTTGTCACTTTTCCAGGACCCATCGGACATATAAACAGAATAGGTAGTCACTTCTTTGGATGTGATTTGAGAGACAGGAGGAGGACTCTCTTGAAGAAATGAATTCTCCTCTAAACCTACTTGGTTGAAATCTTCCTGTTCAAGAAAATAGACCTGATTGTTTTGCATTAAGATTTTCTTTATATAAGCATATTCAGATAAAATGCAGATGTCTCAGAGAAACAAGACATTTAGCTATCATGAGCCATTAACACTTGACAATGAATGAGACTATCAGATTATTTTCAAAGAGTAGGTTATGGGGCACCGACTAGGGAGATTTTGACAAGGAGTAGTTATGGGGAAATCTGGATAATTACAAGGAGAAGGCAAGTCTAGAGTGAGGCATTAGAAGTCTTCAGATACTGGGCTCCAGAGAGGACAACCCTGAGAATGTGGGTGGGCCCCATGGATAAAATGTGCTTCCACTTTCATGTCTATACATACCACACATTCTAGATTTCCCCCCTGCCTGAATTATAAAAAATACCTTACCTAAGATTGAATCACACTATAGAAATGAAAATAATCTGCAAGAGCTTGATAGATGTTTAACAGATGTTGGTGGAAGTTGAATTCCATTCACCTACTTATCAAGGTATCTCTCTTTCTTTGTCCCAGCAAAACCACTGGTTTCTTTAAAAACAAAAAACTGAATGAATCAAGAATGAGGTCATTAAAAATAGATTTTTTTAGTGAAATTAAAACAGAAAGGAGGTGTGAGGGTTCTTGCCAGTCAAATCAATTTGCACTTTGTCAGGAAAGAATCAAAGAAATGTGGGCTGAGAAGGGTGTGCCTTTCAGAAAGGGGGCAGAAAAAAAGGTAACCAGGAATGGAATCTCGTCCTTCCCAGAAGCACTAGATTCCCACGAGATCATATCTGCAACCTGATCAGCTCAAGGCACTGATGTATCAGAGTTTCCTTGATTTAATAAGGCTAACATTGCCATTAAACATCTGTATTACATTTTAGAAAATGAAACTTACACCGTAGAAATTAAAGTAAGCAAAATCAAATTTTTATGTAAAAAAATCTATCTGTACTGAAAAGGAGTCTACAGATAAACTGATGATGGCAAATGTTTATAAAGCACCTTTGAGATGCGATAACTACTCTCTGGGCCAAGAATAGCAGTGCTGAATGACCACTTCATTTATAAAGGAGCCTAGAAGACAGCTGCAAGTGTTCATAAAAGAAGTCAGGTTCCAACAAGCCCTCACCCACCTTAAAGAAATCGAACAATGGAGCTATTGTGTTTGCCACTCAAGACTCTTCAACAGGATGCTATCTTCATAGAGTAACATGTATTTTTTTTTAAGGTAAATAAACAGTTCCATTCAGCTGTCTGGATCCCCTAATCTACTTAAGATGTTTGAGTGAGATATTTAAGTATTGAGATTTCTTTTTTTTCCTAATAAATGTTAGCTTTCTTAGCTCCTGGCTAGAGAAAACACCCATGCTAAGCAATAATAAAAGCATCGTCATGTCCATTCACATAAACCACACACACGATCCATGTAGCAAATGCAGTTGATCAATCCTCATTATTAGCAGAATTTGTATTTGTAAATTAGCCTACTCACTAAGATTCATTTATAATTCCAAAATCAATATTCACAGCACTTTCACAGTCATTTGTGAATGTGCAGAAAGTGGCAAAAAATGTGAGTCCTCCAATGTGCATTTCCCCAGCTGAGGTAAATAGGGTAGCAATCCACTTCCTTATTTCAGTTCTCAGGCTGTAGACAAGTGCGCTGTGCACAGTCTATTTAGTGCCACACTTTTCCCATTTTTGTGCTTTTTCGGAGGAGGTGATCTCACTGTTGAAAACGCCCCCGAGCGTACTGCTGAAGTGCTGTTTATGCTACAACCACAAGAAGGCTGTATTGTACCTTATGAAGGAAATATGTGTGTGTTAGATCAGCTCTGTTCAGGAGGCATGAACCACGGTGCTGTTGGCTGTAGATCTGGTGTTAAATAAATCAACAGCATAGATCAAATATGGTGTCTTTAAACAGAAACATAGAAAAAGCAAAGTTATGTAGTGATTAACAAAATGTTGTGACCAGAGGCTTGCAAGAAACTAACCCTGTGTTTCTCCTAGAAATGATGGTTTGGTTGGTGATTGTTAATTTGGTATTTGCAGCAACTTTATAGAATGTAACTACTACAAGTGATGAAAATTGACTGTAATATGCTCTGGGTTTTTAAGTGAGAAAACTAAGACCCAAAGGGACTAATTTACCTCAATGTCTCCCATCCTATTGGAAAAAGAGTAAAGACTAAAACCGAGGTGTTTTTCTCTCAAGTCCAGTGGCTGTCTGCCTTATGCCTCCTTTCTCCAATTATACCTTGGTTATGAACAAAGAAAAGGGATCTCATTTCTTCATTACACGAGATGCATAGACTTACTTAGCATTTTCATATCTAGAGGACTTTCATTCAAAGTGTCTTTTTAAAAAGAATAGGTATATGTATATGTATAACTGGACCACTTTGCTATATCCCTGAAAGTAACACAACATTGCAAATCAACTAAACTCCATCATAAAATAAATGCTTTTAAAAAACTAAAGCAAACAAAAAATTCCCCCAAGGTGCGTCTTTTCAAGTGTGAAATCAGGCTTACACTGAGACTTTAAGCTGAAAGAACAAAAAAGAAAAAGAAACCCTATGTGACAATTCAATTTAGATTGTATAACTTTAATGGTTGGGCTATGATGACTCTTGAATACAAGATATAGGAAAGGAGAGAGATAAGACTTATTGATTAGGTACCAGACAAATGTAGCCTAGTTCCAAATTTTATCTTATAAGAAATTAGTATGAATTTCCATAAACTGACCTTTTAGAAAAGATAGTGGTTTCTAAGAAAATTGATCTCACATGTGCACCCCAATGTTCATCGCAGCACTGTTTATAATAGCCAGGACATGGAAGCAACCTAGATGCCCATCAGCAGATGAATGGATAAGGAAGCTGTGGTACATATACACCATGGAATATTACTCAGCCATTAAAAAGAATTCATTTGAATCAGTTCTAATGAGATGGATGAAACTGGAGCCCATTATACAGAGTGAAGTAAGCCAGAAAGATAAAGAACATTACAGCATACTAACACATACATATGGAATTTAGAAAGATGGTAATGATAACCCTATATGCAAAACAGAAAAAGAGACACAGATGTACAGAACAGACTTTCGGACTCTGTGGGAGTAGGCGAGGGTAGGATGTTTTGAGAGAACAGCATCGAAACATGTATATCATCTAGGGTGAAACAGATCACCAGCCCAGGTTGGATGCATGAGACAAGTGCTCGGGCCTGGTGCACTGTGAAGACTCAGAGGGATTGGGTAGAGAGGGAGGTGGGAGGGGGGATCGGGATGGGGAATACATGTAAATCCATGGCTGATTCATGTCAATGTATGACAAAACCCACTGAAATGTTGTGAAGTAATTAGCCTCCAACTAATAAAAAAATTAAAAAAAAAAAAAAAAAAAATTGATCTCATAATTTTTTAAAGAACGATACTTATCAAGTGTGGGTCAATATCCAAGGTGTAAAGGTATAGATTCAAAACTTATCTGTCCCATTCCTACTATATAGCTAAAATTAAAAACAAAACCTGATAATATCATGTAACAGCAAGTATGTGGAGTAACTGAAAACTTCATACTTTTTGATAAAGAGTACTATAGCCACTTTAAAAACAGTTTGGCATTTTTAAGGTGAATGCTGGGAGGGATTGGGGGCAGGAGGAGAAGGGGACACCAGAGGATGAGATGGCTGGATGGCATCACCAACTCGCTGGGCATGAGTTTGAGTAAACTCCGGGAGTTGGTGATGGACAGGGAGGCCTGGCATGCTGCGATTCATGGGGTCACAAAGAGTCAGACACGACTGAGCGACTGAACTAAACTGAACTGACTGATATACTTAATATTTGACAAAGCAATCCCACTCAACAGGAATGAAAATGTATGTTCACACAAAGCCCCTGTAAATATGGTAGTTTTATTCATAACTGTCCCAAACTAAAAACAACCCAAATGTCCATCAACTGGTAAGTGAGTCAACAAATTGTGGTCCAGCCATATAAGAGAATACTATTCTACTAATAAAAAGAATAAACCACTAATACCAGCAGCAACATGGATACATCATAAAGCATTATGAAAAATGCCAGACCAAAAAAAGCCACATAATATATGCTTCTGTTATAGGACGTGTGGAAAGGGTGAAAATATAGCAATCAGATCAGTGGTTACCAGCCACTGGGGGTTAGGGGGAGGAAGCACAGAATTTTCTGGGGTGATAGAAATATTTTATATCTTTATTAAAACTGACAAAATATTTCTAGGATTGGGTGAAACAATGGGTAGACAAACAGGAGACAGAAATGACATCTTTTTATGGTGTGTTTAAGGGTTTCCCAGGTGGCTCAGTGATAATGCATACACCTGCCGATGTAGGAGATGCAGGTTCTATCCCTGCATTGGGAATATCCCCTGGAGTTGGGAATTTCCCTGGAGTAGGAAATGGCTACCTACTCAAGTATTCTTGCCTGGGAAACCCCAAGGACAGAGGGGTCTGGCAGGCTACAGTCCACAGGGTCACAGTCAGACATGACTTAGCAACTAAACACCAACACCATTGTGTTTAAAATTTAGAAAGGTAAAAAAAGTCATTTGCTGCTTTTCTCTAAATTAAGCTATAACTACAGAAAACTACACACGCAACACAATGCTAAAATTAGCAACATTTAACTTTAGGGTGCCGAGTGGAATAACAGGTATCCCGAGAGAGGGGTACTCTGGAACGTCAAACCTGTCCTAAATGTGGTTTGAGACCCAATCTATGTGAGACACGACAGGCATTTTGTCTGCAGTCTGGACAAAAAATTTCTCCTGTTTCATAAGTTAGTCATTTTTAATGTATTGATCTAAAGATTATTTAATAACCATGCATATTAATAACAGTATAGGAAGTTTCCTAAAGAACATTGGTGCCATTACATTGCCTAAGGAAAAAGAGAAATAAGGATATTTAGAAAGTCAAAAATGTTTACATTTGAATGTAGATAAAGGCCTTTCATCATTGGAAGTTACTTCCTTACTTTATTAAACTGAAATAAAACAAAACTTTTGCAAACAAGATAAAATTGAACCTAGAATCAATACGTTCCCACTTGTAATGAATAAGTCTGAGAAGCAAACTCACTTAAGGAGGGAGCCCCACAGCTTCCTTGGAGGAGAGGGGCTGGTGAAGATGAAAGGGTCCCACACTTTACAGACAAATTGGGACAAGGATTCTGAAGTGGTTATAGCAACTCACAGTCATGATATTTTTAGTAGACACTGCCTGTTTGGATGATAATTTCAGATCTAATTCAGTTTTTTGCCTTCTCTTGACTTTCTTCTTTGTCCACAGGATCCTCCACAGACAGAACTTGCTTCAAAAATCTGAATACTTTTCTTGCTTAATTAGATGTGTTAATCGAGAGTGGATAAAGGAGTGATAGGAAATGAGCTGTTTTTACTGCTTAAACAGCCCTTCCTAGGCAGCTATCATGAATGCTCTGGGAGGGTCAAGTCCATGGTGCCGTGAATCTGCAGGAAAGCAGGAGATCACATGGGGCCTTGTGATTCCCTGAATGACGATACTTATTAGAAGAAGACTCTGAATCTAGAAAGGAGGTTGGTCTGGGATGAGGGGATGAGCCTGTCCCCTGTGACCCGTATCATCCAAGTAACCCAAGTAACCCAGATATTACCAAGGAATTAGCCAACTGGATGGAAACTGCCTACGCAATTTTGTGTTTTTGTTACATGCTTTGCTAATAAGGTCTTAGTAACTGGCAATAAGTGCCAGCAATTTTCCTTTGTAATCATTTTATAAACAATGGTATTTTTCAAGGGAGCAAATGCATTCACCTTAAAGTCCTAACAGCAGCCATTAATGAAGTACACTGTAGGTGAAATATAGTTAGAACATCTTGAATATTCTGGGATTGTCCTAGTTCGTGACTATACCATCTGCTTCTTCAAAAATATCTTTATATTTACCATGCATTCTGGTGTGGGGTTAGAAAATTTGTTCCCCCTCCACAGATAACCCATGTAAAGAAATTCCCCACATGAAGTATTTTTTTAAAAATTAACACTTTTGGAAATGCCATAAAAAATTTTCAAATGGCAGAGAAGAGCCTGTTCAAAGTCTCTCTAATTCTTCCAAGCAAAATGAATCCCCTTTCCCGCTATGCCCCAATGCAGTGGTATTCATTCCTCTGTTACAGCCTTTATTACATTGTATTATCCTGTTTAATTCATCTGTTTCTTTTGCTAACATATAAATTCAACAACTATAACCATTTTTCTCTTTATATCTTTATTCCACCTATTATACATTAGGTGTTTATAAAATGATTTTTTTCCTGTATGAGTTATGAAATTTCACAAAGGCCTAATCTGAAGATATAATTACATCAAGAATGCCACAGTGTAAACTTCAGCATGAAATCAAAGGTAAGGAAATGAGAGCCTGGCCTGATCCAGGTTTGTCCCAGGAGGCCCATTTGCTCCTTGGGGGAATTTGGGGATATATTGGGTTGGCCCAATGGAAAAACCCAAACGAACTTTTGGGCCAACCTAATAGGTTAATACAGAGTGGATCTTGGATCTGGTTCTCCTTAAGCTGTCTTGGGTACAGGTTGACTCTCCTAAATGATAGCAGGACCAATACAGACCCACCCTTGGCCTGAGGCCAGTCCTGAAATCAGTCCTCTGGAATGAATGACAAGGCTATCCATCAAGGCCTTAGAAAATGTAGTCCTTAAGCCATGCTAAACGACCAAACATTTTCTGTGATTACTTTAAAAGGTTATTTGTTCACATATTTTTCTAATTACTCTTTGATCAGCAGTTATGCACAGCTTTTTGTGGTCCTGGAAAGGTAATTGACCCAAAAATTCTCTTTCATAATTTATTTCCACTTATCTATAGGCAAGACTATCATTTCCAAGTCATATGCCAATAAAGACTGTATTTCTCATTCTATTTTTAACTCTACTTAAATAGTATAATGAAAAAGGCAGCAAATACACTCGCTTTATTAATTACCTACTGTTGCATAATAAATTAATCCGAAGTGCTGTGGCTTAAACAACAATAGCATTTGGAAGGAACTTGGGAACAGCTGGGCTAGGTTGTTACAACCCAGAACCTCTGATGAGGTTGCAGTCATGATATCGGCTAGGGCTGCGAGTTCTATCCCTTGGTCAGGAAGATCCCCAGTATTCTTGCCTGGAGCATCCCACGGTCTGAGGAGCCTGGCTGGCTACAGTACACAGGGTCACACAGAGTTGGACACGACTTAGCACACACATGCAGTCATCTGAAGGCTTGATGGAGGTTGGAGGATGCACTTCCAAGTTGGCTCACTCATATGGCTAGCAGGTTTGTGCTGGCTATGGGCAGGGTTCCCCAGTCCCTCACCATGTGGGCCTTTTCAGAGGACTGCTCAAGTGTTCTCATGACATGGTTCCTGGCTTTCTCCAGATTTGGTATGAAAGACCTAGCCTCAGAAGTCACACATGCTCACTTCACTTCTGTACTCTATGGATACACAGGCCAGCAAGGATTCTGTGTGTGAGGGGATTCTGTAAGAGGCAAATACAGAAGGTAAAGGTCATCTTGGATCCTATACTTCTTTGTTTATATTTTTTTGTACCATATAAACCAGTCCATCCTACAGGAAATCAACCCTGAATGTTCATTGGAAGGACTGATGCTGAAGCTGAAGCTCCAATACTTTGGTCAACTGATGCAAAGAGCTGACTCATTGGAAATGACGCTGATGCTGGGGAAGATTGAGGGCAAGAGGAGAAGGAAATGATAGAGGATGAGATGGTTGGATGGCATCACTGACTCAATGGACATGAGTTTGAGCAAGCTCTGGGAGATGGTGGAGGACAGGGAAGCCTGGCATGTTGCACTTCATGGGGTGGCAAAGAGTCAGACATGACCTAGCAACTGAACAACAACATATCAAAATCAATTACATAAAATAAATTGTATGTTAACATCTTTAGTTATGAAATTTGAGATTTTTCATGGACCATCTCAAAGACCCTTTTGCATGTTTTATCAATATAGTGGTGATCCTTCCAGCCACTCACTTGATGCACCCTAAATCTAACTCAGTGAAAGGCATCTGTCTAGACAGATAGTTCTGAACTTTCATGGATTCTTAGACTTTTTTTGGAATCTCAATGTTTAAAAACAAATACCTCTCCTCCCAAAATGTCCAAATCCACAAGTGTGCTACTGTATGTACAACTTGAAGACTTTTAAGGACTCCTGGAGCTAAGAAAAAGAACTCTAACTTGCAAGCTATGTACACAATGTTTTCAGCTGGCTGCCAAATATAAATGTCACAGCACATGCTCAACAAAAGGCCGATGCCCAATACTGACTGAAAGGCTGGCAACTTAACAGTTTATGTAAGTCAGAATAACAGAGGACTTTTATGTGAAGTATCAAATTCACCTTTAGTTTCACGATTGTCTTTTTCTTAATTGACCTGGTGAAGTAAACTGTTCATACTTTATAGTGGGCTTTTTGAGTTTGGGTTACACTTAACAGACGCTTCAGCCTAATATGAGGCATTAACTTTAACATACATTTACACAAACAGAATGACTCTCACTAATATCTCATAATGTCACCCAAACTTTCCAGTCCCAGATTTAAACATTACTCACCACTAAACAAGCTTAATTAACAGTGAATGCTGCTCATGTTCCAGCTAGCTATGCAAGGAATGGTTTCCAAGCATAAAGACAAACAGAATCTCATCACAATAACTAGAGCTCTCACTGTCTCAAGCTAAACACTTTGTACAGTCACGTATCATATGGGAACAGTTGGGTTAGGTAGTTATAACTCAGAATCTCTTATATGCGGAACAAATAAAAAGCACAGGTTTTTCAAATTTATAGAATTATAGGAAGTTAGCCAATTTCCTCTCAACCGCTTTCTTTGGATTAGTACCCCAGTGCTTGGTACTAGTTATATAAACCAATCAGTATTATTTCTCCCTACACAGTTAATCTCATTGGAATCAACAGTGATAGGATTTAACATACAGATCAGCAGATTACTAAATTGGAATTTGGGATGACTATGTGAGGGTGGAGGGAACAAGGGGTGGGGATGGGGAGGTAGAACTCTGCATACTTAACAGATTCACTGAGCTGGTGGTTTGTAAAATGTGGCCCCAGGAACAATAGCACCGAAATCGCTTGGGAGCTTGTGAGAAGTGCAAGTTCTCTGGACCCACCCGACCTCAGGTCTAGAATTAGAAACTCAGGACAGGCCCAGCATGCTGAGCTTTAGCAAGATGATTCTGATGCTTGCTCAAACTTAAGGACCACTTACTCAGTGATTCCTAGCTCCTCAGTATAGTTTGAGAATGATCACCTCCAGGTTTGCCTAACAGTTCTAACTCAATCAAACAAAACTTAGAGGCTTCTTTTCCTATTCCCATCTAATCATCTTCCACAAGCAGGCCTTGTGGATGGATGTAGGATGCAAGTACCATAAGGAAGAAGGATAGGTGGGAGAGAGACTTTAGATGAAAGCAGATAAACGGTGGTACCTGTTTCTCCCTTCTTTAAAGCAACAGACATTCTCACAAAATAAGCAAGTCCCAGACTTCCCTAGTGGTCTAGAGATGAAGACTCCATCTGCCAATGCAGGGGACACGGACTTAGTCCCCGGTCTGGGAATATCCCACAAGCCGCGGAGCGACTAAGCCTGTGCCCTAGGGCTGTTGCTTTAGAGCCCGGAAGCCACAACCATTGAGCCTCCGCACCTCGAGGCTGCGCCCTGCAACCGGGGAAGCCCGTGCACCACAGCTAGAGAAAGCCCAGGTGCAGCAGTGAAGGCCCAACACAGACAAAAATGACAAAATAAAAAACGTTTAATTAAAGAAATAATAACAAAGTCCCTAGAAAGAGACATCCCTAAAAGGATCTTGACTCCACTCAATGCTTATCCCTGAATTCCATTGAAATTATTTGATAACATAACTTACAGGAAGTTTACTTAGTGTTAATAGCTGTGGTTCCTCTGTGGCCTGTGAACCTCTGGCCATGAAAAGGAATGTTTGAAATGGATGTTTCTGGGATACCACAAAAACCTTACAGATGACATGTGAGCCATGGGTTATGATGACTCTGGAAAACACTATGGTAAATACTTGTTGTCTTAATTTTCTCACATAAGTGAAAACAGATGCTTGGATTGAATGGATGATTAAGGGCAAGTGTTATATAATGCAATTCACCTGACAAATTTAGGGTCTCCTAAAACTAAATGGTCTTCTTTGTAAAGAGCTAAGAAAGACACCTGAAAGTATTTGAGAAAGCGCTGACACATTGGTGAAAAATTTTGAAAGTGGGATCTCTTGCCAAGAGTATGTGGAGAAAGAATTTTGACTAGAGTATGAAATACTGTTACTTTTTAAAGTGATCCAAGGATATTTTTATTAGTTATTCTGGTGATTCAGTTGTAAAATCAGTATTTTAAATTCGAGTTACTGTTCCCCAAACAGGATAGTAAAAACAGTGAAATGCTGTCTGTAAAGAGTTTTGCAGCAAGGTTGTTCGGCGTAAGAGCAAAACCATAAACCACACATACCAATATGTCAATCAATCAAGAAAATCAATGGTGGATCACACCAAACTTAATCCATTCTAGGACTTTCATCCTATTTCATATTTATTTTTGATTTGTATTACATGGAGAACAGGCACAACAGTGAAGTATGGCATGTACATGTGTAAGCACCGACATCTAATTTTATATTGTGGATCATTATTACTGTGGATCATGACCAAAAAAGTCTAAAAGCCAAGAAAATATATAGTTTCTGTGGCAGAGATAGTGGAAGGTCTTCTAAGCACAAGGAGGGGAACATTGAAGAAGACACAAAAGCAGAAAATAGGAGGGCTATAAAGAGTGAGATGAAAATTTGGAAGTCATCCGTTAAGTACAGCAAAGAAAAGTAGGAACAGAGAAATAGAGATCAAAGAGGGAGACTGGTATGTTGAAATGATATGAAATGCCACAACTGTAGTCCAGTTGTCAATTAGAGGATCCTATTTCATGGGAACAGTTGACAGAGAAACTCAGTTTCACGGCAATACTGGTTACCAGTCAAATGAAGACAAAGATGGCATCTGAACTGAAGATCCAACTCAACCCCCTGGAAAAGGCAAAGTTCTCTGCAAAGTTCTTGAAAATATCAGACACCAACAGCTATCCTGGAACAAAAATCCAGGAACAAATAAAAAAGTTACCTTACAAAATAACACTATGATATCTGGCATTTATCAATCCTATGTTATTACCACACATAAAGGGACATACTAACTTATACCATAATGAAAACCATTTAAGGGCTTCCCTGGTGGCTGGGTGGTAAAGAATCTTCCAGCCAGTGCGGGAGACATGAGTTCAATCCCTGGGCTGGGAATATTTCACATGCTGCAGAGCAATGAAGCCCATGTGCCACAACTATTGAGACTGTGTTCTAGAACCCAAGAGCCACAACTACTGAAGCCTGCATGCCCTAGAGTCCATGCTCAGCAATAAGATAAGCCAACCCAATGAGAAGCCTGGTCATTGCAACTGGAGAGTAGCCCTTGCTTGCTGCAACTAGAGAAAAGCCCGCGCAGCAACAAAGACCCAGAACAGTCAATAAATAAATGAAACCACTTAAGAATGAACTATAGTGTTAATATGGGCTTCCCAGGAGGTGCTAGTGGTAAAGAACCCTGGGTTCAATTCCTGGGTCAGGAAGATCCCCTGCAGAAGGCCATGGCAACCCACTGCAGTGTTCTTGCCTGGAGAATCTCATGGACAGAGGATCCTGGCGGGCTACAGTCCATGGGGTCACAAAGAGTTGAATATGATTGAAGTGACTTAGCACACACACACAAGGTGTTAAGACACGATATGGTTTGTCCAGTCTGGCATGCACAGAGGTTATGAAATTAATGTAAATTTCTGATTTTTGCAAGTTTGCTGATGCCAAGATAAGTGAGCAGGAAACCATGATATTTGCAATCAAGTGGAACATTTAGTGTGACACAGAACCACCCATTCCTGCCTTGAAAAAAAAAATACAAAGTGTGCACTGTCTTCCAAAGGGACAATTCCTGCTGAATTCCAACAGAAGAGTCAGCTGTGAGGTAAGGACTAGGGCCAAAGCGGCCAGTGGCGGAAGGTGGGGGTGGAAGCCAGGAGAATGTTCTGAGGATTCTTCTGGTGTTGAGAGAAGGGGAAAAGAGGAAAGGAGGAAATTCCAAAGGGAACAGAGGGAGAAGGAGGCAGAAGGGAAAGGAAGATTAGAAACAAAAAGAGGGAGGGGAGGAAAAAAAAGAGAGTCTCTTGAGGGGCCTGATCAGTCACCACATCAGACCAACTCATACCTAAAAATCAACCAAACAGAGCAGGGAAAGTCAAATTACCCAGAACCACATCCCAGGCATACATGGAGGGAAAAACGACCAGAGACCATGATCCATGCTCCCAAATCTTTCCCAATAAAAGGTAAATTTCTGGGCAAAAGCTTCTACCCGACTGTGGGAGAGCTGAACAAGAGAACTGGAGCTGCTGATGGCAAGAATTGTATTTTAAAAATCCTCAGCACCACGACTCCGGTCCGCAGGCCCTGTGTCACTGTGAGGCTGATACCTGACATGCTGACACATGATACTCTGACCTCCAGCAGCAAAGCCTTCTTTCGGCTCAGCCCACTTGCAGGAAATGTCCCGGAGAAAAGAGCATCGAGATCTTTCTCTGGCTGCCAGGGCAGGTGAAGAGTTTCCAAAATGGTGGCTGGCCATCCACGTTCCCTCTTACTTAAGAAAATTACTACCGAAGATCTAGAAAAAAATGGCACTGATGAACCTAATTTGCAGGGCAGGAATAGCAGTGCAGATGTAGAGAACAGACTGTGGACTCGGGGAGAGGGAGAGGCTGGGATGAATTGAGAAAGTAGCATTGATACATACACCCTACCCAGTGTAAAATAGCTAGCTAGCAGGAAACTCCTATACTCACAGGGAACTCAGCTCAGGGCTCTGTGACCACCGAGAGGAGTGGGATGGGGTGGTGGGAGGGGTCTCAGGAGGGAGGGGATATATATATACATTGGGCTGATTCACAGTCTTGTACTGCAAAAACTAGGACAATACTGTAAAGCAATTATATTCCAATAAAAAAATAAATATTCCAAAAAACCCATTAAAGTCACCCTAGTATTATTTAGTAGTGGACGCTAAAAAGAGAACTGTTATTCTTATTATTCCCTTTTTTCAGGGAAGCAGCTCTGAAGTTCAGAAAGGTCAGGTCACTCACCAGGCCCACAGTGACTCCCGGATTTTGCCCACTAGACCCTATCACTATTTCCCAATATGAATCCTCCCAGTTCGTAATGAAACTACAGTTCAGGGTAAACCTCAAAGGCAGAACATGGCCAGCGTTGCTTTCCTCCTAATTCTAGTAAGAGTAAGCGTAATTAGAAAATCACTCTGTGATAGCAGGATCATTGGGGTGTTTGAAGAGGATGAGCCAAGAGAGGAAGGGAGGGGCCATTCTTCAGATCATCTGATACCTGATCCCAAATTTACTGGCTCAAGATGCTTTAACTCCATCTGGGAAAGTGAAAGGAGAAGGAAACTCTGCCCTGAATCCCTTGCCGGCGTATCTGTAACAGGACTGGATTCCAGAGCTCTCTGCCAGCACGACTTTGGCAGGCACCCCAATCCCCTCCTTCAGTGACAGAATCTGCCGCTCTCGGAGAATAAAGGCCTGTTAGGGCTTGCACACCCACACACGTGTGCACAGCGGACTCTCAGCAGGACCCTTGGAAAACCAGAACATTTTCTTATCCGCTAATAGATTGGAAAAAAAATCAAAGGATGTCATTTAAGGAGGAAGGGAATCTGAAATTTCACTTTGGCATCTTGTCGGAAGCAATGTACCCCCTGCTTCCTGCTAGCAGGGGTTCATTCTCCACTCAGAGAGATCTCTCATTTTATTAGAGACACAGAGTAACACACTTGTGTTTCAGATTATAAGTCATCCTAAGTGCTCATAAATTATCCTTAACAAAAATAGCAGGAAGAAGATGAGCTGGAATGTATATGAAAGGTGGAAGCTTCAGCGGCTCAGTCGTGTCTGACGCCATGGACCACAGCCGTCCAGGCTCCTACCGAAGCGAGTAAATATTCCCTTCTCCAGAGGATCGTCCCATCCCAGAGCTCAAACCCGGGTCTCCTGCATTTCAGGTAGATTCTTTACTGTCTGAGCCACAGGGAACCTCATGGTTACATGCAAAGTTCAAGGAACAATATCCAAAGGCAATCCACATAACCTGGACCTTTTGCATAGAGGAAGTTTACTGAATGTTTTCTTAACTCATGGTTTGCTTTAACTGGAATCATAGGGTACTTTGTCCTCCTTCATATATTATATGAATTCATTTTTTCTTCTTTATATGCCTATATATCACTTAAGGCAAGTACATGGCAACACAGTGGGATAGCTTAACTTCTGCAAGTTTGACTGTTATGTAAGAATAAAGAATTAAGACACTAACAGGTTCACATAAAAGAAAGTTACCTTTGTGTGGCCAACTTATATTACTTTCAATTAGAATTAATTTCAATATCCTGAAGGCAGGAATGTCTAAATCATTCTTATAATCCTAATATAATAATTACTTTGTTTCCTTTTTAAAATGTTATTTTCTAAATATTCACTTGTATATTTAAATATGCTCCTCCCCCTATTCCTACTGGTAACCTCTAGTCTGTTCTCTGTGTTTATAAGTCTGCTTCTTTTTTGTGATATTCACTAGTTTGTTGTATTTTTTTAGATTCTACACATAAGTGATATTATCTAGTGTTTGTCTTTGTCTGACTTATTTCCCTTAGTATAATGTCCTCTAAGTTGGTCCATGTTGTTGCAGATGGCAAAATTTCATCCTGTTTATGGCTGAGTGGTATTCCACTGTGTGTATATGCCAATAATCCTAAAATGATGTTTTTTTTAATTAACTGAGCGACAGAATAAATAAATGTAAGTCCAGTCCTGAAAAATGTAATCAACCATAGCTTCTCAGATCTAGCCCCTGAGATTTTGTAAAAGTAGACGTTTGAACTTATGATCTAACACCAAAAACAAATGTTGACCTTAATCTTAAACATTTTCTTATTTGGCCTGAAAAGGAAGTTTTAAAATTTTTCCAAATAATACTTCAAAATCCAGGAACAAAGTAGCACAAGATAAAAATTGCCTTTAAGTTGGAGTTACAAGTTTAATAACAAAGTAATTCACTTATAACTTTTAAATATTATCCTGCACTTATCCAGAAAGATTTATCACTCACACATACAGATTTTCAAAACCTGTAGACAGTGGTCCTCAACTCTGGCTACGTTAAAATCACCTGAGGAATTTTTTTCTCTCTCTCCCATCCCAATTAAATCATAATTGAGTAGGGGAGCAGAATAATACTGATATTTTTGAAAACCTTCAGCTATTCTAATATGCAAGTTTACAACTGCTGAGGATAGATTTATCATATTTATACTAATAGCTAAATAGATTTTAAAAGAAAATATTGAGTTTCTGTATCATAGGTGAAGCTTAAATTAGACCTCATTTTTCCCTTCAGTTACCTCTAATCTGACAAAAAGATGCTTGGAGTAGGTGATTTGGTCTGATTTTCTAGTGTATGGGCTTTAGATGTATAGTCCTTGACTGGAGAACAATAAGAAACTTCTGTGAAGGCATCACATCTCCCACCTCCTTTTCAGAATTCTTCAAGGAGGGACATGAGCTAATTTCATAGCTTATTATATGGAGGAGGGCTAAAAATCTCAGGCTAGCTTTAAGGCTCCCAAATGTCTATCCAAATCACTGAGAATGTAAGTCAGGCTTTTGTTAGATCAGGGAAAGTACAATACAGCATCAAAATCTCACTGTGGAAGTTCTTGGTGGGGAACATAAGCCAAAATTATAAGCGGTGGAGTAAGTCCTGACTCAGTCTTGCTATCCACAGAACTTTTACAAAGTAGTCTGAGACCTTGAAGTTTATCTGTCTTATCATGTACCTCCCAGGACTTTGGGACCATCTCAACACAAGAAGAGACTGTGGACTATGGAAAATACTTGACAGGGTATTCTAGTATTAACATTCTACACAGTTCTGGGTGCCATGCTAAGAATATATTTTGTGCATAAGCTACATTTTGTGTTTTGTTTGCTGGCGCATATGGAAGAATTGTTTTATTCATACCATAAAGGATCTGAAAGAAGCTCTTTTAGTTGATCCAGTTGTCTCCATCTCATCCACTGCCAGGGTATACGTTCATCCTCCAAACAAAAGTTTCATTCGACCTTCCATTTACTAGAAAAACCACTCAGTGATGTTTCAGAAATACATTTTATGGAGACTGTATCAACTTCCTAAGTGTTAATTGCTGAATATCTGTACGCTTTGTCAAAGAACATTTTCATTTTGTCTTATGTTTTCTGTTTTTAACAGATGATGGCATCTGAGGCTTATAAGGAAAGCAAAGCTTCTATTTGGGGGACATTTACTTTGCATACTGGTTTCATGGGACTGGCCACACTTGAGGAATCTAGGCATTTGACTGGTCTCTTGTACATAGAAAACATGGTCCACACTGGGTGCTGAATAGTTACCTTGAGTCTTTGACTAGTAAGATATTTATCTCAGTGCTCAGAGGTTCCCTACAACTCCAAGCAGGGAGGCAGACAAATTGGCAGTTTGCCTGCTGGGCCTTTGCCACTAAAGGCTGAACTCTGTGAAAAGTAGATGGGGTGTTAATGCTCAAACCAGTGTTATTTTCTGCAGTTAGATCTCCTGTATTCATTGGCTTCCCTGGTAGCTCAGCTGGTAAAGAATCTGCCTGCAATGCAGAAGACCCTGGTTCTATCCCTGGGTTGGGAAGATCCCCTGGAGGAGGGCATGGCAACCCACTCCAGTGTTCTTGCCTCGAGAATCCCCATTGGCAGAGGAGCCTGGTGGGCTATAGTCCATGGGGTTGCAAAGAGTCAGACACAACTGAGCCACTAAGAAGAGCATACTCACTGTTCCACTGTATCATTTACTAGCTGTGTGACTTCAGGCAGTCATTGGCTATTTTGTGATGGGTAGACTCTAAGATAACCCCCAGTAATTCCCATCTCCTGCTACTGTGTAATCATCTTGTGTGACAGCACCAGGAAGCTGCCTCTATCCAATAGAATATAGCAAAGGTGATGGGCTGCTACCTCAATGATTAAGCTGCGTAGGATTGTAACCTACAGCCTGCCTGCAGACACATCTGGGATTGTACACCTTGATGAAGCAACAGCCATCACAGAGAAGCCCACGTGGCAAAGGTAAGAGGTAACCTGTGACCAACAGCCAGCATGGAAATGAAGTCCTCAAACCAGTGATCCTCAGGGAGCTGAATTCTACCAATTGCCACAAGAAATTGAAAGTTGATCCTTTCGCAGTTGAGCCTTTAGATGAGACCTGAGCTTGGCTGACACCTCTGTTGCAGTCCTGTGAAAGACTTTGAAGGGAGGACCCAGCTAAGCCGGACTCAGACTCCTAACCCACAGAGACTGTGAAACAAAAAAATGTGTGATGGGGGCTTCCCTGGTGGTTCAGTGGTAAAGAATCAGCCTGCCAATGCAGGAGACACGGCTTCGATCCCGGGTCCAGGAAGATCCCTTATGTGGCTGAGCGACTAAGCCTGGGCTCTGAAGCTTGGGAGCCCCAGTTACTGAGCCCACATGCAGCAGCTACTGAGGCCCGAGTGCCCTAGGGCCCCTCCTCTGTAACAAGAGGAGCCGTTGCAATGAGAATCCCACACACTGCAACTTGAGAGGAAGCCTTGCTCCCCACACCTAGAGAAAAGCCCATGAAGCAGTGAAGACCCAGCACAGTCATAATAAATTAAAAAATTAAAATTGTTTTAAATGTCTGATGTTTTAAGCTGCTAAGTTTGCAGTAATTTATTGTGCAATAATCAATAACTAACATTCTCTTTAGGTTTAGTTCCTAATCTGTGAAATGGGGATAATATATTTCATAGGTGTGAGGATAAAATGAGATTGTGTATATAAACACTTAGCATTAAATAGCATGCCTGATACATAGTAACATGGTTGTTATTATATTCTTTAAATGGGATTCTAATAGAATATGTATTTAAATCAATTTTTTTATTTTAACATGCTCATTCTTTGGCTGATACTTTTTTTTTTACTATTCTAGTAATGTCTCATTAGATTATCCTGTTAATTTTTAAATTTTACATGTATTTTTATATCACTTTTATTAAGTTCATCTGTTTGCTTTCAATATTCTCCCTTTCTTTTATACTTGCTTTTATAAATCACAATCAGCAAATCAGGCAAAAGGGAAGTCTTTCTGAGGATGGCAATACAGAAGAGTTCATCACATATCTTAATGGCCCTCCCTTCATTAGACACCTCACTTTTGTCTTAGCTCACATTAACCTTTAAAAGCATTTAACTGTCTTTTCTATAATACAGTTATTAATGAATTTGTCTATTCTCAAGTGCTACCCTGTACCTCATTAACTTTTGAGAGACAGAGAGAGACTAAAATTCCTTAATAGTTAGTATTTTATAGCCTGATATAGCAGTCTATAAAACTAAACTAGTGAATGTGTAATTAGCAGCATGCATAGCATGTGTGCTCAGTCGTGTCCGACTCTTTGGGACCCCATGGACTGTAGCCTGCCAGGATCCTCTGTCCATGGGATTCTCCAGCAAGAATACAGGAGTGGGTTGCCATTTCCTCCTCCAGGGGATCTTCCCAACCCAGGGATTGAACCCACATCTTTTGCATTGGCAGGCAGATTCTATACCACTGCATCACCTGGGAAGCCCTGAAGCAGAGAGAAACCTTATTTTTAGGCATTGGATTCTCAACGTGATACTCTTACCATCAAATAAAAATTATACTTGATCAATTTTTACATTCCAAATACAAGTTTCTTTTATCACAGGGGCTGGATCTCAATCCATTTTACCTAGTAGGCAGTGTTTGAACAGACAAACAAATCAATACAATGCCCAAAAATTTCAGAGTTGTAGAAGATGCTAAAATAATTCCCCTGTGGTTTTCAATTTTGTTTTCTTCTAGCAGTAGAACTATATTTTTCCAATGTACTCTTTAATAGAGTCTCACCAATACATAAATGTATACTACTCTGATAAAAGCAGAATCCATCCACCGGAATTCCTTGTCTGCTCACATTATTCTCCTCCCAAATTCCCAGTTCTAAGATGGAAAGACCCTTCCTGAGTCCTTGCAAATATCAAGGACCCTCTGCAGAAATGGACTGAGTCATGGGAGTGACACATTCTTGCTTTGTCACAGTGAGGTTGGGAGGGCTCCTTAGTGAGTGAGAGCTGTTACCTCAAGAGAGTTGGGAAAATTCAGAGTAAGACATAAGACCCTCTTCTCCAAAGACAACCTGCTGCTTCTGCTTGTAATCGATCTTGGGGAGTTAAGACAGACAGAGAGAAGGAAAACACAGTCGTGTGCTAAGTCAACTCAGCCTTGGCTTCCCCTCTGAGTATTAATCCCTGCTGAGTCGTGGCCCCTGGGGGTGGCCTAGGCTCTGGCCACGTAGCTACCCCTCCCTACACTCCTCCTTGCCCCAACATATGTTATCGCCCAGCCTTCTACTTGGGTGCCTTATCCTCTCAGAATGTTTGGCCCTCCAGTCTGGACTGGGTCCTTCCTGGCTGTTCTCAAGTTTCTTTGGACTTCAGCCATATCAGAGGACGCTCTCTCTGTAGCACAGTTATTCTTTTACATCCCTGTCTTCTCCATCAACTGATCAGGAAGGCAGGTATCAAGCCCTGTCTTCCCACCTCAATGCTTTGCCTATACATGGAATATAGTCTGTTACTTGAACAAATGGACACATCTTTATGCAGAACAGGGAGCTGATGTTACATAGAAATTAAAGACACAGTCTGCCACTTGCTTGCCGAGTGACTTTGGGCAAACACTCTGAGGCAAAATTTCATGCTCTGTAAACTGAGAGTAATAAAATACCTGCTATATAGGGAAACATCAAGCTTTTAGTTAGTTTTCCACATTAAAAAAACTTAGCTGTAAATTACCACAAACAATATGAGCTCAAACAATGTTATCTATAATAACAGAGATGAGTTGTTGATAGCTGTGAGAGTTATTGTGATCATCATCTGCCCTGATTTTTTTCACCTTGGAGTCAGAGATTTCTACCTTGTCAGGGAAGAACCCAAGACCAAGGGCTGTCTCTTTCTTTCCTTTGCATGAGCCAAGAGTCACACCCAAGTCATGGCCTCACACCCTTGGACCATCTGATCACATGTGTGTATCTGAAATGTTCCTCTCTGGTTTTCCTCACACCTATGTCAGGAGGACTGATCAAGTTACCTAGAAATAGTAGCCTTTGCCTTCCAACTGATCGAAATCTTCCAAACACAGGAGTTTCTGCAAAGAGGTATGTCAAGCCTCACATGTCCCATTATAAGCTTTTCTTGGCTCCTGTCACTGCATATTGTTCTCTGCAGTTTTGATTTTTGCCTGTATGCCAGGGGGAAAAGAAAAGCTCTATGGTGCCAAGAATAAAGAATCCTAGAGGTATCTGCAACACAGGGTCTTTCAAAGGTGTCAAACAATGTGGCAATTCTTCTTCAGGGCCTGGGTGTTATGGTCTAAACCTCCTCCTGAAAAACAAGTTCAGGAGGGTCTTTCCCGGAGGTCATGTGAGGCTTCCGCAGTCCCCACAGAAAAGTTGATCCTAAGTGAAGTTGCAGCTTTCCATAGAGAAAGGCAATATTTGAACTTGACAATCAAACATTGGGTTGAGGAAGTCCAGGCTGAAAAACAGTAGAATCCTTCTCTCATTGCCCTGCAGAGCAACACAACCCCCTTGCCCCACCTTTCGCCAAGAACATTTGCTACCCTTCCAGATGTGTGTCACTTTGGACACAGATCACATATTATTTGGTGTGCATATTTTTTTCAGTATTGATCTACTTTTATGCAACCCAAGAGACAATTTTTTGAATACCTGTTATATGTCAGACCCTTTACTGAAAGTTTTGCAACTCTTAGCTCATTGATTCCTAAAATACTGTAAGATAGTTATCATTAATCCCATTTTACAGATGATAAGACCTGCTTAGCAAAGGTTAATAAATGATTTGCCAAAGAACATAGTCATCAAGGGGTAGAGAGGAGAAGAGGTCTGCTAATAATGTATGTATGTATGTATGCTCAGCTGTGTCCGACTTTTTGCAACCCCATGGACTGTAGCCTGCCAGGCTCCTCTGCCCATTGAATTTTCCAGGAAAGAATACTGGAGTGGGTTGCCATTTTCCTACTCCATTAATAATAGTCTCCAACTTTATTCTAAGTTTTCAAAAAGTAAGAAACATTCTTCCAGTCTCTTATTTTCTATAACAAAGTATGTGGTTATGTATGCAAATAAGCATAAGACATGTAACAAGTGATCTCTTATTTAAAACATAATTTCTTTTTCCTATAAATAGCCAGCTATATTTATCAACTACATGCCCCCCACACACACACCCAGCAGACATGTTCTACACACGAAGATTAAGATAATGTTTAAAATCTTTGTAAGAAACCCTCTTACTCAAGGGAAGGACAGCATTCACATTTACATTGCAGACTATAGCTCCTAAAATCTGGATCGAAACAGGGCCAAACACAGATTTTCAGTCAGGAAGCTGGGATCCAGTTCTGTTCCTGCTATCGGTGTGGGAATACTACTAAATCTCCCTGCCTTTGGGGATCTTCATTTATAAAATGGTTATACTGGTCAGTGGTTCCCAATTATTGGCCCATGATGAAGCTTTCATCAGTCTGCACTGAAATGAAAAAATAAAAACAATGGGTTTATTTGTATAAAATCAGTTGTTTTATAAATCTGTTAAAAATGGCTAGGTTTCAAGTATGTCCTCTACAATAAAACCCTGATATTTAAAATATATATTTATTTTTACAGGTCTGAATCCAAAGATCTGGGAACTCTAGCCTAGGTGATCACTATCATCTTTTCTAGGTTCAAAATTCTATCCTCTTCATAAATGACAAATGATATTTAATTAACTTTAAAATAGGAAGGCAAAAAGAAAAGAAAAAAAAACCTTATCTTTTTTCTTATTTAGTTCTGTTCTTCCTCAAATGTGAAAGTTAAGCCCCTGGCAAGATATTATAACTATTCCACTAGAAAAAAGATTCTTAGTTAAATGAGTTTGGGAAACAATCAGTTGAAAAAGTGGGACAGTTTTCTTCACTGAGAACTTTTAGAACCTGTCAGGTTCTAAAATCTGCTGTGACTCTTCCAGAATAGAAAAGCATGAATGGTCCCCAAGTTACTGATGGGGAGCAGATGCCTGCCCCAAACCCCTTCTGAGGACAATACTCCTATTCCAGGAATGCAGTTTGACAGAGGTGACTTCCTCTAAAAGAAAGACCCTCAGCAGCTTCGGTGATAAAGACAAAATATAGCGTTAGTGACAAGGAGACTTGCCATTTACTTTATATTAATTTGATAGTTTTTTCAAATTACTGAGTCTATCATTTTTTTTTTAATTATGAAAGAAACCTGGATGAAAATACTTCAGATTAAAGTACAATGGACAAGACATTTATTTTGTGGCTATTTTTAACAATTTTCTTTTTACCATAACAAATAAAGGAAGATTGTGTCAAGAGATTTGTATCTAGTGATTGCAACATGATAATTAAAACATTTGGAATTTGCAAAAGTCTGCAGTCACAAAATCATGGTTATCACCCGTACACAGTAAATACAAGGTAAAATAAAACCATCTGTAAGTATTAAGCCTGAGAAAATCTCCAGACTTTTCTCAGATGGTGAATCCTTGTTAACTATCTTAGCAGTAGGAATAATTAATTCTGAATGCTTGAGGCTCCTGATTGACTTATTTAAACACTTTTCACAATGATCGAGAAACAAAACACTTGATAGAAGAAAAATATCTAATAGTGTATATTTCGTCTTAATTCTTTTATTTATTTATTTATTTTTGCAGAATTATCTTAGAGTTAAGAAGGTTTACTCAGCCTTTTTTATTTGCTTTTTACATCATCATGTGAAATATCAACGAGCCAAACCCTTCAGCCGTCACACTCTGGATTCAAGTTTCACTTAGCACACTGGAGAGAATGATTTTCACTTTGGGACAAGATGATCTTGGAGCAAACCAGCCGGAGGGAGGACCTAGCAGGATCTTTGGATATTCTGACCTGAACAACCTTTCTTTCCAACTCTGAGCACAGCAGGGTTTTGACAAGCCTGTGGCTGCATTGTCTCTGATATTTTCCATCATAACTGTATGATAAATTCCAGCCTGTTTTTCCTAATCCTGCTGACTACAGCAGTCTGCAACCATAAAAAGTTTTCACAGACTTGGAGTTGGCTTAGAGAAGCGCCTCGGCAAAGGAACAAAAAAAAAAAAAAAAAGAGCAACATTTATGTTCAAAGACAGGAGAGAGGCAACCTTTGCTTTTGGTGGTGATGGGCTCAAGAGGTGGTTTTTAGGGTCTATTTAGGACATTTTCCTTTTCTTCTGATGACATTTGTAAATAGAATACCAACACTAAAATGAGAACAATTGAGCCAGGGAAAGGGGGGATGTCGTGTCCAACAGATCAAACCCTATTCCAAACTCCACCAGAGAAAGTGTCTACACCATAGCTCATGACCATTCTTCATTGGTGTGCCCTGCCTAGAACCCTTCAGCCTCCAAGCTAACAGGTATGTGTGAGGTTTACACAAAATGATTCTAGGTTTCCAACTAGCTTCTTTCAAACATTCAGCTAGCACTGGTTTAGTCTCTGAGGGATAAAAACATCAAACGAGTCTTTTCAACAGACTACGATACCCATCTATATAATACAATTCAATATACAAGTGCTGTAATTGGAAACTACACCATTCAAGCTACCGTGAACACGGCCAAACCCAGAAAGAAGTTGGTTTGCATTTTTTGCAATAAAGAGATGCAACTGAAAAGTACATAGCAGAAAAGGGGGGAAAGAAAAGCAAAAGTTTAAGCTACTTCTTTATACATTTGAATTGTGACTCTCCGAGAAGAACTCAAATCCCCCTGTCTGGCAAAGCAGATCACATTTAATCTCAACATTTAAAAGCTAGTATCTCAAACATCATTTTGAAAACACAAAACATCAGAGCTACTTGCCTTTTGGCAATTTCTGTGCATTTCCCAGGGCTAGTGCAATACTTCCACAGAGAAGTAGACACCCCAAGCTGGAGGGCATGTTGCATTTGCCACCTCACACGGGTAGTGATTCTGGTGGGGGTCCCGCAACCCTGGAGCTGCATTTAAGTGGACTGTCTCCTGGTGACAGAGGCGGGCGGCTGCACTTAGCTGTGCCGTGGGCTTACTCACAGGGGGTGGAGACAAAATGACATCACACCCTTTCCCACACACACACCAAAAAAAAAGAGAGAGAGAGAGAAAGGCATAACAGCAAAAAACCTATCATCCCATTTCCTGCTAGGTTGTAACTGTCTGTCTCTTCTCTTCCCTCTATGACATAAAACTTGGAATAATGGTCAATACATATTTGTGAAAGAAAAAATATTTGGGGAATTTTGAAACATGTGATAAATTTTTTAAATATCAAAAAAAGATATCCTTAAAACCAGTGGAATGTTAAAAATATAAAATAAAACTGTATTAGGAAGAAAACTTTTTAATTATCTAGTGTAGAGAGAAAAGAGTCTTAGTTGCTCAGCTGTGTCCCACTCTTTGTGACCCCAGAGACTATAACCCAACAGGCTCCTCTGTCAGTGGGATTCTCCAGGTAAGAATAGTGGAGTGGGTAGCCATTCCCTTCTCCGGCAGATCTTTGTGACCCAGAGATTAAACCCAGGTCTCCTGCACTGCAGGCAGATTTTTTTTTTCACCGTATAAGCCAGCAGGGAAGCCCCAATTCTTCTTTCAAATGAAAGTAAACTTCCAAAAATTCAATCTGAACCATTTTGAAGTTCCAGTATCATGAGAAACTTTTAAGAGACAGTCATTGGCTACACAGGTATTCATAACACACATGGGCATACATAGATATACACACAGATATATACAAATGGTTAGTCTATAGATACAGAGACACAGAGGAATAACTATCATTAGTTGATCCCCAGCTCTGGGACAGGCTCTGTAACAGTGTCTTTACCTATGTTACTGCATTTTAGTCCCCACACTGATTACACAAAAGATCTTATATTATCCCGGTTATATTTCACCTATGAGAAAAACTGAGCCCCAGGGAGGTTAAGAATCCTGACCAAATCCATGTATTCTAATGGTTAACAATTTGGATGGGCGTTGGAGTGAAACTGACTAGGTATAAACTTGGATGATGTGTGCCTTCAAACAAATGTCTCCATCTTAATTTCTCATCGACATTGGTTACATTAATGGGCTTGCTCCGTACCCAGCACTTACCTGATCAATTCACATTTACTTATATTTATTCCTCAAAATAATCCAGGAGACAGGCACCACCATTACCCCCATTTTACAGACGGAGAAACTGGACTCAGCGAGGTTAAGTGAAAGGCCCAAGGTCACCCAAGCAATCAAGCTGGAATTTTATTTTTTAAATCGTGGCCCTATTTATTTATTTTACTTGTTGGCCCTGTGGCATGGGGGAACTTATTTCCCTGATCAGGGATTAAACCTGCAGTCTCTGCAGTGGAAACACAGCATCTTAACCCCTGGACCACTGAAGAAGTCCCAGAGCTGGCACTTTAAACAGATGATTTAACCCCAGAACTTCCACTCTTCATTATTAAACTTTAAATTAAAAAATGGAGATGACAGTACCTAATTCACAAGTTTGCTAGTGGCACTTTTGGACCATGTGTACCAGAGTGCCTGGTTCACAGGAAGTATTTAATAAATGATAATCAATGAAAACAACAAAAGTAATGACAATAGTACATCCCCCAATAAGCAGAACTCTGGTTCTAACCCAGGTACATTGACCTCCAAAGCCCAGGTGTGTCCTCTCCCTCTATATCATATGACCCTAAATATAGGCATTGCTAGAGTGACCAGGCTGATAGAGGACTTCAAATGTTGTCAGTACATTTATGTCAACCCTTTGAAAACAGCCTATTTCACAAGTTTGCAGTAGCTGAACCAAAACAGTAAAAGGAAAATGAAATAATGGTGGTCCAGTGAAATTCCAGTCAAAAAACTTAGTGAAATAAAAAAAGAAAAATTGAAGAGACAGCCCCATCTTCCAAATAAAGCGTGAGAAGCCACATTGTTAAAGTCATTTAGAGCTGGCCCGGGCTAAGCTTTCAGCACAAGAATGCTCTGGCACCAGCTACAGGGGGAGGGGGGATTGGATTATTTAACAGGTCTTTTTCGTCTGTAATTTTTTACTTGGATAGGCAGCTCTCTCAAACCCCAGTTCAGACATTCACCCAGCTGGCATTGCTGACTCTGCTTCCATATCCATTGCCATCGGGTTAAGCCAGGGAGGCCACTGTACTAGCAGAAAATGACAGGTTTTTTTGAGGGGGGGAGGTAAAAAAGCAGAAATATTGAAAAGAAGGCTGGTTCTTCAAAACATTGTGAGGGGCGGGGCTGGAGGGTTAGGTAATGGAATTCAAGCATCAGCGTCTGCTTGGCCTGCAGGCTAAAGCAGGTCTACATTAGCAATGGTTATTTGCAGATTGGAACTGACTGGGGGCTAATTAAACAAAGGTCAGTCTCCGATCAGTATTTTGTCAGAAAAAGTTGGCAGCATGGCTCTCCCAGGCCGGACAGGGGACATTCAGTGAAGGCACAGGAAGCGCAGAGCTCTCCTCACGTCTGGGAGGAGGCAGGTCCTGAAGAAGCCAACCGTGTCAGAGAAGCCATTTTACCTTTTCAACAAACATAAAGTTTTCCGAAGTGTCAGAGTCCCAACCCAAACATGAGGTCAGACAAATCCTCCAGTAGCGTTGCAAGTGTCATGCTCAAGGAGAAAAAATATGAGGGCTGTGGTCATGTAACCACTGGAGGAGTTAAGGCTACTTTTATCAAAACTGGAGAATAATTACCTGACAATGTTGTGCTGGTTTCTGCCGTACAACAAGGTGAAGTGGCCATAAGTATACACGTTCCCTCCTGAACCTCCCTGCCACCCCCAGCCCTCGCCACCCCTCTAGGTTGTCACTGAGCGCCAGGCTGAGCTCCCTGCGTCATAGAGCAACTTTCCACTTTGTTGCTGTTTAGGCGCTAAGTCACGTCTGACTCTTTTGCGACCCCATGGATTGTAGCCCACCAGGCTCCTCTGTCCATGTGATTTCCCAGGGGAGAACACTGGAGTTAGTTGCCATTTCCTTCTCCAGGGGATCTTCCCGACCTGGGATTAAACCCACGTCTCCTGCACTGGCAGGCGGATTCTTTACCAATGGGCCACCAGGGAAGCCCCACGACTTCCCACTAGCTATCTCTTTTACATACGGTAACGTGCGTTTCCATGTCACTCTCTCAGTTCATCCCACCCTCTCCTTCCCCTGCTGTGGCCACAGGTTTGTTCTCTACATCCGCATCTCTATTCACGTAAGACCATTTTTTAAGGAAAAATGACCTTCTGCCCATGGGTAGATTGGAGATGATGAGTGTTGTACACACTCATTAGGTCTCCCAGGTGTCATGAGCCCTTGTGTCTGTATTTTTCTGGAAATACAGAAATGTGAAGATCTATTATCTGTGAGATGTACACTATCAAATTGATTATCACCAATACCTGTGAAAATTTTTGTTTTACATATTTATTCAAAGCCTGAAAGAGTATACAACACCAAGAATGAACCCTACTGTAAAATATGAGCTCTGAATGAGAACGGTATGTTATTGGAGGTTCATCAGTTATAACAAATGGTAACAAACTCTGATGGGGGATGTTGGTAATGGGTAGGCTAGGGGTATGTGGTATGTTTCTGAGTGTGTAGAAGCCGGGTGTAGGTATCTGGGAAATCCTAGTACCTTCTGCTCAGTTTTACTGTGAACCTAAAAGTGCTCTAACAAATCAAGTTTATCACCAAGAAATCCCTGTTGACAGAACATTTAGGAAGAACTTTTGGAAAACCACATAAATTATATTTGTATTTTCTCTCTGTTCTACAAAGACAGGAGATCATACCTATTTTGTTTAGCATTGTACTCAGTGACTAGCATCTGATAAGAATGCCACACATTAAGATGCATAAGGATCCAATGAAGCAGAATCCATCAATTTCTCCCTTTAGTTTAGAGGCATCAAGCCCGAGAAAGTTAGACTATGACTTGGAATGTAGTATACAGTTGTTGGGGGTAATTCTCCAAGAGTCCCTGACATTTCTGGATGTCTTATGAGCAGAGGCACTGTTTCCCTGTGCTCTAGATATTTCAATAGCCTCATCTTTCCAGTGACATTGGTATAGCAAAGAGCTCTGGAAAAGAGAAGTTTGTTTACTGACCCATAGAATAAAGGTAATGTTGCTCTCTGGTGCAAAAGGACTGTGTGCTCATTGCCTATCATCAAAGACTCAGTTTCCTGAAGCTTGGGGTTCCTTTCTTGAAATACAACCTGGCATATGTAGGTTATGCCTGTATCTCCCTGTATGGCCCTATGGGAGCTGGGGCTCCTAGAATGAGCACAAATGCTGATATTCAATCTACAATTATTGCTAGGAGGAAATAAGTTGTCCTTTGTCTTTGACCCAGCATCCTTGTGTCTCCTACCAGCCTCTGTGAACTGTGTGTGTTAACTTGCACCTACAGTAAGATCCCAACCCTTCCCAAGTCTTGACCTGAGCATTGACCCACTCCATATTTTATTAGGTGATCTTTGGTATAGTGCCATCACCTTCATTGAGGTTCCCAGTAAGAATCAGCCATGAAACTACTGTGCATAGTAAGAGAAGGAAAGTTATGACCAACCTAGACAGCATATTGAAAAGCAGAGACATTACTTTGTTAACAAAGGTTCATCTAGTCAAGGCTATGGTTTTTCCAGTGGTCACAGATGGATGTGAGAGTTGGACCATAAAGAAAACTTGAGCATCAAAGAATTGATGCTTTTGAACTGTGGTGTTGGAGAAGACTCTTGAGAGTCCCTTGGACTGCAAGGAGATCCAACCAGTCCATCCTAAAGGAGATCAGTCCTGGGTGTTCATTGGAAGGACTATTGTTGAGGCTGAAACTCCAATCCTTTGGCCACCTGATGCAAAGAGCTGACTCATTTGAAAAGACCCTGATGCTGGGAAAGATTGGGGGCAGGAGGAGAAGGGGATGACAGAGGATGAGATGGTTGGATGGCATCACCAACTCAATGGACATGGGTTTGGGTGGACTCTGGGAGTTGGTGATGTACAGGAAGGTCTGGCGTGCTGCGGTTCATGGGGTCGCAAAGAGTTGGACGCTGCTGAGCAACTGAACTGAACTGAAGAGTGCTGCTGACACCGCTTATTAAATCATATAGTACCCTCTTCAGAAAACCCTAGGGAAAAACTTCTAGTCTTTATGTCAAGAAAATGTGGTTTTTTCCTGAGCAGCTGCATTTATTTTGTGACATTGTTCTCTTTTTGTGTAGACTGTTAACCAGAGCCAAATGTGTCCCCCACCCATACACGTACATATAGGTCTTTGCAGTGCTCATATTTTGGCATCATCCCTGGCTTTATTTTTTTATCCACACCCTTTTTACTTGCTTATTTTAGTTAGAATATTTACATGGTTTTGTAAGTTGTTTTCATTTTTTTCTGGCACAAGGTGAGGTAATAAACAAGCTCCACACACAGGAGTTATGTAAAAAAAAAATGGTGTGTCAAAATAGGTGAGGTGGGAATCTGGGGATGTGTCCTCTGCTTTCCTTTTCTACACAACAGTGGGCCCTGCTGGAATTCTGGTACAATGAGTGTATCGCATCAGTTCTTCATTTATATTTTCTTCTTGGGAAAGTGGGTAAAAGGCAGGAGGATGCCCAGAACACTACTCTAAACAAGTGTGGTAGTTTTCAGGCGTTTTCTGTTTGGCTTTTTAAGTGTTCAACATTAATTCCATTACTTCAAATGAGACTTCCACAAGAACTCATCAATCTTTCAAATCTTGCACATAAAATCTGTGAGGTCATTTTTCCCATCCATTCACACTTTTGAGTCTTTCATATATAATGCTCAAGGCTAGGAGATCTTTAAAGGTGTATAGATCTACAACTAATAAAATGTAAAGATATGCTGTAGGCTTCTAGGAGATGCTCATACAAATAATTTTTATTTGATCATATTTGAAACAG
The DNA here is from genome assembly GCF_910594005.1 of Cervus elaphus. Taxonomy (NCBI): domain Eukaryota; kingdom Metazoa; phylum Chordata; class Mammalia; order Artiodactyla; family Cervidae; genus Cervus; species Cervus elaphus. The sequence goes on from NC_057845.1 coordinate 44,347,558, forward strand.
GAAACCCAGTATTCCACGGTTTCAGCCCAGACAATGTTTCTGTAATTACTCTATTGAATGAGACTCATGACCCAATTGGAGGAGTATCCTGCTCCAGTGGGGATACATTTGACCAGAGGATGAAGTTCTTTCCTATAACGTTTTTTATAGCACAGAGAAGAACTGCCCTTTCAATGCCCAAGGGCTGTTTGCAGATCTTTCTTCAGTTGGTCTAAATTTTAACTCTAGACTTTTGGCTTCATAACTCTGAAGAAATTAGCAACTTGTATTTATTAAAGACTGTAAAGAATTATTTCTTTCTATTAAGCTGGAAACAGGGTTCTTTAAGACCTAAACTGTACATCTCTGAGTTATGAAGTTTGTCTTCTCTATTTTGTCTAAATTCTGCTTTCTTTGTGGAAGTGCTGAGTACAGAGCTGGGCTTGTGCAAGTGAAGGAAATATCTCCCACTTGAGGGAGTCAAGTGCTGAGTGGGAAATATAAGTCAGTAAACCAGAAAAGGGACTCTGAACTGGAGGAAGTGCCAGAGGCATGACCCACCAGAAAATAGATAGATTACAGCGTCCTTGGGGAGGTCAAGAGCATGAGAAATGTTAAGAGGTAGGGCAAGTAGCATGGTGGTCCTGGGAACATACCCTAGATCGGAGCTTTTGCCAGCAGGCTGACTTTACACTTCATTGCATGTGGTATATGGGAGGCCTTATGTGTATTAAATAAAGGCTGAGATGAGACAGCCATGATCATGGTCTCCTAGACAACAGAGTCTAGATCTTTTTAATTTATTGCTTAATGGAAATGCCATTTCTTGGGACAGTTCCCAACTTTGTTGCACTCGGAACAATTTCCAACTTTTTTGGGTGTGACAACCAGGTTGCAAGCAGAGTTAATTAAATGCTTAAAGATACTGCAAAATTGAGGTTGTCCTAATGAGAGAATAAACAGAAAGAAGGAAATGAAAAACAGAAACCCTTTGAAGCCAATTTGAGGGCACATCTCCCTTCTAGAATAGGCATCCGTGGGTCCTTTTGGCCAAAGCTACCACTGGAATAAAGAAGTATATTCTAAAGAGAAGGACACATTCTAAATCCAATTAGAAAAATACACCTGAGGAGGGGAACCAAGATGGTGGAGTGGGAGGACATGGAGTTTACCTCCAGCACAACACATCAAAAATACACTGATGTGTGGAACAATTCTCACGGAAAACCAACTAGAAATTGGCAGAAAAACTCTTATACAACCAAAGCTGCAAGAGAGATCTCCGTGTAATCAGGTAGGACAAAGAAAAAAGCATTGGGTTGGGACCTGCAGCCCTGGGAAAGCTCTGTAAGGAGGAGAAGGTCTGTAAGGGTGGACCCCTCACCCTGGGGAGCAAGCAGGTCTCTGGCATCCCAGTCCTTGGGTCCTGCATGGAAAGACAGGCCCACTTGCTGACTGGAAAACCCACCAAGTCAGATGACAGGGCTGGAGAAGCCTAGATTCTACTCTCAAGGATCGTGTGTGCAGTTTTGCTGACAATCAGGGCAGAGAGAAGCTTGCACGGGCATCTATGGCCCCACCATACTTTCCAATCCAAAGGGACAAACAGACCCTGCTCACCACACAGCGCAGCGCCACAGAGAGTCTAGTGTGCCTGGGGTGTGGTCTGGGTGGGTCAACCTTAGGAGTACACAGCAGATCATCTCCCATAGAGATCACCTCGACTCCATCCTCTCTACACCGTGGCTCCCTTCTAGCTCTGGGCCAGACAGGTCCTGGTGTAAGTCTGCCACAGAGGAAGCCTAGATCTCAGGCAGCAGAGCAGCCACCTCAGGTCCTGCAGCCACAATGTTCTGACCCCCAGCCCCAGCCTATTCCAATTTGGTGAATTTCAACAAATGTTTTCATCTGGGAGCCCTCAACACAGTCAAGGTAAGGAACGTATCCATGACCTTTAGGAGAATTCTTGTGGTCCTTTTCAACCCCACACTCCTTTCTCTCCACACTTCTCACCCAGTCACTCATAGCCACTGATCTGCTTTCCACTATAATACTTTAAACTGCAGTTTCTAAAGTCTAACATACGTGGAATCAAACAGCACATATTTTGATGGCTTCTTTCACTTAGCATAAGTATAATGAGATTCACCCATGTTATAAATACATCAATAATTCACCCCCTTTTTATTGCTGAGTAGTATTCTATTGAATGCATATACCACATTTGCTTGCCCATTTACCCTTTGATGGACGTTTGGACTACTACCAATTTTGGTTTTTTCAGATATTGTTGCTATGAACATGTCTTTGTATGGATACATGAATTCATTTCTCTTGGATAAATACCTAGGAGTAGAATAGCTGGATCAGATGGCAGGTGTTCATTTAAATTTTTCAGAACTATCAAGCTATTTCCCAAAGTAGGTGTTTAATTGTATAATCACATCAACAGTGTATGAGGGCTCCAGTTTATCCATATCCTCACCAACATTTGCATGTCAGAATTTTTAATTTTAGCCTAACAGGTATATAATAGAATTTCATTTGTATTTTAATTGGTATTTACCTAAAGGAGAGATTTACCCATCTAAATGCAGAGTTCCAAAGAATAGCAAAGAGAAATAAGAAAGCCTTCTTCAGTGATCAATGTAAAGCAATAGGAAAACAATAAAATGGGAAAGACTAGAGACCTCTACAAGAAAATTAGAGATACCAAGGTAACATTTCAGGCAAAGATGGTCACAATAAAGGACAAAAACGGTATGGACGTAACAGAACCAGAAGATATTAAGAAGAGATAGCAAGAATACACAGAAGAACTATACAAAAAAGATCTTCATGACCCAGATAACCACAATGGTGTGATCACTCACCCAGAGCCAGACAACCTAATGTGAAGCCAAGTGGCCCTTAGGAAGGATTAGTATGAACAAAGCTAGTGGAGGTGATAGAAGTCCAGCTGAGCTATTTCAAATCCTAAAAGATGATGGTGTGAAAGTGCTGCACTCAATATGCCAGCAAATTTGGAAAGCTCAGCAGTGGCCACAGGACTGGAAAAGGTCAGTTTTCATTCCAATCCCAAAGAAAGGCAATGCCAAAAAATGTTCAGAATACTGCACAATTGCACTCATTTCACAAGCTAGCAAAGTAATGCTGAAAATTCACCAAGCTAGGCTTCAACAGTACATGAACTGAGAACTTCCAGATGTTCAAGCTGGATTTAGAAAAGGCAGAGGAACCAGAGATCAAATTACCGACATCCATTGGATCATGGAAAAAGCAAGAGGATTCCAGAAAAACATCTACTTCTGCTTCATTGACTACACTAAAGCTTTTGATTGTGTGGATCACAACAAACTGTGGAAAATTCTTAAATAGATGGTAATACCAGACCACCTTAATTTGGGTCCTGAGAAACCTGTATGCAGGTCAAAAAGAAAGTTAGAACCAGACCTGGAACAATGGACTAGTTCCAAATTGGGAAAGGAGTACGTCAGGGTCATATATTGTCACCCTGCTTATTTAACTTATATGCAGAGTACATCATGCAAAATGCTGGGCTGGGTGAAGCACAAGCTGGAACCAAGTTTGCTGGGAGAAATATCAATAGCCTCAGATATGCAAATTATGCCACCCTTATAGCAGAAAGTGAAGAGGAGCTAGAGAGCCTCTTGATGAAAGTGAAAGAGGAGAGTGAAAAATTTGGCTTAAAAACTCAACATTCAAAAAACTAAGATCATGGCATCCAGTCCCAATACTTCATGGCAAGTAGATGGGGAAACAATAGAAACAGCCTGACTTTATTTTCCTGGGCTCTGAAATCACTGCAGATGGTGACTGCAGCCATGAAATTAAAAGATGCTTGCTCCTTGGAAGGAAAGCTATGGAGTTTGGGCAAGCCCCGGGAGTTTGGTAATAGACAGGGAAACCCGGCATGCTGCAGTTCATGGGGTTGCAAAGAGTCAGACACGACTGAGCGATTGAACTGAACTGAACCTTTAAAAACCTCAGGTTATCTCCATTTTCACTTGTAATCCCTAGCCCCTTTCAGTGTTTTTCAGATGGCTACTACTGGTTCAGCATCAAATTCAAACTGAAAATATCCAGGTACAGCATTATCCAATAGAACTTTCTGCATTGATGGAAATACTCTGTGTCTGCACTGTCCCATATGGCAACCACTAGCCCCAGTGAACATGAGTGCTTGACGTGAAACTAGTGTGACTAAGGAACTGAATTTTTAATTTCACTTAATTTTAATTAATTTAATTTTAAGTAGCCACCTATGCCTAGTGGCTACCATATTAGAGAGTGCCTGTCTAGAGGAAGAAGAGAAACCTTGAGTGTCAAGAGTGGGGAAGTTTTTCCTAGAAGTCCCCCAGTGGATTTTCCCAGATGTCTCTTTGATCAAAAGCCGGTCACATGCCTACTCCTAAATCAAATATTGGCAAGGAAAACCATTTCCACAGGTAGCTTAAAATAATCAGGATTCATTGCGGTCACTTTTTTTAGCATCATTTGCTATGGGGCCATTTGTTGAAAAGATTATTCTTTTTCTACAGAATTGTTCTTACACCTTCATCAAAAATCAACTTTTCCAAATTTATACAGGTTTATTTTGGAATCCTTATTCTGTTCCATTGCTCTATTCATCCTTTCTTAATGCTGATAATGTAGTATTCACATTTTATTGAATACTACACCTTTACAATAAGTCTTAAAATCAAGTATTAATTTGCCTGCGAGGCCATCTAGGCCTAGAATTTTCTCTATGAGAAGGTTCTGGTTTTTTAGTTTGGGGTTTTTAGTTTTGTCTGTTTCATGAAAAATTCAATATTTAATAGATACACAGATTATCTGTTTCTTCTTGAGTGAATTTGTCAGGTCGGTCTTTTGAGGAATTTGATCTTTTATTTAAGTAGTTAAATGTGCTGATGTAAAGTTGTTCATAATATTCTCTTATTATCCTTTTAATATCTGTAGAATCTACAATAATTTTGCCTGTCTCATTCCTTTTATTGATTTGTATCTTTTTTCTTCTACCCCTGCTCAACCAAAATTTCGATGTTGCATTTTCACTTTCATTCAGTTAAAAATATTTCTAATTCCCCTTTTGGTTTCTCCTTTGCTCATGGTTTATTTAGAAGACTGTTTCCAATATCTAGGGGTGGGGTGGGAGGGGTGGGAGGGGTAGGAGGGGAGGGGAGGATTTCCAGGGATCTGTCATTAATTCTAATTTAATTTCATAGTGGCTGATACAAGTATTTTAAATGACTTAAATCCTTTTATATTTATTGAAGATTATTTTTAAAATATTCTGATATCATTGAGTGAATACTATATCAGTAGGATTTCTGTTGTAATTCAAGTCAGAAACTAACAAGAAAATGTGGTCCAGAGTAGAACCATGAAAGGTAATCTAGCAGCTGTCTAGTTATCTAACTAGATTGATGATCAGGTAAAGATGATAATGATGTTGCTGATAGTGATGGTGATTTTGTTAAATAGCAGTCATTGTTTCCTGAATGTTCAACACTTTAAAAAAATTTTTTTCCACTTAGCGTTTTATAGACCAGCTGGTGTTCCTCTTATCACCACTTACAAAACTCAATAAGGAAAAAAAAAAAATCCAGATGATCTAGATTTTCCTCTAGCCTTCCCCTGAGAATAGTCAACTTTTTAACTGTTTCCCAAACTATGCATTTTCATAGTCTGATCCTCATTAACAACTATTTTCATAGCCTGATCCTCATTAACAACAAAATTAAGGTTTGAGATGGAGAAGGCATAAGTCAAACAATTTAAGAGACTTGTCCCAAGTCAAATAGTGTAGCTCAGTGGTTTACAAACTTTAGTGTGTATCACAATCTCCAGAGGGTTTTAAAACACAAAATTTCTCCTCTGAATCACTGTCTTATATCCAAAATTATATTTTAGAAAATTCTTCTGGTTGACAAAAATGCAAACATCCAGTTCAAGTTCAAGATGGCAGAGGAGAAGGACATGTGCTCCTCTCCTCCTGTGAGAACACCAAAATTGCAACTAGCTGTTGAACAACCATTGACAGGAGGATACTGGAACCCACCAAAAAAAGATATCCCACGTCCAAAGACAAAGAAGAAGCTTCAGTGAGACAGTAGGAGGGATACAATCACAATAAAATTAAATCCCATACCCACTGGGTGGGTGACCCACAAACTGAAGAACCATAATACCAAAGAAGTTCTCCCACTGTTGTGAACGTTCTGAACCCCATGTCAGGCTTCTGAGCCTGGGGATCCAACAAAGGAACAGAGAATCCCCAGGGAATCTGGCCTAGAGGGTGAGTGGGATTTGATGATGGCCTTCCAGAGGACTGAGGGAAATGGAGACTCCAGTCTTGGAGAGCACAAACAAAATTTTGTGCACACCAAGAAGAGAGGAGCAGAGATCCCACAGGAGACTGAACCAAAACTGCCTGCTAGTGTTGGAGGGCCTCCTGTGGAAGTGTGGGTCAGCAGGGGCCCACCACAGGGACAGGGGCACTAGAAGGTCCCCCTTGGCATAAAGCCTCTTGGAGTTCACCATTAACCCTACCATAGACCCCATAGCGGAGAAGGCAATGGCAACCCACTCCAGTACTCTTGCCTGGAAAATCCCACAGACGAGGAGCCTGATAGGCTGCAGTCCATGGGGTCTCGAAGAGTTGGACACGACTGAAGTGACTTAGCAGCAGCAGCAGCCCCCATAGACCCCAGGGCTGAGTTGCCTCAGGCCAAACAACTACCTGGGAGGGAGTACAACCCCACCCACCAGCAGGTAATTGGATGAAAGCTTTACTGAACAAGGCCCTGCCCACCAGAGCAAGACCCAGTTTTTTCCTCGCCAGTCCGTCCCATCAAAAAGCTTACACAAACCTCTTAGCCTCATCCATCAGAGGGCAGACAGAAGAAGCAAGAAGAAGCACAGTCTTTCAGTAGCTAGAACAAAAGCTGTTTTGCAGAAAGTTAATCACGATGAGAAAGCAGAAAGTTATGCCCCAAATGAAGGGACAAGATAAAACCCCAGAAAAACAACTAAATGAGGTGGAGATAGGCAAACTTCCAGAAAAAGAACTCAAAGTAATGATAGTGAAGATCATCCAGGGTCTCAGAAAAAGAATGGAGGCAAAAATTGAGAAGATGCAAGACATGTTTACCAAAGACCTAGAAGAACTAAAGAACAAACAGACATGAATAATTCACTAGATGGAATCAAGAGCAGAATAACTGAAGGAGGAGAATGAATAAATGACCTGGAGGATAGGAATGGTGAAAATTGCTGCCACAGAACAGAATATAGAAAAAAAGAATGAAAAGAAATGAAGACAGACTAAGAGACTGGACAACATGAAATGCATGAATATTTGCATTATAGGGGTCCCAGAAGGAAAAGAGAGGAAGGACCTGAGAAATATTTGAAGAGGTAATAGCTTAAAACTTCCCAAACTCAGGAAAGGAAATAGTCAACTAAGTCCAAGAAGCACAGAAAGTCCCAGGCAGGATAAACCCAAGGAGAAACACACCAAGACACATAGTAATCAAACTGAAAAAAATTAAAGACAGAGATAAAATATTAAAAGCAAGAAGGGAAAAATGACAAATGACATACAAGGGAACTCCCATCAAACTATCAGCTGGTTTCTCAACAGAAACTCTACAAACCAGAAGGGAATAGCAAGATCTATTTAAAGTGATGAAAGAGAAGAACCTACAACCAAGAATACTCTACCCAGCAAGACTCTCCAGATTTGATGGAGAAATCAAAAGCTTTCCAGACAAGCAAAGTTAAGAGAATACAGCATTACCAAACCAGCTTTACAACAAATGCTCAAGGAACTTCTCTAGGCAGGAAACACAAAAGAAGGAAAAGACCTACAGAAAACTCTGCGAACCCATGGACACCAGGCTCCTCTGTCCTTGGGATTTTCTAGGCAAGAGTACTGGAGTGGGTTGCCATTTCCTTCTCCAGGGAATCTTCCCGACCCAGGGATCGAACCCAGGTCTCCCGCATTGTAGACAGACACTTTACCGTCTGAGCCACCAGGGAAGTCCATATTAATAATTACCTTAAATGTAAATGGATTAAATGCACCAACCTACAGACGGACTGGGTGGATGAAAACATGTGCATGTATGCACTTCCACTTACTGCATCACTCTGCTTGACCTCCGCCCCAATCGCATGTAATTATTTTATATTGTTAATTACTCATGCACCATTATGGCTTGCAGTTGCAATTGTCTTTTATTTTTTGTCTGGCTATTGATTGTGAAAACTAATAAACATCTTTTACTATTGTGATTATGTAACTATCACTCACGTAATACCATTGTATCATGATTGGTCAAAAGAAAAATAATAGAACTCTACATCACCAAAACTAGGATCCAGTAGAAAAACCTGTAATCACTTTTTAAAATCCTGATGCGTATCATAATTATCTTGAAGTTTTTTGAAAAATACAAATGCTCAGGTATTGCTTTTTTTCTCCAGAGCTCCAGATATGTTTCTAATGAGCAACCATGTTTCAAAACAACTGGACTATACTATGATCTTTTACTTTTATCTACTTTGTTTCACTTTTTCTATTTCATATTCAGTGCTCCTATTTCATTTAGTTTATAGTCTCCAATTTTTCCATCTCTTCTTTTTTTTTGATGTTCTCTCTCAAGCCTTTATGAAGTATAGTAGGAAAGCTTTTATATACATATATATGTGTATAATATATATTTTAGAAAACTTATGAATTTTTGCCTAACAAAAAAATTATGACATTTTGATTCCATTTGTTTGACTTAGTATGAATAGAATGCTAGATTTATAATTTAAAATATATATATATATAATAGGCAACAAAGGTTTACTGTATAGCATAGGGAATTATAGTCAATATCTTATAATAACTTCTAATGGAAATAATGTCAAAAACAAAAGAGATGCAAATATCCCTTAGAATGGTAACATTGTGAGCTAGTATATTAACAGCCATTTAACCTTAGAATTCATGAGGACATTCAGGACTTATTGGAGAATGGAAAACAGGAATACTGGGCTTTTGAGAGAAGTAGAGGGAAGATAGAAAGGTATATAGGAACTGATACTACAATCATCCTAAGAACTTGAGTGTAATCCAGGCCTACAATAATCTTTATGGATGTGAGAATCAATAGAGAAGCTATGTCTGCATCCCCTTCTCTTTTAAATCTAACCATTCATCTAACTATCCATCTAACTAACCACTCCTCTAACTATCCATTTAGTTTCTTATTCTTCCTCTAGCCTCAACACAGACCTTAAAAGAACAGAGAATAGAAACAGAAAACCACCTATGTATCCCTAAGTTATCTCCAATTCAAGGCCACTTGTGGACCAGAACACACTTTCTAAGGTTCAGCTTTTCATCATCCCATTTGACATGGTGAAATCAGTTTCCTTGAGGCTGCAGACCACACACTCATCACTAAGCAGGATCTCAGGTCTACTGCAAGAAGAGACTAGAATCCTTCAGGGAATCTATTCTCAATTACTATTCCAGACAAAAACTGAGAACATAATATTTTCCCCTGCTTCTCCTTGCTGAAGTGAAAGAGATTGCCTTCCCTGAAATTATATGATTCACTGCAAACATCTGACATTAATTCCAGGAACAAGGCTCAAAATTAAGACACTGAGAAAGCGATAGGGGCAGGCTGATAGAGAGTTCATGGGATGAAATGGAGCAACTTTTTGCTCTATGTAATATTAACTGTCACTGCCTGAACAGAAAATTGGTGGCCTTTGATTTGTGAAATGCCTTATTCCCAGCACCACTCCTCAGAGAAGATATTAAATTGGGATAGAGAATGCCAATCACATGAGATGATGCTGATAGAGCTCTGAATTATTCACAGAAGACTGGGATTTCTCATTCCAAATGACTCAACTCATTTGCCAGCAAAGGGTGTGCTGTATCAACCAACCCTCTCAGGCAAATCTGGTCACCAGGCTAGGATCTGAAAAGCCATAAACCAGACTCCAACCATCTAGAGTTTTTCTCTTGCATCCAGATTTGTCCTTCTTAGGTAAAGAACATAACTCAACCCTATGGACACTAAAAGGATAATCAAGGAATGCTTCGAAAGAACTCTATGTCTATACATTTGATAACCTAAGTAAAATGAACGATTTCCTTGAGATACAGAATTTGCCAAAATTCACATAAGAAGAGATAAATTAATATGAATAAGCCTATACCTATTAAAGAAATTGAATCAGTCATAAGTAGCCTTTCAAAACAGAAAGCTTGAGACCCAGATGAGTTCACCAGTAAATATTAACAAATATTTTTAAAAAGAAATTAAATCAATTCTCTATAATCTCACAGAGGGAATACTTCCTATTCAATCTGTAACTCATTCTATGATGTCAACATTACCCTAATACTAAAACCAGACAAATACATTAAAAAAAAAAAGCTACAGGCCAGTATTTCCAATTATGTAGATGCAAAATCCTCAACACAGAACTAGCAAATCAAATCCAACAATGTATAAAAAATAATTCTAGTAATACACCATAACCAAGTGGGATTTATCCTAGGGATAGAAGGTTGGTTCAACATTTGAAAGTCAATTAATGTAATCCATCACATCAATAGATTTTTTAAAATCACATGATCATATAAATAGAGGCAGAAAAGCATTTAGCAAAATGCAACATCCTTCATGGTATAAAATTCACAGTATATTACAAATAGACAGGAAGTTCTTCAACTTGATAAAGAATATTTACAAAACTCCCCACTAATCACATAACTCTTAGTTTTCCCATTAAAAACAGGTACAAACAAAGATTTCCTCTCTACTATTCCTTTTCAGTATAATATTAGAAGTTCTAATCAATACAATAAGATAAAGATGTGGTACATATATACAATAAAATATTACTCAGCCATAAAAAGGAATGGAATTGGGTCATTTGTAGAGATGAGGATCGACCTAGAGACTGTCTACAGAGTGAAGTCAGTCAGAAAGAGAGAAACAAATATGGTATATTAATGCATACATATGGAATCAAGAAAAATGGTATAGATGATCTTACTTGTAAGGCAGAAATACAGACACGGACATAGAGAACAAATGTATGGACATCAAGGCAGGGAAGGGGGGAATGAATTGGGAGATTGGGATTTACACATATATACTATTAACTGCAAGGTATAAAATAGATAACCAATTCTCCAAGCCAGGCTTCAGCAATACATGAACTGTGAACTTCCAGATGTTCAAGCTGGTTTTAGAAAAGGCAGAAACCAGAGACCAAATTGCCAACATCCGCTGGATCATCAAAAAAGCAAGAGAGTTCCAGAAAAACATCTATTTCTGCTTTATTGACTATGCCAAAGCCTTTGACTGTGTGGATCACAATAAACTGTGGAAAATTCTGAAAGAGATGGGAACACCAGACCACCTCACCTGCCTCTTGAGAAACCGGTACACAGGTCAGGAAGCAACACTTAGAACTGGACATGGAACAACAGACTGGTTCCAAATAGGAAAAGGAGTATGTCAAGGCTGTATATTGTCACCCTGCTTATTTAACTTATATGCAGAGTACATCATGAGAAACGCTGGGCTGGAGGAAGCAAAAGCTGGAATCAAGATTGCTGGGAGAAATATCAATAACCTCAGATATGCAGATGACACCACCCATATGGCAGAAAGTGAAGAGGAACTAAAAAGTCTCTTGATGAAAGTGAAAGAGGAGAGTGAAAAAGTTGGCTTAAAGCTCAACATTCAGAAAACTAAGATCATGGCATCTGGTCCCATCACCTCATGGGAAATAGATGGGGAGACAGAGGAAACAGTGGCTGACTTTATTTTGGGGGGGCTCCAAAATCACTGCAGATGGTGACTGCAGCCACGAAATTAGAAAATGCTTACTCCTTGGAAGGAAAGTTATGACAAACCTAGACAGCATATTAAAAAGCAGAGATATTAGTTTGTGAACAAAGGTCCATCTAGTCAAGGTTATGGTTTTTCCAGTGGTCATGTATGGATGTGAGAGTTGGACTATAAAGAAAGCTGAGCACTGAAGAATTGATGCTTTTGAACTGTGGTGTTGGAGAAGACTCTTGAGAGTCCCTTGGACTGCAAGGAGATCCAACCAGTCCATCCTAAAGGAGATCAGTCCTGGGTGTCCATTGGAAGGACTGATGCTGAAACTGAAACTCCAATACTTTGGCCACCTGATGTGAAGAGCTGACTCATTTGAAAAGACCCTGGTGCTGGGAAAGATTGAGGGCAGGAGGAGAAGGGGACAACGGAGGATGAGATGGCTGGATGGCATCACTGACTCAATGGACATGAGTTTGGGTGGACTATGGGAGTTGGTGATGGACAGGGAGGCCTGGCATGCTGCAGTTCATGGGGTTGCAAAGAGTCAGACACGACTGAGCAATTGAACTGAACTGAGAACCTATTGTATACCTCAATGCTCTTTGGTGACCTAAATGGGAATGAAATCCAAAGAAGAGGGAATATATATACATATGTCTGCTTCACTTTACTGTACAGTAGAAACTAACACAACATATTAAAGCAACTATACTCCAATAAAAATTAATTTTTAAAAATACAAGAAGAAAAGGAAATAAAGGTTACACATATTGGGAAGGAAACATCAGACCCATCTGTCTTCATTCACAGATACCATGATGATCTATATAGAAAATCTCTAAGAATTCCCAAAAACTTCCTGTGGCTAATAAGTAATTATATCAAGGTTGCAGGATACAAGGTTAACATAGAAAAGTCAAGCACCTTCCTTATGCCAACAACAAATAAGTGGAATTTGAAATTAAAAACACAAGACAATTTACTCCCAAAATAGAAATATTTTGGTGTAAATCTAACAAAATATGTATAAGATCTGCATGAGGAAAACTATGAGATTGTGATGAACAAAATCAAAGAACTAAATAAATGGAGAGATATTCCATGTCTATAACAGGAAAAACTGATGTTGTCAAGATGTCAGTCTTTCCTAAGTTGATCTATAGATTCAATGCAACCCCAATCAAAATCACATCAAATTGTTTTATGGATATTGACAAATTGGATCTACATAGTATATGGAGATGGAGAAGGCAATGGCACCCCACTTCAGTACTTTTGCCTGGAAAATCCCATGGACGGAGGAGCCTGGTAGGCTACAGTCCATGGGGTCGCTAAGAGCCAGACACGACTGAGAGACTTCACTTTCACTTTTCACTTTCATGCATTGGAGAAGGAAATGGCAACCCACTCCAGTGTTCTTGCCTGGAGAATCCCAGGGATGGGGGAGCCTGGTGGGCTGCCGTCTATGGGGTCGCACAGAGTCAGACACAACTGAAGTGACTTAGCAGCAGTATATGGAGAAGTAAAAGACTCAAAATAGCCAACACAGTAAAACAAGGTTGAAGGAGTGATGCTACTTGGCTTAAGACTTAATATGAAGCTACAGTAACTAATTGGAATTGGCAAAAGGGTAGATAAATAGATCAACAAAACAGGATGACCCAGAAATAGACCCACACAAATATAGAAAACTGATCTTTGACAAAGAAGCAAAGGCAATACAATGAAGAAAAAATAATCTCTGCAACAAATGATGCTGGAACAACTGGATACTTACTGGCAAAAAAAGAAAAAATGAATCTAGACACACAGCCATCACAAAAATTAATTCAAAATGGATCAAATAACAAACTGCAAAACACAAAACTACAAAACTCCTAGAAGATAACCTAATAGTAAATCTAGTTGACTTGGGTACAGTGATGGCTTTTCAGATACAACATCAAAAGCATCATTCATAAAAGGAAGGATTAATAAGCTCAACTTCATTAAAATTAAAACTCTTCTGCTCTGTGAAAGACATTGCCAAGAGAATGAAAAGACACATCATAGACTGAGAGAAAATATTTACCAAAGACATATATGATAAAGGAATATTACCCAAAACATACAAAGAACTCTTGAAACTCAAGAAAAGAATCTGATTTTTAAAAACAGCCCAAAGATCATAACAAACAGACACCTGACCTAAAAGGATATACAGATAGCAAACAAACATGTAAAAAGATGGCCAAATAACATGCAATATTGTCAGGGAAATACAAATTAAAACACCGACAAGGTACCTCTACATACCTATCAGAATGGTTAAAATCCAAAACGCTTATACCATGAAATGCTGCTAGGATATGAAGCAAAAGGAACTTTCATTCATTGCTGGTGGTAATGCAAAATAGTACAGATATTTTGTAAAATAGTTTGGTGATTTCTTATAAAACTAATTATAACCTTACCATATTAGCCATAAAGAAGGCTGAGCGCCAAAGAATTGATGGTTTTAAACTGTGGTGCTGGAGAAGATTCATGAGAGTCTCTAGGACTGCAGGGAGATCAAACCAGTCAATCCTAAAGGAAATAAATCCTGAATATTCATTGGAAGGACAGATACTGAAGCTGAAGCTCCAATACTTTGGCCACGTGATGCAAAGAGCTGACTCATTAGAAAAGACTCTGATGCTGGGAAAGATTGAAGGCAGGAGGAGAAGGGGATGACAGATGAAGAGACCGTTGGATGGCATCACCAACTTGATGAACATGAGTTTGAGCAAACTCCAGGAGATGATGAAGGACAGGGAAGCCTGGCACGCTGCAGACCATGGGGTCACAAAGAGTTGGACATGATTGAGTGACTAAACAACAACAACAACATATTATCCAGCAATCAAGCTCCTTGGAAATTACCCAACGCAGTTGAAAACTTATAACCACACAAAAATCCGTACATGTATGTTTATCACAGCTTTATTCATAACTGCCAAAACTTGGAAGCAACCCAAGTAGGTAAAAGAAAACTTGTGGTCCATTCAAATGATGACCTATTGCTGAGCTGTACTCAGTCACTTGAATCATGTGTGACTCTTTATGATGCTGTGGACTGTAGCCCACCAGGCTCCTCTGTCCATGGGATTCTCCAGGCCAGAATACTAGAGTGGGTTGCCATGCCCTCCTCCAGAGGATCTTCCCAACCCAGGAATAGCACCCATATCTCCGGTGCCTCCTGCATTGCAGGCAGGTTCTTTATTGACTGAGCCACCTGGGAAGCCTGATGAAATATTATTTAGTGCTACAAAACATGAAATGAGCTATCAAGCTACAAAAAGACATGAACAAACCTTAAATGCATATTACTAAGTCAAAGAAACCAATCTGAAAAGGCTACCTACTGTGTAACTTCAACTACATGGCATTCTAAAAAAGGCAAAACTATGGAGACAGTAAAAATAAAATCAGTTCTGTGGGACAGGTGGAGCATAGAGGATTTTTAGGGTAGTGAAAGCACTGTTTGATATCATAATGATGGATAGTTAAGTCATTATACATACGACTAAGTCCATAAAATGTACAACACCAAGAGTGAACCCTAATGTACACTATGGACTTTGGTGATTACGATGTGTTGAAGTACATTCATCATTTATAACCTATGTACCACTCTGGTGGGGAATATTGGTAACAGGGGACCCTATGTATGTATAGGGGCAGGGATATATGGGAAATCTGACTTTTCCACTTCTCTCCCTCTATTTAAGACTGCTCCTGGAGAAAAAGGAACCTCTTACACCGTTGGTGGGAATGTAAATTGGGGCAGGCACTAGGGAGAATAGTGTGGAGGGTCCTTAAAAAACTAAAAATACAACTACTATATGATCCAGCAATCCCACTCCTGGGCATATATGTGGACAAAAGCATGATTTGAAAGGATACATGCACCACACTGTTCACTGAAGCACTGTTTACAATAGTCAAGGTATGGAAGCAACCTAAATATCCATCAACAGAAGAACAGATGAAGAAGGTGTGGTACATACATGCAATGGAATATTACTCAGCCATAAAAAAGAACGAAAGAATGCCATTTGCAGCCACATGGATGGACCTAGAGATCCATTTATGTAAGTCATAGAGAAACAGATATCATATGGAATCTATAAAATGATACAAATGAACTTATTTACAAAACAGAAATCAACTCATAAACATAGAAAACAAACATGGTTACCAAGGGGAATAGCAGTGGCAGAGGAAAAGATAAATTAGGATAAATTAGATAAATTAGATAAAAAAGATAAATTTGGAGTTTGGTATTAACATATACATACTACTATATATAAAATACATAAACAACAAGGAACCTACTATAATAGCACAGGGAACTATATTCAATCTTGTAATATCTATAATGAAAAAGAACAAATATGCATATATATACATATATAATTTTTAAGACTGCTCTTAAAAAATCTTAATGAGAAATCCTCATTAAGTCTTAATGAGAAATCCGGCTTTAATTACAAATAAAATATAGAGCCTTTGCAATTTAAAAAGAGAAATCACCCTAACAATAAATTGTGTAGACTAATGTATGTCATTTATTTGTTTAATATTTATGAAGAACCCAATGTATGCCAGATACTCTTTGGGACCACAGAGAAGAGACCATTCCTTGCCCTAGAGGAATGAAGAAAAGCAATCCAGTGGCTACTAAATAATACACTTAGTCTTATGAATAGTGGTGAACATAAGAACATGCAGAAGTCCTATAAGGGCATTTACTGCTACCTATCCTGCTGGATGAAAGAAAGGCTTCTAAAGGGACTTGATTCTGGTCAGTCTCAAATAGCAGGTGGGAGTTACAAAAATCACTGACTTTTTTTAAAATCATTTCTATAGTTGTGCCTTTTTCATAATATCATATAGTAGATAAACCTCTTCAGGAATTTTTTTTTTCACTTGGTAATATGCACATAAGTTTCAGCCATGAGTCCTCATAGCTTGATAGTTCATTTATTTTTAAACACTGAATAATATTCCACTGTTTACATAAAGCATAGTTAATTTATCCATTCACCTATTGAAACACATCTTGACAAGCAAGGTCTCAGGCTCTAACAAAATAAGAACTTTTACTTCCTCATAACGGCAATTTGATCAATCAATAAGTGGGTGGTGAAATGAAAATAATGTAAAACAGAAAACTCAGTGGCAAAGAAACATAGTTTAACTCCAGTTAGAGCCATAGAAAGTGAAACCAGTTAGTTTTTACATAGAGTTAAACTACGTTCCTTTGTCACAAGCTCAGTGGCTAAAAGCAACACAAATTTAGTATTTTGGAGTTCTGGAATTTAGAAGTCTGACATTAGTGTCATTGGACTAAAATCAAGGTGTTTACAGGGCTGAACACTTTTTTGGAAGTTCCAGGAGAAAATCTGTTTCCTTGCATTTTCAAGCTTCCAAAGCTTGCATTCCTTGGCTCACAGCCCCCTTCTTCCATCTTCAAAGTCAACAACATAACATCTCTCTGACCTTACCTCCCTCACCACATTTCTTTCTCTAACTTTTCTTAGTCTCCCTCTTCTACTTTTAAGTACTTTTGTGGTTACCTTGGGCCCACCTGGATAATTAAGAACAAGTGAAAGTCACTCAGTTGTGTCCGACTCTCTGTGATCCCATGGACTATACAGTCCATGGAATTCTCCAGGCCAGAATACTGGAGTGGGTAGCCTTTCCCTTCTCCAGGGGATTTTCCCAACCCAGGCATTGAACCAGGTCTCCCACATTGCAGGCAGATTCTTTACCAGCTGAGTCACAAAGGAAGCTCATAATTAAGAATAATATCCCTATTTTTAAAATTTGGTTGAAGCATAGTTGATTTACAGTGTTGTGCTAATTTCTGCTGTAAAGTGATTCAGTTGTACATGTACATATGCTCTTTTTCATATTCTTTTCCATTATGACTTATCACAGGATACTGATTCTAGTTCCTTGCACTATACCTTAGGTCCTTGTTGTCTATTCATCCTATATAGGATTGTTTGCATCTGCTAGTCCCAGACTCCCAATCTTGCCCTCTCTCCCGCCTTGGCACCCACAAATCTGCTCTCTATGAGTCTGTTTCTGTTTTGTAGATATGTTAATTTGTATATTTTAGATTCCACATATGTGATATCATATAGTGTTTGTCTTTCTTTTTCTGATTTATTTTGCTTGGTATGATAATCTCTAGGTCCAGCCATGTGCTATAAATGGCATTGTTTCATTTTTATAGCTGAGTAATATTCCATTATATTTATATTCCACATCTTCTTTATCTAGTCATCTCTCAATGGACATTTAGGTTATTTTCATGTATTGGCTATTGTAAATACTGCTGCTATGAACGTTGGGATACTTGTGTCTTTTCAAATTATAGTTGTGCCTGTATATATACCCAAGAGTGGGATTGCTGGAACATATGGCAACTCTATTTTTAGCTTTTTGAGGGACATCCACACTGTCTTCCATAGTGGTTGCATGAATTTACCTTCCCACCAACAGTGATAGAGGGTTCCCTTTTCTTCAAACCCTCTCCAGCATTTACTATCTGTAGACTTTTTAATGATGGCCATTCTGACTGATGTAAAGTGGGACCTCATTGTAGTTTTGTAATATCCCTATTTTGAGATCCATTGACTAGTAAACTTAACCTTAATTAAGATTAATCTTAAAACTTAAACTTAATCAAACTTAGATACAAACTTCCATCTGCAATCTTAATTCCATGTACCCAAACGTATTCACAGATTGTGGAATTACAATGTGAATGTCTTTGTGAAATTTTCCCAAAGAAGTCAAGTTTCTCTGAAACCACTCTAGGAGTTTGGGATTGACAAACATACACCACTGTATTCAGAACAGATAACCAACAAAGTTTTTAAACAGAGCACAGGGAATGTGGCTCAATATTTTGTGATCACCTAAAGGGGAAAAGAATTTGAAAAGGAATGGATACATGTGTATGTATAACTGAATCATTTGTACACCTGAGACTAACACAGCATTGTTAATCAACTATGTCCCAGTGTAAAATAAAATTTTTTTTTAATTAATTAATTAATTTATTTTTTCAGTGGGTTTTGTCATACATTGACACGAACCAGCAATAGATTTACACGTATTCCCCATCCTGATCCCCCCTCCCACCCCCCTCTCCACCCGACTCCTCTGGGTCTTCCCAGTGCACCAGGCCCGAGCACTTGTCTCATGCATCCCACCTGGGCTGGTGACCTGTTTCACCATAGATAACATACATGCTGTTCTTTCACAACATCCCACCCTCATCTTCTCCCACAGAGTTCAAAAGTCTGTTCTGTACATCTGTGTCTCTTTTTCTGTTTTGCATATAGGGTTGTCGTTACCATCTTTCTAAATTCCATATATATGTGTTAGTATGCTGTAATGTTCTTTATCTTTCTGGCTTACTTCACTCTGTATAATGGGCTCCAGTTTCATCCATCTCATTAGAACTGGTTCAAATGAATTCTTTTTAACGGCTGAGTAATAGTCCATGGTGTATATGTACCACAGCTTCCTTATCCATTCATCTGCTGATGGGCATTTAGGTTGCTTCCATGTCCTGGCTATTATAAACAGTGCTGCGATGAACATTGGGGTGCACGTGTCTCTTTCAGATCTGGTTTCCTCGGTGTGTATGCCCAGAAGTGGGATTGCTGGGTCATATGGCAGTTCTATTTCCAGTTTTTTAAGAAATCTCCACACTGTTCTCCATAGCGGCTGTACTAGTTTGCATTCCCACCAACAGTGTAAGAGGGTTCCCTTTTCTCCACACCCTCTCCAGCATTTATTGCTTGTAGACTTTTGGATAGCAGCCATCCTGACTGGCATGTAATGGTACCTCATTGTGGTTTTGATTTGCATTTCTCTGATAATGAGTGATGTTGAGCATCTTTTCATGTGTTTGTTAGCCATCTGTATGTCTTCTTTGGAGAAATGTCTGTTTAGTTCTTTGGCCCATTTTTTTATTGGGTCATTTATTTTTCTGGAATTGAGGTGCAGGAGTTGCTTGTATATTTTTGAGATTAATCCTTTGTCTGTTTCTTCATTTGCTATTATTTTCTCCCAATCTGAGGGCTGTCTTTTCACCTTACTTATAGTTTCCTTTGTTGTGCAAAAGCTTTTAAGTTTCATTAGGTCCCATTTGTTTAGTTTTGCTTTTATTTCCAATATTCTGGGAGGTGGGTCATAGAGGATCTTGCTGTGGTTTATGTCGGAGAGTGTTTTGCCTATGTTCTCCTCTAGGAGTTTTATAGTTTCTGGTCTTACATTTAGATCTTTAATCCATTTTGAGTTTATTTTTGTGTATGGTGTTAGAAAGTGTTCTAGTTTCATTCTTTTACAAGTGGTTGACCAGCTTTCCCAGCACCACTTGTTAAAGAGGTTTTAAAATCACCATGACAATATGATTCAGAGAACATAAGGAATATGTGAATATTAAATATAAATACTTTAGCCTGGAGAAGTTAAAACAGTTAAAAAAACAAAGCAGTGAAAATATGCACGGCTTTTAGTTGAACTGTTTTCAAACCCATTACTTGTTGATTCGGCCAACAAAGGTCCATCTGGTCAAGGCTATGGTTTCTCCAGTGGTCATGTATGGATGTGAGAGTCTGATTGTGAAGAAAGCTGAGTGCTGAAAAATTGATGCTTTTGAACTGTGGTGTTGGAGAAGACTCTTGAGAGTCCCTTGGACTGCAAGGAGATCCAACCAGTCCATCCTAAAGGAGATCAGTCCTGGGTGTTCATTGGAAGGACTGATGCTGAAGCTGAAACTCCAGTACTTTGGCCACCTCATGCGAAGAGCTGACTCATTGGAAAAGACCCTGATGCTGGGAGGGATTGGGGGCAGGAGGAGAAGGGGATGACAGAGGATGAGATGGCTGGATGGCATCACTGACTCGATGGACATGAGTTTGAGTAAACTCCGGGAGTTGGTGATGGACAGGAAGGCCTGGCGTGCTGCGATTCATGGGGTTGCAAAGAGTCGGACACAACTGAGCGACTGAACTGAACTGAACTGAACTGAACTGAACTTGTTGATTCTACCTGAGGAACCAGCGTAAACCTAGCCTTGTGAATGAATGAGCCACGTTAAGATCTCTCTACTGGATTACTCTTCCCTTCTTGAACGGGGCCTCTCCCACGCCCGTGTCACTGGGTTTCACCTAAATCAAAGAAATCAACTCATTTAAACGAAGCAGTAGTTCTTAATGCTTCACTACCAGTAGCTATCAGAGCCTAAAAATGTTCACATCCTTTGACTTAATCATTCATATTGGGAAATATAAACATCATCTTAATATCTTTAGGAAAACGTAAAGGTTTACAACAGTACCAAACAACATAAGGCGTCAAAAAAGCAGGTTGATGATATACATTGAGGTACAATCTAATCAGCAAACAATTTAATCACTAAAAACCACATGGCATTGGCTACAGGAGAAATCTGAAATGCTCAGAGGAAAAAACATGCAGTTTATAAAGTGCTGTGTACTATATAGATACAATGATTTTCCAAAATAGGTATAGCATAAAAAGACTGGAAGGATATAAATCCCAATCAGTTGTCTCTACATGGTAAATGCATGGTGATATTTTTCTTCTATTTTTCTATATTTGTGATAAGCAAGCACTGCTTGTGCAATGAATACTGTGGTCTGAATTCATATTTTGAAACCCTAACCTCCAAAGAGAATGGTATTAAGAGATGAAGGACTTTGGAAGATGGTTAAGCCATGAGAGTGGAGCCCTCAAAAATGAAATGAGTATCATTATTAGAGATGTTTCAGAGAGAGCCCAATCACCTTTCTCCACATGAGGAAACAACAAGTCCATGACCCAGAAGAAAGCCCTCATCTAACGATGCTGGCACCTGGATCTCAGACTTCCAGCCTCCAGCACTGTGAGAAATAAATTCCTGTTGTTGAGAAGCTACCCAGTCTTTGGTATTTGGTTGCAGCAGACCAAATAGACTAACAAAATGACAAAATGTTCTAGAAATAATTTTTTTCTCATTCCTAACTATCCCAATAAATACCTGGTAGCCGTAGATGGATTCAGGAGGGCTAGATGCAAACCCAGTAAATAATCAGGGTCCACACTCTTTTCACCGTAGTGAGTTATTCACAGCATATGGGCCATATCACAAGATGTAGTGGAGTTCACGCACTCAACATGAGATAAAAGAAAAGCACCAGCCGGTAATGGCGTCTACGTCAGTCACATAGGCTGAGGCACAGTCAGGAAGCCTGTTCTGCCCCCATGTCTAGGCAAGCGTGGTCTGCTCCAGACACTGCACTCAGAACAGGGCAGCTGATGGTGGTCATTCTGGGAAAGCCCAGCATCCATTGCATTGCAGACCCTGAATCATTATCTCTTGAACAGAGAGCTAACTTTGCTATCACCCACAATACAAATGCAGAGAAATAGGAGTGGTTCCCAAGTTTCAAATATCATATGGAAAAAGAGCACAGAGATGCACAAGGCACTGTCCTCCATGTATAGGAACTTCTGGAGAGGGTGTGTGAAGCCTCCCCTCACTCCTGGACCACTGCAGCTGTTTTCTAAATTGTGGCCCATTTCCTGGTCTCTGCCACCTCCAATCCAACAAAAATCCTATAGATGCTGCAGCCCTACCTGCTGTTTCCTCCCGCGACCTGACTCTTGCTGTCTGCTCTACCTGCTAGCACTGAATACCTGCTACTTATTTTCAGTTTATCTTTTAAGTAAACGTTATTTAATTTTGCCTCTGTATGCAGGTCAAGAAGCAACAGTTAGAACCAGACATGGAACAACAGACTGGTTGCAAATTGGGAAAAAGCTGCTTAAAACTTAACATTCAAAAAACAAAGATCATGGCATCCGGTCCCAATACTTCATGGCAAATAGATGGGGAAACAATGGAAACAGTGAGAGACTTTATTTTCTTGGACTTCAAAGTCACTGCTAATGGTAACTGCAGCCATGAAGTTAAAAGATGCTTGCTTCTTGGAAGAAAAGCTATGACTAACCTAGACAGCATATTAAAAAGCAGAGATATTGCAGACAAAGATCCGTCTAGTCAAAGCTATGGTTTTTCCAGTAGTCATGTATGGATGTGAGAGTTGGACTACAAAGAAAGCTGAGCACTGAAAAATTGATGCTTTTGAACTGTGGTGTTGGAGAAGACTCTTGAGAATCCCTTGGACTGCAAGGAGATCAAACCAGTCAATCCTAAGGGAAATCAATCCTGGATATTCATTGGAAGGACTGATGCTAAATCTGAAACTCCAATACTTTGGCCACCTGATGTGAAGAACTGACTCCTTGGAAAAGACTGTGATGCTGGGAAAGATTGAAGGAAGGAGGAGAAGGGGATGACAGAGGATGAGATGGATGGATGTCATCGCTGATTCGATGGACATGAGTTTGAGCAAATTCCAGGAGTTGGTGATGGACAGGGAAGCCTGGTGCGCTGCAGTCCATGGGGTTTCAAAGAGTCGGAGATGACTGGGTGATTGAACTGATTCATTTTTGTAGGTTCATTTTGCATAATAGGTATGTGATATATTTAAGTAACTTATGGCTTTGGGAGTAATAAAGAATGGAGGTGATAGTGGTTTTGTCTCTAAGTCGTGTCCGACTCTTGCGACCCCATGGACTGTAGCCTGCCAGGTTCCTCTGTCCATGGGGTTCTCCAGGCAAGAATACTGGAGTGGGATGCCATTTCCTTTCCCAGGGGCTCTTCTTGACCAAGGAATTGAACCCATGTCCCCTGCATTGCAAACAGATTCTTTACCAGATAAACTACAAGGGAAGCTTTGGGAGTAATAAAGAATAACTTCCCTTAGATTATTTTTGTCCCCTTCTACTCCATGAATAAAAGGAAGGATGGAGTCAAAAAGGGAAAATAAGTTTAATGTGGAATCAGCCCAGTGATGACCATAAAAACTGTAATTAGGATCAAAGTTAGACCATTGCCCTAGTGGAAAGCCCTGTCATCTTTTCAATCTACTGGCAAACAGAGGCATTTAGATTGAGGTCTTGTTTAAATGTGAGTTTACTTGGGAAAGGCAGGTTTTTAGCTACTTTTAGTCAGTTTGAGTGGACAACTAGTTCTTTCTTCATAACACACTTTGATAGGAGAGAAAGACAAAAAATATCAGGATGACATCTTGGAAGCCCAGGTGAGGGCTGCATGGATAAGAAACAGAAGCCAGGACTGTACCCTTTAGCTTGTAACTTGTCTTATATATACTTTGCAACCACAGTAACATGTCATTTATCAAATCAAGATTTGTGCATTTTAATGTGGCATCCCAGTTTAGTGTTCAGGAAATCACAATCCAGGTGAAAAAAAAAATGAACATTCCAAAATATATATCACATGGACCTGAAGTGTCAGGAGACTGTGTACTTTCTTTTCTTATCCCAAAGCATGAAACCTGAGATATCTTTAGCTAAGAATGACTACAGAGCATATGATTCTTTGCTTATAAAAGATCTTGGAATAAGCTGGGGCTATACTTTTGGCTCTGAGTTGCCGATGAAGCAGGAAATGCAAAAATACTCTGGACTCCTTCACAAAGGATCTCAGTGTAAAACTGAATAAGAAACCCTTTTGGAAATTATGGGGGATTAGCAGGTGTGGGGTTTAATTGTATGCATTCTCCTTAGCTGACTCTTAGAAGGGTCCCTATGGCCCAAGCGTTTATCTTAGGGTGACAGAAGGAGATGAAGACTTACACAGGCTAATGCACAGATACAAAGATACTTATGTGTGTCAGGAGCTAAAAGGAAACCATGAGTCACACACAAAAGAAGGATTAAGTGTTTTAACAAGTTTTTTGCTTTTCCTGGAATTCTTACTAGGAAAAATATCAGGTTTTTTTTCTTAGTGTAACAAATACTATTTTTCAGTGCAGAGGTGAAGAGTGTGTTTATATGCAAAAATCTAACTGATTTTTCCAATGTATACTTTGCCTTCTGTTTCATTAAAAGGTCAAGAAAAACACCTTTCAGACTTCAAAAACTAAAGAACTTAAGCTTAGGAAACTAAATGTTACATTTCTGTGCCACTATAGGCAAAGGGATGCCTCTATTATACACTGGTTACCATGGTTCTATACTACTGAAAAAATACAGCAGTTTCAAAGAGAAAGCTCTCACCTTGATCTCCATAAGTTTACCAAATTTACTGAATTTTATCCAAAAAATTACACTAGCAGCAAAGCATGTGGTGGATGGTGAGAGAAAAGAAACAAACAAAACACCCTAACAACGCTTATCTGTCTTCCAGGTTATAGAACTTCGTTTACTGTTTTTACTGGAAGATACACAGCAGAGTTTAAGCAAATGTGCATGAATGCATCGCTAAAGGAGGCTATTTCTGTTACTTCACTGAATTATCAAATTATGGGTGATGGGGGCTGGTGGGCATGATGGTCAGCACTTACAGAAGGAATTAAACTATTATGTGCAACCAAGGCTATTGTTTAATTTTCAAGCTTATCTCCTAGTTTGTTAGCATAGGAACAGTATATTCTGAAATTATTTGGCCCTGAGGTTCCTACTTAGGGGTTTTCATGAATTTAAGTTATCAGGAAAATGATGTCTCTCTGGTAGCGGCTAATGGTTGGAACGGTTACCTCTCCTGTAGGAAACACCTTGAGCTCCTCAGGAACTTGTACGTTTTGTCAGATTTGAACTCTGGCCAAGAAGAGATAAACTTAGCCAAAGAGGATAGCTATTAAGAAGTAGTCAGAATAAAGAGGGAGTTGAGTAAGAATACACTGGAATTCAATGTCAGCCAAAAAGAGGAATGAAAGAGCCAAAGGATACGTCTTGTTATTAAAAAGCCTCATTAGATCATTTGCTTCAAAGTTCAGCTTTGCACAGTTAAGTTGGTTCATGTGGTGCTCATGCTCCTCCCTCTATACTGATGAAGGATGTATCATATTGTGTGAATTATTTCAATTGCAACTTTTAATGTCTGAATCCTCTCCCCCATCTCCAGTGGAACTGTGAGCTCCTTGTGGAGAGAAGTGAAGTGTAGTTGCTCAGTCATGTCCAACTTTTTGCAACCCTTTGGACTGAAGCCTGCCAGGCTCCTTTGTCCATGGGACTTCCCAGGCAAGAACAGTGAAGTGGGTGGCCATTCTCTTCTCCAGGAGATCTTCCCTACCCAGGGATCAAACCCAGGTCTCTGGCATTGCAGGCAGATTCTTTACCATCTGAACCTTTGATAAATATACTTGGCTATCACAATCATGAGAATAACTGGAATTAAGGGCACGATGTAACAAAGAAAAGTCTGAAGATGAAAATTTGCATTCCCAAGACTGTCCCAGGGAAGAGGGCATTCTCTCAATACAACTATTCCAGGTCTTTGAAAACAAATATCCAGTGGAAATAAATATCTTGTGGAAATAAAAAAGAAACAAAAGAGCAATCTATTAATTACAGACTGCAAAATATCATGAGCTTTCTTGGGAGGCAAGTCACAGTTAGAGTTATTTAAGTGGAGGTAATATAACTAATTGCGGATGATGTTGTAAATGGATGCACTGAACTTTGGACTTTCAGGTTCCTTCCAAATTGAGAGTCAATCGTTTATCCCTAAAACGGGGTTGGCCTAATCACTTTGGCTGCAACAACTTGCTGAGCACCAACCATAATGATAGTTCGCATCCTTGCTCTGACTCTATAGTCACAGCTGAAAAGATTCCTTATTGGTTTTGTTTCTAAGACAATTCTCCTAGCAAGAAGGAAATAAATGTTCTAAAAATAACTTAGCTTGATTTTAAAGTCAGGTACATCTTTAATAAATTACAGGTTGACTCTATGGCACTAATCTCTCTTGTATATTTCCTTAGTATTAAATAAAGTCTATGAGGATTTGATAATCCCCAGGAATCAGAGAAACATTTTTCGAGAGGTACCCGTCAAAATGTCAGGAGCTAAGTTTTCTTATTGGCCCCCCTGCCTCTAGTCTTCTGCCTAATCCATTTTCTTCGCTGATGTAAGAATGACTAGGGCTTCCCTGGTGGCTCTGTGGCAAAGAATCTGCCCACCAATGCAGGAAACACAGGTTCAATCCCTGATCTAGGAAGATCCCACATGCTGCGGAGCAACTAAGTCTAGTTGCCACAATTATTGCGCCTGAGCTCTAGAGCCCAGTAGCTGCAGTTATTGAAGCCCATGTGCCCTAGAGCCCATGATCCACAATAAGAGAAGCCGTTGCAATGAGAAGCCTGCACTCCGCAACTAGAGAATAGCCCC
Source organism: Cervus elaphus (assembly GCF_910594005.1). Lineage (NCBI taxonomy): Eukaryota > Metazoa > Chordata > Mammalia > Artiodactyla > Cervidae > Cervus > Cervus elaphus. The sequence goes on from NC_057845.1 coordinate 44,374,746, forward strand.
CAGTCGCCACAACTAGAGAAAAGCGCACTCAGCAATGCAGACCCAGGACAACCAAAAATACATAAATACAAAACGACCATTCTAAAACTTAAAATTAGACATTCTCCCACATCTCTCCTCATAAAACCCTTAGATAGCATCCAATTGCCTTCGAAAAGAAGTCTAAATGGCCCTGAATGATCTATGCCTTGACTACCTCTTGGCCTCAATCCCTGACATTCTCTCCTTTTTACAATGTTCAGACAACTGAACAATTGACATCTCCCAACTGTGACATCATCCTTATCACTTTAACAGTGGTTCTCTATGGAGAGCAGTTTGGCCCCTGGGGACATTTAACTGTCCGGAGACATTGCTGGTAACCTAAACTCATGAGATGCTATTGGCATCTACTGGATAGAGACCAGAGATGTTGCTAAACACCCTGAAATACATGAAACAGCTCCTTACTTCAAAGAATTAACCAGCCTTAGATGTCAACAGTGCCTTTGTTGAGAAACTCTGCCTTAGATAAATTAATGATAGCAAAAAAAAAAAACCTGAGAAAAGTTCCTTTAAGAGAATGTCTCTAAAATAGGGTTGCAAACTATGCCCATGGGTCAAATTTGGTCCACTGCCCATCTTCATAAGCAAAATTGTACTGGCACACGATCATACCTATTTGTTCATGTATGGTCATCTCGCCTATGGCTGCTTTTGAAACAGAGAGAAACAGTTGCAACAAAGGCCATCTGGCCCACAAACTCAAAAATATTTTCTGTCTGGCTTTTTATAGAAAAAAGTTGCTGACTCCTGTTGTAAAACACCCCTACTGTTCTCCTGCTCCTAAGACTGCAGAATATGTCGTGTACAAATATGCCTTGTACACAGGAAAGAAAATATTTTTCCCAACTGGCATGGTATTCCCATTTTAGGACCAAAGACTTAGATACAGGATAACTGAATGGCCATCTAGTCTTCTACGGAAAGCAAGAATGAGCTTTGTTGGTGAAACAGCACTAAAAAGAGGAATTCGGGGCTTGGAAGGAGTAGATGATGATGGGAGAGGTGGAGTGGGGTAAGAAAATTCCTCCCTAGAAGTCTTTCCACTCAGCATTTTCTAAAAAGAGTCTGTCATGCCTTTTGACACAGGCAGATTTTAATTTGTAAGAAGAGGTGGTTAGGATCAGTGAGGCAAATGACTATTATGAGGAAAAAAGCTCATCAGTCAAGTCTATGGCAGTCTCACCTAGCTCCTCAACAACATGAACTTGTTTTATTGTTGAATCTTCCTTTAACTTGAGCAGATTGCAGGGAATCTCCGGGAGATGGTGAGGGATGGGGAGGCCTGGGGTGCAGCAGGCCATGGGGTCACAAAGAGTCAGATGCCATGGACACGACTGGGCATCTGAACAACAACAATAATAAAATGAAAATCATACAGAAGCTGGGATAGATCTGTGACGCTTGAAATGTCCGTGTGAGCTTCCCTTTATGGCTCCTGTTGACACATGCAGCAGCTGAACAACAAAGACGTATTTTACGTACACAAAGTGCTAATTCAATGCATACATTCTTTTTTAATATAATAAACACCAATTAATGTGTTTATAGAAACCAGTTCCTCATAACCACTGAGTATCCATATGCACGTACGTACCACACCCTGCTTCACACCCATCATGAGGTATTTATTCTTAGGCAGGCATGGGAGCCCAAGAGAGGGAAATGAGTTTCCCTGGCTAGCCAAGTGGGACATATTTTCCCTGGGTGGGTGATGTAGGGAGTGTGCTGCTCCCATAATGGGGACAACCAGAAAACAGGCAAACCAGAAATCAGGATCTTCCCAGATTATCTCTAAAAAATAATGTGTTCAAGAAGCTAAGAGAGTTGAGGTTTGCAAAATCTAAGAGAGATTGTCCTGAGGTCAAATACCTATCTCAGCAGTGTGATCTGCAAGGACAATGCTGACCCAACTAGTGCCTTTGCGAAAATTATTTTAAAAAATGCTTTCCATGGGGGAGGTAGCTGTGAAAACATGAGAGATGAGAACCTGGAGCAATAACAAGGCTGGGAAACTGAATGTGATTCCATATTAAGCCAGAGATCCTAAAGGCAAAATTTTTCCTAGGGAAAAAACAATAAATTAACAAAAGTACATTAATTCACAGTATTATAGAAAACCTAAACATACTATAGCCATCAAAGAAATTCACCTAGCAGGTTAAAGTCTTTTCTAGTCAAAAAAATATTTTTTTTAAGGTGAATTCTATGAAACTTCCAAAGAACATCATCTCTAGCACTTCCAGAGAAGAAAATAAGAGAAATATTCCCCAATGCATTCTGAGGCAAATATAACTGATGCCAAAACCTGAAAAGGACGCCCCCTCACCACAAAAAAAAAAAAAAAGATTACAGACAAATTTACCCAGAAGCACAGATGCAGATACTATAAACAAAATATTAGCAAGCTAAACGCAGCAGTTTAAAAAAAAAACCAAAACATAAATAACATCATGACTAAGTTGGGATTATCCTAGGAATTGAAGGGTGGTTTAATAGAGTCTATAAATGTGTTTACCACATTAACAGATTATTGGGCCAAAATCATATGATCTCAATTTACAGGGAAAAAGTACTTGATAAAATTCAATACCAATTCCTAACAAGAGATTTTGTTTGTTGGTTTTTAAACATCTATTCAAAATAGAACAAAGAATCCTGAGACAAACAGACACAAACACAGATATTTGAAATGATTTGTCACTTTGCAGACCATTTGGGAAAGGGAAGAACTACATAATAAACAGTATTGGGAGAAATGCTTCTCTGTAGAGAAACAAAATAAATTTGGATCTCTCACCTCATATCACACACAAAAATCAATTCCTAATGGATTAAACACATCACAGTATGTGGCAAAATTTTAAGACTTAGAAAATATGGGAGAGTATCTTTGTAACCTCCCATGTTAGAAGGGTATGGGAGGTCATATTAACACATAAAAAGCACTAGTCATGAAAAAAAGATTAATAAATTCACCCATGTTAAAATTAAGAACTTCTAGTCACCAAAAGTGAGTAAATAAAATAAAAAGGCAAATCACAAACTAGAAGCTGTTAGCTGCAACACATACAAATGATGAAGCTAAGTAGCAAAGTGATGTGAAAACTCTTACATATCAGTAAGAAAAAGACAAACAACTCATTAGAAAAATGGGCAATAGACTTGAACATTTAATTCACAAAGAGAAAAGAGAAATAGTCAATACATGAATGACTAATGCATCTTAATTAATAATAAATATTATTAGTAATTGATAATTAATGCATCTTACTCTTTACATCTTAATTTGCATTTTTGGTTACTAATAAAATGGCATTTTATACCTATTAGACTAGCAAAATTTTCAAAGCTTGGCAATACAAGTTATTGGCAAGAATATGGATCAAATGGAATCACTACATATGTACTGATCGATATGGAAACTCCACAATCACTTTAGAAAACAAAAGGACATTATCTTCTAAAGTTGAATATTACCATATTCTGTGACCTAGTAATTTCACATTCATCTCCAAAGGCATATATAAGAATGTTTGTATGTTTGTGGTAGCTAGGCTTATAATTTTAAAAAATAGAACAATCCAAAAATTCATCAACAGGAAATACACTTCTATATAGTCTCACAAAGGAATATTATAAAACAGAAAATACAAGTTAACTCTAATTACATAGGGCTTTGCTTGTGGCTCAGATGGTAAAGAATCTGCCTGCAATGCAGGAGACCCATATTTGATCCCTGGGTCAGGAAGATCCTCTGGAGAAGGGAATGGATACCCACTCCAGTATTCTTGCCTAGAGATGCCATGGGCAGAGGAGCCTGGCAGGCTACAGTCCATGGGGTCACAAACAGTCGGACACAACTGAGTGACTTTCACTTCACTTCTCTTCGTAATTACTCATAACAACACTGAGGAATTACAAAAGTGAAAGTTGCTCAGTCGTGTCTGACTCTTTGTGACCCCATGGACGATACAGTTCATGGAATTCTCTAGGAGAGAATCCTGGAGTGGGTAGCCTTTCCTTTCTCCAGGGGATCTTTCCAACCCAGGGATCGAGCCCAGGTCTCCCACATTGCAGGAGGATTCTTTACCAGCTGAGCCACAAGGGAAACCCAGGAATTACAAAATTGAAAGACAAAAGCAAGTTGAAAAAGACTATATTCAGAATGATAGCATTTTAGTAAAACTCAAATGACAAAATTCAACAAAATATTTTTAGGGTTACATACATACAAAAACTGCCTCAAAAAGTGGAGGGAAAAAAAGGATGGAATGAATAAGCATAAATTTTAGGATAGTGGTTACCACTTATTGGAGGCAAAAGAAAGGACACATGTGTATGGAACATAATCTTCTAGTTCTAAATTTGGATTCACAAATGTTTATTATTATTTTGCTTCAGAACTTATATATGTTACATATTCTTTTGTACAATAGAATGTTGTATAATAAATATTTTAATGCAAAAACCATTGATGTAGGGAAAGCTCAGAAAGAGAAGTGAGGGAACTTAAGCCTAGCAGAAAACACTTGTTCAGACTCAAAGTTAATCAGCTAAAGACAAGATTCTCAGGCTTGTGTTCAGTCACATCCAATTCTTCGTGACCCTGTGACTGCAGCCCACCAGGCTTCTCTGTGCATGGGATTTCCCAGGCAAGAAGACTGGAGTGGGTTGCTATTTCCTTCTCCAGGGGATCTTCCTGACGCAGGGATTGAACCTGTGTTTCCTGCATTGGCATGCTGATTCTCTACCACTGAGCCACTGCGAAGCCAAAAGATGAGATGGCTTCCACCAATAACAGCAAACAGGCTCACCTGAAATCCTCACCAGCTCATACCTGGTCTGGGCTTCCCCGGTGGCTCAGTGATAAAGAATTTGCCTGCCAATGCAGGAGACGCAGGTCCAATCCCTGGGTTAGGAAGAGCCTCTGGAGAAGTGGCAACCCACTCCAGTGTTCTTGCCTGGGAAGTCCCATGCACAGAGGAGCCTGGCTAGCTATAATTCATGGGGTTGCAGAAGAGTTGGATACAACTTAGCAACAAACAACACTGCAACAAAATAATACCTGGTATGGAGACTATAGACCAGTAAGATTAGGTTGCTTCCTTAGATATTTATACAAATCACTACTGTATTGTGTTTGAAACAAATTTGAGATCTCTTTACAACATCAGGTGGAAAGGAGAAGGAAGAAAGTCATGAAGAGCAAAAGCATTTTTTCAGATTCTCACAATCAAAATAGGAGAATCTGGAGAGCTACCTTGGGGCAGCATGCTTGTCCTGACAGCAAAATGCAGATGAATTCCCTTGAAGGCTGGGGAGAGGGGATCTCCAGGACAGGGAAAGATGTATCACCAGTTAGCTCAGCACAAGGGTCTCAATCCTCTTCAGATTCCTTCTTTATCATGAATTATTCTAATTGAAATTCTATTTTCTTTTTCCAGGTATAATAGTTCTTTTCTACCAAGTTCCCTTAGGTGAGTGAAAGAATTATGAAGCACAGTCAGTCTCTTCATTTATGTATGTGTATCCGCCTGTGTGCTGAAATCACACCCACTTTCTGGGGATGAAAGCCAGTCCCGTGTGAGTCTGAGCAGCAGAGCTTGCTGTTTCTGGACACCAACACCCCTGAGCTGAGCTGAGCAGACCATGCAATCATGGCAAGGCCATAATGACTAAAGGACCTACAGAGAGCTGAGTGGGATGGCCATCTAAAGCTTCCCTGCAACTGAGTGCAGATAGTGAATCCAGTTCAGCATCAAGAAACCTACTTGACCAAGGGGAACAGGTCCTAGGCAACTGCCATCTACAGAGCTGACATGGAGGCTGCTTTCAGATGAATAACTGGACTAGGCAACTTCTCCCCTCTGCTTTTCCACAGATACAGATTTGATATGGTACAATCTGGACACAGAGGTTGGCTTCAGCTCTCAGATTATCCCTTAGTCTTATCAAGTTCTATATCTGTAGGCATGCGGTGTGGCACAGTATCAATTTCATTTATGAAATCACCCAGTCTATGGATCTTAGAGATGTGCTCCTGGTGTGGCCTTTTTCTTTTTTCTTTTTTCCAGAAAGTTAGTCTTCATCAGTAACAGAAAACACTGCTGAAATGAACACTGCAATTTAAAATACTGATATCTGGGGACTTCCCTGGCACTCCAGTGGTTAAGCTTCCATGCTTCCACTGCAGGGGGCACAGATTCCATTCTTGGTTGGGGAACTAAGATTCCATATGCCATGCAGCACAGCCAAAAAGTTTTTTTAAAGTACTGACATTTGCTTGTATCAATTGTTGAACATCACGGTTACTAACAGTTGATCTTAGAACACAGAGCATTTTAAAACTACATTAAAAGAAATCATTTTATGATTGAGTAAATAGTGCAGGTCACCCACTTACTTACATACCCAAAAGCCCAGAATAATGAACTGGAAGCCAGGCCTCATCAGCCTGCCACATACTAAGAATTTTCCAGTCTTCATTTCATCTTAAAAATCTAAGTGATTTTTTTTCCTATTTGGTCAATTATATATCCATAGGAAGGCAGGATTCAATGATTGTGCCTCCATCAGTAGATTACAAAATCTTTAGGAATGTAAAAACTCAGTACCACCCCTCCAAATCGCAGAATTAAATTGAAATGTTGGGAAAAATGTGCCATGCTTATGGTGGGGGTATACTCCCAGACAGAAGGTAGGAGCTAAATTAATTAACACAATAAAAACATGTGGAAAGAGAAAAAAAATGATGTATAACCAGATTTAACAAGGAAGAAAATCACTGAAATTTTAACTGCTAAGTTGTTTTACTGCAGCACATTGGACTCTCCCTATTGATGGTGCCAGATGGAGGAGGAAAATAAAGTGTCACATCACTTGCTAGAAAAATATCTCAGTGTCTTTAATTATCAGAGATGGAGCATTTGACTTCCAAAGAAGAAGGATATATTCTTCCTAAATCCTTGGGGATCCATATCTCAGAAACCAAAGACAGAAGACTTCAGGGCAATGAATCAGGATGAAATCAAAGAAATATTCCATTTTAGAATACACCAGCATAAGAACTCTAGAGTTGGGAAAACACTTTTCCCCTTAAAAAAAAGAAAAGCCTCATGTATCAATGAGCCAGTATGGAACAGGGTGAGTACCTAAATCTTACTAAGGTCTAGAGTCAATGAACTTGGAAATCAGGTTAAATATTATGCTTGAATAACAACTAAAACAATGACAAACTTTCACCAGAAGCCTGGGCTGTCCCATTCTACTTGATTTCGCAGACACACACATACACTGAAGCTCTGGTCATGACGGCAGTTTGTGTGAGCAATAGCTATTGTTGCCATGTGGGTGTGCTAACTCCAGTATTAGAGATCATCTTGGCCCCCCCTGGCCAACTTCCACCAGGTTTGCAAAATATCTCAGTGGAAATAAGCAATCAAATTTTAATATTTCAGGGGCTGACTACCCGTGTCACATCTCTTCCCTCCCCAGCAGTCTACTTTGAATCTTTTACTGCTCCATGGCACCTTCTTCAATGTTCTGAAAAAGATGGCTGGAATTCAAATAACTCATTTTGCCTGTTGGGCTTCCCTGGTGGCTTAGTGGTAAAGAATCTGCCTGCCAGTGCAAGAGACACAGTTTCGATCCTGGGTCAGGAAAATCCCCTGGAGATGGAAATGGCAATCCATTCTAGCATTTATGCCTGGGAAATCCCATGGACAGAGGAGCCTGGCGGGTACAGTTCATGGGGTTGCAAAGAGTTGAACGTGATTTAGCAACCAAGCCAGTTTCATAAGGCAAAGAAATTGAAATACTACAAACTTATTTTTACAGTAGTTGTCTTAGATAAATTTTAATTTTCCCCACACTCATGGTAGTAACATCACTCATTACACCACTGTCTTTTTCCAACCATTATACCTACAATCCATCATTTCCTGAACATGAAATTTTATATGAATGTGAAAGTACTATTTTATCCCCAGAGGAAAGCAAGGACTGTTATTGCTATTCTTGTTAGACCAAGAAACTCATCCAACTTCCAGTTTCCTTCTCACGGTAAAGTCATGGGACCCATGAACATGGATTAAAAGTAGTGTGAAGTGAAGGTTTCATAAGCTCTAGCCTTCTAAGAGTGTAAGAAGTTTTCTTTAAGTCACTGCATACCTGGGACTGTCATTTCCCTTCAGCCTAGTACTACCAGAAAAGCATTGCCCTGGGAGACAGAGATCCAGGTTCTAGTTCTATCTAAACTACTCTTCACATCTCTGCAGTAGCTTTATAACCTGACTCTTGCATTTCTCTGACTCTTGATTTGGACTCCAAGGTTCCTTCCAACTATGACCTTCTTTGAGTTCTTCCTCTTCCAGCTCTATGCTTTTACCAACTAAAACTTGGAAAAGTTCAAGATTTATTTTTTTGAGCCTTAATGACTATTGCAACCTCTTCCAAGTTGGGAATCACCTACGGCTGTTACTCCAGCTTTGACCTCTAGGGAGATAGTCAGGAATGTTTTAATAAACAGGGCCAGCCCTTGGCTAAGCAGCCAAATAGGTGCAAATTTTGTTTCACACTCCTCCCAACTTCCCTTACAGAATGACTTTCATGCCAGTCAATTATCTGGTATACATGGAGTCCAGCCTTCAGCAGTCAACTGAACCATAGAAAGATGATGGCTGATATGCCTAAAATAGTATTCCTTCCAGATACTGTGTTGGAATAGAATCTTCTTAGCAAATGAAGAAGACGTTCAACCATCCCACTATATCTGCCTCTCTTAGTTCTTCCCATCTCTTCTACCCTTTCAGTTGCTTAGGCTCATCCTTGGCGGCTCTTTCTTTCCTTGTTGTTGTTCAGTCTCCAAGTCATGCCCAACTCCTTGCCACCCCATGGGCTGCAGCACGCCAGGCTTCCCTGTCCCTCACTATCTCCTGGAGTTTGCTTGGACTCCTGTCCGTAGAGTCAGTGATGCCATCCAACCATTAGTTCACGAGCAAATCCAATTAGCTCTAACTTTGAAGTCTATTCAAAATTCAACTATTCTTCAGCAACCTCATTGGTAGTACTCTAGTTTAAGTATTTACATTTGAGACGTAGTAGATGGAGGGAAATAATAGAATAAGCAATGAAAAATAGGCTAGATTGAATGTGGGAGTCAGTAGATAGCAGAAAGGATGCTTTTTTCCTAAACGATTGTCATACAGAGGTGTACTATATTAACATAACCACTAGTACCGAGGGAACACATTCCTCATCTAACTTTGGTAACAGCCGCTTAATCATTCTGACTCCGCCCAGGTCCCTTGAGAGCCTATTATCCTACAGTAGCCAGAGCCACTCTGTTAAAAGGCAAAGAAGATCATGCTCCAATGTCCCTGTGGCTTCCCATCTCTCTAAGACTCAAAGGCAAAATCTGAGAATGGCAGAGTGGCCCCCACCCTCTCTCTGATCTCTCCGCCTCTCCCCTGCCCTGCCCCTATTGCCCCAACTTCCTTGCCATTCTTCAGATTCGCCAGGCCTGCTGCTCTGCACCTTCTTGCCTACTGTCACCTCTGCTTGGAAACCCATTTCCTCGGGGACCCACAAGATTTGCTCCCTCTGCACATTCAGGGCTCTGCTCAAATCTGTCTTTCAGAGGCTTTTGCAGACCACCTTGTATAAAAGACCACACACCCCCAGCACAAAAACACACGCTTTCTCTATCCTCTTATCACCATCTATATTAGCCTATTATCACTTCCTCCCCTTCCTCCCTGCCTTTCACCAGAGCAGAGCTGCGTCTTCTTTGCTCTTGGACGGGTGTTTCTGGCACAACGCCTGACATATCCCAAGCACTCAAACATATATGAGACAAATGAACTGAGGCCTGGATGAATCACTCTAACACAGGAAGATACATGTTGGTCCTTCTTCCAGCTGCTCTTCGGAACACATCTACTACCACATTCAAGGAAAGTCGTGACTGAATGGCATCTGGCCCTGGCAGGATGGGCTTAGCTTCATTCCCTTCTTAAGGTGCAGCAGTAGTATATGCATTCTAGTATATGTGTGAGATTTCTTCTCTTTGCACTGCTTAGGTTTGGTCCGAATGCATAAAGGCACTTTGACTGATGTATACTATGTGTACATAGAACTGTGTGTCCTATGATCAATCTTTCACTTGGTCTATCAAAATAGTTTCTTAGAGAAAGCTCTAGGAAGGGGAGGATTTTATGTGTCAAAACTCTGATTTCAATTATCTAGAGCTCTGGATTCCAATTCAAGGATAACTGAACTATATGTACACAGAGAGAAATAAACATGAAAAGAACCAGAATTCACTAAATCTCTACTAGGAGCCAGCACTATGATAACAGCTTAATAAATATTACCTCAATAAATTTATGGTATCATAAAGGTTCACATGAAAGTGTACGTTCATTGCATAAATGAAGAAACTGAAGCCCAAGGTGGTTAAAAAATTTAGCCAATATTTAAGTAAAAGAACTAAAATTCTGATGCAGATCTAAATTTAAAATCCACTCTCTTTTGATACTAAAGGCAAGACATTCACACCATTCATGGGGAAAATTACTCCTTTCTCTTCCCCTGTCCCATCAGCCTACAGTTAATACTATTTGACTAAGGATTATTTGAGGGGTCATCCTAGAAAGTGTTCTAAAGAGCTGTTCCCAAACACAAACTCTACATCCTCTAAAATGAAGATTATCTAACCTGTACTGGGATTTGATCACTTTTCAAGCTTAGGAAAACACTAAAACACAGATTGAGATCGTAGCTACATATTTAATTTCACATCAGGTTTAAAACATTTGAAACTATTATCCCAGCCTAGTTTTCTGAAAAACAAAAACAACACCCAGTTGTGGATGTGACTGGTGATAGAAACAAGGTCCGAAGCTGTAAAGAGCAATATTGTACAGGAACCTGGACTGTAAGGTACATGAATCAAGGCAAGTTGGAAGTGGTCAAACAGGAGATGGCAAGAGTGAATGTCGACATTCTAGGAATCAGTGAACTAAAATGGACTGGAATGGGTAAATTTAACTCAGATGACCATTATATCTACTACTGTGGGCAGGAATCCCTTAGAAGAAATGGAGTAGCCATCATGGTCAACAAGAGAGTCCAAAATGCAGTACTTGGATGCAATCTCAAAAATGACAGAATGATCTCTGTTCATTTCCAAGGCAAGCCATTCAATATCACAGTAATCCAAGTCTATGCCCCAACTAGTAACACTGAAGAAGTTGAAGTTGAACGGTTCTATGAAGACCTACAAGACCCACTAGAACTAACACCCAAAAAAGATGTCCTTTTCATTATAGGAGACTGGAATGCAAAAGTAGGAGGTCAAGAAACACCTGGAGTAACAGGCAAATTTGGCCTTGGAGTACAGAGTGAAGCAGGGCAAAGGCTAATAGAGTTTTGCCAAGAGAACACAATGGTCATAGCAAATACCCTCATCCAACAACATAAGAGAAGACTCTACACATGGACATCACCAGATGGTCAACACCAAAATCAGACTGATTATATTCTGTGCAGCCAAAGATGGAGAAGCTCTATACAGTCAGCAAAAACAAGACCAGGAGCTGACTGTGGCTCAGATCATGAACTCCTTGTTGCCAAATTCAGACTTTAATTAAAGAAAGTGGGGGAAACTATTATACCATTCAGGTATGACCTAAATCAAATCCCTTATGATTATACAGTGGAAGTGAGAAATAGATTTAAGGGACTAGATCTGATAGACAGAGTGCCTGATGAACTATGGACAGAGGTTCATGACATTGCACGGGAGACAGGGAGCAAGACCATCCCCAAGAAAAAGAAATGCAAAAACGCAAAGTGGTTGTCTGAGGAGGCCTTACGAATAGCTGTGAAAAGAAGAGAAGCAAAAAGAAAAGGAGAAAAGGAAAGATTAAGCATCTGGATGCAGAGTTCCTAAGAATAGCAAGGAGAGATAAGAAAGCCTTCCTCAGTGGTCAGTGCAAAGAAATAGAGGAAAACAATAGAATGGGAAAGACTAGAGATTTCTTCAAGAAAATTAGAGATACCAAGGGAACACTTCATGCAAAGATGGGCTCAATAAAGGACAGAAATGGTATGGACCTAACAGAAGCAGAAGATATTAAGAAGAGGTGGCAAGAATATGCAGAAGAACTGTACAAAAAAAGATCTTCACGACCCAGATAATCACGATGGTGTGATCACTCACCTAGAGCGAGACATCCTGGAATGTGAAGTCAAGTGGGCCTTAGGAAGCATCACTATGAACAAAGTTAGTGGAGGTGATGGAATTCCAGTTGAGCTATTTCAAATCCTAAAAGATGATGCTGTGAAAGTGCTGCATTCAATATGTCAGCAAATTTGGAAAACTCAACAGTGGCCACAGGACTGGAAAAGCTCAGTTTTCATTCCAATCCCAAAGAAAGGCAGTGCCAAGAATGCACAAACTACCACACAATTGCACTCATCTCACACTCTAGTAAAGTAATGCTCAAAATTCTCCAAGCCAGCCTTCAGAAACATGTGAACTGTGAACTTCCAGATGTTCAAGCTGGTTTTAGAAAAGGCAGAGGAACCAGAGATCTCATTGCCAACATCTGCTGGATCATCAAAAAAGCAAGAGAGTTCCTAAAAAACATTTATTTCTGCTTTATTGACTATGCCAAAGCCTTTGACTGTGTGGATCACAATAAACTGTGGAAACTTCTGAAGGAGATGGGAATACCAGACCACCTGACCTGCCTCTTGGGAAACTGGTACACAGGTCAGGAAGCAACAGTTAGAACTGGACATGGAACAACAGACTGGTTCCAAATAGGAAAAGGAGTACATCAAGGCTGTATATTGTCACCCTGCTTATTTAACTTATATGCAGAGTGCATCATGAGAAAGGCTGGGCTGGAGGAAGCACAAGCAGGAATCAAGATTTCTGGGAGAAATATCAATAACCTCAGATACACAGATGACACCACCCTTATGGCAGAAAGTGAAGAAGAACTAAAGAGCCTCTTGATGAAAGTGAAAGAGGAGAGTGAAAAAGTTGGTTTAAAGCTCAACATTCAGAAAACTAAGATCATGGCATCCGGTTCCATCACTTCTTGGGAAATAGATGGGAAAACAGTGGCAACAGTGGCTGACTTTATTTTTGGTGGCTTCAAAATCACTGCAGATGGTGATTACAGCCATAAAATTACTAAATGCTTACTCCTTGAAAGGAAAGTTATGACCAACCTAGACAGCATATTGAAAAGCAGAGACATTACTTTGTCAACAAAGGTCCATCTAGTCAAGGCTATGGTTTTTCCAGTAGTCATGTATGAATGTGAGAGTTGGGCTATAAAGAAAGCTAAGCACTGAAGAATTGACGCTTTTGAACTGTGGTGCTGGAGAAGACTCTTGAGAGTCCCTTGGACTGCAAGGAGATCCAACCAGTCCATCCTAAAGGAGATCAGTCCTGGGTGTTCATTTTAAGGACTAATGTTGTAGCTGAAATTCCAATACTTTGGCCACCTGATGTGAAGAGCTGGCTCATTTGAAAAGTCCCTGATGCTGGGAAAGATTGAGGGCAGGAGGAGAAGGGGACGACAGAGGATGAGATGGTTGGATGGCATCACCGACTCAATGGACATGGATTTGGGTGAACGTGGGAGTTGGTGATGGACAGGGAGGCCTGGCGTGCTGTGGTTCATGGCGTCGCAAAGAGTCAGACACAACTGACTGACTGAATTGAACTGAAGTTTTCTGAAGTAATACAAATAACTGAATTCCAATTATTGTGTCGTGTCTTATAGCTCCTTCTCTGTAGCCACTCTAGAAGCCCAGCCTTTCACTCAGGCACTGCTTGGGGTTCACAGGGTTAGTCCTGGGAATGCAGCAGAGAACAGCAAGACTGCCCTTTGCTTATGAAATTTACAGTCTAGTGGGGCAAGCACACAATTTTGCAATTAAGTATTTAACTACTTTCTGGTTAAATGCTATCAACAGCTACAGAGCTGGGTATTAGGAATAATCCCTTCTAAGGCAGTTTCCTAAGAAAGTAATATTTCAACTGAGAACTAAAGAAAGAAGAGGCATCCCTTAGATGGAGGAATTGGGAAGTGGTGGCTGGGGTCAGTTTAACAGCAAAGGGAGCAGAATGTGGCAAAGCTATGAACTGGGAAAGAGTTTGATGCATTTGAGGAAGTGAAAGGGTGGCAATGTGGCTGGAAGGTGGATTAGAGAAGAGTGAAAAGAGATGATGACTGCAATGAGATGAGGCTTCCAAGGTGGAAAGAGACCAAGTCCCATAGAACTTGTGGAGGATTCCAGGATGGACCCCAAAAGCAACAGGGAACTAAGGAAATGTTTTCAACAGAGGTGATATGTTCAGACTTGCATTCTGAAGAGATCACTCAGATATTGAATGGAAAATGGCTTAGTGAGTGGAGGTTGATCAAATGTGGATGAAGGAGTAGAGGGAATGGATGCTGAAACATGTAAGAAGACCAGTGAGGGTGCAAAGGCCAGGACGAAACAAGAGTAGTAAGAAAGTTGTAGAAATGCCAATATATTTGAGATATATTTATAAAGGAGAATCAATAGAACTTAAAGCTAGACTGGATGTGAAGGATGAGGGAGAGGGAGAGGTCAAAAATGACTCCCAGGTTTCTACACATGCTGTTGGCTGGATGGTGTTACTGTATCCTGCGTATCCATACACAGAAGGAGTATGATTTGGGGAGGTGGGTGGAAAGAGAATGAATAAGACTTGGACTCTGAATTGCCCCTGCTCAGCTGGTAAAGAATCCACCTGCAATGTAAGAGACCCTGGTTCGATTCCTAGGCCAGGAAGATCCCCTGGAGAAGGGATAGGCTACCCACTCCAGTATTCTTGGGCTCTCCTGGTGGTTCAGGTGGTGAAGTGCAATGAGGGAGTCCTGGGTTCGATCCCTGGGTTGGGAAGATCCCATGGAGGAGGGCACAGCAACCCACTCCAATATTCTTGCCTGGAGAATCCCCATGGACAGAGGAGCCTGGTGGGATACAGTGCATGGGGCGGCAAAGAGTCAGATACGACTGAGCAAGTAAGCACTGTATTGGATTGTCCATAAGGACTTCCAGGGGGGTGTTGAATGAGCAGTTGGCTATTGGAGGACTAGAGCTCTCTGAACATGAGATCTGAATGTGAAAATGGATGCACTCGCTTAGGGAAAGATCATAAAGTGTTAAGAGGATGAAGTCATGACAAACTAAAACATGTTAAAGTCAGGTAGAAAAGGAACGGATTAGCAAGGGAACACAGAATTTCCATCCCATGCGGTCTTCATATTACAGCTCCCCTGAAAGTGCCAGTTTGCCTGTTTACATGGCACCACGAAAGTAGGGCATACCCAGGAAGTGAGAGGAGATGATGTTTTCAACACTTCTCTGATAGCAGACAGAATCAAGGCAGGTCTTTGTGAACTGGCCAAAACCAAAAATTGTTTATGTACCCACCCACAATTACATAAGGCACTGAGTTTATTTTGATCATTATCCCTTCCAAAAACACATTTTTATTTTTTAATCTTTCAGTCTCAGTTTTTGCTATCTATTCCTGTGCTTCTTTTAACTACTAGAGGTTTAGCTAATTGGTATAATTTGGCAAAGCTATTTAGCCTTATAATTGTAGCTTATGTTAGGTAAAATATTACATGTATTTTACTAACCTCACACTTCTCCTTTTCTTCCCAGAGGAAATAACTACTCAGAATTTAGTGGGTTTTTAACATTTTTACAACCAGCAATGCATATATGGAATTGGGCAAAACTTTTTTCTTCATGTCAAGGTCTTTCAACCTCTGACATGTGGGGCTAGGTAATTCTTTGTTCTAGGAGACTGTCCCACGCCTTGTAGGATGTTTGGCAGCAGCTCCGGCCTCTATCCATGAGATACCAGTAGCAACCACCAAATCCCACCAGATATTGTCAAATGTGTCTTCAGGGACAAAACTGTTGCCCTCCTCTCCCACCCTTGAGAGTCATTGCTTATGACTTATAAGAGTCATATAGCTCAGCGCTTCACAAACTTAAATATGCGCAGCAATACCCTGGGAATATTGTTAGAAAGCAAATGTTGTTTCATTAGGTCAGAGGTGGGGCCTAGATTCTGCACTTCTAACAAGCACCCCGGCAATTTGAATCTTTTTGGTCAGGTTGTTGTTGTTTAGTCGCGAAGTCATATCTGACTCTTTTGCAACCCTGTGGACTGTAGCCCACCAGGCTCCTCTGTCCCTGGGTTTCTCCAGGCAAGAATGCTGGAGATGGATGACCATTCCCTTCTCCAGAGGATCTTCCCAACACAGGGATCAAATTTGTGAGGATGCCTTCAGTTTTATGTTTAATGAATGAGTTTGAGGCTAATAAAGAGCATTCAAGTAGACGTGTGTAGAAGGCTATTGAAATGAGGGCCTGGAATCCAGGAGGCAGAACTTAGCTTAAGACGTATGTTTAGAAATCATTAACTTTCAGACAGAAAGTAGATTCCATTGCTCAGAAACAGCGTGGCAATTCTAAGAGCAGAAAGGATGGACAGAACCCCAGGAAGCAGAATGTAGAGGATTAGCAAAGTAACAGAACCTGGAAAGGAGACTAAGAAAGACAGGCCAGAAGAGGAGAAAAATCAGTGTTACCAAAGGAGCCTGAAGTTTCAAATAGAAAAGAGTGACCAGAGTCAAATGCTTAGGAGATCATTCAGACAAGATCTCTGAAAAGCATGGGGTGGATTTAGCACAATGTGATGTTGGAAAGATCTCTGAGGCCACCAGCATATGGACTATCTTTAATTCTATACAATAGGGATGTTTTAAGTGTATTTCTGCAACCAAGAAAAAGTGCTTCTTTCTTTATTGCTCTTTTTAACTAAAGCAAGTCAGGCCACCCCTCAGCTCCACTTTGTTGAGCTGAAAGAAGAGTAAGTTGCTCAGATGACAGATCAGGTTCTGTTCAGTCCTCACAGGAGTGATTGTCTCAATACCATATAAGTAGTTACATTCTGTATCCTTGAGACTAACTATAAGCTAGTTAGTCTCCTGGAGACTAGTCTCCTCCTAGCTAGTTAGGAGGTCCTGGAGACCTCCTCTGGCTTCACTGACACCCTCCTCTTTCATTCCTAAGTTCCCTCCTTGGAGTTCCACTAACTCCTCACTACCCTGTGCTTCATCCTGACTCACTCTTCATGGTAGCAGCCCACACTAACTTGAACTTCTCCTTTCCCTCCCCTCAAATTCCACTCCATAATAACTGTGGGTCTTTTGACAGTGGTTTCTACCTAGAAATGATAAGAAGGGAAGCCCATGGTGGCTCAAAGGTAAAGACTCCAGGAGACAAGATGTAGGTTTGATCTCTGGGTTGGGAAGATCCCCTGGAAGAAGAAATGGCAATCCACTTCAGTACTTTGCCTGGAAAATTCCACAGACAGAGGAGCCTGGCAGGCTACAGTCCAAAGAGTTGGACACAACTTAGTAACTGAACAGCAGCAAAAATAAATAATGAAAACACATTGCACATACCATTGAACAGGCAAATCATCCTGAGGTGAGTTTCTTAAGGACAAGAATTATGTATTTACTAATCTTTGGAAACCAGGTCTTAGATGCTACTCAGCAAACAATAATCATTCAAAACATTTATTTTGAGTAAATGAAGGGACAATGACTTTGTAATAGTCCCTTCTTTTAATCAAGGTGACTTAAGAGTCCCAGTTTCAACCCCTGGGTCAGGAAGATCCCCTGGAGGAGGGCATGGCAACCCACTGCAGTATTCTTGCCTGGAGAATCCCAGGGACAGAGGAGACTGGCGGATCACATGCATGACTTTGTAACCCTGCCTGAGACCTAAGCAAGTATAGATCTAACACTTGGATCTTCCTTACAACAAAGGGATTGCAATGCTGCCAGTCTTCTGTGAGTGGTCTCAGCTCCAACGCTTGGCAACATGGCCTCTGAACATCGGCACCAGAGGACCAGGATAAACACCCTCAGCTACTCCCTGGTTTCAAAGCCCATGAAGTCAAGGTAGGTGATGGGCTCTGCTCCAGTGATTACACACTCACTGACTCTACAACATCCTCTTATTTCAACACTACACACAACTCAGTGAACTGGGGGCCATGTGTTACTTAGCCCTGTTTTCATTCCTAACCTAAGAGTTAGGCTGAAATCCTCTCTCTCATCAGATGACACTGAAACCCCCAAGGATCTTCAGACTTCTTGGGCTTCCCAGCTTGCTCCACATTCATGTACACTAAGTATTTACACACAACGGAAAAGAATTTCCAGCAATAACCATGATCTGTATTTGGGGGAGGAGGTCTGCTTTTGCAAAAGCAAAACATTTTATAAATATAATTCTATTTTCTGATGTAGTATTTGTCAGAACTCAAAAATAGACTCATTTATATCATTCAGTACCCGCTAATGAATCATGATATGGAAATGCTGTTTTGCATTTTTTGGCATGTGGAATTTTAAGAACAAGCATCATTTCTATCTGCCCCATTTTTATGTCACCTCTAACAAAATGCCTTTTAATTTATATTATTTTTCTTCCCCAAAGTTCAAGTTACTCCTGTTTTTTTTTCTCTCAAAACAAAATAATAGTTAAACTTAATTTTTCTGATAAAGCAAATCTGGCACCTAATTTCTTTATAGGCTTTTGCCAAGATCTAAATTCAGAAATTCTCTCTGTACAGTTTTCCAAATATTTAGAGATATATTTTTGCTGACATTTTAAAGTAATATTTATACCAGTGAACTGAGCTTAGATAAACAGACCATTACTGGTATAGGCACTATACTATGATATTCTTTGAATGTACCACAAAGAGGTGTTTATCTCAATGACACTCCCCAAGGGAAACGAAATCAAATATTCATAGCCAACATAAACAAGTAAAGGTCCTGTTTTCTTTACCAGATCAAGGTTAAGCAAGTGGGCCTAATTGAGTAAGGCATCACAGAACATATGTGGATCAAAATTGGCACTCCCTCAAAGTTTGTGTTGAACTGAATTCAAATATCTGAAACTGCTTTTGAAAAAAAAAATACTATTTCCTGCTTTTAAAAAGTCGAGTTAAAGATTGGATCATAAGTCATCTTGGATATGGCAATGCTCTTTCAAAGAACCCTGAATCTCTTAGCATAATTTGTTTAGTTAAACAAGGTTCGACCAACCCTATTGGAACCCTGGGGGAATTTTTTGTTTAATATTAGTATAATCCAACCTCAGGCTTCATGGATAATCTTTGTGTTTCTCCTGGTAATAAAGCAAGAATAAAGGAAGGAGATACACAGAGATGATCACAGAAGAAGAGATGGTACCTTTGAAGGGCAAGGGAGAAATGAATGTATTGAATTCTCACAATGTATGCAACATTGTGCAAGGTCTTATTTAACTCCTAAAACAACTTTGCGTTTAAGTATCCCTGTTCTTCTATCACAGAGAACTAAACAAGATCATAGGTCTTAAGTATTAAAAACTCATCTCAAAATGCACAGCTGGTAAGGGGTAAAACAGGCTTGTAACCCAGGTCTACCTGGTTCAGAGCTCAAGCTTACCTTAATATCCCCAGGAACAAGGAGATCAGGGAGCCAAATCATAGACTTTCATAGAGCCACTGGCCTGTTGCACATTCATGTTTATAGCAGCATATTCACAATAGCTAAGGAAAGAAGCAACTCAGCGTCCATCACCTGATGGATGGATAAATGAAATGGGGTATAAACATACAATGGAATATTTTTCAGTCTTAAAAAACAAAAAAAGGTGATTCTGACATGACACATGCTGCAACATGGATGAAACTTGAGGATATTGTGTGGAGATAAGCCAGTCACAGTAAGACAAACTCTGTATGATTACACTTGTACGTGGTATCTGTGGGGGCGGTGATTAGTCGCCAAGTCATGTCTGACTCTTGCGACCCCGTGGACTGTAGCCTGCCAGGCTCCTATCTAGAGGAGTGAAACTCTGCAAAAGGAAGTGCAGTAGAATGGTGGCTACCGAGGGTGATGAGGAAGGAGAGAATGGAGAGGTGTTATGAGTGTAGAGCTCCAGTTTTGCAAGATATAAAGAGTTCTGGAGTTTGGTTGTACAACAATGGGAATGTATTTATGTATTTAACTTTAACATTTTCTATTTTGGAATAACTTTATATTTACAGAAAAGTTGCAATCATGGTATACAGAGTTCCCCTACTGTTAAAAACCTACATAATCACTGTGTGCGTGCTCAGTTGCGTTTGACTCCGCAACCCCATGGATTATAGCTTTCCAGGCTCCTCTGTCCATGGAATTTTCCAGGCAAGAATACTGGAGTGGGTTGCCGTTCCCTTTTCCAGGGGATCTTCCTGACCCAGGGGTCAAACCCGTATCTCCTGCATTGGCTGGCAGATTCTTTTAATGTTGTACCACCTGGGAAGCCCAATATAATCACTACATTTGTCAAAACTAAGACATTGACATTGGTATAATACCATTAACTAAACTCCAGACTTTAGACTTTATCCACATTTCTCCAGTTTTTCCTTGAATGCCCTTTTCCTGTTGCAGGATCCAAAAAAGGACACCGCATCACACTTAAATGCTAAGTCTCCCCAGCCTCCTTTGGTCTGTAACAGTTTCTCAGATTTTCCTTGTTTTTGATGGTCTTGGCAGTTTTGAAGAACGCTGGTCAAGTATTTTGTAAAATGCCCTTTGGATACTTGCTCATGACTAGACTTGGGTTATGAGTAGCACCTGGCTTTTCAATCTAATTTTAACTAAAATTTAAGGTTGATACTTGATTCAATTACCAGACAACTTTTAAGCATGTCTGGAAGAAACGGTTATGTGAATCTACTTTTTCAACTATTTGTTGTTCAGTAGCTTGGTTGTGTCTGACTCTTTGCAACCCCATGGACTGCAGCACACATTTTCAACTATAAATTTTATGAAATCCAATTTCAGATCAATGATTTCTGATGAAAATATAGCATTCAAATTGAGATGTGTTATAAGTGAAAACTGCATTCTGCCTTACAAGGCCATAACACAAAAAGGATACAAGCTACTGCATAAATAACTGTTTATGTCTATTACATGCTAAAATGATAATATTTTGGATATACTGAGTTAAGTCATATATATTATTAATATTGCTTTCACCAGTTTCTTTTGCTTAGAACAGATCTTTTCTGTCCTTCCAGTTTTATTGAGGTGTAACTGACATACCAGATTGTATACTTATAATGTACAGTGTAAGGCTCTACAGCATAATGATTTCATTTACATACATCATGAAATGATTATCACAGCAAGCTTAGTGAATATTCATCATCTCATATAGATGCAACAAATGTGAATGTATTTATAACTACAGGATTGCAGTATTAAAATGGTGAAGATGACAATGTATATATGTGTTTTACTATGATTTTAAAACAAACACCCCTGCCTAAGTTGTGTTTCCCTCACCTTCACCAGTCCCTTCACTTCCTTTTCGGCTCAGTATTATGTATTTTGGCAAGGCAGGAATTGGGACTCATGAAATAATGCTTTTGCACAGACACTCTATTTTACAATCTGTTCAAAGGACAAAAGCAATTTTTAAACATGGATACACATCCAGGACACAAAACAGCCACCTACTTAAGGGACACAAATTCTTCAAAGCATTTACATAGGCCAGTGGAGACAGGTTTCTACATGAATTGACATTTTTAAAGTCATATCCAATGTTTGTGTCTAGTTCTTCCAGCCAG
Organism: Cervus elaphus; assembly: GCF_910594005.1. Lineage (NCBI taxonomy): Eukaryota > Metazoa > Chordata > Mammalia > Artiodactyla > Cervidae > Cervus > Cervus elaphus. The sequence goes on from NC_057845.1 coordinate 44,396,563, forward strand.
GCCAACTCAAAGGGTGAGAAAGAGGCCACTAGTATTTAATAAACTTCTGTAGCACGCATTGTGCCTCAGGCACAGTTGTGAGCACATCACAAATGTAAGCTTATTTCATCCTCAAAAACAACCTTAAGAAGTAGCAGTAGTATCTTCATTTTATAGGTGAGCGGATCAGGACACAGAGAGGTTAAGTTACTTGCCCAAAGTCACACAGCTAGGACAAAGCCGAGCCAAAAACCTAAATAAAAACAGCCTGGCTGCTGAGTTTATGCTACATGGCCTGTCATTTGTATTTTTTGTGGGCCCCACGGGGAAGCAGTGGAAACGGTGGCTGACTTTATTTTTCTGGGCTCCAAAATCACTGCAGATGGTGATTGTCGTCATGAAATTAAAAGACACTTACTCCCTGGAAGGAAAGTTATGACCAACCTAGACAGCATATTGAAAAGCAGAGACATTACTTTGTCAACAAAGGTCCGTCTAGTCAAAGCTATGGTTTTTCCAGTGGTCATGTATGGATGTGAGAGTTGGACTGTGAAGAAAGCTGAGCGCCAAAGAATTGATGCTTTTGAACTGTGGTGTTGGAGAAGACTCTTGAGAGTCCCTTGGACTGCAAGGAGATCCATCCAGTCCATCCTAAAGGAGATCAGTCCTGGGTGTTCATGGGAAGGACTGATGTTGAAGCTGAAACTCCAATACTTTGGCCACCTCATGAGAAGAGCTGACTTATTTGAAAAGATCCTGATGCTGGGAAAGATTGAAGGCAGGAGGAGAAGGGGCTGACAGAGGATGAGGTGGTTGGATGTCATCACCGACTCGATGGACATGAGTTTGAGTAATCTCCGGGAGTTGGTGATGGACAGGGAGGGCTGGCATGCTGCAGTTCATGGGGTCGCAAAGAGTCGGACACGACTGAGCGACTGAACTGAACTGAACCATTAAGCACACACATACACTCAGTCAGAAAATTTTTAAAAGGTTAAACCTCATTGTCTCTTTCACACCTGCCAGTGTTACTCGCTGACTTCACTCAGAAGCTCTTTTGCAAAGCACATCACGTTTGGGAGCCTCCAGCCAGCGGCTCTCTCCTCTCTCTGCCACCCTCTCTCTAGTAGATTCTGCTTCCATCTACCCCTGTTGACGCTCAGCTTTAGTTCACATCCAACCTCTTTATTACCACCTGCCTCCTGACCAGGCTTCCCGGGAAGCTCCATAGAGTTGTGCTGCCTTACTTCTCCCTCTCCGGGCATAGCTGTCGGGTTCAGTCTCTCAGCAGCCCCCCTGATCTGAAAGCCTTCTGTATGTGCAGAGTCCAGGGGTCTCTGAGGCCCTACATCCTTTCACAGCCTCACCTCCAGAGCCCCTCATCTCCTCTTGGTTCTCTGGCCTCATCTCTGGTCTGTACATATTTCCTGAGCTGCTTTCTCTTTTCGGGCCAACCGTCCTCTTTTCTGGCATAAACACCCGAAGATCCTCAATGCACACAGCATGGCAAAGGGCATTTTGAAGCGAAGTGTTAGTCACTCAGCCACATCCAACTCTTTGGGACCCCAGAGACTGTAGCCCACCAGGCTCCTCTGTCCATGGAATTCTCCAGGCAAGAATACTGGAGTGGACTGCCATCCCCTTCCCCAGGGAATCCTCTTGATCCAAGGATTGAACATGGGTCTCCTGCACTGAAGGCAGATTCTTTTTTTTTTTCTTTGTTTTTATGTTTTTAAATTTGTTTATTTTAATTGGAGGCTAATTACTTTACAGTATTGTGGTGGTTTTTGCCATACATTGACATGAATCAGCCACGGATGTATTTGTGTCCCCCATCCCGAACCCACCCCCCTTCCACCTCCCTCCCCATCCCATCCCTCAGAGTTCACTGGCTTTGAGTGCCCTGTTTCATGCATCAAACTTGGACTTGTCATCTGTTTCACATATATTAATATATATGTTTAAATGCTATTCTCTCAAATCATCCCACCCTTGCCTTCTCCCACAGAGTCCAAACGTCTGTTCTTTACATCTGTGTCTCTTTTGCTGTCTTGCATATGGGGTCGTTATTACCATCTTTCTAAATTCCATCAGGTCAGTTCAGTTGCTCAGTTGGGTCCAACTATTTGCAACCCCACGGACTGCAGCGCCCCAGGCCTCCCTGTCCATCACCAACTCCCAGAGTTTACTCAAACTCATGTCCATTGAGTTGCTGATGCCATCCAACCATCGCATCCTCTGTCGTCCCTTTCTCCTCACACCTTCAATCTTTCCCAGCATCAGGGTCTTTTCAAATGAGTCAACTCTTCTCATGAGGTGGCCAAAGTATTGGAGTTTCAGCTTCAGCATCAGTTCTTCCAATGAACACCCAGGACTGATCTCCTTTAGGATGGACTGGTTGGATCTCCTTGCAGTCCAAGGGACTCTCAAGAGTCTTCTCCAACACCACAGTTCAAAAGCATCAGTTCTTTGGCGCTCAGCTTTCTTTACAGTCCAACTCTCACATCCATACATGACCACTGGAAAAACCATAGCTTTGACTAGATGGACTTTTGTTGGCATAAAAATATATGTGTTAATATACTATATTGGTATTTTTATTTTTGACTTACTTCACTCTGCATAATAAGCTCCAGTTTCATCCACCTTATTAGAACTGACCCAAACCTGGTCTTTTTCATAGCTGAGTAATATTCCATTGTGCGTATGTACCACAACTTTCTCATCCATTCGTGTGCCCGTGGACATCTAGGTTGCTTCCATGTCCTAGCTATTGTCAACAGTGTGCAGGCAGATGCTGTATCATCTGAGCCACCAAAGGGCATTTTACCTCAACCCTATTGTCCATAATTTCAGCTCTATAGCCTGAATCTCACCTAGCTGCCTCAAAAAGATGGGCTCCCCTGGTAGTAAGGCCGGGGGGAAGAGGGTGGTCAGTAAATAAAGCCACTGACCAGAATAACCATTTTGTCAGCTGTGCTCAAACAAACCAAGTACCATTTGATCCTGTAGCAGCTAAAGCAGGCAGGCTTCCCCGGGTGGTCCAGCAGTTGGGGATCCGCCTGCCAATGCAGGGGGCATGGTTTCGATCCCTGGCCTGGGAGGATTCCACAGGCCGTGGGACAACTAAGCCCATGTGCCACAACTGCTGCAGCTTGCGAGCCTAGAGCCCATCCTCCACAACAAGAGAAGTCACCGCTAGAGAAAGCCCACCCACACAACAAAGACCCAGCACGGCCAAAAACAGATGAGTGAACAAAGAGATAAACCTTAAGAATAAATAAATAAATAAAGCAGAGGCAGGCACATTTTTTCTGCAAACAGCCAGGTAGAAAATATTTCTTGCAGACTTTGTAGGCTGCACAGCCTCGGTCCCAACGACTCAACTCTGCCATTGTAGGGTGAAGCAGCAATGGGTGAATAAATGAATGGGTGTGGTTTCACGTCAATAAATCTTTATTCACAAAAACAGGCACTAGGATAGATTGGGCCCATGGGTCATAATTTGTTTCTCCCTCAATTAAAGCACTAGAAACCTTTATGATGTTTCCAGCCTTTAACATGCGTTTCTGAAACCAGAGTCCTTCCTTACTGCTTTTGTTAGACTAACCTATTCTTCACTAACTCTCCACTGAAAGTAAAATTAAACTAAAATAAAGTGAGAAACACGATCCTTCACATCGTTTGCCATATTCCTTTAGGCCAAAGGACACATCCCAGACATGACAACTATTCACTGCATCAAACTGATCAACATCTGCTAGCACATACACAACCTCACTCGGGTACTTCTTAATTTCCGTAAAGAACCTTCTCTTACAAAATGTTCATGAAGGATCTCCAGACAGAGTTTTGCCAAGTCTAGCTTTGAGGCAGCCAAACAGTTTTGTGCAGGCATATCACTGAGGGAACAGGAGAATAGCGTGATGTGCTGAGACCTTGGAGATTAATGGTTCACAAATATCAGGCTCAGAGAAAAGTCTCACAATTTGGGACATTCTGGACTACTTCACTTTATCCCCACAAGGCTCTGAGGTGCCCATTCATTAATTCACTTTTTCATTTGCTTAACAACAGTTTTGGACAGCCTTCTGTGGGTCAGACATGTTGCTAGGCCTTGGGAATGCAATGAAAAGACAGAAAGTTTAACAACAGGAAAGACTAGAAAAGAACCAGAGTCTGCCCTTGAAGAGCTTCCAGCCTGGTGTGTGCTATCTTGCCAAACTTCCTGCAGTGATGGAAATATTCTTTACCCTACATTGCCCAACATGATAGCCATCAGTGCCCAAAATGGTGGTTCTTGAGCACCTGAAATAAAGCTAGGTGACTAAGAAACTGAATTTTAAATTTCATTTAATTTTACTTGAAGTTCAAATAGCCATTTGTGGCTAGTTGCTGCTGTAAGGGACAGTGCAGGTTTAGTGGGAAAAACACTTGAATCAAATTAATATAATATTAAAACTATGTGCTATTTGCTAAGAAGGACTGAGCACTCTGATAATCGATAACAGAAGGAGTTGACCAGTTCAGGAAGGTCAGGAAAAACTTCTCTAAGGAAGTGGCAAGGGAAGAGAAATCTGAAAAAAAAAAAAAAGGGTGGTGGTGGGGGATTAACACTATATAGAAGATGCCGAAGGATGAAAAGAGAAAGCATGGAGGGTTGAGTAAACTGTCTATTGCAATGGTCCAGATGACCAACAAGGGACATGGCTTAAATTCAGACAGATTTATGGGATGTACAGAAAGAAAGATTGAGGTATCCTGAAAGAAGATTGGATGTGAGAAATAAGGAAAGATCTGTCTCAAGGATGACAGCACATCTTGCACCCGCTGGTGGAAGAGGGTGCCCTTGACTAAACAGAAAACGCAGTGGGATGAGCAGGTCTGGGGGGACGTCATCGGTTTGGTCTTCAACATGTTAGGTTTAAGGTGCTCAGAGACATCCATGTGGTCTGCTGCATAGGCAGCACCTCAGAGGAGAAGTAAGAAATGAAGACAGAAATTGGTGGGCTATTAGTGAAGAGGGTTTACTAATTCTGTCCCCATGATAATGTAAGGCATTCCTGGTCAGTTGCCACAATTTTTTGGTAGTTAATGCAGAAAAGGCAGTATGTATAAATAGACTATATCCAATGCAATGTGATAATTACACCAGGAGTTTATAAGGGAGGAGATCAGGAAGGATTCAAATAGGGGGGAAATGATGGTGGGGTTCACTTGTAAAAGCTTTATAAGAAAGTAAAACTACCTGAAAAGATGCGGAGCAGGGCACAAGAAATTCACACACAGCGGGTGCCCCAGGCAATTATAAAGGAGCAGGAGAAATGGAAAGATTCAATTCAAGCCGAGGTCTTGGAGAACTAGCTGATCTAGGAGAGGACACTCTAGTTTAACAGATGGAAACAAATATATGTGAAGTTGAGACAAGAATGAGCAGCCCACAGAATGAACAGTGGTGGACATTTTAAAAGCAATTTGCTCGGTTTCTGCTTGTGGGTGATAATTATATTTGAATTACAAACAAGTTAAATATTTAATTTAAAAAATGATGTCACAATACAATTGACAGCATGAATTGGAAAGTTGTTCATGTCTTGCATCCACTTACCGCACACTCTTTCCATCTTAGGAGCATGTCACCTCTTAAACTGGTGAAAAGGCAGCTCACCAGTTTTAAACAATCTGCTCTTCAAGTGGCCATATGCATGACCGCGTTTGCCTTCCCACTACTTCCTGAGCTGAGATCAATCTCTTCCATTTAAAGGTCTTCCTACTGGGACTTGCCTGGTGGTCCAGTAATTAAGAATCCGCCTTCCAATACAAGGGATACGTGTTCTATCCTTGATCGGGGAACTAAGGTCCCACATGCCACAGAGCAACTAAGCCTGCATGCCACAACCAAGATCCAACACAACCAAATAAATGATAATATTTTTAATTACAAAAAATAAAAGTCCTCCTCCTGAACGATAGGCTAGTGAAGAGATAAACTGGAGAAAATGGTTACAATTGCACTAATCAATCATTTTATAACTTGCCCTGAAAATTACAACACTAAAAACAAAAAGGGCTTCCCTAGTGGCTCAGATGGTAAAGAAGCCACCCTGTCCAGTACTCGGGCCTGGAGAATCCCCATGGACAGAGGAGCCTGGCAGGCTACAGTCCGCAGGGTCACAAAGAATCGGGACACAGCTGAGCGACTAAGCACAAAAACAAAAAATTTACGTCGGCTTCCCCGTAGTAGAACTTGTTGACTGTAGTTGAGATTCTTAGAAATGTGTTCAGATTCTTTCAGGACACAAAGGGAACCGAATCTAAATCTGATCAAGTGTAAACAAACAAATAGTCAGGTATTTCAGGCCCAGACTTTGTACCGTTTTATTCTACAGACATTCTCCCAGTCCAGTTCCCCTCCCTTCCTACCCTGAGGCAATCACTGAGAAGAACACGGCATCTATCCCTTCCAGCCCAAGCTTTTATACATTTACTACATTTATGAATATGAAAACAATATATGGCCTAGCTCTGGGGTTGATTTATATAAATGTAATTCTATAATATGAATCGTTATAAATCTATGTTTAATGCACCCTCAAGACTTTGCTCCGAACTACCAAATACCACTTACTATTCATGATTTTCACAATCTGATCATGTACTATGTTGTTTCTGGTGCCAGTTATCATCATTTGGCCCTTCCAATCACTTCCTTCTCCACCCTGCTTTCTGCCCTGGAAAACTCACCTGTGGAAGCCACAGGCCGGCCCTGGATCCCTTATTCTCGGCTTCCTGCTGGAGAAGAGGAGCTGGGAGGAGAGTGAGGTTGGAGCACTTACTCCTCTGGCTCCCTCTCTGAGAGACTGCCTTAGTTTGGCCGCATCACTGGACGGAAGGTCATTGCTCCTCTCAAGCACCCTGCTTCTTCATGAGTCTATCCTTCGACATTCAGAGATCTCTGCTTTCCCTGTGTTACCCAGCAGACCTAGGAGTGATCAGAGTTCTGAGCCTGCCAGCCCTGGGATCCTTGCACTTCCCTACACCCCTCCACACCTTTATAATTAGCCTTTTGATTTATTATCCTTCTTGAATTGTCCTAACTTGAATGTGCCTAAGTTAAATTTCCCATTGAAAAACTAACTGATCTTAATATTTTAAAAATAATCTTTGAGGGTTTTTTATAGTTAAAATTATTCAGTGGAAAAAATCTTTACAAGGTTTTTTTTTTTTTTTTCCCACAACCAGACTTTGTACTCTTTCATTCTACAGACATTCTCCCAGTCCAGTTCCCCTCCCTTCCTACCCTGAGGCAGCCACCGATAGGAACATGGCATCTACCCGTACCAGTCCAAGCTTTTATACTTTTACTACATTTATGAATATGAAAATAATACATGGCAATATATTTGCAATCTGAGGTCACATTCCAGGAATAAATAATCTGTATTAACCTTCTTGATATCCTTTTGTTTGCCTGTTTTACTGTTTTGACCAATGTTAACCTGGGTCTTCTGCAAGCATGCACAAGTAGTACTGACTGGGTGGTTTTAACTTGCTCACACATTTCAGAAACTTGAAAGATTCTGATAAGTCCTCTTTTCTGAGCAATCACTTTTGGGAAATAAACATTGCCTTATATTTTACCATATACAGTATTCTGATCCCTAATGTTTTGCTATTTGTGTTGTATATCTCTTCTTCCCATCTATTACTTGACTTTCAAATGTGTTTGTAACATGATTTGTCAAAGGTATTAGTTTTAATTCAGACAAAGTATCTGTCTTTTATTTTATGACTTATGGTATTTATCTCTTTAAGAAATTCTTCACTACCCCAAGTTCACAAAGATATTCTTCATGTTTACTTCTAAATGTTTTAAAGTTTCTTTTTTTACATTCTGGTATGCAATTTGAGACAGAGATCCAAGTTTATAATTTTCCATATGGAGAGCCAACTGGCATCTCCATCTACAGAAGAGTCTATTCTTTCCCAAATGATGTGAACACCACCTCTATCCCAAGGGTTGTGTATACACACAGGTCTGCTCTAGGCTCTCTCCTCTGCTCCATCGTACATCCCTGCACCAGCCCAAACCACGGTTCCATAGTCAAGCTGTCTAGCAGGGTGAATGTACCCACCACGCGTTTCTTTACAAGTTCTTGATGTTTTTGTTGTCTGTGCTGCTAAAGTAGACTTCTCCCCAGAATAAAATGAACAGTGTTCCTTGGAGTCAACCATTTCTTCCATTTGAATTTTAGAAGCTAATTGTCTCATTACATGAAAAGTTCTACTGGCATTTTGAGTGGGATTGCCCTGACTTTATAAGTCAATTCAGGAGAGAAGAAGTATTTTCATCATAGCCAGTCCTTCCATGGTTCAGCTCCCAACTTATTCAAGTTTGCTTTTACATTTAAAGATTTCTCGTGTAAGATTTCTTTTACATCTTTGGGTTGCTTAATTGCTAGGCATTCTATAAAATGGAGGTTTTTATATTTTCAAATTGGTCGTTACTAATCCAGGAATCCTATTTTTTTTATTTAGCCACTATGCTGAAATATTCATAGTTCATTTCCACTGGATTTTCTATGCATATACTCACATTGTTACAAATGATAAAAGTTTGCCTCTTTCTTTCCAGTTGTTACAACTCCCATTTCATTTCTTTGACAATAAGCAGTGACAGGGATCCTTATCCTATTCATATTAAACTAAAGGGAACATTTCTAACATTTCTCCATTTACATTCACATGACATTTGATTCAGATGACAGGAATAAAAAGGATGTTTCCAATCATTTTTAGTTTTCTAAGACTATATCATAGACAGGTATTGATTCATCACAAATGCTTTTTCTATATCAGTTCAGATAATATATAACTTATACTATCTTTATGTTACAGATATAAACTATATATATTTTTTACACAATATATGTTTTACACATTCCCTTTAATCTGTTAATATCTTATATAAATGCATGCTGAAATAGAGCTATCTGTATGTTCTTGGAGAAACCCTAACATATACTGCTGGGTAGATTTTTGGCTAGTACTTCATTTAGCATGTTAATATTCATGTTCATAAATGAAATTGGTCTGTATACTTTCTGCACTGTAAAATGTCACAGTTTGGGCATGGTATTAGTTTCCTATGGCTGCTATAACAAATAACCACAAATAAATTTATTTAAATAAATTTATTTAATAACAAATGAATTTAGAGATTTAAAATAATGTACATTCATTAACTCATACAGTTCTGGAGATTAAAAATCCAAAACAGGTCTCAATGGGCTCAGATCAAAGTATCAGCAGAATGGCACTCCTTTCTGGAGGCTCCTTGCCTTTTCAGCTTCTAGAGGCCTTCCACATACTTTGGCTCATGGTCCTCTTCCATTTTCAAAGCCAGTGATCGCTGGTTGAGCCTTTCTTGTATTACAGCACTCTAACCTTCTTTTCTGACTTCTTCCACTTTTCAGGACCTTTGTGATTCTACAGGGTCCACCTGGACAATCCTTGAAATCTATTTTAAACTCAGCAGATTTGCAACCTTCATTCCATCTGCTACTATAATCGCCCATTGCCATGTAATGTCACATATTCACAGGCTCTGTGATTAGGATATCTTTGGGAGATGGTTATTCTGTCTACTACAGGTATGAAAAATATAATACCCTTAAAAGCAGTTGAGACAGTTTCTCTTTTTATTCTGTGAAACAGTACAAGTTAGACGTACTTCACTCCTTAAAGATTTAATGAAACATCTTCCTTGTTTGACTCTTTTTTAGGGATGTTAATACTTGAGTTAATAAGTGACTCTTTTCTCCTTTAGTTTTCTTGTGTCAATTACCAGTTTCAACCCAATATTCCATAAGAGCCATAAAACTCCCCTCAATACACTGGACAATCTGTCCATTGCATTTTGTTTTTCCCGGAAAAATTCCACCAGGATCCCTGTGTTCTCTTAGCCCAAAACTAGACTGTTTGCTCTTTAGGAAGACCTAACCCTCGGAAAAACCCTTTTGTTACTGCGTTGGGAATTCCTTTTCTTTCTCCCCTGTGAGATTCTCCTCTCACTGAGTGTTTGGGCTTCTCATTTCTTTCTTTTTTTTTTCTCTCTCTTTTCTTTTTTTTTTTTTTCATTTTATTTGAGAGCTTGCCTGTTAGAGTTTTGTTTGTTTTTTTTTTATCCTGATATTTGACACGTATACAGGCATAGAATTCCAGGGGTAAATCTTTTCCCTTGAACTTTAAAACAAGTCCTCTGCTGTTCTCTAGATCCAGGGCTACTGGTAAGAAATGCAATGCCATTCCAATTCCTGATCCTTTCCAGAGAAGAAAGGGAAATGGATGTGAATACTGTCTCTTCATTCTGCTTTAAAAAAAATGTATTTTATTGAAGTTTGCTTGATTTATTCTTGAAGAGATGGGAATACCAGACCACCTTACCTACCTCCTGAGAAACCTGTATGCAGGACAAGAATCAACAATTAGAACTGGATATGGAATAATGGATTGGTTCAAAATTGGGAAAGGAGTAAGTCAAGGCTGTATACTGTCACCCTACTTATTTAACTTATATGCAGAGTACATCATACAAAATGCTAGACTCTATGATTCACAAGCTGGAATCAAGATTGCCAAAAAATATCAACAATATCAGATATGGAGATGATACCACTTTAATGGCTGAAAGTGAAGAGGAACTAAAGAACCTCTTGATGAAGGTGAAAGAGGAGAGTGAAAAAGCTGGCTTAAAACTCAGCATTCAGAAAAACTAACATCATGGCATCAAGTCCCATCACTTCATGGCAAATAGATGGTGAAAAAGTGGAAATAGGGTCAGATTTCACTTTCTTGGGCTCCAAAATCACTGCAGATGGTGACTGCAGCCATGAAATTAAAAGACACTTGCTCCTTGGAAGAAAAGCTATGACAAAACTAGACAGTGTATTAAAAAGCAGAGACATCACTTTGCTAACAAAGGTCTGTGTAGTCAAAGCTATGGTTTTTCCAGCAGTGATGTATGGATGTGAGAGTTGGACCATAAAGAAGGCTGAGTGTCAAAAAATTGATGCTTTTGAACTGTGGTGTTACAGAAGACTTGAGAATCACTTGGACTGCAAGGAGATCAAACCAGTCAATCCTAAAGGAAATCAATCCTGAATATTCATTGGAAGGACGGATGGTAAAGCTGAAGCTCCAATACTTTGGTCACTTGATGCAAAGAGCTGACTCATTAGAAAAGACTCTGATGCTGGGAAAGATTAAAGGCAGGAGAAGGGGACAACAGAGGACAAGATGGCTGGATGGCATCACCAACTCAATGGACATGAGTTTGAGCAAACTCAGAGAGTTAGTGAAGGACAGAGAAGCCTGGGGTGCTACAGTCCATGTAGTCACAAAGAGTTGGACACAATGTACCAACTGAACAACATAGTTGATTTATAATACTGTGTCAATTTCTGCTGTACAGAAAAGTAATTCAGTTATATATATATACATATTTATTATTTATTTATTCTTTTTCATATTCTTTTCTATTGTGGTTTATTACAGGATATTGAAGAGTTCCCTGTGCCACACAGTAGGACGTTGTTGTTTATTGTCTCTTCGTTCTTATGCCATGGTGGCCTCCCAAAATGGACTTGATGTATTGAGTTCTCCAGGATGATACTTTCTGTCCAGTGTCCACAGTAGTCATTCTTGTTCTAAGTCTCCTAGCCTGTTTTTCTAGAAGCAGGTTTAGGGACAGCACAGTCATCTCAGACTCCTTGCTTGATGTGGGCAATCCATTTCCAGCTCCTGCGTATAGTACCTAAAGACCTAAAGCTTGCTATAGCTCCCATGTCAAACCCCAGCCATAGCAGTCCATCCAGGCAGGGTATGGGGCTTCCCTCATAGCTCAGCAGTACAGAATCTGCCTACCAATGCAGGAGATGTGGGTTTGATCCTTGGGTCAGGAAGATCCCCCGGAGAAGGAAATGGCAACCCACTCCAGTATTCTTGCCTGGGAAATCCCATGGACAGAGGAGCCTGGTGGGCTGTAGTCCAAGGAGTTGCAAAAGAGTTGGACACGACTTGGAGACTAAACAATAATAAAGCAAAGTCAGGGCACACCCATGAACCATCCGGTTTAGCCTTGCTTATCGCTCTCATTTGAAGGTGTTTTCAGTTTGTTCCCCGGGGATGCCCTGTTTAAAAAAAAGAAAAGCTATTCATTTAAAATTTGCTTTTGCTTCCAAGTTTTCCCATATATTCTGTGGTTGACTGCTGGAAGAGGCACATTTCGTGTTAGTTCAGTTTGTCAAACTTTAAAAATGTCTCTAAAATGACATTTGGAAAGGTATTTTGGTCCCCCAGAGCAGGAAATACTGCAATCATTGGTTCATTTACTGATCCAATTAGCATATTATGTGGGTGCCAGGTGTGTTAAGTTTTTATGCCCAGAAATACAAACGTTTATCTCCTGGATTAAGACATCCACTAGGCACACATTTGAACATGTTAAAACCAACCTGTGTCACATTTCCCTCAGATTTAAAATAGGAAGGAAAAACAAACAAAAACAAAATTTTTTCAGTGGTTAAGTTACGACCCTGATTCTTCCTATAAACCAGCTTTAGAAAGATCCCACCAATTCACTTGAAATTGTTCACATTTCCCATAACTTGATGAAATAGCTTTTCTCTTTACTGTGATTGTCTGTAGCTATAATGAATGAAGCCTCTCAATTTGACTCTTTGGTGGAAATAGTACTGAAAGCAACATATTGTATTAGGTGTGTTTTTTCAAATGTGATTGCATGAAGAAAAAAGCAATATTTAGTTGCTATTTCAATACTACATCCTTTATTTTCCACATTTAAAAAGTATTCAGAGATTCCACATTTAATTACAGTTTAAAGTATCTCAGGAGAATTATTTGCTTTTAAGCTTAATGCTTTTTTCCAATTTTGTAAAACAAAACACTTCATCGACTGCCTTGAATGAAAATATATTAGCAAGGTTAAACACAAATAAAACTATCTTCTTAGGACATATACATTTACAGTTGGATCTCAAATTATAATGGATGGCAACAAATTAAAATTTTAAATCAAAGTATGAAAATATTCTTGGAACCTCAGTCATTCATAATTTCCAGACATCAGCATATCATGAACATATCTATGAGACTTCAGTTGGTTCATTCACTTGTTTAATAACACCAACAGTCATGGAAGATCCATACTACCATAAACTCTCTTGTCCACAAAAGGTAAGACTAGCTAATAACATAAAATCTATTGTGGATTGTCACATGTCTCTCTTTGTTAAAATGGTGGCTTATTAAATTAGTAAAGTTAAATCAATATGCTTCCAGCTGAGCTCCCCGCCACTTACAGTTATTCTCTGATCCTTAAATTCATAAGGAAAATTGGTATCACTCCATACCTGATTGGGTCAGTGTAGTAAGTGTCCAAAAGTTTGTATGAAAAAATTCTGATCTAGCCAAGCTAAATAGAATGAATTTAATTGCTATAGTATTTGATATGTTCTAGACTCATCACAGAAGTATCAAACTCAAGAAGAGAAAAGTCAAAGAAGAAAAGAAACAAAAAGCAGTCGAGGCTTTCACAAAATTTGAAATCTAATATTCCATCTCAAAATTCAGGGCTGTTAAGCTATTAATTCTACATATTTAATCCAGCTCTGATATCAGCTTCTTATAATTTTTCCCATGTCTAGTGATCATTTGAGAAACTTTTTTTGGTTTTGTTTTAAATAACAACAGATGGGAGTAATCATGGCTGAAACCCTAACCCCTCCCCTTCCCTGCTGTTGGCCCGATACTTTCCAAGGGCACATCTGGGCCTGGGATGGGTCCTTTTCTTTAGTTTTCTCAAGAGCATGTGACTAATACATTTCACATGTCTAATTAAAGGCCTTTTGTGTGGACTATGTGTAGCGAGAACCTCTTATGTGTCCAAGGTCACATGTCTAAATCTGTGAGCCTCTAATGTCTCATTCTGAGATAGAGTTCATTAAATCAGAATGAGTGGGTGGTTAGAAAGAAAGGAAAAGAAGATAAGGAAATGGAAAGTTATAAATTAAGACTGTGCCCCAGAACATTTCTATTGGCAGATCTGCTGAAATCAATATCCACCAAGGATTGTCATGATTTAGAACAGGAGGAGCCCCAGAGAACATCTAGTCCTTAGCAGCCTTGCCTGAATTTCTCATCTGGCCTCTTATCAACTTCTATTGATTAAAAAGTCTGAGAACCCTGATCAGTAATATCACCACCCAGGGCAGTAACTACTGACAGTACATTAGCAAAGGGCTGAGAAACCCCATAGAGAGAGCAACTTCTTACCTGGGAATCAATATTTTGTCGCATCTTGACAAGTGAGTAGGAGCTTGATAGCAAAGAAAGACAGAGGACAGTAAGGAAAAGAGCCCAAGGGAGCCCTAAAGGATAGAGTGTGTTCCTGGACTGAGCTCCACAGAGAGGAGTAGGAGATGAGGTTGAGAAGACAGGTTAGGTAAAAATTAAGGAGCTTCAATTCCATAATTTAGTCATCTGAATCTAACAGATGTTCAAATAGCAGAGATGGTATATCATTTTTTTTCACTGGCATTGCTTAAATACTCAAGTATTTTAAAAACACATGTACACCTGTGGCGGATTCATGTCAATATATGGCAAAACCACTACAATATTGTAAAGTAATTAGCCTCCAATTGAAATAAATAAATTTATATTAAAAAATAAAAAAATAGAAACAGTCTAGAGTGGGAAAGAGATTAGGACAAGGGATATGAGTAGGTAACAGGTCTCTACTCTTTCCAAGAAGGAAAAGATAATAATTTATAAAAAATAGAAGTAAGAACCATGTTTTATTTTTAAACTTAAATAAACTGATAGATTTAGGCAGGGATTATAAGCAGAATAAAGGAAGAGAGAGAGTGGAAGGAACATAGGTTTCTGACTTGGGAAACTGAGTAAAATCATTAACCAAGATCGTGAATAAAAGGTGTTAATTCTGAAAGTAAGAGAATGAAAACTTTGTTTCAGGACTCTGGAATCAGGGCATAAAGGTCTAGAAACAGCCTTTTGACCCCCATGAAGGAAATTTGGAAGCATTCTGTACACTGCAAACTACTCAATCTTATAATTAATAACAGGGTCCTTCTCTGGCTCAGTAATTACAGTTGGGACCACAAAAACTAAGGCAACATGAGTTTAAATAACCATCTACTCACAATTAACCATACATGCAAGCAAAATCATAACTAATAGATTTTGAGGATAGTTATTTCTAGTTTGCCTAGTGTTTGCCTAGTTCACCAGTGGCACCTAAATGGAAAACATTATCATTAAATAAACACTTGAGTTCTGTTTTTGTTTTTGTTTTCATTTTTTTCTCTTTCAGAGGTCTCAAACTGTCCTCCTCCTTTTGCTTTTAATTGGAGGATAATTGCTTTACAATACTGTGCTGGTCTCTGTCATACATCAACAAGAATCAGCCACAGGTATATATATGTTCCCCCCCTCCTGAACCCCCCTCCCACCTCCACCCCATCCCACCCCTCCAGGTCGTCACAGAGCACTGGGTTGAGCTTCCTCTTTGAGTTCTGCTTTTAATGGCCTTTACTGAATGCCTACAAAGTTAAAAAAAAGAATTATACCTCATTGTCATAAAATGCAAAGCAAAATAAGAAACAATTCAAGAACTCTGTTTAATATTTTATAATGAAAAAAGAATCTAAAAAAGAATGGAAATATATATATATACATATATGTATAACTTATTCACTTTACCATACAGCAGAAAGTAACACAACAAAGTAAATCAACATACTCCAATAAAAATTTTTTAAAATAATGAAAAAATTTAAAAAGAAATTCATAGCCTGGAAGCTGAATAATAGCAAGTACAAGTTTCCACTATACAGAATAAAATATTATAGAAGCTATGAGGAGTAAGGGAAGAATTCCTGGTAAAGAAGATAGAGCCACTATACAAAACAATATAGACGTTCCTCAAAACTCTAAAACTAGAACTATCATATGATCCAGAAATTCCACTCCTGTATATATATCCAAAAACATGAAAACATTAATTTGAAAAGATACATGTACCCATGTTCATAGAAGCATTATTAACAATAGCCAAAATATGGAAGCAATCTAAGTGTCCATCAACAGATGCATAAAGAAGATGTGCTATATATGTACATTGAAATATTACTCATTCATTAAAAAGAATGAATGTTTTGCCATTTGCAACAATATGGACAGACCTGGAGGGTATTATGCTGAGTGGAACAGTCAGACAGAGAAAGACAAATACTCTATATTATCACTTATATGTGGAACCTAAGATAAGAAACAACCAAATGAATCTAATAGAACAGACTCAAAGATACAGGGAACAAACTGTGGTTACCTGTGGGGAGAGGAAAGGGGAAAGAATGAAATAGGGATGGAGGACTAAGAAGTAAAACTACAGTATATAAAATAAATAAGCTACAAGGATATATTGTACAGCACAAGGAATGTAGTTTATATTTTATGAAAGTTAAAGTGTTAGTTGCTCAGTCATATCTGACTCTTTGCAAGCCTATGGACTATAACCAGCCAGACTCCTCTGTCCATGGAATTCTCCAGGCGAGAATACTGGAGTGGATTGCCATTCCCTTCTCTAGGGGATTTTTCCCAACCCAGCGATCAAACCTGGTTCTTTTGCATTGCAGGCAGATTCTTTACCATCTGAGACACCTGGGAAGGCTTTATAATAATTTCAAATGCAGTATAATCTAATAAAAATTACTATTAATATATTGTATACCTGAATCTCAGGCTTTCCAGATGTCTCAGACGATAAAGAATCTGCCTGCAGTGTGGGAGATCTGGGTTTGATCCCCGAGTCAGGAAGATCCCCTGGAGAAGGAAATGGATCCCACTCCAATATTCTTGCCTGGAGAATTCCATGGACAGAGGAGCCTGTGGGCTGCAGACTACGGGATTGCAAACAGTCGGACACAACCGAGCAACTAACACATACATACAACAGACCTGAAATTATATAATAAAAAATTAACACAGATATGTTATATAAATCTAAAAAGAGAACAGAAAGCCTTCTCAAGTATTCTCAGGGGATAACATCAAATATTACATCTGTCTTAGTCTGCACAGCCCACTAAAAAAGAAAAAGAAGACGAGGAAGAAGGAGGGGAACTGCAAAGAAGATGCTTAGGCTGAATCATGAAGGAGGAAGCACTTAAGAATTAGTGTTGACAACAACAAATGGAAAGGCACCATCAAAGCTCATCAGGCTGGTAAATGGTTTGAAAAAATTCACAGAAGAGGAGAAGTGTTACCATGTTCAGAGAATACCAACAGTTGCTCTGCGTGGTTGTAACTTAGTATCTGCGGCAGGAGTTCTGACTGGAATGTTAAATTGAAGTCAGCTTGTGTGGGCCTTCATAGTAAAATGAGGTCTAGAAATGGCAGCAAAAGCGAAATGTTGGGGAAAATAGCACAGATAATTATAACAAGGCTGGGGCTCTGATGTGGAAGACCTGCCCCCCCAAATGATTGAGCTGGATCACTGATGTTGCAAAGATTAGCCTAAAGAACATCCCATGAGACCTTCTTTCATTGCCACACCCTAGTTCCCCTTGACCCCTTTCCCCATCCCACCAAATTAGAATGTTACAAAATCTTGCTTAATATACAAAATACATAGATTTCACAAAGGATTGTGGTACCCAAAATGAAGTTACTAATGATTATCATTAGAATAATAATAAAAGTAATAATAATAGCTAGAATTTGGAGCACTTTCTTTGTCCCAAGAGTGTACAGATTGTGTTGTTTGTCCTTACAATAATCCTTTGAGGAGGGTACATTATCATACCAGTTTTACAATGAGAACAATTTAAATGACCTTTTCACTGTTAAGAAGCTTGAGGGTTGGAGTAACCAAGATTGCTTGATATAAAAGTTCTGCTCTTTTCCTTATCCCACAGTTGGCATCCACTCATCTACAATACGAGATTAACTTTTAAGGCATTATCTTTCTAAAACTCTCATTTTATGTAACTCTTTGTACCCAAGGTAACTGAGGCTAATAAATGAGGGGTATGCTGCATCTTTGATGAGAGGTGTTTAAAAGTCAGGGGTGAAATAATGGAAGAGGCAAGGAAGCCAATGCACTTGGGATTGTTACTTCTCAAATACTACCCTGGTTGTTCTCTAATGATTCAGGAATAAAGTCCCTTCTGAGACAGTGAATTCAGTCAAAAGACAAGAGCAAAGCTAGCAGAATCATTCAAAACCAATGATTCACTGACCTTTGAAATCTGCCTAGTAGATATCCAATAAAAACAACTCCCTTCAGTTTAAGATATAAGAGATTTACTCCACACCCAAGTGAACAGTACAGGGAACTTACAAGAATTGTTTTTTTCTTTTAAAACACAGAACATGGGCAGTTTTCTTCTCTATCAAGACGGGGTAATGCAATATTAATACCATAAAGAAAGTCCTTTAGGGATACAGCGTATACACATAAAATGATTTATAGTAAGAAACTGATTTACAGTTAAAAAAAAATTTTTTTTAACTGAAGATATTTTTAGAAACTATCCACTTTGTGTTTTTTAATAAATTAAAGAAAACAGACTTTTTGAAATGTAAGTCAAGGGATGACCATAAAATAGAATCAACTGAAATAAAAGCCAAGATTAAAATTTTAAAGGAATTGACCATTTTAAGAAGGGGAAAATCTTGCATTCTCATTACCAATTCTCTTGCCAAAAACAATCATGAAAGATGAAAAAAAGATGTTTTAAATGTTTGAAGGCATCAGTGAAGGCATCAGAAAGCAACCAAGACAATCAGCAGTTGAGGAGCAAAGGTTCCAAAGAAAAGAGGGGCAGACCGCACTGAACACACTGGTGACTGGTTTTTCCCTCGGAGGTGCTGGTGATTTGGACCATCATTCCTAAACACAAAGTGGTTGACTGGGGCTTGGAGCAGTTCCATCAGGTCAGGGAGGGTAGACCAAAGAGGCCAAAGCGTGACAGAGAGGAAGGAAAAACAAAGAGGATTGCCCAAAAGGAGGCAGTCATTTGCCCTTGAGCCCTGTGCCAATTCCTAAGCCCTTCCCAAGCAGAGACTTGGAAAAACCAAGCAAAGAATACAGCAGAGCCACTGGACCCTGAAGCCAAGATTTCAGCAGTTCATCAATGCTACAGAGACAGAAGTCGGAATTCATGACCCACCAAGATCAGCAGCGATGGAGGGGGGCGGGTAGAATTAGCACTTATCCTTGCTTTTCAGTTGATATACAACAATGAAGAAAGTTATATCTTAAAATTTCCCATTAACTTAAAATATCCATTATAAAACTCAAACATGCAAAAGATTAGTCAGGCAAAATAAAATTCAGTTATCTATATGACAAAACTACGAGCTAGAGCTTATAAAACTGCTTTTAATAAAAATAATAGTCATGAAGAAAGAGAATAGATGAATAAAACATTCAATTATAAATTACAACTAGATTAGAAATATTGATTTATTTAAAGAACAAAGATAGATAAAAAGAGAAAGCAATGAAATTACCAAAAAAAATATAACTGACAAGTATATCTAACACATGTTGGAGAAGACTCTAGAGAGTCCCTTGGATTGCAAGGAGATCAAACCAGTCAATCCTAAAGGAAATCAATCCTGAATATTCATTGGAAGGACTGATGCTGAAGCTGACGCTCCAATACTTTGACCACCTGATGCGAAGAGCCAAATCTTTAGAAAAGACCCTGAGGCTGGGAAAGATTGAAGGTAGGAAGAGAAGGGGGCGATGGAGGACAAGATGGTTGTGTGGCATCACTGACTCAAGGGACATGTTTGAGCCAGCTCCAGGAGATGGTGGAGGACAGGGAAGCCTGGCGTGCTGCAGTCCATGGAGTCGCAGAGTCGGACATGACCGAGCAACAATCACATGAAACTAAAGAATTTGTTCTTTTCACAATTCAGTGTGATGTCAGTTGTGGCCTTGTCATATATGGCCTTTATTAGGTTGAGGTATTCTTTTCTTTACCTAATTTGATTAGAGTTTTTAGTCATAAAAGGATGCTGAATTTTATAAAATGCTTTTTCTGCATCTATTAAGATTGATCATATGATTTTTATCCTTAATTCTGTTAATGAGGTGTATCATGTTTACTGATTTATGTATGTAGAATTATCCTTACATCCCAAGGATGATTCTCACTTAATCATAGTTTATTGTTCTTTTTCTAGCTCCTTGAGGTGATAAGTTGCTTATTTGAGATCTTTCTTTTCCCTTAATGTAGGTATTTATTGTTATAAGCTTCCCTTTTAGACCACTTTTGCTGCATGTGCATCATTCCATAAGTTTTGGTATGCAGTGTTTCATGAGTTTATTTTGCTTTTTTCCTAAGATCAGGAAAAAAACAAGGATGCCAACATTCACTTCTATTCAGCATCATATTGGAAGTCCCAGCCTGGCCAGTTAGGCAAGGAAAAGAAATCAAAAGCATCCAAATTAGAAAGGAAGAAGTGAAATTGTCTCTCTCTGCAAATGACAATCTAATATATAGAAAAATCTAAAGACTCCATCAAATAAAAACCTGTTAGAACTAATAGAATAATTCAATAAAGTTGCAGGGCACATGGTCAATATGAAAATTAATTGAAGTAGGAAATGGCAACCCACTCCAGTATTCTTGCCTGGAGAATTTCATGGACAGAGGAGCCTGGCGGGCTACAGTCCATGGGGTCACAGGAAGTCAGACACTACTAAGCAACTGAGCACACACACACACCTCTAAATACTAACAAAGAAATGTCTGAAAACCAATTTAATTAGAAAAAAACCATTTATAATAGTATCAAAAAAGAATAAAATACTTAGGAATAAATTTAACCAAGGAGGTGAAAGATCAGTACAGTGTAAACCATAAAAGATTGATGAAAGAAATTAAAGAAGACACAAAGAAATGGAAGAATACCCCAAGTTTATGTATTAGAAGGATTAATATTGTTTCAAATGTCCATGCTATGCAAATCAATCTACAGATTCAATGCAATCTCTATCAATATTCCAATGGGACTCTTCACAGGAATAGGAAAATTCTAAAATTGCTATGGAACAACTTAAGTCCCAAACTAACCAAAGCAATTTTGAGGAGAAAAAAAAAAAAAGGAGATAGCATGTGTCTGATTTCAAACTATATTACAAAGCTACAGTAATCAAAATGTTATGGTACTGACATTAAAAACAGACACATAAAACAGTGTAACAGAATACAGAGACCAGAATAAATTCACACATATACAGTCAACTACTCTTCAACAAGGGTGCCAAGAATACACAATGGGGAAAGGCTAGTGTCTTCAATAAATGGTGCTGGGAAAACTATATATCCACACAAACAAAACAATGAAACTGAACCCATATCCTACACCATTTACAAAAATTAACTCAAAAAAGCGGAGTAAAGACTTAATTTTAAGACCTAAATCATAAAACACTGGAAGAAAACATGGGGGGAAATCACCATGATGTTGAGCTTGGTTGTAATTTTTTTATAGGACACTAAAAGCGCAAGGCAACAAAAGCAAGATAAACAAGACAACATCCAACTAAAAAGCTTCTGGTAACCAAAGAAATCCATCAGCAAAATGAAAAGGCAACCTATTAAACAGAAAAAAACATTTGCAAATCAGACATCTGATAAGGAGCTAATATCTAAAATAGATACAGAATTCATACAACTCAATAGCAAAAAATAATAATAATCTGATTTTAAAGTGGGTAGAAGAACTGAATAGGCATTTCTCCATAGAAGACATCCAGGTAGCCATCATGAAAAGGTACCCAGCATCACCCACCATCGGGGGAGTGTAAATCAAAACCACAATGAAACACCACCTCACACCTGTTAGAACAGCTATTATCAAAAAGACAAGAGATAACAAGTGCTGGCGGGGTAGGAGAAAAGAACTATTATATACTGTGGTTGAGAATGTAAATTGGTACACCCGTTACAAAAACTAGTAGAGTCTCCTCAAAAAATAAAAAGAGAATGTCCATGTGACCCATCAATCCCACTCCTGGGTATATGTCCAAATAAAATAAAACCAGTGTATCAAAGAGATATCTGCACTCCCAAGTTGTTTGTAGCATTATCACAAAAATCAACTTATGGCAACAATGAAGGGTCCATAGACATATATGGGTAAAGAAAATGTAGTATGTGTCTAAAATGGAATATTTCCCAGCCATAAAAAGGAAGGAAACAATTTTGATGTTTGTGACAGCATGCATGAACCTGGAAAGACACTATGCTAAGTGAGATAAGTCAGACATAGAAGGACAAATACTACATGATCTCATCTTATGTGGCTTCTAAAATAGTTTAACTCATAGAACCAGGAAGTAGAATGGTAGTTACCAGGATTAAGGGAATGGGGGAAAGAGAGAGATGTTAATCAAAGGGTACAAACATTCATTTACAAGATAAATAAGTTCTTGGGATCTATTTCACAGCATGGTGACTGTAGTTGACAATATTGTACTATGTACCTGAAAGTTGCCAAGAGAACAGATCAAATGTTTTGACCAGAAAAAGAAATGGTAGTTATGTGACATTATGGAGTTGTCAGCTAACACTACAATGGTAATTTTGCAAAATATAAATGTACTAAATCAAAATATCACATACCTTAAATTTGTACAATGCTATATATCAATTATATTTAAATAAAGCTGGAAAAATAAAATATTTTATAATGTATACTATTTTTTTAATGTATATATATGGAAAAGGCTAGTTAGACATATCTGTGAGTAATAAATGTGGGGTTTTTTCCTGGGTGGCAGGAATACAGGATGTACTATTTCTTTCTTTATGCTTTGACATTTTTCACAATAAGCATATGATCAGAAAAAAATATTTAAACAAGTAAAGCAAAGTAAACTAACCTTTCTTAAATTGTATAAACACGTCAAAACTAGTTATTGCCAAAAACTTGTGAAAGGAAATGAAAGAAGATATGATTTGAGTCATTAGAACTTGTTTATTCTTAAGTCAGCATGTTCAATAATATTCTTGTTTTTTAGTTTTCATCACTTTACTATTGCCTAAAGCAGAGTGTTCTCAACTTCTAAGAACTGCAAGAAGGAACTGGCAATATCCTACAAGTGTGTACCTATCTACCCGTGAGACAGAATTTGTCGGCTAATTAGCAATAAGCTATTGCAAGAAGCTCACAGAAAGGAAATAAAATTTTCACTTTCAGAAATTACTCCAAGTCCTTTCCTGTGTCTCCCTCATTGAAGCTACCACTTTTAACAATGTACGCCATTACCATCTGGGCACTTCATCACAGATTACAGCTTTATCACCTGTACTAAAGATGTCAACAAGGTAAGGGAGACTGCTGTTCAACAAACAAAAACTTTCAAGGCAGATATTATTCAAAAATCATGGTTACTCTACTAGCGAGATGCCTCTTTCTTCCACCTCTCACTGACATATACAGGATTTATGATATATGTAAATTATTTCTCATTCAATATTTGTCCCAGTTTTAGTGCTAAGAGTTACTAAATGTTGTTTCTCTAATAGCAAAGAGTATCTTAAATTCCATTTTATTTTAATCTCTATACATCACTCCTTTCACTGGTAAAACTGAGATATGGCCTACCATACAAGGTCACTGTTCAGTTCAGTTCAGTCACTCAGTCATGTTCATTCAACTCTTTGCAACCCCATGGACTGCAGCACGCCAGGCTTCCCTGTCCATCGCCAACTCCCAGAGCTTGCTCAAACTCATGTCCATTGAGTCAGTGATGCCATCCAACCATCGCATCCTCTGTCATCCCCTTCTCCTCCTGCCTTCAATCTTTCCCAGCATCAGGGTCTTTTCCAAGGAGTCAATTCTTCCTATCAGGTGGCCAAAGCATTGGAGTTTCAGCTTCAGCATCAGTCCTTCCAACGAATATTCAGGACTGATTTCCTTTAGGATGGACTGGTTAGATCTCTTTGCAGTCCAAGGGACTCCCAAGAGTTTTCTCCAACACCACAGTTCCAAAGCATCAATTCTTCGGTGCTCAGGTCATTGTAATGGTTTGAATACGTTTTTGCTTTTGTTTCTAGTAATTGGGGCTACCTCTCCCATGGAAGATTAAGAGACAAGAATAGAAATTCTGAATCCTTTAATTTGTGAATTTAATTTGTGGTTTTAAACATCCTCCCACCTTCTCCCAAGTTACAGACCCAAAATTCTATCAACCATTTTAACAAAATAATCTATTTTATACAAACTTTTCCAAAGATTAGAAAATGAAGGAATGACTCTCTTCTTAATATGAGATCAGCATAACCTTGATATAGGCCAATTTTGCTCAAAACCATTGCTGTAAAAATCTCTAAAAAAATTAGCTGATTTAAAAAATACTGTATTATAGCTAAAGTGGATTTATTCAAAGTTTATTTAATATTAATTAGCTATTAATGTTAATATTTAAAATAGTCAAAGGAGAAAACTTATTTGATCATTTCAATAGATGCAAAAGTGCATTTGATAGACTTCTATATACAGCTTCTAGAAAATAAGGAATAAAATCTCTTAGACGATAATGGGGGGGGGGGGGAATGCAGCAGATATCATACCAAAAATGATACAATACTGAAAGCTTCTCCCATAGATCAGGAACACTTGAAGAATGTTCTGTCTATTACTATTCAATTTTGTAGTGGAGATTCTAGCCAGTTCAATAAAGCAAGAAAAAGAAGACAGAGGGTGCAGTTCAGATGAGGAAGAAATAAAACCATCATTATTTATTTAAGGTCTGCTTGTAGAATATACAAAATAATCTACAATAAATTGTTAGAATAAAAAATGAGTTTTGCAAGGTTGCTGAATACAAGATCAACATGAGAAAAATCTATTGCATTTTTGTACCAACAGCAAACAGAAAGTGGAATATTTAGACATGTCATTTATAATAGTGTCAAAATATCCAATCCCCAGGAATAAATTTAATAAAATATGTGAAAAAAATCACTACCATGTTTGACTGAAAATAAAGACCATATAAGAGGTATGGCATTTCTTAGATAGAAAACTCAATCATGCAAAGTTGTCAGTCCTCTCCAAATTGGCCTATAAAATTGATAAAATGCTAACCAAAACCCAACAGAATTATGCATGTGTGTGTGTGTGACTTAACAAGCTGATTCTAAAATTCACGTGGAAATACAAAAGACTAACAATAACCAAGATGCTCTAAAAAAGCAAACTATGAGAACTCACTCTAACAATAAATATTAATATATCTACATAATTAAGATCATAAGAAATCAACAAAAAGATATACAAATAGTCAAGAATAAAGAGTTCAAAAACACATCCAAGTGTGTATATACATCTAATTTAACACAAAAGTGATACTATAGAGCAATGGAGAAAGTAATCTTTTCAACAAAATCATCCTGGGCAAATAGATGTGGGAAAAAATACTGAGCCTGACCCTTACTTCATACCATACAGACAGACAAAATCAACCACAGCTGGACAGTACATCTAAACATTAAAGACAAGGCAATAAGCCTTCTAGAGCTTCTTTCTGTGATACAGTAGTTCCTAGTCATAGGTAGCTATCTAAATTCAATAAAATTAAATAAAATTTAAAATTCAGTTCCCCAGTCTTACCAGCCACATTTCAAAGGCTCAATTGCACTTGAAAATAGTGTTTGACAGCCCAGATACAGAATTATTTCCATCATTTTAGAAACTTCTACTGGGCAATGCTGCTCTAGAATATACAAAGAATATCTTTATGATCTCAGCATTGGAAAGATTAATAAAACAGAACCCACACAACAACAAAAACACTTAACCATTAAGGAAAAAACTTATCAACTAGCCAACATTAAACCTAAAAAGTTCCATTCACTGAGATGCCACTAAGAGAATGAAAAAGAAAGCTGCAGATGAGAACAGATATTTGTAATACAAATAATTAGTAAAGGGCTTATACCCAAAACATGCAATTAACTTGTACAAACCAGGAAAGAGCTCTTCAACAAATGCTAAAGGATCTTCTCTAGACAGGAAATACAGAAAGGTTGTATAAACGTGAACCCAAAACAACAAAGTAAATGGCAACGGGACCACACCTATCAATAATTACCCTAAATGTAAATGGGTTGAATGCCCCAACCAAAAGACAAAGATTGGCTGAATGGATACAAAAACAAGACCCCTATATATGCTGTCTACAAGAGACCCACCTCAAAACAAGAGACACATACAGACTAAAAGTGAAGGGCTGGAAAAAAATATTTCATGCAAACGGAGACCAAAAGAAAGCAGGAGTCGCAATACTCATATCAGATAAAATAGACTTTCAAATAAAGGATGTGAAAAGAGACAAAGAAGGACACTACATAATGATCAAAGGATCAATCAAAGAAGAAGATATAACAATTATAAATATATATGCACCCAACATAGGAGCACCGCAATATGTACGGCAAACGCTAACGAGTATGAAAGAGGAAATTAATAGTAACACAATAATAGTGGGAGACTTTAATACCCCACTCACAACTATGGATAGATCAACTAAACAGAAAATTAACAAGGAAACACAAACCTTAAATGACACAATGGACCAGCTAGACCTAATTGATATCTATAGGACATTTCACCCCAAAACAATCAACTTCACCTTTTTCTCAAGTGCACACGGAACCTTCTCCAGAATAGATCACATCCTGGGCCATAAATCTGGTCTTGGAAAAATCAAAAAAATTGAACTCATTCCAGTCATCTTTTCTGACCACAGTGCAGTAAGATTAGATCTCAATTACAGGAAAAAAATTGTTAAAACTTCAAACATATGGAGACTAAATAACACGCTTCTGAATAACCAACAAATCATAGAAGAAATCAAAAAAGAAATCAAAATATGTATAGAAATGAATGAAAATGAAAACACAACAACCCAAAACCTATGGGACACTGTAAAAGCAGTGCTAAGGGGAAGGTTCATAGCATTACAGGCTTACATCAAGAAACAAGAAAAAAACCAAATAAATAACCTAACTCTACACCTAAAGCAATTAGAGAAGGAAGAAATGAAGAACCCCAGAGTTAGCAGAAGGAAAGAAATCTTAAAAATCAGGGCAGAAATAAATGCAAAAGAAACTAAAGAGACCATAGCAAAAATCAACAAAGCTAAAAGCTGGTTTTTTGAAAAAATAAACAAAATTGACAAACCATTAACAAGACTCATTAAGAAACAAAGAAAGAAAAACCAAATTAACAAAATTAGAAATGAAAATGGAGAGATCACAACAGACAACACTGAAATACAAAGGATCATAAGAGACTACTACCAGCAGCTCTATGCCAATAAAATGGACAACTTGGATGAAATGGACAAATTCTTAGAAAAGTATAACTTTCCAAAACTGAACCAGGAAGAAATAGAAGATCTTAACAGACCCATCACAAGCAAGGAAATCGAAACTGTCATCAAAAATCTTCCAGCAAACAAAAGCCCAGGACCAGATGGCTTCACAGCTGAATTCTACCAAAAATTTAGAGAGGAGCTAACACCTATCTTACTCAAACTTTTCCAGAAAATTGCAGATGAAGGTAAGCTTCCAAACTCATTCTATGAGGCCACCATCACCCTAATTCCAAAACCAGACAAAGATGCCACAAAAAAAGAAAACTACAGGCCAATATCACGGATGAACATAGATGCAAAAATCCTTAACAAAATTCTAGCAAACAGAATCCAACAACATATTAAAAAAATCATACACCACGACCAAGTGGGCTTTATCCCAGGAATGCAAGGATTCTTTAATATCCGCAAATCAATCAATGTAATACACCACATTAACAAATTGAAAGATAAAAACCATATGATTATCTCAATAGATGCAGAGAAAGCCTTTGACAAAATTCAACACTCATTTATGATTAAAACTCTCCAAAAAGCAGGAATAGAAGGAACATACCTCAACATAATAAAAGCTATATATGACAAACCCACAGCAAGCATCACCCTCAATGGTGAAAAATTGAAGGCATTTCCCCTGAAATCAGGAACAAGACAAGGGTGCCCACTCTCACCACTACTATTCAACATAGTGTTGGAAGTTTTGGCCACAGCAATCAGAGCAGAAAAAGAAGTAAAAGGAATCCAGATAGGAAAAGAAGAAGTAAAACTCTCACTGTTTGCAGATGACATGATCCTCTATATAGAAAACCCTAAAGACTCTACCAGAAAATTACTAGAGCTAATCAATGAATATAGTAAAGTTGCAGGATATAAAATTAACACACAGAAATCCCTTGCATTCCTATATACTAACAATGAAAAAACAGAAAGAGAAATTAAGGAAACAATACCATTCACCATTGCAACAAAAAGAATAAAATACTTAGGAGTATATCTACCTAAAGAAACAAAGGACCTATACATAGAAAACTATAAAACACTGATGAAAGAAATCAAAGAGGACACAAACAGATGGAGAAACATACCGTGTTCATGGATTGGAAGAATCAATATTGTCAAAATGGCTATTCTACCCAAAGCAGTCTATAGATTCAATGCAATCCCTATCAAGCTACCAACGGTATTTTTCACAGAACTAGACCAAAGAATTTCACAATTTGTATGGAAATACAAAAAACCTCGAATAGCCAAAATAATCTTGAGAAAGAAGAATGGAACTGGAGGAATCAACCTGCCTGACTTCAGACTCTACTACAAAGCCACAGTCATCAAGACAGTATGGTACTGGCACAAAGACAGAAATATAGATCAATGGAACAGAATAGAAAGCCCAGAGATAAATCCACGAACCTATGGACACCTTATCTTTGACAAAGGAGGCAAGGATATACAATGGAAAAAAGACAATCTCTTTAACAAGTGGTGCTGGGAAAACTGGTCAACCACTTGTAAAAGAATGAAACTAGAACACTTTCTAACACCATACACAAAAATAAACTCAAAATGGATTAAAGATCTAAATGTAAGACCAGAAACTATAAAACTCCTAGAGGAGAACATAGGCAAAACACTCTCCGACATAAATCACAGCAAGCTCCTCTATGACCCACCTCCCAGAATATTGGAAATAAAAGCAAAACTAAACAAATGGGACCTAATGAAACTTAAAAGCTTTTGCACTACAAAGGAAACTATAAGCAAGGTGAAAAGACAGCCCTCAGATTGGGAGAAAATAATAGCAAATGAAGAAACAGACAAAGGATTAATCTCAAAAATATACAAGCAACTCCTGCAGCTCAATTCCAGAAAAATAAATGACCCAATAAAAAAATGGGCCAAAGAACTAAACAGACATTTCTCCAAAGAAGACATACAGATGGCTAACAAACACACAAAAAGATGCTCAACATCACTCATTATTAGAGAAATGCAAATCAAAACCACAATGAGGTACCATTACCCGCCAGTCAGGATGGCTGCTATCCAAAAGTCTACAAGCAATAAATGCTGGAGAGGGTGTGGAGAAAAGGGAACCCTCTTACACTGTTGGTGGGAATGCAAACTAGTACAGCCGCTATGGAGAACAGTGTGGAGATTTCTTAAAAAACTGGAAATAGAACTGCCATATGACCCAGCAATCCCACTTCTGGGCATACACACTGAGGAAACCAGATCTGAAAGAGACACGTGCACCCCAATGTTCATCGCAGCACTGTTTATAATAGCCAGGACATGGAAGCAACCTAGATGCCCATCAGCAGATGAATGGATAAGGAAGCTGTGGTACATATACACCATGGAATATTACTCAGCCATTAAAAAGAATTCATTTGAACCAGTCCTAATGAGATGGATGAAGCTGGAGCCCATTATACAGAGTGAAGTAAGCCAGAAAGATAAAGAACATTACAGCATACTAACACATATATATGGAATTTAGAAAGATGGTAACGATAACCCTATATGCAAAACAGGAAAAGAGACACAGAAATACAGAACAGACTTTTGAACTTTGTGGGAGAATGTGAGGGTGGGATATTTCAAAATAACAGCATGTATACTATCTATGGTGAAACAGATCACCAGCCCAGGTGGGATGCATGAGATAAGTGCTCTGGCCTGGTGCACTGGGAAGACCCAGAGGAATCGGGTGGAGAGGGAGGTGGGAGGGGGGATCGGGATTGGGAATACATGTAAATCCATGGCTGATTCATATCAATGTATGACAAAACCCACTGGAAAAAAAAAAAATAAAAAGAAAAAAAAAAAATAAAATAAAAAAAAAATAAATAAATAGTAAGCTAGGATTTCAAACATGAAAAAAAAAAAAAAAAAAAACCAGGAAAGAGACAACCCAATAGTAAAATAGGAAAGAATGTCCATAAAGAGGTGGTTCAAATAGCCTAGTTTTCAGTAACCAAAAATTAAATGAAAATTAAATTAAAATGAAAATTAAAACCATAATGAGCTATCACTATACATCCAACAGGATGGTTAAAATTAAGGAGAATGAAAATACCAAGTACTGGTATTTAAAAAAAAAAAATGGTGGTGGGGGAATAATGGGAAAAAAATACTCACATACATTGCTGGTGAAAATGCAAATTGAAATAATCACTTTGAAAAAATTTTCGGCGTATATAAAAATATATAAAGCCATTTATTTATATACCCATCCACATCCTATAATAAGCAATTCCACTCCTAGTGGAACCCAACAGAAATCTGTACACATGTACAACAAAAATAGGTTTGAGATATTCACTGTAGCAACATTATTTATAGTAACCATTATTAGAAACAACCCAAATGATCAGCAGTTAGTGGAATGGATAAACTGCTATGTTCATTACAGTAGAATGATACACAGCACTGAAAATGAATCAAATAAAAGCATATGGAGCAAAAGCAACAAGGAGGAAAAAGCAAGCATACACAAAAGGATATGTACATCATGGGTTTGTTTTATTTTTTCATTTAGTAATATTTTTTTAAAAGCAAGCAAAACCAGAGGGTTAGAAGTCAAGATAGTGGTTTCCTCTGTTGGGGAGGAGGCAGTGTTTGAGAGGGAGAGGAAAGAGGCTCTGAGATGTTAGCCACCTTCTACTTCTTGACCTTGGTATTTACATGAGTATTTTCTCTGTGTTATAAATGCATATGTTTTGTGCACTTTTATGTATGTGTATTTGGTAGCGAAGCCTGGCCTGCTGCAGTCCGTGGGGTCACAAAGAGTCGGAGGCAACTGGGCAACTAAACTGATGTATGTATATTAAATTGTATAAAGTTAAAATGTTTGTTTCAGTCTTTAAAATAAACTTATAAGGACTAATTTTTTTATGTAAATGTTCTTCTGAAATAGAACAAGTTAGTGACTCAAACTTTTAAAAATAAAAGGAGCCCCAAGAGGTACAAGGCTCGTTCTAGTTGCAGTGAACATGGAGCAGAGGTTAGCCCCAATTGTCTAACCTCTCTCCTTTATATACCACTCTGATCTCCAAACCTCGGGGTACATCTAAGAGCCCTGATCCCTATGGAATGCAGTTTAAAAAACACCAATACATACTTCATTATTTTTCACAAATATTTGAGATTTTATTATTGGGAGCATAGAAGACAGTCCAATGAACAAGGCAAAGTCCTTGCCCTCATAGAGTTTTTATTCTTAACTGGACACTGAAATGTGAAAAATCAATAGCTTAGCAAGTTTTCTTAAAGGGGAGTTTAGTGGGTAGAGAATTAAAGCTTTGAACTGAAAGAATTAAAAGCAGTTTATACCTATAAAGGGAAATTTGACATGACATTAACATGATATGATGCTTCTTCGAGTCTTTATAAGCCAGAGCTTATATATAGGTATTTATTTATTTTACAATATCTGAGGGTCAACCACATGCTCAACACTGTATAGAGCTATTGAGATTCGGGTATGCACAACAGTGAATAACGCAGGGATGTCCCCTGTACTCAGAAAATACACAGTCTAGAAAGTGAGATGGACATGAAACAAAGTATGCAATCCATAATTAAATTCAAGAGAAGAAGCAGAGTTAGACACCTTACTGCTTCTTACCACCTGATGACCGTATTTGATCTGTATTAACTTGACTCCCTATTAACTGTATAACTGTATAATCTGTATTAACTTGACTCCGTATTAACTTGACTCCCTAAAGCACTTGGATAAAGTCAATAGATTTTAATATTTTTCAGCCTATCAAGCAGTTTTACAGCTTTTAAAATCCTGACAGTTTGGAGACACCTAAAAACCAGATAAATCAGACTAGGGTTGGGATCCAAGGGTCAATGATTCTTAAAGGTCCCCATGTGGTTCCAATGTGCAGCCAAGGTTGAGAATCTCTAATTTGGGGGCAAATTTACTCTATGTGGCTTAAATTTATTTCATATTAACCTATAAGCCTATTTTCCATCATATTGAACATTTCAAGACCTTCTAACTCATATGTCTTCTTAGTCTCAGAAAATGCGGTTCATTACCAAGTCCAAAAGTTCAGAGTGGGCACATATCCTGAGCTAAGTAGCTGCAATGTAAAACTGGCCATTTCAGATAATCTTAAGAAAACAGGAAGCAAGTTGTTTTACTTAATATTTATTTCAGCTATTATTTAACTCCATGCTTCAAACCTCAATATAATTCATGCGAAGCTGAAAAAGAGTCCCATGTTTTTGGTGCTCTGAGGAGTATAGCATCAGTGAAGTAACTGCCAACCCCTCAGCCCCCCACCCCTGCCGCCAGGATCATAGCTTAGCGTCACTACCTAAAAGCAAAGAATTGGGCTGTTTAAAATATTAGACTCATCCTTTACAAACTTCTTTACGCTCCCAGATTTATCTATTATGTGTATGGTCAAAGGATGAATGTTAGCATTCAGAGGACCAAACCAACTACTGTGGAAAAATGTAAAAGGTCTTTCTTATTACCAGGTGGGCAAAGGATTAAGCATAAACAGAGACTAGGGGCTTTCCAAAGTGTTTCTCAGTTATTTTTCTCTTTGATTATGAGGCTGTCTTAGGCTGGGATGTTTAGATATCAGCCAGCTGGCCTCCAAAATCAAGGGCAAGTGCTCTGGGTTAGAATTATGATGCCATGAAGATTCTGTCTCCCTGGACAAAACAAAGCCTCGCCATTTTTCACTCAAGTTTCTAAGTTTTATTTTCCTCTAGGACTCTCCTATAGTTCTAAACTCACAAGTAAATCTTTCAGAAAGTCTCCCTATCCCAACTTAATTACACAAAGATAAAACCGCAAGAACGAGTCTGCAGTAGAAAAGAGTTCTCTGCAAAGCAAAAGACACATGAAGGGATTCCTTAAGACACCACGAGAAATAGCAGTTTATTTTCTAATTAGGGAGAAATTTCACAGCATTCAGAAAGAAACAAACCAAAGATACATTATTGTTTAAATTATTTTGGCTAATTATTTCCAAGAGTCAAGAAATTGCAGAGCCATAAAAAATGGTTCTAAATCCTGCAACAACGACTCTTTACCAGGCATCACCTTAGGACCAGAGGTTACAAGGGAACACCAGAGAAGCAAGAATGGAAGCCTGTAAGAGAAGACAGCAATGGCTTCCTAAGAAAAGAGAAGCTGCCAAGCAATCTTATGCAGTCAGATTCCTTTGCTTTTTGTCCTGCTAGGATCTCTTGAATTTTCACATAGAACAATACTCTCCCCTTCCCTCCCCCTCTCCACCCCCCAGAGTGGTACTTCTCCTTAAAAAGTTCTGTAGTTGAAAAAGCTCAATTTAATTCCCAACTTTCTAAACACCATCAAGTTCTCTTCTTCAGGGAACTGAATGGGAGATGTTTCTGTGGTTCCCTTGTGTATTATACAGTCAGTTGCAAAGAATGGAAACCTAATCTATCTGACGTAAGCTGAAAAGAAAAATGATGCTAAAGGATATTAGCGTCTCATATTTGGGGGGAGACTGGAAACATCAGATTCAGAACAGGCAGAGGTGAAGGAAAGCTCTGCAGGCATGGTCACGACCGGAGACCAGCGCAGACCAGCCAGGAGCACGCACAGCGCCCCCCGCAGCCCCACCCCCAGTGCTGGAGCCGCTCCCGGGACACTCCCGCTTCTGTCCTTAAGAACACCTCCCCATCTATGCCTCCACCTGGGCCCCGGGAACTCCAAACTGAACAAGCCGGGCCAGCAAAGCTGAGTGACCTAGTCCCAGGAGAGCTTCCTTTGCAGGCCCAAGAGCCATGTCTAGCGTACTTTGAGTCCTCCATCGCTACCCAGACCTCTGAGCAGTTTCTCCTTCTGTGAGTATCAGCTCTGAGCTGCCACAGTGTTACCTGTGAGTAGATTTATCAGACAGGGAAGTCGCCTAAAACAAAGGCTACCACTTTATAAAGGAAGCAGAAACTACCTGAAGTATGCCTGGGCCCTCTCCAGGCCCCCCACGCCACCTGCCTTCCTCACATATTCAGTACTCTGGGTTTTCCCTGTATTTCTTAATACGCAGAAAGAATCTGGAACTCAATCTCTAGTCTTTTAGAATGTCTGATACTCAAATAAATCTGTCAAGACTCGAAACTGTGCCTCATGCAGTAACCCAGGGACAGCCTTGGGCTCTGCTCAGATGTTTCAGGGATTCACGGAAAAGTATCTTCCAAAGATTGAAGGCAAAAGGAGAAGAGGGTGGCAGAGGATGAGATACGAGATAGTTGGATGGCATCACCAACTCAATGGACATGAGTTTGAGCAAGGTCCAGGAGACAGTGGAAGACAGGGAAGCCTGCTGTGCTGAGTCCATGGGGTCACAAAGAGTCAGACATGACTTAGTGACTGAACATCTTCCATCTAAGGGTAAAGACTCTGAACCAAGAATCCCTGCTGTTTCTTTTTATGTTCTTTTACTATGTTATACAATTTCTATAACTTATTTCTATTAGAGAGTCCAATACCAGAGTCAAATGCTAATGCTAGATAGCTCAAAAAAAAACCCTTCATTCTATTTCTCGATGCAAAATTCTGATTTACTTTTTCCCACAGTTACAATTTTATTACAAACTTTCCCCAAAGAGTTAAAATCCCTATGATTAAGAGTTATATACTAAGTTTTCTTTAACCAAAATCCTAGAACAAGTCACTATGCTTTCTGGATAATTTCATCAGTTAGACCTGTGACGGCTGACAACCTGATCCCTGACTTGATACGATAGTTTACTTAAAAGTACAACCTCATGCTCAGAGTAGTACCTATTCTGACAATGATATTAAATATTCTAACAAAAGGAACCCCATTACTTCCATTAGCATCACTTAGGCAAAAATCTAGAGTCATTTATCAGCAACATTCTACTAAATTAAAATTCAAAACTACACCTCTGTGGTGTAGAAAAACATAACCAAGTTGTCTATATAACATGCCTTGGTATCTTATTCAATTAAAAAGACTCTGTTGGACTTCTCTGGCAGTCCAGTGGTAAAGAACCCACTTGCAATGCAGGAGACACAGTTTTGATGCCTGGTCTGGGAATATTCTACAAGCCCTGAGGCAACTAATGCCATGCATCACAACTACTGAGCCCGTGATCTAGAGCCCACGAGCAGCAACTACGGAAGCCCGCTTACCTACAACCTGTGCTCCACAAGAGAGGCCGCCACAGTGAGCAGCCTGTGCCCCGCAACTATAGAGCAGCCCCCGCTCACTGCAACTAGAGAAGGCCTCTGTGCAGCAACAAAGATCCAGTGCAGCCAAATGATAAGTAAATAAAACTTTAAAACTCTATGTTGATCTAGTGAGGACAGGGCAATGGAATGGTGACTTTAATTTATTGATTATATCTGTTTTTCACAGCTGGAAGGAACCCAGAAACCATTTACTCCAAAGGTTTCAATTGGACAGCTGGTTTTGCAGTAGCAGTTTCTTTGGTCTGCAGTGTTTTGGTTTAGTTCATTATCAGTATTAAATGACACACACAAAAAAACATCGTATAAAAGATCAGACTTTTACTAAAGATTTAGACTATCTGGTGCAATTTCTCACATTTATATGAAACAAGTATCTTCCAAATTGTAAACATTATTCACTTAAATTACCTGTATGATTTTAACTGACAGACTCTCCACCTTCACACCTTTAGCCTGGTACAGATAAGTATCCTAAACAATGTGCTAAAACCAAGCGACCAACCACTACCCAAAGGAATCGTTGTTCTTAGCGTCATTAGGGCCTAAAACCTAGTTGGTAGAACAGAATATTGCTTCTCACTCTTACTGGGACGTAAATACTTGACTTCTAAAGTTCAACACAAGAACCTCTTTTTATTTAACACTGCAGGGTTAGAAAGTAAGAACCAGGAGATAGTACTAGTAATCAAACTGGATATAACCATATACTTTTATTTGAAAGAAAAAAATAATCTTTAAAGTGGCACATGTTTATTGTATGTTGTATCAAAACAAAAGATTTATAGACATAGATATAGGTATCAATATCACAGTTTCTTTATCCATTCATTCATCAATGGACACTTAGGTTGTTACAATGTCATGGTTACTGAGAAAAGTGCTACAGTGAACATGGGGATACAGATATCTCTTTGAGATTCTGTTTCATTCAGAAATGAGATTGCTGGATAATATGGCAAATTTTTTTTAATTTTTTAAAGAATCACCAGAATGTTTTCCATAGTGGTTGCACCAATTTAAAATCCCACAAGAGTGTATAGCGGTCCCTTTTCTCCACATCTTCACCTACTTTTGATAACTTTATTATTATAGACATCCTAACATCTATAAAGGGATATCTCATGGTGGTTTTCATTTGCATTTCCCTGATAATTAGTGATAGTGAACACCTCTTCATGTACCTATTGTCCATTTATATGTCTTTGGAAAAATGTCTATTCAAGTCCTTTGATCATTTCTTAATTGGATTATTTGGGGTGATTGAGTTGTATGATTCCTTATATATTTTGGAAATTTATTCCAACTCTACTGATTGTTCCTTTTGCTGTGCAGAAGGTTTTTAGTTTGAGGTAGTCTGACTAGTTTATTTTGTTGCCCATGCTTTTGGTGTCATATCTGAAAAAATTGTGTCAAAACCGGCGTCAGGAAGCTTTATCCCTATGTTTTCTTCTAGGAGTTGTATGGTTTCAGGTCTTACATTTAAAGTCTTTAATTCATTTTGAGTTAATTTTTATGTATGGTATGAGACCGTTGTCTAGTTTTCCCAGTGCCATTTATTGAAGAGACTTTCTTTTCCTCATTTTGTGTCCTTAGTAACCTTGTCAAAGATTGCTCACACTCCGTTGTGTCCGACTCTTTGCAACCCCAAGGACTGCAGTATGCCAGGCTTCCCTATCCTTCACCATTTCCTGGAGTTTGCTCAAAGTCATGTCCATTGAATCCGTGATGCCATCCAACCACCTCATCCTCTGTCACCCCCTTCTCCTTCTGCCTTCTATCTGTCCCAGCATCTGGGTCTTTTTCCAGTGAGTTGACTCTTCCCATCAGGTGGCCAAAGTATTGGAGCTTCAGCTTCAGCATCAGTCCTTCCAATGAATATTCAGGGTTGATTCCCTTTAGGACTGACTGGATCAATCCTTTAGGGTTGATCTTGCACATCCAGGGACTCTCAATAGTCTTCTCCAGCACCACAGTTTGAAAATATCAATACTTCGGTGCTCAGCCTTCTTTATGGTCCAACTCTCACTTATTTCTGGACTCTCTATTCATTTCCATTGCTCTATGTGTCTGTTTTATACCAATACCACACTTTCTTTACTTATTACTATAGCTTTGTAGTTGAGTTTTAAATCAGGAAGCATGATGCCTCCAGCTTTGTTCTTCTTTATCAAGAATACTTTGACTATTAGGGGGTCTTTTTTGGTTCCATGTGAATTTTGAAATTGTTTTTTCTGTTTCTGTGAAAAATGCCTTTGAAATTTTGATAGAGATTGCATTGAATCTGAATATTGCTTTAGGTAGTAGGTACATTTTAACAAAAATACAACTTCTAGTTCATAAATATGAAACATCTTTC
This sequence comes from Cervus elaphus, assembly GCF_910594005.1. Taxonomy (NCBI): domain Eukaryota; kingdom Metazoa; phylum Chordata; class Mammalia; order Artiodactyla; family Cervidae; genus Cervus; species Cervus elaphus. Next base: position 44,434,630 of record NC_057845.1, read on the forward strand.
CATTTATTTATGCCTTCTTTAATTCTTTTTTTTCACTGTTTTCCAGTTTTCAGAGTACAGATCTTTCACCCCCTTGGTTAAACTTATTCCTTAGTATTTTATTCTTTTTGATGCTAATATTAATGGGGTTGTTGTTACTGATCTCTCTTTCAGATAGGTCAAATACTTTACAATTTCACTCATATGTGGAATGTAAAAAAACTAACAAACAATAAAAAATAAAATACACAAAGAAGAGAGTAATAGGAATTAACTGGTGATGGACGGAAACTAAATTTTTGGTGGTGAGCAGGTTTGGAGGGTGTAGAAATATAATGTTGAATACGTGAAGCATATAATGTTATCCATCAATACAACCTCAATAAAAATAAATTTTAAAAATTAAAATTTAAAAGAAAGAAAATAACTGTGAGGTGATAAATGCATTAACTTGATTGTGGTAGTCATTTCACCATGTACATGTATTTCAAATTGTCATGTTATACAGTTTAAATACACACAACTTTGTCAATCTTAATAAAATTATGGGGGCAAAAATTAGTTTGAAAAAGAGCACAGGGTGCTAGCAACTAACTCTGTATTTACTCTAAATAAGCTTGTGGTTATAATTGCATTTGTTAGCTACTATATTGTAAGAAAGCCAAACTATAGAGAATATAATCAAGTTGTTTGTCATTTTACATGAGAAATTCCTTAACTTTCCCACTTATTCAGGCTGGTAAACCTACTTTAAATTCCTTAATAACTTGGTCTGATATGTCAAATTCATAAGCACCAGGGATTTCCAGAAAGCAGCATGTTAGAGCTCAAAATAATCTAAGAAAAATACTCCCTTAGAATGTTTATCTAATAGCAAGTAACTTGTATGAAAGTTCACAAAACCTTAAATGACTCCTTTTTAAAGAAACTTTTAGACTCTCTGGAATTGCTATTTGTTTTAGCTTCGTGGAGATATATATCTATGAGTACCACTATAAATAAAGAATAAAGAAGCCATATTTTCCTCACAAAGTAAAATAGTCTATTAAAAAACTGGGTTATTAGGCTTAAATGAAACCTAGATTTGCCTTAACAGTACTTCCTCAATTTAAAAAATCTGTTCTGGAATAACGTAAATCAAAATCCTCTATGTGACTGCAAAGAGTAAAGATAGATAAAAACAAACACTTAAAAACAAAACCTATGGAAGTAAATAACATCTAAGATCAATGCAGCAACCACCTTTGGGAATATAAAGTCCATTTCCCCACAAAATGTAATCTTTATGAGGAAGCACAAGATACGCAAGCTTAGATTCTTCTGGGAACTTTCTGGTTAGTAATCTATCATTCGTCTCTTCAAACCAGTAATCTGAAAGTAATCCACCATACATGTAATAATCCTGAAAAATCGCTTAAGATAGATTCTAAAATGGTCACACTTCCTGGGCAAGTTTCACCAAATCTATAATCCTGTAATTGATGTCTCAGGACAGAAGCCTGGAATAAAAGCTTCAAGAACTGTAGCCCAATGAGCAGAATAAAGTCATAGATGCACCCTGAGAAAAACATCTCTTAAAGAAGTATGGGATCACCACAGTTTATTAAGACATGACCATGGAGATAGTCAGGATTCCAAGTAACAAGCAGAACTTAAGAACTTGTATACAAATGTGCAAGTAATATGCTGTATTATAATTGTTGTACCAGAGTTAAATGCCATTCTTCGACCCCCTCCCCAAGGACAATTTCAATATCATTAGATAAAAGAGCATAGGTACTGAGTAGCCTATATCCCTCAGAAGCACTGGTCAGTTCAAAAGCTCCTGGGCATTAAGGAAGGTGCCCTGGTGCCGGACAACAGCTGCTTTCAATGTAGCAGAAACTCCATAGGAAATCTTTGCCTCAGGAAGCAAAATTTCTTGCACTGTCCAAGTAGGCATAACATAAACTGAGTATCTTTTTTTTTAAATGGGATATTCAGGCAGTGACTAGCATCACTGAGGCAGTAACCTGAGAAGATGTGAGTTGCAACTTTATATCTATCGTCTCACTAGACACCTGATGCTCAATGAAGTGATAGCTGTTCTTCCTTTCCTTGTGGTCATAAGACCATTGTCTAAAAATGGCACCACGGGACTACTGAAAACCAAGAAAAATTTACTCAAAACAACAGTTATCAATGGAACATACCCTGTGTGGATAGAATAATGAGAGAGTTTTTACAGCTGATTTTCTCATGGTATAATTGCCGAGAACATTGATGTCTACAGGTAAGCCTGTTATTTTCCAAGAAATTTTGGTCATTTGTCTCAATGATTTCTGAAACCTACCAGATGAGGAGCTCAATTTATACTCTCATCAAGCTCTCTACATCCCTCATTTCTAGCACTGCTATCTGTAATCACATCAATCACCAAAGGTGATAACTTCATCCATACTTATTTTCTACTTTGTATTGTAATTCTCTATGACAGCATGACCTGACACATAGTTTGTTAATTTTAATTATCAACCAATAAATATATATACATGTGAATAAATGAATTTCATGGAAAAAGTAAAAGCATATTAAGATCTCATTGATGGGTCCCTTTGGAACTGCATTATAAAGTCTACTTACATTTTGTCAATAGGCCTGAGAACTAGTCATCATAAAAAGCATAATTACCAATTACTGACATGTCAAAATAGTATTAGCTTTTGTTTTACACTCCTGGGTAATTAGGCACGTTATAAAAACTGTAGCTCCTTGGATCTACCATGGATCATGTCATGTGTTGTTAACACATACAGAATAATGAACCCTCTCAAAGACATCCTTATTGTAAATTGCAAAACCTGTGAATGTATCACAATGTGACAAAAGAGACTTTGCAGATATAATTAAGTCAAAGATCTTCAGATGAAAAGTTTACTTTGGATTTTCTGGGTGAACCCAGTGTAATCACAAGGGTCTTTATAAGAGGAAGGCAGGAGTGTCAGAGTCAGAGAAAGAGATACAATGATAGAAAGTGAGTGATAGAGTCACTCAGTCATGTCCAACTCTTTGCAACCCCATGGACTATACAGTCCATGGAATTCTCCAGGCCAGAATACAGGAGTGGATAGCCTTTCCCTTCTCCAGGGGATCTTCCCAACCCAGGGATCAAACCCAGGTCTCCCTCATTGCAGGAGGATTATTTACCAGCTGAGCCACAAGGGAAGCTCTGCTTCTGTAATGATAGAGGCCAAAGTGATGTAGCCTTGAGCCAAAGAATGCAGGCAACCTCTAGGATCTAGGAAGGACAAGGAAATGAATCCCAACCCCTGCATCCCCTCCAGAGCTTACAGAAGGGAATACAGACTTGCAGACTCATTTCAAATTCTGACCTACAGAACTATAAAATAATATATTTATGTTTTACACTTCTTAACTCAATTCAAAAGGCCTGCACTACCCTGATACTAAAACCAGTGAAGGCATTCCAAGAAAAGAAAATTGCAGGCCAACATTCCTTATGAACATGGATGTAAAAAAAGCTCAACAAAATATCTGCAAACCTAGCAAAACCAAGAAGGAGATGCTAATGAAGAGCACTAATAGGCAGAATGCAGAGCAACTTATTAGAGGGAAACATTCAAAGCCTTCTGGAGAATCCATGAGCAACTGAAAAGAAAGATCTCTTTGCTCCCTATCAGCTCGTCCACATCTTGCCCAAGAAAAAAACTGTTGTTTCCGAAGGATCCATATTTTTTCTTCTTTGCCACTTTCTCTTATATAAATTGCATATTTCCCTCTAATAGATTAAATCAATCTACTATTGGTACCTTTATCAACAGACTACCAATAATTATATGTTATTGAGTTAGACTTCAAAAGTCTTTGATAATCAGTTTCAAGTAGATTTAAAACAAGCTATAGTTAGAAATATTTGTGAAGAAAAGCCTTAAAAAGGCTCAGTAAAATGACATTCATTCAGTGAAAGTTAGAATAAGTAAGTTAAAGCAAAAGAAAGAGAAGGAGACGGCAATATACAACAGTCTGAGTTCGTGGTTCCAAACTGAAACTTTTCTTGGCTAACTAAAAAGCCATCACATTAGTGATATAAAATGCTAACTATTGAATAGATTAATCTGATATTTGATATTTGGTAAGCACTAAATATGCGCTTCCCTGGTGGTTCAGACAGTTAAAAAATCTGCCTGCAATGAAAGAGACCTGGGTCTGATCTCTGGGTCAGGACAATTCCCTGGAGAAGGGAATGGCTACCCACTCCAGTATTCTTGCTGGAGAATCCCCATGGACAGAGGAACCTGCTGGGTTACACTCATGAAGTTGCAGAGTCAGACACAACTGAGTGACTAAGCGTGCAAGTACTAAATAAACAACTACAAAAGTTTAGAGATTTCTCAAAATAATTCTAAGTACCGTATGGCCTATGAACAAAATATATAATTGTTTTTTCTGTAAAGGCATTCAGTTTATAGAAACAATAATTTTTAAAGATAAAGCTTAGTATGTTTGCATTGCCATGGAAACGGCAATGGCAATTCATAACATCATCACCAAAGCCAACCTCTTGAAGATTAATGTCCTAATTCTTCTTGAGGGTTTATAGAAATATATGACTTAAACACATTTTGCTCATACTGAGATTCTGCCTCAGGAAAGACATGCTCCCCTTCTCTTTTCTATTCTTCAACAGACACTAAGGCACATAGAGGTTAAAACACTTGCTCAAACCATTCACCTAGCTGATAACACAGTCAAGCCTCCTGACTCCTGATCTAGGACTCTCTGCTATAACCCAAACTATGCAAACCAGAACACCGTGGAGAATGCCACACACTCTCATGCCATGCCCAGTAAGATTTCAGGCATTTGGGGGTTTAGGTTAAAGATCCTCTCAGATTACTTCTGTCTAGGGATCTTGTATTTAACACTGACTGACTGGCCTTGGTTTGGAGAAGGAGGCAAAATAGAGCTTCAATTTCCATGAAGAAAAGACAAGTATTTTCCTTGTGAAGTTAATCATACATAAAATATAGACACTTGTCAAGATTCTATTTGGTTTCTTTCACATGCAAAAATAATCTATTGCTAAAACCAGGTGATATGGGGATACGAGCCAAGAGAACTTTTTAAAATGAAACTCTTCCCCCAGTTCACACCAGCAGGGACATGGTCAACATCTCCTCTCACTTTCTGTATTTATGGGATCACTTTCTCTACTTCCTGTTAAAAAATGTCTGAGAACTTATTTCCAGGCTGTTTATTTCAAATTAGATGAATTTGAACAAAGGTTAATCAGTCTCAATTGTTTAAAAGTGGGTCACAGATTCTGTTTCCCCTTAAATTAAAATGCCTCATGACTGCTGATGTGAGAACACAAAAAAGCCATCAATGAAGGAGGTAAGGTTAGAAAAGATAGGAGCTTCCAGCACTACCACTTGCCTCCTAACTAGTACTCAGTCTAGAGGGGAACTCAACTCATTTGGGTTTGAGAATAGAGTGGGTACGAGCACTAAACTTTCTTTTCTAGCTCACTCTCTTGAAAGAAAATTCATCATTTTTACTTATGATTCTTTAATATGTCATAATAATCATTTTATTTTTAGTTTTATCTACAAGTTACTTTTAAGCAATGCTTACAATCATCATTACTAAAGTTCTTTTCCGTAATGTATTCATAATCTTAATCTGCTGATCAAATGCTATGCAGTAGAAGTGTGCTGGCTTGGAGAATACAGAGCTAAAACCTAAGAATTGTAAAAGAAATAGATGTATCTTTTTGAGGTTCAGTAAACCAAGGGCTCAATCACGGTAAGACACATTTTATGGGAGGAAAATGATGTCATATTTAATTGAGAATATAAATCATGGAAATTAAGAAAGTAATGAAAACTAAAGGAAGAAAGTATTGAAAATTAAGGTAAGAAACTATTGAACCATTAGCAAGGAGGAAAACATTCATGGAATAATTAATAGTTAAGAACAGAAAGGAAGCCATATTACTTCCTATGAGTTTAATATCCATTGTGCCAGCTTGCCATAAGGGCTGAGTACATATGCACTGTGCCATATACTTTGACTCACACGGCACAAAGTAGATGACCAATAAATATTGGTTGAACCTGAATGTGAGGAGCAGAGAGGAGTAGAAAAGCAATAGTAAGAAGATAAGTTTGGTTGTTAGTTAAGCACTAGCTATACTGGAGGAGTTCTAAGTAAATGAAACAATCTATTTTGGCAATTAGAATAAAATCTCTTTCCTTTCATGATCCATACACCTTTCTGTGTGAGTTCTCACTTTAAAATGCTCAAGTTTTCCAAGTTATTCAGACCTGAATTTACCTTTAAATCTAATAATATATATGACCATTTAGAGCAAAACTTTGTTTTAAAAAATCAAATTGAACAAAACTTTAAAAAAGTAAAAGCCAATACAATGCAGCAAGACATCTCATAAGCAATATTTCGGATCAATCTTACCAGTGCTACAATCCAAGGTCAAGAGACCTTGAACAAAACCGACTCTATCACTAATTAGCTTAGTCACCGTAACTGCATCACTTAAGCAAACTAGACCTCAATTTCAACATACATAGAGCAGTGCATGGGATGTCTGATTATAATATTTCAAGATCATTTTTAAAAACTGTTTAATTTAATGGATTTATAGATACTTTATGTGTCCCTCATGGCTTATATTTAGTGGAATCATGCACAGAAGAAGTGATGTAAACCAGAATCAGAATAGACTACAGGGTAGTTACTTAGCCTCAGAATAGTCAGTTTCCCTGAGCCTGATCACTTTTGCATAGTACTTCATTAATATCCATCTTATAATTTTGTTAGAAAATTTAAAATAAATATACTTAAAAATATGTCTCATTAGTAACTCTCATTCATTGCTGGAGGGAATATAAATTGCTACAGCCACTTTGAAAGACAACAATTCAGTTCAGCCGCTCAGTCGTGTCCAATTCTCTGCAACCCCGTGGACTGAAGCACCAGGCTTCCCTGTCCATCACCAGCATCTGGAGCTTACTCAAACTCATGTCCATTGAGTCGTGATGTCATCCAACCATCTCATCCTCTGTCGTCCCCTTCTCCTCCCACCTTCAATATTTCCCAGCATCAGGGTCTCTCCTAATGAGTCATTCTTTGCTTCAGGTGGCCAAAGCATTGCAGTTTCAACTTCAGCATCAGTCCTTCCAATGAATATTCAGGACTGATCTCTTTTAGGATGGACTGGTTGGATCTCCTTGCTATCCAAGGGACTCTCAAGAGTCTTCTCCAACACCTCAGTTCAAAAGCATCAATTCTTCAGCACTCAACTTTCTTTATAGTGCAACTCTCACATCCATACATGACTACTAGAAAAACCACAGCTTTGACTAGATGGACCTTTGTTGGCAAAATGATGTCTCTGCTTTTTAATACGCTGTCTAGGTTGGTCATAACTTTTCTTCCAAGGAGCAAGCATCTTTTAATTTCACGGCTGCAGTCACCATCTGCAGTGATTTTGGAACCCCCCAAAATAAAGTATGTCACTATTTCCATTGTCTCCCCCATCTATTTGCTATGAAGTAATGGGACTGGATGCCATGATCTTAGTTTTCTGAATGTTGAGCTTTAAGCCAACTTTTTCACTCTCCTCTTTCACTTTGCTCAAGAGGCTCTTTAGTTCTTCGCTTTCTGCCATGGTGGCATCTACATATCTGAGGTTATTGATATTTCTCCCAGAAATCTTGATTCCAGCTTGTGCTTCATCCAGCTCAGCATTTCTCATGATGTACTCTGCATGTGAGTTAAATAAGCAGGGTGACAATATGCAGCCTTGATGTACTCCTTTCCTGATCTGGAACCAGTCTATTGTTCCATGTCCAGTTCTAACTGTTGCTTCCTGACCTGCATACAGGTTTCTCAGGAGGCAGGTCAGGTGGTCTGGTATTCCCATCTCTTTTAGAATTTTCCACAGTTTGTTGTGATCCACACAGTCAAAGGTTTTGGCACAGTCAATAAAACAGAAGTAGATCTTTTTCTTGGAGAAGGCAATGGCAATCCACTCCAGTACTCTTGCCTGGAAAATCTCAGGGACAGAGGAGCCTGGTGGGCTGCAGTCCATGGGGTTGCACAGAGTCAGACAACGGCTGAAGTGACTTAGTAGCAGCAGCAGATCTTTTTCTGGAACTCTCTCACTTTTTCAGTGATCCAACAGATGTTGGCAATTTGATCTCTAGTTCCTCTGCCTTTTCTAAATCCAGCTGGAACATCTGGAAGACAACAGAGTCTTATAAATTAAACACTTTTTTACTATATGATCCAGCAATCTCACTCCTTAGTATTTATCCATAGGGGTTGAAAATTTATATCCAGATTAAAAGCCTGCATACAAATGAGTATAGCACCTTGTTCATTGTTGCCCAAACTTGAAGCAACCAACATGTCCTTCAGTAGGTTAATGGATAAATAAACTGAGGCCCATCCAGACAACAGACTATTATACAGCACTAAAAAAGAAAAGAGCTATCAAGTCACATAAAGACATGAAGGAAACAAATGCCTATTACTAAGTAAAAGAAGCCAATCTGAATGACCATCATTGAAAAGGCTACAAAAAATAAATGCTGGAGAGGGTGTGGAGAAAAGGGAAGCCTCCTACACTACCAGTGGGAATGCAAACTGATGCAACCACTACGGAGAACAAAATGGAGATTCCTTAAAAAAAAAAACTAAGAATAAAACTACCATATGACCCAGTAATCCCACTATTGGGCATATACCCTGAGGAAAACAGTGCTGAAAAAAGACACATGTACCCCAATGTTCACTGCAGCACTATTTACAACAGCTAGAACATGGAAGCAAACAAGATGTCCACGGGCAGATGAATGGATAAGGAAGTTGTGGTACATATACACAATGGAATGTTACTCAGCTATAAAAAGAAATGCATTTGAGCCAGTTCTATGAGGTGGATGAACCTACAGCCTATTATACCAGGTGAAGTAAATCAGAAAAAGACAAATAATGTATATTAATGCATACATATGGAATCTAGAAAGATGGGTACCGATGAACATACGTGCAGGGCAGCAAAGTAGACACAGACATAAAGAACAGACTTTTGGACTCAGTAGAAAAGGAGAGGGTGGGATGATTTGAGAGAATAACACTGAAACGTATACACTGCCATAAATAAAACAGATAGGCAGTGGGAGTTTGATGTATGCAGCAGGAAACCCAAAGACAGCACGCTCGGACAACCCGGAGGGATGGGGTGGGGAGGGGGGCTCAGGCTGGAGGAGACACATGTATGCCGATGACCGATTCATACTGATGGATGGCAAAAACCATCACAACACTCTAAAGTAGGTATCCTCCAATTAAAATAAATCTTTTAAAAAAGAAGCCAATCTGAAAAGGCGACATACTGTATGATTCCAACTATATGCCATTCTGGAAAAGACAGACTGTGGAGACAGTTAAAAGATGAGTGGTTGTTGGAAAGAAGGGGGATGGAGGGATGACCAGATGGAGCACAGAGTGTTTTTAGGATTTTTAGTAGGGAAACTGCACCGTATGATACTGTAACGATGGATACATGACGTTATACATTTTCCAAACCATAGAATGTACAGCACCAAGACTATGAAAGTTGGGTGCTAATTTTCTGTCGATATAGGTTCATGGGTTGTAACAAATGCAGCCATCTGGTGCAGGACATTGATACTGGGGGAGACAGTACTTGTGTAGGGGAACAAGTTAAATGGGAACTCTTGTCCTTCCCACTCAATTTTGCCGTGAATCTAAAATCACTCTAAAAAAGCAAGTCTAGTTTTGTAAAAATTACATGACACAAAGGGGGTTTAAATAAAATTCTAACTCAAGTCTCTTTTCAAAAGTGAGCATGGGTTTACCAGAAAATACACTCAACAAAATAATTGTGTTGATGGCAAAAAGATATATTTGTAGCTGCTCCACCACTCTCATGGGAGGAATGGTGGAGAGAAAGGGCAAAAAGTCAACTTGTCTGACTAAGTATTAAAATATTTTATTTTAACATTAACCAAGACTTTGTAATTATCAGAGAAGTCATTTAATAAAAAATATTAGACAGCATATAGAGTAGGGAGAGAGAATTAAAGTGTTATCCTTGATTAAACTCATCCTTTTGTCAAATAGGCACAAGTATCCTTTCAAATAATCATGACAAGATCCAACCTATTTAGGCAGCTGCTTTCCAAACTGTGCAGCTGTGCTATAATCCAGCTTATTGGAAATTCTCAAAACTGTGATATGATAGCCTAGGAAAAGCAAATTAGAGTTGAGAAACTCCACTGATTCCAACATGAAGGAGAAGTACCTTGCATTTTCACATGATGGGTATTTATTTTTCAGAGATAAAATCTCTCCAGTATTTCTTTAGGATTATTAAAATGTCTCAGTTATAAGTCTGCAAACCTTTCTGTTACTTAAGTGAACAAGCCATAATCTTCAAATAATTATACGGCTGTTAGTCAGAATGGCACAGTCCTAGGGAAGACACAAGTGGGCTTACGGAATTGTACACATCACACAGTCATTCCTTTCAAGTCCAAGTCCTCACCCAAGAGCAGCTTTCATCTCTTTTCAGCCACAAGCACATAACAAGATTGTCCCCTGTTCAGACAGGTCACTTCAGCACAAGTCAGAAAACATGAGGAGACAGAAATACAAATGTTCAAAACCAGCCTCAAAAAGAGTTATGAAGACATCCTAAACATTTTGAGATTTTAAAACAAATATGTTGGCTCAACTCATTTGGAACCAATCAAGTCTTTCCTGTTCACCTACTAAAGTAAAGAACAATGACATATCTATAACATTTTTGGATAACCACAGCAGTCTTTTCTAACTTCTAACTTCTTTCTTTCACTTCTCAGGGACCAAATAGATACATGCTCTTTTCTTTAAGGAAAAAAAAAAAAAAAGCAAACACTAAGACACGTTGGGCTTCCTTATGACAGTTTATCTGAGAAAATGGAGTAACAATCATCGGTGTTTATTTTCCAGGTATGACTGAAAACTTAGGTAATGGGAGTATACGAAGCAGGGCAAAAGCTAATAGAGCTCTGCCAAGAGAACGCACTGGTCATAGCAAACACCCTCTTCCAACAACACAAGAGAAGACTCTACACATGGACATCACCAGATGGTCAACACCGAAATCAGATTGATTATATTCTTTTCTACCAAAGATGGAGAAGCTCTATACAGTCAGCAAAAACAAGACTGGGAGTTGACTGTGGCTCAGATCATGAATTCTTTATTGCCAAATTCAGACTGAAATTGAAGAAAGTGGGGAAAACCACTAGACCATTCAGGTATGACCTAAATCAAATCCCTTATGATTATACAGTGGGAGTGAGAAATAGATTTAAGGGACTAGATCTGACAGACAGAGTGCCTGATAAACTATGGACGGAGGTTCGTGACACTGTACAGGAGACAGCAATCAAGACCATTCCCAAGAAAGAGAGATGCAAAGAAGCAAAATGGCTGTCTGAGGAGGCCTTACAAATAGCTGTGAAAAGAAGGGAAGTGAAAAACAAAGGAGAAAAGGAGAGATATATTTATTTAAATGCAGAGTTCCAAAGAATAGCAAGGAGAGATAAGAAAGCCTTCCTCAGTGATCAATGCAAAGAACTAGAGGAAAACAATAGCATAGGAAAGACTAGAGATCTCTTCAAGAAAATTACAGATACCAAGGCAACATTTCATGCAAAGATGGGCTCAATAAAGACCAGAAAGTGTAGGGACATAAAAGAAGTAGAAGATACTAAGAAGAGGTGGCAAGAATACACAGAAGAACTGTACAAAAAATATCTTCACGGCCCAGATAATCACGATGGTGTGATCACTCACCTAGAGCCAGACATCCTGAAATGTGAAGTCAAGTGGGCCTTAGGAAGCATCACTACGAACAAGGCTAGTGGAGGTGATGGAATTCCAGTTGAGCTATTTCAAATCCTGAAAGATGATGTTGTGAAAGTGCTGCACTCAATATGCCAGCAAATTTGGAAAACTAAGCAGTGGCTACAGGACTGGAAAAGATCAGTTTCATTCCAATCCCAAAGAAAGCAATGCCAAAGAATGCTCAAACTACCGCACAATTGCAATTCTCCAAGCCAGGCTGCAGCAATACGTGAACTGTGAACTTCCAGATGTTCAAGCTGGTTTTAAAAAAGGCAGAGGAACCAGAGATCAAATTACCAACACCTGATGGATCATCGAAAAAGCAAGAGAGTTCCAGAAAAACATCTATTTCTGCTTTATTGACTATGCCAAAGCCTTTGACTGTGTGGATCACAACAAACTGTGGAAAATTCTGAAAGAGATGGGAATACCAGACCACCTGACCTGCCTCTTGAGAAACCTGTATGCAGGTCAGGAAGCAACAGTTAGAGCTGGACATGGAACAACAGACTGGTTCCCAATAGGAAAAGGAGTACGTCAAGGCTGTATATTGTCACCCTGCTTATTTAACTTATATGCAGAGTGCATCATGAGAAATGCTTGCTGGAAGAAGCACAAGCTGGAATCAAGATTGCTGGGAGAAATATCAATAACCTCAGATATGCAGATGATACCACCCTTATGGCAGAAAGTGAAGAAGAACTAAAGAGCCTCTTGAAGAAAGTGAAGGAGGAGAGTGAAAAAGTTGGCTTAAAGCTCAACATTCAGAAAACTAAGATCATGGCATCCAGTCCCATCACTTCATGGCAAATAGATGGGGAAACAGTGGAAACAGTGGCTGACTTTATTTTTCTGGGCTCCATAATCACTGCAAATGGTGATTGCATCCATGAAATTAAAAGATGCTTACTCCTTGGAAGGAAAGTTATGACCAACCTAGACAGCATAATAAAAAGCAGAGACATTAGTTTGTCAACAAAGGTCCGTCTAGTCAAGGTTATGGTTTTTCCAGTGGTCATGTATGGATGTGAGAGTTGGACTATAAAGAAAGCTGAGTGCCAAAGAATTGATGCTTTTGAACTGTGGTGTTGGAGAAGACTCTTGAGAGTCCCTTGGGTGGCAAGGAGATCCAACAAGTCCATCCTAAAGGATATCAGTCCTGGGTGTTCATTGGAAGGACTGATGTTGAAGCTGAAACTCCAATACTTTGGCTACTTGATGCGAAGAATGACTCATTTGAAAAGATGCTGATGTTGGGAAAGATTGAGGGCAGGAAGGGAAGGGGACAACAGAGGATGAAATGGTTGGATGGCATCACTGACTCAATGGACATGGGTTTGGGTAGACTCCGGGAGTTTTTGATGGACAGGGAGGCCTGGCGTGCTGCAGTTCATGGGGTCGCAAATAGTCGGACACGACTGAGGCACTGAACCGAACTGTAATATAGAATTCAATAACAGAACACTGATGATCTTGTCTTCAATAAACATGGAAGTTTTAAAGTGATATATTATTGGCAATGGCATCTAGGATTGTTCATTGGTCGAGTTTTGGAGAAGAGTGAATTGATTATGGTGAACAATTTTAAAAGCTTTGAAATTATTAATGTCACTCAAAACAGTTATATAAGCAGGCATTCTCTGCATTTGAGGAACTGAAGTTCAAACCCACAAAGTAAATATATCACACCTAACAAGAGGTAATTTTGTTTCAGCAAAACATGCATATTAAAATACATCATTAAATTATATTTGATTTTATATTACTTATTTGAAAATCTGTTTTACTTTCATAGTTGTGTAAAGAGTCATATATAGAAAGACTTGATACACATGTAATACACATGTACAAATATAAAATAACTAAATAATAGTAACACAGATAGTGTTAGTCCAGCGGAAGGCCATCCAAGCAGTGTCCATATCCTTTGGGGGTCCTACCTGCCACTGTATACCCCTCAGCCTGCTGGTATCACAAAGTGTTCCAGGCTCACCTGTCCCTCCTTTCCCAGGACTGTAATCAGACATTTCTTCAAAGCAGGAATTCAGTAGACAAGATCTGGGCACCAACTAAACTCACTGTTACTCTGGGGCTATTTCTTCTGTACCCTTCTACTGAATAGAATTAGAAATTGTATTGTTATAATTTTTTTATTGGAGGATGACTGTCCTACAATATTGTTGGTTTCTACCATACATCAACATGAATCGGCCACAGGTATATGCATGCCCCCTCTCTCCTGAACCCCCTTCCCATCTCCCTCCCCATCCCACCCCTCTAGGTTGTCACAGAGCACTGGGTTGAGACACCTGTACCCCCACGTTCATTGCAGCAATTTTTACAATAGCTTGGACATGGAGGCAACTTAGATGTCCATCAACAGATGAATGGATTCAGAAACTGTGGTACATATATACAGTGGAATATTACTCAGCTATGTATGAAAAAGAACGCATTTCAGTCCATCCTAATGAGATGGATGAATCAAGAACTTTGTTTTTAAACATTACAGATTCAGATTGATTAGTTCATACTTATATTTCCAATTCAAATTCATTAAAACACAAGATTCTGACTCACCTTTCCAATTCTATATCTGCCTCTTTTTCTTACAGTGAGAACCACTGTTCCCAATGTCAATATTTTTACTTACTCTCTCATATGATACACATAGAAGTTTTAAGATCTCTCTTCTGTCCTGCTCTTCTTCCCAAACACCTTAGTCCTAGAGCTATTAGATGGCCCAGAGTAAAACAAGCATTTCTGTTATGGGGGAGCCACAGTGTCTCACTGTAAGTAGTGGAAGCCCACTCCCTGAGACCTGCTTCTGTGATCTTTCAGGTTAAAATTATTTTTAGAATAACAATAAGATATTATTTGCTTTTTGCACTTTTACTGTTTGACAAGAGTACTGTGGAGTTCTTCAAAAGCTACAGGACTTCACATGAAAGCTAGATTTTCTTCATAAATATATACATATACCTCTTCATATATATATAGTCATATATATTTCTTTAATCAAAACAGCATAATGCAGTAGTTTGAATGCAGAAGCAGATATGGAATCTAGTGGCCCTCTAGTAAGCCAAACATTAGAGCTTTGCAGAAATATGAAACACTGCTATACTTCTCATTAAACCTGTTTTGTTTTGGAAAACGTTTTTCATAAAACTATTTATATTAACATGCAATGGGCTTACTATTATTATTTTTAATGAAAAGAATTCATTTAAAATACTTAATTGATAAATGCTTAAAATTTGTTTTCTGTTTTAATTGCTAAATATTAACTTAATAAATTAAAAACAAATATTAAATAATTCACATAAATTAAGGCTCTTTGGAGTCCCCCATAATTTTTAAGAGTGTAAAAGAGTCCTGAGGCTCTCACACAAACTGAGAGCCAATGCCTTAATATAACACTGATAAGAAAAAAAAATAAGGAGGAAGAACTCTGACAGGAAAGTATTAGTCACTCAGTCATGTCCAACTCTTTGGGAACCCATAGCCTGTAGCCTGTCAGGCTCCTCTGTCTGTGGAATTCTCCAGGCAAGAATACTGGAGTGGGTAGCCATTCCCTTCCCCAGAGAATCTTCCTGACACAGGGATTGAACCCAGGTCTCCTGCATTGCAGGCAGGCTCTTTACAAATTAAGCCACCAGGAAAAGCCCTAGATAGGAACAGATAGGAACTTACATATGAAGCTAAGCAGGGTCGGGCCTGGTTAGTACTTGGATGGGAGGAACTTACATATAATAACCAAATGTAGTGAATGTGTCTTGTTTGAATCTTAATTCTAAAAAATCAAAAAAAAAAAAAAGATACTTTTGAGATATAAGGAAAGTTCAACTATGTAGTATTAGATGACATTAAGAAATTTAAATTTTCTTTGGTTCAAAAATGGCATAGTGATTATGAAGAAAAAAATACAGGTGAAATTAAATGATGACTAAAATTTGCTTTAAAATGACTCCAGGAGAAAAAAAAAAGTAGCAGGGATACATGAAATAAAATTGGGAACTGTTAATAATTCAGGATAATGGATATATAAGTTAATGATAATACTCTCTACATTTGTATTATGGACATTCTCCAAAATAAACTTAACAAACAAAGAGACACATAAAAACTTAGAAAACACTGATTTTGAAGATTTTCAGGGATGCGTGCTAAGTCACTTCAGTTGTGTCTGACTCTGTGCGACCCTATGGACTGTAATCCTCCAGATTCCTCTGTCCGTTGGATTCTGCAGATAAGAATACTGGAGTGAGCTGCCACGCCCTTCTCCTGGGGGAATCTTCCTGACCCAGGGATCAAACCCACATCTCCTATGTTTCCTGCTTTGGGAAGTGGGTTCTTTACCACTAGCGCCACCTTGAAACAATTTTGTAATTGATAAAGTTTAATTTCTAAGCACTGTGAATGAGAATTTCAGTAGATGTTCATGTACTTCAAAACTTTTCCCAGATCATTATGCAGATATCTCTGACTCTATGGGAAATCCCAGGAAAATCTGAAGTTGCAAAATAAATTTAGTTACTGGAGTGGGAAATACCTAAAACAATTAAGGGATTCTAGTAAGAAAAACAGTTTAGAGTAAAACTAGAAGTGAGATTATTTTATTCTTAACCAAGTCAGATCAGTTAACATTTTCCAGCAAGAAAAGGAAACTTGCTCAAGTATTAAAGTCTTCTGGGAATAAGTTAATTAATCAATTTAATTACACAATTGTCTTATGCAAAGCAGAATTTGGGGAGGTAAAGTATGTATATAATAGAGGTGCTACCCTTTAACCTAGTTGGAGATCTAAGAGACAGGAAGACTTAAATATACAAAACAGTGTGTGGCAGAAAAGATGACGTTTCCTGTGCACTTGAGTAGGGTTTTTCCATCCTCCACAGGGAGACTATGGTTATAAATGCTCCTCAGGTGGTGCGGTGGTAAAGAATCTGCCTGCTAATGGAGGAGACACGACAGACACCAGTTTGATCCCTGGGTCAGGAAGATCTCCTGGAGATGGAAATGGAAACCTACTCGAGTGTCCTTGCCTGGGAAATCCCATGGACAGAGAAGCCTGGCAGGTTACAGTCCATGGGGTCACAAAAGATTCAGAAATGACTGAGTACAAGCACATCACTTCATCCTCCAGCACTATCCTTAACTCCATCCCTGAAAATAAAGCAAGACAGGTGTTGGAAATTACTCGCTCCACATAGACTCAGTAAGAGTGTCCTTTCAGAAAAGATATTTAACTAAAAAATAAAGCTATATGTAAAATAATACAGGAGGCCCACGCCAGTTATACTATACTTTACTCATGAATTTAAATGGAAAACCAAGGACTATCAGGTATATGTATATGAAGAGAACCAACATTATAAAAGAGAAAGACTCCCTACCCCCCAAAAGAGAGAGAAAACAAAAACTAACAATTTTCAGATCTTAGTGGAAACAATTCAAGGTATAGAAGAAAAAAACTTTTAAGACAAAAAAAAACTTATAATTTACTTGGGGTTAGACATTATATCCATAACACTAAAACAGAAAGTGATGAAAAAGGAAGAGAATAAGAAATAACTTTAAGGAATTTTTTAATAGCCAGGATAAATATTTGGTATAATGACTGGAGAACAAAATTTTAGTAATCTCCCAGAACCTGAAGACCAAGACATGGACTATATCAAAGACAAGAGACACACAGAACCAATCCGGGAAATTCGATTAACAGGAACTTCAAGGATTGAAAAGAAAATATTGAGAGAAAAAGTTATCAAAGGGGACAATTTCAGAGCTAGACATAAATCATCTGATTGAAAGGACCCACCAAGTATACATTAAAATTATTTCTTAATAATATTTTTTAAATATACCTTGATGCACTGTTCTGAAATTTTAGGTGAAGGATAAAGAGTAAATGCTAAACAAAAACAAAAAAACATGAATGATACTGACACCAAACTTCTTATCAGCCACATTAGAAGCTAGAATGCTGTCATAAATTAAGTGCATTACTGACTCAAAATAATAATCTCACTGTATCAAACTCTTTGCCTTATAAATTTGTAGTCTTCTCTTAGCTTAACAAAATGGCTTACATTGACCACTGAGTTTTAGCAAAAGAGTTGTGAAAAAGAGTTTGCATATGTTTGGTCTTTCTCTTGGATCCCTACCACTATCATGAGAACATATTAGGATAACTTGGAAGGAAAATAAAAGAGTGATATGGAAAGCAGCTTGGTCACTCCAGATGAAGTCATCCTAGCCCAACCTACAACTAGCCAATTCCCAAATATGTGATCCCATTTAAAATTAGCAGTCAAAAAAAAAAAAAAGAAAAGAAAATCAGCAGTCATACAGCTGTCCCCAGGAGATCACAGACTTGTAAGTGTCCCAACTGACACTAAAATAGCTGCCCAGACAATTCATAAAATTGGGAGCAATAATAAATGTTTGGTTTGATTTCTGCCATATTGTAAAGCAATTATCAATCAATTAAAAACAAATAGATTTTTTTTTAATGGTTAGATTTATTTGAGTTTCTACATTTATAGTGGCTTCCCTGGTAGCTCAGTTGGTAAAGAATCTGTCTGCAACGAAGGAGACCCCAGTTCGATTCCTGGGTCCAGAAGATCCCCTGGAGAAGGGATAGGCTACCCACTCCAGTATTCTGGCCTGGAGAATTCCATGGACTGCATAGTTCATGGGGTTGCAAAGAGTCAGACACGACAGAGCCTCTTTCACATTTAAGGTATTTTGTTATGCATCATTGTTGTGGCAATAGATAACAGAAACACAAAGGACCAATGTGCTCAAATATTTGAGGAAAAGTTTTAAACCTAAAATTCAATACCTAGTCAAACTATCAATCAAGAGTGAAGGCAAGAACAAGACATTTTACAAATGCAAGAATAAATATCTATTGCTTTTCATTATCACTTTCTTAAGAAATCACTTACAAATGTTTTCCAGAAAAAATTCAAAGCAAGACAGAACAAGACACTGCGTCTAGAAAACAGCGAATCCAATCCAGAATTTTCAGGACAAAAGCCATGCTTTAGGCCCAGGGAGAATATCGAGAATATCAAAAGATTGGCTAAGGAGGACACAGGTTTCTATCTCCAAGTGGGGTGAGGGGCATGGACTCAGTAAAACAGTAAATATGACTGACAGATCAAAAAGTAGTGATAATGTAATAAAGAAATAATAGTGCAGGGGTGACATCAGTGAAAATGGAAGAGTAAGGACATCTGAAAAGCCTCTCCTGCATAAAAGCAATGAGAACACTGGTAAAATTTGCCAAAATCAACTTTTTGAGAAATCTGGAAATGAACCAAAGACTCATAGCAATCCAGGGAGCATTTATTCAAAACAAGTGACCAAATCTTAGTAAATACAGTGAGTTTTGTGGCATTTTAATTTGCCCAATTCTCATCCTGTAACTTTGCAGTATGCTTGAAAAACAATAACCCATGATCGTTAGTATACTGTATTGGTCTTTATCTTTCTGGCTTACTTTACTCTGTATAACGGGCTCCAGTTTCATCCATCTCATTAGAACTGGTTCAAATGAATTCTTTTTAATGGATGGGATGAGGGGGAGGCGGAAGGAGGAATCGGGATGGGGAACACATGTAAATCCATGGCTGATTCATGTCAATGTATGGCAAAAATCCACTACAATATTGCAAAGTAATTAGCCTCCAACTAATAAAAATAAATGGAAAAAAATAATAATAACCCATGATTGTGGTGAAAACCAGCAGCCACTCTATGGGGCGCCTCTTCCCCAGAACACTATTATTTGACTTATCTGCTCATGCCCTGGAAGACCCCACTCACAAAGATGTTTTTATCTTCTTTCAAATCTCATAAAGTCTGTTAGTCAGTCAGTCATGTCTGACTGTTTGCAACTCTATGGACTGTAGCCCACCAGCCTCCTCTGTCCGCAGGATTTTTCCGACAAGAATACTGGAGTGAGTAGCCATTCCTTTCTCCAGGGGATCTTTCCAACCAAGTCATCAAACTCAGGTCTCCTGCATTGCAGGTGAATTCTTTATCATCTGAGCTAACAGGGAAGTCCAAAGCCCACCCAGTGTGACAATTATGTCTTCACATGTGAAAGAATGAAATCGGACATCTTATCTTACACAATATACAAAAGTTAACTCAAAATGAGTCAAAGACCTAAGAGGTAAAGCTATACAATTCTTGGATGAAAATAGGTTTAATTTCTGTGATCTTAGATTAGAAAATGATTTCATAGATACAACACCAGAAGCATAAGCACTGCAAGAAAAAAAAAATAGATAAATTGGACTTCATTAAAATTAGAAACTGTGTTTCAAAAGACACTATCTAGAAGGTGAAAAGACAATCCAAAGAATAGGAAATAACACATTTGATAAGAATCTAGAATTCAGAATAATTTAAAAAAAAATTCTTAGCAACTTATCATTAAGACACCACATTAAAAAATACACAAAGAAACTGAACAGATGTGTCTCCAAAGAGGGTATACAAATGTCCAAGTGCACAAAAAGATACTCAATGTCATTAGTCATTAGCCAAATGCCAGTCAAAACCACCATGAGATAACACTTCACACCAACTAGGATGACTGCGATTAAAAAGAGAAACAATGACAAGTTTTGGTGACAGTGTAGAAAAATCAGAAACCTCAAAGAAACATGTAAAATGATACAGCTTCTTTGGAAACAGTTACAATTACTCAAAAGTTTAACACAGAGTTATCACATGAGTCAGCAATTCCATTCCCAAGAGAAATTAAAACCTAAGTTCACACCAAAACTTATACAAATATTCACAGCAACAATATTCATAGTATACAAAAAGTGGAAATAATCCAAATTTCCATCAACTAGTGAATAAGTAAATATAACATATCCATAGAATGAAATATTATTTAGCTACATAAACGAATGAAATACTGATATGCTATACTATGGATGAACATGTCAGAACATGGATGAAACCGTTATGCTAAGTCAAAGAATCCAGACACGAAAGTTCACATAGTGTTATGATTCCATTTATGTGAAATGCTCAAAATAGACAAATTCAAAGATGGAAAATAAATTAATGGTTGCCAGCATCTGGGGTAGAGAAGAATGTGGAATGATTGCTAAACAGTTTTAGCTTACGTGCTAAACAAGTTTCTTATTTAGGATAATAAATTATTCTGAAATTAGATAGTGGTAATGGTTGCACAACTTTGTGAATGTCTTGAACTAAAAGCAACTTAATTGCATACTTTAAAAGGTTAAATTTTATGGTGTATGAATTAAAGCTCGATTTTAAAAAATAGTGGAGGATAAGAATCTCCAAGTTCCATCTCTTCAAAAAGTCACAGTCTAAATATGTGGCAAATTGAAAGGGGAAATAACATTAAGCAATTGGTAGAGTACAATAAAAAAAGAATTCAAGACTTCTGGTTTCCGGTACAACTAGGAGTTTAGAACCCACCACTCTATCCTAACAATAAACAAAAAGCAGAACAAATTGAAGTATTAAAATTTTGTCTTAGACGTACAAGAGAAGCAAAGTCATGAGGTGAATTGGTGCCCCCAAAACTGGAGAGACTGACAAGTGAATTCAAACAATCACAGCTTATGGTTCAACTCACAAGCTGAAGTTTCTACAGGAACCAGTGCTATGGTAGAAAAATCAGGAGGGCAACTGATGAATTTCTGAAGGCTCAGACTGAACACATCTGACAGTGAAAAAAACTTCAGGAAAACCTAGTCATAGGACAGCCTCATTCATTCTTTTATGGCTTTTATCTCTAGGATATCAACCAGATTCTTACAGTAAATATCAGGGAGAAATCCCCTTATGCTTCCAGCAAGGATTAGGGAAACAAACCAATTTCAAAAACACCAGAACACACTGTTCTTCTTAATAAGGTTTGCCCCCAGGGGAAACTATTTGACCAGAGCCTAAACTCACTAGAGATCTCTAGTCTTTCCCATTCTGTTGTTTTCCTCTATTTCTTTGCATTGATCACTGAGGAACTCTTTCTTATCTCTCCTGGCTATTCTTTGGAACTCTGCATTCAAATGGGAATATCTTTCCTTTTCGATTCTCTTTTCACAGCTATTTGTAAGGCCTCCTCAGACAACCATTTTGCATTTTTGCATTTCTTTTCCTTGGGGATGGTCTTGATCCCTGTCTCCTGTACAATGTCACGAACCTCCATCCATAGTTCATCAGGCTCTCTGTCTATCAGATCTAGTCCCTTAAATCTATTTACTACTTCCACTGTATAGTCATAAGGGATTTGATTTAGGTCATACCAAATGGTCTAGTGGTTTTCCCTACTTTCTTCAGTTTAAGTCTAAATTTGGCAATAAGGAGTTCATGATCTGAGCCACAGTCAGCTCCTGGTCTTGTTTTTGCTGACTGTATAGAGCTTCTCCATCTTTGGCTGCACAGAATATAATCAATCTGATTTCGGTGTTGACCATCTGGTGATGTCCATGTGTAGAGTCTTCTCTTGTGTTGTTGGAAGAGGGTGTTTGCTATGACCATTGTGTTCTCTTGGCAAAACTCTATTAGCCTTTGCCCTGCTTCACTCTGTACTCCAAGGCCAAATTTGCCTGTTACTCCAGGTGTTTCTTGACCTCCTACTTTTGCATTCCAGTCCCCTATAATGAAAAGGACATCTTTTTTGGGTGTTAGTTCTAAAAGGTCTTGTAGGTCTTCATAGAACCGTTCAACTTCAGCTTCTTCAGCGTTACTGGTTGGGGCATAGGCTTGGATTACTGTGATACTGAATGGTTTGCCTTTGAAACGAACAGAGATCATTCTGTAGTTTTTGAGATTGCATCCAAGTACTGCATTTTGGACTCTCTTGTTGACCATGATGGCTACTCCATTTTTTCTAAAGGATTCCTGCCCACAGTAGTAGATATAATGGTCATCTGAGTTAAATACATCCATTCCAATCCATTTTAGTTCGCTGATTCCTAGAATGTCGACATTCACTCTTGCTATCTCCTGTTTGACCACTTCCAACTTGCCTTGATTCATGTACCTTACAGTCCAGGTTCCTATACAATATTGCTCTCTACAGCTTCGGACCTTGCTTCTATCACCAGTCACATCCACAACTGGGTGTTGTTTTTGCTTTGGCTCCATCCCCTCATTCTTTCTGGAGTTATTTCTCCTCTAATCTCCAGTAGCATATTGGGCACCTACCGACCTGGGAAGTTCATCTTTCAGTATCCTATCATTTTGCATTCTCATACTGTTCATGGGGTTCTCAAGACAAGAATACTGAAGTGGTTTGCCATTCCCTTCTCCAGTGGACCACATTCTGTCAGACCTCTCCACCATGACCTGACCATCTTGGGTGGCCCCACACGGCATGGCTTTGTTTCATTGAGTTAGACAAGCTGTGGTCCTGTGATCAGATTGGCTAGTTTTCTGTGATCATGATTTTAGTGTGTCTGCCCTCTGATGCCCTCTCGCAACACCTACCATCTTACTTGGGTTTCTCTCTTGAGAAACCTATATGCAGGTCAGGAAGCAACAGTTAGAACTGGACATGGAACAATAGACTGGTTCCAAATAGGAAAAGGAGTACGTCAAGGCTGTATATTGTCACCCTGCTTATTTAACTTATATGCAGAGTACATCATGAGAAACACTGGGCTGGGAGAAGCACAAGCTGGAATCAAGATTTCTGGGAGAAATATCAATAACCTCAGATATGCAGATGATACCACCCTTATGACAGAAAGTGAAGAAGAACTAAAGAGCCTCTTGATGAAAGTGAAAGAGGAGAGTAAAAAGTTGGCTTAAAGCTCAACATTCAGAAAACTAAGATCATGACATCCAGTCCCATCACTTCATGGCAAATAGATGGGGAAACCATGGAAACAGTGACAGTCTTAATTTTGGGGGGCTCCAAAATCACTCCAGATGGTGACTGCAGCCATGAAATTAAAAGACACTTGCCCCTTGGATGAAAAGCTATGACAGAATTAGACAGCATATTAAAAAACAGAGACATATTTTACCAACAAAGGTGTGTACAGTCAAAGTTATGGTTTTTCCAGTAGTCATGTATGGATGTGAGAGTTGGACTATAAAGAAAGCTGAGCACTGAAGAATTGATGCTTTTGAACTGTGATGTTGGAGATGACTCTCGAGAGTCCCTCGGACTGCAAAGAGATCCAATCAGTCCGTCCTAAAGGAAATCAGCCCGAATATTCATTGGAAGGCCTAATTCTGAAGCTGAAACTCCAATACTTTGGCCACCTGATGGGAAAAACTGACTTATTGGAAAAGACCGTGATGCTGGGAAAGATTGAAGGTGGGAGGAGAAGGGGACGACAGAGGATGAGATGGTTGGATGGTATCTCCGACGCAATGGACATGAGTTTGAGTAGGCTCTGTGATGGGAGTTGGTGATGGACAGAAAAGCCTGGCATGCTGCAGTCCATGGGGTCACAAAGTCAGACATGTCTGAGCAACTGAACTGAACAAATTATGAAAGAGATTTCTTTTAAAATTCTGTGTTGCCATGATGATACCTGGTTCCACCTGAACTTAACTTTTCTCAATCCTTGAGGTAATCAATGTGTTTTTCTTATGGAAATATTTGTCTTAAACTATGTTAATAAACTATGTATTTACTCTAGATTCTCTTCAAGTCAGTTGGACTCAGAACCAATAAGGGCTCAACAAACCAGTATGTTTTACTCATACATTGTTCTCCTAATCTATATTAATTAAACTATATATTTTCTTGGAAACCTGCCTCTCTTAAAGATTCATGTCAATCGTTTTCTGGCCTGGGATGCTAGTGTTATTTCAAAATGCACGTTGTGGGTAAGGGGCCTAGTGTCACTCTTGAGTTTTGAGACATCTCCTTTCTATATAGCTTGCTAGTAGCTATAGAACAACAGGCTAAAGACTACTTGGGGGCACTCTTTCTGCCCCCTTCCAATATCTATGTCAGAAGCTTTCTCTATATCTTTTATGGTTTAATAAAACTTTGTTACAAAAAGCTCTGAGCAATCAAGCTTCATCACTAGCCCCAGATTGAATTCTTTTCCTCCAGAGACCAAGAATCCCAGTGTCTTTTCATGGCTCAGCAACAACCTTTCAATAGCACATTTTTAAAAACCATTCTGCCAAGTCTATTCTAAATCTTACTCATCCACTGTGATCAGCCCCAAAAGCATACCATTGGGGAGAAAAAAATCCATGCAATCATAAAAAGCTTAAAACCAATTTTCTTTCAAACCCCGTGATGTAGCCTTTGGGAATTACATCAGACAGCACTGCTATGAAAAAAAAAACTGAAATATTCACATTTTGCTTATTTTTATGTGAAACTTTGTGCAGCATTCACCTTGGATCTCCAGAGGGCAGGCATACAATCATGAGCGTCATGGAGTCAGCATGGAAAGAATGCTTACTATGGTAAAGGTCTCAAGTTACAATCTAAACTCTGAAGGAAAGACGCGTTTGAAGGTGAAACCAAGGTGAAGTGTCTGTTACAACTTAAATAAACTTTTAGTCTGGCAATCAAATGTTCTGTAACTCCAAAACTCATGACCTACCCCTGGCCAAGCTGCAGAGCCAGAAACACTATTTGTAGGGCTCAGTGCAAAATGAAAATTCAGGGCCACTTGTCCAGAAAACAGGATAAAAATGTTTTCTTTCCTTCTGCTGTCTCTCAATTTGACCTGTCATGGTGGATTTTTGTTGTTTTTATTTTGCCATTGCATGTTACTCTCCCTTGGACACAAACACACTTGCAGGGCATCATGAGTGCCTGGGTCCTTTCCTTCTGACTAGGTGGTCACAAGTGCCCAAAACTGACCTTTTCCATGCCCAGACCCCTAACAGGGATGGAAGGCAACATCAGGGGAACAGCTAGCAGAGAACCCAACCCTGGGAGGCAGAAAGCTGCCAGACAATGGGACTTCACATGAGCCAAAGCTCGAAGTCCCCAGTGTGTGTTTCATCATCCTGTCAGACATTACTTATAAAACACAGATTCCAAATAAATTATTAAGAATTTTAAGATGATGCCTCAGTTCAGTTCAGTCACTCAGTCATGTCCGACTCTTTGCGACCCCATGAATCGCAGCACGCCAGGCCTCCCTGTCCATCACCAACTCCCAGAGTTTACCCAAACCCATGTCCATCGAGTTGGTGATACCATCCAACCATCTCATCCTCTGTCGTCCCCTTCTCCTCCTGCCCCCAATCCCTCCCAGCATCAGGGCCTTTCCAATGAGTCAACTCTTCGCATGAGGTGGCCAAAGTACTGGAGTTTCAGCTTCAGCATCAGTCCTTCCAATAAACACCCAGGACTGATCCCCTTTAGGATAGACTGGTTGGATCTCCTTGCAGTCCAAGCATTAAATCCCAAGCGCAAAGTCCCATTCCGAGTATAGGTCTCATGCAACTCACTGCACTTATCACACACCCATGAAGCTGGCCTTGCCAAGTAAGACAATCTCTAGCCTAATTTAACATTATAAAGAAGGCTGGAACACAAGGGGAGGAGTGAGGCTCCCAGAAAGTAAAATACACCCTCAGACATTCAGACATCACCATCTGCAACTCTGTGCTCACAGGTGCTTTCCGCCACGGGACAGAAAGATCTGTGCCTTTTGGGGAAAATGTTGTGGATTTCTGCTAAGTAACCTAAGTCTACTAGCTTTTGCCTCTATCACTCAGATAAGTGCATCTTGTGTAATGTATCCAAGTGTCACTGTCTGGTATTTTCTCAAACCTACTAGACATGTACTCAAGATCTATTTATTTAAGAATTAATCTAGAGTGTATGTTCTCTCAGGGCAAGAATGATCATCTTTGTATCTTTAATTTACAGTACCCTGCATAAGTTGATGTTCAAAATATGTTTTCTTGAGTTGAAACAGTGACTGCTTTTCAAATTACTCTATACCTAAAATAAAGTCAACTTTTCAAAAATGGATGGTAGCTAGAACTGTCAGAAAATCTATTTGGTGTATAAATGTGTGTATTTATAACTACACACACACACACTCATAGTCTTAATTCTTCATATTTTTCTCAGAAGTTCCATGTGGCTATCAAGATGAAGCCTACAAATAAACAGACTGAAAATTCCCACAAAGTCTTAATCAGAAGGAAATCCATTTCAAATCTGTTTTGCTTAAAATGCAAAATAAATAAACAATATTTACAAAAAGTATTTAAATAACATGGAGAAGAGTTTATGAAGAGTTTATGACATAATTACATGAAAAACCAAGAGGAGCTAATAATTCAAGTCTTCAGAAGAAAACCATTCACTTATATATACAAAGTAAAAAGATTGGAAGGAAATGTTACTCAGTAATACTACCATTCAAAACATCTACTTTTGCTTTATTGACTACACCAAAGCCTTTGACAACAACAAACTGTGGAAAATTCTTCAAGAGATGGGAATACCAGACCACCTGACCTGCCTCCTGAGAAATCTGTATGCAGATCAAGAAGCAACAGTTAGAACTGGACATGGAGCAACAGACTGGTTCCAAATCAGGAAAGGAGTACGTCAAGGCTGTATATTGTCACCCTGCTTATTTACTTAAATGCAGAGTACGTCATGTGAAATGCCGGGTTGGATGAAGCACAAACTGGAATCAAAATTGCTGGGAGAAATATCAATAACCTCAGATATACAGATGCCACCACCCTTACGGCAGAAAGTGAAGAAGAACTAAAGATCCTCTTGATGAAAGTGAAAGAGGAGAGTGAAAATGTTGGCTTAAAACCCAACATTCAGAAAACTAAGATCATGGGATCCAGTCTCATCACTTCATGGCAACATGGGGAAACAATGGAAACAGTGACAGCCTTTATTTTGGTGGGCTCCAAAAATCACTCCAGATGGTGACTGCAGCCATGAAATTAAAAGACTTTTGCTCCTTGGAAGAAAAGCTGTTATATAGCTTTTATAGACAGCATATTAAAAAGTAGAGACATTACTTTACCAACAAAGCTGTGTACAGTCAAAGCTATGGTTTTTCCAATAGTCCTGTATGGATGTGACAGTTGGACAATAAAGAAAGCTGAGCACTGAAGAACTGATGCTTTTGCACTGTGATGTTGGAGAAGACTTTTGAGAGTCACTTGGACTGCAAGGAGATCAAAGGGAAATCAGTCCTGAATATTCATTGGAAGGACTGATGTTGAAGCTGAAACTCCAATACTTTGGCCACCTAATGCAAAGAATTGACTCACTGGAAAAGACCCTGCTACTAGGAAAAGTTGAAGGCGGGAAGAGAAGGGGACGACAGAGAATGAGATGGTCGGATGTCATCACCGACTGGATGGACATGAGTTTGAGCAAATGCCAGGAGTTGGTGATGGACAAGGAAGCCTGGCATGCTGCAGTCCATGGGGTTGCAAAGACTGGGATGCGACTGAGCGACTGAACTGAACTGAATACTAGCATTTGTTTCTAGGTGTATAAGATTATGAGGGATCAGAGGGACTTTTAAAATTTAGCTTTTGTATTTCTTAAAATTTTTCTCCCTCAATAAGCCTATATTGCTTTTTTTTTTCCCATTTATTTTTCTTAGCTGGAGGCTAATTACTTTACAATATTGTAGTGGGTTTTGTCATACATTGACATGAATCAGCCATGGATTTACATGTATTCCCCATCCCGATCCCCCCTCCCACCTCCCTCTCTACCCGATTCCTCTGGGTCTTCCCAGTGCACCAGCCCCGAGCACTTGTCTCATGCATCCAACGTGGGCTGGTGATCTGTTTCACTATAGATAATATACATGTTTCAATGCTATTCTCTTGAAACATCCCACCCTCGCCTTCTCCCACAGAGTCCAAAAGTCTGTTCTGTACAACTGTGTCTCTTTTTCTGTTTTGCATATAGGGTTATCATTACCATCTTTCTAAATTCCATATATATGTGTTAGTATGCTATAATGTTCTTTATCTTTCTGGCTTACTTCATTCTGTATAATGGGCTATATTGCTTTTATAACCAGGAAAAAATTACAAAAAGGAAAGCTTTGGAAAGAATAACTTCCAGTCATTTAAACCAGTAGTAATTTTTTTTTTTTTTTAACAACAAAGCATTTTGGCTATCAATAATACGGTCCCCAATATATTTTAAAAAACAGTAGGGACAGGCTTCCTTAGGCAGTTTAAGTCTTTATCACCAGGCAGGAAATACTTCATTAGTTGGAAGCAGCCCTGATATGCCACTTAGAAACTTGCTGATTTTGAATCCTAACCCCAACCAGTGTTTGAGAAACAGGCATATGAAATGGTCTTTTATCCCACTTCTCTGATTCACATTTTATTTAGGATATTGGTACTATTTAAGTAATTCTTGGTTATGATTCAGTAGCAAATAAATCCTGAAATCCACGTGGTTGAACAATAAGGGTTTATTTTTTATTTATTAATATATCAATCCAGCACAAATCAGCTGAGCAAGCAGAGACTCAGGGCTCTAGCTCTTCAGTCATGCAACTCTAGCATCTTGGATTTCTTCACCTCCAGTTACACAGATAAAAGACAGAAAGAGGTGGGGAAGGCACCTTGCTCATTAACTGCCCTGACCAAGATTTTGTGTGTGTGTGTGTGTGTGTCCTGAAGGAGTCACACTGGTCTCACCCTAACTGCAGAGACTGGGAAATATAGAAATGTGCAAGAATGTTTGGTTATTATTAACACTGCCTTTCACAGTATTTTATTTTAAAATTTCTAATAATGTTAAAGGACACAAGGTTTATCACAATAGGACAAAATTTAAGAGAGGTTATAAAACACTATATTAGCAAAAAGTCATTTTTCAAAGATTAACATACATGAAAAAAATTCTAAGAGGATATGACAAAACAGACTATTGATATGAAGTGGGATTAAATAGAGTTAAAAGCAAGAAACAATACCCTAACACTTACCATCCTCTGATGTCCAAAGGTTCTTCATGAGGCCCCCCCCCCAAAATAAAAGTGGGGCCTTTAAAATGTCCCAGCAGAAGCTGAGAGTTGCCACGATTTGTTACAAAATTTTATTTGATTTATGCTGCTTACAATTAACTTCAGGGAGATTCATGCCCATGGTTCCTAAATGTCACATAAACACAACTTTCTATAAACATCAGTCTGGGACTCTAGCAACCTGTGCAGAGTTGGTAGATACTCAGCAGACCAAACTAGCAAAGGACTTTACTCTCAAGCCTTCACAATTGAGCATAGCTTTGTCCATCTTTCTACTTATTTAGTAGAATGCCCATTTAATGTTTCTATTTTCAGGGAGCAATGCACGTTCTGTATGGTTTTGCACATCAGTTTAGATTTCTCAAAAACATTATGAATTTACAAGAAAGACCATTCTCCAATCATGTCCACTGTGGCTAATATTGTGCTCTGTATATTCAGCAGTCTTCTATAAATGTTGCAGTTTGATTTATAAATATAGTAAGTAAAATCAATGGGAGATACACTTGAAATATGATTCTGCTAATGTATATGCATGAAATAATTTTTTTAATGGAGCCTCATTCCTATCACTTGGATTAAGTGCATTAGTGCCAAAATGTGAGATAAGTTACTTCCATATCATATTTTCCTATAAGTGGCCAAGAAAGATTTAAGGTAGAATAATGCTTAACCAAGTTATATTTTTCAGATATTTTAAAAGGATGATCCTTGCTTCTCCACTTTCACAATCAAGAGGGAGGAAGGGAAGGAAGAAAGGGAAAAAAATAGTTTTGCACTATTTAAAGAGCATTTAGTAATCTCTTTAGATCATAGGTCTTCAACTTTGTTGCCTTATAGCTCTCAATGGTTTTATAACGTCTAGATGGCAAACTATAAAATTCTTATTTGTTGTTAGACAACGTGAAATCAATAGTTTTATTCATTAAGGAATGGAACCTCTGAATAAATGATTTTCTGTGGCTCTTATTAACTTACTGGGCTTCCCAGGTGGCGCTAGTTGTAAAGAACCCACCTGCTAATGCAGGAGACATAAGAGACATGGGTGCAATCCCTGGGTCAGGAAGATCTCCTAGAGAAGAAAATGGCAACCCACTCTAGTATAGCCTGGGAAATGCCATGTACAGAGGAGCCTGGCAGGCTACAGTCCATGGGGTCACAAAGAGTCGGACACAAGATTAGCACAATCACAACTTACTGCCCTCTTGAAAAAGAACAAATGATCAGCTTAATTTATCAAGAAATCTCTAAGAAAATTCACAAGTTTAAATAGCTCTTGAACGCAAAACGACCAAAGATGGTAAGCCACCTCAGCACATCCTTCAACAATTTTTTCTTGGTTTAGACAGACTCTTCAATTATTACATAAATGAGTAAGTTGAGCATCATTTCAACTCGCTTATCTTGGACACATTGCTAAGACAGTTGAATTTAACTTCCAATCACGGGGAATTATATAGGCATGAATTGGTAAGAGCCATGCTCTGATTTTTCCTTTCTTCCATGATAAGTCAGTAAAGTTTGTAACTGAAACCCAACTCACAGACCTCTGACTGCCATTTTCCCAGCACAAATGTTCCTGCTCTATTGCACTACTTCTGCAGAAGAGATGACGAGCCACTCCCAGGACAGTCTTTACACTGCTATACCTCTCAACCCTGCGTGGCAGAGCTAAGAGTTTTTCTGGTGTCTGAAAAGCAGAGAGGGCTCGGGCCACTTACACGGATGTTAGCAGCATTGTAAGTGTCCATTTACTAGTCCATCTCTCATATTAAACTGTGAGCAACGCAACTTGTATATTCTGTAATCATTGTAATCTGTTTCCAATATATATCTCAACACTGAAAAATGTTTAATTCTTTTTCAAGTAACAGGTGTTCGTGGAATACTAAATTTTAGCTAAATCAATATCTTCAGGAGTGATGTGGCAGATACCAAGTGTGTAATTAAGTTATCTGAAGATTTTCTCCCTTCTCTCCAAATTCTTTCCCAATGCCAATCGTCTAACAAAAGGACCTCCTCCTTTTGTCCTTGACCTTAACTAATGTTGAAAAATGATAAAGGAGATTATTTCAAATAAACCACCACCATGAATTCTAGCTGCATGAAGAAAACTAGGAGGAGCTTACAAGGCTTAGAAATTTTGGTTTCCTTAAAAAAAAAGACTAATAACACGACAAACCTCAGCAATGCATTCGATGCTAAAATGTCTCCTCATATTTGCAATCCACATGTAGTTTTTGTGGCTGTTCTCTCCTTCTCCCTCTCCTATTCTCCTTCCCATCACCAACTTTCTTAGCTGGAACAAGAATTATATTTTGAAGTTTTCTATGGAAGGAGGTAAGTCCAGTTAACTGGGAGCATTTAAAAAAAAAAAGAAAAGAAAAGGGGAAAAAAAACTGCCACAGCCTGTCACTCAAAACAGGAAAGAAGGGACTTTGCTGGTAGTTCAGTGGCTAAGACTCCCGGTGCAGGGGGCCTGGGGTCCATCCCTAGTCAGAGAACTAGATCCCTCATGCCGCTACTGAGCTGGCACAGCCAAACACGTAAACTTTTTTTTTAGGAACAGGAATGAAACCTGGAAATCCATTAATTAACTCTAGAGGTCTGTTCCCTTTGAGAATGTCCTCACAGCCAGTTTCCAGATAGTCCAAACATATGAAATACATAACACCATAAAATATGAAATAAGGTTGACAAAGAGCATAGGAATTAAAAAAGAAAATAACTCTCCACAAGATATTTGACTGGAAACTGGGAAACTCACCTATTAAGAAGCTGTGGGCATGATTCTAAGCCTGGAGCAACGCCTGTCCTCACTCGGCTCTAGCCCAGTCGTTACTGCCATTACTGACACCGCTAATCATTAGACTCAGCTGCAGAGCTTGCTAAAGCACAGTTAAAATACAGATTGTAATCCAAAAGGTCTGGGATAGGACTAAGGGTCTGCATTTCTAACAGGCTTTCAGGTGATGATAATGTTGGTCCAGGACCACACTTTTGAGTAGTAGCACTGCTCTCGACTACATGGGGGAAAAACACAAAACCAAAAACTATTTTCACTAAGAATCAAAAGGAAATAACAATGTCTAGTTATGAGGAATAAGATACCAAAATAATGGTAGTTACTGACCTGCTTGGAGATAAAAAAGAAAACCAATTAGGAGTATAAGAGAAAGATAAATTTTGTTTTTATAAATGCTGGATTAGAGACGACGGGGTATCTATATGTCCATGACCTGTAAGAGGACAGGAGATAGACGGCTGTCGCAGGCACAGAGTTAGAATTCAGGTTTAAAGGTAAGCACTTGTGAGTCTCATCAACACAGGAGCTAAGCCCAAGAGCATATAAAGCCTCTGGGGTCTGAGGAGACACCAGAGCTATGCACAGAACCTCAAAGAATTCAGTATGGTGGGTTAGGAACATAAAACACATCAAAGGAGGGAGATGGACCAGTTGCAATGATTATGATGGAAGAAGAGCCAGTATATGAGTGAGGGTTGTGGGCATTCAGAGAAGGGAGAGTTATATTTATTAATGAGTGGTCTCTGCTGAGTGTCTCAGAGAGAATGAGGAAGATGAAAACCAGAGAGAGATGCTCCAAGATTAAGCTTGAGAGTCACCGACAAACTTTTGAAAGCACTGTATCAGCAGCATGGAGCAGAAGCCAAACTGCAGATGGTTAAGAACAAAATGGGAAAAGAAAAAGCAAGGCGGTGGGCACAGTTAAAACAGGAGTACTGTGCTGGATTTAAACTTTGTTTACGGAAGTAGGATTCAATGACACCTATGATGTTTACAACTTTCTTTTTCATTTTCATTTTGAATTTCCAAAGAGTCATCAATAGGTTGTGGTAGGCTGCAAACTGGTTCCTCAAAAGATATCCACCCTCTCATCCCTGATTCTGGGAAAGCTTGAGGGCATGAGGAGAAGGGGACAACAGAAGATCAGATGGTTGGATGGCATCATTGACTCAATGGAAATGAGTTTGAGCAAACTCTGGGAGATAGTGAAGGACAGGGAAGCCTGATGTGTTGCAGTCCATGGGGTTGCAAAGAGTCAGACACGACTGAGCAAATGAACAACGTCCCTGAAACCTATGAATATTATCTTCCAAGGCAGAAGGGTTTGCATAGATATGATTAATTTAAGGGTCTGGAGGAGATTAACCTGGACTATCCAGGTGTCTCCTAAATGCAATTACAGGTAATCCTAAAAGAGGGAGATAAAGGATTCCTCACACACCAGAACTAGAAAGCAAGGAGACAAGTGAAGTTAAGATGTTATGCTCCTGAAGGCTCTGCTAGTGGAGGAAGAGGCCAAACAACAAGGGATGCAAGAAAGGCTGCTCCAGAAGCTGGAAAAGACAAGGAGACAGATTCTCACGTAGAGCGTGCAGAGGGGGAGTGGCCCTGCTGACGCCTTGATTTCAGCACAGTGAAACATTTCAGCTTCTGAGCCTCCAGAACTGTAAGAGAATAAACAGTGTTGCTTTAAGCTATCAAGGTTGTGGTACTTTGTCAGAGCAGTGAGAAGAAACTAATATATAGGTCAATACACACTCTTATCTGGCAGTAAATTTAATCTATACAGTCATCGGCATGCATGTATGCTAAGTTGCTCAGTTTGTCCGACTCTGCAACTCCATGAACTGTAGACCACCAGGCTTCTCTGTCCATGGGATTTCCCAGGCAAGGACACTGGAGTGGTTTGCCGTGCTCTCCTCCAGGGGATCTTCCCGACCCAGGGATCGAACCTGTGTCTCTTATGTCTCCTGCACTACAAGTACATTATTTACTGCTGATTCATCAGGGGCGCCCCCATTCAGTCATCTACTCATACAAAAAAAAACCACTGTGGAATCATGGAAACATACTTTACCATATGTAATATACATAGCCAGTGGGAATTTGCTATATGACTCAGGGAAATCAAACCAGGGCTCGGTAACAATCTAGAGGGGTGGGATGGAGAGGGGGGTGGAAGGGATGTCCAAGTGGGAGGAGACATGAGTAAACCTATGGCTGAGTCATGTTGATGTTTGGTAGAAACCAATGCGATACTGTAAAGCAATTATCCTTCAATTAAAAATAAATGGGCTTCCCTGGTGAGTCAGATGGTAAGGAGTCTTCCCATAATGCACGATACCTGGATTCAATGCCTGGGCCCAGAAGATGCCCTGGAGAAAGGAATGGCAACCTACTCCAGTATTCTTGCCTGGAGAATTCCACTGGCATGGGAGCCTGATGGGTTACGTACATGGGGTCGCAAAGAGTCGGACACGACTATGCAACTAACACAGGTACAGGTGAAAATAAATGAATTTTTTTAAAAACCCAATCAGAGATTATGAGCTTTTCTTTGATGGAAGCTCATAATATCTTATTCCTCTTCTCATATCCAACTTTGTAAGAAACAGATTTGCTATGTTATATGAACTTGGAGAATGAAAAGTAGTGAAAAGTGTTAGTTGCTCAGTCGGGTCAGACTCTCTATGACCCCATGCCCTGTAGCCTGCCAGGCTCCTCTGTCCATGGAATTCTGCAGGAAAGAATATTGGAATGGGTAGTCATTTCCTTCTCCAGGGGATCTTTCTGACCCAGGGATCAAACCCAAGTCTCCTGCATTGCAGACAAATCCTTTCCCATCTAAGCCACTAAGGGAGGATAGCACTATTTAAATAATTTGAAAAGTTAGACAGAAGATAAGGATTTTAGCCTCTAAAATGTTAACTTTTTAAAATATGGTTTGGCCAGCTAGCCAAAATAGGTTGTCCAACCAGCATTTTAGTCAGATCACATGCCAGAAAGTATAGTCATCAGCATTTCATAACACAGATCCTGAAATGAAAATCTCATTTTCCCAATAACCATAAAAAAAAAATCAAGGAAAAAAATATGACAGGAAAAAATGAAACTTAAAGCAAGTCACATACACACAGAAAGAGATATTTGACTGTAGAAATTTTTTTCTATGCAGCCAAAGTTACCATAAACAAATGCCCATTAGGGGGCATTCTTATGAAAGAGAACCAGGGACAGGGAAACTAGACCTATTCTCTACCACCAGGTAGAATCTGACCATGTCAGAATACCACTCCAAGCAGTGGATTGAATAGTCATCAGAATTCTGCACGTGGACCTGGCCGGGTGTTTTGCTCCTGCCCACCTCTGATAAAGGACGAGTGTCTGGGTTGCACAAGCATGAGATGCTGTGATAAAGAGCTAGCAACACTACACCCTCATTACTTCCCAAACAATTAAATAAACAGAGAGTCATTCATGGTGTAGTTGGCGTAGGGCAATAATTCTCTACCCTTGCTACACATGAACATCACCTGAAGGGCTTTTAAAACATTTGATAGAGGAAGAGCAGGACCTTCCCTAGACATTCTAATCTAATTCACTTGAAGTGAGGCCAAGGGCCTATATTTTTTTTAAGCTTCCCAGTTACATAATCTTTCATCATAAAACAAAATGGATATATTTATTCCTCAGCAGCAAATCTGTGGCACAGAAGGCCTTTAAAAAAATAATGCACTATCTTCTCATCAAAGATATGCAGTCTTTAATCTGAACGGTCTTACTCAATAATTCTGAAAGTAAAGATACACCCTCCTAACCATATGATCATCTCAGTAGACGCAGAGAAAGCTTTTGACAAAATTTAACACCCATTTATGATTTTAAAAAGTCTCCAGAAAGTAGGCACAGAAGCAACATGTGAAGTGAAGTCACTCAGTTGAGTCCAACTCTTTGTGACCACATGGACTGTAGCCTACCAGGCTCCTCCATCCATGGGATTTTTCAGGCAAGAGTACTGCAGTGGGTTGCCATTTCCTTCTCCAGGGGATCTTCCCAACCCAGGGATTGAACCAGGGTCTCCCGCATTGCGGGCACATGCTT
The DNA here is from genome assembly GCF_910594005.1 of Cervus elaphus. Taxonomy (NCBI): domain Eukaryota; kingdom Metazoa; phylum Chordata; class Mammalia; order Artiodactyla; family Cervidae; genus Cervus; species Cervus elaphus. Next base: position 44,471,452 of record NC_057845.1, read on the forward strand.
TACCTTCTGAACCACCAGGGAAGCCCAAGAAGCAACATACCTGAACATAACAAAGCCCACAAATGACAAATCCACATCAAATATTCTCAACACTGAAAAACTGAAAGCATTTCCTCTAAAATCAGGAATGAGACAAGGGTGCCCACTCTCACCACTATTATGCAACATAGCTTTGAAAATCCTAGCCACAACAATCAGAGAAGAAAAAGAAATAAGGAATCCAGCTGGAGAGGGTGCACACAAAAGGCACCAAAGAGAACAATATGGAGAATTCTTTAAAAACTAAACTGTCATATGACCCAGCAATCCCACTACTGGGCATATATCCTCAGGAAACCATAATTTAAAACAATGCATGTACCCCCAGTGTTCATTGCAACACTATTTACAACAGCTAGGAGCTGGAAGCAAACTAGATGTCCATCAAAAAAATGAATCGATAAAAGAAATTGTGGTACATATACACAGTGGAATATTACTCAGCTATAAAAGGGAACACCTAAAAAAAAAAAATAAATAAATAAATAAATAAATAAAAGGGAATACTTTTGAATCGGTTCTAAAGAGTTGGATGGACCTATAGCCTATTATACAGAGTGAAATAAGTCAGAAAGACAAATACTGTATACTAACACATATATGTAGAATTCAGAAAGATGGAACTGATGACCCTATCTGCAGGGCATCAAAGGAGACACAGACATGAAAAACAGACTTAGGGTCACAGTGGGGGAGGGAGAGGGTGGGATGGCTTGAGAAGGTAGTATTGGCACATATACATTACTATATGTGAAATAGCTAGCCAGCGGGAATCTGCTGTATGATGCAGGGAACCCAAAGCAGGCGCTCTGTGACAACCTAGAGCGGTGGGATAGGGAGGGAGCTGGGAGGGAAGGTTAAGAGCGAGGGAACATAGGTACACCTATAACTGATTCATACTGATGTATGGCAGAAACCATTACAATATTGTAAAGTGATTATCCTCCAGTTTAAAATAAAATAAAAACTTAAAAAAAGATACATCTTCCTTCGGGACAGATCTGGTTTCTGGTTTAGAAATAATTTCAAACTCTACCATTATGAGTCCCCCTGCACCCTAGAAACGTCTGACCCATCAACATCTTTTCCTGTCTATAACTTCACAGTTAATCATTGTGATTTTAAATCTTCTGTTCTCTATAGCGAGAGAGTGCAATGTAGTGATGAATTTGCTAAAGAGGCTTCATATTTGTATGTTTGAAGACTGATGTAAAGGACTTACAAGATCAGACAAGACATTTGGCACACATTCACGCTGGCACAACCAGAGCTCTTGAGTTATTTTTCCAAGTCGATATATTTGCCAGGCAAAAACAACAACAAAAACCTGTCAGGGAGACAGGAGACTTTAGCATGAATTCCTAAACATTCTGTACATAAGCACCCAGACATCTTCACACTCAGTAATAAACCTTACTCAATTTCTCTCTGTGGTGAAAAACACACCCTTTGATTTCAGCATTATCCTGTTGATTAGGGAATGTGATCCCTAATTGCCACAGAAAGCCTCAAAGCAAATGCACTGGGCTGGGTTTACATCCTGTAGCATTTTGCTCAGTTTCTTGGGTTCTGCATAAGTATTTGACCTGCTAGTATGTAGTTATACCATGTAGTTTGAGTTGTTTCTTAAGGGCCAGAAATATTCCTTTTAAATATCTTTATCCTAAAACAACTGGTGTCAGTTAACACTAAATAACAGTTGTCTAAAATCTTCTTTATCCTAAAGCAGGAGCTCACATGTATATGTATCCTCATTTACTGTCCTTGAGGAAGTGCAGTCTGCCCACATTCAATTTGTCAGAGGTACCTCTGCTGTTGAGATGCTCAGTGATGGAGAGGGGTAGAATGGGGTGGGAGATGGGAAGCAGGTTTAAGAGAGAGGAGACATGTATCCTTATGGCTGATTCAAGCTGATGTATGGGAGAACCAACACAATATTGTAAAGTAATTATCCTCCAATTAAAAATAAATCTAAAACTTTTTAAAAGATACTCAATTATGGGCAGAAAGGGGAACAGGCAGCTGGAAGTGGTGGCAAAGACAGCTTCTTGACTTCAGGGTCTCAGAAGAAAGTTCCCTTGGCGTCTCCATTTTCCGACATTCTCCACTTGCCTGGGGGACTTCAGAGACTACCAAGAGTGCAAACACTGCTAAGGGAGAAGCCCAAGGCCCAGAAGGAGAATAGGTTTGGGTGACTGTGACTGTGACTCTCATGTTGACCTGTGGTCAGCTGGGCATTCCTTTGGGGGAAACCCAGAAATATCAGGGGAGAGGGTCCCTTCTTATCATGGGTGTTCAGAGTGCTACATAAGCATTTGGAGGAACAAATAGTAAGGGGGTGTACTGGTGTCCTTGCTCCCCTTTGTATCCCTATGCTGGTGAAATGTGATCGTGCTGAGCTGTTACCATGTGAGAATGCCAGAGATGTTCCACACGTCCTTTCACATGATGCTCCCAAACCCTCTGTCCATTTTTATTGTCCCAGACCCCTCCTCCAGCAGCACAAGCCATTTGTGAATAAGGGTTGAGCTTGGGGCGTTGAGGCTGAACCTTAGGTTATGTGAGATATTCAAAACCCATGTGCTCTCCTCTACACTACGCCTGTGTGGGTCAGATGTGCAAATAAATGAAACATAAAGTAGAGGGCACCTTCTGCAGAATTTATTACTTTTAAGAAAAAAATATCCAAAACATAAAAATTTGGCAAAAGGAAGCCTGCATATCTTTCCAATGCCATCCTTGAACATCATCTAACAGGCCCACTTAAGGATTCTTTCTTTATCTGTGAGAATATACTGTTCTCTGACTGGCTATTTAATATGATTCTACAAGATTATGTAAAAACTTCTTAACTTTTCCCCAGAAGAGATGCAAATCATTCCTGTTCAATAGAAAACAAAAACTCAAATATTATGATTTTATTGCCCTTGAGGATATGAACCAGTTTGTCTCTATTTAGCCAATTGATTTTAGCATGGCATGCCCAATAAACTATATAATTTGCCGTTCATCAAACAAAGAATTTATTGGACCAGGTTTTCATCCTGCCAGTCCTCTCATTCATGAGTTCAGTAAATCTTTGACAAGTGCTCACTTTGTCTTACAGAAGTGTCATGATAGGTTTTGGAAAACCATGCTTTGACACTAAAGCCCATTGTGAAGTTTTGGCATAGGAAGTGTTTTTACACAATAGGGGCCAAGACGAAGAAAAGGCTTTACAGATGAAATGGCCCTGAGATAAGCTTTGAGGCATGGATGAGACTTCACCAGTGGTGATATGAAGGAGAGCCAGTGCAAGCAGAACTTCAAACATTTACATGTTTACCTGGAAAACTGACAAAGAGGTTCTAACATAGATCCTCTAGAAATACTTATTTTTCATCCATTTTATGCAGTCTTCTAAATTAAATATTACCAGAAAGAGTCCATCAATGAATGAAAACAATGATATATTATGAACAAATAGAACTTATTCCAGGAATAGAAGGGGTATTCAACATCTGAAAAATCCATCAACATAATAACTATAGCCTAAAAGAGCATGTGCCCATCCCTCCCCTAGTCCCTTTACATTGTAGTTGTCCTTGTGCCACGTACAATGAAGAACACCTTGTTCACGTGGGCTCTTTCTAATTCCTATTTCTCTCCCCTTGGTCCACAACTGGTTTGCAGCATGACAAGAGCATGGCAACACCTCAGTTCTTGCAAGCTCAATAAAATCAGCTAAAGAGAATGGATATCTGGAGGTCAGGTTGTCCTCAAAGGTATACAGAAGGACAGAAGCCCTGTGAGATCCAACACTGCCTTCTTCATACCCCAGTCTGGGGCAGTTTGCTTACACTCCTCTTAGGACCTTCTAAAGAGGTCCCAGAACCTCTCAATGACAATATGTACTTCTCTGGCTTAGCTGAAGTAACGTTGTGTTCAGCTCATTTCCTCTCATGAACACATTGCTTTTTTTCCAAGTGGGTAGAAAACATTGTTTCATTCAGACTTCACTGTGTTGAAATTATAAAGTTTTATAGAAAGACAACTACAGTTAATTTATGATAAGTCTGTCATTTTGGCTTCCTAAAACCACAAATAATATACTCCCCTGAGCATTGGTTTATTTAAATTAGAGGGATTTGTTATTACTTTTAAATAAAAGAGCTTCATGGCTTTAAGAATCTCTGTTGAAAATTAGCCTGGGGAAAATCAGCCATCCACACAGAACAGTTAGAAAGAAGTCCAACAGCTTAATTTGCCTAATCAACAACTCAGAACCTTCAGCCTCAAATTCATAACACTTTCCAACTCATTAAAAGAGGAATTGCTTGTATTTGTCATCCACAAATAGCACCAGTGGACGCTACACAAGATAGCAATCTAAACGAAGCATCCTTTTGGGTAATAAAACCACAGCTGCTGCTCAGTCAACAATACTGTTTATTATATTCAACTACCAAAACAAAACAAAATATAAAGTGCTTAAAATGGGCCAGCTAATAAACACCCATTATTTATTACATAAGCACTATCAGGAAATATTTCACATCATAAACATTAATTGTTATTCTCAAAAAACACAAAGCTGCTTCTCAGTGAATAGTTACTCAACTCATCCTTCAAACCCCACTCCTCCTTCAACAATAATCATTTATGAGCACCCACCATGTGACTGGCATGAGTCCTTCTTAAAACGATCCATATTAGTGAGCTTTAGTTTTTCATATTCCAAATCACACCCTTCACATCTGACAGTTTTAAGTAAACAGCAACTCCTTCTGATGTTAAAAGATTATTCTTAAATTTATGGTCATATTTTAAATCTAATCGCCTGAACAGAATTCATTTTAAGCAAATATGAATTCACTCCTACGACACAGATTTCCTTCTAGAGTAGCTGACTCCTGGAGTCTTTTATTAAAACCAACCCCAAACAAAGCTCAAGGCAAGGAAAAACTCTAGAAACCTCTTTACCATTTCAATATCAACTTTGAAGTCCCAATGAGTGAAATGGAGTTTGAATAGTTAATTACACTCTATTTAGAATGCAAAAGTAGGAAGTCAAGAAATACCTGGAGTAACAGGAAAATTTGGCCTTGGAGTACAGAATGAAGCAGGGCAAAGGCTAACAGAGTTTTGCAAGAGAATGCACTGGTCATAGCAAACACCCTCTTGCAACAACACAAGAGAAGACTCTACACATGGACATTGGCAGATGGTCAATACCGAAATCAGAGTGATTATATTCTTTGCAGCAAAAGATGGAGACAGTCTACACAATCAGCAAAAACAAGACCAGGAGATGACTATGGCTCAGATCATGAACTTCTTATTATCAAATTCAGACTTAAATTGAAGAAAGTAGGGAAAACCACTAGACCATTCATGTATGACTTAAATCAAATCCCTTATGATTATACAGTGGAAGTGGCAAACAGATTCAAGGGATTAGATCTGATGGACAGAGTGCCTGAAGAACCATGGGCGGAGGTTCATGACATTGTACAGAGGGCAGTGATCAAGACCATCCCCAAGAAAAAGAAATGCAAAAAGACAATTGGTTGTCTGAGGAGGCCTTACAAATAGCTATGAAAGGGAGAGAAGTGAAAGGCAAAGGAGAAAAGGAAAATTATACCCATTTGAATGCAGAGTTCCAAAGAATAGCAAGGAGAAAAAAGAAAGCTTTACTCGGTGATCAATGGAAAGAAATAGAGGAAAACAATAGAGTGGGAAAGACTAGAGATTGTTTCAAGAAAGTTAGAGATACCAAGGGAACATTTCATGGAAAGACGGGCTCAATAAAGGACAGAAATGGTATGGACCTAACAGAAGCAGAAGATATTAAGAAGAGGTGGCAAGAATACACAGAACTGTACAAAAAAGATCTTCATGACCCAGATAATCACAATGGTGTGATCACTCAGGTAGAGTCACACATCCTGGAATGTGAAGTCAAGTGGGCCTTAGGAACAAAGCTAGTGGAGGTGATGGAATTCCAGTTGAGTTATTTCAAATCCTGAAAGATGACGACGTGAAAGTGCTGTACTCAATATGCCAGCAAGTCTGGAAAATTCAGCAGTGGCCACAGGACTGGAAAAGGTCAGTTTCCATTCCAACCCTAAAGAAAGGCAATATCAAAGAATTCTCAAAGTACGGCACAATTGCACTCATCTCACACGCTAGTAAAGTAATGCTCAAAATTCTCCAAGCCAGGCTTCAACAGTTTATGAGCCGTGAACTTCCAGATGTTCGAACTGGATTTAGAAAAGGCAGAGAAACTAGAGATCAAATTGCCAACAACCGCTGGATCATTGAAAAAGCAAGAGAGTTCCAGAAAAACATCTATTTTTGCTTTATTGACTATGCCAAAGCCTTTGACTGTGTGGATCACAACAAACTGTGGAAAATTCTTCAGAAATGGGAACACCAGACAACCTGACCTGCCTCTTGAGAAACCTGTATGCAGATCAGAAAGCAACAGTTAGAACTGGACATGGAACAACACACTGGTTCCAAATCGGGAAAGGAGTACATCAAGGCTGTATATTGTCACCCTGCTTAGTTAACTTATATGCAGAGTACATCATGAGAAATGCTGGGCTGGAGGAAGCACAAGCTGGAACCAAGATTGCCGGGAGAAATAACAATAACCTCAGATATGCAGATGACACCTCCATTATGGCAGAAAGTGAAGAACTAAAGAGCTTCTTGATGAAAGTGAAAGAGGAGAGTGAAAAAGTTAGCTTAAAACTCACCATTGCAACAAAAAGAATAAAATACCTAGGAATAAAGCTACCTAAAGAAACAAAAGACCTATATATAGAAAACTATAAAACACTGATGAAAGAAATCAAAGAGGACACAAATAGATGGAGAAATATATCATGTTCATGGATCACAAAGAATCAATATAGTGAAAATGAGTATACTACCCAAAGCAGTCTACAGATTCAATGCAATCCCTATTAAGCTACCAACGATACTTTTCAGAGAACTAGGACAAATAATTTCACAATTTGTATGGAAATACAAAAAACCTCGAATAGCCAAAATAATCTTGAGAAAGAAGAATGGAACTGGAGGAATCAACCTGCCTGACTTCAGACTACACTACAAAGGTACAGTTATCAAGACAGTATGGTACTGGCACAAAGACAGAAATATAGATCAGTAGAACAAAACAGAAAGCCCAGAGATAAATCCACACACCTGTGGACACCTTATCTTTGACAAAGGAGGCAAGAATATACAATGGAGAAAAGACAATCTCTTTAACAAGTGGTGCTGGGAAAACTGGTCAACCACTTGTAAAAGAATGAAACTAGAACACTTTCTAACACCATACACAAAAATAAATTCAAAATGGATTAAAGATCTAAATATAAGACCAGAAACCAGAAACCTCCTAGGGGAGAACATAGGCAAAACACTCTCCGACATAAATCACAGCAAGATCCTCTATGATCCACCTCCCAGAATATTGGGAATAAAAGCAAAAATAAACAAATGGGACCTAATGAAACTTAAAAGCTTTTGCACAACAAAGGAAACTATAAGCAAGGTGAAAAGACAGCCTTCAGAATGGGAGAAAATAATAGCAAATGAAGCAACTGACAAAGAATTAATCTCAAAAATATACAAGCAGCTCCTGCAGCTCAATTCCAGAAAAATAAACAACCCGATCAAAAAATGGGCCAAAGAACTAAACAGACATTTTTCCAAAGAAGACATACAGATGGCTAACAAACACATGAAAAGATGTTCTACATCACTCTTTATCAGAGAAATGCAAATAAAAACCACAATGAGGTACCATCTCACGCCAGTCAGAATGGCTGCTATCCAAAAGTCTACAAGCAATAAATGCTGGAGAGGGTGTGGAGAAAAGGGAACCCTCTTACACTGTTGGTGGGAATGCAAACTGGTGCAGCCACTATGGAGAACAGTGTGGAGATTCCTTTAAAAACTGGAAATAGAACTGCCATATGACCCAGCAATCCCACTGCTGGGCATACACACCAAGGAAACCAGAACTGAAAGAGACACACATAAGCCAATGCTCATTGCAGCACTGCTTACAATAGCTAGGACATGGAAGCAACTTAGATGTCCACCGACAGGTGAATGGATAAGAAAGCTGTGGTATATATACACAATGGAATATTACTCAGCTTTCAAAAAAAGAATGTATTTGAATCAGCTGTAATGAGGTGGATGAATCTGGAGCCTATCATACAAAGTGAAGTAAGTCAAAAAGAACACCAATACAGTATATAAACCCATATATATGGAATTTAGAAAGATGGTAATTATGACCCTATATGCAAGACAGCAAAAGAGACACAGATGTAAAGAACAGACTTTTGGACTCTGTGGTAGAAGGTGAGGGTGGGATGATTTGAGAGATAGCATTGAAACATGTATATTACCATATGTGAAATAGATCCCCAGTCCAGGTTCGATGCATGAAACAGGGCACTCAGGGCCAGTGCACTGGGATGACCCTGAGGGATGGGGTGGGGAGGGAGGTGGGAAGGGGGTTCAGGATGAGGAACACATGTACACCCATGGATGATTCATGTCAATGTATGGCAAAAAACCACTACAATATTATAAAGTAATTAGCCACCAATTAAAATAAAGTAATTAATTTACAAAAAAAAAACCCTCAACATTCAGAAAACTAAGATCATGGCATCTCATCCCATCACTTCATGGCAAATAGATGGGGAAACAGTGACAGGCTTTATTTGGGGGAGCTCCAAAATCACTGCAGATGGTGACTGCAGCCATGAAATTCAAAGACACTTGCTCCTTGGAAGAAAAGCTATGAACAAACTAGACAGCATGTTAAAAAGCAGAGACATTACTTTGCCAACAAAGGTCCATCTAATCGAAGCTATGGTTTTTCTAGTAGTCATGTATGGATGTGAGATTTGGACTATAAAGAAAGCTGATCACTGAAGAATTGATGCTTTTGAACTGTGGTGTTGGAGAAGACTCTTGAGAGCCCCTTGGATAGCAAGGAGATCCAACCAGTCCATCCTAAAGGAGATCAGTCCTGGGTGTTCACTGGAAGGACTGAGGCTGAAGCTGAAACTCCAACACTTTGGCCACCTGACTTGAAGAACCGACTCATTTGATAAGACCCTGATGCTGGGAAATACTGAAGGCGGGAGGAAAAGGAGATGGCTGCAGATGAGATGGTTGGATGGCATTACTGACTCAAAGGACATGAGTTTCAGTAAAGTCCAAGAGCTGGTAATGGACAGGGAGGCCTGGCGTGCTGCAGTCCATGGGGTCGCAAAGAGTCGGACACGAATGAGCAGCTGAACAGAACTGAAACATGCCAATAGCTTTATCACAATATGTGTTCACCAGCACAGGAAGGTAGGTTGCTTACCTGCTTCTTGGCTTTGATACACTCTGCCAGCAAGGTTATTGGCAACATCAGGACTTTCAGAGATGACTCAGACAGTGCCAGGAACATGTGGGCTCAGAATGGTTCCCTGAGTCTTCATGAAGCAATGCAGAAAGCCTTGAAAGATATTCAGCTGTGGGGAATGACTAGGTAAAAGGAGCTCAGCTGACAAATAAATATCACTCACCTCACCCCACGACAGCAGGTCAAGCCATCCCCCACTTCTGAGCTGCTTCGCTATCTCCTTGAAATGTTTTGCAACCATAATCATCCATTTGAAGACAAACCTGACCCTAGCCAAGTTCTAAATCCCTTGAAGGCATAGGTTTTCAGATGCTCTGGAGTGTCTTAAGAACTACCTGGAGTGTCCCATCCTAGCTCTTTTGAATCAGTATCTTTGTTGGGCTGGAGACTGAGAATGTACTTGTTTACATACTCCCCAGCTATTTCTGAAAGAGCTGGTGTTATTTTAGAAACTCTGGTTTAGGACCAAAAAAAAAAATCCATTTCCTAATGGACAGGTATAAGAAATTATTCAGATTGATGGTTAATGTCTCCTGCAATAAAAAGCTACCAGAAGAGAAAAAAAGAGTTGAAGTCTAGCTGAGGCTGAGAGCTGGATCACATGTCACTTAAATGTAGATCAGGCTATACCTGTGTTGCTTCAAAACTGTCTATACTCTACTCGGTTAAATTACAGAAAGATGAAAAAGGAAAGAGATGTTGCCAGCATAAGACTGATTCCTATGTGACTACGCTCACAGAGCACAAAGAGCCCAGACGAAGAACATGATTCTGAGGCGAGTAAAGGAACCTGTGTTCCTCAGAAGCAGGAGCTGAAGCACTAAAAACAAAGGTTCGGCACTGTCTCCAAATTGGGTGGGAGAAGGCATGGATGTGCATGATGTCAGCTGTGCCTTCCACATCTCCAACCTCAGCGGAGTCCTTCAGTTAATGCAGGAAAGCCCTGTGCAGCAAGCGGCCACACCATCACGCCCCTCTGTAAACAGAGGGGACACAACAGAGAGAACACTCGGTAACCCTCCGTCACCCTTCCCACTGTCTTCCCCTGGATTAGCTCCTTCTTGGAAAGGCCTAGAGTAAGCCCAGCTGCTTTGCTGGATGACAGTTAACTGCAAATGTATCAAAGTAGATGTAGGCATTAACTTCACTTTGGGGAATCTAATCTGAACCCCAAATCAGCCTTCTAAGTAGTATCTTAAGAAAGAGGTAAGACCAACATTTCCCTCTTTCAGTCATCTTTCAGGAATTCTCTTGGAGGCACACCAATGCTGAACCTCTTTTTTTTTTTTCAACACCCGTTGTCAGGACTGGCATAAATCTCTGGTCTGAGACCAGGCCTGTTCCAAGTAGCTATAAAATAAATCTGAGGCCTCTGAGACCTAGCCAAGGGTTCCTATAAAGGTATCAGGAACTCAAAATACTGACCAAAGCTGAGGCTAGGCCAACATGAAAATACCCAGGAAAAGGCTATGTGTTTGAAATTTGCCACAATGCAGTTTAAAAAAAAAAATCATTGATTGGAAAATAGCAGAAATTAACACAACATTCTAGATCAACTATGAAAGTCAACATGTCAATTGATCAGTTGTGTCTGACTCTTTGCAACCATATGGACTGTAACCTGCCAGGCTCCTCTGTCCATGGAATTCTCCAGGCAAGGATACTGGAGTGGGCTGCCATTTCCTACTTCAGGGGATCTTCCTGACCCAGGGATCAAACCCAGATCTCCTACACTGCAGGCAGATTCTTTACCATTTGAGCCACCAAGGAAGACCTAAATCAACTATACTTCAATAAAATAAAAAAATTTTAAATTAAAAAAAAAAGAGAGAGAAACAGATAAATCTTGGCTCACCACATATGATCAATGGAAGGATCAGAAAACATTCTTGGGGGCCTGTGATCCACAGCAGTCAACATAAGTAAAGAAGGCCTCAACAAACCTGCCCTGCAATTACCTGCAATGACAGGAAAGCTCCTGGATCCATGCATCTGAAAACAAAATAGCTGAAGGGTTGAGAGTGAAACAGGTTTAGGTATTAAGAAACCCCCACCTAACTTATGTATTTAAATATCATCAACTAGGCCTATAACTCATATAAGATCATTTCAAGAAAGATAGTGGCCTTGTGTGTTTCAGTGTTTAATTAGTTGAAACACTAATTAATTTCATTTTGTCATACTTAGATTGATCAGTATAAATTTATGCATGCATGCGTACTCAGTCGTGTCCGACTCTTTGAAACCCCATGAACTGTAGCCAGCCAGACTCCTCTGTCTATGGAATTTTCCAGGCAAGAATACTGGAGTGGGTTGCCATTTCCTTCTCCAGGGGATCTTCCTGACCCAAGGATTGAACCAGTGACTCCTACATCTCCTGAACCACAGGTGGATTCTTTACTGCTTGAACCACTGGAGAAGCCCCATAAATCTATGATGGCTGTCTATTCCATAGTCTATTCCATATTTCAGACACTTCCAAGAGTGATGGAAAGGAAATCCTGTCAACTGAAAGAAGAACTATGCAACACTGCATCCAAACCTACACTGCTACTGCTGCTAAGTCACTTCAGTCATGTCCGACTCTGTGAGACTCCATCCCTGGGATTCTCCAGGCAAGAACACTGGAGTGGGTTGCCATTTCCTTCTCCAATGCATAAAAGTGAAAAGTGAAAAGGAAGTCGCTCAGTCGTGTCCAACTCTTCGCGACCCCATGGACTGCAGTCTACCATGCTGCTCCGTCCATGGGATTTTCCAGGCAAGAGTACTGGAGTGGGGTGCCGTTGCCTTCTCCATTTATGAATTGACCTACTTTCAAAGTCCAGGGCTACTTCCCATTATTGTCCTCTGCTCCAAGCATGAAAACCTCACTGCATTGTTACAGGATGTCATAATCCCCAGGTCACATTTTTTCTTCTTTCTTCAGAGTTTCCAAGTCCTAGTTGGGAATTGCTTTGCCCACATTTGGGGGATTGTATTGTACAAAGAGTATCATAGTTGGAAGTGAAAGTGGGTCCCAGCTATCTGCAGAGGCATTGTTAACTATCTTAACCAGGACCTTGACTCTAGTGTATACCCAGCCCCAGTGTACTTCCTGTTCCTGGTATTCCCACTAAATAGAAAAAACAGACAAGTGAGGCCACATCTCCCTCCCCTACCCTCCCCCTCTTTCTCTCTCTCCTACAACTAAAATACTTACACCATCTTTTCCAATATTGAGCAGTGGGAACAAAGTGTTCAATTGATGGGAGATCACAAGAAATCCCAAGGAACGAATAGCCCAAGTTACTCAGAGGGCAGATACTGGTCCCAGACACTATTTGTATCTTTTCAATCTCCTTGGACTTGAAAATACTATTTAAGTGCATTAAGCTAATTTCCTAAGTGTCAATAGGAGATCAAATTGCAGATGGAGAAATGAAAGATTTGGAGATTGAAAAATAAAGAAGGATGACCTCATATGTATTCTTTTTCATCATTTCGCAAATATTCACCAAATCCATGCTGCCTGTGAGGCATTGCAACAAGAGTTGGGGATATGAGGGAGAACCAGTCAGACACGAGGGGCTGCCCAGGAAAGCTCAAAAAACAAGATACACTCTCCCATGCCCAGCATGGGTCTGAGCTAAGTAAACATACTAACCTTTTAGACTCTTGCTGAAGCCGTGACTTTGAAGTCCCCACAGGCCCAGATCCACCACGGCACTGGCTTAGGGAGATTCCTGTGACACCAAAGTGCGGCATCAACGGACCGAGGCTCCTTTCCAAGTTTTCAAGGTGACGGCTTCAGTTCCAAGTCAGATAAGGCCATCCGTTGGGACATTTATTAGAGGAGTTTAATTTTTCAGAGCTCAGTCTTCTGAACGACTTGCTTTGCTGTTAAGATAGTATCTGATGAGAGTGTTACGTCTTCAGAGGAAAAGCACCACATAAAGACCAAATTCCTGGTGTGGTTTTTTTCCATTGTCTACATTCTAACTCTCTGAGTGGCCATTCTTAGGCTATTTTGCTTACAAGATCCTGCATTCTTGCCATTAGATTTAATACGACTGCAGAGCTGGGGGTGGGGGACACATCTTGCCCTAAAGCAGGGGTCTGAATGCTGAATTCCTTTCTGTTGTATGACTGGATGACAGCAGACTGGATTTGAGGAATTACTTGCAGCTGAAACACTCTCACGACATGGAATTTTCTCTCAGGGGAGCAGCACAGGCCCAACATAATGGGAGTGGAGTTCTGGGGTCCAGGCCTTTATCATGTCAATGGTTACACAAAGTGACAAAGCCTAAGATGAGTTCATATCCCAAGAGATGGATCAAAGGAGTTTCCTGGGCCAAAACTAGGAAAGCTTCACAAAAAGACAAATACTATATGATTCCACTTATATGAAGTACCTAGAGGTGTCAAATTCATAAAGACAGGAAGTATAGAAGAAATTGTCAGGGGGTTGAGGCAATGAAGGGAACAAGGATTTATTATTGTTTAACGGGTAGAATTTCAGTTCTGCAAAATGAAAAGAGTTCTGGAGATTAGTTGCCCAGCACTGTGAATGTACTTAGCACTGCTGAATGAATGGTACCCCTAAAAATAGTTAAGATGGTAAATTTTACATTACATTTTACATCTACTTTACCACAGATGAAAAACAAAGCAGGAAAGCTAAATACACTGATGGATAAAAAAAATATTCAGTAAAGACAAAAATGGACAGCAAAACCCACAAACAGACAGGATTAGGACAGATATCAACTCGGGGCAGGGACTGCAGTGAAGGGACAGTGCCCAGGAATGTTTTAAAATTCAGGGTTTTATATTCAGATTTTACTGTTGTCAGAAGTTGACCATGCAATGCTATGTGGTTGTCCTGGTTTAGAGGCACCAGTCCTGACAAACATATCAGACAGTAGTAAATACCTCCCAGGCCTTACTAGACACAGACAGGCATATACCTCAGAGATACGTGGTCCTGAACCTTTAGATCCAGCTTAAGAACAGAGCAAAACTTTTCAAACTGTACCTAACATATTGTTCCTCGGGACCTCACCAAATTGGGAAAGAACCTCAGAAAGAAAAGCATTCCTTCTCTGGTTAATGGTCTTTGAGAAGGACCAAGAAGAGAAGAAAAGGATTAAAATGGCATGACAAAAAAGAATCAGAGAAAAATACTGACTGTTACCATGTCCCGTTAAAATTTTACTACTTGTTTAGAAAGTCTTTGTAATGTTTGCAATTTTGCCACTCAGAAATAATCTGATTACTCCAAATTTAGACCAGAAATTTTCAGGCTTCAGCCCATAATATCACACTCCAGAGGGCCAGACTCTAATCTCCAACTGCCCGATGGCTATTGACACTTAGTTGTGCCCTCTGGACTTCAAGCTCAATTTGCAAAATTGAAGACAGACCAAACATGCTTTCCCTTTGAGTCCCTTTCTCAGTAATAGCACTAGCATCCTCACAGTCACCCAGGCTTGAGCTATTGGAGTTAAAGGAATTCTCCTCGACCCACACCAATTTGGTTGCCAAAGCTCTTCAACTATGCTTCAGTGATAATTTTCCCCCGCATCCACCTGCCAATCTCTCCCATTCCCCAGAATATCCCAAAGCCCTAATCCAGCTGTTAGTATTAATCTTTTGCTTGGTATGAGGCTAAAGATTCCTAACTGGCCCCAGCTTGGACTCTTGCTTTCCACTCCAACTTTAAAATAGCCACCTGTGTTATATGCTTACATTCCCTCCTTAATGGGCCCTCCTGCCTCATTCTGTGGGCTTCCCTGCAGTCATGAACCAAAGTGAAAACTCCTCAGCCTCGACTTCAGATTGCCACACAACATTCCTGAAACCTCCCTTAGCCCCAGTCTCCCACCATGTCTCTTTGGATACCTACGCTGTGCCATATTCAAGTACCCAGCGTTATCCAAACATGTTAGGAAATTTTACAGGTGCCTGCTCTTATTATGTTGTTCCCTTGACTAGAATGCCCTTATTATCTTCCCTATCTTTTTCAATTACTGAAATTTTACCCATCTTTTACAATTCAGCCCAAACATCATCTCCTCCTTGAAAATTACCATAAACCTTTCCATTGAAATGAATCATTTCTTCTTCAGGCTCAACTGTTATTAAATACCTAATACTGTGTGTTCTCTAAAAGCTCAAAAGCTATAAAATTATAACATTCGATCAATCCTAAGGACTGAGGATGATAAGCACAATGTAAGTGCTGCAGAATTGCAGACAGCATAGACTTGCCAAGTTTTGATCAGCAAAATGGGTTCCTCGATCACTAGGAAGTTTGGGAGGGGGTGGTTCCCCAAGTGGGAATAATTTTTTGAATAGGATTTTAGTTACAGAAGATGCAGTCAGTTGTTTACTTGGAAACCTTAAGTTCAATGTAAACACATGAAAACCATTACTAAAATAGTTATATTCATGAGATGGAGGTGACTATATGAAATCCATTTGCCAAACCACAAATGGTCCAATAAATGGTAACTTAAAATATGCAGGGGCAGTACAAACAGATTTCCTTGAGTTAAATTCAGGACAGATGGAACAAAAAAGATAAGTACTTTTTACAGGTTTTCAATGTTGATTACCTTACCAACATTGATTCATAAAATTATCAACTTATCAGGTGACAAATGATAATTCAAGTATGATAGCATCCCCAAGAAAAAGAAATGCAAAAAGGCAAAATGGTTTTCTGAGAAGGCCTTACAAATAGCTGAGAAAAGAAGAGAAGGTAAAAGCAAAGGAGAAAAAGAAAGATATACCCATCTGAATGTAGAGTTCCAAAGAATAGCAAGGAGAGATAAGAAAGCCTTCCTCAGTGATCAGTGCAAAGAAGTATAGTAAAACAAGACTAGAGATCTCTTCAAGAAAATTAGAGACACCAAGGGGAACATTTCATGCAAAGATGGGCACAATAAAGGACAGAAACGGTATGGACCTAACAGAAGCAGAAGATATTAAGAAAAGGTGGCAAAAATACATGGAAGAACTATGCAAAAAAGATCTTAATGACCCAGATAACCATGATGGTGTGATCACTCTACCTAGAGGCAGACATCCCGGAGTGTGAAGTCTAGTGGGCCTTAAAAAGCATCAAAATAAGGCTCAAAATTCTAGGCTTCAGTAGCACATGAATTGAGAACTTCCAGATGTAGAAGCTGGGTTTAGAAAAGGCAGAGGAACCAGAGATCAAATTGCCAACATTCGCTGGATCATAGAAAAAGCAAGGGAATTCCAGAAAAACATCTACTTCTGCTTCATGGACTATGCTAAAGCCTTTGACTGTGTGGATCACAACAAACTGCAGAAAATTCTTCAAGAGATGGGAATACCAGACGACCTGAC
The DNA here is from genome assembly GCF_910594005.1 of Cervus elaphus. NCBI lineage: Eukaryota > Metazoa > Chordata > Mammalia > Artiodactyla > Cervidae > Cervus > Cervus elaphus. The sequence continues at coordinate 44,488,283 of NC_057845.1, forward strand.
CTGCTTCCTGAGAAATCTGTATGCAGGTCAAGAAGCAAGAGTTAGAATAGGACATGGAACAATGGACTGGTTCCAAATTGGAAAAGGAGTACATCAAGGCTGTATATTGTTATATTACTTATTTAATTACATACAGAGTACATCATGAGAAATGCCAGGCTGGTTGAAGCACAAGCTGGAATCAAGATTGCTGGGAGAAATATCAATAACTTCAGATATGCAGATGACAGCACCTCAAAGGCAGAAAGCAAAGGGGAACTAAAGAGTCTCTTGATGAAGGTGAAAGAGGAGCGTGAAAAAGCTGGCTTAAAACTCAACATTTGAAAAATTAAGATCATGGCATCCAGTCCCATCACTTCATGGCAAATAGATGGGGAAAAAATGGAAACAGTGACAGACTTTATTTTCTTGGGCTCAGAAATCACTGTGGATGGAGACTGCATCCATGAAATTAAAAGATGTTTGCTCCTTGGAAGAAAAACCATGACAAACCTAGAGAGCATATTAAAAAACAGAGACATCATTTTGCCCACAAAGGTCTGTATAGTCAAAGCTATGGTGTATCCAGTAATCATGTATGGTGTGAGAGTTGAACCATAAAGAAGGCTGAATGCTGAAGAATTGATGCTTTCGAACTGTAGTGCTGGAGAAGATTCTTGAGAGTCCTTTGGGCCACAAGGAAATCAAAGCAGTCAATCCTAAAGGAAATCAACCCTGACTACTCATTGGAAGGACGGATGCTACAACTGAAGCTCCAATACTTTGGCCACCTGATGCGCATAGCCAACTCACTGGAAAAAGACCCTGATGCTGGGAAAGATAGTGGGCAGGAGGAGAAGGGGACAACAGAGGATGAGATGGTTGGATGGCATCACCGACTCAATGGACATGAGTTTGAGCAAGCTCTGGGAGATAATGAAGGACAGGGGAGCCTGGTGTGTTGCAGTCCATGGATGGCAAAGAGTTGGACATCACTGAGCAACGACAACAACAATCAGTGAAGTAATTTCCTTTGTTTTCCAGAGAGTCAGACTTAGAATACCCAAAAACTTTAAATAATAGCCAGAGCTGCTGGCAGAAGTATAGCATTTAATAAGTTTGGGACATAACAGCCACTTTTAATTTTGTCTCCCCTGGAAGTAAGGAAGTCTTATTTCCACAATATTCCAAAATCATAGACTTCTCCAAAGGCATGCCAACTAGCAGTATAGTGATTTGCAGTTTTACCTTTAGCCAGAATACATGCTCAAGTAAAAGAATATAATTTGGTTTGTTGGGCTAAAGTCAAACCTAAGGTTCTTTGCCTCAGTGATTTGAAAAGGAATTGATATTGCATGTGTAGCTGAGTATTCACCATTTTCATCTTTCAAGTAAGGGCCATCAGTGTTCCATGGGAAATTAACAGTTGTTAAAGGGGGTTTCTTGTAGCTAGGTGTTAGTAGGTGATCTATCAAAGTCAAACAGTCATAAGGAGTTTTGTCCATGGAAGAAGGAGGAAGGGTAGCAGGGTTCAGATTGTTACAATGAACAAGAGTGATGGGGGGACAGTTAGCAAGAGAATTTCATAAGTGAGTGCCTCACTGGAAGATGTTGAGTGTCATGTGAGTCCAAGATAGCTTAGATAGCATGAGGTAGAAAGATGGCAAAGAGGATCCATTGACTATTTCTTCAAAGGCCTTTACTAGAAGGGTAATGCAGGGACAGCCCTGTGGCATGGAAGTTAACCTCGGGCAATAGGATCTAGGATTTGTGACCTAGAGGTCAGTGATAGTCCCTGTGTTTTAGAGTAAGTACTCCAAGGGCATCTCCCTCTTTCTCATATATAGAAAGGAAAGAAGAACAGTTTGGATAGCCAAGAGCAGGTGGATTTGTTAAGCTTTCCTTCAAGGTTTTAAAGGCCAGGTCATCTTGGTTTTCCCAATAATCGGATCAGATTTCAGTATTTAATAAGACCTACAGTAGCAATTAAGGAGAGGTTTGGAACCAACTGTGACAGTAACCAGCTAGCCCAAGAAAACTCTGAAACTGACTTTCAGTTTTAGGTTTTGGGAAGCTCCAGATGGTATGAAGCCTATCAGGATCTAGGTATAACCCTCCCTGTATTCAATGTCCTAAATGTTCAACCTGAGCTTTTTAACAAATTGCTATTTTTCCTTTGAGACCCTGTGTCCCTGAGTGGCTAAGAGTTTTAAAAGTGAATCCTATCTTCTTGTGAGGAGTCTTGAGAGAATGAGCAGAGAAATAAATCATCTACATATTGTAGGAATGTAGAACCTCCAGAAAATTTTATATCATCCAGATCAGCTTTTAAATTTGTGAAAAGTAAGAAGGCTTTTCAGTAAAATTCTGGGGCATCACTGTCCAGGTATAATGTTTTTCTTCCCCAGTAAAGGATACTGACTAACCTTATCCACTGGAATACTGAAGAATGCATGGCATATATTAAAGTGGAAAATCTGCTTTCAGTAGGTATGGATGCTAATAACACCATGTGGGAATTAAGAACAATGGAATGGGGAAGAATAACAATGATATTTACCACTCAGAGATCTTCGACAAATCTCCATCCTCCACAATTAGATTTTCTTAGAGGTAAAATAGGGATTTTAAAAGGACTGGTGCAAGGGACATAGTAAGTTCCTGCACTTTATTAGTCTTCTATGATAGGTCTTGTGCCCTGTAAAACTTCTTTGTTTATAGAGTATCAATTCTGGGCAGAAGTTTTAAGAAATGAATTTGGATCTAAATGGGGTTGAGGGGGAGAGACTCTATGAGTTCTGAATATATCTGTGGAAGATTTTGCCCACATAGTAGGGGACAATAAATCTAATGATGGGGATTAGTCTGAAGTTTGACCTTCCCTGGTTTGTAAAGTACTTATAAAAGAGAAAGGGTTTGGATTTTCTCGGGAATGAGATTCAAGGGATTTGAACTCAAGAGTTATTTCTCCTTTCATGAGAAAGAAATAGTAGCACGATATTTCTCTAGGAAATCTCATCTTAGTAAGGGGACAGGAGATGATTCACTGAGGATAAATGAATGGTTATCTCTCAAAGATCCCAAGCAAAAGGGTATAGGCTTAGAAACAGGGACTTGTTTTAGTTTATTTGAGACCACCTCTATTTGAATAAATGTACTACTCTGAGAAAGAGACCGGTTCATTGTAGCAGGGTTGTAGCACAGACAGGGCAGCTACATGTTGTAAGGGATGCTGTCCCCCAACCTAGAGAGTAGTTTCCTATAGCCTATGTAACGGTGCAATGGGAAACAGTCCCTGTGTTTCCTCTGAGTCCCACCATTGGGAAGAGTCTGATTCTTGGCTCCTGAAAAGTTGTAATCATCTAGACCTTTTTGATCTATAGAAGTCCTTTTTCCAATGGCCAGTTTCTTTCACAATAATGAGAACCTAGTAGGGAGAGTTTGTTTGGGAGATTCCATTTGTTGAAGTTGAAATTTTTAGTTGCCCTTCTTTTGGAACCACCTTCTAGGGTGCAGGCTAACGGATTAGATAGGTTGACAAGATCAGGGAGGTGGGCATTATTTCCCATTCTATGCAAGTTCTCCTGACTAACAGAGATAGACCTGTTTAAACCATTTACAAAAAATTGATTTAAAGGCCACCCTGCTGGGTTCAACATCTATAACGAATCCAAAACTTTCTTTAAAGGTAATTTGGAGTCTGCAATAGTAATCATAAACAGATTTGGCAGGCTTTGGAGTACATGTCTGAATTGTGTTCCACTCCACTGGTGTAGAGAAAGCACTTGGGATGGCAAGATGCTGCCTTTTGGGTAAACCATGAGCTTGGTCAAATAAAAGAGCCACTGGCTGACTTACTTGGAATTCCAAGGATTGTTTGTGGCTTTCTCAGTTAGCAGTTTTCATCCAATACTGGGTTTAACCTTTTCCAACAAGCAACCTGGAGAAGCCAGGTTGTTAAGTCTGAAATACAATATTAAATAATTCTGCAAATCTACAAGGATCCTCAGTTACCTTAGGAAAATCTTTTACTATAGCTTGAGGTTCAGCTTTGGTCCATGGAATGTTAAGAAATTAGTGATTTAGCAGAATCCTCAGAAGACTTAATTTTTAATGGGAGTTGGAAAGCTTCAGCACTAGAGAAGGAAAGTTCAGATTAAAGGAAAGGGATCGGAAGAGGGCAAAGATGAACACAGAGGTGGAGCCGTTGGGAAGGGAAACCTCACTGGTGCTGTGGAAGAAGAGACCTCTAAAGATTTTTTTCTCTCTTTTCAGTTGTTTATTTGCTTCAGTTAACTCAGAAATAGTATTTTGCAAAGAGGCAATTCAAAATCCTGAAAACATTTAGAAGCCTCCAGGTACCAATTAAAACACCTATCTCAGTTTGTTTAGTTTGATTGCCACAGTCTTCTAATTCAGTCTGGGAGAAAAACAAGTTTGGGGAGATTGAGAATTCCTCATAACAGCTCTTTAATTTCTAATTATCTTTACTAAGGTTGACCCATTTAATCCAAAATGCATGTGAAGAGAGGCTACAATTCTTTAACATAAACCTGACTGAGGTTCCTGAAGGACGGCCACCCTTAGAGTGTTTAAATGAGTGGGATCCCACATGTCATAGGTTTTCTTGAGAGCAAAAGAAAAATTCCTAAATAGCCTGATGGGTGTGCTTTCAGAGCTGGGAGTTGTGTTTTGTTCTAGAGTGTGCCTTTCCCAAGATTCCCTTGATTTTTCTTCCTGGGGATGGCCTTTGCCCTGGTTGTCTGATCCATGACCCTGTGCCCCTTATAAGAAAATTGTCTTAATAGTTGAGGTAGCTTAATGTCAATCTGGCCTTATCCTCTCATGGGAGTCTTTGTCTCTCATAATGAGGTGAAAGTGCTCTAATAGCATTTATTTGTCCACTCATACCCACTGATGCTGTTTTTAATTGCTGCTGTCAAGAATTTCCAAAGAATTATACTGAAATTCCAGTGTGCTTCAATAAGAAAACAAATGAGTACTCACCAAAGAGGATAAAGCCTTCAAACAGACCCCGAATAAAGTCAGAAAACTCAAGTCAAAGGAAAGGAGTTCAAGGGGACTTCCCTAGTGGTCCAGTGGTTACAAATCTACTTTCCGATGCAAGTTCAATCCTTGGTCAGGGAACTAAGATCCACACACCATGGGGCAACTAAGCCTACAAGTTCCAGAGTCCACGAGATGCAACTAGAGAAGCCCAAGAGCCAAAGCAACAAAGAGCCCACACATTCTAAGACTCAACACAGCCAAATAGATAATGTTTTTGAAAAAAGAGAGAGGAAGCAAGGGAACTCAGAATCTGAGAACAGACTTCCCAAACCAAGAGCAGATGGTAACACACAGGAGTGATAAACACAAGGGACTTGCTGCGGGCACCTCACCTGATACCAAGGGTCACTTTGCTTCAGCGGTCATCCCATTTGGATCTCATTTTTGAGGCCAAGGTATGTTACCTATAGATTATGGTTTGCCTGTCCTGAATTACATTTCTGCCTGCTATTCCTGAATAAACTCATCTTTTTTTGACAATTTTGATCTTGCCCCAGTTTACCTCTTTATTTAGGTCAATAACTCCAAGCCTGGTTTTCCAATCCTCATTAACAATTCTAGAAGACACCCAATCTCATTTGTAAATTGGGCTGTTAAGTTGGAAGTAGAGATTGAAAAGCACCAGAGTATAACTGTCAAAACATTCCAAAGTGAAGAACCAAACCAAATTGCAGAAATTTCCAAGCAAGCAGCTGAGAAATGTTTCCTCTGCTTAAATTAACCAGATTTAATTTCTACTCTTTGAAGTTAAGATACCTGACAGATACAATGACCTTAACCCCTGGCCAAAGTTGATTTGTCAAAGGATGGAAACCTCATCCCAGCTTGACTTTCTGGTTACGCAGTCTTGAAAACAAAACCTAGTGGCCTTAAACAATAATTTATTCTCTCTCAATGTTTGGACAGTTGCTGGGCTCAGCTGGAAGAGTCACTTGGCATCTCTCATGCACTTGCAGCCAGACATGAGCTGGACCTGAAGTCATATGAAGGTTTGATGGAGCTAGATGTTTAAGAAGACTCACTTACATACCTGGTATTTGTTACTGGGTGTCAAGGGGAGCTCAGCTCAGACTGTCAACCAGAGCATATGCACATGGTATCTCCATCAGTTTGAGCTTCTCACAGCATAGTAGCTGTGTTCCAACAGGGAGTATCCAAGAACTAGAATTGCAAGAGGCTCAGGTAGAAGTGTTAAGGGCTCAAAAGTCACATAGCATCATTCATATTTAAGACAGAGTCCCAAGGACAGCTAAGATTCAGGAAAGGGGTTTACATAAGGTCATTACGGTACACAGGAAAATGGCCCTCAGCAGTGTCCATATTCTAATCCCTGGAACCTGTAAATATGTCACAAGGGACTTTGCAGATGTGATTAAGGATATGGGCCTTGACATAAGGAGATTATCCTGTATTATCCAGGTGTGCCGAATCTAAAATGTGAGTGCTTCAAACTCAAGAAACTCTCTCACCTCCAGAGAACCAGAGAAATGGCAGTAGGAGAAGGACTTGGCCTGTCATTGCTTACCTGCAGATGGAGGAAGGGAGCCATGAGCCAAGGTGACCTCTAGAAGCTGGAAAAGGCAAGAAAACAGATTCCACCCTAGAGCCTCCAAAAAGGAGCACCGTCCTGCTGACACTTTGATTTCGGCTCAGTGAGACCCATGTTGGGCTTATCACCTATAGAAATGTAAGATAATAGATTTGTGTTGTTTAACCCACAAAATCTGTGGCAATTTGCTATTGAATAAGTAATAAGAAACCAACACAGGATGAACACATACCAGGAAACACAGCTCACTGGGAGATCATCTTTGGACACCAGCTCCTCCACCTGATCTACAAGGGTCACTTCTCAGGAATGTAGAAACAGAACTCTAGACCACTCACTCTCCTAAATGAAAGAGACCTAAAGCCAGACATTGCTGGTAGTATCCCACTTTATGACATGTGCTCTACAATCAGAATATACCACTTATAATATAGGACATGAACTGAAGATTAATTCTTCAGGCCAGAATACTGGAATGGGTAGCCTTTCCCTTCTCCAGGGGATCTTCCCAACCCGGGGATCGAACCCAGGTCTTCCATATTGCAGGCAGATTCTTTACCAGCTGAGCCACAAAGGAAGCCCAGAATTGAAGATATCAACATTAATTGAAAAGTGAAAAATCTCAGACCCTTAATATTCTGTATTTAGACTGTGCAAAAAAATTTTACTGATTTATTTAAACAATAAGTCTATATACTTCAACAATGAAATCACTTAAGCCTAGAAACAGTCATTTTGCCTTAACTAACAAATTTCTTCGACAAGAAAGAAATATAAACATGTGACTTGGTAAACATAAAATAAATATTCAAATTTAACTGACCTTAAGCAGCAACTAGAATGAAAAGATGTCCCATGCTCTTGGGTTGAAAAAATTAATGTTTTTTAGTGGCCACACAACTCAAAGAAATTTAAAGATTTAATTCAATCCTTATCAAAATACCCATGACATTTTTCACAGAGCTTTGCTTTTACTGAATCTTGGTCAATAACTTGCTGAATTGAATCTAAGAAGGCCAAACTCAAGAAAAAAGGGTTTGGGGTGGGGGAGTAATATTGTTCTTAAATGAAAGGTCATCATTCTTAATTTGAAAGTTTCTAAATTCATGTATATCATAGTCTACCCAATAATTACTAAGTGGGCAAAAGAAAAGTGAATCTCTGAGCCAAAATGATTAATGACAAAACCAATTCTATTCTTCTCACAATTTTTATTTCAAAATCTTTGGTCTAACCTCCTGAGACTTTGCCAAGCAAAAGTGGGAAGAATGGCTGGAACTGTGTCATGGTGTCCATGTGCTTTATCTTTAGCACACTGTCCAGGGCAGTGTGGACCAGAATTATCTATGCACATGCCATAAGTGGTGGCTCAGAGGGTAAGGATTCTGCCTGCAATGCGGGAGACCCGGGTTCAATCCCCGGGTTGGGAAGATACCCTAGAGAAGGGAATGGCAACCCATTCCATTATTCTTGCCTGGAGAATCCCATGAACAGAGGAGCCTGGAGGGCTACAGTCCACTGGGTCACAAAGAGTCAGACATGACTGAGTGACTAACACATTCACTTTCTTTTCATTCCATGAGTCAGAGAGCCTACCTATGACTCACCTGTCATGAATTGACAGTCTGTGTGACGGACAAGGGAAGCTGAGGCCACCATTGACCGTGTTGATGATTTCCTATCATCTACATTCCAAGAATATCATGCAGGAAATTTATCTTACTTATTAGCATCCCCCTGCCAATGCCCACTGTGCATCTCTATAGTGTGCTAGTGGACAATACTCACACCAGCCAGGGCTAACACCTCATGCTCTGCCCATGAGTGGATGGCTATATTATGTAATGGTGAAGGGAACAGGTTCTAGATTTAAATTCTGACTATATCCCTTACTAGTTGTGTAACCTTGGGAGAATGACTGAACCTATCTTTGCCTCAGTTTCCTCACCTCTTCTAAGGGGATAATAATAATATCCACCATTGTTATCCCCCTTATTGTAAGTGTCTTAAGGATATTACTCAATTTATTTACATAAAATATGATAGTTACTGGCTACTATGATAGTAAGCACACTAAATAAATATTAGTTTTCATTATTATCATTGTTATTGTTTTAATTAATAAAAAGACATATGCCAAAATCAACAATATCAAGACAGACAGATACTCTCATTGGGACTATCTGCACATGTAATCATGAAAATTCAAATTAAAGTAATAAAATCCAGATCTATACTTACCAGATTCATCTTACAAAAATTCCAAATATCTTTATTCATAAAAGTTAATATATTAATTTCCATGTTACCGCCAAGGAGAGCTCTTTCACATTTAATTTATCTAGTATTTTCATCCTCCATCAAACTCTGGACAGGCTAATTAATATGATATAAATGGCTGGCCTGGCATGTTCCCCTCATTCCACCAATAGTCTTTTAAGGAAAAAATGAAGAGGTATGAGGGGAATATTGGAGCTCAAGAACAATCAGTTTGATTGTTTTTAATATGGGCAAATGATGAACACCCAGAGTCAGGCAAAATACCAGGTAATTGTCATCTGATCACTTTCTAAATAATTGTGCCTTGGTTTTAGTGAACAACAAAATGAAGATGTATTTAAAGTTAGATGTTTTCAGCCACACAGCATAAGAAGTAGTGATTTTAATTTGGTGTGGTTGAATTTCTACAGCTCTTGAGACTATATCTCTATGCCCAAATGGTAAAATAATCAGCAGATTCCATAAAATATTATTGCAAGAAGTCATTTGATTTCTAGCAGAAGAAAATTATATATTCTTGGCTTTCATAGTGGTATTTGGAAGGCTGTTTTAGAATAAATTTTATTAGCCTAAAAAAAGACAGTAAATGAACATCCCAGCTGTTAGTCCATGAAATAAAGCAATGTGATTGTCCTTCTTGGGGGTTTTTCCTGCTTCACTTTATATATATATACATACACACACACACACACACACACACATATATATATATATATATGTGTGTGTGTGTATATATATTTAATTATCAAATGTCAACTAGTCCTTCCCAAAATTCAATTTTTAAACTATATTAACTTTAAAGAGTTGGACTTGAGGGGAAAGTGGCAGTGTTCCTAAAGGGACAAGATATACTAATATATCTTATTGACTGTCTGTATGTATTTGATTTCCAGAACTGTTGTTTTTCCACTTCTGGAATTCATATTCAGAAATGTGTATCCTCTTATGAAACCATTTTTTAAACACAGTCAAAAATATTCCTGTTGATTCTCTAGGTGTCTCATGCTGACATTGTGCCTTTGCTGAGAAATGAACAATAAAGTAAACTTTGGGGTGTTTATACAAAAATTTGGCATGGTGACAATATTTATGTGCCAAAGGGTAGAGCTGAACAACCTCAAGATGGAGATGAACACCACTTGAGCGCTGGTAGCTCATGTTTGATGCATCGTCACACCTTTATAACCACCCCAGCAAACCACAAGACTATGGAGAGACAAGGAATTTGTGCTCAGTAGTTTCATTATTACCCAAGAGGTTATGAATTTTATTTCATCCTCATAAATATAAAATGAGATGACACAAGAAGTGTCGAGGTGTGTTCTGGGACACAGATTTTCTCCATGCCTCCTCATATTTGGGACCTCCTCATACTCTCAACACTGAGCCCCGCTATGTTAGAAGCAGCTACATTCCAGGCTCTTTCAACATGGTAAACATCAAGTAGTTTACAAATAGCAAGAACTACAAGCTCCTTAATTTGTTTTCTAACTTATAATGTCTAACAACATGAAACTGAGCAATTCACTTATGCTTGTCTGATTGCTTTACTTTTTCCAGGAAAGAGATATTAGGAAAGGTTGTGAGAGCTAACAAAAACACAGTATTCTACTTGGGGATATTTATGAACAATCCCTTCTATAAACACAAGAACTGTAGTCACATCAGACTCTGATTGTCCAATGCACAAAACAATGAAAACATCTTGAAAACCGTAACAACTTAATGTCTGAACATTTTCTTAACAACAAGCAGCTCACACACAACTGTAATGGTGGCCAAATGATTTTTCTAGTGTGAATCGTGTCAGCAAGCACTGAAATAATTTGGGACCAGAATGTTCATCACAAATGACCTCATTTCTAAAAAGGACATTTGTATGTGTGCATGTTTAGGGCTACAATACAGTACTGCCAACACATGAAATAATCTGAGATTTCTTAATTTTGTACAAATGTGATGATCATTATAAAAAAAGGATAGAATATGGTATTCAATTTCACCTTCAATCTCCTAGTTAAACATCAAAGCAACTCTGTACATATTAGAACTATACTTTCCTCATAAGATAATAATCTCTTCCAAAGACGTGGCAATTGCCCTCTGCAAAGCATACCATGAGACACTTACCAAGGTGAAGTAGCAAAGATATTTCAATAACTCAACATATTTAGACACTTTTAGTGGGAAAAATAGTTGGAAAAGTCAAGCCCCAGGATTGCCAAACTTTACACGTGGACTTAAACTTTTCTTCTAATGTCAGAGCTATTTATTGAAGCTGTGGAATAAAAATGAAACATGTTTCATATTAAACACAATGAATCATGTACATGTACCTAATGGTGAAAATTCTAAATATTGTGAAATGCAAACTCCCATTCCAAATTTAAAAGAGATAAATTAAAAACTACCTTGTTTGATATGTGTGTTTTAATGTATGATTGTTTCATACAGCAATTCTATAGAAAACCCAGTGCTGAGTAGTAATAGGACAAGAAATAAAATATATTGTCTCATTCTCAGTGAATTTGCTAAGTTTTTATATCACTCAAATGTGTTTGTATTGAAATCTAAAAATGGGGGGAAAAGTCTTCCAACTCTTAATAAATATTTTGTTCCATGTTGTTCAGTCGTTCAGTCTCATCCACTCTTTGCAAATACATGGACTGCAGCATGCCAGGCTTCCTTGTCTTTCACTGTTTCCAGGAGTTTGCTCAAACTCATTGGAGCAAAGTCCCTCGAGTCAGCGATGCCATCCAACCATCACATCCTCTGTTGCCCTTCCTTCTGCCTTCAAGCTTTCCCAGCATCAAGGTCTTTTCCAGTGAGTTGGCTCTTTGCATCAGGTGGCCAAAGTACTGGAGCTTCTGCTTCAGCATCAGTCCTTCCAGTGAACATTCAGGGTTGATTTCCTTTAGGATTCACTAGGTTTTGTGCATAAATGAATGAATACAGGAAATCTAAAATTGAAACCTAAAAAATAATATAGCCTAAAATTTTTAAATAAAAGAAACTCTTTGTATTTGTTAAACTAGTTAAGAAGGAAGATGTTACAATAAGCTATTAACGTGTTGCATAATCTTCCTCAGTCTCTCTCCAGAGGCTGTGTGAGAGCTGAAATCAGGCTACAATCCAGAAAGGTGTATCCATTTATGATCTACCCCAACCGACACAAAATGGATCATATCCCTGAAAACTCACTTTATGGTTACAACTGACGTAGAGCATATTACAGAGAAATTGTGAAGACCTTGGAAATAGTATTTCAATTAAGATACTGCCAAAATTTAATTAACAGTCACTTAATGAAGACAGAGTATTTAAAAATTCATCTTAGGATATTCTTGTACTCAATTACATAGGAAGAGGAGAAGGAACATCTTGTGCATTTTAAACAGCTTGTGACTGAAAAGGAAATCTTCCTCTAAATTTCAGTAGAAACAGTTTCTTGAACTTTGAACAACAGGGCTTGAACTGAGCAGGTCTACTTATACTTGGATTTTTTACAGTAGAAAAATTGCGATATTACACTATCTGCCATTGGTTGAATAGCAAATACAGTACCATGGATACGTTGGAATTGCCTCTAAGGGGCTTTTCAATGTGCGGAAGTTCAGCAACTCTAATACCCCGTGTTGTTTCAGGATCAATCTTACTCTTTTAGACAAGCGCTTTTCAAATTTTAATGTGTTTACAAATCATTTAGGGATCTTTTTAAAATGCAGATTCTACTTCCTGCAGGTCTAGGAAGGGGCCTAAGACTTTTTTTCCTTTTGAACAAGATCCCTGTGATGGTGATGCTGATGGTCCTTGGACCACACTTTGAATGGTACTTTGAATAGCTGACAAACCAACTTAGAGTCTCTTAAAATCACCAATGTCTTTAGAAACTTTTACTTCAACCCAAGGTCCTACTTTTTCAAGTGAGCATTCTAGATTTTTATTTCCAATTCCATCAAATTTATTTTATAAAACTGGCAACTCATGTCAAGTGCCAGAGAGACAGGCCTAATTTAACAGATTTTCTACCAAAAAAGAAAAAAGTTAAGCAGATGTCACATTGTACTCTGCTTCTGCTAACTGATGTTACTTGGAGATTTTTGCAGCCCACAGTATATCATAGAAAAATCAAAATGAAATATTATGATGTATGTGTGCATTTTTATGGAGCAGGGAGTTAGGGTGTCATATTTATCTCCTGGATGACATCCACTGCCAGCTGGCTAAACTTAAGAAATTCTGAACACTAGTCTTGCCAGAATTCTGCCCCCGCAACCTGGCTGACAGCTTTATCAACAACCGGGAGGCAGAACAGGCCCCAGCCTGGCTTCCCCTCCCTGTAGTGCCAACTGCAGTCTGAACGTTTGGGCTTCAGCAGCAACAGAGGCAGACAGGCCCTAAAAACCTAAAAGGAACAGATACTGCTTTTACAGACAACAATAATGAAGGAAACAATTCTGACATTCAGAATGTTGCATGCACTTTTAAGGCAATGAAGGCTTAAGCAATCAGTGATATAAATTCCTCGATTATACTGAATATTGCATTTGAAATACAAATAATCATTATATTAGGAAATAGAAATCACTTTCCTTAAACAAATATATCTTTTTAACTTTCTAGAGGGTAAACCATACCAAAATGAACAGAATAACAAACAGAACAATGGCCAGATAGGTCAAATCCCTCTTCACCTGCATGAACAGTCAAAGCTGAGTAAGACACACTAGAGGAGGATCATGTGAAGAAAGTAGCCATGTTGGCTTAGCCACTGTGGAAAACAGTATGGCAGCTCCTCAAAAAGTGAAGTATAGAATTACCATAGGATCCAGCAATTCCACTCCCAGGTATACACCCAAAAGAACTCAAACATAATTATACATGAATGTTTATAGCAGCATTATTCACAATAGCCAAAATGAGGAACCAACCCAAAGGTCGATCAACAGGTTAACGGATAGACAAAGGTGAGGTATATCTGTACAATGGAACAACACTGACCTTTAGAAAAGGAATGAAATCCTGATACATATTACACTATGGAGGAACCTTGCAAATATTATGCTGAATGAAATAAGTTGGATACAAAAGGACAAAGACAACCCCACATATGTGAGGTACCTAGAGTGGGTAAATTCATGGAGACAATACATAGAATAGGAGCTACCAGATGCTAGGAGAGGGGTGTTGGGGAGTAATTACTTCATGGCAATAGAGTTTCTGTCAGGGGTGATGAAAAAGTTCTGAAAATGGATGGTGATGATGGTTGCACAACAGTGTGAATGAATGTATTTAATGCCACGGGATTGTACACTTAAAAACTAACATGGTTAGAAGCATACACACTACCATATGTAGAACAGAGAGCCAAAGAAAATCTGCCATATAACTTAGGGAACTCAAACTGGGGCTCTGTTAACGGCCTAGAGGGATGGGGTGGGGAGGGAGGTGCAAAAGGGACAGAACATACATATACTTATAGCTGATTCATGTTGATGTTTGGCAGAAACCGACACAATTCTGCAAAGCAATTAGCCTTCAATCAAAAATAAATAAATTTAAAATTAAAAAAAAAGAGAGAGGGGATTTATATACACCTATGGCTAATTGGGACTTCCCTGGTGGCTCAGAGGGTAAAGTGTCTGCCTTCAACGCAGGAGACCTGGGTTCAATCCCTGGATGGGGAAGATCCCCTGGAGAAGGAAATGGCAACCCACTCCAGTATTCTTGCCTGGAAAATCCCATGGATGAAGAAGCCTAGTGGGCTACAGTCCATGGAGTCACAAAGAGTCGGACACGACTGAGTGACTTCACATGGCTAATTCATGTTGATGTATGGCAGAGATGAAACCGATATTGTAAAGCACTTATCCTTCAATTAAAACTAAATAAATTTTTAAGTGAAAAAAATTAACATAGTAAATTTTAAGTTATATATATTTATCACAATAAAAAATAGAAAAAATAATCCACTGAATACTTAAACAACCTGATTGAAATTTTTTCTCTTTTCTTTCCTTTTTTATTCTTCCCCATAAATTAAAATTTTTAACAAAAGCTAAGTATAGAAAGTGGATCTTAGAAGACAGGCACATGTACTTGGAACCATTTTCTTTGCTCTATTTTTTTTAGTGCTTCAGCTATTACAAAGGATCAGACTCACACAAACCAAAATCCTACCCAGTATCAAGTTTCCATAATCATGTAAAAGAGTCAGGTAATCAGGGGGCTCAGACAAAGCAGAGAGGATTTGGGAACACTGAGGTGGTTTCTCTTTCTTCTTATGATGAGTACTTACTCTCTGGCCCAGAGTGATAGATGAGCTTGCCAATGGAGGATATATGGGGTTATCTCACACAGTAACGGAAAATTTTATTCATGATACAGCTCTGTTTTATACCCTAGCTTTCATATCAGTTTTCAAGGATATCTTGCTTAAAAGTACTCCTGTTAGCAGAGGTCATTAGCCTATTTACCTGGAGGTCCAGAATTACATTGTCTAGGCAATTAGTTGGGTAACCTGCCTTCTCTCCCCTCGTCCAAAGTGGAGCACCCTTGGTAGCTTGGGGCAAACTGGGTTACAGCCCAGCTACATTAACTTCTTCCTCCTCATTAACTAATTTATTATGATTGCACATGTGAACAAGTACGTGTGCATTTGTCTTTAGAAACAATTATTTAAGGTACAAATCTGGTATGATATTTTCATGGGAGTTTTCTACTCCTAAAGCTTGATGTCTAGACCTTTCAGTTCAGTTGCTCAGTCATGTCCGACTCTCTGTGACCCCACGGACTGCAGCACGCCAGGCCTCCCTGTTCATCACCAACTCTCAGAGTTTACTCAAACTCATGGCCATTGAGTCAGTGATGCCGTCCAACCATCTCATCCTCTGTCATGCCCTTCTCCTTCCACCTTCAATCTTTCCCAGCATCAGGGTCTTTTCCAATGAGTCAGTTCTTCACATCAGGTGGCCAAAGTATTAGAATTTCAGCTTCAGCATCAGTCCTTCCAATGAATATTCAGGACTGATTTCCTTTAGGGTGGACTGGTTGGATCTCCTTGCAGTCCAAGGGACTCTCAAGAGTCTTCTCCAACACCACAGTTCAAAAGCATCAATTCTTCAGTGCTCAGCTTTCTTTATAGTCCAACTCTCACATCCATACATGACTACTGGAAAAACCATAGCTTTGACCAGACAGACTTTGTTGGCAAAGTAATGTCTCTGCTTTCTAATATGCTGTCCAAGTTGGTCATAACTTTTCTTCCAAGGAGCAAGCATTGTTTAATTTCAGACCTTTACGTAAGGAAAACTCCCCAGACAGGTGCATCAAGTATCACCTGGTGAGAGTGAAAAAGAAAAGACGGGGTTTCTAAGTCCTCACATAGCTCAACAAGGTCCCAGACCCAATGATCCAGATGTAAGGAGCTACAGGCAAGGAAAACCTAAGGGAAAGGGAACACTGCTTTCACATCAGTCACCTTTCAGGCCAAAAGGCACTGAAGGGAGGGATGCATTATTGCTTCAGAAGGACTTTCTGGGGTCTGCTTAGCTTATTCCTTCTTTCCCATTCTCTGATGTTAACCTTTTACATCACTTTGCTGCTTGGACTGCAGGATTCAGACATTTCTTTGCATCCCAGGTCAACATCGACTTTAACAAGAACATAAACTTCTTCTTTCCCCAGATTCCTGGTTTGGCTTCAGCCCATTCCATACAGGTCCTACCTCTCAAGACCTCAGGCTGGATCAGAGGACTAGGTCTCCCACAAATCTGGGGCGAAAACCTGGGCAAAACTCTCAAAACTTCATAACTGGTTATAGGAGCAGCTGCCACCCCAAGCTGATCACCATGCAGAAAAATTGGCCCTTTCACATTGCCAGCCTTCAGGACAGGGCTTCCCCCTGCTCTGTTCCTCACTGAGCCAACTCCTTTGCAAACGTGGGTAGAAAAACAGTAGCAGGGAGAAAGCAAGGCTCTTCAGACTCTCCTCAAACCTCTCTGGTGGTGGTGAGTCTGGACTCTACTATCGCTACCTAAGATTCTGAGATTAATAGTGGCGCCAGGGAGCCACAGGGCTGGATCCAAAACTGATGCTTCAGTTTTGAGTATATAGTGCCCCTAATTAATCCCATCTGGCTTCATATAATTATCTAAGCAGAAGTGCCTTTGGCATTATTTGAATCGCAGATTGAGCTCTAACTTCTGCTGGTAGCTATAGAGCCCGTCCTTCAAAGCATGCAGCAATGCAAGCAGACGGAATAATTTGCTTCTTATAGACATATGCCCTGGACAGGGACATCTTCTGGATGAAATACTACCAGAAACATAGTCACTAAGCACTGAAAAAATCCTTTCTGTAAATAGTGCCAAATACAATTTTAAAAACCTTATAAATCATGGAAGTTTAAAAAATAACAACACATCACAGTTTACAAAATATTTTCACCAATTTTCCCATTTGAAAGGAAGACAGGAAGTGTCACAATTTCCAATTAAGAATAACAGAAGAGAGAATTAACTTTAACTGGGAAAAAGAAAGAATTAAGATACTCTGACTCATTGATAAATAACAGGGGAATAAATAAGAAAACAAACAACTAACTTAAGACCAAATTCCAACATCAGTTTTGTGTCCCTGTCATATAACGATGCATATGTCTCAACATGCTTGGTGGCAGGATTCATCTGGGTTCAGGTATTTCTGGTGTTCTCGTGATACAGGCTTTTCAGAAACTTACAACGCTAGGCCGTTTACTCAAGGGAAGAAAATTATTTGGTTTAAGCTATAGAATTTTTTTTAAGAGCTGCTGCTATGATCACACCTGCCCTTTATAATCTTTACATTTCAATCTCTGAAAAAAGAAAAGCAGGATTTTCACTCTATTTATGTGCATCAGAGAAGTGCAACAAAACATTTCAGGGAAACACTATGGCAGACAACCTGCTCAATGGCAGCAATGTGTTTGATGTGGGCTCTGGACACAAGGCAAATTCTCATAGTTGGGAAATGACAACTGATGCTTTTGCCAAAGCCTGCCAGCAGCTGACGACCCTGACCTCCCTAATTCTGAGTTCACGTCTCTCAGCGGTGGTTCCCTGTGTACGTAAGTGCCCTACCAGAGTTATCTGGGTGGGTGGTCTGTGGAGTAGATGGAATTTATGGCCAGTTTTGCTCACAGACGGGCAACTACTTCAAATGCTATTGCTTGATGTTTGATTGTGGAAAGGGACCTGGTTAATTCTCCCCAGAATCAAATCAAACACTAATATTATGAGGCTATGGTTACTATTAGTATAACTCCCTTATGAGCAGGCGGAAGACTTACCAACACACAATAAATCCTTCAGACCCAAAGTGAAAAAGCAATCACTTTTTGCCACTTCCAAAATAAAAGAGGAAAGAAGAATGTCAGATGCCACCCTGTGTAAACCAATAGACAGCTTCTCTTTTCTCCCAAGAGTTCTATTCTCTCTCTAAAGTTCTAATGTATATCAAATCACTGCATAATATTTCTCAAAACTTTGAATGTCGATAAAAATTTCAAAACAAAAACTATTTATTTTTGAAAAATCTTTTCTCATTGTGAAAATAATTATACACTTACAATACAAAGCCATTACACCTTCAATTTAGAAAATGTAAATTCCCTTGGAAGAGTAATACCATAAAGTATTGACATCATTTTCACTCAGTGTGAATGAAGGCTATGAGAACTATAGCTTTAACTGGGAGGAACAAGGAATTAAGACATCTACTCATTAAGGAAGAACAGAAGACTGAAAGTAAAGGGATAGAAAAAAAAATAACCCATGCAAATGGAAATGGAAAGACAGCTGGTATAGCAGTACTCATACAAGAAAAAACAATTCTGTACAAAAGACAAACATGAGAATTATATAATGATTAAGGGGTCAATACAAGAAAAGAATATAGCATTTATAAATATATATGCATTTAATATGTTGTTGCTGTTTAGGTGCTAAGTCGTGTCCAACTCTTTGCTAACCCACGGACTGTAGCACACTAGGCTCCTCTGTCCTCAACTATCCTCCAGAGTTTGCTCAAATTCATGTCCATTGAGTCGATGATGCTATCTAACCATCTCATCTTCTGGCAACCCCTTCTCCTTCTGCCTTCAATTTTTCCCAGCATTAAGGTTCTTTCCAATGAGTTGGCTCTTGACATCAGGTGGCAAAAGTGTTGGATCTTCAGCATCAGTCCTTCTGATGAACATTCAAGTTTGATTTTATTTAGGGTTGACTGGTTTTATCTCCTTGCAGTCCAAGGAATCTTCAGTCTAAGTCAAGAGCCTTCTCCAGCATCACAATTCGAAAGCATCCATTCTTCGACCCTCAGTCTTCTTTATGGTTCAACTTTCACATCTGTACATGACTACTGGAAAAACCATAGCTTTGACTATATGGAACTTTGTCAGCAAATTGATGGCTCAGCAAATTGATGTCTCAGCAAAGTGATGAATTATCTAGGTTTGTCATAGCTTTCCTGCCAAGGAGTAGGGTCTTTTAATTTCATGGCTACAGTCACTGAACTTAGTAATTTTGGAGCCTAGGAAAATAAAATCTATCACTTCTTTCACTCTTTCCCTTTCTATTTGTCATGGAGAGATAGGATCAGATGCCATGATCTTAGTCTTTTTAATGTTGAGTTTTAAGCCAGCTTTTTCACTCTCCTGTTTTACCCTCATCAAGAAGATCCTTAGTCCTTCACTTTCCACCGTTAGAGTGGTATCATCTGCATATCTGAGGTTATTGATATTTCTTCTGGCAATCTTGATTCCAGCTTGTGATTCACCCAGCCCAGTATTTCACATGGCATACTCTGAATAGAAGTTAAATAAGCAGGGTGACAATACACAGCCTTGCTGTACTCCTTTCCCAATTTGACCTAGTCAGTTGTTCCATGTCTAGATCTAAATATTGCTTCTTGACCCACATACAGGTTTCTCAGGAGACACGTAAGGTGGTCTGGTATTCCCATCTCTTGAAGAATTTTCCACAGTTTGCTGTGATCCACACAGTCAAAGGCTTTAGCATAGTCAATGAAGCAGAAATAGATGTTTTTCTGGAACTCCTTTGTTTTCTCCATGATCCAAAAAATGTTGGCAATTTAATCTCTGGTTCCTCTGCCTTTTCTAAACCCAGTTTGCATATCTAGACGTTCTCAGTTCATGTACTGCTGAAGCCTAACTTGAAAGATTTTGAGCATAACCTTGCTGGCATGTGAAATGAGTGCAACTGTACAGCAGTTTCAACATTCCATGGCATTGTCCTTCTTTGGGATTGGAATGAAACCTGACCTTTTCCAGTCCTGCGGCCACTGCTGAGTTTTCCAAATTTGCTGACATATGGAGGGCAGCACTTTAACAGCATCATCTTTTAGGATTTGAAATAGCTCAGCTGGAATTCCATCACTTTCACTAGCTTTGTTCACAGTGATGCTTCCTAAGGCCCACTTGATTTCACACTCCAGGATATCTGGCTCTAAAAGATCAATGAAACCATGATGAGTGACCACACCATCATGGTTATCCAGGTCATTAAGATCCTTTTTGTACAGTTCTTCTGTGTATTCTTGCCACCTCTTCCTAATCTCTTCTGCTTCTGTTAGGTCCTCACTGTTTCTGTCTTTTATGGTGCCCATCCTTACAAGAAAATTTCCCATGATATCTCCAATTTTCTTAAAGAGATCTCTAGTCTTTCCCATTCTATTGTTTTCCTCTATTTCTTTGCATTGTTCATTTAAGAAGGCTTTCTCCTCTCTCTTTTCTTTGCATTCAGTTGGGTGTATCTTTCCCTTCTTCCCACATCTTTTGCTCTCTCTATTTTTTCAGCTATTTGTAAAGCCTCTTCAGATAGCCACTTTGCCTTCTTGCATTTCTTTTTCTTTAGGATAGTTTTGGTCACTGCCTCCTGTACAATATTACAAATTTCCGTCCATAGTTCTTTAGGTACTCTGTCTACCAGGTCTAACCCCTTTAATATCAGAGCATCTAAATATGTAAAGCAAATACTAGCAGACATAAAGGAAGAAATTGATAGTAATACAATAATAGTAGGATACTTGCATATACCACTTAGATCAATGGACAGGCCATCTGTTTAGATGAAAGGAAGTAGTGGCTTTAATAAGGCATTAATAAGGAAGTAGTGAAAAAAAATAAGGAAGTAGTGGCTTTAATTACACATTACACCACATAGACTTAATAGATATCTGAAGCTTCCCAAGTGTCGCTAGTGGTCAAGAACCTGCCTGCCAATGCAGGAGACTTAAGAGATTCTTATGGGAATCTCTTATGGGTTTGATCCTTGGGTTGGGAAGATCCCCAGGAGGACAGCATGGCAACCCACTCCAGTATTCTTGCCTGGGGAATCCCATGGACAGAGGAGCCTGGAGGGCTACAGTCCATAGGGTCACAAAGAGTCAAACATGGACTGAGCATGCATGGAGCACGCATGGAGAACATGCCATCAAACAAACAAAAACCCAGAATACACACTTTTTTCAAGTGCACATGGAATTTTCTCCAGGATAGATAACATGGTGGCCACAAGTCTCAATAAGTTTAAAAAACTGAAATTATATTAAATATCATTTCCAACCACAGCAGTATGAAACTAGAAATCAATTACAGGAAGAAAAATGGAAAAAAACATAAACATGTAGAGATTAATCATGTTACTAATAAAATGAATCAGCAAAGAAATGAAAGAGGAAATCAAAAAATACCTTGAGATGAATGAAAACAGAAGTTAAACTTTTCAAAATCTATAGGATACAGCAAAAACAGTTCTAAGAAGAAAGTTTATAGCAAAATAGGCCTACCACAAGAAACATGAAAAACCTAAAATAAACAACCTAACTTTCCATCTGACAGATTTGGAAAAGGCCCAAACTTAAGGAAGGAAACAATATAGTTCAGAGCAGAAATAAATAAAATAAAGCTCCCAAAAAACACACAATAAAAAATATCAGTGAAACTAAGAACTGGTTTTATGAAAATATAAACAACATTGATAAGCCTTCAGCCAGACTTACTAAGAAAAAAAGAGAGCCTAAATAAACAAAATTAGAGGTGAAAAAGAATGAAGTAAAAGAAAAAGCCACATGCTTCATAAAGTGGCCAGTCCACCATGGTATGGTTTAAGATTGTTACCTAGTGGAAAGGTTTATGGAGAAAATATTGTCTCAATACTTAAAGTATAACTTGAAGGTCATTACTTTCTTCTGATTAAATCTCCACTTAATGCTCCTGAAAATAAAATATACTACTGAAATACTGTTTGAGTGCTTCATGGCTCATATAGAGCCACGCAGGCTATGCTTGCATTAACAACATGCTGAGCATCAAAACAAGAAGGAAAACTGACCATGACTGGTATTGAGATGGAGTCACTCCCGCCCTTTCTCTGGCTATAGGACATGTGATTGGCAGCTGAAGTAGGCACATTCCAATCACAAGGAAAGCTGTACTGTATTTCATCCAGCAATTGCTGAGAGGCCAAGAAGTAGGAATTCCTCTAGAGCAATCCCTGGAAACAGCTATGGAAGTAAAGGAGTTTATAGTTATATTTGCCCAGATTTAGTAAAAGAATTTAACAGCTATGACACAAAGAGGCCTAAGTACAATGGAATCAAGGCGAAATCTCAAAGAAAGACTTTTCCCTTGATGTTGGTTATGACAGATCCTTGGAACCTGAAATCTTTTTTTCATCCAGACTTCG
Source organism: Cervus elaphus (assembly GCF_910594005.1). Taxonomy (NCBI): domain Eukaryota; kingdom Metazoa; phylum Chordata; class Mammalia; order Artiodactyla; family Cervidae; genus Cervus; species Cervus elaphus. The sequence goes on from NC_057845.1 coordinate 44,510,906, forward strand.
CCAATTTAGACTTTACTTACCTAAGAAGTAGTAGATGAGGTAATTCAGCATTATCTTATTGATGTCAGAGTTCCCTTAAGTGAGTAAGAATACTGACCTCACTTAACTGGACCTGTAGAGATTTTGAGTGTCACTTTTATATTTTGAAGGAAAAAATGACCAAGTAAACGATATATTTCAGAAAGGAGCCTCATACACAACAATGTGAATGGATTTAATGCCACTGATTAGAACACTTAAAATGGCTAAAATGTAAATTTCATGCTATATGTTACCACAGTAAAAGAAATATATATATTTTTTTAATTTAAGTGGCCTCATGACACTTGCCATTATTTATTCATGGGACTAGGAATGCCAGTAATCAGGAAATGCTACCAACCACACTGAAAGAAAATTGGTTTTTGCTGCAAGTGTTTTTATAGCTGAGAAGCTAGTACAGTTGACCCTTGAACAACAAGGGTTTGAACTGTGCAGGTCCACTTATATATGGATTTTTTCAACAGTAAATGCTACAGTTCTACACATTCTGTAGTTGATTGAATTTGTAGATATGCAATCACATATGTGGAAGAACCACATATATAAAGGAACTACAAAGCGCTCACTATAACTTATGTTTTTGAGTGAATAGAGGGTCCACACCCCTACCCCCATATTGTCCAAGAACCAACCGTGTATTTGATTAAGTCTAATTCCTTGGACTCCTTCTTGCTAAAAATTAATTAATTAATAAAGACAGCCTGTTGTATCTTTTTTTAAAATCAATACTCCAACATTCAGGTATTACTATACCAGTTTAAGCCTGTGTTTACTGAAATTTTTTCTGGTTCATGTCTTAAGCAGATGCCACTGACCCAACCTATGAGAGGCAGACATGTAGTGTTTGCTCAGACAAATTTTCTAACCCTCTCCTATGGCAGAAATGGGGCAGACTGGCAAAGCCAATTACATCTCTATTAGCTGATTTGAGGTGACTCTAATGGATCTGTTCCCTCTCTGCTCTTTTTTTCTTTTCTCTTCCTCTCTTTTCCTTTTTTTTTTGGGGGGGGGGGGTTGTTGGGCTTTGTGTCTGGCTTCTTTCACTTAATAAAGTGTTTTCAAGGTTTTTCCACCTGTACCATGAATCTGCTAGCAAGGTTATGTTCAAAATCCTTCAAGCCAGGCTTCAGCAATATGTGAACCAAGAACTTCCAGATTTACAAACTGGGTTTAGAAAACTCAGAGGAACCAGAGATCAAATTCCAACACTAATTGGATCATGCAATAAGCAAAGGAGTTCCAGAAAAATGTTCTGCTTCATTTACTATGCTAAATCCTTTGACTGTGTGAATCACAACAAAAGAAAATTCTTAAAGAGATGGGAATACCAGACAACCTTATTAGTCTCCTGAGAAACTTACATGTGAGTCAAGAAGCAACACTTAGAACTGGACATGGAACAACTGACTGGTTAAAAATTGGGAAAGGAGTACAAGGCTATATTGTTACCCTGGTTATTTAACTTATATTCAGGATGCATCATGTGAAATGCTGAACTGAATCAATCATAAATTGGAATCAAAAGTGCTGGGAGAAATATCAATAACCTAACGTAACAAGATGACACCATCCTAATGGCAGAAAGCGAGGAGGAACTAAAGAGCCTCTTGATTAGGGTGAAAGAGGAGAGTGAAAAAGCTGGCTTGAAATTCAGCATTCAAAAAACTAAGATGATGGCATCCAGTCCCATGATTTCATGGCAAATAGATGGGGAGAAATGGAAACCGTGACAGACTTTATTTTCCTGGGCTCCAAAATCGCTGCACATGGTACCTGCAGCCGTGAAATTAAAAGACACTTGGGTTTCCCTGATGGCCCAGACAGTAAAGAGTCTGCCTGCCATGCAGGAAACCCAGGTTTTATACCTGGGTCAGGAAAATCCTCTGGAGAAGGGAGGAGCAAGCCACTCCAGTATTCTTGCCTGGAGAATTCCATGGACAGGGGAGCCTGACGGGCTACATTCCATAGGGTCGCAAAGAGTCAGACACAGCTGAGCAACTAATACTGCTCCTTGGAAGGATAGCTATGACAGTCCTAGACAGCATATTAAAAAGCAGAGACATCGCTTTGCTGACAAAGGTCCGTATAGTCAAAGCTATCGTTTTTTCAGTAGTCACGTACAGATTGTGAGTTAGACCATAAAGAAGGCTGAGTACAAAGATGTGATGCTTTCAAGTTGTGGTGTAAGAGAAGACTTGAGGGTCCCTTGGACAGCAAGAAGATCAAACCAGTCAATTCTAAAGGAAATCAACCCTAAATATTCATTAAAGGACTGATGCTGAAGCTGAAGTTCCAATACTTTGCTCATCTGATGAGAAGAGCCACCTCACTGGAAAAGACTCTAATGTTGGGAAAGATTGATGGCAAAAGGAGAAGGGTGCGTCAGAGGATGAGACGGTTAGATAGCATCGCCACCTTAATGGACAGGAATGGACAGGAGCAAACTCCAGGAGAGAGAGGAGGACGGAGGAGCCTGGCATGCTGCAGTCCACGGGGCCTCAGAGAATTGGACGCAACCTAATGACTGAACAACAACGGTGTATATCAGTACTTCATCCCTTTTCTTGACCTTAGTTGTTTCACATAGCTATAACAAAATATTTAGATTTAAAGAACATTTATTTCTCATATCTATGAAGCCTACGAAGTCCAAGAATAGGGTGTTGGCAGATTTGAAGATTTGGTCTTTAGTGAGGGCCCTCTCGCTGACTTGCAGACTTTTCACTGGATCCTCACAATGCAGAGAGAAGACCGTCTAGTGTCTTTTCCTGTTCTTATAAGGATGCCAATCCTATTATGGGGGGTCTACTCTCATGAGTTCATCTAAACCTAATTACATCTCAAATTCTCCGCCTCTTCATATTATCACACTGAGGGTAATGGCTTCAATAGTGGATCAGGGGAGACAGAAATATTCATTCCATAGCATGACCCAATAATATTCCATTGTATACTTAATACTACATTTTTTCAATCCACTCATTAGTTGATAGACATTTGGGTTATTTCCACTTTTTGACTACTATGAATAAAGCTATTACAAACATTTGTATACAAGTTTTATGTGGCCACATTTTTCAATTCTCTTGGGTATATACCCAGGAGAGGAACTGCTAGTTCATATAGAGACTCCATGTTTAACCACTCAAGGTACTGCCAGTCTGATTTCCCAATGGCTGCACCATTTTACAATCTCATAAGCACCAACACTATTGTCTGTCTTTTTTTATTACAACCATCCATGCTAGTGGTGAGCACTAGTGATCAGTCAAGTCTGACTCTTTGTGACCCCATGGACTATAGCCCACCAGGCTCCTCTGTCCATGGAATTTCCCAGGCAAGAACACTGAAGTAGGAAGGCATTTCCTCCTCCAGGGGATCTTCCCGACCCAGGGATCAAACCTGAATCTCCTATGTCTCCTGCACTGCAGGTAGATTCTTTACTTGCCGAGCCATCAGGGAAACCCTCCATCCTAGTGGTAGGTTGTGATTTTTGATTTGCATTTCCCTAGTGTCTAATAATGTTGAACACCTTTCCTGTGCTTATATCTTCTTTGGGGAAATGTCTATTGAACTCTGCCCATTTTTAATTGGCTTCTTTGCCTCTTTTTTATTGAGTATAAGAGCTCTTTGTATTTTAGATATAAGACCCTTATCAGATATATGATTTGCAAATATTTTTTTCCTTTTGGATTATCTTCTTAGTAGTGTCCTTTGAAGCACAAAAAATTTTTTTTTTAATTTTGATGATAAATTGCTTTTTAAAAAAAGATTTGGATGTCTGGATCCAGAGTAATATTTTCTTAACACATTATGAAAACTTTCATAGAATTTTATAGCAGGTAGGAAGGTAATTCAGGAGCACAGTACAAGAAGAACAAGAGAGGTTAATGATAATTAAAAGGGCAAATATTTTGATGAGCAGAAAATTGAATTTTCACACAGTTAATATATAAGATTAGAGCCTCTGTAATATATTTTTACTTCTTTTCATATGTGTAAATGTACATAAAGCAGATTGAAAGGAGTTATTGTATAAGCACAAGTCAGAGAGGAAAAAGTCCACGCTTGCCTCTAACCTTGACGATGTGGAACTAAAGGAAAAGCAGAGTTGATACTCAGGTTAAAAGCTGGGGTCTATAAATGACAAATAGCTAGATTAAAGAAATTAACTTTATACACTGAACCACTGCTAACGACATTTTAATTAGTAAAAGTTGCTTTTGAAATAAAACTTTCTGGTTAACTTCTCCACTCCCTTTGGACTCTTTGGTAGTGAAAAAAAAAAAAAAACTAAATTCAATACACATCTGAAACTTTTATAACAGTTTATGCAGAGCATACAAAGTTCACAGCTTATAAATTCTCCTTACCTCAAGAAAGGAAATGGGCAGAAACAACCATGAACCACTCTTGTAGTCATTTCTGCTAAAATACTTCTCCAGTGTACTTTTAGCTGTTCATTTCCTTCTTCTTTGTTTTAACAGACATATAATATTACATTAGTTTCAGGTATACAATGTAATGATTCAATATTTGTATATATTTCTAAATGATCATCACAATATCTAATTAACATCTATTACCACACACAATTACAAAAAATTTTTTTCTTGTGATGAGAACTTAAATCTACCCTCATAGCAATGTTCAAATATACAATATAGTATTATTAATTATAGTCACCATGTTAGACATTACTTTGATGGGACTTATTCTGGAAGTTTGTACCTTTTGACCACCTTCATTCATTTTGCACTCCTTCTACCTCCTGCCTCTGCCACCCACCAGTAAGTCCTCTGTATCTAAGAGTTCAGTTTTTAATTATTTTTTAGATTCCACATATAAGTGAAATTATACGCTGTTTTTCTCCGTCTGACTTATTCCACTTAGCATAATGCCCTCATGGTGTTATCACAAATGGCAATATTTCATTCATATTCATGGCTGAAAGTGAAAAAGTGAAAGTGAAAGTCGCTCAGTGGTGTCTGACTCTTTGTGACCCCATGGACTATACATATATACTATTCTGTCCATGGAATTCTCCAGGTCAGAATACCGGAGTGGGTAGCCCTTCCCTTCTCCAGGGGATCGAACCCAGATCTCCCACATTGCAGGCAGATTCTTAACCAGCTGAGCTAAAAGGGAAGCCCAAGAATACTGGAGTGGGTAGCCTATCCCTTCTCCAGCAGATCTTCCCAACCCAGGAATCGAACCGGGGTCTCCTGCATTGCAGGCAGATTTATAGCTGAACAATATATAAATCACATTTTCTTTATCCATTCATCCATTGATGGATACAAGTTGTTTCCATATCTTGGCTATTATAAATAATGTTACAGTGAACATGAGGGTACACCTATATCTTTTCAAGTTAGTGTTTTCATTTCCTTCAGACAAATACTAGAAGTGGAATTCTTGGATCATATTGTGGTTCCATGTTTCAATTTTTGAGCAATCTCCATATCATTTTCCATGTTGGCTGCACCAATTCGAATTCCTGCCAACAGTGCATAAGGATTCCCTTTTATTCACATTCTCATCAATACTTGTTATTTGTTGTCTTCTTACTAATAGCCATTCTGAGTGGATGGAGTAATGACCTCTCCAGCTTTCAGAACATCCAGTAGTAGAGTACGGTGCTTTGGAAGCAAAAAGGACAAAAGATTTCTCATCAGTTAGTGGAGATTCAGGATCATGGAGGACCTGCAGTCAAGAGTCAGGGGTGGAGAAGGTTGGCTAAGACCTAGGCATGCAGCTATGCAATATGCTAAGCCAGGAGACACCATTCCACGCCCTACCTGATGTCTGCTACTTCCTGCCTAAAAGTTCTTGTGTGTATATCTTAAATCCCCAACTGTGTTGCGATCTCCTTGAGGACCTTATCAGATTTGAGGTTTCTCTCCTTTTAGTACAATGTTGGACACAAAATACACACTTAGTAACTGAGAAACAGATTACCAATTTGCCACGTCATCTACCAGCCTCCTCATTCTTTTCAGAACTGCAAACGAACACAAACACATCTCAACTCTGCACACCAACGATGATGATGGAGTTTTTGTTCTAAAGTGGAAGAGTGACATGCCACCATAGGGATTTTTTTATTGCTGCATAAATTGCTCAGATAGTAAAGAATCTTCCTGCAATGCAGGAGACCCAGTTTCAATCCCTGGATTGGGAAGATCCCCTGGAGAAGGAAATTGCAACCCACTCCAGTATTCCTGCCTGAAGAATTCCATGGACAGAGGGATCTGGCAGGCTACAGTCCATGGGGTCACAAAGAGTCACACAAGACTGAGTGACTTTGACACAGAGACTGCTGCTGCTGCTGCTAAGTCGCTTCAGTCGTGTCTGACTCTGTGCGACCCCATAGACGGCAGCCCACCAGGCTCCCCCGTCCCTGGGATTCTCCAGGCAAGAACACTGGAGTGGGTCACCATTTCCTTCTCCAATGCATGCAAGTGAAAAGTGAAAATGAAGTCGCTCAGTCATGTCTGACTCTTAGCGACCCCGTGGACTGCAGCCTACCAGGCTCCTCCATCCACAGAATTTTCCAGGCAAGAGTACTGGAGTGGGTTGCCATCGCCTTCTCCAGACACACAGACTACTGACCACATAAACTATGGTTGATCTAATGGAGTCAGGAAACAGTGTGTGATGGTGAGACCCAGTGAGAATATCAAAACTCACTCACTAAAGGGCCCTCATTCTTTTCAGAAGCAGCTAGAGGATGTGTGAGATGTGACTTTAAGTTCACTAGAGCTGAGGCTTAGCATGAGGCTTCACAGGGACCCCTTAATGTTTAGATTTACTTAATGTTATAGCCTTTTTCTTGGGAAAAAATAAAAATAACAAAATTTTTTAAGAATTAATGTTTTCATGCAAGTACCACAAAAACCTACATACAACTTTCTCAAAATTAAATTTTATATTATTGTAACATTGGAGCAATAAAAAGGGTACTTTCAGAATTATCATGAAAAAGATTTGTCCATAAACTGTGACATCTTGGTGTTTAATACTATCATTAAAGAGCAGAGAGGTTTTGCTCTTTACAACAAAGGAAATCATCAACAAAATGAAAAGGCAACTTACCAAATGAGAGAAAATATTTCAAAATCAAATGTCTGATAAGGGAATACTATCCAAAATATGTGAAGAACTCATACAACTCAAAAGCAAAAAAGTCAGTCTGATTAAAAAATAGAGGCTATGAATGGATAGTTTTCCAAAGAAGACATACAGATAAACAACAGGTACATGAAAAGGTGTTCAGCATCACTCATCATCAGGGAAATGAAAATCAGATCCACAACGAGATACCACCTCACACCTGTCAGGTTAGACCCTGGTAGGTGTCCAGAAGGGTTAAGCTAAAGGCCCATCTGAGAAAATCACTCCATGATGTACTCAAATCATGCTTCACCACTGGCAATGACCTACAGTCTTTAGACCAGGCTTATGCACTGTATTAGTCAAGGTTCTCAGAGAGAAGCAGGACCAATAGGAGAGTCATTATGAGGAATCAGCTCACATGATTATGGAGGCTGAAAAGTCCATAACCTGCTATCTGCAACCTAAAGACCCAAGAAAACCAGTGGTATAAATTCCAGTCTGAGAGCAGAAGAAGATCAATGTTCCAGCTCAAGCAAGCAGGCAGGAAAAAAAAAAAAAAAAAGAGGTGAATTCCTAATTCTTTTACCTTTTGTTATATTCAGATCCTCAATGGATTGAATGATGACGTCTACCCTCACTGGGAAGGGCGAACTGCTTTAATGAGTCACCAATTCAAATGCTAAAACTGGAGTCCATTATACAGAGTGAAGTAAGCCAGAAAGAAAAACACCAATACAGTATACTGATGCATATACATGGAATTTAGAAAGATGGTAACGATAACCCTATATGCAAGACAGAAAAAGAGACACAGATGTATAGAACAGACTTTTGGACTCTGTGGGAGAAGGCGAGGGTGGGATGATCTGAGAGAACAGCATCGAAACATGTATATTATCAATTGTGAAACAGATCACCAGCCCAGGTTGGATGCATGAGACAAGTGCTCAGGGCTGGTGCACTGGGAAGACCCAGAGGGATGGGATGGGGAGGGAGGTGGGAGGGGGGATCAGGATGGGGAATACATGTAAATCCATGACTGATTCATGTCAATGTATGGCAAAACCCACTACAATATTGTAAAGTAATTAGCCTCCAACTAATATAAATAAATTTAAAAAAATTTTTTAATTAAAAAAAAAATGCTAATCTCACCCAGAAACACCCACAAAGACACATCCAGAAATAACACTTAATCTGAACACCCTGTGGTATTGTAAAGTTGACATGTAAAATTAATCATCACATGTACCTTCTTCTTTCCTTCATAATGATTTGTCCTTAATTCTAAATGCAAATGACCACCCACAATCTTTTCCCCAAACACTTCCATTTTGACTGATAACTAAGATATTTACACTGGAATCCCCATTACAACATTAAAAAAAAAAAAAAAATTCAGGCCCTGCCACAATCAGACCCCTTCCATCTCCACAATCAGACCTCTTCCATCTCTCCAACCTGATCCGCTTTACTCTCTGGAGTGGGTTGATTGTGTCCACCCAAAAGATATGTCTAAGTCCTAACCCCTGGTACCCATGAATGTGATCTTATTTGGAAATGGAGTTTTTACAGATGTAATTAAGTTAACGATCTTTGGAGAAGATTATTTTGGATTCAGGGTGAGCCCTAAATCCAATGACTGGTATCCTTATAAGAAAAAGAGAAAATTTAAGATACAGAGACACAGAGGAGAAGGAATTTTAAGATAGAGTCAGAAACTGGAATAATGCACCTACCAGCCACGCAGCCAAAGACTGCTGACAACCACCAGGCGCTAGGAGAGAGGCATGGAATGGTTTCTCCCTCAACGTCTCGAGAGGGAATCAGCTCTGTAACACCTTGATTCTAAACATCTAGCCCCTGTGAGACAGGGCATTTCTGAGTTTTTAAACCACTAAATTTGTAGTACTTTGTTACAGCAGCCCTAGAGAATACTCTCGCTAATAGTCCTCTCATTGTCCCTGAAATACATCAATCTCTTTCCCACCTCAACACCTTTCCTTAACGATTCCCTCACCCAACAGGTCATACCCTTCACCTTTTCACTTGTCCTTCCTGGCCTCTGGGACCTCTCTCAGTCCTACTTATTCCAATCAGTCTTCTCCAGCTATTCTTATCCACTTCTGTTCTTAACTGTTCATTGTACTATGTATTATATACAGTCTTCCCCTCCTACTTAAGGCTCTATGTCTTATTTCCCTGAACAAATCAAAAACTCCATGAATGCAGATTCTTATACCTATATAACCTTAAATTTAGCAAGCACTTGACAAAATCATATTTAATTACTGCATAGCATCAGATAAACCAAGAGAAAGGGCCTCACAGCTGTAGTACCACCAATACTATACAGCAGAGATTTGCACAATATTGTAAATCAGCTACATTTCAATTTAAAAATAATTTAAAAAAATCTCAGTGACATTACTGCAGACTCCTCCCCAGATTCTATATGTCACAAGTTGAACTTATATGGCCCAATTAGAATAGAATGAATGGGAGCAGGTCATTCCCTGTGGTGCTGCTCAAGGCTAAACTTCCACCCCCAAAGCTATTACAGTCACCTTGTCATTGCTTTGTGAAATAAAAAGGGGACCTATGAGAAGTTACTATAGCAAAGCTATAATTTCTACAGCATTATAGTAATAGTGATATTGAAGATCTTTGATGCATTTGGGTTGCAGAAGTCTGAAGCTGCTGAGCTCAATATTAATCAAAAAGAAGACTCATAGCAAAAGAAAAATCTTCCAATCTTCCTTTGTGATCCAAGCATGAAGGAAATATTTTCTTTTATTGGAATGGCCTTGAATGGATATTTGCAAATTATCTTTCCTTTCTTCTTTCTTTGGACTCAACCAATGACTTTAGATTCCTTCCATACCTATTTTCAGGAGTCTCAGGTGAGAATCCTTGACTCAACTCTTTGTAAAATGTAGGTAACCTGAGGTCTTCAAGTGCAAAGCTAACATGCTGCAGGGAAGACCCTAGAATGCAGTTATGGACAAAGAACTAGAGATGCTGTCGGGACAAGATACACACAAGACACTTCCCCCTCTGGCTTCTCTTGTTAGTACAATATGAGTTGTAATGGTACCAAGTGAGCAGAACTGGGAAGTTACATTACCAAGACATGAAATCTTCATGGAAGTTTTCCTCTCTGAGTCAGACTTGGGCCAGAATATTGCCTGTCTCCCATCATATAGTAGAATCCACATGATCAAAAAAAATCCTAGGGATTCTCCAAGCCAAGAAGTCATTGCCTCCCCTAAATTATCCCAGAATCCAAAGGGGAATGGCTACTAGATCCTGGTGATACAACTCTTTCACTTACCTCAAGACTAGCTGAGCAAAGATTTCACATCAGTCCCATGAGTCCAATAGAGAGAACTCCTCAGCTCATTAACCCTCTCCCACTGGCCTGCCCACCACATGCCGCCCACAGCCACTGGAGTTCTAGAACTGCCACAGCAAGAGTTTACCCTTTCTCCTATTTTATATTTGGTCAGCACGAATTCCCAGCAAAACTGAGTCTCAAGAGACTCTCACAATTTCTCCCTTTCTCCTTCCCTTTCCTTCTCCCCTACCTCCACGTGCATGCATACACTAGAGAGCCTTGGTTTGGCATATTTTTCCTTTTTTCATAATTCACATTCATTCAATAGTTTATCAAGCATTAAAAAAACAAACAAAAAATTGTATAAGACACTGGGAAAAAAGCATTGACCTCTTTGAGTGTCAATGACTACGATATGCAGGGCCCTCTTTCTCTGCCTGTGGCTACAGCACACACACAGAGAGCCGGCCAGAGAGCTGATGGGCACCAAAGCCACCAGCCACCGTCCTGCCGGGCCTTCAGGCCTTTACACTGAGTCATCTCCAGGTCTACAGATTATTCCGTACCTTTCAGAACAGTGGTCCTCAACCTGGGTGCACATTAGAATCTCCTGAGAAGTTTTATTTAAAAGGTGATGCCTGCCCATTCTAGGGATTCTGGTTTGACTGACTGGGAAAGGTTTTCTAGGATCTGTGGATTAGTCTTCAGAAGGTTATGATGTACAGCCCAGGTCAAGTAAACCCGGAGGTGGGGGGCGGGAAGGGGGTGCACTGGGGAGGGCAGGTCAGAGTTCCAGCCTCTTTTTTCCAAAGGCCCACAGTCTCTTTGTAAATTCATATTTGCACATAGACTTGGGAGGAACGTGAGATGCTAACTCCTCTCACCATAAGCATCTTAACTCTCTCTGCCCACCAATTACAGCTATTTCCTTTTCACTTACAGTCAAAAGCAAATATAAAAAATTTTGTGGTAAACAACATTGTTTCTCCTTCCAGCTACTGTCTCAGTAGGAAGATGTAACTGTTGTCATTGCATTATTACAGTAAAAAGACAGCATTTCAAGGGACATTAGAATGTATCGATCATGTAATCATGTCTTCTATTCACTCATTTTTCTCTAAATTCAAGGCCGGAAAAGGGGTCATAGTTTTCTTATTTTGTGCAACTATAGACTATTTTAATTAGAAGCAAGCATAGATAATTATCTGAAGAGTCTTCTTCTATTACAGGAAGCAAGTTACTTCTCCTAAAAATATTAGTAAAAACACCCTTATGTGACACATGGTCATAACCCTGCTCCAAGGGAGGACAAGGCAAATTTATCAGATTTTCCTCTGTTTCATTAAATTCTCCACTCTTTTCAGAGCCTGCAATTTAATTGCAGGGAGAAACTATAAATGACCCTGCCGAGTGCTTGTGGAAGAATTAGCCATCATCTTTATTTATGAGTATTCTAAACAAAGAAGCTAGCAAATATGGATACAGTCGACGTCTTCCAGGCCACACCAACTGGGGGTAAAAATAGGGTCACCATATGTTATAAACAGGAATTGTTGATTTTGTTCTCCATCTACTCTGCCAAAACTCTCGTCCTCTCAAGATAATGCTCAAAGAATTCTGGGAGTTTTCAGGGGCCACAGGAGCTGATGCTTGTATTTGCTATGGATGTCTGCTGTTTCCCTCTGTCCTGCTCAAACTCAGTAAAGCTAAAGTGCATGTCTTGGAGAGCACCAGAATTGAGAGCTACACCATCACCACCTTTATCCCTGGAGTGGCTGCCAGTACACAGCCGATGCCGTCTGATGCAGTCAACACCTGTGGAGGTTCTAGCAGAAGGGCTGTTTCTCTTTTGGCTCCTTCTTAGGGTAACCTTACCTTGGGATGACTCCATGGAGTCTAGGCTGAAGAACAATATGGACAAAAGGCATTGCCTCTATTTAAAATCATCCCTTCCCTTTGGCTTTGCACCATTCTTCCAGAATCAAGCTTTTATGTCTTCATTTTCTCCAATGAAATTTTTTATTGAGACCCTTCAGTTTACCTATGTATCCCTCCCCACCCCTAGTCCTCCAAATTATTAATTCATTCATTCAACAGTTAGACACTGTTGTGAATAACAATGACCTGGACAGGTATAGTCCTTTCCCTGAAGACTGAGGGCCATGAGCAAGTTGTCTGGTGGGGAATTTGGGGATGCTTAGAGCTCTTCATATGTGTGTAAGCAAGGAACAGTTCTCAAAGGAAAGAAATGACCTCAGAATATAAATGATTTAATAAAAGAAGGAGTAGGTGCTTGGCAGGCAAAGTGGAGAAAGATCCAGCGCTCAGAGAGAGAGAGAGTGTTGGGAGGTGGGATGAGGAAGGCGCAACTCCAGACATGTTTTAGCATCATGCACAAAGTCTCAGAGGTTAGGTAGAACATTTCAATTTCCAAAGACAATCCATAAGACTGGCTTCCACCAGAAGTTTGACCTTTCTACACTAATAACGTGTCATCAGAAGGGGAACAAAACGACTGATTGGGCTTGCTTTCCTGAGTTTTTCTTTGAGAAGGTGTTAATTAAGTAGGAACAGGCTCTACAGACAGATGGAAGCAGGGTTGCCAGAGAAGCTACAGAAGTGAAGTTGCTCAGTCATGTCTGACTCTTTGCAATCCCATGGATTGTATTCCTACTAGGCTCCTTCGTCCATGGGATTTTCCAGGCAAGAGTACTGGAGTGGGTTGCCATTTCCTTCTCCAGAGGATCTTCCCGACCCGCGGATCCAGCTCAGGTCTCCTGCATTGCGGGCAGACTCTTTATCCTCTGAGCCACCAAGGAAGCCTGAGAAACTACAGAATCCCCAGTTAAATCTGAATTTCAGGGACCTCCCCAGCAATCCAGTAGTTGAGACTTCACCTTCCAATGCAGGGAGTACTGGTTCAATCCCTGGTTGGGGAACTAAGGTCCCACATGCCTTGCAGCCAAAAAAAAAAAAAAATAAACAAAACATAAAACAGAAGCAATATTGCAACAAATTCAAAAAAAGATTTTTTTAATGGTCCATGTCCAAAAAAATAAAAAACAAATCTGAATTTCAGATTATATATATTTGTGTATATATATGTAATATATAGTATTTAAAAACAATTATTTTCAGTATGAATATGTCTCAAATATTGTATGACATACACTTATACTAAAAATTACTTGCTGTTTATCTGGAATACAAATTTACCAGGCTGTACTATATTTTTATTTGCTAAATCTGGCAACAGTAGGTCATGAAAGTGACCACAAACTTGGTCACATTTGCTGGAAGATCAACTGGAAAAAGAAGAGATAAGATTACAAAAGCAGAAATCAATGGTAAAAACATAAAAAGCATGCAGCTCACAGAAAAAAGGACTACAGTAGGTCAAGCAAATTTTCTTGTCTGAATTCTAAACAACTAACACCCATGAAGAAGGCCTTACAATAGTGTATAGAGGATTCTCTGCCAGACGCACTTTCTAAGAGAGGACTGCAGAGGAAGGACCCCTAACCCCGAGTCCCCAGCTCACTAGCAGCTGTCGGCCAGCCAATGAACCTGATGCCAACAGAAAAGAGGCAAATGCAGTCAGCAAACAGCAGGGTCAACCATCTTTGGCCTCTTGGTCACACCCAGCCAAGGCAGTGACCGCATCACGCTTCTTAAGAACTGTGATGGATGAAAGCACATTTACATGCATGTGTATTTGTCTTCTGGCTGCTCATTATAATACAGCCTTGAGCCCATGTCTCATGGTACAGTCCCAATACATAGGCACCACCTCTAGAAAGAAATGGATGAGAATCAGCACATCAACTGGGAGAATACAAGTTTAAAGCAGCAGGAAACAAAATAGATCAGGAATAAAATAGCAAAATAAGGTTTTCTGCTTTCTTAGTTTTGATCTGAATAACAGTAGTGTTTGATGAAGAAATTAAATGGGAAGAAGTGAAGTCATAATTTTTCATAGATAGACGTAGCAAATCTGAGTTTTTAAGGTCTCTCACTGGACTGGCTTTAGGGGTACGTGCGTGTGTGTATGACAGACAGAGGCAGAGAGGTCTTGAGTAATCGGACGGACATGAGAGAAAGACTGAAGAAGGAATATTTTTATTCTGTTGCAGCTTGAATAAATTGTTGACCTTAAGTGGAAATATACTAAGCTTGAAGACAGATGAGAACAAAACCAATAAATTTCATAAGACTGTAGCGAACACCAGATGTTGATAGTCTTACCAAACCAGACATCTGCTTTTATCTCTAAGAGACAAGAGAGATGGACAAAATATTTTTAAAGGATACAAAAAATGAAGCATCAGAGATGACAAAGTGCACAGGTACAGCCCCAGACTTCAAATTGAGAGGCACCCGCATGGTGCTCTGTCCATATACGCCTTTCCCCCCAGGCTTCTGTCCCAGACCTTAGAGCTTCCCCAGGACATGGTAGTTTCAGTTCTTTATATTCAATATTCAATCCCAATCTGAAATTATGGTCTAGTGCCCAGCTTTAAACTATTCAAAGCTGAAGTACTTAGAAATCTGTCTTCCAACTGCTTACCCCCTTCAATCCATCCTCCCTCACATGACTGTGTTGAGTCACTCAGTCATGTCCAACTCTTTGCAACCCCATGGACTGTAGCCCTCCAGGCTCCTCTGTTCATGGGATTCTTGTTCTTCCAGGCCAGAATACTGGAGTGGGTTGCCATGCCCTCCTCCAGGGGATCTTCCCAACCCTGGTATCGAACCAGGTCTCCTGCATTGCAGGCCGATTCTTTACCAGCTGAGCTAACAGGGAAGACTTATTGAATAGATGACAGTATTTGATGCACATTTTCTGAGTTGTTTTGCAGATATGGAAACCCCCCACCAAATGGAAGGTATGCACTACTTGATGACCACGAGCACATACCCCAGGGTTCCAGGAGCTTAAGGACTGATAAAGTTAACCCCTGTGACACCACCTTGTTCCCTCACTATTACCCAGTCAGAGAATTGTGTACCAGCTGAATACATATCCTGAGACCTCACTCTCTAACCAGACTTTTAAAAAAGGCTTTGCCAAAACCCTTCAGGGAGCTCAGGGCGTTTTAGGGCATGGACCACCCATCTCCTTGCATAGCCCTGCAATAAACCATTCTCTGCTTCAGACTTGGATTTTTCTATATTTCAGCTTGTTTGGCTTCACTGTTTGTCAGGTACACAATCAGTTGAACTACTAGGGAAGCCCTAAACCTAAGTATGAAAATTAAAGTGAAAGTCACTCAGTCGTGTCTGACTCTTTGAGACCCCATGGACAATACAGTCCACGGAATTCTCCAGGCCAGAAAACTGGAGTGGGTAGCCTTTCCCTGCTCCAGGGGATTTTCCCAACCCAGGGATCAAACCCAGGTCTCCCACACTGCAGGCAGAATCTTTACCAGCTGAGCCACAAGGGAAGCAAACCTATGTATACTTGTTCCAAGTTTCGATACGGAGACACCGCCTGAAGCAGTCAGAGCAGCGAGCGAACCATGTAGGCTGATCTTCCCACCCAGTTCTTTACATCAAGTTAAAATAAAAAGTAGCTTTCATTCAAGAGGTTCATATGATACTCTAGACTTGAATATACATTACATTTTTTATAATTAAAGCATAGAAACTTCGGGGAGACATTAAAAAAACATAATAAAGAAAAAGGAAAGTTAAGCTTTGCTTGTCTAAGTAATATACAATAGAAGTGAGTCATGTTAAAAATTACCTTTAATGGATGGTCTAATGAGCCAAAGCTTCATTAGAAATCATGTTTTCAGTTGGGAGGAGAGATAAATCAGGAGTTTAGATTAACATATACACACTATTATATATAGAATAGATAATCAACAGGGACATACTATATAGCAGAAAAATTTCTATATAATATTCTATAACAACCTATATGGGAAAAGAATCTGAAAAAAATAGATATACTGTACTAGGACAACTATAATCCAATATAAAATTAAGAATTAAAAAGAAATGAAATGGTGCTTTCAGACAACAAGTCATTTATTGCAAAGTAAACACAGTCTTAAAACAGGTGTTTACCTTATCTTCGACAAAGGAGGCAAGAATATACAATGGAAAAAAGACAACCTCTTTAACAAGTGGTGCTGGGAAAACTGGTCAACCACTTGTAAAAGAATGAAACTAGAACACTTTCTAACACCATACACAAAAATAAACTCAAAATGGATTAAAGATCTAAATGTAAGACCAGAAACTATAAAACTACTAGAGGAGAACATAGGCAAAACACTCTCTGACATAAATCACAGCAGGATCCTCTATGACCCACCTCCCAGAATATTGGAAATAAAAGCAAAAACAAACAAATGGGACCTAATTAAACTAAAAAGCTTTTGCACAACAAAGGAAACTATAAGCAAGGTGAAAAGACAGCCCTCAGATTGGGAGAAAATAATAGCAAATGAAGCAACAGACAAAGGATTTATCTCAAAAATATACAAGCAACTCCTGCAGCTCAATTCCAGAAAAATAAATGACCCAATCAAAAAATGGGCCAAAGAACTAAACAGACATTTCTCCAAAGAAGACATACAGATGGCTAACAAACACATGAAAAGATGCTCAACATCACTCATTATCAGAGAAATGCAAATCAAAACCACAATGAGGCACCATTACACGCCAGTCAGGATGGCTGCTATCCAAAAGTCTACAAACAATAAATGCTGGAGAGGGTGTGGAGAAAAGGGAACCCTCTTACACTGTTGGTGGGAATGCAAACTAGTACAGCCACTATAGAGAACAGTGTGGAGATTTCTTAAAAAACTGGAATTAGAACTGCCATATGACCCAGCAATCCCACTTCTGGGCATACACACCGAGGAAACCAGATCTGAAAGAGACACGTGCACCCCAATGTTCATCGCAGCACTGTTTATAATAGCCAGGACATGGAAGCAACCTAGATGCCCATCAGCAGATGAATGGATAAGGAAGCTGTGGTACATATACACCATGGAATATTACTCAGCCATTAAAAAGAATTCATTTGAATCAGTTCTAATGAGATGGATGAAACTGGAGCCCATTATACAGAGTGAAGTAAGCCAGAAGATAGAGACCAATACAGCATACTAACGCATATATATGGAATTTAGAAAGATGGTAACGACAACCCTATATGCAAAACAGAAAAAGAGACACAGATGTACAGAACAGACTTTTGGACTCTGTGGGAGAAGGCGAGGGTGGGATGTTTCGAGAGAACAGCATCAAAACATGTATATTATCTATAGTGAAACAGATCACCAGCCCAGGCTGGATGCATGAGACAAGTGCTCGGGCCTGGTGCACTGGGAAGACCCAGAGGACTCGGGTGGAGAGGGAGGTGGGAGGGGGGATCAGGATGGGGAATACATGTAAATCCATGGCTGATTCATGTCAATGTATGACAAAACCCACTACAATATTGTAAAGTAATTAGCCTCCAAGTAATAAAAATAAATGAAAAAAAAAAAAAAAAACAAAACAGGTGTTTAATTCTGGTTCTTTATTTTTTTAAGAAGTAGTTTTCTTATTTCCAAAACAATATTGAATACATTTGAGATAGTGCTAATGAGCTGAATGAACATAGAGCCTATTATACACAGGGAAGTAAGTCAGAAAGAGAAAGACAAATAGTGTATATTAATGCATATATATGGACTCTAGAAAGATGGTACTGATGGTCCTATTAGCAGGGGAGCAAAGGAGAGACAGACTTAAGAGCAGACTTTTGGACACAGTGAGGGAAGGAGCTGCTGCTGCTAAGTCTCTTCAGTCGTGTTGAGGGTGGGATAATTTGAGAGAATAGCACTGAAACATATACATCACCATATGTAAAACAGAGAGTCAGTGGGAATATGATGTAAGCTGCAAGGAACCTAAAGTCAGTGCTCTGTGACAACCTAGAGGGGTAGGATGGGGAGTGATGTCGGGGCGGGGGGAGATTCAAGAGGGAGGGGACATATGTATACCTATGGCCGATTCATGTCAATGTATGGCAAAGACCACCATAATACGAAGTAAGTATCTTCTAATTAAAAATTTAAAAAGATAAGTAAGTAATAGGGATGTAATGTACAATATTGATTAGTGTGATTAACACTGCTATATGTTATAAACAAAAGTTAAGAGGGTGAATCCTAAGAATTCCATCACAAGGAAAAAAATTTGTTTCTATTTCTTTACTTTTATATCTATATGAGATGATGGATGTTCACTAAACTTACTGCAATAATCATTTCATGATGCATCTATGCCAAATCATTATGCTGTACATTTTAAACTTATACAGTGCTGTGTGTCAATTACATCTCAATAAAACTGTTAAGAAAAAAAATATTTACTGCTGTATATGAAAACAAAAGTTTGGGAACCAAAAGAACAGAGAAGAAAATTTAAATCACCCATAATCCTACCACTTGGAAGTAACCACTGTTAATTTACATGTTAGTATTCAGCCTCTTAGTCTTTGTTCTATATTTACATAAAGTTATTATAAAAATGAGATCATCCTGTGTTTATTGTTTAGTAACAACTTTACCTAAAAGATGATGCTGCCTAAGTGCTGCACCACCCTGCTTATTTAAATTCTATGCAGAGTACATCATGCAAAACGCTGGGCTGGATGAAGCACAAGCTGGAATCAAGATTGCCGGGAGAAATATCAATAACCTCAAGCATGCAGATGACACCACCCTTATGGCAGAAGCGAAGAGGAATTAAAGAACCTCTTGATGAAAGTGAAAGAGAGAGTGAAAAAACTGGCTTAAAACTCAATATTCAGAAAACAAAGATCATGGCATCCTGTCCCATCATTTCATGGCAAACAGATGGGGAAACAATGGAAACAGTGACAGACTTTATTTTCTTGAGCTCCAGAATCACTGCAGATGGTGACTGCAGCCATGAAATTAAAAGACGCTTGCTCCTTGGAAGAAAAGCTATGACCAACCTAGACAGCATATTAAAAAGGAGAGACATTACTTTGCCAACAAAGGTCCATATAGTCAAAGCTAGGGTTTTTCCAGTAGTCATGTATGGATGTGAGAGCTGGACCATAAAGAAGGCTTAGTACTGAAAAACTGATGCTTTTGAACTGTGGTGTTGTAGAAGACTCTTGAGAATCCCTGGGACAGCAAGGAGATCAAACCAGCCAATCCTAAAGGAAATCAGTCCTGAATATTCATTGGAAGGGCTCACGCTGAAGCTAAAGCTCCAATATTTTGGCCACCTGGTGCAAAGAGCAGGCTCATTAGAAAAGACCCTGATACTGAGAAAGATTGAAGGCAGGAGGAGAAGGGGATGACAGAGGGTGAGATGGTTGGATGGCATCACCGACTCAATGGACATGAGTTTGAGCAAGCTCCGGGAGATGGTGAAGCCTGGTGTGCTACAGTCCATGGGGTCGCAAAGAGTCGGACAGGACTGAGCAACTGAACAAGAACAACTTTACCAATAAATATATGTTCAGGCAACAAGCTTGCATCATTAAATATTCTTTTAAAACATGTAGGTAAATTTTTAAATTGAAGTACAGTTGACTTAAAATGCTGTATTAGCTTCAGGTTTACAGAAAAGTGGGGCTTCCCTGATGATTCAGCAGGTAAAGAATCCTCCTGCAATGCAGGAGACACAGGGGACTCAGTTTCGATCCTTGGGTCAGGAAGATCCCCTGCAGGAGGACAGTGGCAACCGACTCCAGCATTCTTGCCTGAAAAAAAAATCCCACGAACAGAGGAGCCTAGAAGGCTATAGCCCGTGGGGTTGCAAAGAGTCAGACATGACTTTGCGCCCGACACACACACAGACAGCAGTGATTCAGTTACACACATACGTGTATCTCTTCTTTTTGACTGGTGGCTCAGACAGTAAAGAACCACCTGCAATGTGGGAGACCTGCCATGTTCGATCCCAGGGTTGGAAAGATCCCCTGGGGAAGGAAATGGCAACCCACTCCAGTATTCTTGCCTGGAGAATCCCCATGGACGGAGGAGCCTGGCGGGGGGCGGGGGGGCGGGCAACAGTCCATGGGGGTTGCAAAGAGTCAGACACGACTGAGCGACTAAACACAGCACACATTCTTTCTCAGCTTCTCTTCCATCATAGGTTATTAGAAGTCACTGAGTATAGTTCCCTGTGCTATACTATAGCATAGGAGCGTAACAAGGGGGTCCTTGTTGTTGATCTATTTTATACACGTAATGATGTGTATATGTTGCTGCTGCTGCTAAGTTGCTTCAATCATGTCCAACTCTGTGCGACCCCATAGACGGCAGCCCACCAGGCTCCTCTGTCCCTGGGATTCTCCAGGCAAGAGTACTGGAGTGGGTTGCCATCTCCTTCTCCAGTGTATATGTTAACCAAGTACTATAAAAGAGCTCATGTGGACCTTAAGTGAACAATGCACTAAATTTGAGGAAAGATGAGAACAGAGCAATAAATTGCAGATGTGTCTTAATTTATTTAACCAGTTGTTATTTATTCTCCACTAGCAGTTCCCTCACTCTTACTCACACGCTCTTCTCTCCCCATTCAGTTCAGTTCAGTTCATTGCTCAGTCGTGTCTGACTCTTTGCGACCCCATGAACCACAGCACGCCAGGCCTCCCTGTCCATCACCAACTCCTGGAGTCCACCCAAACTCATGTCCATTGAGTCGGCGATGCCATCCAACCATCTCATCCTCTGTCGTCCCCTTCTCCTCCTGCCTTCAATCTTTCCCAGCATCAGAGTCTTCTCCAATGAGTCAGCTCTTCACATCAGGTGGCCAAAGTATTGGAGTTTCAGCTTCAACATCAGTCCTTCCAATGAACACCCAGGACTGATCTCCTTTAGGATGGACTGGTTGGATCTCCTTGCAGTCCAAGGGACTCTCAAGAGTCTTCTCCAACACCACAGTTCAAAAGCATCAGTTCTTCGACACTCAGCTTTCTTTTTATTTATTTATTTATTTTTGTCATACATTGATATGAATCAGCCATAGATTTACACGTATTCCCCATCCCGATCCCCCCTCCCACCTCCCTCTCCACCTGATTCCTCTGGGTCTTCCCAGTGCACCAGACCCGAGCACTTGTCTCATGCATCCCACCTGGGCTGGTGATCTGTTTCACCATAGATAGTATACATGCTGTTCTTTTGAAATATCCCACCCTCACCTTCTCCCACAGAGTTCAAAAGTCTGTTCTGTATTTCTGTGTCTCTTTTTCTGTTTTGCATATAGGGTTATCGTTACCATCTTTCTAAGTTCCATATATATGTGTTAGTATGCTGTAATGTTCTTTATCTTTCTGGCTTACTTCACTCTGTATAAGGGGCTCCAGTTTCATCCATCTCATTAGGACTGATTCAAATGAATTCTTTTTAACGGCTGGACACTCAGCTTTCTTTATAGTCCAACTCTCACATCCATACATGACCACTGGAAAAACCATAGCCTTGACTAGACAGACCTTTGTTGACAAAGTAATGTCTCTGCTTTTTAATATGTTATTTAGGTTGGTCATAACATTCCTTCCAAGGAGTAAGCATCTTTTAATTTCATGGCTGCAATCACCATCTGCAGTGATTTTGGAGCCCAGAAAAATAATATCTGCCATTGTTTCCACTGTTTCCCCATCTATTTCCTATGAAGTGATGGGACCGGATGCCATGATCTTTATTTTCTGAATGTTGAGCTTTAAGCCAACTTTTTCACTCTCCTCTTCCACTTTCATCAAGAGGCTCTTTAGTTCTTCTTCACTTTCTGCCATAAGGGTGGTGTCATCTGCATATCTGAGGTTATTGATATTTCTCCTGGCAATCTTCATTCTAGCTTGTGCTTCCTCCAGCCCAGCATTTCTCATGATGTACTCTGCATATAAGTTAAATAAGCAGGATGACAATATACAGCCTTGACGTACTCCTTTTCTTATTTGGAACCAGTCTGTTGTTCCATGTCCAGTTCTAACTGTTGCTTCCTGACCTGCATACAGATTTTTCAAGAAGCAGGTAAATATCACATCCTTGTAGCTAAGCTTATCACACATCTTGTAATTTCCTTGAGATAAATTCCTAGAAGTGTAACGGCTGGGTCAAAGGAAATTTACTATGCTTTCTGAACCAAATGTTTCTGCTTTTCTCCTGCATTTTTCTAGAATTAAGCAAGATTTCCACATGGGACATTTTGATGATGTATGAAGTTCACATGCATATTTCTTCTTGCATAATTCATTAACAGTTTCTAATTTCATTCTACCAAGTGGCAGATGTTAAACACATGTCTATTTAATTTTTAAAAAATATCAGAGTTATTGCAACTTTCTTATGCTGACAGCTCCAGTCATTTCCAGTTCATTACACTGTATTACAAAATTAAATCAATTCATGAAAGCAGCTAAACCTTGTAAAACTAAAAAGCAGTATATTTCTGTCCAAAGTAGTATAAAGAACTATATTATTGTTAAATCTGAAGTCAGTGAACTGCCAGTAGACACACCAACAAGAACAAATCACATAGGCATTGTGCTAAGCAGAATAAGCTAGACACAAAAGAGCATGTATTTATAAGTCTGTTTATGTAAAGTTCAAGAATAAGCAGAACTAATAGGGAGGGAAATCAAAATAGTGGTCATCTCTTGGAATTGACTGGGAAGCAGCCCAAGGGAGCCTTCTTGGAGATATTTTATCTATTGGTCTGGCTGACAGTTGCACAGGCATATGGAAGAAACTATTGAAAAGAACACACACAAGGAATTGGGAGACTGGGTCTGACATATACACACTGCTGATAAGGAGATCCAACCAGTCCATCCTGAAGGAGATCAGTCCTGGGTGTTCACTGGGAGGACTGATGCTGAAGTTGAAACTCCAATACTTTGGCCACCTCACGCAAAGAGTTGACTCATTGGAAAAGACCCTGATGCTGGGAGGGATCGGGGGCAGGAGGAGAAGGGGACGACAGAGGATGAGATGGCTGGATGGCATTACCGACTCGATGGGCATGAGTTTGAGTAAACTCCGGGAGTTGGTGATGGACAGGGAGGCCTGGCGTGCTGCGATTCATGGGGTCGCAAAGAGTCAGACACAACTGAGCAACTGAACTGAACTGAACTGAACTGAAACTATTATAAAATAGATGACTGATGAGAATGTACTGTGTAGCATAAGGAACTCTACTCAATGCTCTGTGGTGACCTAAATTGGAAGCAAATCCAAAAAATGGGGGATGTGTGTATACGAATAGCTGATTCATTTTGCTGTACAACAGAAACAACACTATAAAGCAAATATACTCCAATAAAAATTTTTTTCAAAAAGGCAACTATTAAAAAAAAACTCAAAAATACTGTAATTATCCTCCAATTTCAATTTTAAAAAAGGAAAAAAAGAAATGCACTTAAAAAAAATTGAACAATACATTTAAATTTTGTGCATTTTTACTTTCTGTATTTTACTGTAGTATGTTGTACTTTGATTTTTTTAACTCCCCCCAAAAAATCTAAATTCTAAGTCAATGGTCTACATATTTGTTTCCTAAGGCTGCCACAAGAAAGCACCACAAACTGGGCAGCTTGACACAACAGAAATTTATTCTCTCACTGTCCTGGAAGCCACTAGTTGAAAACAAGACATCAGCAGGAGCAGGCTCCCTCTAAAACCTGTAGGGTAGACTCCTTCCTTGCCTCTTCCTAGCATCTGGTGGTTGGTGGGAAGTCTCTGGCATTGCATGACTTACAGATGCATCATGCCAAGCCTCTGTCTTCATAAGGTGTCCTCGCTGTGTCTCTGTCATCACAGGGATGTAAATTCTTAAAAGGACACCAGTCATACTGAATTAGGGGCCCACTCTTCCCATCTGACCTCAATTAATTACATTTGCAACAGCCCTATTTTCAAATCAGGTCACATTCTGAGGTGCTGAGAGTTAGACCTTCAGTATACACTTGGGAGGGCTTCCCAGGTGGCTCAGTGGGTAAAGAATCTACCGACAATCTGCTTGCAATATGGGAGACAAGGGTTTGCAATACGGGAGACAAGGGTTTGATTTCTGGGTTGGGAAGATCCCCTGGAGGCGGGCATGCCAACCCTCTTCAGTATTCTTGCCTGGAGAATCCCATGGACAGAGGAGCCTGGCAGGCCACACAGTCCATAGGGTCACAAAGAGTCGGACATGACTGAAGCACACACATAATACACTTGGGAGGGAAATGATTCAACCTATAAAAGTTTACACTCTTCTTCTAAATTTTTCTTCCAAAAATTTAAGTTCCGCAAAGGGACCAAAATGAAGAAAATGGTGTCTGAAGGGTTCACATCAGTCAACAGTAAATAAGCTCTATATGCCGAGGGATTCCTCAGGAAATCTTCAGTCAGGACTACAGATCTGTTCTCAGTTTCCACAGCATGTATCAGAGGGAGGGAAGACACTTGTGAAAAATGACACAAGGGGACTCTGGATATGAACAGAGAGCTCACACGCAGAGCACTTCAGTGCAGTATTTCTGAAATACAGATATATTATGGCTCATTGTTGTCCCAGGATCCAGCCAGCTGGCTGCCTCAAGGGAAGCTTCTGGCAGCACAGCAAACAGCAGTAGAGAGTGAGCCTCCCTGAATTTCATATTCCAGAGTGAGAAGAAGATTATGTGTGTAGCCCCAATACCTTGGGCGAAAATTTGGAGGCAGAGTTTCATCCTCAAAAGGGATTCTTTCCTTGGGATGGATGAAAAAGAGAAAGGGAGCTTACTTTCTGATTCCTGGTAGAGCTGCTTGGGTTGGGATAGGGTCAGCGAGGGAAAAACTGCAGCAGAAAAGACCACGGACAGACTCACAGATATTTCTGCCCCAGGTGTGACTCAGCATCAGCAGAGGGCCCAGGGCCATGTGGATGGCCAAGGGGCACCTCAACAGAGACCCATAAAAGCCAAGACTTGAATGGGCCTCTTACCCAACACACAGCAACAAGAAATGTGGTTCATTAAACCAATAACTAACTCTGACATAATGTGCCCCATTTGTCAGATATGCAAAAAATAAATGCATTAATCAAAAAAATGCATCCTTTGTCAGATCACACATTTCAATTTTGGGTTCAGAGATCACAGTCACCAAAAAAATTCGGCAAAAGAGAAAATTATTCACTGGTTCTAAGAGCATTGAGAAGGACAGGAACTAAAATTGGATTAGAGCTGAAACCTGGAACCAATGATTTGACTTTTATCAACTGTTCAGTTCAGATCTAAAGGAAAAACAAAAAGTACTTGGCATGTCCAGGATATAAGGGCATAAAAGGAACTCAGACCAACAAGAGCTGGTCAAGTGTTGCCCACAAAAAATGAATCGGGCAGGAGAAAGCAACAGATAGGAAGCAAAGAAAGATCTGTGGAAAGGATTCCAATGGTAGCTGGGCATGTCTTGCTGTTTCTCTTAAATTTCCCTGCCAATATTACCTTAACCAAGAGTGACTCCACAGCTGTAAAATATGTACTCTGCTAACCAAACCACTTTTAGAGGAACATCGACCAAAAACAGACATACATGCTTATACAAATTGATGCTGTCTTTGTAGACAGGACTGGCCTGTATTCATTTGATATGCTCATCGTTCAGTGGTGTTACCATTTTCACACCACTGAGTATTTTTGGCTTTCGCCTGACTTTTTAGATGACCATCATGTCTGAAACCAATCTAGAAAGTCTGATATGACCAGAGTCCTTTTTTTCTGATTTGTGAATGTATCTGTGCAGTATATCTCTAAATATATATTTAAAGTGTTATAAACAACATGTCAATGCATGGGTTTGGATTTATGGCAGGCTCGTCCCCCTGGGCCTCTCATAGTGTCCCATGCCAGAGCAAACGCGACCCCGAACCATTGCCTGGCCTCTGCCAGTAGGCTGCAGGCACTGAAGCGGGTTGCACAGTGGAAAAGAAAGAAAAAAAAAATAAAAAAAAATAAAAAAAAAAAATAAACAACATGTCAGGTTTAGTTAGAGGTCTAATCATTTTACCGAAAAGAATAAAATTACATAAAATTGCATCTCGGCAAGAAAATCCAGGACATGTGGTCATCACACGAGGAAAACTGGGCTTTGGAGAGGAGAGAGCAGCAGTCCTTTGGAAACTGTCCCTAGTTTCTGGCAGCAGAGGAACTTACCTCCGGAAAATTGATCACTCTGTGAGTGCAAGGTCCAGCCCGGCCTCGTGTGCCAAGGAAGACCTAACTCTCATGTGGTGACGATAATGAGAAAAGAAGGATTCCACAGGCTGAAGCAAAGCCTGTATTGGGATCCAGTTTCCTTTGACTGCATTCAGACAGTCCCTGGTCTGCCGTCAGCAGGCCCCGACGTGCTCCTCTCCATCCCAAGCACCCTTGTGCTGCTCCGCGGATGTCTGAGGTCTCTTTCCAACAGACCTAGCCATGAGATGGACTTCTCTGCATGTTTGCAATTCTGTTAGTTACATTTTGTGCTTTGCATCTCAAATTAATCCATCAGCAGATGAACATTTTGGCCAGAGCAAAAATAGAGAATTTTTCCATTTCTTTAAAAAATCATTACAAAAATTAAGCATTATTTCCATTCATTGCTTACTCTCTACCATGGACCTATACATTTAATTTTTAAAGTAAATAAGCTGATATCCTTAACCAAGATATAAAAGTATGGCAGTTCTGAAATCATGAAAAAAATAAGTGAAATGGACTCTTCTGGCGCTATGCAGGAGACCTGACATTATCTATAGGCGGTAATGACAGATGAGGACCTTGACTCACAAAGAGCTTAAGACAGCAACTCTCAGACCAAACATGTGTCAGAATCTCCTGGGATGTGTCAACTCCAGCATCAGAGGATGCTGCTGTGGGTCTGGAGGAGAGGACCAGAGACCTGCCAACAGGAGGGTATAACCTACATATTCAACCCAACCCAGGTGACTCTGTAGGAGGTGGTGTCCAGAATGCAGTATGAAAAGATACTGAAACCAGCCCCAGAGTCACGAAAAACAAAACCAGCAGAGTCTCAGCTTAGAACCTGGGGGCTGACCGGGGATAAGGAAGGTTTCCTTGCCCCTGGGCCTGACTCTCCACACTCTGCTCTGCTTCTCACGGTCAGGCTGCCCTTGCACTCACCCTGAAAACCATCGAAGTGAAAATGACACTAGAATTAAAATTTGAATGGCACGCTGCAAAATATACATCAACATACACCCCTGGCTTACTAGGCTCCCTTAACGAGTATCAGGCAATTTTAGTATCTTCATTTCACAGGAGGTTGAAATGACACTCAAATTAGTTGACTATGGGTTCCTCCCTGAGAGCTCAGTGGAAAAGAAACCGTCGGCCAATGCAGGGGACACAGGTTCGATTCCTGGTCCAGGAACATTCCACACGCCTTGGAGCAACTAAGCACGTACGCCACAACTACCAAGCCCACGCTTCAGAGTCTGAGCTCTGCAACAAGAGAAGCCACAACAATGCCCCCACTCTCCGCAATGAGAGAAAGCCCTCGCACGGCAACAAAGATCCAGTGAAACCAAAAATAAATAAAAGTATTTTTAAAAAATAGTTAACTGTTCAAAAATTACGCAGCAAAGAAGTACAAGAGCCAGACACAAACTACACAACAGGTACACAACCTCCTGCCTCCCTGAAGGGTCAAGTGGGCTGGATCCGCTTTTCCTACTTAGAAATCTGCCACCATCAGAGAGCTCCAGTTTCTCTCCTCATTCTTCCACCAGTCAGTCAGTGACATTTTCTTGGCACCCACTGTGTTCAGAAGGCCAAACACAGGAACTAAAACAAAGGCCCACAATTACTCTCACGGGAGCTCAGGATGCCGAGAGTACTTTTCATTTGTACCCCTTGGCTTTTTCTGCAGGAGCACATCTGGCCTTCTGAACAGAGTTAATACTGGGTTACAAAAAAGCTTTTTCCAAATTACTTCCTGGTTTGTATTCAGTTCAAGCACAACATGTGTTGGGACAGTATTTTACTCATACTAAAAGCAGAACTTGGACTGCAAGGAGATCAAACCAGTCAATCCTAAAGGAAATCAATCCTGAATATTCACTGGAAGGACTGATGCTGAAGCTGAAGCTCTAATACTTTGGCCACCTGATGTGAGGAGCTGACTCATTGGAAAAAACCCTGATATTGTAAAAGATAGAAGGCAGAAGGAGAAGGGGACGACAGAGGATGAGATGATTGGATGGCATCAGCAACTCAATGGATGTGCGTTTCAGCAAGCTCTGGGAGATGGTGAAGGACAGGGAAGCCTGGTGTGCTGCAGTCCATGGGGTCTCAAAGACTGAGGCATGATTTAGCAACTGAACAATAACAACAGCAAAGCAGAACTGGGAATTCTCTTGAAAATAGAACTGTCGTTTGTAACTTAAGCCCCAGTGCAAAATCTGGAGCCATTTGCACTGACTATTGAGTGACTTCAAACTTGAGGGAAAAGCTATTCAATACCTTTGGGGCACAAACACCCTGCCCACAGCCAATCCTGCTACTCTCAGCCACCAATCCAGTACCACCCTCCTCCTGGTAGGTATAAAGAGACTTTTGGGAAGGAATGGGATTTTCTAGAAGTCTGTGTAGAGCATTTTGGCTTCTACCACCCTTCCTTGAGAGGAAGGAACAGTATTGCTAAAAGTGAATGTCTTACAATACGAGGATTTATCTCAGCAGTTTTCCTGCTGTGGGCCCCTGGCTGTCTCCTAAACATTTCTGAGTGGTCACAAGGTCAAAATTCATTTCATAAGAATCCTAAGATATCGCTTGGCTTCTCACTGTCTTGATTTTTGCACAGCTAGTACAAAAGCACTGCAGAGTAAAACCACTGGTTCTTTAGCATGAATCAAGGCAGAGGCACCAAATTTAATCACTGTACCCTTTACCTCCAACACTCACAGTAAGAAGGGGTAAAATGATACCACAAAGATGTCCTTGAAGAAGTAGTAAAAGTTATTCATTTTGTTATATCCTATCACTTGCTACAAGTGTTTTTAATATCCTGTGAGAAAATGAGATACACATAAAGCACTTCAGCTGCATACTGAAGGACCCTGCTGTCTTCAGAAAAAAGTGTTATGTAAAGTTGTCTGTTTAGTCACTCAGTCATGTCCAACTGTTTGAGACCCCATGGACTGTAGCCTGCCAGGCTCCTCTGTCCATGGGATCCTCTAGGCAAGAATACTGCAGTGGGTTATTTCCTTCTCCAAGTTATGAGCTGAGGTAGCTGCTATAACAAAACAAAACTGCAAACTTGGTATCTGAGAACAACACAAAGTTACAAGCTTACATTTCTGCAGGTCAGTGGTCTGATGCAGGTCTCACTGGGCTCCAAGTGTCAGCAGTAAATTCCTTCTGGAAGCTCTAGGGGAAAAAAATCCCTCTTTTTTCCCCCCTTTTCCAGTGTGGAGTCTATCTGCATTCCACAGCTCATGGCTTCTTTCTCTAAGTTCAAAACCGACAGGATAGCATCTCCCAATCCCCTGCCTCCCTCTTTCACTTATAAAGACCCTTGTGTTACACTGGGCCCAGCCTCATTACCCAAGACAGTGTATCTATCTTCAAATTCTTACCTGAATTACATCTTCAATGTCTCTTTGGCCAGCAAAAGTAACATAGTCACAGATTCCAGGGATTAATCACAGACATCTTTGGGGGGGGTGGGGTATTATTCTGCTTTCCACAAACATTATTTTCACTTGAAAGAATGAATAATAGCCAAACTGTGATCATTCAGATTTGGATATTTGGCAGATACTTTCTCAAAATCAACAAAACAAACCTGTCACTTCTAGGAAAACAGCCTATGGTACTTATTACCAAAAATCAAGTTCTCAAGTGAAAATTAAAATTTAAGAAAACCTGTGTCTACCACAATGAACTTGACCACTTCCCAATACTTAAGGACTTTTCTAGTGAGGTTGGTAGTGTGATATTTTGGATAACGAATAATGAAATATGTCCACATTTGGAAGACCTGAACCAAATGAACCAACATTTTTCAAAGATTTACTGTATGATATAATGAAATCATGCATGGGTAAACAAATATTCAATGTGTAAGAGGCATCAATGGATTTTAATGTGACAGAGTACGAAAAGTTTGTTGATACGGTTTTAAATTCCCCATTGCGATGCATGAGACAAGTGCTCGGGCCTGGTGCACTGGGAAGACCCAGAGGAATCGGGTGGAGAGGGAGGTGGGAGGGGGCATCGGGATTGGGAATACATGTAAATCCATGGCTGATTCATATCAATGTATGACAAACCCACTGGAAAAAAAATAATAATAATAAAAAAAAATAAAAAATAAAGTGATTATCTATAAAAAAAAAAATAAAAAAAATAAATTCCCCATTGCGACCAACCTCTAAGAAACTATAACTTTCAAATTTTGATATAGTATTAAAGAAGGCTACTCACAATTACCTGAAGATGCTATCCAAATATTCCTCCACCTGTGTATCTGTGTCAGGTATTTTTTTGTTGTTGTACATCTCAATTTTTAAAAGATCACTACATTAAAGACTGAATGCAGAATGAGATATTAGAATCCAGGTACCATCTAGTAATCCAGGCATTAAATATCTGCAAAACTGAAAAACAATGCCACTCTTCTTACTGATATTTGTTTGGGAAAATACAGTTGCTTTTTTCATTAAAAATAATTGACTATGTTGATATGTAATGGGTTTATCATTGTTATTTTCCAATGAATTAATAAATATTTTTCAATTTCTCAGTTGCATTTTCTAGCACAGTAAATATTGAGAGCTCTAATATACATAAACAAAAGACACTCAGAGTCCTCAATAATTTTAAGAGAATAAAGTGGTCTTGACACCACCTGACAACCCCTGCTGCTAAGTCGCTTCAGTCGGGTCCAACTCTGTGCAACTCCATAGACGGCAGCCCACCAGGCTCCTCCGTCCCTGGGATTCTCCAGGCAAGAACACTGGAGCGGGTTGCCATTTCCTTCTCCAATGCATGAAAGTGAAAAATGAAAGTGAAGTCGCTCAGTCGTGTCCGACTCTTAGCGACCCCATGGACTGTAGCCTACCAGGCTCCTCCGTCCATAGGATTCTCCAGGCAAGAGTACTGGAGTGGGGTGACAACCACTAACCTACCCTCAGCCTACTGGAGTAGGAAACAGAAGCGAAGAGCAGGATAGAGTGGTGCCACTCAATGATTTCAAGCGACCCTGAGAAATGCAACTTGCACCATCTTCTCAATGCCCCGTCCCCAGGGAGAGGGCCGCCAAGCACAAGTGCAGCTGAAGGGGGCTGAAGAGGTGGACACTCTGCAGTAAGCATTCCCTTACCCCCACCAAATGCTGGGAGAATGCAGCCGTGTTCCCCACGTGGGCATCAGCACCTGTGACCCCTGCCACATAGACGGCATCAGCCCTGGTCCAGGGTGAGCTGGAAGGGCAAAGGCAACTTACACTGTGGGATATCTGTCCCTTTCCTTCTCTTTCATCAGAGTGTCAACCCACCTGAGAGCTAGAGAATCAGAAGGAGAAGAGGGAAAATCCCAGAAGAAGCCCACACACCATGAAAATGAGACGGCTGCAGGACCAGAAGAGAAGACCCAGACCCACCCCACTGGCAAGTTCCTGCAGACACAACCCCACCAGTAATAGAAGAGATGGAAACTTTAAAATTAGAGCTTTGCATGTGACAAATTCTCAGCAACCAAAGGGTCTGGAGGTTAATGCATCTATCCAACATGTCAGGAAGGAATCTGTTAGTCAGTGGGTGAGCAGTTAGGAGACTGCCCCCAACAGCACCCTCACTTCTGACGCCAGAAGCAGAGTTCAGGCATCCTCAAGACCACTGTCACTTCAGGAACCAATTACAAGTTCATGGATCCCTGATGTCAACTACAAATTGGTTCTTGCCAAGAGCATTTGCCCATGACTAAACAACAATAGCAACAAGGGTATTTTCCATCTTCTTCTGCGGAGATTGAAGCCCATGCTGCTGCAGCTATTGACCTTCAACACCCCCCGAGGGAGGTCAGGGCAGAGCAAGGCACTCTGTCCTCCAGGGAATCTGGTCGGACAGGTCTTTAGACAGTTGGATATTTTTAGGTACAGATTATATGATCCCAATCCCTCAGTTCAGTTCAGTCACTTAGTCATGTCTGACTCTTTGTGACCCCATGGACTGCAGCACACCAGGCCTCCCTGTCCATCAACTCCTGGAGTTTACTCAAACTCATGGCCTTTGAGTTGGTGATGCCATCCAACCATCTCATCCTCTGTCGTCCCCTTCTCCTCCCGCCTTCAATCTTTCCCAGCATCAAGGTCTTTTCTAATGAGTCAGTTCTTCACATCAGGTGGCCAAGTATTGGAGTTTCAGCTTCAGCATCATTCCTTCCAATGAATATTCAGGACTGATTTCTTTTAAGATGGACTGACTGGATCTCCTTGCAGTCCAAGGGACTCTCAAGAGTCTTCTCCAACACCACAGTTCAAAAGCATCAATTCTTTGGTGCTCAGCTTTCTTTATAGTCCAACTTTCACATCCATACATAGCTACTGGAAAAACCATAGCTTTGACTAGATGGACCTTTGTTGGCAAAGTAATGTCTCTGCTTTTTAATATGCTGTGTAGGTTGGTCATAACTTTTCTTCCAAGGAGCAAGCGTCTTTTAATGTCATGGCTGCAGTCACCACCTACAGTGAATTTGGAGCCCCCGAAAATAAAATCTCTCATTGTTTTCACTGTTTCCCCATCTATTTGCCATGAAGTATTGGGACCAGATACCATGATCTTTGTTTTTTGTTTGTTTATTTGTTTGTTTTTCCATTTATTTTTATTAGTTGGAGGCTAATTACTTTACAATATTGTAGTGGTTTTTGTCATACATTGACATGAATCAGCCATGGACTTACATGTGATCTTTGTTTTTTGAATGTTGAGTTTTAAGCCAGCTTTTTCACTCTCCTCTTTCACTTTCATCAAGAGGCTCTTTAGTTCTTCTTTGCTTTCTGCCTTGAGGGTGGTATCATCTGCATATCTGAGGTTATTGATATTTCTCCTGGAAATCTTGATTCCAGCCTGTGCTTCATCCAGCCCAGTGTTTCTCATGATGTACTCTGCATATAAGTTAAATAAGCAGCGTGACAATTTACAGCCTTGACGTACTCCTTTCCCAATTTGGAACCAGTCCATTGTTCTATGTCCGGTTCTAACTATTGCTCCTTGACCTGCATACAGATTTCTCAGGAGGCAGGTAAGAATGCAGAGTTCCAAAGAACAGCAAGGAAAGAGAAGAAAGCCTTCCTCGGTGATCGGTGCAAAAAAACAAAGGAAAACAAAAGAATGGGAAAGACTAGAGATCTCTTCAAGAAAATTAGAGATACCAAGGGAACATTTCATGCAAAGATGGGTACAATAAAGGACAGAAATGGTATGGACCTAGCAGAAGCAGAAGATATTAAGAAGAGGTGGCAAGAATACAGAGAAGAACTATACAAAAAAGATCTTTATGACCCACATAACCACTGTGGTGTGATCACTCACCTGGAGCCAGACATCCTGGAGTGTGAAGTCAAGTGGGTCTTTGGAAGCATCACTACGAACAAAGATAGTGGAGGTGATTGAATTCTAGTGGAGCTATTTCAAATCCCAAAAGATGATGCTGTTAAAGTGCTGCACTCAATATGCCAGCAAATTTGGAAAACTCAGCAGTGGCCACAGGACTGGAAAAGGTCAGTTTCATTCCAGTCCCAAAGAAAGGCAATGCCAAAGAATGCTCAAACTACTCACAATTGCACTCATCTCACATGCTAGCAAAGTCATGCTCAAAAGTCTCCATGTGAGGCTTCAACACCATGTGAATTGAGATCTTCCAAATGTTCAAGCTGGATTTAGAAAAGGCAGAGGAACCAGAGATCAAATTGTCAATATCTGTTGGATCATTGAAAAAGCAAGAGAGTTCCAGAAAAAAACATTTACTTCTGCTTTATTGACCAGGTCAAAGCATTTGACTGTGTGGGTCACAACAAACTGAAAAATTCTTAAAGAGATGGGACTATCAGACCACCTTACCTGCCTCCCATACTTTCATCTCCTCATATCTAGAAAAGCATTAAATCCATTCATGGTAAAATCAGATCCTCATGACTAAGAGAAAACTTCTTTTAAGTAAGTTCTTGATTGCACTGAACTCCCCATTCACCAAAACCTTACACATTGGACTTCCCCCACTACCTCTTTGGAGAAGTCTCTCAGAGCTATCTGAGGTGCTGCCCCCCGGGCTGCAGTCCTCATTTGGCCCCAAATAAAACTTAACTCGCAACTCTCAAGTTGTGCATCTTTCTTAATTGACACCAACACTACTTCAGATTCAATAATTCACTAGAAGGATTCATCAAACTCACTAAAAGCTGTTATACACATGGCTTTGTTTCGTCACAGTAAAACAATGCAGATAAATCCATGGCTGATCCATGTCAATGTATGGCAAAAACCACTACAATATTGTAAAGTAATTAGTCTCCAAAGAATAAAAATAAATGGGGGGAAAAAAAAAAGCCAAGGGAAGAGATGCATGGGGCAGAGTCCCGGAAAGTTCCACACACACAGCTTCCGGTTATCTCTTTCAGTACCTCCATGGACAGCGTTAATTTTCCCATTAATGATGTGTGACAACACACACAGAGTGTTACCAACAGGCAAGTTCACCCAGATGTTGGTATCCAGAGTCTTTACTCAGGATCACACGGCTCACCTCCACCTCCAGCCCCTCTTGAGAGTGATTTGACACCACATGACCCAAAGTCCCCACCACAGACCACATGGTTAGACTTTCTGGTGTATCCCAAGGTCCCCAGATAAACAAAGACACTTTTATCAGGTAGAATACTTCGAAGGCTTAGAGATTACCTCCCACGAGTCGAGGGCAAAGGCCAGACCTTTCCCCGAGCAAAGTTGAATTCTTTACTACACAGCAGGGAAGGGAGATTCAATTCAACGAAGCTGCTGGAAATAACGGGCAAAAAGTAAAAATATTTCATGTTCATGCTCCACCCACGGACCACGGGGACATGGCCTTACCCTTCTTACCCATGACCTGAACTTTCCTTCCCGAGCCTCCCTTGGCACTGATGAGAGTGATTATGCATTGGTGTAGCCTGTACATACCCCTCCCCACCTGAGAACAGAAAATACCAACTAGACGGAATGAAAAAACACATGGGATAGAGTTCCAGCATAACATCCTCTCATTTTTATTAACCTCTTCTTACAATACAAATACAGTGGGAAAGTTAGGACACTGGTATCTATCATTCCAGCTTCCAGATGCATTAGTTTTATCTGACTGATTTTCATCTTGAATTAAAAGAGTTGTTTGGGAGATTAAAATATGGTGAGTCATGGAAGGCCACTCATTCAAGCAGATGAGTCTTTGAAGCCACTACTGTTGCTAACTTTTCTTACTAATAGCGTCCAAAACTCCTAGAACTTTTCAAGAGCTAGGAAAGAAACTTCTCAAGTGATAATCACTTACTGGGATCTACCTGGAGCATCATATTGAGAAGGATTCTAAAGTCATACCTGAGCTCCATTCAAAGAAGTGTGGTAATCCATTAGTAAGGTCTGTAAGGCCACAGAATAGGACAGTAGAAGGATCCACGCCTCATATTTCTTATCCTTATCTACTCCTTTGACTTCAGCCCTTTATGCTGTTCTGGAGGGAAGCAGCACCATTTGTAGACCGTCAAACTAAAGACTCTTGACTCTTCATCCCTGCCCCACTCACTGACCACCCCGGCCATCTGGTCCAAGTTTCTGTCTTTGTGATAATGTTTAACTCCCAGTGGTCCAGAGACTGTGTATCATCCATCAAGCACCACTGGCTCTGAACTCAAGGGCAACAATTGTCCCTTCCTAGTCGTGCTGAGGGCTAACTTCTCAGGGTGTTCTGAATGCCCAGACCCACAAAGGAGATGGCAGAAGGGGGCTTAATTTCTCCAGAGCAGTGCTACATATCCACCCCCAGTGATTGACAGGCATCAAGTTTTAGCTCCAAGGCTCTGACCCTATCATCACCAGCAGCAGCACAGCTATAATTTCTGTGTTTACCATGTGCCAGACATTAAGCTAAGCACCTTTAATGTTCTACCTACTCTGTAAGTTACATATGACTATTAGCCCCATTTTACAGAGAAGAAAACTGAGATGCAAAGAGGTTAAATATCTTGTCCCAGGGATAGCAAGGCTTTGAGTGGTTCACATGAATCCAGAATTTCTACTCTAAATATATCACATTTTATTGCTTATATCTTGAAAAAAGCAGTCAGGCACCATTGTGTACTAGGGTTTTAAGTCATGTAGATTACATATTCTACTCTATAATATACTTGAGTGTTTTAATATAAAACTTCGATTTCCCAAACACCTTAGTACAGTTGATTCTCCAATAGGAGATGATGTATTTATTCTGAGACTAAGTATTCCTCCTGGAGTTCAGGTACAGTGTGAGAGAAACAGCACCAGGACATTTGATTTTGCTCTATCTACACCTGATGATGGGGCTTCCCCAGTGCCTCAGCTGGTAAAGAACATTTCTGCCAATGCAAGAGACGTAAGAGACACAGTTCGATCCCTCGGTCAAGAAGTTCCTCTGGAGAAGGAAACGGCAACCCACTACAGTATTCTTGCCTGGAAAATTCCATGGACAGAGAAGCCTGGTGGGCTACAGTCCATGGGTCACAAAGAGTCAAACATGACTGAGTGTGCATCCACACACACATACACCTGATGATAAAACCTGTGAACTTAGAAAGCAGATGCTGTTATGGGGTTCTTTTCTGTCCATCCTGCATGTGTCTCTAAGAACAAGGGTGTGGAGGGTTCAAGAAAGAAAGAAGGCCTAGGGTACTCTAGGCAAAAAGAAAAAGAGAAATATTTTCACTTGAATAATAAATATACAGATTGAAAGCATTTGAAAATCACTTCCTAATTTCACAAAGAAAATAAAAAGAAATAGTCATTATTAATTACAAGGAGCCTATGTAAGGCTCTTGTAAATGGTCATGAAAGTAAAAAAAAAATTTTAAACTCTAGGCCTCACTTCCTATTCCATAGATCAAGACCCTTGAGCCTTTGTCCTGTCACCTTTCCTAAAATCAGTGACATGTTTCACATCTAAGTACTTGGAGATATAAGTTCTGCATCATCTCAAATCCCCTTAAGCCAAAACTTGCGGAGTTAACAGCAACAAAACATTGTATTGCAAATTACATATAATTACAAGCATGAAATAACACAAAGCATATGTCAGTAATATATTTAATATTGAGTCCAAATTCCATAAAGATCCCCTGGAGATTTCTGCGTCAACTCTCTGTGTCTGCCACACGATACAACATTGCATACTTTGAGCTATGTGTCATCTCCAGTGTTTGATGAGTAACCTTCTAAAATGGATGTAATTAATACTAGGTGAGAAATCTGGACGATAAAAACTGAAACCTAAAGGCTGACTCTTACTTGGCTTTAGCAGGTGACACTCTACAGACAAAATAATCAAATAAACCAATTAACCAACCAGGACAACTTTTTTTTTTTCTTTATGTTCAAGAGCACAGGAACATCGTCCCATGAACAGAGAGTAGCACTGTCTCATGAACAGAGGGTGGCAACATATTGTTTACATGTGGTTCTGCTCCTCCTTCCAAGTCCTGAGCCAAAGCCAGACCTACCTAAACCTGAGGTCTAAGCAGGAGGCCAAGTTTGCTCACACAGGAGCAGAGTAAAATGACCTCTGGCATCCCCGCTCTCAGCCTTTGACCAGCTGACTGCAGAGGCCAGGCCTGAACGCCATCTCAAAGGAAACTGGCTTTGACTCGGACCTACCACCGGCGCCGTCATCATCAACGGGCAAAGGCGGGCCTGCTACCAGGGGATACAGAGGAGGAACGGGGAGTGACAGACTCAGTACTGACCAGGTGGTTCCCAGGCAGAAGTGAAAACAAAACCGCAGGTCTTCAGGTCACGTCGTCACTCCTTCCAGCCCCTTCATCACACCACTTCCCACTGCTGGAGACCAAGTCGCACCTGATCAAACTGAATATCTGACACCCACTTGTAATAGAGTTTATTAGTTTGCTAGGGCTGTCACAACTGACTAATAGAACCTGAGTGACTTAAGCAACAGAGAGTTGTCTCAGAGTTCTGAAGCCTGGACGTCTGAGACCAAGGTGCTGACGGGGTTGGTTCTGCCTGAGGACTGTGAGAGGGACTCTGTTCCAGGCCTCTCCTCGACTCTGGTGCTTGCTCTGGGGGTTGGCATTTCTTGGCTTACAGATGCATCATCCTGATCGCTGCCGTGATGTCCACACCGTATCCTCCTTCTATGTCTCTGTGTTGTTATCGTTCAGTCATTCAGTCGTGTCTGACTCTTAGTGACCCCATGGACTGCAGCATGTCAGGCTTCCCTGTCCTTCACCATCTCCCAGAGTTTGCTCAAACTCATGTCCATTGAGTTGATGATACCACTCAACCATTTCATCCTCTGCCGCCCCCTTCTTCTCCTAGCCTCAATCTTTCCCAGCATCAGGGTCTTTTCCAATGAGTTGGCTCTTTGCGTCAGGTGACCAAAGTATTGCAGCTTCAGCAGCAGTCCTTCCAGTGAATATTCAAGGTTGGTTCCCTTCAGGATCTCCTAGCTGTCCAATAAGGATATAAGGACACCAGTTTTATTAGACGAGGACCCATCCTACTGATACCATTTTAATTTGATCATCTGCAAAGATCCTATTTCTAAATAAAGTCACATATTCAGGTGTTAGGACTTCAACACATTTTAGGAGGGGACATAGTTCAACCAAAAACATGCAAGATCAGAACATCTCTAGTAAAAAGTTGAACTGGACTCTGTGACTCAGCTTAGAGCGTAAATACTCCCTTCTCATAAAATAGAGACTCTCTGGACACAGGAAGGGGAGGGTGAATCAGAGCACATGTTAAGGTGAAGTTACCCGTCCTCTAGCAGTAGCATGTGACCCAATCAATGTCCACGTTCTAATAGGCAGGGTGAGGTTTCTTGGAAGCATGTTAAACTTAAGTGGCCACATCAGAGATGATGTTACCCATCTCAAGTCACGAAAACACTTTGCAATCTGTTTTGTTCAAATGGCAATTGCCAAGATGCAAGGACGTATATATTTTTGTTCCTGTCCTGGCCCTTTTTCCGACTCAGCTCTATCCTTATCCTTTTCGTTCCCCTGCGTTCTATCTCAGGGGGCTGGCTGTGCAGGCTTTGTGTCCCAGGATCCTGGGACAGGTGGATTCTGGCCAGGGCAGGCCAACGCAAGATACTGAGAACAGAATCTCGTGCAGGAGGAAGGGAGAACCCCTCCTCCTCACATGGCTCGTAGCAGCTGCCCCTCCTCCAGACTCAGGATTTCTCTGGACAGTCCAGTGTTTCTCACACTTCTTCCAGATGACCTGACCTCCGAAGCACACCACACCCCCTTCTTGACCCTCCAGCCAACACCCTCCAGGGTGCTGGTGGATTCTCTGGGTTGCCTCACTGACCCTTATTTAGCTCTAGATTTTCCACCGCCAGTTTAATCAGTTCCCTGAATTAAATCCCCTCTGTTAAGAGTCTGAAAGTAGCAATACCCCCAAAGCAATAAGCACATTTAGAGGCAGGTCTGTGTCTCCATATGTCATTTCCACTATAAGGAGTCAGAGGTATTTAGAGACATGGCTGGTTTCAGGGCTATGTCAGGGAAAGAATTAAATGAGCCTAGAGTATCTTTAGGGGTCAGAATGTAAGAACGTTGTCACAGAATGAAGGGACACGTCAAAAGGACACAGAAGCCAGCATGAGGGGCTCCCATAGAGACAATTTGAACATCAAAATAACGAGAGTAACATTATAATTATTGATCAAATTATGAAACCAAGATTTTGTACTGATATGAATGGATTAATTACTAAATTTTGATGACAAATAGGATATTTACATAGTCTGAAAGTAAACTATCTCTTCATATCCTTAGTAGCTATAAAGGGGGAAAGATTAGCTTTATGGAAGAGAAGTCTGATAGACTTACAAGAACGTGACAAAGGAAATGTGATCCACGATGAATCCATGAACAGCACAAATGAAAAATGTGCGCTACCTGACAGGATGCATTGAGGACACAGCATCACTCCTGCGTAACCGGAATCAAATCAGAAGGAAACGTCAAAGTCAAACTGGAAGATATTCTACAAAATAAATGGCCTACAAAGAACTAAACAGACATTTCTCCAAAGAAGACATACAGATGGCTAACAAACACATGAAAAGATGCTCAACATCACTCATTATCAGAGAAATGCAAATCAAAACCACAATGAGGTACCATTACATGCCAGTCAGAATGGCTGCTATCCAAAAATCTACAAACAATAAATGCTGGAGAGGGTGTGGAGAAAAGGGAGCCCTCTTACACTGTTGGTGGGAATGCAAACTAGTACAGCCGCTATGGAAAACAGTGTGGAGATTTCTTAAAAAACTGGAAATAGAACTGCCATATGACCCAGCAATACCACTCCTGGGCATACACACTGAGGAAACCAGATCTGAAAGAGACACGTGCACCCCAATGTTCATCGCAGCGCTGTTTATAATAGCCAGGACATGGAAGCAACCTAGATGCCCATCAGCAGATGAATGGATAAGGAAGCTGTGGTACATATACACCATGGAATATTACTCAGCTATTAAGAATGCATTTGAATCAATTCTAATGAGGTGGATGAAACTGGAGCCTAATATACAGAGTGAAGTAAGTCAGAAAGAAAAACACCAATACAGTATATTACTGCATATATATGGAATTTAGAAAGATGGTAACGATGACCCTATATGTGAGGCAGCAAAAGAGACACAGATGTACAGAACAGACTTTTGGACTCTGTGGGAGAAGGCGAGGGTGGGATGATTTTAGAAAATAGCATTGAAACATGTATATTACCATATGTGAAA
Organism: Cervus elaphus; assembly: GCF_910594005.1. NCBI lineage: Eukaryota > Metazoa > Chordata > Mammalia > Artiodactyla > Cervidae > Cervus > Cervus elaphus. The sequence goes on from NC_057845.1 coordinate 44,552,431, forward strand.
CAGATCGCCAGTCCAGGTTCGCTGCATGAAACAGGGCACTCAGGGCTGGTGCACTGGGACGACTCTGAGGGATGGGATGGGGAGGGAGGTGGGAGGGGGGCTCAGGATGGGGGACACATGTACACCCATGGCTGATTCATGTCAATGTATGGCAAAAATCACTACAATATTGTAAAGTAATTAGCTTCCAATTAAAATAAATTAATTAATTAAAAAATAATAAATGGCCTAGAATCTTCAAATGTGACAAGATCATGAAAGTTTATGGTTGTTTCAAAGCAAAAAACAAATAAACCCCTTTGTTGAAAGCTCAAAGTGACTTCTGTTTTCTGTACACTGGATTGATATTCTTGCTTTCTAAACAGTAAGCTCTTATAGGCAGAGAGCGTTTTTACATCTTCCACAACTCAAGCCCAGTGGTATACACATAGTTAATACCAAACATGTATTTGTTGACTTGACCAATGAAAGAACTCGACGGTCCATTCAGCGAATATGTAAACTTCAACTGGCAAACTTAGTTAGTCCAACTAACTAAATTGGTCTGAGGGCCTGAAGGTCAATTATCCATCCTTATGAGCTGCAATAACAGGCTGACTACTGGGCTTCATTTTATCCCCAGCTTGAGCTTGTATTTGCGTTGGATATTAGGATTTAATAGCATGCTTTTATTTAAACCCTCACTGTCTTTTTGTCTTCACAGCAACCCTGCAAGATAGGCAGGGTGTTTTACTTCTCCTCTATAGATGAGGACAGAGGAGACAGAGTTAAGTGATTCAGCCAAAACTGCCCAGTTAGGAAGTAGCAGAGCAGAGATCTGAACTCAGCTAGTTTAACTCCTGGGAATAAATAAGAAGGGAGTGTTCCTGTAAGGTGACTCATCCAGCCAATTGTTCCAACAAGGATCTGAGTGGCCAAAAGTGTCAACAGCTTCATTTCCATATATGAAGAACTACATGATTAGATGATAATGTCTACCTTTTAAAGTAAACTCCTTCCCTCTTTGACAGAGAATATGACTAGCATCCGAACACAGCCTTACAGGCCCTTCAGGTAATACTGACAATAACAGATTTATAAACAATCACACTGCCGAACCTCCTAGACATCAGAAATGTGGTACAGAAAAACCTGATCAGTGGTTTTCAGATGCCTAAAAAGGCATCTTGCTAATAAACATTCTAAAGTTTAAAGGTAAATAAATTAGGAAACACAAACATTGGCTTGATATTAAAGCATGTTAGCTACAAGAGGATCTTCCCAACCCAGGGATCAAGCCCGGGTCTCCTGTATTGCAGGCAGATTCTTTACCATCTGAGCCAGCAGGGAAGCCCACACAAATATTTACACTTTGAAAAAACCATGCATAGGTACCAATACTTAAACTAAATTAGGTTCTGTTTTACATGTTGCTTTGCTTTCCAATTTTTTCACAGTGAGTATGAGCATCTTTTACTTAATTATCTGCTTTATCATTGTTGTATTTACAACACTAATTAGATCACTAAATGGATACTTGTTGACTTAATGAATCAGTAAATCAATCAAAAATAGAATAATAAAATGTGGAGTCAAATTGCCTACAATGTTAAATTTTCACTTCACATACTTCTCTTCATGTTTAAATTTTGGAAGTCAATACTAATTCAGATTGCTATACATTCCAACAAGACATTAAAAGGCAAAATTGTGGACATTGTTGAGCTAATATTTAGTACATCTAATAACTCTAAAAAAGAAGAGCTTGTCAAAAAAAGGCAGAGTAAGGAATGTAGTAAAAATGGAAACTTCAAAAAAAGAAAAATATAGTCCTGCTTAGCTAGAATTAGGAATCTAAGCACTGACCTTACTTTTTCCCTTGTTCTCTTGAGTGAAATTAACATAATTTCTAAGAATATTTAGGTGTGACACCAGACTTCCCTAATGTGGAGTGCAAGGTGGCCCAGTCATCTGACAAATCCTATGGGATTAAAAGTGGAGCCTGAGAAGCATACACCAAGGAAACTGATGCCCCCATAAAACAACTTATTCACTCCTTACTGTGTTCATGTCAGAACAAAGACAACCAAGAAATCATAGAATTTTGGATCCAGAAACGATCTTAGACGCTACCAAGTTCAACCTTTCCCCACTCCCACCCCTACTTACAGATGGGGACTTTAGGGCTAGAAATGGTGAGGGATTCACCCAAGTAGCAGAATTAGGGATAGAAAAATAGCTGTTGAATGTCCCGATCCAGGACTCTTTCAGCTTCCCCATACTTTCCATAATTGAATTTAAGATACAAATATGGTGAAGAGTAAGGTCAGCAAACTTTTTCTGCAAAGGGCTAGACAGCATATTATTTAAGCTTTGTAGACCATATGTTCTACCACGGTCACTCAATTCTGCCACTGTAGCATGAAAGTCACTACAGACAAACTATAAATAAATGTTATGTCTGTGTCCCAATAAATCTTTATTTACAACAGGCAGTGGGCTGGATTTAGGCTGTGAGCAGTAGTTTGATGACCCCTGGTCTAGAGGAACAGCACCGCACTTCCTTAAACCTTGGATTCACTGCCTTCAGATTCATTGTTCAGTCTACGTGTGTGTGAGTGCAAACAAGAGTTGCATTTTGATCTGTATCCGAAAAGCCTCTAGAAAAGTCAAAAAACTCTCCCCAATCAATGTCATACATTATTAAAATCACATACTTACAAACACACCTCAAAGAAAGAAGAAGTGAAGAGTGGGAAGACAGGCCAGTGAGTGAAATTTCTGATTATTAATCGGCTGCTTCTTTTTGCTCCTAGTCATTTAATTAATGAGATCAAATCAAGCTTCCGTGTTTTTTGGTATTTAGGGTAGTCATTAATTACCTACAAATCTCTGCTGCTCTCTGCTGGTAATGTGAAACTGTTAGAAGACACTCCAGTAAAGTTAGTATAGTAGAATTTAGAAACTGAATTTATAAAATACTTTAGGACAATTAAAGAACTCAGTGAGTGAGATGGAGAATTTTCTTACTAGGCAGAATTTTAACCAAATCCCTAAAATACTTTTTATAGAACATAGCATTTTCCTTGGTCTTAAATCCTCATTTTTTTCTACTGGGACAAGCACTAGTTTCTCTGACACCCAGAAGGTTCCTTATTTTTTTCTTTCTCTAAAGTAGGAGCATCATAATTGATGAACCATGGCTCAGAAGAAGCTTTAATTCTTTCAGAATTTTTGGAGAGGGCACAAAAAAGTACAGCAAAGAATCAAAGGAGATTAAGTGTCTGCCTGGCAGTTGGCTGCCAGCAAAGCAGTTTTCAATGCAAATTACAATTCCAGGTGACATTTAGCTAAATGACAGCAGATTCTACTTCTCTTTAATGCTGAAAAAAAAACACCTTATTTCTAATGCCTCAGTCACATCAGAGAAGCAGAGAACCCAACTTCAGTTTTCTCATCACTGAAAACTGTCCTTTGAGGATGGATTCACACTCATTACAGAAAACAAAGTCAGACCACTATATTCACATCAGTACATTTGTGGCTCCTGGTGACTCAAGCCAAACGAGGAGCAGAGGGATTGCAGAAACCAGGGATAAGGAACAGTAAGAAAAAGAAGAGTAACAACAGCTTGAAGACTCTGTGAGCACAGGGGTCAGGCACTCCCAACCCACAGCCTACTGTAGTTAATGCACTCCGCTCCAGCACAGAGACTAATATATTGTAGGGATTCAAGACGCTGATACTGAATCACTGAAGAAATATATTAATTAACCATTAGAGCTTATGAGAGTGGTTTATAAACTACCTAGTACTCTACAAATGATCATTTTATTCATGTTAAGAGTAGAGAAAAGGTAAAAGACAAATCAGGAGATAATGGCAGAAAATGGCATGGCTAATATGGAAGGAAGCTCTTCCCAAACTCGTAATTCCATGACTCATTTCTCAGTATAAGAACTTTGGAGCTCCAAAGGATTTTAAGGCTTTTCTTGTGCAAAAATCTATCTGATGGTCTTTATTCACCATATTCCCACCAAGTGATGGTCACCCAGCCTCGGCTCAAACACTTCCAGGAACAGGGAACTCTACATCTGCAAATACGTTTTGTATTTTGGGAGGGAAAAGGAGTTGGAGCAACCAGCAAAGGGTAGAAAAAGATTCAGAGCTGCGCTGTTTAATATGATGGCCACCAGCCACAAGTGGCTATTGACCATCTAAAATGTGACCAGTTTGAATTGATTTTGAAAACTTAGTACTCCCAAAAAAGATGTAAAATACTCTATTCATTCTTTATAATGATTACATGGTGAAATCATAGTATCCTGTATAACTTCAGTTAAGTAAAATACATTATTATAAAATTAATGGCACTGTTCCTTTTTACCTTTCCAATGTGGTTGCTAGAACATCTAAAATACACATATAGCCCACATTATATTTCTACCAGACAGCACTGGTCTAGAGCACACATTTTGTCTTTCTCTCGATTTAGCCAAAGCAAAGTGGTCTTTAAGAGGCACTGATTTGGAAACCTTGGTCCACTTTTAGTATGGAAATCAAAATCTTTTCAATCTGAATCTTTCTACTCTCTGGTGGTGGTTTTGTCCATGTATATTCCCTTGGCTATGAAATGGATATAACAGTTTCTACCTCCACAGAGAGCCATAAACTCATTATAAAACTCTCACAATTACAGACTCCCCTTATCACAGAGATGGTATATAAGAACTGCCTCCGTTCGGTAAAAGGAAGAATCTTCTAACAAAGTAAGGACGGTCAGCTTGGCTACACACTACCCTAGATAGAAGACAGATCCTACATTTTATATTATTGAAAGACTCATAGCAACTAACAATAGGAAAGGGGGAAAACGTTCTTAGGAGCTTCACGATAGGAAAAAAAAACACAATAAATCTTAATCAGTTATTATAAAATGTACTGTTATTTTACCATATGACTACAGCTTATGTATACACAATCAAAAGTACTAACTCTTCAGTTAAAAGAGCAAATGAAGGGACTTCCTCGGTGGTCCAGTGGCTAAGACTCCAAGCTCCCAATGCAGGGGGCCGGGGTTTGACCCCTGGTCAAGGCCTCTTGACTGGCACAGTGGTAAGGAGTCTGCCTGCCAACGGAGGAGAGGCAAGAGACACAGGTTTGATCCCTGGGTCAGGAAGATCCCCTGGAGAAGGAAATGGCAACCCATTCCAGTATCTTGCCAGGAAAATTCCCTGGGCAGAGGAGCCAGGCGGGCTACAGTCCATGAGGTCGTAGAGTCAGATCTGACTGAGAACGCACGCAAGCAAGCGAGGAACTAGATCCCACATGCCACAACTGAGAATTCGCCTGTAAAGATCCTGCCTGCTGCAACCAGGAGGCTACAACTAAGACCCTGCGCTGTCAAACAAATAAATGCTATAAAAATACAATAAAATTTACATATCTTGAAAAAGTTCAAACCTTCTTAAGTGGTTTGTTGAATAGTCTGGAGATACTGGGTAAAATAATAAAATCAGTTCACTTTACTCACTTTACTCCCTGTCACAAATACGTGCAGGCTTTATGAGTGATTCCCACTAGCTTTACACACACACACACACACACATGCACGCACAGGCTAATGACCTAATTCCAAGGAGTTTCTCTTTTCTACCACTCACACTAAAGAGATTTGGGGTGGGATGAGAGGGGTCTGTATTGATTTGGACAGGGTCACTTCTCCCTTTTCAAAGTCTCTGGAGGGTTATCTGTCCTCAAGCTGATGCTCAGCTATGAGCATTTGGAATAACAGAATTTGACAACTGATGTGTCAGAACTGTCAACCTATGAAAAACGGTTTCAGACAATATTTGAGTTGCCATGTGTTCCTAACATTACTTGCATAGGAAATGTAAAAAACACATTTTCTGATATTTATGGCTATTAACTTCAGATTTAATAACAAAATGATAAGAATTAATTGTGATTTTCTTTGTCTTTGAAGGTTTTTAAGATCAGAGAAAAACCTTACCTATTTGAACAGAATATTCCTTTTAGGGCAATGAAGCACAAGTTCTCCAAGCTCTAACCAGCGACACAGACTTAAGTCACTCGGCTATTTCATGTAGCCCTTCAATGACTAAGAATCTCCTTGTCTTGGGAGGTTTTTTCCTGGGTATATCTCTTTATTTGAGGGCAGTGAGTTTGATAGAAATATTGAGTTAAGTAGTGTTCCATCAGTATAAGTTCTAGGCATTCCAGGAAATCTAGTTTGATTTTCTGAAGAAAGGGAAAATAATTCACTCTTTTATGAGGAAGAGGGGAAAAAAAAACCCAGCAGTGAGGCTTTTCATTGCCAAGCACTCATCTCTTCTATGGACCAAGGGCTCCGACCACTTATAATAATTGCAATGGAAGCAGAAACTTCTCTCATTCTGTTCTATTTGGCCACATGGTATACTGGATAATTCTCCAAAGCTTAAAACAATCTAGATCAGTGGTTCTCAACTTAGGGAGCACCAGAATTAGCTGGAGGACTTGCTGAAACACACAGGGCGTGATCCATTCTCCTAGTTTCCTTTTCAGCAGGTCTGCAAGTTGGGGGCGGGATATCTGCTACTTCGCATCTCTGACACTTTTGTAGGCAGTACCAATGCTGCTGGTCTAGGAACTACATTTTGAGAATCACTGATCTAGAACAGATTATTCCAACAAAGAAATGCAAAGATACACATGAGCAAGGGCTGTTCTTTCAGAATTCAGATTGAGATCTTCCCTCTAAAAATACTTTCAAAGAATTATTGAGGTCATTTTTCAAAATAGTAAACCTAAGCATCAAAGTCTGGTTCATAAAGATTGTTTTTCTACGCTTGATTAAATAACTTGTGAATGCAACATAACATTTGATATGAAATATAGTCATTTGCCATTGTGACTTTCTACTGGAAAAATAAACTGTGTTGCTTCCATTTTTTTAATGGGAGTATAGTTGCTTTACAATGCTGTGTTAGTTTCTACTATATGACAAAGGGAATCAGCTCTATGTTCACATCTATCTCCTCCTTTTTCAATTTCCTTCCCACTCAGCTCACCACAGAGCATTGAGTAGAGCTCCCTGTGCTACACAGTAGGTTCACTAATTATCTGCTTCATAAATGTTATAAACAGTGTATACATGCCAACCTAAACCCCCCAATTAATCCCAGCTACTCCTTTCCACCTTGGTATCTATACGTTTGCTCTCTACATCTGTGTCCCTATTTCCTCTTTGCAGATAAAATCATTTATACTACTTTTCTAGATTTCACATATATGTATTAATATGATATTTGTTTTTCTCTTTCTGACTTCAGTTTGTCAGTCTCCGATACATGTCTCTGCAAATGGCACAATTTCATTCCTTTTTATGGCTAATATTCCATTGTATACATACACCACATCTTCTTTATCCATTCCTGTGCTCTTCTCATCAGGTGGCCAAAGTATTGGAGCTTCAGCTTCAGCATGACTCCTTCCAATGAATATTCAGGGTTGACTTCCTTTAGGACTGACTAGTTTGATCTCCTTGCTGTCTAAGGGATTCTCAAGAGTCTTCTCCAGCACTACAGTTCAAAAGCATTAATCCTTCAGCACCCATGGACTGCAACACGCCAGGCTTCCCTGTCCATCACCAACTTCCAGAGCTTGCTTAAACTCATGTCCATTGAGTCAGTGATGCCATCCAACCATCTCATCCTCTGTCATTCCCTTCTCCTCCCGCCTTCAATCTTTCCCAGCATCAGGGTCTTTTATAATGAGTCAGTTCTTCACATCAGATGGCCAAGGTATTGGAGCTTCAGCTTCAGTATCAGTCCTTCCAATAAATATTCAGGACTGATTTCCTTTAGGATTGCCTGGCTGGATTTCCTTGCAGTCCAAGGGACTCTCAAGCGTCTTCTCCAACACCACAATTCAAAAGCATCAATTCTTTGATGCTCAGCTTTCCTTGCAGTCCAACTCTTACATCCATACATGACTACTGGAAAAACCATAGCTTTGACTAGATGGATCTTTGTTGGCAAGTAATGTCTCTGCTTTTTAATATGCGATCTAGGCTGGTCACAGCTTTTCTTTCAAAGAGCAAGTATCTTTTAATTTCATGGCTGCAGTCACCATCCACAGTGATTTTGAAGTCCAAGAAAATAAAATAAAGTACTCCTTGCAAACTGCTTGGCCACTGCCTATTTGGAGCACACTTGTCCACCTTTTACCTATGTGAAGATGAAATACTTCTGACTGTATTGCTTTTCAATCATCACACAGCCTGAGCACATTAAAAAAAATAAGCTGAAAATGAGGCATGATTATAAATAAATGTAATTAAGGCCAAGAGAGAGAGAAAAAAATAGACCTATGAATTTTATGGACAACAAACTAAGCCTGAGCCACAAAAAGTGATGTAGCTGCTGCTAAAATGAATCCTTCTCAGGTACGGAGATGTAATGCCCATCTTACTCAACAGGAGACAGACTATTTCTGGAATGCTACAGTAATGCTGTTAACTCCATCTTAGGAAAGTCATCAACACACAGGAGGGCCCGCAGACATGACCAGGATGGTGGAAGCTCTGAAAAGTTTATATTTGGGGGAGTACTTGAAAGAATCTCAGGTGCCGGGAAAAAAGAGTTGGATGTGGGGTGGGGGGTGTGGGGCACAGGGGCACATACACGGTCTCTGGAAGTACTTGAAGAATTGTCACAGGAAAGAGAATTTACACTTTTCTTTTTCTCAGCAGATGAAAGAATAGGAATCTATGAGGATATCAGGTAGATCAAGAACACAGCTTTGAAGCCAGATGTTGGATTTAAGACCTTGTTCCAGCCACTGTTGAGTGTATAGATTTGGACAAGTTATTTAACTTCTGTGAGCTTCAGTTGTTCATCTGAAAAAAGGGATGTCCGAAGTATCTACTCCTGGGTACAGATTAAATGAGATAACCAGCACAACGCCTGACAAGTGTTCACATATTCATCCGCATCACTGAATTAAACAGGGATGTCTGAAAATGCAATGAGCTGCCTTTAGAGGGGGAGCTTGAGCACACGCTAAACGATCATCTGCCAGGGATGAAGCGGTGAGGATCCCACATTGGGTTGAACTAAGTAACCTGTAAGGCCAGTGCGACAATTCTTTACCGCTGCTAACCAGCACTGAAGTTTCTCTCTTCTGTGTCCCGATTCCCTTAGTGCAGGACTTCTCATAGATTCTCATCGTTAGTTATAAACACATCCATCACCTCCCTAGTCTGTGAGGGCCTCAAGGTCAGACTACGGCTCATCCAAATTTGTTCCCCATGCACCTTGCCCAGCGCCTGGCATAGAGCAGGCTTTCTATAAACACTTACTGAATGAAGACACCCAGGACTAGGCCTTACCTGGGCTTGCAGCTGCTTTTCTACCTGTGTGGAAATTTCTCCAGAAAGGGTCTAGTTAATACTTAGTCCTGGAAGTTTTAGAATTCTTGTGATTATGCTGGGAACATCACTCAGAAGACCTTAATTTTCTGGGTGAATAAAGTCCTCTAATTGCACAGTATCCAGTTTGGAAAAGTTCCTGATGCCCAGCATGTGACTGCCGCCTCCCCAGGTGTCCAGACCATGGCTCTCTGAGCTCTCCTGAACACAGTCCACAGCCGCATTTTCCAGCTGAACTACTTTCCAACAGTTCAGTTCATACCCATGGAAACCCTTATGCACATCTTCCCCCTTTTCTGTTCCAGAAATTTCTAAAAGTAGCAAGAGGCATAATAATGCAGTCCAGCCGTTGTATGTCAAAACTAACAAGACCTGCTTATTTACCAGAAAAGCATGTTTGCATAAGTATCAATTCGGATTCCTTCAGTGCCATAGCTCTTCTCTGGATAAAACCAAAGTGTCTTCCAGGACCTCAGACTTATTAACCTTTAATATGTTTGTCTAAGTACTTACCAAAATATTAATTTTCCTTTGGTTATTCCACAAAAACTTGATGAGCAAGTAAACAGTGTCCTGATGGCACAACAGAAAGAAGACAGCTTCCAAATGAGCTTAACTTAGAGTCATGGAATAGCACAGGCTCTCAGAGAAAGTATTTCAACTTATCATTCATTGCAGGAAAAAAGTTTCATACTTTATACCCAGAATAAAACCTGTTCTGAAAGAACCAATACTCTCAACACTACCTAAAAACCCAGAACGGGATATAAATAAAGCAGCCCCTGAACTGCCAGTCCAGTTAACCCACAACACATCACCATGTGACGCTAAACATCCCGCCAGGGGGCCAGCTCCAATGCCACACACTCTCTTCTCTGGAATGTGGTAAAGGAAAGTCTGAAAGCAAAGCCAATCTTGGCAAAATCTCTTGTTCTTTCAGATCTTCCAGAGACGTGAGGCTCCAGGAGCACTCATCTCCCCACCCCTGCGCATGACTAAATCTGACTCTTATAAACTTCAGAACAACAATTTCCTTCTGGTTCAAACAGTACGTGCAGCGCCCAGAGCACAGAACCTACCCAAACTGCAAAAACAAGAAAGCATGTGTTTCCCATCAGCATTGATTTCCTCAGCAATAATTTCTTATTTCTTTATGATATTCTTGAAGCCCATTCTTTTTCTATGAACTGTGTATGAGTTTTTTGGTGAGGAGACTATTTTTTAAAAAAAGCTTTTCCTAAGACAGTATCTGTCTTGATCTCCATATAACTTCCTAATTCTTTATGTCATTTGCTGGGCTTCCATGTCATATCCTTGCTGAGGAATTATCTACTCCAGCAGGAATATCTATATATCTGTTATATTTGGACAATGATAATCAAAAAGACTTCTATATGCTTTTCTCTGTGGGGTAGCAAAGAGTCAGACACAACTGAACAACAACAAAAAAATGCTTTTCTATTATTGAAAGAATAAATCAGGAACAGTGAGACAAAAGGTAAGCACCCTGGTACCTACTGACTCCGCTGATGTTTACGACTTACTATTACTGTGATGTATGTGGTAAATCATTAGTAGGCTTTATAGTTTTGTGTTTCTCTTCCTCTGTGCCATGAATTTAGGGTTACATGGGTTCAGAGTAATTTTGCAAAGTGAGAAGACTTTCTAGACAACATTGTTAAGAGAGGGTCTTGTATGCAGAGTTCATTAGTCAGGGCCATTTGGCAAAACCAATTTGACATTTGTGATGACACAAGGAAAGTCCTTCACAATCATTACACCTCATAGACTGTAACTGGGGAGGACCTAACATAAGTGCTGCCTGCAAAAGCCAGCAGGGTGAACAGCACACAACAATTCCCTGGGGGCTGAGATGATAAAGAGGCTGCCTACAATGAGGGAGACCCGGGTTCGATCCCTGGGTCAGGAAGATCCCCTGGAGAAGAAAATGGCAACCCACATCAGTATTCTTGCCTGGAGAATTCCATGGATGGAGGAGCCTGGTGGGCTAAAGCCCATGGAGTCGCAAAGAATCAGAAACAACTGGGCCGACGGAGCACACGAGCAGCATGTATGAAGATCATTTTGGAAACACCAGCCCACAGGCTCGCTGGGCAAGGTCGTCCACTGCTCTGCTCCCACAGGCAAGGGAGGTTAAAAGAGGAAGGAAAGACCACCCTGACAGAGGCAGGCTCTTTACAGTCACCAACAAAACCTCTCATTATACAGTGGAAGTGAGAAATAGATTCAAGGGATTAGATCTGATAGACAGAGTGCCTGAAGAACTGTGGATGGAGGTTCCTGACATTGTACAGGAGTCAGGGATCAAGACCATCCCCAAGAAAAAGAAATGCAAAAAGGCAAAATGCTTGTCTGAGGAGGCCTTACAAATAGCTGTGAAAAGAAGAGAAGCGAAAAGCAAAGGAGAAAAGGAAAGATAATCCCATTTGAATGCAGAGTTACAAAGAATAGCAAGGAGACATAAGAAAGCCTTCCTCAGTGATCAATGCAAAGAAATAGAGGAAAACAACAGAATGCGAAAGACTAGAGATCTCTTCAAGCAAATTAGAGATACCAAGGGAACGTTTCATGCAAAGATGGGCACAATAAAGAACAGAAATGGTATGGACCTAACAGAAGCAGAAGATATTAAGAAGAGGTGGCAAGAATACACAGAAGAACAATACAAAAAAGATCTTCATGACCCAGATAATCATGATGTTATGATCCCTCAGCTAGAGCCACACATCCTGGAATTCGAAGTCAAGTGGGCCTTAGGAAGCATCACAATGAACAAAGCTAGCGGAGGTGATGGAATTCCAGTTGAGCTATTTCAAATCCTAAAAGATGATGCTGTGAAAATGCTGCACTCAGTATGCCAGCAAATTTGGAAAACTCAGCAGTGGCCACAGGACTGGAAAAGGTCAGTTTTCATTCCAATCCCAAAGAAAGGCAATCCTAAAGAATGCTCAAACTACCACACAATTGCACTCATCTCGCATGCTAGTAAAGTAATGTTCAAAATTCTCCAAGCCAGGCTTCAACAGTTCATGAACCATCAACTTCCAGATATTTAAGCTGGTTTTAGAAAAGGCAGAGGAACCAGAGATCAAATTGCCAACATCCATTGGATCATTGAAAAAGCAAGAGAGTTCCAGAAAAACATCTACCTCTGCTTTATTGACTATGCCAAAGCCTCTGACTGTGTGGATCACAACAAACTGTGGAAAATTCTGAAAGAGATGGGAATACCAGACCACCTGACCAGTCTCTTGAGAAATCTGTATGCAGCTCAAGAAGCAACAGTTAGAACTGGACATGGAACAACAGACTGGTTCCAAACAGGGAAAGGAATACGTCAAGGCTGCATATTGTCACCCTGCTTATTTAACTTACATGCAGAGTACATCATGAGAAACGCTGGGCTGGAGGAAGCACAAGCTGGAATCAAGATTGCCGGGAGATATATCAATAACCTCAGATGACACCACCCTTATGGCAGAAAGTGAAGAGGAACTAAAAAGCCTCTTGATGAAAGTGAAAGAGGAGAGTGAAAAAGTTGGCTTAAAGCTCAACATTCAGAAAACTAAGATCATAGCATTCGGTCCCATCACTGCATGGCAAACAGATGGGGAAACAGTGGAAAACAGTGAGAGATTTTAATTTTTTGGGCTCCAAAATCACTGCAAATGGTGACTGCAGCCATGAAATTAAAAGGTGCTTGCTCCTTGGAAGAAAAGTTATGACCAACCTACACAGCATATTAAAAAGCAGAGACATTACTTTGCCAACAAAGGTCCGTCTAGTCAAAGCTATGGTTTTTCCAGTAGTCATGTATGGATGTGAGAGTTGGACTATAAAGAAAGTTGAGCACTGAAGAATGGATGCTTTTGAACTGTGGTGTTGGAGAAGACTCTTGAGATTCCCTTGGACTGCAAGGAGATCCAACCAGTCCATCCTAAAGGAAATCAGTCCTGAATATTCACTGAAAGGACTGATGCTGAAGCTGAAACTCCAACACTTTGGCCACCTGATGCGAAGAACTGACTCATTAGAAAAGACCCTGATGCTGGGAAAGATTGAAGGTGGGAGGAGAAGGGGACGACAGAGGATGAGATGGTTGGATGGCATCACCGAGTCAATGGACATGAGTTTGAGTGAACTCCGGGAGTTGGTGACAGACAGGGATGCCTTTCGTGGTACAGTCCATGGGGTTGCAAAGAGATGGACATGACTGAGCGATTGAACTGAACTGAACATAATGTCAAGAATCTTCACAGCCCTTCCCCTGGTGTTGAGGGGTCTTAAATATAGCCAAGCATACTCCCCAACATAAAGCTGAATTTGAAACCATACTTAGAAATGTCCATAAGTAAAGTGGAAGTCAGTCCAGTAGTGATAAAACCCACTCAATAAAGGTAACTTTTACAACATTTTTTCACAAACCTCTGCATCAAAGATGTTAAGATCAACGGTCGTTCTCTTTGTAAACAATTACAAAGCACTTACAGCTCACGTGCCTAAAACTGGAAGTGAGATTATACAGGAGGGCTCCTCCACAAGCAAGATGACCCTTGCAAGAGGCGTTTCCTTGAGGAAAACAGCCTCACAATACTAGTAATTAGTGTGCATACTAGTGCAATAGTCCAGTTAGAGAAACTGGTAACAAATTCCCCAATTTATTCTATAAGAATTCCAAACATACAAAAGAAGGAAATGATTAGACAGGAACTTGCCCCCACCTCCTTTAGGACATCACCACCAGATAATATCAGAAAGATAATCTGGATCTACTGAAGTGCATCTAGGATAAGTCATTCCAAGGCTCGCACAAAATGCCTCATTCCTCTGACTTTATGGAGTCTAGCCTTAAAATCAATCTCAGAACACCAGGGTACCACTTTCCACACTGCCTCCATATGTCAGGTACCATGTTACATAATCAGGGCCTTGGGGAGATGATGAGAGGGATGAAATAATATTTTTTAAACTGGCATCAGAAATCCTTTTAAAGAGGAGACTGTTTTTATTTAGGAAAATACCTTGCAGAGCTTCCTGGAAGGATTGATGTCATCCTGAAGATATGGGCTCATAGGAGCCTAGGTAACAAAGAAACAGCTAAATCCATTTCAACAGAAACTATGGGGTGAAGGTAAAAATGAAAAACAAAAGAGACAGGAGGATAGAGAGTAAATGGAGCAAAGGGAGACCAAGAAACCTGTGAAGCAGATTAACAGTGACAACAGAAATAACTGGAGGACTTTCCAAAATAGAAGAATTTAAACTCTCTGTGGGTGTACAATAAAAACCCCTTTTAAACACCTAATTCTTCAATAAAGTCATCTACCTTTTTTTTTTTTTTTTAAAGTAAGGAAATGGTGTCAGCTCATCCGGATCAAGCCTTTACTTCAATTCACTTGAAAAAGTAAAAGTGAAAGTCCCTCTCTGCGACCCCACGGACTATAGACTGCATGGAATTCTTCAGACCAGAATACTGAAGTGGGTAGCCGTTCCCTTCTCCAGGGGATCTTCCCAACCCAGGGATCGAACCTAGGTCTCCCACATTGCAGGCAGATTTCTTTAAGAGCTGGCTACCAGGGAAACTCAATTCACTTAATCTTCTCTAAAAAGAAAAAAGAAACAGAGGGAGGGAGGAAAACAGTTTGAAACTGAACCTATAATCAATTGAATGTACCCAGAGGATCACACAGGTCACACCACATAAATAAGGATGGTAAGTAAGACTGAGGGGAAATGAGCCATGGGCATGAAGCCCTAAAGTATCAACTCCAGATTGTTAACCTTCCTAATGCACCAACTCTGGATTGTTCTTCTTAGGATCCTTGCAAAGTGTGACCATGCCCAAGTAGAACAAGAAATACAAGACACTGTAGTAAACAGACAAACATTTCTCAATCTGTGAAGAACATTCCCAGTTAAGGAATTCTTCATTTGGAAATTCTTTTTGCCCCTTAAATATTCTATTGTTTTATAGAGACCTTGCTAAAATTACAGATTTGCTCATCATAAAATCCGTATTATTATACAGGTTTTGCAGTTTGTGGTACAACTCTTCATAAAAATCATCTCATTTAATACCTATGAGGTTGGTCTTATCATGGTTCTCAATTAACAGATAAGGACACTGAGGCCTACAGAGGTAAATTATCTTCCCCAACATCATGTAGCCTATAAAGGAGTCCCTGGCGGCTCAGATGGTAAAGAATCCGCCTGCAATGTGGGAGACATGGGTTCGCTCCCTGGGTTGGGAAGATCCCCTGGAGGAGGAAATGGCAACCCACTGTGGTATTCCTGCCTGGAGAATCCCAAAGGACAGAGGAGCCTGGCAGGGTCCACAGTCCATGGGGTCGCAAAGAGTGAGACCCGACCGAGCGACTAAGCACAACTCATAAAGAAGACTTGAACTTGTACCTTCTGAGGATAAATTCTTTGACCTTTTTTCTACACCATGTTCTCTGACCAATGATGAGAAGAACAAAGTTCAAGTTTTAGAAGCAGCCATATGACATTTCAAAACACAGGTGAAAGCAAGAGATATGTAAAACCATACCTATGCAACCTGTATTCATCCCTCAAAATAAAAGCAGTTTTCAGGCATCCTGCTACCACTATTTCTACCATGTTCTCCTTTCACAAAAATCAGGTACTGCCAAGTCATCACTGCCTAAAAGGAAAGGCTCTCCTTGGCAGCTCTTTGCTGGAGGACAATTCCCAAAGTGTCAAGAGACTTTTAACTTCAAATTCTGGACTAGCTTATTAGCATGAATATAAATTTCTGTTTCTTACTACTGATCTTTCATCTAACAGTGCTGGAAAGGAGCTCTGCCACAAAATACCACCTGTCATGAAGCCCTGCTCTTAAATAATGTCCCATACTGAAAAGAACTGCATTCAGGTTGACAAAGGGGCTTTTGTGGTTCTCATAGAAAGCAAGAATTTCCAAAATAATCCTAATATCACTCCTTGACAGTTTAGTCTATCATCAAGCTGTTGGTAGGTGTTTTCTCTAAAACTAAGTTTTTTCTGTCACTTCTAGAACTATGCAGGCTACTGTGAGCCTTTTATTCAGTGCCCATGACCTCTTACTTACATATAAATCTCAAAGGATAGAATTTCTCACTGATGCCACAAACATTACCATATTAAGTGCAGGCCTTTGTTAGAAATTCTTCTGTAAGCAAAACCATCCACTCACCTTTGCAAGTTGATCAAATCATTACTTGATTGTTTCATGTCTTAAGCTGGATGTGGATAGAAAAACTGGCAAAGAAATTCGAATTTTCACAAGGACTGAGCATTATGCACCTTTCCATAGAGGATGTCTTTTATGGGAAATGATGTAGTTATTTAAAAGGCCATTGTTTCTAGTCCATGTTGAAAGTTTTCACATAAATATATTACCTTCAAACTACATCTGGAGACCTGACATTGATTTTGATATGAAAAGACGATAAATCACTGTAAAACATGCCAGGCCTCTCAGGAGAGCCCTTGAAATACACACACATCTCCATGTAAACTGACCAAGGAAGCCTGATCAAGAATGTAATATCGATTTGGAACAATCATTCCAGGGAAGAAACTTTTGATAGTGTAAGACTTCTACTCAAAACAGTTTGAAATAATCCTGGCTCCATCGTGCAGTTATACAAAATGAATCACAGAACTTTAGAATAAAAGAGACTTCATCATCTGTTCAACCTCCTCATTTCAGTTGGATGGGAAAGAGGCAGGATGTTTGTTTTTTATGTGCATTCCAAATTTTTTTTTTACTTTTTATTACATTTTTAAACACACCTAAAGGTAAGTAGACAAGTACAATAAACTCCCTTGTGTGAGTAACAGTCAATCTAGATGAGTTACCAATCTTTTAACCTCCTTACCATGAGTAATTTAAACCCAGAGAAGTAATGTGACCAAGGTCACTTAGTTATTTTGTGGCCAATCCAAGTCCTAACCAGCCCCATTCCCCAGCTAGTGTTTTTCCCACTCTTTCCTCATAGCTCTTGCCATTTGTGATACATGGATTGGTCAGATACTTTCATTTCTATTTTTATCACCACGCCCACAAGCAAAGTACCATTATGAATGAATGATGTAGAAGACTAATGCCACCCTAGTCTAGGCTGTAAGAACACCCTGACCAACTAAGTTATTACAAACACCTCTCCACGTTCAACAACAGCAAGAAGTTCTACTGACTTACAGTGGAACAGTTTTCAACAGCTATAGAAACTATCTTCTCCCAGATCTGCCTGAGAATGTTTCACAGAAACCAAAATACACTGTCTTTGTCTTCTGCTACGTCTACTATTTGCTTACTTTCAACATAAGAGACCAGAATCAAATCAATGTAAAGTTATATCATTACAATCAAGTTTCCAGAGCGTGTGTTGTCCACGCCAACCTTTAAATCAAACCAAACTTCTTATGCAGCATTCAGTTGGCAGTCTATAAAAACAAGCCAATCCTAGCTTGTAAACTTGCAGTCTCCTCGTTGTGTTCCTTCATCTTGCTCTTGCTTGACTCTGTGCCCGTCTGAGCCAGTTTCTAAACCCTCTCTTACCATTTGCACTCTGACTAATTTTGTCTTAACCAACTTGGTATCCTTGTTGCGCTTTCAAGAATCAATCCCCTGTTTGATTTCTCTTCGTTTTAAGTGCCTTAATCCACCCATTCTCTTGCCATTCCTTTGGAATCCAAACCCCTACAGAGAGGAATTTAGTGGTATGAAGCCAAGGTGCTGACAGATGAGTGTGTGGCAATTCCATGTTTATGGGCTGGGAAGTCATAATTCCCTCCCAGGGAGACTTGGCTACCATTACTGTTTAACAATGGTTTTTCACACAGACCAACTGAGAGGTCATCTCATCCACCAATATGAAGAAAGAAATCATTGTTTTCTGCCTTTCACCACTGGCAAAGGTAATAGAGATACTTCATGTCCCTTTTGTACTCATCTGATAACCTAAGAAAGCCTCAAAACGAGATTCCAACAGACTTATTAGAAGGATTAACCTTATTTGTTGATTTTCTCACCAAGGAGTTCAAATTTCCTTTTCTGCATGGAATCATTTGTTATGTTTGAGGTAAAATTCCCCAGAGTAATGTAAAAGAAGACCTATTTATCTCTATCCCATGCTCTACAACCCACCACACTCCCTACCTTTCACACATTAAGATATTATTCTATTTTTTTTTTCAGTTTTTTCCTATTCCATCTTTGACATCTATAGTTGAAGAGTAAATAAGTCAATAAATAAATACACAGTTAAGGCTCTAAAAAAACACACTAACCCAGTAGAGGTAAGACAGAGACCTGGATTTGTGTGTGTGCACTTGTGTATGTATGTGTGGATTGCACATGCATGCAGTGCATGTGCACATATGCATCCACGGATGCTCACATACATGTTTTGAAAGCAGAAATTAATTTGCATTTATTCATTCTCTGAAACTTCCAATATCCCCCATTTCAACAGCATAAGTTTGTAAACTGGTAAGTTCACAATTGGGGGCAAAGTCTGTTGCCAAAAAGCAGACCAAACTAGTCCACCTGGGAACAAAAAACTCATGATGTTTTTCTTGGTAGCATCTAATGAGCCTGGAACATAAATAATTCTTTAATCTTAAAAGAAAACATAATATCCTTCATGACTAAACTGTTAACCTACCATTTATTCTCTTCTCACTTTTAAATCTGCCACCTAGCACTCTCATATAAACAAAACAAAACCTCAAGAGAAGAGCAGGCCAATAAACAAACAGAAACCATTTCTAAAGGTGGATATACATTCCTTTCTGCCATAAAGCAGTACCCAGCCTGGGCTTCTCTGCGGTTCAGATGGTGAAGAACCTGCCTGCAATGCAGAAGACCCAGATTTAATCTCTGGGTCGGGAGAATCCCCTGGAGAAGAAATGGCAACCCACTCCAGTATCCTTGCCTGGAGAATTCCATGGACAGAAGAGCCTGGTGGGCTACAGTCTACGGGGTTGCAAAGAGTTGGACACAACTGAGCAACTAAACAGACAGACACAGTGCCCAGACTAAGCATTTCTGTTTCTATTTAAGGACTCCATAATGCTCCCTGTGCCTAGAACTTGAAATTTTAGAGTCATCTGATTATTTCCCTTTTCCTCTACTACATATCCAACTTATCTATAAATATTGTGAACTCTGCCCATACAAAATGTCTTCAACACATTCATTTTTCTAAAATCTTCCATATCCCTATCCTCATGACATCATGCCTGGACTATGGCAATGGCCATTTAACTGTCCTCCCTTTTCTGTTCTGATACTACACACCACAGTGTCAGGCAAGGGGAAAAAGTCCCCATGCTGCAATCAGCACGTTTCTTACTCCCAGAGCCTTTCAGAATAAGTTCTCCATGCTCTGGCTTGTGCTCCTACCCACCAAAGTGTGTCCCCTAGCTTCCCAGCCCAGGGCTCTGCCCAGCGAGGCCAGTCTTCTCACCTGCCCTGAACACCTACTCTTACCCTACTCACCCACAATGACCATGACAAGCTAAATCGAAACTGGGGCCACGTTTAGGACTAACCTTCCTGCTTCAGCCTATTGGTGCCACAATGAATTCTTTCTCCCTCTGACGCTCCTGAGCACTAGAGGGAGCTTGCTCCACCCAATCTTGTACTTGATTTTAGACCCTGTGTTTGTGGCCTGTCTTCTCAACTAGATTGCAACTGTTTAAGAGTAAAAGATTGTGCTTCATACATCTTTGCCTTTCCCACAACAATATGCTGGATGTGCTACAAGTATTTAATAAATCGTTGCTTTTAAAAATATTACTGAAGCAATGAGCTAGGAAAATCTCTAAAGAAAGGTGAGTCTTGAGATGTAACTAAAGAAATGGAGATGCACATAGTTTCTCCCATGATAGAAGTATCAAGATCAAATGACTGTTACTCATTCCTATATCAATATTTTGTTTTATTGTGGGCTTTTCACTTCACATAGAGTATTTATAAAGCCTGCTGTGGTGTGTTAAGTAGCCTCAGTCATGCCCGACTCATTGCAAGCCCATGGACTGTAGCCCACCAGGCTCCTCTGTCCATGGACTTCTCCAGGCAAGAATATTGGAGTGGGTTGCCATTTCCTTCTCCAGGGGTTCTTCCCGACCCAGGGACTGAACCTGGATCTCCTGCACTGTTCAATACAAACTTTCAACAAATATAACATGTTTTTCTAAACATTAAAATTGGCCATATACTCAACTCCCAAAAGTGTATAACTCAGAATTTTTAAGTAATTGAAGTAAAAATTCATTTTTAACAGCGACCTAATATTCAGGTTAAAAGTATGTAAATATCACAAAACTGACTTGTACTAACTCACCTTTGATTTAAAAAATAGTAAGACGAAAGGACACTCTGGTCAAATGAATTTGAACAAAGCTTATAACAAAGCAGTGGCTGGAAAGTCAGGCCTGGACATGCTCTCATGCTGGCCACGGAGAGCCCTCCACGCCGGCAGCAGGCCCAGTCTAGCCAAGGCCCTGGCAGTCAGTCCAAGACCCAGCTTACAGACACGAGGAGAAAACTGGCCAATGGAAAGAAGGTTCTGTGGCTTGACGGCCAAGACTGGGTGATAAGAAAAGTCTCGAAACCTCAATGAAATAAATCTACTTCTAGAAATCTTTCTTAAAGGAACATTCAGAAATACAGAAAATATAATGGTATTCCTTCCATTAATCATTCTGACAATTTTTAAACAATAGGAAATAATCTAAAAGTGACCACAATATGTGAACGAATGGCCAATGTAAGTTTTGGTAAAGCCATCCCAGAACTCTCAAAGCACATGCTGAATGTGGCCAGAAAGGTCACCGAGACAAGTGAAATAGGCTAGCTGATGTGAAATCTCCTGAGTTTAAAATATATTGGCAAGTAGTTCAAATACTTGTGAACATCACAAAGGCCAAACAAAACATATCCACGGGCCAGACTTAGCCACACTTCACCAGCTTGATCTCTGTGGTGAAATCTTTTTGAAAACTATATGATTAAAGAATTTTTAATGAAAACACTCTTTGTATAATATCAGATTAAAAGGGGGAGGGGAGTATGATCCTAATAACTTTTTTTTTTTTTTGATCCTAATAACTTGAGAGACATATATTGTGGGAAAAAAAGACCAGCAAAAAATCATTATAGCTGCATCTGGAGAGACTGTGGATGATTTGTTTTCTTCACACTTTTCTGTATTTTCAATATTCTCTTCAAATGAGTATTTATTACTTTCTAATATAATGTTGCATCACTAACCGGGTGATGTCCCTAAAACGGGGCAATTCAGAAAGGTTGACATTTCTTTTTCTCCCAATCCATCATGTTAAATTTTGTATACAAAGGGCTATTTGTGAGGCCCTAAAATTTTGAATTGCTGTGAGGCTGAAAAATTTAACATCACTAATGAGATGGAAGTATTGCTGAAAGCAGTTATGAAAATAATGCAAATAAATACTATATATAAAGCACTCAGCCCAAACACACTCAGCAATGGTATTCAGAAATATTTTCCTTTGATATTTGTCAAATACCTTGTCTTGCCTTCTATGCTGACCTCAGCTCACCCTGATTCTGAAACCATTATCAAATGGCTTAGTTACTAGCTTTTCCGAACCTTCTCCCCAGCTTATTTCTCTGCCCCCATCACCACCCGTGTCTCAGATTCTCATCACCATGACTGACAGGAGACCATATCCCTGAGCCCTTCCAGAGTCTCCTTGGCTAAGCCCCTAACCCCTGGTTATCATAATCCAATAATAAAAATGTGATTCTAACACCTCTAGGGAAGCTTCGTCCAAATATTGGCTAGAAGCTTGTAAAGTATGTGTTTACCATAACCTGCTTTCCCTTCCCTTTTTGCTCCCCAATTAGCCAATGTGTACAACTTATTCTAGTCTTTATTTTCCTCTCTGCATCATGCTGGAACTCTTTGGAGAAAAAGTATTTGGAGATTTAGAAGAGCATGTTCTCTTATCCTCAGGAGTGAATGAGATGAGACAATGGATTAATTCTGAGATAATCAGGTAACTTTTCATGAAGCATATTCACATAGATCTGCTTTTATGTTTTGATTAGGCAAATATGGAACTTATTTTGCATTCTCCAAACTCAGATTGAATAAGAGTGGGAGGAAACTTGCCTACCTGTCAGGAAGGTATAAAATTTCATTACAGGTCAGTGAGCATTCATTGCCTGTGGTCTTATTTTTCAGTAATTCCAGAATCACACAGGACCCTCAAACATGCAGCAGACCTTTGAAGACAGTCACATGAAACAGAACCACAGTATCACTACAGAAAAACATTTCTTTGGAAAAGTAAATTTGATGATAATATTCACATGTAGACCTGCTGATTTTTTTTAAAGTGTGCATCTGAAGAAGAGTATCTAGGGACTTCCTTGGTGGTCCAGTAGTTAAGAACCTGCCTTCCCATGTAGGGGACGTGGGTTTGATCCCTGATTGGAGAACTAAGAGCCCACATACCTCAGGGGCAGCTGAGCACACATCCCACAACTAGAGAGCTTGCGGGCCAACTACTGAAGCCCACACACTCAAGAGCCTGCGCTCCACAAGAGCAGTCTGCACATCGCCATGAATACACGGTGCATCGAAAAATAATAATGTCTAAAAAAATGAAAGAAAACAGAAGAGTGTCTAGGTTAGGGGCTAGGAGAAAAGATGTCATTACTTATCTGCCACATCTCCACTCGATACTTTTAACAACAGGCTGCACCCTTTGGCCTCTAAACAGAAGCCCCACTCAACACTCTCCCATCCACCCAGCCCTGGGCTGCACAGCCTCAGACACAAGCTTTGTGTGAAGGTGATGACTCTGACGCACAGACGCTCAGCTCACATGGCAACCACCAGCACCAACAGGTCACCAGGGCCAGGGCAGAACAAGACGCCAGAGCTAGAAGCCATCAGCAACTCAAAACACATGGAAGGACAAGAAAGCACATTAGGGAGAAGGGCAAGGGAGAGGCTTTCCACGCTCCTTCAACAGGGAAGCACCTCCCTCTCCACTGGTGGCTGAAATAGGAATTAGACATCCAGGCCTGCATGGCTGGTGAGTTCTGTACAGCACGGCCTAGGTTTGGCAAGTTGACTAATACTAGAAAATCAAGTCTCATGACCACCTCTGTTGGCTAGAATTACTGTATTTTCCAGCCTCCTAGAAAATAAAAAGGCAACTGGAAGAAAGAAAGTTCCCAAGATACTTTACTTCCTGTTTCTGCTTCTGAGGAATAGTTTTACAACTAGGGAATAGAATTATCTGCCCTTTAAATCAGTATAAAATTTGAGAGGTTAAAAACATGTGTCGACTTACATAACGTAGCAATAAAAGATGGCCTCAACAGTGAATCTTTTGGGTAATAATTAATTCAACCCGACCTTCCATTCTAAATCAAGCTTTGTACTGGGGGCAGAGTTTTCTAAGATAATTAGATGGAAACCCTGGAACAACTGATTTGCAAGGTAGTATGTTTCTCTCTGCCGGTTGCCATGTAACTCTCATCTATCGCCAGTCAGTTCTGGAAGAGACAGAAGAGCCTGGCCCTCCCGTGATGCACTGCTGAGCCCTCCCAAGTGGGGGTCACTGTGAGGTTCTGATGTGAACGTGGACGTGGAGAGCAGCACAGTGGATATAACAGGCCAGGGACAAGAAGACATGATGAAACGCCATCAATCAGTGTGACTCCCACCTCAGCACTGGAAAAACACTGGCAAAGTCAGCGTTTTTATAACATGTTCACTTACATTATCATATACCTGCTCTCTCCATCTTACTGAAAAGAATCACCTGACATTATAGATCCTTCCAAACTATCAGTTTTGTATTTTAAGTCAAAATTAATTTAAGACTGTCTTCAAAATAGAATAATGTCTAAACCTGCTCATTAATGGAAAGTCCATTTAAGTTTGCAGCTTTGCAATTCCAAGTTAAATTCTGATTTTGAAACATTGCTGGCAAATATGAAAGTAAAGTAAGAAAAAGTGAAGCAATGGAAAAATCTCCCCTGGCTCATAGTGTTGAACAGAAGGTATTTCCAATTCTCAACATGTGTTTTTGAACTTTCTTTTATGAGGAAGAGAGATCATTCCACTGCTGTCATGGAGAACACTTCATAAGGAAAATAAATTTCTCTAGAAATAAATTCTATTTACATCTACATTTTTAAGAGAAATACGCAGCATTTTAAAGGGGTGACTCCAACCCAAAGTCTCCTTATCTGGATACTTCCAAGAGTATCATCTGCCCTGGAAATGGGCCATTAAATCTATTTCCCAGCAGTAATTGCAACACGAATTACTAATTGATTATTCATCTAAAATGAAACGGTCACTAAATGGTAGAATGAGATCTAGATGCTCATTTTATCTGCGGCATTTCAAATCCAAATAGTATATAAAAAAGAAAAGGTCAAGAATCATTTTTTTCTTTAATTCAGATTGACCTTCTCTCATCAGGAACTAAGATACCAGAAACCACAGATTCTTTAAAGAAAAGAAGAAGAAAAAAAAAAAACTTTACAAAAGCTTCCTGTATAAAAACTTTAAAACAGAAAAGTCATGTCCATTGTAAACTAAAAAAGGCAGGGGGAAGGTCATCTTGACCAATTATTGCTGAAAAGCAATTAGAAATTAAGCCAGCATCTGTTTTTGTGCTGTGCTTAGCCTCTTGGTCGTGTCTGACTCTTTGTGATCCCAGGGACTGTAGCCCGTCAGGCTCCTCTTTCCATGGGGATTCTCCAGGAAAGTATACTGGAGTGGGTAGCCACTCCCTTCTCCAGGGGATCTTCCCAACCCAGGGATCAAACCCAGGTCTCCTGCGTTGCGGGCGGATCCTTTCCTGTCTGAGACACCAGGGAAGCTCAGTATCTGTTTTTAGATCTTTACCATTTAGTTTTTCTTCCAACACTGAAACCTCGCTCGGTTTTAGTTCTCTGTACGTTCCAAGCAAGAGCTATTTAAAATCTGAATCAAAAGTGAGCTTCCCAGGGCCTCCCTGGCGGCTCAGCGGTAAAGAATCTGCCTGCCAATGCAGCAGACATGGGTTCAATCCCTGGTCCAGGAAGCTTCCACATGCCTCAGAGCAACCAAGCCCGTGGACCACAATTACCAAGCCTGTTCTCTAGAGTCTGGGAACCGAAATGACTAAAGCCACATGCCACGACTATCAAAGCTCGCATAGAGCCTGTGCTCTACAACAAGAGATGTCGCCACAACGAGAAGCCCCCGCCCCACAATGAAGAAGTCGGCCCCGCTCACCGCAGCTAGAGAAAAAGCCTGACCACATCAGTGAAGGCCCAGCACAGCCAACACAGATAGATGTTTCCCTAACTCACTATAGGGAAGAAAACACTTAACATGTGTCTTGTGACCACGTACACTTTTGTTTTCATATGAGCAGCAGTATCACCTTCCTTGAGTATGTGACAGTTACTGGATATGGAGCAAAACTAATACCCATCCCCTTGGAGCATGGAGCCATGTAGGTGCTTCCAAGCCCCTTCATCCTGGGAAGGAAGGATAGGACCTTCCTCCCAGAGGAGTCTGGCAGGACACCAGCTCTTTTCAGGGCCTTTCCTCCGGGGCACAGGGATGCCAGCCACTCTGCTGGGATTAAGTCACTTAAATGGGAAGACAAGCCATCTTTCCCACACGGTAAACCTTGGGAGACTGAGAGGAAATACCAACATGGGCTGCTGCTATGTATAGGACGAACAGGATCCACTTTGAAAGGACATCATCTCTAACTTTCACAAAACATAATTACCAGAACCTAAATAAAACTGACAGGTTTGTCCAACTACTCATTCTTCCTCAGGGCAGTGTTGATTTTTTTTTAAAAAAGGGAAGAACTGAGTCACACCTACATCAGTGCCCTGCCCCCTCATGCTCTTATTTTATTCTGCCCTACACAATAAAGAAATAAACAAGTAATAAATTTTTAAATTGTTTTTTAAGATGAAACAATGCCTTTTATAATAAGGCATCATACTCCCTATGCCATCAACAGAAAGTACAGTCAGATTAGTTCCTACAAACCCACCTGTCTCCACAGGCTCCCCAACCTTCACTCCTCTGCCAGCCATAGCACCCGAAGCTTTCTCTATGATCTAGCATCATTCCCCATACTAATCCACCTCTTCATCCTGCCTTCCTCGAGTCTGTGGTTAAGAAACACAAACAGGCTACTACATTTCAATACAGCAGTCCAGACAGTCTGATAAGGTTTTGTAAAACGCTTACTGCTTTATGTTCTGTGAATTACTCGATGAGAGTAAGATTAATATAAACATATGAATCTGAACTCTTGAAACATTTAGGATTGTTTCTAAATCTCTATAAACTATTTCTTTAAAAATGGCTTGTAAATCACTGATCAGTCAGTTAAGTTCAGTCGCTCAGTCGTGTCCAACTCTTCGCGACCCCATGAATCACAGCACGCCAGGCCTCCCTGTCCATCACCAACTCCCGGAGTTTACTCAAACTCATGTCCACTGAGTCAGTGATGCCATCCTGCCATCTCATCCTCTGTCATCCTCTTCTCCTCCTGCCCCCAATTCCTCCCAGCATCAGGGTCTTTTCAAATGAGTCACCTCTTCCCATCAGGTGGCCAAAGTATTGGAGTTTCAGCTTTAGCATCAGTCCTTCCAGTGAACACCCAGGACTGGTCTCCTTTAGGATGGACTGGTTCGCTCTCCTTGCAGTCCAAGGGATTCTCAAGAGTCTTCTCCAGCACCACAGTTCAAAAGCATCAATTCTTCAGCGCTCAGCTTTCTTTATAGTCCAACTCTCACATCCATACATGACCACTGGAAAAACCATAGCCTTGACTAGATGGACCTTTGATGGCAAAGTAATGTCTCTGATTTTTAATATGCTGTGTAGGTTGGTCATAACTTTCCTTCCAAGGAGTAAGCATCTTTTAATTTCATGGCTACAATCACCATCTGCAGTGATTCTGGAGCCCCCCAAAAATAGTCTGACACTGTTTCCACTGTTTCCCCATCTATGTGCCACGAAGTGATGGGACCAGATGCCATGATCTTAGTTTTCTGAATGTTGAGATTTAAGCCAACTTTTTCACTCTCCTCTTTCACTTTCATCAAGAGGCTTTTTAGTTCCTCTTCACTTTCTGCCATAAGGGTGGTGTCATCTGCATATCTGAGGTTATTAATGTATCTCCCGGCAATCTTGATTCCAGCTTGTGCTTCATCCAGCCCAGCGTTTCTCATGATGTACTCTGCATAGAAGTTAAATAAGCAGGGTGACAATATACAGCCTTGACGTACTCCTTTTCCTATTTGGAACCAGTCTGTTGGTCCATGTCCAGTTCTAACTGTTGCTTTCTGACTTGCATATAGGTTTCTCAAGTTCTACTTAATTTCCTTGCTAGTCATTAAATACATATGACCCATTATCTCAAGCTAATTGAATGAATACTGCAGACCAACTCTAATCAAGCACTCTTTGGTTTCATGAATAATAAGTGAGCAAGATATGGTCTCAACATCAAAGAATTCAGTTTAGTGGGATGTCCAGAGGATGAGCTGGTTGGATGCCATCACCAACTCAACGGACATGAGTTTGAGCAAGTTCCAGGAGATAGTGAAGGGCAAAGAAGCCTGGCAGTCCACAGGGTCACAAAGAGTCAGACACTACTTAGCCACTGAACAATAATATAAATAAAAATTACAACACAACCTTGGTGAATAGTGGAGTGTACCAGCATATATCCGGTACAGAAAAAGGCATAAAAGACGGAGTTTCTTTTTGGAGGCTCTCTCAAAGGCCCACCTGCTAAAAATATGCGTTCTTCCCTAGATCTGCCATGGTGTGTGCAACATTGACAATTATGGTTGTTCATCTGGAATAATAAATTACCTACGGAAATACCACATACAATATTGGTGTTATTTGGAAAAGCATGATTCCTTAACGTCTACTATTATACTAGCACAGATTCATTTGTATAAAAAAAAGTGGAATACAAGATATGTGTGTGTTTTGGTGAGATACCTTACATGTCATGGGACCTTGTCCATCAAGGACTAGCTCAGATGAGACATATATTCAGAAGTACCCAGAAGGTGGACCAGCAGGGTGAAGACATGACCAAAGAGTAACTAGGCCTTGTCCTGATCAGACTTTTATTAAAAACAGGTTATGACTATTTCTTCTAAAACTAGTGGCATTAATTAATCAATAGGTATTTATTGGACACATTTCTCCCAGTTTGAGTTTTTATAAGACAGTCTTTGGAGTCAAATCAAGACCGCCCTTTTCTTCCATAAGACTGATTTAGGATACCATCATGCCCTCTTGACAACAAGACATCATGCAAACATAGGGGAAAAAACATTAAGCTGAGGCTCCCGATGCTTAGGTAAGTGGTAACTGACCTACCCAGGCAGAATTGCTCTACATTGCCCTTACACCACGTTCACGTCTTCTTGTTCTCTTGTAGACAGGTCACCAGTTCCTTCTCTTGTTATGGACCATCTGGTGTTAGCTGCTCACCCTTAATCTTTCTTTAATCAACTCCACCAGTTTTCCTTCCATCCCTGCCTTAAGCAAATGAGGAAAAAATGAAAGTTTCTAAGACTTTAAAAGACTGAAGTTCAAGAGAGGCCAAATAATAACTCAGCATCATTAATTATCAACAAATTTCAGGGCAACAATTGGGCTCTGAATCTGTCTCCAATTCTCAGAGACTCCCACTTCACAAAGATTAATCAAAGACTATCCTTCCTACACCACGCTCATACTGTGTGTATCTCTGAGTGGTAATTACAACCGAACTACTGCTACAATCTACAATGTTTTCTTCTAATTGACAAAAAATGTAGGGAAATTTTTGAAAGAGAAGTTTATTAATAATGAAAATGGCACAACGCTATACATGAGAAAAAAGACCTTTCATATACATAAAGACTGTTAAATTTTTATTTCTAATTAGCTAGTATTAAGACAAGAGCATTTCAAGCAAATAGTACAGTAACATGAGCTTATCTGACCCATACTTTAAATACAGTGTCATCATAAACAAGATGAAACAGAAAAATCTTTCATTATCCACACTCCATATTGAACATATATTATGGTATGTACATAGTCACTTCATAAACATCACAGTCCACATACATAAATAATTATACCTTATTCTCTGATATTATGGTTACATTTTTCCTATTTATTCCCTAACCACTAAAAAAGCAACTGAGTGTAAGTGAAGCAAAAATGGATAAGGAATCATTTCAACTAGGCTGTAGCTGTAAATTGTGTGTTTTAATCTGTCTTATTACCCCAAGGGGAGTGATTTAACCTGTGTCTTGTTAAACAGATAGTGTAAGGTTTTACAAAATGCATGACTCAAGGAAATGTCTATTTAGATTCTTTACACTGTCAGTTACTTTCTGGTACCCTCCCACCTTCTCACTTCCAGCCAGGATCTTCTGCAGAACACAATGCAACTGATTTGATGATTATGACCTTCACACCATTTTTCTGCATTCACTGCACGCTTGGGAATAGAATGAGCTAGGAGGCGTGACTCATTGCAGCTGGGTTGTAAATCTGAAAGGCTGGCCCCACCCATTCTACTGGGAATTGTTGGAAACATTAAAAAAAAAAAAATGACCCATATTTTTCTTAGCTAAAATATCTCAACTTAATAAAGATAAGTTTTTCTCCTAAATCAGCTGTTTCCTCATGGAGCAAATATATTACCTTGTTTTCCCCATTTCAAAATGAAACTTCAATTCACAGGCTGATAGACGTCAAAGTATCCATTATTGAAAACATGGAAATGACACAAAGATGTCATAAATGACATAAAAATTATGAGATGGATGAAGGCAAACGTACCAAAAAAAAAGAATGCAAATAAATAGATCAGGTACACATTTGAGTCAACATGGCTTTAGAGCCTACAAAGAATATTTGTGCAATTTTCATCTTTTGTCAGAAGTAATAATAAATCAGGCTTGTTCAATTACATTACAATTTACTATGTGATTAAAAAGTATGAGGAGGGGAGCAGCCAAGCCATGAGGACCAGATACTGAAGAAGAGAAAAAACAAAGGGCGGGATTAAAATCAGTTATTAAATAACTTGTGTTACGATGTGAAGTAAATGGGACTTCACAGCACATAACTGTGAACACATACCCTTACACCACTGCTGTGTGGAAACGGAGTCCTACATGTCAAATAAATCTCTCATTATCCAGAACCCAGGAATCCTGTATGTACACTCAACTATAAGGGTTACATCTGCAAGACTCCAGAGCACCTTCTGAACCAAAAAAAGAAAAAACAAAACAAAAAAACACCTCGAATTCTTTGCCACGCCCTCTCTAGCTGTGGTGCACCGGCTCTGCAGCTCACAGGCTCAGGAGTTGGTAGCCACGGGCTACCATCTGGGATCTTCCCGCCCCAGGGATCAAACCCTCATCCCCCTCACTGCAAGGCGGGTTCTTAACCACTGGACCACCAAGGACGTCCCAAGGGAAAAGTTCTTTCTAAAAGCTCTTTCAAGATAGTTTCTCCTGGAAGACCCATAGCTCTTTTAGCCCTGAGAGTGTGAACAGCAGAGGATCTTCACCATGGAAACTCCATTCTCCAGTCTTTCTCACTGTGGTTCAGTTATGACAAAGGTAAGGCCAAAGTCTTTATTCCTGAACTGAGGAGCTCAGGTCTCACCCTGAGAGTTCAGGAGTTCCTTCCATTAACAGATGTGGAGCAGACATTTGCGCAGAGATCAACAAGAGTTTTGCTCTTCAGAAATGTGTCAGAATTTCTTACTTCACTGATTGGCTTCTGGAAACAACAGTCCTCCTTCAGCCCCATTAGTGCTTCTCGTGAGTGTTCCACAAGGTGGCCAGTTCTGCACCCAAACCATGTCCATCTAGACTGCCGGCAAGCAGACATTCATTTAAAATGTTGCTTTCTAGGGTTAACTGGGTTAGGGTTAATAAAAACAAATTTTCTTTTTCATCTACAACAAGTAAGTTTAGAATCTTCAACAGAGAAATCTTAGGAAGTTTTACAAATTAAATTAAGCATTAAGTAGTGACAAATGTCATTAATATTTACAATGCTTTAAAGATAAATATCATTTCCTGTTCAAATGAGCCCAGTAGAAAATATCCCACCACTGGCTTGTACCTATGCTGAATTTTTTAGAGAACCTATTATGTGAGTAGGGAATGAAAGAGAATTCCAGGAAACAGGAAATACCAACCTACATAAACACACACATAAAACCTGTGACCCATACATACTTTGCAAAATACCTGGATATCTTCAAGGCTTTCAATAGCTTTACTGTGGCATGTACTCATCCCAGCGATTTTGTTTCTGGTGTCTTCATAATGAGTGAAATTGGCAGTCATTAAGGTGAGAAAAAAAAAAATGGACCAAGTATTTTAGCTCACTGTCAATCTATCCCTGGTTAGTAATATCTGGTCATAAAGATAATTAAGATAACCAGAATAATTAAGATTATCTTTGACTAACATGAAGATTCCTAACATGACACACACCTGCATCAATAATAGTCCATTTGCATACACAACTCAGTATCAGGAGTGATAGGGCACTCTCCATGCCCCCGCCAAAGCTCCCATTCACAAAGTGATAGGAAACAGATTAAAGCTTCCATTTTCAGTTATAATTTATATAAGATGTGACTTTTTCCTAGCTATAAAGAAAAAAAAATTATTTTAATTGCAATGGAAGTCCTGCCATGTTTCATGTAAGCAGGAGTCAACTGAGGTACAAGGTATTCATAAAGCAGTAGCCAACCTATACCACAGGAGGGAGTTAAATGCTCTTTTTGAAATTAAAACACCAGGAACTAGAGGAGATACAAGGTTTGCCCAGGACATGCTGAGGTAGCAGCAGCAGAGTCAGGGAACCCACCTGTTCTGACTCAGCCCACCCACCAATCAGCGAAGTACACTCTCAGCACTGTGGTCTTGACCCAACAGCCTCTCCTCCCCCGTCCACTTGATTAAATTCATCTCTAGTCTAAGGAGAACCCTCTAAACTTTATACATATGTGTTGGCTGAGACAGCTTTAAAAAACAGGATATTAACATAATTAACAAAACAGCGTGGTTTTGATGAACAGGCTTCGGAAACTGAAAACTCTGGTAGAAGCACAAGGTACAGGCCTAACTCTATCCTCCAGCAAAAAGGTCGCTTTTTCTTCAACAGTTTGATTCAGAAAAGGCTTAATATTTTAGTTAGGTGAATGTCTGACCATAAACTGTGTTAAAACTACTTCAAGAGATTTTCATTCCACCTGAACTAACATGCTACAAATATTCAGCTATTAAGCTTACTGCCTCCGTTAAGAGTCTCACCTTGTCTTCCTGCTGTGAAACCTGAGGCACATTTATGAAGAGACACCCTCAGAGACTCAGAAGCAGATAGCAAATATATCCCCAATTCCCAGACCCAGCTTTTTCCTTATAGAAAACTTTCCAGAATTCACACAGTTTTGATTCCCTTTAAATATAGCTTCCCATCACTTCATAGCAAATAAATGGGGAAACAGTGGAAACAGTGGCAGACTTTATTTTTTTGGGCTCCAAAATCACTGCAGATGGTGACTGCGGCCATGAAATTAAAAGATGCTGGCTCCTTGGAAGAAAAACTATGACTAGCCTAGACAGAATATTAAAAAGCAGAGACATTACTTTGCCAACAAAGGTCCATCTAGTCAAAGCTATGGTTTTTTTCAGTAGTCATGTATGGATGTGAAAGTTGAACTATAAAGAAAGCTGAGCACTGAAGAATTGATGCTTTTAAACTGTGGTGTTGGAGTAGACTCTTGAGAGTCCCTTGGACTGCAAGGAGATCCAACCAGTCCATCCTAAAGGAAAATCAGTCCTGGATATTCATTGGAAGGATTGATGCTGAAGCTAAAACTCCAATACTTTGGCCACCTGATGTGAAGAACTGACTCAATTTGAAAAGACTGTGATGCTGGGAAAGATTGAAGGCAGGAGGAGAAGGGGACAACAGAGGGTGAGATGGTTGGATGGCATCACCTACTCAATGGACATGACTTCGAGTAGACTCCAGGAGTTGGTGATGGACAGGGAGGCCTGGCGTGCTGCAGTCCATGGGGTCACAAAGAGTCAGACACAACTGAGCGACTGAACTGAAATACAGTTTTTGGTCTTTGCAGATATAAATACCATCACATCTCTGGCCAAATTCTAAAATTTTAAACTAGAAAAAAATTTTGAGTCCCAAATTTAGCTTTTTAATAGAAAACTCTTCTTTCAACAGAGTTCCAAATCCAGGTTAATTAATATGATGCAATGAGCGATCTCCATCTTCTCTAGGCTTCTAATCAGTTGCAAATACGAGTTTTGATTAAAGCTCTTCCCTGCTATGAAACAAAGAGCAATTAGTTGAAAAAAGCTAAAATGTACTGAAATGCACTTTGTTGAAATGTACTGTCAAACTATATTCCTAAAATTACCAATTCCTTCTTTGCAGGAAAGCTGTTCTGTGCTTTGCTAAAAAAAAAAAAAAAATCCAGTCTACAGAGACTATGTAATATTTTTACTAAATCCTAAACCAAGTCCATTAATATTTTCATGAGCTACTGGTAGATGAAAACTCCAGATTACATGAAAACTGAAAATGTACTGATCATGTCCCTAACATTTTTTCAATGCTGTCTCCCGACTTTGTACAATCCCCTTAGGGTTATAGTGTCTGTGTGAACATTCTTTTGTTTCACTGGATCTTGTTTAACTCTTCTTTGTTATATGATTTTTTTTCATATATTTTAATGCCAAACAGTTTACCAGAAGAAAGTGAAGCATGTAGTCAATCTGCCTGTCCCTAACTAAGGTCTCCTGGTTCCTCTCTTGGGATTTCTTAGCCTAGATGAGATACATTTTTAATTCAGGAAATACAGATGGCTCTGAGGGGCTTATAAAAGGGTCTTAGGAAAGATTAAAAAAAAATCAGTCATGTTCTTTCTATTGGATACCACTGAAGTTGTGCCATAGGTCACCTACTGGCTGGAGACACAGAGATTAGCGGATATCCTGGACTAAAAGGCAGAATCCTATTAATACTGCTTTGACAGCACTCAAGCAAGGTCTGCAGTAACTCCCTTTGGCCAAGTCAGATCTTCAGAGAGTTTTCTTCTTAAAGGAGTATCTACCATGTATGTGGAACTAGAAAAGCATCTTCTTTAGTTTCCTTTGGTGTCAATCCATCCATTTCTATCAGAGGAACCATGAGTGAGGGGCTGCCTGTCAAAGAAAGGGGATTTGGGGCAAAGGGGCAGAGGCTCCAACCAGAGCCACATGTGTGATTGATCCTTTATCAGTTTCTTCTATAAGCAGGCATGAATTGCTCTAGTTTTTCTCTTCTAAAAGCCAGGTGCCATTATCTGGCCTGGGTGAGACCCATCCATGAGGAAGCACCTTTGCAAGGGCAGCTGTAGGACCAAATATCAAAACCAAATAATAATCCCACCCACTACACTCAGTTAATCTACACTCAGTAATTAGTCAGTTAATTAACACTCGGTTAATCTATAAATGGTCTCTTTACAGGGTACTGTATTTTTATAACCTACAACTTGTTATAGATCCTCAGATGCAAAGGGAAGACCAAAAAACTATGGACACTTGCCCAAAATGTATGCTGAAAAAACTAATGGAAAAAGACATACTGAAAAGTAAGGGAAGTTGAAAGAAGCAAGAAGACACACTTCAGTGAGACCTGCCTCATTCAAAGTATACCTAAAAGTATCTACGGAGATAGAAAAGCAAGTATATGCTAAAATATGTGAGAATTTATGGCTATTCAAACAGGTGACTCTATGTTAATAAGAGAAAATATGATACAGCAAGGAAGCTCTAGTCCAGAACACAGAGTGTCTTTGCTTTCCATCTTCACTGGCACTTGCTGTCATTGTGAGCTTGAGTAAGACTCTCCATTTCTTTGAGGTTTCCTTTCCTCGCTCATAAAACTTAAATAAGAAACATTCAACGTGTAAAGGCACTAGAAGGAATAACTGCAGAATCAGAGTGGATGTGGATTAACTGTGAAGAACTCAACAACGCTAGTTACCAACAAAACCCCCGTCATATAGACAGAAATTATGTATTCACACTCATGGCCCTCCTGTAAGGCAAACTGTTTAGAATCTGGTGCGGGTACGCTCTTAAATGCTTACATTTGATGTTCTCTGACAAAAGCTGCAAACTCAGGATCCCTGGCATACAGTTCCAAAATTCTCATTCTTTCTTGAATTTCCTTTAAGGGAGGAAGGAAGGAAGAAGAAAAAAAAAAAAAGCCATCACTGCATTAAAAAAAATTTTAATGGAGTTTTAAAAAAGAGGTGTAATTCTTATCAGAGACCATAGCTTTCTGGACGGTACAGGAGAGAGTTTCAGAAAACAGCAAACTTTTCAAAAAAAAAAGCGGAAGTTGTGGCTACTACATGAACTGCTCTGAATAACTCAGACATATATTTCTAAGGAGTGAAGGGAGGTAGGAGACATTTACTAATAATGATACAAGAATCACTGGGCAGGAAATACGATACAACTCAGAACTATATCCTGGCTACATATCACATTGACTGGGAGGTATCATGAGGAAAAAAAAAAACTAATCATGAAATAATTTTCATTCTTTCTTGAAGCCTAAGTATACACACGTGCACACACACACACACACACATACCAGCAGAGAGAGACACACACACACACATACACACACACACACACCAGCAGAGCCACAACAGAAAAACCAAGCTTCCTACCTCTCTGGAAAGGTCACTGCTCTCATACATCTGTCTGATCTCCTCCCTGCTCAGACCAGCGATCACCTCTCTGTCTGCGGAGCTGTAGAAGGGCCGCGGAGGGTAGGGGCCCTCATACCGCTCGAGGTCAGACTCGTAACTCTCAAATACGGGGTTGTGCTTCACGGCACTTTCTACGGATGAGAGGCCATCAGGCTGCCTGCTGGAGCCACAGAAAGAAAAGCATAATTGATTCAGGTTCTTTTCTGGATGCTCAACTTATCTAGGAGACTATTTACCTGGAACAAAATTCCTGTTGAGGAAGAAAAAGAGACGAATTGGATACAAATGGGAAGGGAGTGACTGCGGAAAAGATCCAGATCAATCTCAAATATTATTTACCAACTTGTTATCACTATAATCTCCTCAACTACCTGGCAAGTGTCCTGTGGGCCTGTTCCTTGTCTCTTTAATTTTTATTTGCCCTAAAGTCCCTGGTACCTAATGAATGTTGATGGGGAACTATGTCTGCTAAGAGCGTTTCATTAGTATTAATGGAAATATTAAATTTTGAGGAATATTAAATACTAAGCATTTCATTAAAATTAGTGGGAATGGCATCATTCTTCCCAGTACAGACAAATTAAAAATCAGTGTGTAAGTACTATTCAGCCTTAAAAAGGAATGCATTTGAGTCAGTCCTAATGAGGTGGATGAACACAGTGCCTCTTACCCAAGGGTGATGTAAGTCAGAAAGAGAAAAACAAATGTTGTACACTAACGCATGTATGTGGACTCTAGAAAGATGGTACTGATGGACCTATCTGTGGAGTATCAATGCAGACACAGACCTTGAGAACTGATTTAGGGACACGGCTGGGGGGGAGGGGGAGGAGACGGTGGTATATATGGAGAGAGTACCATGGAAACACACATTACCATCTGTAAAATAACCAACGGGAATCTGTTGTATGACTCAGGGAACGTGAGTTGCAGCTCGGCAACAAACTACAGGGGTAGGATGGAGGGGGGAGCGGGGAGGGATGTTCAAGTGGAAGGAGACATGGGCAGACCTGTGGCTGATTCATGTTCATGTTTAGTAGACACCAACACACACTACTGTAAAGTAATTATCCTTCAATTAAAAATAAATAAAAATTTAAAAAAATCTGTGTAACCACACAAAGAAAGTAACAGAAACAAAAACTCATGGGGGAATGGGCTTTAATTAAATTCAATTCAGGTCTACAACTATTTACTGAGCACTGATTATGTGCCTAGGAATTTTCCAGATGCTGACAATACAAAGAATTTGTTTGACTCTCTCTAGAACAAAATCATGGTCCAATGAGAAGTCAGAACCAATGAAAAATATAAGAATGATAACAGAGTTATGTTCTGGGTGCTATAGGAAACTAGAAGCGGTGCCTCCTCAGCCAAGCCAGAGGGTGAGTGAAGGGAACCTAGACAGAAAGCAGAGCTGGAAGCACAGAAGCAAAGTACAGCCAGTGACTGTGATCACTTTACACCAAAAGGTCCTTGGATCGCTAGTCTAGCAAGTAGAATAGGTTTTACCTCCTCTATTAATGAACCTATACTTAACTAAAATGAGAATCAGATTCCATTTCTTGTCAGACTCTTACCTGGATGTAAAGTCTGCCTAATTACCACTGGAATGAGCCAAAGGGGAACAAACTAACAGATTCGGTCCTCACACAGGCCTCACCTTATCTCCATCACCCTTCCAACCCCTCCTGCACCGTGAAATAGGCAGTCTGGCCCCACTCAGGGATGCCATTCTTTCGTTGTGCGGTGAGATTCATGCATGCCTCTCTGTTCATTCAACTGGCTAGAAAGTTTTCCATCCACCTCCTGCAGCAAACATCTACTCTTCTATCCAGTCAAATACGATAACCATCATCAAAACATCTAAGCCGACCTCCCCGAGGCAAAACAGATTCATTACTCATCTAGGCATTCTAGCAGGTTGTTCAAACTGTTGCTTATGTTTGCTTCCAGACTGACACCCTCTGAGGACAGGGACCATGTCTCTTCTCAACTTATAGCCCCCTCCCCTCCATTCAGATCCCTTCCAGTACTCAGGACACAGAAAGTACAAAATAAAGGAATATTTTATTCCGTCAGAGAGCAACTGTCGTTATTTACCTGGAGGATCTCTCTCTTTCCCTCCTAACATACTGAGCTTGAAGAGCCTTGATGATGAAGAAGACCACAGCAGAAGAAACGAGGACAAGTCCAACCATGGAGGCAATGGTGACGCCGATCACCAAGGGCTCAGACACAAACTCTTCGCAGTGCTCGCCACGATACCACCAGTTCTCACCCACCCGGCACCTGGAACAAGACGTGACCAAGCCCCAGATGAAATCACTCTGTTGAAAGTAACATTAACAGCAGAACCTTCGGTGGGACGGAGCACAGGGAGAGAGAGAAATGCTGACCACAGGAATCTGCAGTAAAGAGGTGAGTAAGATTAAAGCTGTGCATAATGCCTGGCACAGACTCAGGAGGTCCTCCATGACTACCTGTAAAGACTGATAAAAGACTAACCAGACTCATAGAAAGTAGTCTAGTCAACTCTGTTGTTTATGGACAATGAAAACCAGGCCCGTTTTCGATAAAGGAAAAAAATTGGAGTTAGATCACACAATTTGTCAGCAACAGAGCTGGTCTAGAACCCAGGTCCCCAGACTCCTCACATCCTTCCACCACACTGCAGAGATCCTCCAAACTCCAAGGCCACACGCTATGCAAAAGCATCCTCAATTCCCCGAGCAGCAATCACTGCTTTATAAAATCAGATTCATTTCTCTGAAAATGAAGAGACTATTTTTCCTCTTAGTTTTAAAGCCAAACTTTACATACAGAAAATCTGAATCATTTCCACCTATTTCCTCTGCTTTTGACATCAATGGCAACATTTTCCCCTTTTGAAATTCACAGATTGTCCTCTTACTGAGGTCCCCCCGCCTCACCCCCAGCTTGTTCTCAGCATCCTCTCCTTCACATGTTGTGACTTTGGTTGGATGTGGTGGGGAGGATGATTGGTTCTGCTCTGTTTAAGTAGAGTGATTGGGGAAGTCTACCTCAATCTGCTCATCTGTCTGGTATATTTTCTTTGGCTCTACCTTTAAAAAATAGAAATTAGATACTTAAAATACCACAACTTTAAATACTTGCTATTCTTTATTTTTGAATACTCATTTTGACCAAGAGCAGACCAAAGCTGTTAAAAGCATAATTCAAATAGAACAATAAAACTCCTCTGTTTCGGATACAGTATAAAGTGTTGATTATATACGGAAACCCAATTTGAGCAGCAGTTGCCTTGTTTCACAACTAAGAACCATTATACAAAGACCTCCAACTACTCTAGTACTCTCCAGAGGACACCAGGCAATGTTTTTCTTACAGCTTCGTAGGAACATAAGATAAAATAACCCATTGAACTGGGTATAATTCAGGCCTTTTAACTGATTCAGTCTTCACATGTGAACTAGATGGCACCCATCTGGTAGCTCAGCTGGGAAAAAATCTGCCTGCAGTGCCGGAGACCTGGGTTCGATCCCTGGGTCAGGAAGAAGAAGGAAATGGAGAAGGAAATGGCAACCCACTCCAGTATTCTTGCCTGGAAGAACAAGAATCCCATGAACAGAGGAGCCTGGCGGGATACTGTCCATGGGGTCACAGGAGTCGGACATGACTTAGCAGCTAAACCACTGCCACATCTGTTACCTAGATATAACTTCTATAATAAAAATTGTTGTGATCATCCTAACATCATAGGCACCGGTTTCTTTCTTCAGAGGAAGTATCTCTAACCTTATGAAGCCAAAATCTCTACCTACGACATACCTACAAATGGCCCCTTGTCCAGGCATGATGTCACACTTCCCATCATTCAAGCAGAAGTTGGGCTGTAGGTCACAGAGACTCTGACAGGGCAGCTCTTCCACACTCAGGTACCCAGGGTAGCATCTGCACTCTGCCTCTCCACTCCAGGGATTGACCAAACACTCAGAAAATTCATTGCATGCTTGAAACTTGCAAGGGTTGGCCTGATCACCTAAAATACCAAACAAACCAGAGAATGGTATGAGGAAAGGCAAAACATAGGAATTGGGGTATAAGAAGCCCCTCCAATAAGGGTCCCCCATCCAAAGTACCATGGGATAATCCCCTTCCTGAATCACTGAAATATATCACCACCCACACCACAGAAAGTTTCTGATTAACCCTTGATTGATGATAGCTTTTGTCAAATTTCTTTGAAACACAGAGCCAAACTATAGAATCCAGTGACCTGGGCGAGCCTTGACCTGTTTTATATAGGAATCATGTAGAAGATTTAAAATCTATGAATTATAGGTCTAAATTAAACAGTTTTCACGTACCATTCATTTCCACCAACCCTATCCTGTTATCGTGGTCCTCTACTCCACATGTGAGGCTGCATATTCTACTCTTACCCTCACCTCACTGAGAACATGGGATGGAGAGACAGAATATAGAGAAGAACTGGTCCTCAGGGATGAGTAAAGCCCAAAAAGAGCAGTCTAAGAACACTTGAGATTTGTGAAAGTTAATATCATAAAAACATATCAGCCCCACATCTCCTCAGGCCATTCTCAACAGTATTTTGGCTTTAGTAATTCCATTTTCTATTCATGGGATGAGAGAAAGTGACATTTAAAAAAATTATTTAGGACAAAAAACAGTCAAAAATGATATAGGAACCGACCATAGATGGGCCTTCCATCCTATCATGGTAAAACTGCATGTTCTTCACTGGTGAATGGCAATCTCTGAATCACAAACAGGCAAATGGTAATGAAGATATCACAAAGAGAAGAAATCACTGGAAACGATCCATGAACTCATCTACATGAAAAAGCATCAGGTTTAGCTAGAAGATGAAGGGAAGGTTGAAAAACAAAAAGCATAGTCTCTCAGTTTCCAGGTAAATTAATATTGCTTTGAGAATCAATAACTTACGTGCTGCTGTGAAAATTCAAGACATTTAGCATGAATCTGTGACCTTGGAATTTGTAGGTTCTCTACAACTACTCTTTCTTGGCCCTGTGTAGGAATGAGAGGGGAGGTACTGGGTTAAATAGTGTCCCCTGAAAATTCATGTCCACCTGGAACCTCAGAATATGACTTTGTTTGGAAACAGGGTCTTTGCAAATGCAATCAAGTTAAGATGAAGTCATACTGGATTAGGTTACCCAAAGTCCAATACCTGGTGTCCTTATAAAACGAGGGAAATTTGGACACAAGGACACAGACACACAGGAAAGAAGACTATATAAAGACAGAAGTAGAGACTAGAGTGATGCATCTACAAGTCAAAGAATGTCAAAGATTGCTGGCAAACACCAGCGGCTAGGAAGAAGTAAGATAGGCTTCTTTCTTAGAACTTTCAGAGGGGACATGGCTCTACCAACATCTTGATTTGCATTTCTAGCCTCAACAACTGTGACAGAGTAAAGTTCTGCTGTTAGAAGCCACCCAATTTTAATCTTCTGTCACAGAAGTCCTAGGAAACTAATACAGAGGACCAAAACCAAAATGCTCAAAGAACAAGAAGAGTATAGAAACACACTGACAGACGGCAGTTTTTACAAGGGGACTACACAGCAGGATTCCACTGTGTATTTCCAAAGTCTTCACATCTGGGTCCTCATGTTCATTTTGCGGCTTTGTAATCAAAAAGTAATCTAATCCTGGCCTAGGCTGAAATCTGTCCCTGTGAAGGACAGAAGGGTATCTAGGGGGTGGTAAGGATAGTATTGAACATTTCACGCAGGGATGGGAACAATAAAGAACAGAAACGGTAAGGACCTAACAGAAACAGAAGAGATAAGAAGAGGTAGCAAGAATACACAGGAGAACTATACTAAAAAGGTCTTAATAAACCAGATAACCTCAATGGTGTGGTCACTCATCTAGAGTCAGACACCCTGGAGCATGAAGTCAAGTGAGCCTTAGGAAGCATTACTACAAAGTTAGTGGAGATGATGGAATTCCAGCTGAGCTTGAGCTATTTCAAATCCTAAAAGATGATGCTATTAAAGAAATGTACTCAATATGCCATCAAATTTGGAAAACTCAGCAGCAGTCACGGGACTGGAAAAGGTCCTTTTTCACTTCAATCCCAAAGAAGGGCAATGTCAAACAATGTTCAAACTACTGTACAATTGCTCTCATTTCACAGGCTAGCAATGTTATGCTCAAAATCCTTCAAGCTAGGATTCAGCAGTACATGAACTGAGAACTTCCAGATGATCAAGCTGGGTTTAGGAAAGGCAGAGGAACCAGAGATCAAATTGCCAACATTTGTTGGATCACGGAGAAAGCAAAGGAGTTTCAGAAAAACATCTACTTCTGCTTCATTGATTATGCTAAAGTTTTTGACTTTGTGGATCAGAACAAACTGGAAAATTTTTAAAGAAACAGGAGTACTAGACAACCTTACCTGTCTCCTGAGAAACCTGTATAACCTATATGTAGGTCAAGAAGCAACAGTTATAACTGGACATGGAACAATACACTGACTCAAAATTGGGAAAGGAGTACAACAAGGCTGTATATTGTTACCCTGTTTATTTAACTTATATGCAGAGCATATGATGTGAAATGCCAGGTTGGATGAATCACAAGTTGGAATCAAGTTTGCTGGGAGAAATACCAACAACCTTTGATATGCAGATAATACCACTAATGGCAGAAAGTGAAGAGGAACTAAAGAACCTCTTGATGAGGGTGAAAGATGAGAGTGAAAAAGCTGGCCTAAAACTCAACATTAAAAAACTAAGATCATGGGATCTGATCCCATCACCTCATGGCAAATAGAAGGGGAAAAGTGGAAGCAGTGATAGATTTTATTTTCTTGGGCTCCAAAATCACTGCAGATGGTGACTACAACCATGAAATTAAAAGACACTTGCTCCATGAAAGGAAAGCTATGACAGGTCTAGATAGCATATTAAAAAGCAGACATCACCTTGCCAGCAAAGGTCCATATAGTCAAAGCTATGGTTTGTCCAGTTTTCATGTATGGATGTGAGGGTTGGACCATAAAGAAGGCTGAGCACCAAAGAACTGATGCTTTCGAACTGTAATACTGGTGGAGACTCTTGAGAGTCCTTTGGACTACATGATCAAACCAGTCAATCCTAAAGAAAATCAACCCTAAATATTCACTGGAAGGACTTTTGCTGAAGCTAAAGCTCCAATACTTTGGCCACCTGATGTGAAGAGCAGACTCACTGGAAAAGACCCTGATCCTGGGAAAGACTGAAGGCAAAAGGAGAAGGGGGTGGCAGAGGATGAGATGGTTAGATTTCATCACCGATTCAATGGACATGAATTTGAGCAGACTCTGGGAGATAGTGGAGGACAGAGGAGCCTGATGTCCACGGGGTCCCAAAGAGTTGGACTCGACTTAGCAACTGAACAACAAAGGATGGTATTGCACATTTGCCCTTTGTTGATGGAAGCTCAAGAATTTCTGAGACACTATATGTGAAAATAAATTAAGCAAGAGACAAGTCAATCTTATCTTTAGCCAATCTTGAGATAAAACAATATTTTAATCTGAAACCTTTTAGCTAAAAAATGTATGTGTAATAGGAAAATTCTATTTAAAATTTCTAAAACTCTGTGACCATTCTGTGGGTGTAGGTGAGTGCCTAGGGAAAGGAAAAATAGAATCCAGAAGGGGAAAAGGATAAATGTTGCCCCCTTTTATTTCCAATCAAGGAGAGAGACTGAGACCAATATTTTAATCATGCAAATAAGAGATTAGCATTTTAAAGTCTCTTTCTAGCCTTTTGTGCAGATTAAAGGTAGAGAATGTTCAGAATGGATAGCTCTCCATTGGGAAGAATATTTAATGACTTTATGGGAAAACAGAGGGAGACTTGGAGCTATGCTTGAGATAGGAGACAGGGATCTAAATTGTAGAATGAATTACATTCTGGTTTTCCAGGGACAAGCAAAGAGAAGGATTGATGGGTCCCAGAAAATGGGAGTAGAGGAAATATGAAGAAGGTCTGGAAAAATAGCCAGAGGTGCCAGAGTAATGTAGTAGTTGACTCTGTCCTGGAGGAAAACCTGGCTGTTAAAAAGACACCTTTGAAAGGGTGGCTGAGAAATTTTGGGATATTTATACCTAACAGTAATATTTTTTTAACCCATTTTCTATACTATGACCAAAAGTCTTCTATCACCCTCATATCATCAGCAAATATCTGATGGAATCAACTGCCTTGTGTTGAGGGTATTTTGGGAAAATAAAATATGGGACTGTGATCTGTGTTGGATTAACATAAAG
Organism: Cervus elaphus; assembly: GCF_910594005.1. NCBI lineage: Eukaryota > Metazoa > Chordata > Mammalia > Artiodactyla > Cervidae > Cervus > Cervus elaphus. The sequence continues at coordinate 44,597,055 of NC_057845.1, forward strand.
AACCACCAAAAGGGTCAAAGCAAATGGTAAGATTGGAAATTCAACAGAAAAAACTCAAAGCTGGAGATATCCCTGATAATTCCTAGAGATGTTAGGGCTTGGAGGGCCTAGGATGCAGGTTTTACACTGCACATGGTGAGGATGAATGCAAATTCATTTGACTATTAAGGAAAAAGGTGGTTCTATAAACCTGGATGACTTGGCATACATCTGACATGTGAGTTACATACAAAACTGAAGTAAATGTACTTATTTATATACTTCTCTTCAAAAAGAAGTGGGTAGACTTTTGCAAAAGCTTTATAAATCATCACTGCTTGCATTTATACGTCTAGTCAAATGTTTTATATATGCTATTTGTTTAATCCTTAGAATGGCCCCATGAAATATTAGCCAAGTAATATTATCCCGTTTGCTATATAAGGGAGTAAGGCTCAGAGATAAAACAGCTCATCCAGGATCACACAAAGGATAAATGGCAGAGCAGAGGCAAGAAACCAGGTCTTCCAAATTATAATTAATTGCTTCTTCCACTACACCACAGGACCACATGGCAAAAATGTGCAAATGTCCTTAAAGAACTCAAGTGGCAGGAGATGTGGATACAGGAGAATTAGCTAAATCATTTTCCTCACTTTCAATGAATAATGGTCCTTCACGGATTTCAAAGGAAAGAATGTTTGCTTCTTTCCCGGTTCAAGAATAGGGCTGGCTTCCAAACCAGTTTGAGAGTAAAAGGCACTGGAGAAATTCAAACCCAGACATTCCATCTTACTCCTACTCAAAACCAAGCTCCTCTGGTATGCAGAAGGTGAAAAAGAAAAAAGTTTGAGCATCCACCAGTATTCTCTGCATCCAAGTCTTTCAAATAAAAACAATGGTTCATTTCATTCATTCACAGTACTTTTGAGTACCTTCTATATGCAGAGGTTTTGGCTACAAAGTGGCTAATTACACAGACGAAGTCTCAGTTTGTGTGGATAGTTCCACTGGGAAAAATAGCTATTAAGCAACTATGTGCATAAATTAGCATGATCACAATAGTTATAAATTCTACAGAGGGAGGAGAACCAGTCTAGATTATGGATGAATCAGTGAGTCTTGAGGAAGAGACATTTGAACTGAGGCATAAAGGATAAGCAGAAGTCAGCCAAGAGGGGAAAGAGATTCAGGCAAAGAAGACAGAGTGTGCAAAGGTTTCAAGACAAGAAAAGTTTTGGGAATCAAAATAAGCTAGTCTGAGTAGAACACAGTGAGTAAAAAAGTTCGTTTCACTGGGTGATATTGGGGAAGAAGATAGGAACCAGGTAGCCACTGAAAGTATTTTAAGCAGGAAAGTGAAATAATCTGATCAATGCTCTAGAAAGAGTGCCCTGGTTGCTGTCTGAAAAACAAACGGGAGGGAGGGAAACAAGTGAGATTGTTGGGAAACTGGTCCAAATGAAAGATGATGATGGTTTGGCCTAAAGAAGGAGCAGTGAAGGCAGAGAAAAACACATAGATCTGAGATATCTAGAATTCAGAATCAATGTAAGTTTAGTGAGTGACTAAAAGTGAGGGGTGATGGAAACTGAGGTATCAGAGTGACTTTCTAGGTATCTGGCTTCAGAGGCGGAGTGGATATAATTTCCATTTAACAATAGAGACAAGCTGAGATGAGAAGATTTAGTTGGAAGGTACAAAGAGATGGAAAACAAGGGCTCAGTCTTAGCTTAAAGGCTTAATCTAAGCTTGATATACATAGAATATATCCAAGTTGAGATCATCAACTATGTAGTTAGATACAGATTCTGGAGCTCAGAAAATAAGCCTGACTTGCATATAAAAATGTAAAGAGTTATTGACATTTTTAGACTTACAATAATGGAAATAGATAAAACAACACAGGAGAATAACACAGAAGGCAAGAGAGTTCACATCTAATAGGCTTCACAACATACAGAGGTAGCAAGAACACATTCAATGGGTAAGTAAAAGACAGAAAAAGATGGAGCAGGTAGAAAACAAAATGGGAGCTAAATAAAGGCAGCATGTGGGACAATCCTTCTGAAAAGAGAATGATCCTGACATCCTTGGAAAAGATAATTTACTATCAAAATGCGGCAAATTTGCCTGACTTAGTCCTCTTTTACCTGTAAGTACTGAACTTACCCGATTCAGTGTGGAAGAAAATACACAAGAATAATAATTAGGTTCTACTATGAAACCAAGATAGTATTCAATATCATTACCTGATTCCACATCAAGGGAGTATTTGTCAATAGCCAAGTTCATGGTTTGGTAGGCAGTAGTGCAAAAGTCCTCCAAAATCACGTAGACAGCATTGGTGACGTTAGGAAGGACAGACCTGGTGAACTTCATTCGGCTGTTCACCACAATACTGCCATTTCTGAAGTTCAGGATTTCTAAATTTTGGAATCCAGTGAGATTTGATTGGAGATAGGGAACCAGCTACAATACATGTAAAGTGGTCAGTTTACTGACAAAGTTTTACATTTTGTTCAATACACCAAAAACAAAGAAAAACGAACCTCTCCACTTTTCCAAACTGTATTCTGTTTACATTATTTAAATTGTTCATCAACAAAAGTACGAATTGTGAATTATTTGAGTCATGAGGTTATCAGTTATTTAGGAAACCCATGGAACTCACAGTTTTAGCCACCAGAGAGTTTATTCTGTTTCACTAAAGGATCGTGACAGTGAAAGCGTTATAGGTACCTACAAAGCACCGATCTCACAATAAAATGTGAAAATAAAGCTTAAACTTGCTTCAATCCTAGAAATTATGGAATAAAAAATCCAGTATCTAAGTTGTCATATCACCATTATGCATTATGCATATCATACATTTTTTTGTATCCACCTGTCTCTGTTTTCCTACCAACCCTAGGGCATTACACTATTTGGAAATGATAGGAAATGAAAGTCCACAGCAGACCACACTCTTCTTGGCTCAGATCTTATGTTGTGGGGAGAGAGGGGTGGTTCATACATGATTATTCACTAATGCCCGTATTTCACGTCTCAGGCTTACCAGTTCTAAGAATCTTTGCTCCAGGGCTTTATACTCCAAAGAGTTTTTATTAAACAGATCTTCTGAAAACATCATGTTAGTCACTCTGAGGCTGAAGAAAACCACCACAGCTCCTACGGCTTGGGTATGACTCAAGTCATCACTTCTTGTGGGTTGAGCCACAACAGCCATCTCTGTGGAGTGAATATTTGTAGACATTTCCACATAACTACCAACCATGCCACTTTCCTCAGGGATTGGCTCAGGCTGATAGTAATTTGTGCCTATCTGGTCCAACTCTAATGAAATATCCTGTACACCCATAATGACTTCATCTTCCAACAGGGTGGAGCTTATGGTTGAAGACAATTTGGTAGACTGTGTCATGGAAGCTTTCAACCAGAGCTTGTCAGTACTCGGTGGTGTACTTGCCAATGTGTCTCTGGACAGTTTCCCTAAGGGAGAAGTTCTTGCCCAAATGACATCTGACTCTGGCACTGTGGTCCTCAAAGGCTGCATATCTGACTTCACTATTGAAATCTTGCTGTCAAACCATTCACGGTTAAATGACTCTGTAGTCTGCTCCATATCCTCCTTTAGAAAGGGTTCTACTTGATCTGCTTTATCAGTAGAAGCAGAGACTGCCACAAATGTCAGCAGAGGAGGTGGTTTGGTAACTGAGTAATAATCAATGTCAGGTATTTCTGATGTTTGCTTGGGTAGAATTGGAGATGCAGATTGAGTTGTGGTCTCTGCAAAGAGGGACAGAGTAGGTCCACCGAGGGGCTCATCTTCTGCAAAGTTTGTGGACCCATCGAAAGGCCCATATTCTGAATGCTCAGTGGGTTGATCTGCAGAATCTATTTTGTCACCTGTAACTAGTTTCACATCTATACCCTCAGTTAGCAAAGGTGAATCCTCCGCTTCAAGCCACGGCTTGGACAATGGTTCAGTGCTCTTCTCTAATGAAGCCTCACTCCATGGCCAAGTAATCAGGTCTACCTTTTTCCCAGACCCTGAACCCAAACCACTTTCAAACATGAACTCTTTTTCCATAGTTGTGTCTGGCATCCAAGTGCTCACTTCCAATTGGTCTTTGACTTTGGAGGCCAAAGAGTCCATGCCAAACGGTGTAGTTACTTCTTTAGCAACAAGATCAAATGTGACAGAGGAGACTGGATATGGTGAGGATGGCAAAGATACCCCAGAGTCTTCCATGGATCGTGGTGTTTCTTTTGGCACAGGATAAGTAAATGGACTTGAAGGCAATGGATTAACAGAAAGAAAATCTTCTGACCCTTCAACTTTCGTTAATCCTAAAAATAGAGTTTTCCATTAATGAATTTACAAAGATGCCAAAATATATTCCCAGTCCTAATAAAACCAGCTACCTGTTTTTTCCCATTAGATCATGACAGACAGTTGTTGACTTTTACTTTGCCAAATCCAGCAAACAACAAGAAGGGATGATTATGTTTTTGTGATGTGGTACAATCACTCATGATTATAACCCCCTTCCCTAAGGATAACAAGACATCAGGTACTAAAATAACTCATCTTCAAACACTGGGTTTTTTTCTTTTAACCCCGTGAAAACAGAGAACTGCTGGTAGCCATATTGACAACAAAGACTGACTCTAGTAAAATCTTAGGAAGAAAAGTCCCTAGGAAATTGAATCCCCATTTCCTAGTTATGTTTATTATCCACCATTCTTCAGGTTCACCCAATGTTCAAAAACCTGGGCTCATTATTTTTATCTTTATTCATCTTCCTCTTTCACCTATATTCTATCCCTGAGTCTCACTGATTTGTCCTCTCCTGCCACAACATCTAAATCATCTACTTGACTTTCATTTCTTAATCTCTGCTACAGCTTCCCTAGTTCAGACTTCCCCCTTCTCAAGCCTAATGCAAGCTAAAAATCTCTACTGGCCCCAGATTAATCCTACTAAAAGATACTGGCATAATCTTTGAGGCTGTTTGTTTACTACTAAAATATTCAAGCAAGTAGTTCTTAAATAGTAATATAATTTAATTATATATCCTTTAACGGGACCTTCAAAATATCTATTAGGTGACCTCACCCAAGATATTCATTTCTTATTATTTACCTATTTGGACTCTCCATTCCAACCCATTAAAGCCAACTGCTCCCTTTCTCACACAACTTTCCCAAGACATTTCCTCTCAGTGAATGTGGCCATGCTTTCCTCTAACCCTAGTCTCTTGCTCTGTTCAAAATCTCTGTCATCCGACGCAATTAATTATGAAAAGTGAATAAACTTCCTTACCATCTTCTAATGCGTGAGACCCAGAAGTCCTTTCTTCAGAAGCCACAGGCAGGTCAGTCTGAAGCACTGCTGGGGTGACAGAATGAAGAGTCAAGCCGCTAACGTCTAAAACCTCTGGGGAAGGACTGAGGCTCACCTTCGAGGGAAAGGCTAATTTGGGTGTAGACACTAAATCACCCAAAGGGCTTTCTGACCAGAGTTCCCTGACAGTGGCTGAAGGAAGGCCAGAGCTGAAACCAAGTGGTGAAATGTTGCTCATGGTGGATTCATCTGCTGAGGGCCATTCAGCTTGAGGGGTATTATCCTGGAGGGGCAAAAAGAGGCTAAATCATATCATAGATAAAAGAAACACATACAAGTAATTTCAAATAATCATCTATCCATCTACATTCCCAGATTTTACAGGGACAAAAGGCAATGTAATATTGGGGAAGGGGTGGGGTATGGGCTCTAGAAGCAAACAGATCTATAATTAAATCCCAATTCAACCACTTACTAGTTGGAAAATCTAGAGAAAAATCATGTATCACTTGAACCTCACCTGAAAAGTGGGAATAGATGACATATCATCTTTCAAAGATCCCAAGCAAAGCGAGTTTGTGGGATAAAGCATTGTTTCTCTTGCTTTAGATGGTTCCTTTCCCTCTATCTTATTACTGTGTTTTAAATACACAGAAGTTACTAATATCTTTACTTTGTTGTCAAAAGCCTAAGCACATTGCTCACAGCAGGAAGAACAATCGGTAATTTTATTCATCATTCTGAAAGGTATTAAACATTAATTATAGGTCTTTCATTTTTATAAGAAATGCCACCAAGTGAAATGTGGTCTCTTACCTTAAATAAGTAGCCATATCTGCAAATTATAGCAATATCTGTGAATTACAGTATCACCTTTACTAACACAGTACTAATCGTATCTTAAAATTTAGCTGGTGGCTCAGGCAGTAAAGTCTCCGCATGCAATACAGGAGACCTGGGTTTGATCCCTGGGTTGGGAAGATTGCCTGGAGATGGGAATGGCAATCCACTCCACTATTCTTGCTTGGAGAATCCCATGGACAGAGGAGCCTGGCGGACCACAACCCATGGGGTTGTAAAGAGTCAGACACAAGTGAGCAACTAAGCACATACTCAGGAATAGAAAAGTGGACAGAAACACAATCCTTGAACATATTAATTATTTAATCCTGTGAAGACCAGTCTATGTAAAAAAAGTTTAATGACGATGTTAATAGGTAAAATGGCCATGACATTGGATAAGAGTTTATATATTCCAATATATGCTGAATAACAAAACCCAAGAAGTGTCATATGCATAGAAGGAATGCATAAAATATTTCCTAGGTGAAAACTGAAAAAGAAAAATAGGAAAGATCAATCATTTTCTACTCTAAATAGCATTAAAATCTCATGCAGATTTCTTAAAGACACCAATGCCCATGCCACACACCCCAGCGATCCTAACTTAACTGGTCTAAGGGTGGGACCAAGACATGGTATTACACTCTTAAAGATTCCTCAGTAAAGGATGGAGCCTCATCACATGCCCACTGTATTATTCCAGCCTGGGTTTCTAAGATACTTCTTTAGTTGTTGAATCATTATATTTTCTCATTAACTGGAAACTTTAAGAAAATTTCCACAAGCATAAACCTGCCTGAAAACTGGAATTCATGGAATAGCTATGAACAAAATGAAGTCCATGAAAACTAAGAATAAGAAACTCTGAATAGAATCTCTTCCCCCTTCCTCCAGGAGATTCTTGCCAGGGGTGGTGAACTTTCACTGGCACATACGCTCAAGCCTAACATGCTTTTTAAACAAAAGCACACAATTTTAAGGTGACTAACTATAGTTTAGTCTATGGCCATGAACTAACTCAACCTACTAAGCTATGGAGGGACTCAACTCAGTTACATCACCTAATTGGTCTTTTATACTTTGCTTACACACTTTCCCTTCTCTCTCCATCAAGGGCCCACACGATGAAGCATTAGATAGCACACTCCCCCAATCACAAAGGAGGAAACAGGAGGCAAGAAATTACTGAGCATGTCCAAATCCATCCCTTCTTCTAGTGACAAATGCACAATAGATCATTGGGAATACATACAAATACTCTCAGTTTCATCCACTATTTCTGAACTAAAAGCACTAAGTCAAGTAACTAATTTTCTTTTGTGGAACTCTGACACCAACACATCCTTCCCTGTTCAGACTCTTTTAATCAGGTCCTAGTTTAAGTGGGCCATTCTGTTGATTATTTTTATCTGTCACAACCCTAGCTCCTTCTCTTCGCTGATAACTTCATCATCCCCGCTCCCTTACGAGCTGTCTTCTGTTTGAGTTTGCATGTTCAGAAGCAGAAGATCAAAAAACAGGGAGAGTGAGAGGTTAGGGTATTTCTCTCCTCTAAGCCCCCACACTGTGTGTTGTGCAGTAGCTACGTCCCCCTACAACTGAAGCTTCCGCTCTTACTGGGCTCTGGAAACTGCAGTTCCTCCTCCTGCCCTAAAACTCAATGGACAGGAATGGCTTCTCACTGCTGTTAGTCTCGGCACACTTCGAGATTTCCTTTTTCATTCCCTCAACCTCACACTACTATCCAGGGGGTTCTGCTTCTACCGAAACCCTAACTGAGCCATGTTCTACAGTGCAATGTATTTTAAATATCCATAAAGGTTTGCATCATTTTTGTCAAAAGGTGATTACAAGATTTGTGATGAAATACAAATGGCCAGAAAAGGAGGAAGAGAATGGATTAAAACAACAACATGAACGAAAAATGGTATCATTCTGGCAAAATTTAATTAAAAATAAAGAATCTAGAGAGTAAAGAGGGAAGTAATGGAAAGAGGATGGTGCAATATTAGTATATATTTTTGGCAATGTGACTTGGTCAAAAATAGAAATTAGATAAAGACATATCTGAGCATTAGACTGGAGTCTAGTGATCTAGGTCTGATGAACTGAATATATAGAGAAAAGCAAAATATATATCAAAGGAAGAGGAAAACCATCCTCAAAATACCAGATGTAACTGCTGCAAATGATATTTCAAAAAAAAAAAAAGAATCATTTCAGGATAAGAAATTACCTCTTGGGAATTCTCTCATCAGAAGTGAACCTGAGGATATCAAAACTTGATTCATGAGTAAGGCCAAAAAGATGATTTAAATCAGGGAAAATATTTCTGGCATTCTTCTAGTAAATTTTAATATTTTAGAGTATGTCATCACCAAGAATAAATTTAACCTTCACAACTTCATAACTCTATATAGTGAAAGTAGCTTGTGATCACTGACATACGTACATGGTGCTCCTATATAACCTGGCACCAAACAGATACATAAAGTTGCCTTATATTTCTGACTAGAGAGTCTAAAAGTTTCTGGGTCCACAAAAATGAACCAGAGTGATGTTAGCAAGATGAATGAGTAAGACATCCCCAACTCATACTCCCCTTTCAACAACAGCAATTTGCACCCTTTGTGGACAAAAGTGCCTTTGCAGGAGCTGCGGGATTCAGTCCTGTACACCAAGGGACCCGGAAGGAGTCTGGTGCACCCGGCACATTGGGTTATAAGCATACAGACTTCGGTCCTGGCTGTGGACCTGAGGTGGCCCATGAACTGGCTCCAGCCCCTCTTGGACACAGTCTGGGAGCCACTGGAGAACAATAACTTGGAACATCAACCTTTGTGGAGGTCTAAGAGTCCAACAGAGGAGCTCCAAAAACACCACTAAATCCAAGTTCAGACACACTGCTGAGGGTAAGCGAGGCAGTTTCACTCTACCCACCTCATCCTTCCCACATGGCAACGCAGCCCAGGGCCAAGAGAGCACCTCTCTGCACAAGATCTCTGCACAGAGGCAAGTGAGAGCGTGTGAGCTAGCCTCTGGCCGCCCCGGCTGTGCAGGTCCGGGTATTTCTCTCTCTCTCTGTCCTGAGTACTGAGTTGCAAGATGCACAGCCAGGGGCTGGGAAGTGGCTGAAAGAAGGGCAGCCAGGACTCTGAGCGTATTAAAGGGATATAGACCCTACTAACTGCGTGACGGACTCCACCATGAGTTGCCAAAACGCTTTGCCCATTGATCCCCCTTCCACAGCCCATGGGCATCTCCAGGACGGTGTGCGCCTCACCCCCACACACCTGCTCCACCCCAGGGCTGGTTCCTTGGACGCCCTCCCCACGGCAGAGAGAGCGAGCTCTGGCAGACAGCTAGGGAACAGAAAGCCAGCCTGCATCTACAGGCCAGGGAGAGATGACAAAAGCCAGCCTGCATCTACAGGCCAGGGAGAGATGTCTGCACGTCCCTGGGGAAAGCCAAAGGAGCGCAGCCATCACTCAGCCCGGTGCATTGCAGGGTCAAGAGGGCACACAGCCTAAGAATCTGCTGCAAGAGGGGGCAAGAAGCACTGAGACGGTATATCCATAGGAGGTCTGAGAAAAACAGAAAGAAATACTCACATAGTTACATGAAAAGATATTCAAAATCACCTTTGACAGGGAAATGCAAATCAAAACCACACAAAGCATCATCTCACACCTGTTGGAATGGCTATTTTCAAAAAAGATAAAAGTGCTGCCAAAGGTGTGTGGAAAAGGGACCCATGTGCACTGTTAGAATGTAAATAGGTACAGCCATTGTGGAAAACAGTGTACAGTTTCTTCAAAAAAATTAAAAACAGAAGTACCATGTGATCGCGCAATCCCACTTCTGGATATATGGCTGAAGGAAACTAAATCAGTCTGTCTAAGAGTTATCTGCACTCTCAGGCTCACTGCAGCATTATGCAGAATAGTAACATAAGGAAACAACCTGTGTTCATCAGTGGATATATGGATAAAGATGTGCTACATATATACAATGGAATACTATCTAGCCATGAAGGAGGAAGAAGCCCTGCCATTTGTGACAGCATGAATGGACTTGGAGGGCATTAGACTAAGTGAAATCAATCAGAAGGAAAGCTCAAATACTGTATGATACCACCTACATGTACAATCTGAGAAAGTCAAACTCAAAAATAGTTGTAGAATGGTGTTTTCCAGGGGCTGGGGTGAGGAGGTGGAGAGGTGTCAGTCAAAGAGTACAAACTTGCAGCTACAAGCCGAATAAGTTCTGGGTATCTAATGTACAACATGGTGGCTATAGTTAACAGTACTGTTATAAACTTGAAATTTGTCTAAAGAGTAACTCTTAAATGGTCTTACCACCAAAAAAAAAAAGTATGTGAAGTGATAGAGCTGTTAACTAACTCTACTGTGATAAGTACTTCACAATATATATCAAATCATCATATTGTACACCTTAAATTTATACAATGTTCTATGTCAATTATATCTCAAGAAAGGGGAAATAAAAAGAACTGCCCAGATGGAGACAGCAATTCCAGAGTTCAATTCCAGATAAATGAAAAGAAAACAAATTGAAGTCTAGAATGTAGAAGTAAAACAAATAGAAGCTTTTGTTTTGCCAAAGGTTCAGTGCTTTATAGGGCCATCCTTTGGTTTACAAAAATCTTATGTTAGGAAGCGGGGTAGAGCATGCACGTATATGTGAACATAATAAAAGTACCAAATTTTATAACTAGAAAGACTCTTAAGAATCATTTAGTCAAAACCGGCCTATTAAAAATAAGGAACTGAGGTTCACAGATGGGAAATGACCACAGTCACAAAAAAATAGAGAAAAAAAATCTGAACTAGATGCTGATTTACTAGAATTCTGTCCTTGGGCTTCACTCACCATATCAGACGTTTTGTTGAAGAATATCTACAAGTGTATATACCCAGAGGGCAAAAGGATTTCCAGAGGAGAAACAAGAGCTACCAGACTTGGCAGTCAGTTCTCATCCAGGCTGGCATATGTGCACAGATCCAAGACTCAGGTGAAAAAAGAGCAGAGAAAGGAGGAAAGACCATTTTCTAACATTTAAATGTCTGCCATGGTGAATATAGAAGCTATTTGTATGTAAGGGCAAGTTTCTTCCTTTCTCATTTTCTTCTATTATCCTAAAATTATATATGTAATTCAATTTTAAGTAAGAAAGCCATTTAGTCAATACTAAGTTCTGTCCCTCAAAAAAGTTGTTATGATCATGAGAATCATACCATACCAGAGAATTCACTTGCTTTCCTCTTAGTTATCTAAAACCACTTCCAGAAATGTGTTAAAGCCACCTCTGCTTCCAGTTGAGTCAGGTATATTTATATTGTTGTAATTCTAGGTGTGCATTTTTTCAAAATTCTGGGAGAGATGACTAAGCTCCTCGACCTATACTTAAGAATTTGAGTTTTATCAGACAGAGCCTATGACCTGACGACACATTAGGAAAGGTAGTTGAATCCTCAATGGAAAAGAAACCCTCAAGCAACATACATGATTTCAATACACCTGTAAATTAAATTCCTTTTCATTTTATAAAAATTAAAACAATAAACAATTCTGTAATGAAAGTTAAGCTACAGGTAAGCAACATAAAATGTGAAGTAAAACAACTTGATTCTTTAAATAAAGAAAGAAGACTATCTATTCCAAACAAGTACCCCCTAAAAAAAAAAATGGCATGGCAATAAGCTTGCTCATAAATTTTGAAAGGTAAACATATACATGCCAGGAATAGCACTTCATTTATTTTTATATGAATAGATGTTCCCATAGCAACAAATTCAACTCCTGAATTCTTCTTTTAGTTCAATGTAGTATATCAACAAGTTCAATATTATACTGGCCAGGTTCAGTTCTGCTAATGCCAACTGAAAAGCTTGCTGAGTGCTATAGGAAGCATACTGTGCAACAAGTGATTTTCCAAATCAGTAGGCCAAAAGGTGTCAAACTCAATATCCCCAAATTACTACCTCTAAAATAATTTCTAAAAATAAATCCTGGTTAAAAAAAAAAAAAAATTCACTTCTATTAGAGGGGACAGAGAGGAAGGAGGCGGAGGAAGGGGAGAAGCAGTAACCAGACACTTCTAATTAATCATACTTTTCTTTCATGTCTTATTATCACCCATTAACATTCCAACGTCTCCTCACACTGAAAAACCAAGGAGTTGGCTTAAATGCACATAGAACCACAGAACAGGCAACATAAATGAACAAATGAGTACAGTTAGTCAGTGTCTGCCGTAACTAAATGGGCAGCCTCTTTCAACCAAGCTCCAGCCTCTTCTTGCAATGGAAAATGTAAACAGTGATATCGGATCTTCTGGTTTTCAAAAGAAGTTGAAAATCTGAATTTTTATGCAAAACATCTCCTAATTTTTAAAAACTGGCTTTAAAAAAAAAATAGCCCCAAAGCACACGCCTATAGCTGGATCTAGTCAGCTTACCTCCAGGTTGCAAACCCTGGCTTATATAAAATGTGTGTCTTTACATCATTCTGAGTGATCATCACAGACCTGTGGTGACAGAAGCCCTGACCAGGAAGGGATCTGAAGGAACAGAGGCTGGAGACATGCGTTTGCAGGGGATCACCACTCCCCACCACCACACCCTGAATGAACTCCAATGACAGCGTCACCTTATTTGTGTACAAGCCTGTCTACCACCACCAGACTGGAAACCACCTCTTGTAGGCAAGACCACACCTTATTCATCTGAGTCTCCCCAGCACTTGGCACATGAAAAGGACAAAATAAATACACTTGAATGAGTAAGTGGATGAATAAACAAACACCAAACGAATGTAATCTCTGATGTCAATCTCCCTCTAACCGTTTTTCTCCATTATGGAACTTGGTGAAAACAGTATTTCCAGTGACTCCACATTTCAAAACTGAGTTTCTCTACACCTGAGCAGAAGCAACGGCTGCTCATATTGATGGTTAAGCCAGTTTGAGGCAGACTTTCTAAATTTCCACTGCTGGATGAAAGCCAACAGATATTTGAAATTAATTTAACATTAGTTTCTTTTCTGCCATATGAGACAGAAAAGAAGTCTCAAGAGGGTGGAAAGAGTGGGGAATGTAGAAGGGAATGTCCATGCAACTATGTGATAACAAAAGATCCTGGAATCGTTGTAGACAGTTTGGTCTTTAGTGGTATTGTGGTTGTTGTTCCACTGACACTGCAGGAAGCTACTTTCTTTTTGACTGGTTGCCTCTGGGTAGGTGTCATGGCAAGTGAAGGTTTGAAGGGACAGAAGTGTGCCCAGGGGAGTTGAGGGGTAGGAACAGAAAGAAAAGTTCATTCCATGCTGTTTCTGTGCAAATGGGAATGTTTTCTGCCCAGGATAAAGGGAGGCTGATTTAGAGTCCCAGGCAACATTTGTCATTTGTCAACCAGGCACTATTTTTACTCTTCTTTCTCTCTTTTCCTTAGGCACACTGTTCTGCAGGCTTTGGAATCTATAAACGTTTTCTTCAATACAGCCCCTGTAACAAAAATCTATACTCTGTACCTATGTACATCGAATTTATATTTCTGGGTAACTTTTAGAGAACAACTCAGTGGACACTTACAGTTTAATTATCACCAAACAAGTATGAACCACAAATAAGCTTTCTACCATTTGCAGACTTTGGCAATGCCAAAATATATGGACTTCGTTTAACCACTGCAGAAGTCTTAAATTATCTGCGGTTGGGTCCATGAGTTGACAACTATGAATAATGTTCCAAGGATGATGTAAGAAAATATTTGAAATAGGAACAGCTTGGGAAATCCACGATGCCAAAGTAAGCAGGTAGGTGTACAAAAAAGAGAAGTTTTAGAGCCTGGTTCTAGGCATAAAACACAGAAACAGGCTTACCAGAATAGACGGTAGGGCTTGCTGAAGACTTGAACTTTGAGTGTTCCAAACTTGGTCTTCACTTTGGGGAAGTAAAACCCCTCTCACTAAAGAAAGAATAACATTAAAGAAATTTTTAGTTGAGACACTACTGTGTTTAAGGTTCAGAGACAATTAAAAACCAAGTTCTTCCTTTTTATAAGTTTAGATTTGGGTAGAACAAATGGAAAGATCTTGCCTAGAAAATGCTTGATACTTTATTCAAATATTTTACTTATATTAGCACCATCTATCTAAATTATAAGACTCCAACATAAATATTCTTCCCATTGTTACATTTTGAACACTCTTTATTTTCTTTCCTTTCTCAAGCATTTTTTACTCTTTTCAAGATTCCCATGAAGTAACTGTTCTAAAATTGATTTTTTTTAATTTTAATAAGAAAGTTGAATTGAAATTCCAATTCATGTAATTAGCCTCCAACTAATAAAAATAAATGAAAAAAAATAAAATAAAATAAAAAAGAAATTCCAATTCATTTGGGTGATGCCAAAAATGGAGAAAATTATGCAAAACTATTTCCTTTTTGGCAGCAAAACTATTTCCTTTTTGGCAGAAAGTACCTTTGAAAAACAAGGTAAGACACTGGAGAGTTTATCACTATACCAATACTAAAGAGTCACAAAGTTAAGAGAGTAGATTATATAATTCAACTCAGTAAGATTTACTGGATCCTCACTAGTTACTATAGACTTTGATGATATTGAGGCTATAAACATTAATAAAGCCAAGTTTCTTTTGTGGAAGTGTTCCCTATGTCAGAGAGATAAATAAAACAATATGAGAGGCATTTATATAATGTATGTGAACACAGACAAAAAATAGAATGATTTTTCCTGGAGGAGAGAAGGAATAAATAAAAATCAAAAAGAAGGGGTTGTGAGAAAGAAGATCTGGTGTATACACCAAAAATAGAAGCAAAATCTCTCTGTATTTACCTGTTTCTACTGCACTGACACCTGGGTCGGGAAGATCCCCTGGAGAAGGAAATGGCACCCCACTCCAGGACTTTTGCCTGGAAAATCCCATGGGCCAAGGAGCCTGGTACGCTATAGTCCATGGGGTCGCAAAGAGTCGGACACGACTGAGCGACTTCACTTTTACTTTTCACTGCACTGACATAAAGGGATCAATCAAAAATCAAACTTTATTTTTGGAAAATAAGTACTTTCCGAAACTTATTCTCGCCTGTGTGTTCAGCTAACTTGTCTTCTATGGAAAACCAGTAGCACAAAATCAAAGATGAATATATCCTTTCATGATGGTCAAGTTACCTAGGAAGCTGCAGCCATTCAGAACTCTGAAGCTGTGTGACAACAGAAATGGATTTTAGGAACAAAATTCTGAGCAACGGAAATGTACATCTACTGAAAGGCAAAGCACCTGAACTAGTTTGTGCTGGAAATCCTAAAGCTTTTGTTAAACTTGGTGAGAGTTACTGACCTCTTTCTAGGACACCTTCTAGAAGGTAGCTCCACACAAGGCTCCACATAAAGATAAGACCTCACGATGCTGTCTGTAGGCTGCTGTCCATGGGGTCGCTAGGAGTCGGACACGACTGAGCGACTTCACTTTCACTTTTCACTTTCATGCATTGGAGAAGGAAATGGCAACCCACCCCAGTGTTCTTGCCTGGAGAATCCCAGGGATGGGGGAGCCTGGTGGGCTGCCGTCTATGGGGTCTCACAGAGTCAAACACGACTGAAGCGACTTAGCAGCAGCAGCAGCATGCTGTTTATGGATTTAGGTTCCTAAACAGCCTCACTTTGCCTATTGCATATCTTAATCCTCATGCCATTCATTCACCAGAAACCCCTGAGTAATCTACCCGAATTAGGTGCATGGCTAATAGTCATTAGCTTAGTGACTATGAACTAAAACAGGGAAAGAAAAATATGAACTATCTGGAAATAAAGCTAAAGCACCATTAATATCAGGATGGTTTCTGTCTGATGCAGCCTGGAGAGTGCTAAGAACAATATATATATACGGGGAATTTCATTTTATGAGAATATACTGGAAAAGAAACTAAAGCTATACAAAGACTTAATGGTTATACAACTTACCATTGATAAGCTGAAGGGAGTCAGGATCTGGATTCAAAGAAGAGCTCCCCAGCAAAAAATTCTGGTGCAGTGTCTCAGCAATATAATCCCTGAAGTTACTAATTGTATAAACAGCGGTGGGCTTATCATCCAATTCTACAAGACCATGGTTTTCCACCTTGTTGGAATGTAGGCTAATTAGGTCCCAGGTGGTATTGCTGATGGCCTCCCCATTGAAGGTAACCGCATAGTGAACATCTATGCCACTGTGGATGACAAGAGAAACAGATTAGGGCCTGCCAAGGAAACACAAAGGAACTCTGAAGCCATGGAGAGCAAACGTTAGACCAAGAGGGAGAGTCTCAAAAGGCAAGGATTCCATCACCTTTCTCTGTAGACTCTGGATGGCAACATTTACCCACCCCCTTCTCCTTCCGGAAAACAGAGAGGTTATAGCTCTAAGAACATGGAGGCCACAGAGTCAGCCTGCATAATACCTGAGCATCTTCTTCCCCCATGTTCTCACCCCTTCAAAATCAACTATTCCTTCTCACTCTCAGCCAGCTACCTCCTTTCCCTATTATGGTTTCTCCTCCCTGATTTAAAAAAACCAAACCAAACCTTCTAACTCCCTCCAACAATGGGAAGTCCTCTCGAATCTCACTACTGTTGCCGGGTGACTTACGTACTCCACAACGGGGCGTGAGACAGTAAAGCAGCTTAATGACTGTGAACTGAAACAGTTATCTACTGTGAGAGGAAAATATGAACTACTCGGAAATAAAGCTAATTGATGACTTGTGAGTCTTTTTTTTTAAAATATCATGCTAGAATATCTTCTAATATGACAGCTACCTAAGTCTCTTGTTTGACAACCCAGACAATTTACAGTCCCATAAAGTTTAATAGTGAATTGTAAAAAACTTACTAAGAAGTGATGGTTTTTTGGCCTAGTAGGAATGATAATTCTAAAGTTTATGACTTAACTTGCCTGGAGGACATTCAGTAAATTAGTTAATACAAGTAACAAATTATTTGTATCTAATTTGGCAGGGCTTCCCTGGTAAAGAATCTGCCTGCCAATGCAAGAGACACGGGTTTGATCCCTGGGTTGAGAAGATCCCCTGGAGAAGGAAATGGCTACCCACTCTAGTATTCTTGCCTGAGAAACACAAGGATAGAGGAGCCTGGCGGGCTACAGTCCATGGGGCCAAAAACAGCTGGATACAACTTAGTGACTAAATAGCAACCTCTAACTTGGCAATCCCTTCCCAATTAACTATATATTTCTTCCAAATGCTCTAGAAACTAGCTCTCATTTTTCTGCTGGCTCCCTCATTAATGAGTTGAATAAAATTTTGACAAGTGCTAATAAGTAACTTCGTCTGGGAATGGGGCCTTTTCACTATCTTTCCACAGGCAAACAAAGAGACGATTTCTTGGAACAAAGGATAAAGTGAAAATAAATAAGTAGGAGTTGATAATGGCATTTGACATTTTCTTAAATAATCATTTTGAAGAAACATCAGAATATAAGATTTTTAAACCAACAGAACTACACCCTCTAGACCAACTCAGACTTATCTAACAGCTAAAAACTAACATTTTTGTAAGTGCTTACAATGACAGGCTATTTCCCAGGCTTTGTCTGATTTAATACTCATAACAAACATGAAGGTTTTATTACCTTCAGATTATTGTTAAGAAACTATGCTTTAAAGAAGTTAAAAGACTTGCCTAAAATTTCACAATATGTAAAGGGGTAAAAGTCAAGATTCAAACCCAGATCTGCCTGACTCTGGCACCAGCATTCTGAATGACTACATGACACTCAGGAACTTTAACCTTTAACAGAAAAAAAGTCATCAGGAGAACAGCTTTGCTCTACTCATCACCCTCACTTCCAGCCAGTCTGTGAGACACAGCCATCAAAACAATACCCAACAAGCACTCCGAGGTCCTCCAGAGGAAAGGAGAGCACCACCCTCTCGAAGCTGAACCTCTGAAGGCAGACGTCCATGGAAACGACCTGCCACCTTCAGACATTCTGTAGGAGCAAAACGATGCCCAAACCAAAGCACTCAAATGAATGAAGCATCTCCTCTTCTGAGCTCACTTATATATTCCTTGATGATAGACTGTGCTGTTTCGTAGAAAGATTTTGTTTATACTGAACGCCTTGCAGTCTGTCCTTGAGTTTCTATCTCCAGTGTCTGACTTGGTACCTGGCATTCAATGCCTAGTAAATTAACAGAAATCTATACTTGCCTGAATATAGAGAGAAAACTCCAGCCTTAATTAAGGTATTCACATATCTTTAGAATAAAAAACTGTCAGGATAACGAGAGGGGTCTCATGGAGTCTAGAAAAGGGCTACTTAACTAATTTATCCTACTATGAGTGAAAAGCCTGCGACAGTGCATTGTGGCTTCCTTGTAACACAGAACCCTAGACTGGAGATAGCTACAATAGGCTAGCATGACTTTGATACTGGCCATTAGGATCACCCAACTTCCCTTCTCTGATCTCAAGCTGGCAAAAGGAACTTTCAATCATAATTCCCTACAGATTGTCCCATGGGAAAAGAATGCACACGCTAAGCCAATGCAATAATTAGTCAGCTGGCAGACACACTTCTTGATTTAAATAGATCGCTCGGCATCCTAGAGAATGCACTGTATTTTGTAGCTTGGTAAGCATAAATTGGTCTTAAGAGACCTCTTCTTCCTGGGAACGCTGGCAGTTCTGGACGTGCCCTGGGTCTACAGGGGATGTCATGAAGGTGTTACCCCTCGCCTACCACAGAAGCAGTGAGGCACGATGTTCCTGTCCCACGCTGAGTGTCATCAGTAAGGTTTTCCTCCCCAGTTTGATAAGCTGTCACTTTCGATGGTGTGGCTTAGGGAACCTTACAGTGGTAACCGAGCATCTCAACACTTGGATGCCTTGCTGAGAGATGAGACATCTGCTTGCCGTCTGTAAATTCCCTCAATCCCTTAATTTTTCCTGTCAGAACATGTTGATTCATGAGTAACTGCTGATCTCCTTTTGTAAAGAAATAAATTCAGTAAAATATGGTGAGGAAAAAAAAAAAAAAAGATGGCCCAATGTGAAATTGAACAGTAAGAGGGACACCTACTGGTCAGAACTCACCACACCACGTATGTCCTAAACATCCCTCACAATGCCTCGCTCCTAGTAGCTCAATAAATATTTTTGAAAATAATGAAAAAACAAATAGTTGGTTTTATTCACTAATGCAGGCAGATACCACCATTGACTCTGTGACACTTAGATGACAGTATGTGATATTCTTGACTTAATCAGAAGGGTGTTCAGTCTCTAAATATGCAGGTGGAGCAGTGGTAAAGAAGCTGCCTGCCGATGCAGGAGATTAAGTTTGATCCCAGGGTCAGGAAAAGCCATTGGAGTAGGAAATGGCAACCCACTCCAGTATTCTTGCCTGGAAACTTTCATGGACAGAGGAGCCTGGCCGGCTACAGTCCATGGGGCTGCAAAGAGTCAGGTGAAACGGAGTACACACATCTTTCATCCTAAAGAGCACGCGTATGAACCTCATACATTTCTGTCTTCTGGAATCATTTTAGGGACACTGCTTCACAGGCAGAACATAACTCTGTGAGGACTGCTTGCTCTTTCCAAGCTCTGCGGGATGGCACATGCCGGCACCTCCAGAAAAGTGAGCTTCTCCGTGGGATCTATGTCCAACCTAGTAACATGTCAACATGGGGCTTCCCTGGTAGCTCAGAAGGTAAAGTGTCTGCCTACAATGCGGGAGACCTGGGTTCGATCCCTGGGTCGGGAAGATTCCCCTGGAGAAGGAAATAGAAACCCACTCCAGTATTCATGCCTGGAAAATCCCATGGACCAAGGAGCCTGGGGGCTACGGTCCATGGGGTAGCAAAGATTCGGACATGACTGAGTGACTTCACTTCACTTAAGACAGGAACCAGGGATAAGGGGAAAAAATGGAGGAGAGGAAATGGCTGTGCCAGTTAGCACTCCAGTTGCTTCCTGGACTCGACAGAAAATCAGACAAGGAGCGTCAAGCTTTTACTGAGAGTCTCTCATGTGCGCTGCATGCCTTTCAACATCACAGGGAGAAGATTAAGAGAAATGTTTCTGGATCAAGAAATCTGTGCGAACAGGCAGTCTGGGTTAGATTAGTGGCCTTACTCTTTACTGGCAAAATATAATTTTTCTCCCAATGTTTTCCTTGGACGTCTAAAAATAACACTTCTAATATCATCTACCTTGTCTGGTAAAGATATATTCATTGAAGAAGATAAAATGCCTCACAGAGACACTTCATTACCAAGTTTCTGTCCTAGAAAGAGAACTCAAAGAAATGCTTGAGGAATCAGAAAATCATCTATTCTCAGATTTGAGAACTTCAGCGTGACCCAGAAGAGACTTAGTTCTGGCATGGTAAATGCAATACAGAGACATCTCAGGATGAAGAGCAGAACAGAAACAAGCCAAGAGAACAAGGAAGGACATAAGATGCAGGATGCACGCCGAGGACAAAGCATTATTTGATTGAAGAAAGCGGTGCTGCCTTTCTGCACTCACCAATGCCAAATTAACCATCACCACAGCATCACCTTTCACCTTCTAAACTGCTGCTGCTGCTAAGCCGCTTCAGTCATGTCCGACTCTGTGCGACCCCACACACGGCAGCCCACCAGGCTCCCCCGTCCCTGGGACTCTCCAGGCAAGAACACTGGAGTGGGTTGCCATTTCCTTCTCCAATGCTTGAAAGTGAAAAGTGAAAGTGAAGCCGCTCAGTCATGTCCAGAGACCCCATGGACTGTAGACTACCAGGCTCCTCCATCCACGGGATTTTCCAGGCAAGAGTACCGGAGTGGGTTGCCATTGCCTTCTCCAACCTTCAAAACTACACTGAAACAACTGCTATATAGAGGAGAGTATCTCTGACTGTTATTTCCAAAGACATCAATCATGTGGAGGGGAAATTTATTCCTCACTTCAAATGCCCTCATTGGCTGTCTGACATGTGCAAGTTTTAAATAGAAAAAACAATGATATTGTATCTCATGACAATCAATCAAACTAGAGGTAATTTCAAGAAACTCAGATCTCTCTTCTTCTCTCACACTTCTATTAGGAAGAAAGTGCATACTAACAAGGCCTGGAGTTGAATTTTTGAAGTGTGGACACCAGGCAGATATTTTGTTGACTCACTTCAAATGGGTCCTACTAACTTAAAATAATGTGTGCAACTTGAAAGAGGTGCAAACAGAAAACTTCATGTGTATAGAAATACTTATGTAGAGAGAGAGGTTATATATATAATACATAGACTATTTCTGTGCTACACATTCACTTATACACAGCTCAAAATAAAAGTATATCAAAAAGTTATGAATAAACTCCACCAACTGGTTAATATCCAAAAATACTGAACAGTTTTGGAAACTGTACTTAGGTTAACAATTCTATCATAAAATCTAATGGCTTCATATTGAATTGTTGTCTGTGTCCTCATAGAAAACTCAGCACTCAGCAACTGAACACCATTCTTTAACCAGAGGTTTCACACCAGAATTCAGTTATGTTTTAACAGTCTAGTCTTCCCAGTTCAGTTCAGTACAGTCGTTCAGTCGTGTCCGACTCTTTGCGACCCCATGGACTGCATGTAGCACTCCAGGCCTCTCTGTCCATCACCAACTCCTGGAGTTTACTCAAACTCACGTCCACTGAGTTGGTGATGCCATCCAACCATCTCATCCTCTGTCGTCCCCTTCTCCTCCCACCTTCAATCTTTCCCAGCATCAGGGTCTTTTCTAATGAGTCAGTTCTTCATATCAGGTGGCCAAAGTATTGGAGTTTCAGCTTCAGCATCAATCCTTCCAATGAATATTCAGGACTGATTTCCTTTAGGATGGACTGGTTGGATCTCCTTGCTGTCCAAGGGATTCTCAAGAGTCTTCTCCAACACCACAGTTCAAAAGCATCAATTCTTCGGCGCTCAACTTTCTTTATAGCCCAACTCTCACATCCATACATGACTACTGGAAAAACCATAGCTTTGATTAGACAGACCTTTGTTGGCAAAGTAATGTCTCTGCTTTTTAATATGCTGTCTAGGTTGGTCATAAATTTTCTTCCAAGAAGCAAGCCTCTGAATTTCATGGCTGCAGTCACCATCTGCAGTGATTTTGGAGCCCCCCCAAAATAAAGACTGTCACTGTTTCCCCATCTATTTGCCATGAAGTGATGGGACCAGATGCATGATCTTCATTTTCTGAATGTTGAATTTTAAGCCAACTTCTTCCCTCTCCTCTTTCACTTTCATCAAAAGGCTCTTTAGTTCTTCACATTCTGCCATAAGGGTGGTATCATCTGCGTATCTGAGGTTATTGACATTTCTCCCAGCAATCTTGATTCCAGCTTGTGCTTCATCCAGCCCAGCGTTTCTCATGATGTACTCTGCATATAAGTTAAATAAACAGGGTGACAATATATAGCCTTGATGTACTCCTTTCCCAATTTGGAACCAGGCTGTTGTTCCATTACAGTTCTAACTGTTGCTTCCTGACCTGAGTACAGATTTCTCAGGAGGCAGGTCAGGTGGTCTGGTATTCCCACCTCTTTAAGAATTTTCCAGTTTGTTGTGACCCACACTGTCAAAGGCTTTGGCATAGTCAATAAATCAGATGTTTTTCTGGAACTCTCTTGCTTTTTTTGATGATCCAGAGGATGTTGGCAATTTGATCTCTGGTTCCTCTGCCTTTTCTAAATCCAGCTTGGGCATCTGGAAGTTCATAGCTCATGTACTCTTGAAGCCTGGCTTGAAGAATTTTGAGCGTTACTTTACTAGCGTGTGAGATGAGTGCATTGTGCAGTAGTTTGAGCATTCTTTGGGATTGCCTTTCTTTGGGATTGGAATGAAAGCTGACCTTTTCCAGTCCTATGGCCACTGCTGAGTTTTCCAAATTTGCTGGCATATTCAGTGCAGCACTTTCACAGTATCATCTTTTAGGATACTTAGTAAATACTTGCTAAAATAATATAAACAAAAATGAGGAAGTCAGAAAGCCCTTTGCAAATGTAAGATATTATATTTGTATCTAATATGTGGTGGTGGTTTAGTCACTAAATTGTGTCCAACTCTTTGCAACTACATGGACTGTAGCCCACCAGGCTCCTCTGTCCATGGGATTTCCCAGGCAAGAACACTGGAGTGGATTGCCATTTCCTTCTCCAAGGAATCTTCTTGACCCAGGGATCGAATCTGTCTCCTGCATTGCAGGCAGATTCTTTACCGACTGAGATACCAGGGAAGCCCCTGGTCTTATATAAATGAAGGCAAAATGACATGGATTGACCTGGAGGTATTACACTGAGTTAAATAAGTCAGACAGAGAAAGATAAATACTCTGTTATCACTTATATGTGGAATCTAAAAAATTAAATAAACGAATGAACAAAACGGAAACAGACTCACAGATATATAGAACAAACTAGTGGATACCGGTGGGAAGAGGAAAGGGGGGAGGGGCAAGACAGAAGTAGAGGATTAAGGGACACAAACTACTGTGTATAAAATAAGCTACAAGGATATACTGTATAGCACAGAGAATATAGCTAATATTTCATAATAAGTTCAAATGGAATAAAATCTATAAAACACTGAATCACTATGTTCCACATCTGAAGCTAATACTGTAAATTAACTCTACTTCAATATAAAAATTAAATTAAAAAAAAATTAAATGAAGAAATGTTTTATCTCTAAACATCCCTGTGCTTAGCCTATGAATTTGCTTCATATATTCTATACTATGATTATTTATCTTTCAAGAGAGTAAATTTTAAACAAACTTGAATTCAAAGACAAAAAGACAAGCAACTTTCACAAAGGGGACTGACTATGCTTTTAAGAAACTCCAGAGAGCAGCTGTTTTCACAAATGAACTGTGACAGAAATCAGCTTTCTTCTTTTCATTTACCACTTAAAAATGACACTTGATCACTCAATGACAACAGTATACTTGAAAGTGCTTTATGAATGCCAATTTTTATACTAATTTATTTTTATTTTTTTATACTAATTTTAAATTAAGCATAACTTAGTATTTTAAAGTATTTGACAAAGGCTAATTACACAGCACAGGCAATATTTTATAATAACTAAAAACGCAGTGTAAATGTAATCTTTAAAAATTATGAATCACTATGTAGTACATCTGAAACATACATAGTATTATAAATCAACGATACCTCAAAAAAATACAAGTTTTAAAATAAAAATTAAGAGATTAAAAAATACAAGTATTTGTCAGTCAGCAGTCTATGATAGAAGATTGTAAATTACAGTCTATGACCAAATTCCAGCCCACTGTCCATGAGTTAATGGATTTTATATTTTTAAATGGTTGAAAAAACTCAAAATAACAATATCTTGTGACATGTGAACACCATATGAAAATAAGATGTCAGGACCTATAAGTAAGTTTTATTGGAACACATCCATGGCTGATTCATGTCAATGTGTGGCAAACACCACTAGAATATCGTAAAGTAATTAGCCTCCAACTAATATAAATAAATGAAAAAAATAAAAAAGAAAAAAAAAGAAAAAAAATTTTATTGGAACACAGCCACACACATTCGTTTTCAATGTATTGCTTACACTACTTCCAAGTGACTAGATATGACAGAGCTTATGTAGTGTGAAAAAGTATAAAATATTTAATATATGACTCTTAACAAATAATGTTTGCCAAATGATCTATAAGAAGTTGGACAGTGATACTGGAAGTAATAAAAGGACTGAGCCATGTTCGCTTGGACCTAGGGCTACCGTATTTTCTAAACTACTTCCTAATTAGGTCAACAGTACAGAAAGTGTCAAAAGGTACTCTACCTGCCATTTTCCTTAGGGGACCTGAAAATAAAAATCGAAAAGTGTTAAGCAGAGTTTAAGCAAGTTATAACTGTCATATAATTAATCAAAGTACAAGCTCTTAATGTATTTCCTCTGAAATGTTTCTTCAAATGAAAATGCCTGTATACTACCAGATAATGACAAATACCTGTACAATGAAGGAAGAAAGCAAAGGTGGAGAAAATATTCTATTTTAAAATCTATAATCTTTACTGTCTTTAAACTTCCTAAAAATACTTTTAAACAATTAATACATGGTTATCACTTTATAAATAAACTTTCTTCAGTAGATGAGCAGAGAACTCCAGCTGTTGGCATTAACAAAATTGGTAACATTTTGGGGGGGATACAATGTTAAATGTTATGTGTTATGTATACAATGTTACAACACCAATGTTAAGTGGCATTAAAATTAATGAAAAGAAAATCAGATAACATATAGTAAGATTCCAAGGAGTTGGGAAAGGTCCAAATTGACTAACCTATAGGATATTGCATAGTCTTTAATATTTATTTATTGATTTTCTGTATCAGACACTTACATGGACTTTCCAAATGTCAAGAACTACACTATGCATTTTACAAAAATTACTTCTTTTAATCTTCATGAAAATTCATTAAGGACCATGAATATCCCCATTTACAGGTAAAGAAACTGAGGAATAAAATCACTAAATAATTTACCCAAAGTATTTCAAAAGTATTTTTAAATAAAGCACGATTCATACAATATTGTATATATTACTTTTTTATATAAATGAGAAGTTAAAGCTTGTTAATTTACCCAAAACCATCCAAGCAGAAGTGCCAAAGGCAGGATTTAAACCTAGGCAAGTTGATCCCAAAGGTCATGTTGTCTTTCATATGCTGTCAAATGAGAAAGGACTTCAAAAGCCTCAGTTTCTCACGGGAGCTTTAGTGACAACTGGAGACAGTATTCCTGCCAAGTGCCATGGCTGAACTGGGGAGACAGGTCATGCTGTGAGAGGGGATGAAGGGTCAGCGAACCAGGCTTGCCCTTGCCCCTGCATCAATAACCAGCTGAGTTCCTTAGAAAAAGTACATGCATTTCCTGTGCTCCGGTTTCCTTACCAGGAAAAACAACGAGGATAATAGTAACTGTCTCACAGCATGACTGTTGGGATTAATGAGTTAATATGGATAGAAGGCCTGGCACGCTAGAAATGTTATGTAAGTGCTTGCTGTTATTTCTGGAAAACTGAGAAGTTGCGACAAGAGTATGCCAAAGTTAAGATGTGGACATTGTCAATTAAGCCCATGCTCCCCTGCATCTAATAGCTGGGCCACAGTCACCATCCACATGCTCCAAAGCTTCAGAGGACTCAGTCTAGAACTGGAGGTTAAGAGCCAGAGATATAAAGATAGCCACTTTGTTTCAAAATCTCTCTTCTGCTCTCTGACCTTGGGCTAATACTGCATCCTCCTAAACCTACTTGTTTTTCTGCAAAATAAGTATTAATAGCAATAGTTTTCCTAAAAGGGTTGAAGATTATGTGAACTCAGGAATGTAAAATGACCAATACAAAGTATTCACTCAATAAAATGTGCACAAGTATGATGCTGCAGGTTTTAGGTAAGGAAGCAACATCCTAAAAAGAGGTGTCCGATTTACCCTGAATTGCTATGCTGATAAACACATCCCCTCCAGAATGACTATACATCAAGACATCACAGGGACCTCACTGGGGTACTGATGAGCCTTTGGGATCACACTAGATCACATCTAACCTTACTCCAGGCTCCCCTCAGTGCCAAATAAAAACATGTAACTTCTCAGCAGCAAGCTGGAGACATGAATTCCTAAGTTCTTACCCTGGCCCAACTACAGATCTAGTACATCTCCTTGAATGTATTATTTTGCCTTTTTTTAACTCAGTTTCCTCATCTGAAAAACCAGGATTAGGAATAAGGATTTAACAAAAGAAGACCAAATTACAGAATTCACATCATTTTCTAATCACTGTTGTTAAGAGTACATACAATAAACACAAAAGGATAATCCATTTGAAATAAAGACTGCTACAAAACCTATGCATTTTTGAAGTCCATTTACCTAAAGTCAAGTACACGAATGTCCTTGTAGCCTGGTAACCCAGTAAATGCATTTTCCACCTGTCAAAAATAAAAAATTTGTAACTATGTAGAAATGTAAAAAAGCACACACAAAAATGCTTTTAAGAGTAGAATATAAAGCGCACTATTAGAAACTTATACAAATACATGGATACACATGGATTAGAAAGCTAAGAAAATTCCAATTGTCACAGTGTTAGAAAATAGTTTTTACCACAACCCTGCCATATTTTTTTTTTGTTTTTTAAGGTTTTGATTTACTTTAATATTAATTTTTTCCAAATTATAAAAAACAGACTTTTATTGGCAAAATACTATTTTTTCCCTTATGTGATAAAATGTGAAAAAAAGGACTAGTTTCAAAAGAAACTGTAATAACATTTTAAAATGTAACTGTGTGGATTAGAAATCTGGCCACAAAAAAAAAAAAAAAAAAAAAGAAATCTGGCCACAGCACACACACTGACAGAGTCAGGTGTTCATTTCCTGTAAGTGTAAAATGTCTGGTGGCATCTGTTTCCTGTTCCTATGACACAAAGGACTGTGAACACAGCCAACATAAGAAAGAAATGTGCACACCTGGGCTCAGGCTTTGCTGACTGGTGGTCACGGAGGAGATTATAAGCAGTGACTGGTCAAAAGATCAATTTACGAGCATCACAACTGCAGAAACCAGTTATATCACCAACTTTCTAAAATCAGGCTACATCAACCAGTATGAGCTTAGTGACTAAAGCAGGGGGAAGTGATAGATTGGACTAAACACCAAAAAATATGAGGTTTTGTACAAATACACATTTAACAAAATCGAACATTTTACCCACAACACTTCAGAAGGTGACAGTCTCACCAGGTTAAGTCACTATGGGGCCAACACCAGAACAAGAGAAGTTATTAGTGGACTTTGGGGCTATTTGCCAGCAAATTTGTAAAACTCAGCAGTGGCCACAGGACTGGAAAAGGTCAGCTTTCATTCCAATCCCAAAGAAAAACAATACTAAAGAATGCTCAAACTACTGCACAATGCACTCATCTCACATGCTAGCAAAGTAACGCTCAAAATTCTCCAAGCCCGGCTTCAACAGTATGTGAACTATGAACTTCCAGATGTTCAAGCTGGATTTAGAAAAAGCAGAGGAAAAACAAAAGAAAAAAAGAAAAGGCAGAGGAACCAGAGATCAAATTGCCAACATCCGCTGGATCATTGAAAAAGCAAGAGAGTCCCAGAAAAACATCTATTTCTGCTTTATTGACTATGCCAAAGCCTTTGACTGCGTGGATCACAACAAACGAAAATTCTTAAATAGTTTGGAATACCAGACCACCTGACCTGCCTCTTGAGAAATCTGTATGCAGGTCAGGAAGCAACAGTTAGAACTGGACATGGAACAACAGACTGGTTCCAAATCAGGAAAGGAGCACATCAAGGCTGTATACTGTCACCCTGTTTATTTAACTTACATGCAGAGTACATCATGAGAAACACTGGGCTGGATGAAGCACAAGCTGGAATCAAGATTGCTGGGAGAAATGTCAATAACCTCAGATACGCAGATGATACCACCCTTATGGCAGAAAGCAAGGAGGAACTAAAGAGCCTCTTGATGAAAGTCAAAGAGGAGAGTGAAAAAGTTGGCTTAAAACTCAACATTCAGAAAACAAAGATCATGGCACCTGGTCCCATCACTTCATGGAAAATAGATGGGAAACAATGGAAACAGTGACAGACTTTATTTTCTTGGGCTCCAAAATCAGCCATGAAATTCAAAGACGCTTGCTCCTTGGAAGAAAAGTTATGACCAACCTAGACAGCATATTAAAAAGCAGAGATATTACTTTGCCAACAAAGGTCTGTCTAGTCAAAGCTATGGTTTTTCCTGTAGTCATGTATGGATGTGAGAGTTGGACTATAAAGAAAGCTGAGCGCCAAAGAATTGATGCTTTTGAACTGTGGTGTTGGAGAAGACTCGAGAGTCCCTTAGACTGCAAGGAGATCCAACCAGTCCATCCTAAAGGAAATCAGTCCTGAATATTCATTGGAAGGACTGATGTTGAAGCTGAAACTCCAATTTTTTGGCCACCTGAAGTGAAGAACAGACTCACTAGAAAATAACCTGACGCTGGGAAAGATTGAAGGCAGGAGGAGAAGGGGACGACAGAGGATGAGATGGTTGGATGGCATCACCGACTCAATGGACATGAACTTGAGTAACCTCCAGGAGTTGGTGATGGACAGGGAGGCCTGGCATGCTCCAGTCCATGGGGTCTCAAAGAGTCAGACAGGACTGAGCGACTGAACGGAACTGAACTGGAGCTATCTCTGGGCATCTGCTTTTAAAACCAAGTTCTTACAAAATCAGGAGAATGAGATTTTTAAAAAAATCTTGGTTCACTAAAAATCTTTCTGCCCTGTGGATAAAGAATCCAAACCCATGAAATTTTCTGGCTGCAATAACTTGCCTTGTTTTATTCTGAGAGAAACCAGAGAAATGCTAATTCTTGGGGGATGGGGATGAAGTCCACAGGACTAGGAATGCAAAGACTCAGGGTTAGTCTTAGCTATTTTTCACTGGCAGAGTGGCCAGGCACATGTCTTCTTTCATAGTACTTACTGCTTCCCTGCCCACTGGCACACCAGTTCTTAAGATTAAGATGAGCATAGCTACAAGTACTCCATTAGCTGCAAAATGCAGTGTTATTGCATGTTATTATTAATACTAAACCCATCTTGCTCCTTGGAAGGAAAACTATGACAAACCTAGACAGCATATTAAAAGCAGAGACATCAGTTTGCCAACAAAGGTCTGTATACTCAAAGCTATGGTTTTTCCAGTAGTCATGTACAGATGTGAGAACTGGACCACAAAGAAGGCTGAGCACCAAAGAACTGATGCTTTCAAATTGTGGTGCTGAAGAGGACTCTTGACAGTCCCCTGGGCTGCAAGGTGATCAAACCAGTTGATCCTAAAGGAAATCAGTCCTGAATATTCATTGGAAGGATTGATGCTGAAGCTGAATCTCTAATACATTGGCCACCTGATGCAAAGAGCTGACTCACTGGAAAAGACCCAGATGCTGAGAAAGAGTCAAGGCAAAAGGAGAAGAGTGTGGCAGTGGATGAGATGATGTGATGGCATCAGTGACTCAATGGACATGAATTTGAGCAACCTCTGGGAGACAGTGAAGGAAAGAGGAACTTGGGTGTCCTTGGGGTTGCAGAGTCGGACATGACTTAGTGATTAAACAACAACAACAACAAACCCATCTCATCTGGGGCTTTGCCATTTTTCAACTTTAAACACGTTTTCTAATTCATCACACCCAGTTAGCTACTACATAGGTGCCCAGCTGTAAGAAGTCATTCCACTTTAGCAACAAGATTAATAACAGGTACAATTTACTGAGGGACTGCTATGGGCCTGGTGCTTTGAAATATTACTTCTAATCCTTGCAACAATCCCAAGAGATACATAGTTTCCCCATCACGCAATTGAGGAAACCAAGACTGAGATATCAACTGACTTGCCCAGGATCATCCATCTGGTGAGTGAGTGAATCAGAATTCATTCAATCATCGGTCTTTCTAACACTGAGGCCCATACTCTTCTCACTGGATCGCATGCCTCATCCTCTTTCCTTTGATAAATATGATTTTGTAACTGGGACCAGGACTGGGGGAACTGTGAGGCTCACCACAGCTTCTCACCTGAATTAAAATGAAGGGGACTTGGGCTTCCCTAGTGGCTCAGTGGTAAAGACTAGAATCTGCCAATAAAGGAGACATGGGTTCGATCCCTGATCTGGGAAGATCTCACATGCCATGGAGCAATGAGCCCAGGCACCACCACTGAGCCTGCCTTCTGAAGCCCAGAAGCTGCAACTACTGAAGCCCGCAGACCCTAGAGGCCGTGCTCCGCAACAAGAGAAGCCACTGCAGTGAGAAGCCCACCCACCACAATTAGGAGGAGCACCTGCTCACCGCAACTAGAGAGGCCTGTGCGGCAACCAGACCCAGCACGGCCAAAAATGAATACATAAATAAAATTATAAAAAATAACGGAAGGGGACTCTGTATGATAAAAAGGAAAGAACAGTTTCAAAGGAAGGAGCAGACCTGAATTTCCCTTCCACTCCTAGAAGCTGAAATCACCATGGACAAGTTGCTCGCCCTGATGGGTTCCGTCTATAAAATGGAGCTGATTATCCCCCTGGCTGCTGTTAGCAGACGGACACACAGCAGCCTGCAGAACACAAAGTACTATGCGAGGACAGTGTGCTGACCCTGTGGCTGTCGTCAGGTAGCCACACTCCACGGCCTATCACAGTGACCTTTCCCTCTCTGATGCCACTCTTGGTGGCACCCCAAGTTTATCTTCATCAGCTCCTCATTTAAAAAAAAAAAAAATGTAACAGCTCCTGAATCTCAACCCTCCCAAGCAGGCTTTCTTTTTCCCTGTGTATCTTCCAGTATTACCCGAAAAAATAATACTGAAAGAACAATTCCCATGACTGTGTCCTGAAGGGAGAGGGCTTGAGGGTCTCCTTCAGTTTGCAGTAAACGTGGAGACAGAACCTCTCAGAGACATGACCCTGACTCTGCAGCTCCACACAGGGGAAGTGGCTATTGGTAGACATTTCATTCCATGTAAAAGGACACGTATGTAGACATAGGCCAGAGAAGCAACTGATCCCTCATCACCCTCAAATCACCTTGAGCCAATAGCTACCTACCTCATAAAGTCCCTGCTGGAAATGTTTTTCAGAGTGTTTATTAGACTTTCTCTAAATATGCAGTCGTTTAGCACAACTGTTTATCCAAACATGGAGGTTTATTAAAGGCTCCTTAATCCAAGAGCAGAGAGAACTAAAGAGCTGATCCAAGACACTGTCTGATGCCAAGTGGCCACTGGCCTGGCTGACATTTCGTCCACATACCATATAGCCTCACAAACTGGCCACACAGCGAGGAAAATTAACTGTCTAGCCCACACTCCCTGTGTCTGAAGGCTGCAATGATGCTGCTTGGCTGAAAGATGCATATTTTTCTTTCTCATCTAGACATAATGTCTAGAGAAGGATATTAGTCCAAGGTAATAGAATCAAAAAACTTGGCCACAGAGAACTCCATCAAGAGGGATGGAAAAGAAATAAACAGGAGGACTAATATACCCTCTCACTTGATAGAGAGAGGAGATGGGCCCCCGGTATCTTGAAAAAAATCTCAACTTCAAGTCCCTATGTAGAATTCTTCCAGAAAGTAAAGTTGTGAGATGGGCTAATGCACAATTCTGTAAAGATCGTGCATTAACATCTTTAACATATCCCCCCCTTTATTTTATATATATCCCCTTTTAAAAATACTTCTAACCAAGGAACAGAGGTAAGAGGAAAATTTACTTTTCACTGGATGTCCTTTTGTCCCTTGAGCTTGGGGCTTCATCCTACCTATGCATTAACTATTCAAAATTTTTCAACTTTAAAAGAGAATAACAAATACAAATTTAAAAGAAATTAAATTTATTGTTCCCTCAAGAAAAATAACACAGTACATACAGTATCTCAAAGATGCTCATTTCTCCAAATATTGTCAAGTAAAAACTATGCCACAGAACACATTCTTCCTTGGCTGTGTGGCCAAAGCTGGAGATAGCATTTATTTGTTGGCATATGACAAATGGATACAAAAGTTTGTTTCAATGAAACAGTTCATCTTTTGGTGAAATTTTCAGAGCTTTCTAAAGAAATGGCTAAATTACTACTCACCGAATCAAGTAGATGGAAAGCTTAAGTCCTACACCTACCTTTAACCAGTGTTAACATGGGAAATTTACAACTCCAGCAAACTATCTTGTATAGAAAAAAGAAAAAAAAAGAATAAAAACATATCCCCAAAATCA
The DNA here is from genome assembly GCF_910594005.1 of Cervus elaphus. Classification (NCBI taxonomy): domain Eukaryota; kingdom Metazoa; phylum Chordata; class Mammalia; order Artiodactyla; family Cervidae; genus Cervus; species Cervus elaphus. The sequence goes on from NC_057845.1 coordinate 44,630,139, forward strand.
CCCACCTCTGAAATAAAGTCTTCTACAAGGCGCTGGTGGTGAACGCTGGAGGGATCCTGTAGTTCTTCGTTGTACTGTTCCCCCAAAAGGTGGATACTGAATTCTGCAACCTGCTCAGTGGCTGGTTTTGCGGATTCTTCTATCACAGTCTCAATTTCATTGCTAATCTGGATTTTTAGCAGAAGAACAATAAATGTCAATGTTCACTCATTCAGTCAAGAAATATCTACTGATAACCTATGATATGCCAGACACTGTGCCAAAGGCAACTTCTGATGATGACTATTTATATACTATTTGACTTTGAAACTAACTGGTAGATTTTGAGGCAGGTTATTACTAAAATTACTGTGTATTTGTGCATTTCTTTGAATACACAGTGACTGTGGTCACTGGTTCAGGGAAAGAGAAAAATTTCCACAATAACCACCAAAGTTCACCACCTGTGAGTTAATAGAAAAAGCTGAAGTTACACATTGCTAGTTATTGGAGAAATGCAAATTAAAACCACAATGATATATCACCTCACACCTGTCAGAATGGATATCATCAAGAATGCTGGAGAGGATGTGGAGAAAAGGGAATCTTCACTCACTGGTAGGAATGTCAACTAGTGCAGCCACTATGGAAAACAGTATAGACATTCCTTTAATAGAACTGCCTGAAAATAGTCCTGGAAACAGCCATTAAAAAAAAGTGAAAGTCGCTCAGCCATGTCCAACTCTTTGTAACCCCATGGACTACACAGTCCAAGGAAATCTCCAGGCCAGATTACTGGAGCGCGTAGCCATTCCCTTCTCCGGGGATCTTCCCAACCCAGGGATCGAACCCAGGTCTCCCATATTGCTGGAGTATTCTTTACCAGCTGAGCCACCAGGGAAGCCCATAAATACTGGAGTGGACAGCCTATCCTCTTCCCAGTGGATCTTCCCTACCCAGGAATACAGCCAGGGTCTCCTGTATTGCAGGCGGACTCTTTACCAGCTGAGCTACCAAGGAAGCCCAATAAAACTGAAATATATTTCCCTACAAATTCCCACTGATCCCAGTTCTGAAACCTGGATGCATATAAAAGCTTTAGGCCCCAGAGAAACCTTCAAACAAGGATAGGCACCTATCATCTTTCCTGACTTTTCACTAGTTCCTTTTCTCTAGACGCTTCTCGGGCTCTTAATGTCTTCCTTAGACTATGATACACATAAGTGATGTCTGATAATTAAAATATGATACAACTATCACTTTCTTGATAGCAGATTCTAATTTCTGTTAATGTAACATAAAAGTACTCTTGTTTTACTAGTTCTTCCTCATACTGCTGAGTCATACTGAAACGAATAAAAACCTTTAGCCTTAAGGAATTTTGTACAAGACTTTGCATTCTTCAATATTAAATTTTCTCTCATTAAATTTAAATAAAAACTTACATTTTCAGTATTACTATAAAATAAATATCCTTAGTAACCTTGCTGCAATACAAGGCCTAAAATGCTGACTAAAATTTTTAATGATTTTAATGCATACCTGGTTTGCAAGAAAATAAATCAGAAGTCAAAAAAGATAGGCTAGAAAAATCCAGAGAGGTGATTCAGTAATCTATGCATACACATAGCAATCTAGCAATCTAGCAATCTCTTGTGACCTAGGCTTTAGTTTCAAATACTACAAGGGACAGGATATAAAGTGCCAGGTGTATACATGTTGAAAAGTCAGATCAAAGATGCCTACATAGACAGTTTGAACAACAAATTAGACTAAGCTGAACAAAGAATAAGTGAACTGGAAGACATTTCTGAATGCAACATAGAGGGACAAAGAAATGAAAGTTAAGAACGAGTGGTTAACAGACAAAAGGTATAAAATGAGGGAGTCAGATATATACCCAATCATATGAGACAACACCTGAGAATTTTTTCTATATACATTTTTATGAAATTGCAGTATCCTCAATTCTATATTATATGCTACTATATTGCACTTGTAGTGATGTTTCCTAAGGCCCATCATCACTGCACCTCTTGAAGTGTGAAGAAGTGGGCCTTAGGAAGCATCACTACAAGCAAAGCTAGTGGAGGTGATGGAATTCCAGCAGAGCTATTTCAAATCTTAAAAGATGATGCTGTGAAAGTGCTGCACTCAATATGTTAGCAAATGTGGAAAATTCAGCAGTGGTCACAGGACTGGAAAAGATCAGTTTTCACTTCAATCTCAAAGAAGAGCAATGCCAAAGAATGTTCAAAGTATTGCGCAATTGCACTCATTTCACATGCTAGCAACGTAATGCTCAAAATTCTCCAAGCTAGGCTTCAATAGTATGTGAACCAAGAACTTCCAGATGTTCAAGCTGGATTTAGAAAAGGCAGAAAAACCAGAGATCAAATTGCCAACACTGGTTGGATGATAGAAAAAGCAAGACAATTCCAGAAAAACACTGACTTCTGCTTCATTGACTACACCAAAACCTTTGACTGTGTGGATCACAAAAAACTGGAAAATTCTTAAAGAGATGGGAATACCAGACTACCTTACCTGTCTCCTGAGAAACTTGTATGCAGGTCAAGAAGCAACAGTTAGAACTGGACTGGTTCAAAATTGGGAAAGGAGTACGTCAAGGCTGCATATTGTCACCCTGCTTATTTAACCTATATGCAGAGTACATCATGAGAAATGCCAGGCTGGATGAAGCACAAGCTGGAGTCAAGATTGCCAGGAGAAATATCGACAACCTCAGATATGCAGATGATACCACCCTTACGGCAGAATGTGAAGAGGAACATAAGAGCCTCTTAATGAAGGTAAAAGAGGAGAAAAAGCTGGCTTAAAACTCAACATTCGAAAAACAAAGATCATGGCCTCCAGTCCCATCACTCCATGGCAAATAGATGAGGAAACAATGGAAACAGTGAGAGACTTTATTTTCTTGGTCTCCAAAATCACTGCAGATGGTGACTTGCAGCCATGAAAAAGACGCTCCTTGGAAGAAAAGCTATGACAAATCCAGACAGTATTAAAAAGCAGAGACATTACTCTGCTAACAAAGGTCCGTCTAGTCAGAGCTATGGTTTTTCCAGTAGTCATGTATGGACTGTGAGAATGGGACCATAAAGGAGGCTGAGCACCAAAGAATTGACGCTTTTGAACTGTGGTGTTGGAGAAGACTCTTGAGAGTCCCTTGGACTGCAAGGAGATCCAACCAGTCCATCCTAAAGGAGATCATTCCTGAATATTCATTAGAGGGACAGATGCTGAGGCTGAAGCTCTAATACTTTGGCCACCTGATGCAAAGAGCCAACTCATTGGAAAATAACCTGATGCTGGAAAAGATTGAAGGCAGGAGGAGAAGGGGATGACAGAGGATGAGATGGTTGGATGGTATCACCGACTCAATGGACATGAGTTTGAGTAAGCTCTAGGAGATGGTGAAGGACAGGGAAGCCTGGCGTGCTGCAGTCCATGGGGTCACAAAGAGTCAGACACAACTGAGTGACTGAACCAAACTGATGTACGCTGATGTTTTTAGACAGAATGCTACTGTACACTCAACAGACTACAGCAGAGGTAAATGTAACTTCTATATGCGTGAGGAAACCAAAAAGCTCATGTGACTTGCTTTATTGCAATATTCACTTTATTATGGCCATCTGGAACTGAACCCATAATATCTGAGCTATGCCTGCAGTTACACTACATTATAGGATACTTACAGTAGTACACCATGTAGTATTTGGGAGTCTACAGTTTTACAAAAATGGGTATAGGAGTGTGTTTATGCTTATTTACTTTGCTTTGGATTTATTGTACTACCTTAACATAAGGTTTTTAGTCTATTATAAATTTGAGAAATTCAGTCATTATCTCTCATCATTACATTAAATACAGAGGGGGAGAGAGAGAGAGTAGTATCTTAACAGTAGGAGAAAAAATAGATTTCCCACAAAGGAATACGAACTGAATTGTTAGTTGAGTTCTTAATAGTAACAGTAAAAGTTAGAAGATAGTGAAATAAAATCTTGACCAAAAAAAAAAACCTTCTATCTAGAAATTTATACAGATTATAAGTATCTTTCCAGAATAAGGGGATAATAAGAAAATCTTCAGGTGACCAAAAACTGAGATTGAACCAGTGAGAGATTCTTACTAAAGTAATACCAGAAGCATATATCTCAGAAGGAAAATTATTCCAAAAGAGAGGTCTAAGATGCAAAAATGAATTTTAAGAAAATAAAATAGTACACACCTGGGCAAATGTAAAAAATTTTAACTATATAAAATAAAAATGATGCAGTCAAATTTTTAAGATTAAAAAGAGAGAACTAAAGGAGAGAAAGAAAGAACAAAAATACTGAAAATAACATACAAAACAGCAGGGTAATCACTTGAATTATTTTGATGTTCTAATGTTCCTGCAGACTCAGGATAAGGATAAGTATTCTGAAAAACAAACTTTGCTAGATTAAAGACACATGATAACATACAGGGTAAATACTATCAAATCAGGAATAGAGTATGTAATTTCTAAAACAGTATCTGAAAAATGCATTAGGGAAAAAGCTGAACTGTAAAACTGTACATGAGACTTCACTCTGAACTAGTCATGTACGCCTGTACTGTCCTGTCTTCCTACTGGTTCTACAAATTACCTTCAAATTACTCTCTGTCACGGAATGTTCCAACTGATTTCACATAATCTCTTCATTTCCATTACAGTGAGTTTTATCTCATTCTATAAAAGTTTCCAGACTTACACCATAACATTCAGCATCAAGTTCAGAACCACAGTATCACTTTTTATTCAAATATTTATCAAATGCCAATATTTTCTAGTACCATCTAATTTGGACACAGTTTTGCTGAATACTAAAGGTACTGTATTGATCCAAGGGCCCAAACTGGCTCCAGCCTTGCTCAGTAACAGGGAAGGTGGTGGATAGAGTGGGGTGACATGAGTTGACTTCACAGCTGGTAAGAGAAGGTGTAAGGTAATAAATTGTACCTTTCTAGTGAATATGTTCAATCAAAGTGTGCTCTGTATTAAGGAATCTGTGATTTACGCACATTTAATAAAATTTCTAATGAAACATTTCCATCTTCGTAGAAGCATATACTTCTCAAAAAATCTGGAATGTGATAGCCAACTTAATGCTTCTTAGTGGACAGATTTCCATTAGTAATGATGCACTTAAAAAGCACAGTACTTCTTTAAACTACATAAAATCTATATCCTTTCCCTCTGAAGAAGAGAGGACTAAGTCCTGATTTATTAAGAGACAGAGAACATAGGCAAAAACCCTCACAATGAATTATGCACACAGCCCACAGAAGACAGTGGGCTTACCATGAAGACAGCTCCCCAGGTTCCAAGTCATTTAATTTACAATTCAAATCTATTCTTTGCCAAAAACAGGCTTATTGGGCTCTCCAAGGAATCTCAGATTCTTTTTAATGTACTGGTTTTAGAATCTACATTTCCATAAAGAGAACCACCTGAAGTTTTGTGTTGTCTGGCAATGAACAATAAATCTCTCTAAATCCCCGTTCTCCATGTTAGAAACTAAATAATGAAACAGGACATCACTCACACTGTCTTCTGGCCTCTCCAAGCTGCTCTCTGAGATCCCGTCATAGGAGGTCACCCCTGGATATGGAGCACTGAGACCAGCATCTAAAAAGAAAAACAGAAACATGTGTATGAATTCAGTCCACAGCTGAATCATAATGTCTATCAGGAAACAATAAACTGATTTTGATGCCATTCATATAAGTCATTTGCTTTTTCATCTGCAAAATTCTGTGCATTTTAACCTCAAGACACATGAATTTCCTCAGCACAAGAAATAAATATGACTCATTCAACAAGCATTTACTGATACCTACTTATATGTCAGGCTCTATGCAAGCCTCCAGGGATACAAAGTCTTTATCCTTAAGGAGTCATCTAATAAAACTAACCTGTAAAACTCTCAGAGAGGGGAAGTGGCTGAAGGTTGGAATTGGCCAAAAATTATAATTTTTGATGCTGGGCCTCACCATGCTATTTTTTTGTATGTTTGCAATTTTCAACATAGAAGAACTTTTTTTTAAAAAAAATTAAAAATAAAGAAATCAATTACTAATTTACAGGAAATGTAGAGATCAAAGAAACAAACAAAGTATACCACACAATGCAATCAGGAAAATCCTTATTCTGGGAAACTCTAAAAGACAAATGACAAATAGTGGAGCTAGAAAGATTCTACCTTTTGACATAAGCAGTGATTACAAAGTGTTTGCCTTAAAATAATTCTTCAGGTTGTACATTTGTTTTAAGTAGTTTTCAGATTCTGTATTATGTACTTAATAATTAAGGATTCTTAAGTACCCAAATTATAATGTCATAAAGTAAGTGAAAAAACAATTGCTTTTTCTTGAGACTTCTTCAACAACAGAAGGAGAGACAAATTGGCATTTTTAAAAATATGAGCTGAAAATTGTGCTTCCTTGCAATTAAATAATAAATTTTAAAAGAAAAGTGAATAAAGGCACAAAAGCATACCTCCCAGCGTTGACATGTCACCAACAGGAGCTGGAGATGACAATTCAGAGCTAGGAAAAAAAATGTCTGGAGTTAATAAAATGACAGAAATGTGAGGGTTTATTTTGGGATTTGTTTTCCAGAAAGGAATTCACCTGATCTCCAATTAAGGATTCCCAAACTGAGGTACTAAGTAGCAATTTAAAAAAAAAAAAACCCTCATTTATTTTACATTTTTTGATGCCTACTCAACTTGAATCACTCTACATATTATTACATAATACTCCATATTATGTAGTATGCATATATATATATGTACACACACATAATATACCCTACATAATACTTAATACTACATAACCACCCTATATAGTACTTCCTTACTATTTCATAACCCTGTTTCATTTTTTTCCTTAGTTCTTTTCACTATGTGAAATTATTCTGTTAATTTATTTATCTACTTCTTTATCTATATCCATACCCTTAAGTCTTCTAGAATGTCATTTCCTAACATGGTAGTCAGTGGATGTATGTGGTAATTTAAATTAATTTAAAATTAAATAAAGATTCAAAATTCAGACCCTCATCCACACTATCCACATTTCAGTGTTCAACAGTCATATGTGGCTGATGGCTATTTTATGGAACAGCCGAGTAAAGAACATGTTTATCATCACAGAAATATCTATTTAACAAGACTGCCTCAAGAATCTAAACTCTAAAAAAAAAGAAAGAATCTAATCTAAACTCCATGAGATTAGGGGTTTATCTGCCATATTTGCACTGTATCTTCATCTTAAAAGAGAAACTACTACTTAATAGGCACGGAATAGATATTTTTGGAATAAATAAACACTAATGACCAACCAGTCTAGTGTAGAAGGCCCTTGGCATACAGCTGTGAACAAAATACTCATGGTCTAGGAAGGTTACCGCCTAACAGAAAACAGTAACAAACATAATATAAACCCAGCAAGCAGTTCAGACACAAAAGTACTGGCAGTCACGGGGAACAATAAGCCCAAATCTCATCTCATTTGAGAGGTCACAGAATCATGAAACTTTTTAGTATAAAACAAGTCAAGCTTAGAGACATGATTTGCTATAGGCCACACGGCTCCCAGGTTTCGGGTCCCCTGGCTATCCTTTTACCGTTCAACCCTGCAACTATAGGCAAAGATCAGAAGACGTCAGAGGATAATCTGAGAAAGTTCTTAAAGAAACGGTGTTTCCCCGAGTCCAAATTTCCACATAGCCCCAAACATACAATTTAAATTACAGTAACTGAAAACTCTCTTCAACTTTCCACATACAGTTTTCAAAGACGACTTAAACAGTCAAAACATCTCCCTCTTAGACTCGCTTTGGTCTCAGTGAGCCCCATCTTCACGTCAGAACCACTCCTTCCAATTGCCCTGCCGCTCTAAACTAGACCATGGGCTCACAGCCACCAGACAAATGGGGCACACATCTTGAAGCAGCGATTTTCACTTTAAAGTAAAAGCACAGAGAGCTAAGTAGAAACTGATATGAATTTGGACATGAACACACTGCTGTATGTAAATGGATGACCGACAAGGACCTCCTGTTACAGCACCTGGAACTGTCTCAATGCTATATGGCCACCTGGATGGACGGGGCGTCTGGGGGAGAACGGATCCGTGCATACGATGGCTGAGTGCCTTCACGGCTCACCTGAAGCTATCACAGCACTGCTCATCAGCTAGAGCCCAATACAAAATAAAGTTTAAAAATAAATAAATAAAACACATTAGTATTAAAACACATGTGGCTCTATTATAGAGCACAATATAAAGTTTAAATGAATATTAAGTTACAACATGATCATTTCAAAGACATTTCCTGGCTGGAACTGAAGTGGGGGAATCAGTTGAGGCCATATTCCCTAAACCCCCAAGCTTTGGTAGAAAATTTGAGAAACATAGGCTAAAACAAAAAAATCTCACATAAAGATTCTCCTGGTTTTTGAAAATACTATCTAAAAAGAAAAACATATTAAACCAATACACCAAACTTATCACTACTGGTTATTTTTGATATACTTGCAGGAGCCTACTTACTTAGCTGCCATTCAAAAGAATATAAAGGAATATGACATCTGGATAAGTCATTTTGATGAATGATGAGTAGAGGAAGATCTGGGTGATAAGAAAGGTCACGGAGCTAGCCAATGAAGGAACTGTGGTGTAAAATAGGCCCATTTGAGTCCAGAAACCTCTCTCTTACCCACATTAATTCCACACCACATGGCCTTTATGTGACCCATATGCCCTAGACGGGCAACCAGAATGGTTTCCCTTGGTCTTAATGATAGTGGTGTTACATCAACTAAGTGACCTAAAAGTCAAAATGTGTAAGGACCCAGAAAGAGGAAGGGAAACCCAGTCAGAGCTGGAGTGCAATCAAGTATGAAGAGCAAAGAGGTCAAAGTAAAACAAAGCACAAAACAGTAACCAGAACAGGAAGCTGAGATGACATGGCAGAGAAACCAGACCTCACCAGGGACTGGTCAGATTGTCTCCCACATCAAAAGCAAATTTAAGCTAATTCTCTAAGTAAGCAAGAAAGCATTCAGAATGGAGAAATTTGCTTACTTCAATAGAACTAGATTTCACTTACTGAGTTCAAAATAATCTTTGTTTTTTTCAAAATAACATTATTTTAATGATGGTAAGGGCTTCCCTGGTGGTCCAAATGGTAAAGAATCCACCTGCAAGGCAAAAGACCTGGGTTCGATCCTTGGTTTGGGAAGATCCCCTGGAGGAGGTTGTAGCAACCCACTCCCGTATTCTTGCCTGGAGAATCCCCATGGACAGAGGAGTCTGGTTGCCTACAGTCCACAGGGTCACAAAGAGTCAGATATGACTGAGAGATTAAGCACAGTGATGGTAAGTAGGCAACTCTCGGTAATTTAAAACCCTTGTGCAACACTCCCAACACTTAATCCCTCATCCTCCCACACTTCTTTCAGAAGACAGTACCATGAATCCTTCACATTTGCTCATCAGGTATGCCTCCTACAGGGATGCCCTAGAATGTCGCTCACAACAGAATTACAATACAGAGCTGCATTGAGTTTGGAGACAGAAATGCTTCATTTCTAGGCCAAGCCACAAATTTGTAGTTGGTCAGCTAAGATCTTTAGCTTAATGTCAGCAGCAAACAACCATCTCCTGTCTCATTTCCTCAGCTTATCCAGCACATAATTTTTTTCCTCACAGCTACTGCTTAACCATGTCAGTGGAATTCAGATGGAACTGTGTCAAAAATACCATAGTCACATGGAACCTATGTTTAAAAACATAGTAGGGGACTTCCCTGGTGGTGCAGTGGATAAGAATCCACCTGCCAATGCAGAGGACACAGGTTCGAGCCCTGGTCCGGGAAGACTACACATGCCACAACTAAGGCTGTGCACTACAACCTACCTACTCTAGAGTCCGTGAGCAATAGCTACTGAAGCCCGTGTGCCTACAGCCCATGCTCCACGGCAAGAGGAGCCAGAGCAAAGAGAAGCCAGCGCCCCACAACTAGAGAGTGGCCCCCACTCACTACAGCTAGGGCAAAGCCCACGCACAGCAACCAAGACCCTGCGCAGCTAAACATAAATAAATGAAATTGTTAAATAACAAAAATACAGTAAAACAAGCCAACAATAATTTCATACCTAGACTACTATCCCCTTTAACAATTTCCTATCCTTTGCCTTGCTCTAGAACCTGTTAACTATAATCAGCATTTAAGAAGAAAAAACAAGGCAAGGAGTTAAGAATCCTGGGCGCTAGTTCCAGATGTATCACTAACCTTGTGTATAGCTTGGGAAGATGCCTCAGTTGCTCTAGGCCTCAAGATCTAATCTCTAAAACAGGAATATCTCTTGCTCTACCTACTGCACCAAGGTGTTGGGGAAAACTAAATAAAATATCATTATACAGAAGCATTATGTAAAGGGTGAAATGCTAAACAAACATAAAACAGGGGTGGGAGTTGGATCAGGATGGCGGAGGAGTAGAACAAAGAGCTCACCCTTTCCCACAAATACATAAAAAATACATCTACATATGAAAGGATTCTCACAGAACATCTACTAAATGCTGGCAGATCTCAGACTTCCACAAGGGCAAGAGAATCTCCATGCCACTGAGTCGGACAGAAGAAAAAGGAGACAGGAGTAGGATGGGACCCGCGCTCCTGGGAGGAAACTGTGCAGGAGGACAGGTTTCAGCCAGTCAGCGGAAGACACGTGGAGCGAGGCCTGTGCGCAGGGGGCTGGGCCCCCCGCCGGCAGCACGCCCCAGCGCAGACACTCATCTGGATCCTGAGACTCCAGTTTCCGCGCTCAGACACAGGGAGGCCTGGGGCTGGCTACGTGCTGACACCCTGAGGGAGCCAGGGCATGGTGCATCACACGGAGGGAGTGCGGGAAGATGCCCGGACCCATCAGCAATGCAAGGCGCCACTGCCGGGGAGCGCAGAGAGAAATGTGTGCAACTGCCGCGGGAGCGTCTTTTTCAAGGCAGGGCACCACCCACCCTCTTCTACGTAAGTTCCCGGTGGCTGCCGCTGCCATCTTGGACTCCAGGGCTAGCCGGGGCTGTGCCGTGTCCCTGGGAGTATGCATGGGGCCAGGCGCCTGAACACCGCTACAAACGGGATCGTGGCCAGCACGTGCTGAGAAAAGAGACAGCAAGCCTTCAAACCAAAAACAGCCCTCATGCCAAGAACATATTGAACCCACATAAGCTACACAGGGGCGCTCATGCTTATAAACAGCTCTCCAAGACAATGGTAGATTAATTGTTTCCCCTAAACTCAGAGTGAAATACAAGCAAAATGAAGAAGCAGAGGAATCACTCCCAGTGAAAAGACTAAGAGAATTCCCCTAAAGGAACAGTGAGACAGACCTCTTCAGCCTAATAGACACTGAGTTCAAACAGAAGGTAACGAAAATACTGAAGGAATTAAGAGAGGTTATCACTAGAAATGCAGATCACTATAAAAATGAACTAGCAACTGTAAGGAGGAACCAAGAATAATTAGAAAATTTATTTGCTGAGATGAAGGCTGAGCTAAAAACAATGAATAGCAGAATAAATGATGCAGAAGAAAGAATAAATGATCTCAAAATTACCCAGTCAAAGCAGCAGACAGTTTACAATAGCTAGGACATGGAAGCAACCTAGATGTCCATCGGCAGCTGAGTGGATAAGAAAGTTGTTGTACATATACACAATGGAATATTACTCAGCAATTAAAAAGAACACATTTGAGTCAGTTCTAATGAGGTGGATGAAACTGGAGCCTATTATACAGAGTGAAGTAAGTCAGAAAGAAAAATACCAATACAGTATACTAACACATATATATGGAATTTAGAAAGATGGTTAATGATGACCCTATATGGAAGACAGCAAAAGAGACACAGATGTAAAGAACAGACTTTTGGACTCTGTGAGAAGGCGAGGGTGGGATGATTTGAGAGAACAGCGTTGAAACGTGTATATTACCGTATGTGAAATAGACGACCAGTCCAAGTTCGATGCATGAAGCAGGGCACTGGGACAACCCGGAGGGATGGGCGGGGAGGGATGGGGTGGGGAGGGATGGGGCGGGGAGGGAAGTGGGTGGGGAGGGTTGGGACAGCCACACCTGTAGCTGACTCATGCCAATGTATGGCAAAAAACCACCACAATATTGTAAAGTAATTAGCCTCCAATTAAAATAAATAAATTAATTTTTAAAAAATAGAAAACCAAATGAAATTAAAAAATGAAAGCAATATAAGAGACCTATGGGACAATATAAAGTGTGCAATCTATGCATAATATGGATTACAGAGGAGAAGAAAGAGAAAAGTGGATTCAAGACATATTGGAATAAATTATGGCTGAAAACCTTCCAAACCTAAAGAAGGAAACAAATACCCAGATATAGGAAGCAAACAAGATAGACCCAAACAGACCTACACCAAAACATATTATAATAAAACAGGGTTTAATGGAGTTACACGTCAGCCCAAACAGAATAATATACATGCTTTAAAATAAAAACTGTATTTGGCTTTGTGATCATGATGGGCATCCTCAACTACAAATCTAACTTAATGGAGATATCAAGGGAAAAAAAATTCCACAGATCAGTCCTTACACTGAGAGTAACACCAGGGACCTGATAATAGACTTGGGTGATAGAACAGAAACTCAATTACTCATCCAACAAATACTTAGTAAGCACACATCCTAGGCTGACTTTGTATTGAAGATACAACTGCAAGACAAGATGGCAGGGAGTTAGGTGACTGGAGCTAAGGGGTGATGTTTTCAAGATGTCTTGCTAGAGACAAGTGGTAGAGGAGGATTTTTTGTAAAATAGGTAACTTGGGAAGATTTGAGCATGTTTAAATGTTAGTAGGTATGACAAAACCCACTGAAATATTGTGAAGTAATTAGCCTCCAACTAATAAAAAAAAAAAAAAGAAAGAAAAGCTAAAAAAAAAAAAAAAAAGAAGTGTAAAAAAAAAATAAAAAAATAAATGTTAGTAGGTAGTTGGTAATGGGAGAAGCTGAAGACTCAGGAGAGAGAGAAAAAAACAATTACAGGTTGATGTCTAAGAGATAAGATGGGATATGAAGTCCTGAGTAACATAGGAAATGCTTTCTTTTAAACAGACTTGCCAGATGACAGTAAGGGGAGGTGAAATCAGTACACAGCAGAGTATCTGGTGTAAGTCATACATTAGCAGTTGGGCTAGAGTTCACATAGATGAAGCAACTTAAATTACAGAGAAGTAATGTGGTAAGCAGAAGAGTGATCTCCCAAAGATGTCCATATCTTAATCCCCAGAACATGTGACTATGTTATCTGAAAAGGAAAGTAAGGCAACAGATGGAATTAAGGGTGCTCATCAGCTGGCCTTAAGTAGAGACCATATCCTCTGGTCTTACCAGGTGGACCCAATGTAGTCATGCATGCATATGTGTGTGCTAAGTTGCTTCAGTCCTGTCTGACTCTCTTTGACCCTACAGATTGTAGCCTGCCAGGCTCCTCTGTCCATGCAATTCTCCGGGCAAGAATACTGGAGTGGGTAGCATTCCCTTCCCCAGGAGATCGTCCAGACTCAGGGATAGAACCCACATCTCTTAAAACTCCTGCACTGGCAAGCAGGTTCTTTACCACTAGCACCACCTGGGAAGCCCCAGGGTAGTCATAAGGACCCTTAAATGTGGAGGGAGGCAGAAGAATGTCAGAGTGGAAGAATGTGAGAAAGTAAGCCACTGCTAGTCATAAGCCAACCAACATGGGTAGCCTCTAGACACTGAAAAAGGCAAGAAAACAGATTTTCCCCTAGAGTCTCCAGATAGCTAACACAGGTCTGCCAACATGCTGAGAATCATGTCAAGCTTCTGCACTGCAGAACTAGAAGATAAATCTGTGTTTTTTAAGTTACCAAAGTTTGTGATAATTTGCTGCAGCAATAGAAAACATCTAAGAATCTCAACACAGAATGACAGCCATATCAAGAAAATCATAAAAATAAACTTAAATATTGAAAGTGATTAAATTAAGGGTTTTAAGGGATGACTACAATATTCAACTTAAAGAGGGGCTAAGCGAATTCCCAGGTCACTCCCAGGATTAGCTAACTCCAGGTCCCTTCATTTCCGCAAGTACCATGTTGATGCTTTTCATCCCACTCCAACCTGGTCTGCTCTAGTTTCATGGGAAGGACGTCAACTTTTAAATTTTCAAATTCAGTTATATATATTTCAAATTTAGTTCATATGTATTGTGATTTTCTAAGGATGATAAATAATACTGTGAGTCCCCCCCCATCTAGGACATCAACAAAACATATATGACACACTCAGTTCTCTAATTTGTTTACTTATGAATTTGTTTCAATGTGATTAACATATTTTTCCAAGAAATAGTAGATGAATGCAGCAAACCGCACTCAACCAAAGTGAGCTATGTAGGAATACACAAACTACACCTCGAACATCTCCCAGCTACCTCTGTTCAGCTACTCCATGTGTTATGTGTTATAACATCAGTCCACATACGGTGTTACAACTTACAACTTTTCAATCTATTTCAGATAACCTTCCTTCATCACTTTATAACTCATGAGCTACGATCTTCCCAATGTCTGTTTTCACAGGCAAACTCCAAGGCTTCTTCCAGATTACAAGTGATATTTATTATTATGGCTTTTACACACTTCTTAACCATGTAAAATGTGCTATCGTTTTCATTAGGTACAACCATGAAGATGACTGGCAGAACCCACCAGATTGTTAAGTCTACTGCATGTGTGTTGGAATGGCGATCATAAGGAACCTCTGAGCTCTGCCTCTTGAAGGTAAAGGACCCACACCTACAGCACCACACGGCCCCGCATCTAAGTTGGCGCTCAATCCCAGGCCCTCAACAGACTTGGTAGTGCTGTTAGCTATGTGAAGTGACACCACAAGGAGTCCCACTTCCCTCCTGCTTACTCACGCTTGATTTGAAACTTACATATACCCCACTACCACCAAGAGATGCACTCTAATTATGCATCTGCCTGGACTCTGCTGCCCAGGCTACACCTCTGGACACTGACCCACCTTCTAGGTTCTTCAATCTGTTCTTCCATCTAACTTGAGGCAAGATTATGGACCTGAACTGCATGCCCTAGTGATTTTTTTTTTCTCTCAAAAAAGTCACCTACATACTGGCATAACCTAGATACTGAGTATGGATAGAATCAGAAGTCATTAGTCCTTGTAGACTCAAAATCCCTCACCTTCCATGATCTGCTTTGTCCTGCCACTGCTCGGGAGCCAGAAACAAGCTTAATCCTAAGCTTAAAGACCCACAGAGCCATGACTCAAATCAATGGAGGATTCATTAAGGTTGTGCTAGTCCTATGCTTCAAGATCACAAACATCATTAAGCCATAAAGTGACCCACAGCACAACCCCATCATTTAATAAACCATCCTCCACTAAGGTGTACCATTTTAGATAAATAGTATTAGCCTGTAAGCCTCAACAACAGTAGATTATTTTGTATTCCAGTTCCAAAAATCTATTTCCTCACCAAAAGAAAGGAACATATCCACCTCTTAGTAAGGTCAGACAGTAAACAAGCACAGTGGCTGTGAAGGTGGTTTGGAAAGGGAAGTGGCCTCAAGATGAGGAAAAGACTTTGAGATTTGCCCACAGGCCTGGTTATTGCAGGAACTGACAAGAAATAGGAAGGAATCATTAAATTTGGGATGAGACTTAGAACCGGTATGATACATCTCTGTTGCCAAACATGAACTTAGGGGGGAAAAAGACACTCACCCACTTACGGTCTCCTTTGCATATGTCAGTTTCTAAGGAAAACAAAGATATAAAAATGACCACGTGAGTGAAAGACAGTTATTAAGCGGTAAACAAAACTTACTGCACAAACACTAATGCCCTAACACAGAATCTGTGTTATTATTCTTATCGCTAAACAGTTAAAGCAAAGTACTAATGATGCAAAGTTTGTTTTGACACAGAACATCCCACCCACCACTCGGCGTCTGTGTGTGTTCCCCGAAGTCCCTCTCTTAATGTTCCCCGAAGTGCTCTCTTAATGGACAGACTTTACCTGTTAATCATTCCAGAAAGGTCTCCTGGGTTAGAGATTGGTAGAGTTTTACATTAACCTTCCATGGACTTGGAACCAAAGTGTTTTGTGATCTACTACATTTATAGAAATTCCTCTCATAGAGTAATATCATCATGGGGATAAAATAACTGTGAAATCTAATTCTCCAGAATTCAGACAAAAAGATAAACTGTATCTGTAGTTGGATTATTCCTTCGGAGCATTCGAAGAAAAATTGTGTCCAAGTTATGTTTAAACTAGTGGTTTTATTTTGAGACCAATACGATAATTTGGAATCAAATTCTATTTTCTCTTTCTCAGCTATGGAGGCAAATCCAAAAAATTTCTCTGCTGCTGGGCCTCAACTTGCTTATCTGTAAAATGGAGCGATGATTACTCTAAATAATTCTTAAGATATTTATAAATAACTCACTGTTCTTTTACTCTACACACTCTCCTAGAACAATCTCAGCCAGTCTTTTTTTTCCCTAAATTTTAATCATCTAACACCTTCAACTGGGATTTTATTTCCTTTAATTAATCTCTCTTGATACATATAAGCACAGCAAAATCATCAATTAATCAATTTGTACTATTAGCTTTAAAATTTTATAGGCCAGCATGGTAGTTATTTTTAAAATGCTGGAATTTTGAGTTCTAATAAAGGTTGTCAACCACATAAATTCACCACCTGTGAGTAAACAGTCGTTGTTATATTTAAAATCAAGCTAAAAAAATAGATGTATATATATGTATAACTGAATCACTATGCTGTAAAGCAGAAATCAACTCAACAATGTAAATCAATTTATTTCAATTTTTTTAAAAAAAGGTAAAATCGAGCTTCCTTCAGTTTTTGGACAGCCAGTGATTGCTTAAGTAACATTCTCAATCCCTCTCATGATTTCAAGTACTACCTTGAGGCTGGTGATCCCTATAGCTGTATTTATAACCCAGACCACTCTTCTGGGCTTCATACCTATATATTACACAATTCACATTTCACATATGGCTCAAAACAACGCATTAAAAAGCACACTCACCCTCCCCAGCAGTGCCTACAACCTGCGTCTCTGCCTGAGTTCTCAGCGGTAGCCATTGAAGCTAGAAGTTGGGAGGCTTCCAGGGTCATGCCTTCATCATTGCCCACTCCCATCCAATCTGTCACTGAGTCCTACTAGTCCTTCTCCTACTTATATCCCCTATGCTCCCTTTCTCTACTTCATGGTTTACATAGGATTCTCATCCCCTCAGGCCTCAAGTAGCGACTGATCTCTGCTCATCTTGTCCCCTCTAATCTATCATATTGGTGTATAGAAACCACAATAACCATTTTACAATTCAAAACTGTACAATCAGCCCCTGCCACTTGCCAACTTACACCCCTTCAATGGCTTTCTATCAACTACGAACTTCTTAAGCTATCCACCCCTCTAGTCTGATGTCCTGTCAAATCTAGTCCACTCTTCTGATATACTGGCCAACATATACATGTATTGTTGTTAGTCACTAAGTCGTGTCCGACTCTTTCGCGACCCTATGGACTGTAGCCCACCAGGCTTCTCTGTCCATGGGATTTCCCAGCAAGAATACTGGACTGGGTTGCCATTTCCTTCTCTAGGAGACCTTCCTGACTCAGAGATTGAACCCATGTCTCCTGCATTGGCAGGCAGATCCTTTACCACTGAGAGACCAGAGAAGCCCACGTTATATACAACTAATAATAATAAAATGTAAGAAGTACTATACTAAAGAATGAATAAAGAATTATGGTGTTCAAAAGATTATGTGAGCTAAATCTACTAGGATGGGGGTCAGGGGTTGTTTCCTTCTGAAGGAGGTTACATCTGAGCTGAAGACGTGCAGGACTTGAACAAAAGGAAGAAGGATATAAGGGGCCTCTCACACAGCATGTGCAATCTACCACATAGATCACACAGAACTAAACAGTTTCCTTCTCTTGCCATGAATACATGCAACATGAAAAAGAGAAGGTGGACAGATAATTTGTCTACATGCATGCTTGTTTATCCTTTGCTAAGAATAAACTAAATCTAAAACAAGGAAAACAAGTAAGCAAATTCATGCATTAGAAGCACATTTATATTTTACTAAACATTTATCCAATGATCTATATCCTCTATCTTTAATTAGTTATTGATTCAACTTTGAGCTGATAAAATGCAAAGCTCTGGCAAGAATGTTTGACTCTCACAGATTAATATTCTTAGCCTAAATCTTTGTAGAGCACGATTTCCAAATACTTACATTTATAAACAATCCTGAGGTTCTTGCTGGCTTCACAATGCTTATTAATTATAATGGCCAGAGCAAGAGATACAAAGATTGGCCACCCTGCGGTAGGTCACCTGAAGAGCCTAATTCAACAAGAGTAGCCCAGGGATCCGGCATTCACTCTTCCTTCCTTTAGGCCTGAGCTTCGTACATGTGCTCCTATAATAGTACAGTAATTTCTTCCCTTGTTACTACATTTACCTGCATAATTAAGCTTCTGTGTTCCACAGACTGACTAAAATGTGTGCCCATTTCAAATATAGTCGTGATTCCATCCTCACACAAATTCATCCAATAATGATATTCCTCATGCCCAGGAAGTCGATCCCAAAAAGTCCTGAAGGCTTCCCAGACAGCTTCCTGGCATACTGAAAAATAAATAGAGAGGTATTTTTTATGGAAAGCACTTTAGGATTCTCACAATGACCATGGTCCTGTTATTTCAGATTCCTGAGACACTTTTGCACACAGGGTCTATTCTGCAGGGACATGGGGATGATTCTCATTCAAAGCCCTTCTGTACACCCCATTTAAACTTTTTAGACTTGAAGAGTCCCCACTCCTTTCCCTTGCAAAGGAAACTGATTCACCTCCTCATAGGCAGGGGTTTTTGCTTCTCTTAAAAAAAAAAAAATCCATGTTTATGTTTTAGCAAAGTACAGCTGATACTGAAAATATTTCAATAGGACAAATAACCTGTGGTATATCCATATGATGGGATTAGAATTCAGTGATAAAAAGAAGTGAGGCTTCAAGCCATGAAAAGACATGGAGAAGATTTAAATTCATATTGCTAAGTAAGAGAAGCCAATCTGAAATGCGACATGCTGTGTGGGTCCAATGATTAATACATTCTTGAAAAAGCGAAACTATATAAATTGTAAAAAGATCTATGGTTGTCAAGGACTGGGGGGAGGGAAAGATACAGGAGGTGGAAACTGATGGGTTTGAGGGCAGGGAGACTATCGGTGTGACACTGTAACAGTGGATACATGTCACTGTTCATTTGTTAAAATCCACAGAAAACACAACTGAATGAGCGCACTCTAATGTAAATTATGAAACTACTGTCCTGAATCCCGTTTCTAGGCTCAGGCTACGCATCTTATCTAGTCTGGAGAAATCCAGAATGGAACAAAGCCTTTTTTTAGGGTAATACAGTTCCCTTTCAGAATCGTGGAGGCCAAAGCATGAGGAATAGTCAATTTAGGGCATAAGGCAAGAAAAAGAAATCCTGGAGGGATGCGGTGGGGAGAGAGGTGGGAGGACACGTTTACCTGTGGCCAATTCATGTTGATGTATGGCAAAGCCATCACAATATTGTAAAGTAATTATCCTCCAATTAAAATAAATAAAAATTTTTTAAAAAGAAATAAAAGGCATACAAATTGGAAGATAAGAAATAAAACTATGTCTTTATTTGTAGATGAGATAATCACCTATGTAGAAAACCCTACAGAATATATGAAAGAGCTACTAGAACCAATATGTGAGTTTACAAAGTTACAGAATAAAAGACCAATACATTAACCAATTGTATGTTTATATACTAGCAAGGAACAATCAAAGAACATTTTTTAAAAAATATTGTTAACAACAGCATGAAAAAAGTGAAATAAATCTGACAAAAAGATGTATAAGATCTATACACTAAAAATTACAAAACACTGCCAAGAGAAACTGACAAAGATCAAAATAAATGAGGGGATATATCCATAGAGCAAGAGTCAATACTGCTAAGATTTTGATCAACAGATTTAACACAAACCAAATCAAAATTCCAGTAGCTTTCCATGTACAAATTGCAAGCTGATTACAATATTTATATGGAAGACAAAGGACCTAGCATAATCAAGCAGATTTAAAAAGAAAAAGGTTGAAGGACTTGCACTACTTGATTCAAAGACTTATTATAAAGTTTATAGTTATCAAGAGAGTAAGGCATTGGCATTAAAACAGATAAATAAATCTGTGTAAGAGAACAAAAAATGGAGAAATAGATCCATCATACACAGAAGACTGATTTTCAACAAATGTACAAAAGCTAAAAAAGATAATCGTTTTAATAAATGATGGTGGAACAACTGGCTATGCAAATGCAAAAAAATTTAACTTTGACTCATATACACCAAATACAAATATTAACTCACAGTAGATCAAAGACCTATATGTAAAACCAAAAAATTATAAAACTTCTACAGGAAAAAATAACAGAAAATCTTTGTGGCTCTGAGCTAAGCAAACTTAGCTCCAATACCAAAAGGAAGTATGAAGCAAAAAAAAACCCCCACCTGACATATCAAAATCTAAAACTGTTCCTCAAAAGACATTTTTTTTCAGTTTTATTTATAAGACATCATTAAGAAAAATAAAACAATAAACCAAATATTGGGAGAAAATTTATGCAAAACATATACCTGACAATGAATTTGAATTTGGAATACATAAAGAACTCTTATAACTCAATAATAGGACAAACAATCCAATTATTTTTTAAATCAGCAAAATATTTGAATAGAAACTTCACCAAAAAAGATATACGAATGGCAAATGAGCACATGAAAAAGTGCTCAATGTCATTAGCCTCCAAGAAAACACAAGTTAAAACCACGATAAGATGTCACTTCATATCTACTAGAATGTGCTGGTTTAGTAACTAAATCATGTCTCTTTAGTCACTAAATCATGACTCTTGTGGCCGCATGGACTGTAGCCGGCCAGGCTCCTCTGTCCACAGGATTCTCCAGGCATGAATACTGGAGTGGGTTGCCATTTCCTTCTCCAGAGGATCTTCCTGACCCAGGAACTGAACCCAGGTCTCCTGCACTGCTGTCAGATTTTTTACTGACTGAGCTATGAGGGAAGTTGCATCTACTAGAATGGTTACAGTTAAAAAAGACCAACCATACCAAGCATCACACAGATGCGGAAAAACCAGAGTCCCAACACCCTGCTGGTGGTACAACTACACTGGAAAACAGGTTTGGCAACTTCTTAAAAAGTTAAACATAGAACTATCATGTGATCCATCCATTCCACTCCAATTAACCAACAGATATGAAAGCAGATGTTCACACAAAAAAATTGTTCACAAACATTCATGAATGCTTCCTCTATAATCACCAACAACTGAAAACCACCCAAATATCCCCAAATGCAGTATATCCATAAAATGTAATAACACCCCAAAATAAATGGTAACAAAGTATTGATACATGAAAAAATCACAGATGAGTCTCAAAACAATTAAACTGAGTAAAAGAAGCTAAACAAAAGAAAAAAGAGTACATAGTATGAATGCATTCATATATATAAGGGGAGAAAATGCAAACAATACCTGGTAATAGAAAGCAGATTAGTGGTTACCTCAGCTCTTAGGTCAAGGGAGGTGCTCAGAGAGGAAGTGTTATAAAGGCACTTGAGAAAATGTTCTGAGGTAACTGAAAAATTCATTATCTTAACTGTAGTGATAATTTAAGGATAACTATATTTGTCATAACTAATCAGACTATATACTTTAAATAAGCGCAGTTTATAGGCTATATTTTAAAAGGTCCAACTACTAATATAATTTTTTAAAGGGAGGATACTATTAATTACTTCCTACTCCAAGCACCCCTAAATATCTGCTTAATTTCAAAAGTTGAGTGCAGTTGCTTCTTGCTTAAATGGAGATATTCTTCAAATGTGTTATACCAAACAGCAATTGATATCAAGTTATCTATGAAAGGAAAAACTCAGCAAACCATTAGAGTGAATTAGTTCAGTGGAAAGAACTAAAATCCTTGGCTGGACGGTGAGTGGATCTAAACAATGTCTAAACAATTGGTTTTAGGAGCGTAATCCAATTACCTCTTCTAAATCTCTTCAAAATCAAGACCTATGTTGAAATATTCATTCCCCCCTTCCCTGGTAGCTCAGATGGTAAAGTGTCTGCCCGTAATGCAGGAGACCTGGGTTCAATTCCCGGGTTGGGAAGATCCTCTGGAGAGGAAAATGGCAACCCATTCCAGTACTCTTGCCTGGAAAATTCCATGGACGGAGGAGCCTGGTAGGCTACAGTACATGGCGTCGTAAAGAGTCGGCTACTACACTAAAGCCTTTGTGTGAATCACAACAAACTGGAAAATTCTTAAAGAGGTGGGAATACCAGACCACCTTATCTGTCTCCTGAGAAACCTGTATGCAGGACAAGAAGCCACACTTAGAACTGGACATGGAGCAACTGGACATGATTCAAAATTGAGAGCAAGGAATACAACAAGGCTGTATACTGCCACCCTGCTTATTTAACTGCACGGCAGAGTACATCATGCAAAACGCCAGGCTGGATGAAGCGCAAGCTGGAGTCAAGACTACCAGGAGAAATATCAACAACCTCAGATATGCAGATGATGCCACTCCAATGGCAGAAAATGAAGAGGAATTAAAGAGTCTCTCATGAGGGTGAAGAGAAGAGGGGAACAGCTGGCTTAAAACTACTGTTTGAACTAAGTTCAAACAAATGTTTGAACTAAACATTCAAAAACCTAAGATCATGGCGTTCGGTCCCAACACCTCATGGCAAATAGACGGGGAAAAAGTAGAAGCAGTGACAGTTTTATTGAAACCATTGCTGCTGGTTTCAGTATTTGGACCCACCAGCCAATAAGAATATTTCTTAGTTCTTGCTTAAAAAAATAAGACATACTGAACTGTGTGTAAAATGCACCCATGAAATTGAGACTGTGCTACGTAAGTACTACAACATAAAGTAAACCAAGCAGACGTAGAAAATTCATCTTTTCAAAGGATGAAAGTACCAAATGTTGTCAAGATGTAAATCATTCTTTTAACTAGTTTCTGAATCAGTATGGAAGTGGTCATAGAAGGGAAAAAGAGACCTCTGAGAACTTCCCCTTAAAGGAGGTTAAATATACCATCAGCTAAGATCAAGGAGAGGAAAAAGTCAAAGTAGTGATAGATTCTCTCTTCTTGGGCACCAAAATCACTATGGATGGTGACTGCAGCCATGAAATTAAAAGATGTTTGTTCCTTGGAAGGAAAACTATGGCAAACCTGAGGTGAAGTGAAGTGAAATGAAAGTCACTCAGTCGTGTCCAACTATTTGCAATCCCATGGACTGTATACGGGATTCTCTAGGCCAGAATACTGGAGTGAGTAGCCCTTTCCTTCTCCAGGGGATCTTCCCAACCCAGGGATTGAACCCAGGTCTCCTGCATTGCAGGCAGATTCTTTACCAACTGAGCCACAAGGGAAGCCCATGAATACTACAGGGGGGTACCCTATCCTTTCGCCAGCAGATCTTCCCGACCCATGAATCGAACCAGGGTCTCCTGCACTGCAGGCAAATTCTTTACCAATTGAGCTATCAGGGAAGCCCATGGCAAACCTAGACAGCATATTAAAAAGCAGAAGCATCACTTTGCCAACAGAGGTCCGTATGGTCAAAGCTACAGATTTTTTTCAGTAGTCATGCATGGTTATGAGAGTTGGACCAGAAAGAAGGCCAGAAAGAATTGATGCTTTCGAACAGTGGTGTTGGAGAAGACTCTTGAGAGCCCCTTGGACTGCAAGGAGATCAAACTAGAAATCCTAAAGGAAATCAACCTTGAATATTTCATTGGGCGGGGGGGGGGGGGGGGACTGATGCTGAGGCTGAAGCTCCAATACTTTGGCCACCTGATGTGAAGAGACGACACCGTGGAAAAGACTGATGCTGAGAGAGATTGAAGGCAAAAGAAGGGACGACAGAGAATGAGATGGTAAGATACCATCACAGATTCAACGAACAAGGAGATAGTGGAGGACAAAGAGGCCTGGCATGCTGCAGTCTACTGGGCTGCAAAGAGTCAGACATGATTTAGTGAATCAACAACAATCTTTCCTCCATGGTAACCGTAAGTTTTTTTCTACATCTGTGACTCTATTTCTATTTTGTAAATAAGTTCATTTGTACCATTTTTTTTACATTCTACATATAAGAGAGATTTTATGATAACCTGGTACTTTTAAAGTACTTAAATGATTTTAAACCATGTCCATGTCCTCTCTTAAAATAACAAACTTTTCTCTGAAGCTATATAAATACCAAATTCTTAGTAAGTCTGTTTTCCATGGTTAGTAGAAAGATAATATTTGGTTTAAGTCTCTGTCCAAAGTATGACAAATTTTGAATTGTAAACAAATACAACAACTGTTTTTGAACTATGTTTGAATTTCACCATGGAGCCCAAGGGTTTGAATATTTGCTTACCTCGGACTTTAAAATATTTCACGTGGTTTGCCACAGCCTCTGTAACACTTTCATCTGGGCAGGTTTTCACACCATTAGGAAATAAAGTCGATCGCTTTCTTCTGAGCAACCAACGTCTCTCACTTTCTCTGTTGTCCAGAGGCTGTTTCTTTTTAGCAGGTAGAGAAGAATCTGTGGATTCTGAGTCAGTCTGGAGAAAAGAAACTGTACTCTTGGGTTCTTGGATCTCTTCTAAAGATAAGGAGGTTTGTGCTACAGAGGGAAAGCATAAACAAAACTTCTAATGACAAATGAAGATACAGAATGAGAGGACACAAACAAAAACTGACATCTGCACCATGTCTGGATTTTTAACTCAATGCTCAAATTACAGACCTCTATGTGTCAAGAGAAGTGAAGCATTCAATTTTTTCTCCATTTAATTCCTACTCCTTATTTCAAGACTGCTAGTTATTGAAACCAAGTATACATTCAATTTCAACACAAGAAATAAGAAGAGGTAAGGTCTGAATCAAGAAACATTAATGAAGAGAAAAACCAGAATTACTGGAGAAATTATCACACAGTTTAAAGGAAGCAATATTAAAGATTGATAGAGTAATATTTGATCCAATTCCTTACAGCAATCATATCAAATAATGTTTTTAGAGAAAATATACTACAGATACAAAGGAAAATTTAAAAAGTAACACAGATTTTTAAATACCTGTTAATGATGGACGGTTTCCTTCTATCAGGACAAATATCAAAATACACAGAGAAATCTTCCCAAAATGAGGAAACATAATCATTTGAGCCAAAACCAAAAGGAGGAGGAGAGGCCAAAATCTGTAACTTGAAAAGCCTTGAAACGTCCAGTAACAAACTGCTACAGAAGAAGTCTAACATTTATAAGTTTATGTTTGAGAACTGACAACCATTCCAAAATCATTATAAATTAGCTAAATAAAAATGGTGTCCTTTCAAAGTAACTCTCCCTTCTTTTCTGAAATAACGAACATGCTATGAGAGCAGGAGAGATAAGCTAATTAGGACAGATGGGAAGAGACAATTTCTTTGTTCTAATCTAGTCAGCTAAGCTCTTTACTAACACTCTCCTTGCCTTTAATAAGCAGTCCACATAAAAATAATGTTTCCCCCAAAATAACTTTACACATACAACTCAGGATTTTATAATTTTTCTCAATCTATTAGAATCACATTCTCTGATTTTCTCTACAACTGATTTATAAGCATAAAATGCCCAGACCAACTATACTTGTCTACATCAGAAATACAGAACTACATACAAAATAAAATCAGTTTTCTTCGAGCTGTTTCTGTTTGTAATAAATCTACTGTCTTGTAAGCTACCGTCTGTCCCTCCTTGATTAAAAAACTTGAAAATCTTCCACTGTAACCACTTCTACCTCCTTCCTCATCTATAAAATAGAACAGGAATAGTAAAAAAAATAACTCATGATAGAGATACTGTAAGCATTAAAGAGGTATTAAACTTTTTCTAAATTCTAGTTAAGTGATTGGCTTATGACTTTAAAAAGAAAGCCAAGTTTGGTTTTTTCATCCCAAGAATTGTGAAATAAAAACAGTATTAGCTTCTTTAAGAAGGCTTTCCCTTTCCACTGACAACACTCTTACAACCTCTCGACCAGTTCTCAGTATCACACTCTCACACACACCCTAAGCTGAACACACTCCGGTGATCCCAAGGAAACTCTATGATTTTTTTAAACAAGCATACTAAAACTGTTCATGTGTTCATTTCTCCTATTAGACCAGAAATGACCTAGGAATAAGAGCAGTCATTCATTTTTTTCTACCTTGTATATTTCCTGATAGTAGTAGACGCTCAAAAAATGTTCCCTGGACTGACAATCAAAATTACCATATGCCTGCTAAAACAGAAGAAAATTTCATCTAAGCGTCAATTATATGACATGCACTGAGTATCACACAATTTAAAATTTATATCTAAAAATCGGCCACCTTTCATAAGGAAAAAAATTACACCTCAGCCTGATGAATTGGAAATATGTTTAATATAAAATGTTGGTATTCTCAAAGCATTATTTCCATATGAATTTACGAAAATGGGATTTTAAACAATCTGCAAAACATGATAAGTAAGGGACAGTGGTATCTTTGAAAAACATACAAACAGAAGTTAAGAAGTCACAGTAAGATGTCTTATATACTGGTTTTCCCAAAATTAGATATACAAAACAATGAACAGTCATCTAAAAAAGTTCCCTCCCCAACAAAGAAACTGGGGATGAAACATGTAATTATAACGGTCTTTACAGGAACTCTCCAAAGGACAAATATCTTTAACAATAAAAAGGTGATGACAGAAACATAAGGACACTGAGGCTTAACTGACAACTCAATTCACGTGATTCTGAATGAAATAAAACATCCTGCCTGATTGTTAGCTTCATCTTAAATTGCCTTTCCTTCACTGCTATACAGTTACAACATAAATCTAGGAGACGCCTAAAATAGAAGATTAAAATGATATTATTAAAAAAATTTTCTTATCTGAGAAAATACAATATAATTGTACCCTCAAAATATTCCTGATAACATTAGAAGGTTGTAAAGTGTTGAATCATATGTAATACCATCATTATCATATCAATTCAGGACTGTAACCTGTCAGAACGTTTAATAAAAACTTATGCTCCATCTGGTTCTTAAGTCTCTAAAAATTACAATTTAAAAATATAAAAGCAATGAGAGCAATCTGGCTTTTGCAGACGAATACTGGATAAACAGAGCTATAAAATTATGTATTCAGTCCTAACAATTAGTATATAAGAATTCGAGGATTTTTTTTTTAATTAAAGTTATGAAGACACCAGTTTTATCTTCTATACTTACAGAAACTGTACACATATTCTGGGATGTCAGAGTAGGATAGGAGTCAATATTTACATAGTTATACCTCAAATAAACTAAGTTGAGCTACATATGCAATTTTTTGTGATAGCTAAATTTTTTGCTCCAAATTCACTCTGAATGAACAAACTAAATTCTCAGATCCCCACACGTGACGGCAAAAGAAACAAAAGAAACAACAATTAAAGTAACAGTTCCATTTAGCAACTGAGAAAAATAAGCTGCGCTTTGAAAGAGTGAATGCTTATCACTTTCCTAACATCGTTTTCTCTTATGCTATACAGAAGGGATGCCGTAAATGGCATTTTCTGAAGCCTTGATACTAAATTCTTTTTTTAAAAAAATACACAGTATTCATACTGCATGCTTGAGCTGCAAAGAATAAAACTACAATATAATGGGACTTGTCAACAAATTTGACAAGCACTGGGGCTGGCACCAGGGAGGACCTAACTCCCTTCAAGTCCCAGTTATGTGGAAGTACAGATCACATAGCTTTATTGTCTACAAAAACATTCCCACACATTACATACACTATTGCATAATCCAAGCATATTTAATCAGAAAAATATCAAATATTTATGAAACTTTAACTCCTACGTAATACATTAATCTATACCACCCCCATTTCCACTCCATCTATGAGATCCCAACAATTCTAATAGTATATCTTATATATTTTAAATAATGCACAATGACTTATAAAACTACTGCAAGTTATGTTCCTCTCTGTGAGCTGGCCAACACGAAGGCTGGTAAGCGGCTTTCCAGTAATCGTGTAGAGCATCTGTGTCGTGTCTGTACAGATTAACTAGCTGCTGCTGCCCTTCTGCTGCTGTAAGTGAAGCTTCAAAATGAGCTCTCGAATATCTTCCCGTTTGGTCTTTATTACATGACGAGGGAACCATTTCTCCAGATGAATTGGAAGTTCAAAGTTAACAATAGGATCCTAATGAGAGAAAAGACAATGCAATCACTTCAGCAGTATAATTCAAATTTGCTCAACATTCATTTTTCTAAGGAATGAGAAATTGCTAACTTTTTAAAATAACAGCTTTAGTGAGACATAATTCACATAACATACAATTCACCTAAGGTATTCAATTGAATGATCTTCAGTATATTCAAAGTTGTGCAACCATCACCACAATCAATTTCATAGTATTTTCATTAAACTGCTAACTTTCGAACATCAAAATTAAACACCGTTATGTTCTGCTACAATTCATGTTTAAGTGAATTAGTGCAAACAGAATTAGTAAACAATGATTCAGTACAACACAGAAGTCAGCTTGGTTTGAACACAATCTTCTCTGGCATGTTATTATTTTGTACTATTAAAACAAACACCAAGGCCAGCAGTAAATGAAGACTCTCAGATAAAAAACAGAAAATTCTACAGAAGTACCTTCTTTTAGTCTAAGAAAACAGCCAATTTAGTGGTTTCAAGAATTGCTACATTTTCCATTATGTTAAGCTTAACAAGGAAGGTGCGACTGCAAAGACAATTCTGCCTATCTTCAAGAAAATAAATAAATAAATGCTGAAGACTACCCTAGATCATGTTTGTAAATTTGATGAAACTATTAGAAGCTAGATGTAAGAAGGACATACTTAAAAAGGAAATTAAGAATCCCAGGGTTTAAAGCGGAAATGATGGGCTGACTGATTCTAGGAGCATATGTCAGTGGAGATTTAACTGTGCAAGTATTTTTATTAGAATTAATGTTGTTTTTCTTAGGCCCAGTTACAAAGTTCCACAGGTTTTGAGTGATCAACCTGAAACCTATTTTCTTCCACCCACAGTCTGTTATATTAGTGCACAAATTTGTGAAACACAAGGTTTAGCTTTTTGAGTTCCCCACCCCCTAGGAATCTTCAGTGGTGCTACAGCCTAAATGAGAAGTGTACTCTACAGACTGAGGCTACATAAGTAGAATTACATAGCAGATTCAGAATATGTTATGTAATAAGACTCTCTGGATAATCTAAAAACAAAATCAAATCTCTTTGGAAAGAATATTAGAAGATCAGAATTGTCATCCTATAAGGCAGCTCCAGTGTAGAATAAAAAAGGAAAAAAAACATAATAACACATTTAGTGGTTTCCATAATGTATACCATCTTCTACTATAATCAATTCTCCCCAATTATACCAAAAGTTACAACTGCATACTATAACCCTCATGCCTTGAAAGTACATTTAAGGATTATCTAAACAAGCTTCTGGTCAAAAATACCCTATTCCTACAGCCATCTTCATAAATAATACTGGTTATGACTGAAGTAATAAGCTAACAGTTAAAAAAACAAAAAAGAGTGATTCCTTGCTATTTAAAACTCTTTTTACTGTTGCTACAGTTCCTATAGAATCTCTGAGGAGCTAGAAAATAATACCCAATCGTGTCATTGTACTTATGTAGCTGATGGTTTTCTGAGATTCTTCAATCCACAAGTCTTTGGTCTTGAAATTTTTCTTCCAATTTGTCTGTCTTATTCTCTCTCTGCCTTGAATCCATCTGCGACTCCAACTATATGTAAATCAGACTTTTTGACTGTACCACACTTGTCTCTTTTGCACTTTTCTCTTCTTTACATTCTTTTTCCTTTCTTAGCTACAGTGGGATACTTTCTAGTGTCCTTTTTTAAAGTTCCCTAATCCTGTCTTCTGTCGTATTCAGTCTGCTATTAAACCCATCCAATAAGTTCTTAATTTCAGATATATCAGTATGCACTTTCAGTTCTAGAATGTCCACTCAACATTTTTTTTAAAGCAGATTCCATTTTCACCCATTCTGTTCATCTCTATTTTCTCCAATAAGTTAATCAAATTATTTTAAAGTTCTTATCTTTTAACTCTAATATTTGGGTTATATATGGTTCTATGTCTTTTTTTTTTCTTTCTTGATCACCTCTAACATTTTCCTGCTTCTTTGCTTGCCCAGTAATTTGTGATTATATGCTAGTAACTGTGAATAAAAAAACTTATTTATATCTTTACATACCTTAAAGAAGCTTTCCACATATTGCAGTAAATATACACCACAATCACTGCTATTATCCTGTTTAGGAACTTTAGGGCACAGGTCCACCATGTTTGTTTTGCTGAATTCACGATGAGTTTTTCGTTTAACTTCCCATTCTACCTCTAAATACCTTAAATCAAGAAAAAGTAGAGTGATTTGAACAGAAATTTCTTTACTATTATGTAAACTTTCACAAAGATGTAGAAACATCTGCTGCCAAATATGTTGCCTCTAGCCACATTTCAAAAGACTTAAACGTTAACAGCACAAATTATAACTTGTGAGGCTTCAAAAATGCTAATAAAATCATCTGAGTTTCAAACTAAAAACTAGACTTTTTTCAACAACTTAATTTTTACAACTCACATATATGAGATTATAGTAAAATCATCACTACTTACTCCCGTAAATTCTGAACTGTGCTTTGTATAGAAGCAGCTTTCAAGGAATCTAGTATGAGAATGCATGGCCTATGAAAAGCAAAGAAAGAAATCAAGATGTATGTATTTGTAAAATGAAATAAACCTAAATATCTGAAATATGTATTATAGCATGTACGCACCTTTTACACATTTTCTTTGGTACTGTCACATTCATCTCAGGACTCTGAAATAACATGAATTTTTATGACTTTGAAATTAAAGCTAGTTTGAATAAATAAACTTTCAGTCATTTTTAAAAATGTTTCATATAACTTTAAAATTTCAAATAAGAGTTCTTTTCATCATCTCAAGTAAGCCAATTTTGTTTTTAAAATTTATTATTATCTGTCACTGGTGAAAAAGTTTATAAACTTTTACATGTGACCTTAAGAAGTTATGGAGCTTTAACATAGCCTAAAAAACAAACTGGAACTTGAATTACTTGTATTCAGAGTTGCCATCTTAAAAAAGATAAACAAGTTAATTGAATCTGTCCTTAATCACATTTTCTTAACAAAGTAAATGAAGTCAGCAGAGACAGACTTCTTCCCTTTGAAGCACAAGAAGCAAAGTATTAATGTATATTAAGGGACAAGAGAGGGCTTCCCTTGTGGTTCAGCTGCCTGAACGACAGGCAGCTGAAAAGAATCCGCCTGCAATGTGGGAGACCTGGGTTCAATCCCCGGGTTGGGAAGATCCCCTGGAGCAGGGAAAGGCTACGCACTCCAGTATTCTGGCCTGGAGAATTCCATGAACTGTATAGTCAATGGGGTTGCAAAGAGCTGGACACAACTGAGCAACTTTTCACTTTCACTTTCAAGGACAAGAGATGGGGTATTTTGTTATTTTTGCTGATAAATTTAAGAATCAATAGATCAAATTTTCTTTAATATGCAGAACTTCTCAGTTATCTTTATTATGCTAATATTACAGTAAATCTCAAGGAGGGAAATAGAACACAGGATTTACTCAGCTTAACTGATTTTAAAATCCTTTTTATCATAAATGCATCTTAAAACAGAACTCAATTTGGGAAACCTGGCTGTAGAAGCAAGAAGAAACTCCCCTATTCTGCCACCAAGATATTAAAGAAGAAAACCTCCTTCCTTCTGCCCACTCTGTTCCAGTGACAATAAAGACATAAGCCTTTGCCAGCGAGGCTACTGCTATCTGTATGTATAAAAAAATAATCAGGTGACTACCTTAATCAATTAAGATACCAAATCTAGACTATAAATATCAGTTTTGAGGTCCATTTGAAGAAAAGCTAACAGTAACTATCTTAGCCACAGAAGTCATATGGATTAACCGTGAGTCTACTTTGAATGATTTTTACCAACAATTTATAAAAACAGAAAGTGGAATGTAAAATATTGTACAGGAGGTGGTGACCAAAACCATCCCCAAAAAAAAGAAATGCAAGAAGACAAAGTGGTTGTCTGAGGAGGCTGAGAAAAGAAGAGAAGCAAAACGCAAGAGGAAAAGAGAAAGATATACCCAACTGAATGCAGAGTTCCAGAGAATAGTAAGGAGAGATAAGAAAGTTTTCTTATGTAACCAATGCAAAGAAATAAAGGGAAACAATAGAATGGGAAAGACTAGCGATCTCTTCAGGATAATTGGAGATATCAAGAGAACATTTCATGCAACAATGGGCATGAAAAAAGAAACAGTAAGGACCTAAGAGAAGCAGAAGGGAGCTGCCATTAAAGAGTGGCAGCAAGAATACACAGAACTATACAAAAAAAAGGCTTAATGACCTGGATTAATGGCCTGTATAACCATGATGGTATGGTCACTCACCTAGAAACAGAAAACCTGGAGTGTCAAGTCAAGTGGGCTTTAGGAAGCATTACTATGAACAAAGCTAGTGGAGGTGATGGAATTCCAGCAGAGCTAATTCAAATCCTAAAAGATGATGCTGTTAAAGTGCTCACTCAATATGCCAGCAAATTTGGAAAACTCAGCAGTAGCCACAGGACCGGAAAAGGTCAGTTTTCAATCCAATCCCAAAGAAGGGCAATGCCAAAGAATGTTCCAACTATCACACAATTGCATTCATTTCACATGCTAGGAGAGTAATACTCAAAACCCTTCGAGCTAGGCTTCAGCAGTATGTGAACTGAGAACTTCCAGATGTACAAGTTGGATTTAGAAAAGGCAGAGGAAACAGAGATCAAATTGCCAACATTCGTTGGATCATAAAGAAAGCAATGGAATTCCAGAAAAACATCCACTTCTGCTTCACTGACTACACAAAAAGCCTTTCACTGCGGAAAATTCTTAAAGACATGGGAATACCAGACCACCTCACCTGTCTCCTGAGAAACCTGTATATGGGTCAAGAAGCAACAGTCAGAACTGGACATGGAACAACAGAAAGGTTCAAAATTGGGAAAGGAGTATGTCAAGGCTGTCTACTGTCACCCTGTTTATTCAAAGGAACAAGTGGAAACAGTGACAGGTTTTCTTTTCTTAGGCTCCAAGATCACTGTGGATGGTGACTGCAGCCATGAAAAGACACTTGGTCCTTGGAAGGAAAGCTAGACAAACCTAGACCGTGTATTAAAATCAAAGACAGCACTTTGCTGATAGAAGTTTGTCTAGTCAAAGCCATGGTTTTTCCAGTGGTCATGTACAGATATGAGAGCAGGAAATTAAAGAAGGCTGAAAGTGAAAGTCACTCAGTTGTGTAAGCCTCTTTGCAACTCCATGAACTACACAGTCCATGGAATTCTCTAGGCTAGAATACTGGAGTAGGTATCCTTTCCCTTCTCCAGGGGATCTTCTCAACCCAGGGATCGAATCCAGGTCTCCCCCATTGCAGGCGGATTCTTTACCAGCTTAGCCACAAGGGAAGCCCAAAGAAGGCTGAGCACTGCAAAACTGATGCTTTTGAATTGTGTTGTTGGACAAGACTGTTGAGAGCCCCTGGACTGCAGGGAGATCAAACCAGTCAATCCTAAAGGAGATCAACCATGAATATTGATTACAGGACTGATGCTGAAGATGAAGCTCCAATACTTTGACCACCTGATACAAAGAACTGTCTCACTGAAAAAGACCCTGATGCTGGGAGAGACTGAGGGCAGGAAAAGAAGGAGGCAACAGAGGATGAGATGGTTGGATAGCATCACCAACTCAATGGACATGGATTTGAGCAAACTTTGGGAGATAGTGAAGGACAGGGAAGCCTGGCATGCTGTAGTCCACGGGATCACAGAGTCGGATATGACAGCAACTGAACAACGATTATTGCAAAAACTGATGAAATGATGAAGAATAAAAGTACATTTTCCCATAGAAATTGGAAAATTAGCTGACCAAGATGATCAGATAAACTACTAAATAAATGAATCTAGGAAGCTAAAGTAAGATAAACAGATGCAAAAAGAAAGACAATTTCCCTTGATCTCTCCCTATACCAACAAAATAAATCAAAGAATCATAAATCAGCATAATTTAATCATATGGTCCACCTGTACCTGTCATACCCTACCTAGCTATGCCTTGTTTGAGACACAGAATTGTACATTCATGAGTTTCCCTCCCTCCATATTCATAAAAGCCCACTTACTTGAGAATCTTCTGTACCCGAGGACAGTGCTGAAGCAGTATGCAGATTGTTATCTAGTCAGAAATAACAGAACAGTTATGTGTGTTTATTTTATGTCTACCACAAAGTAGTGGGATAAAAACTGTAATGTGTATGCACACTAGTAGTTAAAGGAAAAAGAATACCTGGGAACTACTCAGTTTTTTTTTTAATGGTTAATATTACCAAAAAAGTCCAAGTGATAGATAAAACAGACAATGCTTCATTAGTTGTCATCAGACAATACATAAACCCTACAGCCAAATCTTGAAATACCAGTTAGCTGGGCCAGTTTCTTATAAAAAGACAACGTTCATAGAATGCTCATTTATCAAAATCTCTGCTGTTTTAATGCAGAGGAGCATTAATTCACCTAGTAACAATTCTTCTAACATATGATCACAGGGTGTTGCATAAATACACTTTTACAGCACAGGAGAATTAGACAAAATTGAAAATAATCACGTTACTTTTTCAGTTTTTCTTTCTCCCACAAAAGATACAGGTTTTGGCTAGTATTAATGTTAATGACTAATATTAATTCTGCTTGCTGCTTAGGCTTACAGCTATAAAATATAGTTTGATTTTTTTCTCGAAGAAAGGAGGCTTATTTACCTACTTAAGATCTATCTGGGTTGCAACATAAAAATCATGGAAGAAAGCGACCCCTCTATCACCTAGCCAAATGACTGGTGTCAACACCACCTGTCCTGATTCATACCAAGAGAAAGGAAAAAAGGGGCAGATTTCAAGTTATGCCTGAAGATACATGATGTGAATTCTTAGCAAGAATATGTTATAAAAAGTGCTATGATAAACTTGATAGAACAGTATAACTTGAGAATTACACTTTGTTTATACATGAGTCTGGGTATCATGAAAATTCCAGACATTTCTTCTAATAAACTAAATGATAAGAAGTAACTATACTATTTACACTATCTTTCAACCCCATATTGTTCTCCATAACCATTTTACTGTTGCCATCATTATTAAAAACATGATCCACATTAGGTTTATCACCTATTGTTCTGCTGCCATGTTGGGATTCCTCAGCCTGGGAGTGCTGGGGTATAGTTTGTGGAAAATCTTCATACACAACTTCTTCTAACCATGGAAAACAAATGACTGCAAGATACCAGTGAGACCTGTTGAAAAAGAAATATAATCTTAACACAAAATCTAAACAATATAGAAGAATATGTTCTAGAACTATAGCTCAGAAGGTGGGTATGACAAATATTAATTCTGAATAAGTTCACTGTAATATCCGAACACACATTTCACAACTAATTTAAAAAGTACTAAGACTTCTTAGGGTAAAATCTGAGTAATTCAAACTTACTTTTATATAATTAATATTTCCTGTTGAGGATCTGCTTTAATAAATAAACAGAGCACCATCTTTTTTCTTTTAGTGTTAAAAGAGTTTGTTCTCTTAAATACTTGAAGATTCACCCTGAATGCTTTTCCTTTTTTGTTCAGAAAATCTTTTCTTGAGTACCCCTCACCTCCAAAAAAAAAACTCTATGCCTCAGTCATTATAGTCTTGTGGGCATTTGTCATTTTATTTTTTTCAATATATACAACATAAGCACCGTCAAACCAAAATTCAAAACAAAAAAACTCATTTATTTTAGCTACTTCCTTAGAAAAAAATTTAAACATAATACCTTGATTGATATACCCATACTGTTTTTTACTGATTACGAACTAAAAATGCACAAAGTACTTTTCCCCACCCTCCAATTTTTTTTTAAATAATCTGAAATACTCACGACTCATTTACAGGCACAAAGATGTAATCTTTGTTAAAGATGTTTATGTGACGAGTCCATGTTCTTACTCTCTTATGTCTTCTCTGAGCCATTCTGGGAATAAAAATATAGATATATTTGGTAGAAAAAAAATTCAAAATTTAAGATAAGAATAACCATCTTCTTCAAGATACATAATATTTAACAGACTGGAAAATGTGCTTTTATTAACATATGGCTGTTTTTAAATATGACCACTATTTATAAACATAAAATAATGGATAAGAGAAAGGCAGCAATTCATAAAATGCTCTATAGATTTTAAAAGTGTCTGAACAACTGAATATGAACAGCTATGCCTATTTATTCTGATATAAAATATTATCATTAAACCTTAACAGAACTGTCTAAATGCTGTATGTGTGATGAGGGAGTTGTTAAAACTTAACCGAAGAGGAGAGGTGAGGTATATATTCTTAAATTTTTAAAGATGAAATTCTTCTCCCTTTATCTCATTTATAAGAATATTATAGGACAAGGAATACCCTGGCAGTTCAGTGGTTAAGGCTTTGCTTTCCAATGCAAGGGATGCAGGTTCAATCCCTGGTCTGGGAGTTAAGATTCCACATGCCTCCTGGCCAAAAAACCAAAACATAAAACAGAAGCAATATTGTAACAAATTCAATAAAGACTTTAAAAATGGTCCACATTAAACAAACAAACAAAAGAACATTATAGGACAATGAGTTAAGCATATGCACCATCCATCTTTTATTTTATTTCTTTGATAAAGATTGGATTCTTAAGAATAATGAAAATCACTCACACTGCCCTAAGGGAATTTACAAAATAATGAAGACAGAAAAAAACCTACAACAAATAACTAAAATGTAAGTTTCATAAGGGATACAAATGAATTATGGTGATGGTATCTAAGAAAATCATCAAGAATGAATCCTTTTCATTCACCAAGAATGAATTCCTTTTCTTTATGTCACTAGGGTGTTAAAGAAGGAAGATATCAAACCAAGTTTGGATGTCAAAGAAGGTTCTAGGAAAGGGATGGCATTTCACAGTTGCATAAAGGAGGTTATGGTATGACATCTGGCTCAGTCCCAGGAAGGACCTCTTTTTAGTTAGAAAATTAAACAAACAATGGTTTGTTCTTATATATTAAATACCAAGTAACCCAATTTTGCTCTATCCCTGGCCATGAGAATATCTAACCAAACTTACGGGAGCAGATGTTGGGAGTAAAATGGAATCTAGAACGGGACAAAAGATGTGGTAGGAATCAGACACTATACAAAAGAACAACTTTGTAAAATAATGAGTCATATGTTTACCAAGTTTTCTTATTTCAAAGTGATCCAACCATTACAATGATTATAAATAATTATTTTTACCCAGTACAGAATCTCTGTTGTCCATTTAAAAAATCTTAAAAGAGACAGCTGGTTTTCTTTTGTTTTATGTTGGTGTTTGATAAATTTACTGATTATGCTAACCTTACTTCACTGGGAATACATCAGACATTGGATGGAATAAGGATGATAAAAGGGAATATAGGGCCATAATATGATCTCTTACTCTCTGTTCCTAACTAACTGGAAAATTCTCAATTAAATGTCTAACAGTTTTCTCCCTGTTCAATAACATACATTATTATCTTTTGAGTTCCTAGTATGTTCTCAGAACTGAGAAAAATGTACCAGGTATAGAGTAAATGGCAACCCACTCCAGTACTCTTGCCTGGAGAATCCCATGGAGGGAGGAGTCTGGTAGGCTACAGTCCATGGGGTTGCAAAGAGTCGGACACGACTGAGCGACTTCACTCACTCACTTATAGAGTAAAAGAAAAAACAGATGCGGTCCCTGACCTCACGGAGCTTATATTTTAGAATGAGAAACTGAAAACAAACAAACAAACATAAAAATTACTAGAAACAGTTTTAAAATAAACTAAAAAAGTACCAAGAGAGAAAAAAAGAAAAAGTGCCAGAAGAAGAAATTTCCGTCAGAAAACAGCAAAGAGCTTAGCATATTCAAAACTTAAAAGGAGGCAGGCTGAGCTGAAGGATGGTAAATGAAGGGAGAGAATGTTGTGAGATGAGTTTAGGGAGATGGACAGGAGTGGCTCTTGCTGAATCTCATAAACCACAGTAACGACCGTGTCTATCGTTTAATCTATTTCCTAACACTGATAGCTTGATCTTCCCGTAGGATTCACTGGCCATCAATTATGGTTTGTATCCCTCGCAAGTTTGTTTCTGGATTCTTTTTTTTTTTTTAAACCAATCTGTGGGGATTCTTTATGTGAATACTAACTATATACACATTGGCCAAGCATTAGTATGAGCATTGGTGTCTGTATGTGTATGTATGTGTTCATGTGTATATGGGTGCGTGTATATGAAGATGTGTTATGCATAAGATACATGTAATATCTATATTACCCTGGAAGAAGGCACTCATCTAACTTAGTTTTGTCTTATGTTTATATATGATCAGGCATATAACATCTAAGTTTTTTCTAATTTTTTAATCAAAAAAAAATTTAAATACAGCAGAATCTACCTTTTCATTTCCTCAGTTTCTAGGTAGGTATGCCAACTGCATAATCTCCACACTGACTAGTAATCTTAACACAAAATGTGGGATTAAGTGTAGGGTGCCAACCATCAATCTCTATACACATAAAATAAGAGAGGAGGGCATGAGAAATGTTAAATATCTAATCTGTTTACTACAGCCTCCCCTTCCATATCTCCCCCTCCGTTAACCCTAATTATAAGGAATATTTTCATACTGTGGTTTTCTCCTTAGTTGATCCTGGAAGGCCTTGTCTACCAGCACAAATTTCAAACCTATAAAGACACTCAAAATATGGATGACCACACATTCCAGTTTGTATAAGTATAAAACCAATATACACAGGTTGCCTAGTGTAGCTATTAATAGAGCCTCCTTTTACTCACTCAAGTGTTCCAATTTAGACCATAAATTATATAGCTGCAATACTATAAATAAGAGAAAGAGCTTGAACTTTGTAATTGGAAAGCTATATCCAACTTCTGATAACTTATCTAACTTTTTTAAGCTTCAGTTCACAACAATGGCCATTTATCTCATAAGACTATTGTAGAATCAAACAATAACCTTCTGTTCACTGTCCTGGTTCCAAGCAGGTACTCAATAAATGTTAATAGTCTCTCTATTGCTATTATTTTTCTCCAGCAACACAACAAACTCAGTTTACCCATTTAATCATCTTTTCAGTTGCCTATTACTCCTATTATTTTAAAGGGATGAAACAACTCTCACAGCCATTTTTTTGAAGGCAGTCCAGTAAAACAAAAACATCTCTGGACTAACGGTTAAAAGAGAAAGATCTAAATACCATCAGTTCTGTCACTTTATCAGAGTTCTGACAATCTTCATTGGCCTGCTTCCTCATCTGAAAAATGCCTTGTATATCTAAAAGCTCTGTTCTATACAGAAATGTACCTTGTAAAGTGGTAGACAAATGTTTACATTAACTTTAAAAAAAAATAGAAACCCCTAATTTTATCATACACCTACCACACAGATGATCACACAAAGTATTACGGGTGGGGAGAGAGGTGAAATGGCTCTCTGCTCACAACTATTCAAGTTACTGCTAAGATAAAAAAATTACTCCTCCTTCTTTTTTGCCTATCCCTAACCACTGCTCAGACCCTGATGCTGGGAAAGACTGAAGGCGAGAGGAGAAGGGGGCGACAGAGGATGAGACTGTTGGATGGCATCACTGACTCAATGGACATGAGTCTGGGTAGATTCTGGGAGTTGGTGATGGACAGGGAGGCCTGGCGTGCTGCAGTCCATGGGGCTGCAGGGAGTCGGACACAACTGAGCAACTGAACTGAACTGAACCACTGCTCTGTAAGTTTTAGAATTAATCAAAAAACTAATTGGACAGAAATTCAGCTAAATTGTGGGGACATGGTATTTTTCATAATGTTACCTCAGTTTAATTAAACAGTAGTATGTTAGTGAGAGTCCAACCAGGAAAACATAAATCTTCATATATATTTAAGACAGATAAAATGTAGTGCAAACTACTGGCTACAGTGGTGACAGAAGAAGTACAAAGCCACAAACGGCAATCAGTGAGGCACCCAGAGCTGGGCAGAGGAGGAGGACGCTGCACCCAGTGCCGGAGGGGCGAGTGAAGAAGCAGTGGCCCCAGACGGAAGTCAGAGCTCTGCCCGTCCAGTGAGAGCAGGGCCCACAAATGAACTAGAATCACTACGAAAATAACTGCCCAGGGCAAAGAGGGTAAGGAAGACACATCCTGACATCTTCTTTCCTTGCCCTCCAACCTCCAACATTCCCAACAGAACAACTGGAAACGCAACCTGCAAGAGGAAGGCTCCCTGTGAGGAGGAGCAGAACAGCGGGAGGGTGAGAAATGCCTTTCAGAACAGACAGGCCCAGGACACGCCCAGGTGGTAACACTGCTCACTCTAGGAAATACAGTAAGAAGGTATTTTGCTAGGAGCATCAAAATAGTAATGTTTTCCTCTTAAAACTTAAGTATGTTGGAAGGCTGACTTACGAAAGATTTGGATTATCTTCTGTTAAATTATTTTCCTTTCTTGTCAAGCATTTGTAGAAAAAGCTACTAAAAATATGACTTCGTTCAACAAGTTCATCTGATGCCTTCTCCAATATAAGATACCTATAAAGTAACAATACCACAAAAGTAAGTTATTTTTAAGATTTTACCTGGTTTTCCTCCAATTATTTTATGTGTCCTGAAAATCTTCATTTACATGTGCAATTAGAGTCAAAGCAATCTTGCAGTTTGCTCTGATTTCAGATTTTTTTTTTTTTGTTCTTTAACTACCTTACCTTCAATCAAGATCAATTAAAGCAGAAATTTTCCATTTTCTCATTCATTTACTTAACACATATTTCTCAAGTTCCTAGTATGTGCTAAGATACCATATCTATACTAGCAACACTAAATGAGAGGGCGGAAAAACAAGTTTTTGCCCCCAGAAAAGTGAGGGTGAAAAGGAAATATTAAATCAGATAAACATACAATCACATATAAAACTGAAACCATGACATTCCTAAAAAAATCCAGAGAAATTTTAATAACTCTTGAGACACAACTAGTCGCTAAATCCTTAGTCCATTTCCAAGTAAAACAATTCTTCAACACAAGCTTATATTTCAATCACTTAGTGATTACATCTCTCATATTTAGAGAACTCTGATGTTGCTAATAGTTTATAAAGGTTCAAAAATGACCTTGTAATTGTTTTTCTTTTAAAAAGCATAAAAGACAAACTCAGCTTGAATGTTTTTAATGTGGTCATGCAGAGCATATACTGTGTGACAGGAGACACAACGAGTGCCAAGGTGTGGCCCACGTGTTCTTTTATCTTAATCTGAGGGATGATGACCTGGGTACATATATATGTGAACATTCATGAGCTGTACACTTAAAATTTGTGCACTTTCCTACTTGAAAGCTGTTCATCAATTTTAAAAATAATTAGGAAGCAGTTCAAAAAATTAACATAGGATCCCCTCTGAAAAGAATTCAGAGAGACAGAGAAACAGGCACTTCAGTGAAAAACAAGTATACAAAAAAATACTCTTAGAATCAAATTATAAATAAAATTTTAGTAATTATTTCCAATAAAACATACCAAAATTAACACTAGAGATGATCTAATATATCTTGCAAAATATAAATTTGACACTACTTAGGGATACAAAACTTAGTAAGATGTAAGATGCTCAACCTTTAGAAGGAAAATCATCGTAATGCCACCAATAACTTTAAAATAAGGCAAAATATTATATGAACCATAAAAGAGATACAAAAAAGGTATTATGAGAGTTAATGCCTGTTTCATTGGGAAAGGTTTTCAAGACGGCAACACTTGTGAGGAAGGGGAGTAAAATTTCAAAGGGGAATAAAATTTTAACACGTTAAGATAAAGAGGAAAATATTCCATGAAGCAAGAGTAACAGGGTGTTAAGGCAGAAGAGTAACTAAGGGATGGGCTTTGTTTAGTAGACTGTTTATAATTCAATTTTGCTGGACTATGCAATAGGCACAGGGTCATTAGTAAATGGCAGGAAAGACAGATTAGTGTCATATTATCAAAACACTCAAATGCTTGACTGAACTCACTTTGACGGGTAATAAGAAATAAAAATTTCTAATGAGATTTGCATTCATGAAGTAGTTTATGAATAATAATGGTGGTAATAATATACTTAACAGATAGGAAAACAGAGACAGAGGATATAAAAAATTAATTTAGGTATGATAAGTATACTAAAAAGATTGATGACAGAAGAAAGATAAATGAATTTGAGAGACCAAACCTACTACTCAGGCAACTGAGTATGTAGAAAGGAAAGAGAGGGTGAAGAGACAATGATAATGGAAACTTCACTTCCAGCCCAGATGGAATAAGAGGGATCAGATCTACACTCCTATTTGAAACAAGCAAAAAATCAAACAAAATACATGGAGCAATAGTTTTTAAAACACTGGACATCAGCAACAAATAGTGACCCTTGAGAGATGGTGAGCTCCATAATTGCCTCAGCTTACTGCCTTGATACATTTCAGATTACAACACAGAAAGGAATAACCCAGGAGATGCTGAGAGTCAGGAAAGGCTAAGGCAGCAAGACTTTGCAGATCAGAATACTGGAAAGCAAAAAGCAATATAGACAGAAAACTCCAAACATATGCAGAGCATCCTCCTCAAGAATTTAGCAGAATACTGATCACTGCATATACGTAAGGAAGACACTTAAGACTGGAAAAAGAACTATCTGAAAAAAGGAGAGAGAATGGTACCCAGCATTCCTGCAGATGGCAGGAATACTGCCTGTCACTACGAGCCCGGCTGGAAAACCTCGTAATTCATGAGAAACTAAGTACAGTATTCAGAAGGGTCTTTCCTCAGTAGTAGGGATTAATCTGTTGGTCTTACCTAATAAATCTTAAAAAGCAAGAGTTTAAAATCAGTGAACTGTTTCCAGATCAGTTCAGTTCAGTCGCTCAGTCGTGTCTGACTCTTTGCGACCCCATGGACTACAACACACAAGGTTTCCCTGTCCATCCCAACTCCCAGAGCTTACACAAACTCATGTCCATCACATTGGTGATGCCATCCAACCATCTCTTCCTCTGTTGTCCCCTTCTCCTCCCACCTTCAATCTTTCTCAGCATCAGGGTCTTTTCAAATGAGTCCGTTCTTCACATAAGGTGGCCAAAGTATTGGAGTTTCAGCTTCAGCATCAGCCCTTCCAATGAACACCCAGGACTGATTTTCTTTAGGATGGACTGGTTGGAGCTCCTTGCAGTCCAAGGGACTCTCAAGAGTCTTCTCCAACACCACAGTTCAAAAGCATCAATTCTTTGGCACTCAGCTTTCTTCACCATCCAACTCTCACATCCATACATGACTACTGGGAAAACCATAGCTTTGACTAGCCAGACCTTTGTTGGCAGAGTAATGTCTCTGCTTTTTAATATGTTGTTTAGGTTGTTCATAGCTTTTCTTCTAAGGAGCAAGCATCTTTTAATTTCATGGCTGTAGTCACCATCTTCAGTGATTTTGGAGCCCCCAAAATAAAATCTGTCACTGTTTACATTGATTCCCCATCTATTTCCCATGAAGTGATGGGACCAGATGCCATGATCTTAGTTTTGTCAATGCTGAGTTTTAAGCCAAATTTTTCACTCTCTTCTTTCACTTTCATCAAGAGGCTCTTTAGGTCTCTCACTGTTTCCATTGTTTGCCATCTATTTGCCATGAAGTGATGGGACCGGGTGCCATGATCTTAGTTTTCTGAATGTTGAGCTTTAAGCCAAATTTTTCACTCTCCTCTTTCACTTTCATTAAGAGGCTCTTTAGTTCCTCTTCACTTTCTGTCATAAGGGTAGTATCACCTGCCTATCCGAGGTTACTGATATTTCTCCCAGCAATCTTGATTCCATCTTGTGCTTCATCCAGCCCAGCATTTCGCTGATGTACTCTGCATATAAGTTAAATAAGCAGGGTGACAATATACAGCCTTGACGTACTCCTTTTCTTATTTGG
Source organism: Cervus elaphus (assembly GCF_910594005.1). Taxonomy (NCBI): domain Eukaryota; kingdom Metazoa; phylum Chordata; class Mammalia; order Artiodactyla; family Cervidae; genus Cervus; species Cervus elaphus. Next base: position 44,674,670 of record NC_057845.1, read on the forward strand.
AACCTGTCTGTTGTTCCATGTCCAGTTCTAAATGTTGCTTCTTGACTTGCATACAGAATTCTCACAGACAGGTCTGTAGGGAGTTTTGGAATCTCAGAAGGCAACATAACCAAGAGAAAAAAAAAAAAAGAAAACCCACAGAATACAAGCCTAACCGCAACTGTGGAAAAGGAACTTTCCTGTGAAAGGCTCTAACCTAACAACCTAAAGCACAGCCTGGCCTGCTCACAGAACCAAGGACTGAGTGACTACCAAAGGAGAGACAGCTGGCTGCTACAGGCCCTCCCCGCCTGGAGGCAGAGAGGCGGACAGCCAGAGCTGGAAGGCAAGGGGCTGCTGCAAACTCAACCCCAGAGACAGCACCTCCCGCCAAACTGTGAGCAGGCTCCCAGCTGCTAACCAAGTTTTCCTGAGACCCTGGATGGTTGACAGCCACCAGCAGGGTCGCAGTCTGAGATCAGCTCTCCAGAGGAGACATACGGCACACCTGAGACAGTGCTCTCATGGCTCACCCGGGAAACCAAGCAGCTGGGACCAAGGAGGTGATTAGAACGCACGGCCCACCCAGGACGGTGCACTTGCCAAGAACCTGGTCGCCTGAGCTGCTCAGACCGGCAAAGGGCACAGAACGCACACCCAACTCACAGAGGCTGAGCCAGAACCGTGTCTGAGTGTCTCCTGTGGAGGGACGGGTCAGCACTGGCCTGCCCCAGGGGCGGGGGCTCTGGGTGCAGCAGACCTGGGTGTGGCATAAGCCCTCTTGGAGGAGGTCGCCATTAGCCCCACCATAGAGCCACCAGAACTTACACAGGACTGGGGAAACAGACGCTTGGAGGGCACAAACAAAACTTTGTGTGCACCAGGACGCAGGAGAAAGGAGCAGTAACTCCACTAGAAACTGGCCCAGACATGCCCGTGAGTGTCCAAGAGGCTCTGGCGGAGGCGTAGGTCGGTGGTGGCCTGCGCAGGGTCAGGAGCACTGACCACATCAGTGCATGCATGGGACCTTCTGAAGGAGGTCATCTTTATCTGCATTACCTCCACCATAGTTTGGCCTCAAGTCAAGCAACAGGGAGGGAATACAGCCTCTCCCATCAACAGAAAATTGGATTAAAGATTTACCAAACACGGCCCGCCCATCAGAACAAGACCCAGTTTCCCCTCAGTCAGTCTCTACCTTCAGGAAGCTTCCAGAAGCCTCTTACTCTTATCCATCAGAGGGGAGACAGAATGAAAACCACAGTCACAGTAAACTAACCAAATGGATCACATGGACCACAGATTTGTCTAGCTCAATGAAACTATGAGCCATGCCGTGTAGGGCCACCCAATATGGATGGGTCATGGTGGAGTTTCCAAATAATATGTTTCAAAACAAAATTCAAAAATAATTATAGGAACATACCAGCACCCAGTAAAAATATCACCAGACATGCAAAGAAGAAAAAAAAAGTGTGACTCATAACGAGAAAAATCAGTCAATTGAAACCAACCCAGAACTGACAAGGATGCTAGAATAAGTAGAAAAAGACATTTTAAAAGTTATTATATAATATATTCCATATATTCAAAAAGCTACAGACATGAAAGATATTCTTTAAAAAGGCCCAAATAGAACTTCTAGAAATTCATTCTACAAAGTTCAAGATGAACAGCAGATGGTAACATGAGACTTTTAAGTCTTATCCTTACTAGAATAGGGATAGCACTATTATTAAAATGATAGGGCTGAAATTATATGATGACAATAAATTGATTTGGGAATGGTCAGTGAAATAATCAGGAGGCATCTTGAAAAATAAATGTTAGAAATGTGGGTCTAAGGATATAGTACAAAATGAGGACAAGAGACAAATTATCGCTGCATGAAAGTTTATAAAACTTTTTTATAAATTCATTCAGCTTGGCTATATAAAAAATTGAAAACTATAAGAGAATAGTGATATAGATTTTTTAAATGTTGGTTAACTTTTACAGCGCTAAGGACACATAAAGAACTATATAGTTGTTTCTTCCTGGTTCCCAAAGTGATCTGTCATTATGTAAGTACTTTCGTCAATAATACTATAGTCAAAGCATCAAGCATCACTGACTCAATGGACATGAGTTTGAGCAAAATCTGGGAGATGGTAAGGGACAGAGCAGTCGGGCGGGCTGCAGTCCATGGGGTCACAAAGAGTTGGACCTGACTTAGTGACTGAACAACAAAATAGTCAAAGAAGTATCAATCAACAGCAAGCAAATAACACAAAGGAAAACAAATGAAACAAGAGTAACTCTTCTCAAGTACATAGTATCTCCGGGAAGTAAAGGAATGAAACTGGACTTGCCAACACGAGAAAACTTCCCTAGACAAAATTTTTCAAATCTGAAATTTTAGCAAGTTATTTTCAGCTAGTTAAAATACTTCAGAGATATTTACTTTAAGATTCACATCAAAACCTGTAAAACAAATGACATAATGACATGATCATGCTTCATTGTACTTACTTAAGATAGAAATCAATGATTACATCATTAAGAAACTCTCCTTCTTCTAAGCACTCCAGATCTTCATTAGTTACTCCTAAGCCCCCTTTAGTAGGTGGTGGAGGATATACAATCAACCTTAAAAAATAAAAATGAAAGTAAAATATATTAGTAATGAAAACTCTAGTCTCAAAGGGATTTGTTCTTTGGGACAATACAGGGCAGTATTGAATACTTTCAATGACTAAAATCTTAGGGTAAAAATAATTGACACAATACAATAAACTATATTTTCCTTCCTTCGTTTTCACAAGCTACTGATAGTACTGTCACGGAGTATCTTTGCATTTCCAGTCCTTCCCATGTGGGCTAGTCTCAGTTTTTATCTAATCAATAGGTTATCTATCACTGAGGATGTCTCTCTTCTGTACAATATTTAACTTTCAACAAACTGAAGTAATAAACCACATAAGATTCTCCTATGCTCCAGTTTCCACTGTTAAGTTTGAATACCCAAGACTAAAACAGTCAGCAGTCAAAAACTATCTTCTCCTACTAGTAATGAGTCTATACCAGCTGGACAATGAAGAAATAACATGGGAACTTAGGAGGCAAGTTTCCCATAACAACATGCTTACAATATAAAACTTAGGAGAACATAAAGGAAATAAACCATCAGATAACAACCAGAAAAGTGGAAAACAAAATGACAACTAATTAGGCATTTTTTTCCTTTGGTACCCTCTCTTAAAGTTCAGAAATAAGAGCAGTTCTGATTTCTGTCTATAATCTTGAAACAGACAGGGTGGTACTCACTGCACAAATATACTCAATAATAAAGGTATAATATGTACTTGTTGAACTAGAAAGATTCCAGAAGGTTAAGAATCAACTGCAATGGCTTCACAGCTGAATTCTACCAAAAATTTAGAGAAGAGCTAACACCTACCTTACTCAAACTCTTCCAGAAAATTGCAGAAGAAGGTAAACTTCCAAACTCATTCTATGAGGCCACCATCACCCTAATTCCAAAACCAGACAAAGATGCCACAATAAAAGAAAACTACAGGCCAATATCACTGATGAACATAGATGCAAAAATCCTTAACAAAATCCTAGCAAACAGAATCCAACAACATATTAAAAAAATCATACACCACGACCAAGTGGGCTTTATCCCAGGAATGCAAGGATTCTTTAATATCCGCAAATCAATCAATGTAATACACCACATTAACAAATTGAAAGATAAAAACCATATGATTATCTCAATAGATGCAGAGAAAGCCTTTGACAAAATTCAACACTCATTTATGATTAAAACTCTCTCTCCAGAAAGCAGGAATAGAAGGAACATACCTCAACATAATAAAAGCTATATATGACAAACCCACAGCAAGCATCACCCTCAATGGTGAAAAATTGAAAGCATTTCCCCTGAAATCAGGAACAAGACAAGGGTGCCCACTCTCACCACTACTATTCAACATAGTGTTGGAAGTGTTGGCCACAGCAATCAGAGCAGAAAAAGAAGTAAAAGGAATCCAGATAGGAAAAGAAGAAGTGAAACTCTCACTGTTTGCAGATGACATGATCCTCTACATAGAAAACCCTAAAGACTCTACCAGAAAATTACTAGAGCTAATCAATGAATATAGTAAAGTTGCAGGATATAAAATTAACACACAGAAATCCCTTGCATTCCTATATACTAACAATGAAAAAACAGAGAAATTATGGAAACAATACCATTCACCACTGCAACAAAAAGAATAAAATACTTAGGAGTATATCTACCTAAAGAAACAAAAGACCTATACATAGAAAACTATAAAACACTGATGAAAGAAATCAAAGAGGACACAAACAGATGGAGAAATATACCGTGTTCATGGATTGGAAGAATCAATATTGTCAAAATGGCTATTCTACACAAAGCAATCTATAGATTCAATGCAATCCCTATCAAGCTACCAACGGTATTTTTCACAGAACTAGACCAAATAATTTCACAATTTGTATGGAAATACAAAAAACCTCGAATAGCCAAAGTAATCTTGAGAAAGAAGAATGGAACTGGAGGAATCAACCTGCCTGACTTCAGACTCTACTACAAAGCCACAGTCATCAAGACAGTGTGGTACTGGCACAAAGACAGAAATATAGACCAATGGAACAGAATAGAAAGCCCAGAGATAAATCCACGAACCTATGGACACCTTATCTTTGACAAAGGAGGCAAGGATATACAATGGAAAAAAGACAACCTCTTTAACAAGTGGTGCTGGGAAAACTTGTCAACCACTTGTAAAAGAATGAAACTAGAACACTTTCTAACACCATACACAAAAATAAACTCAAAATGGGTTAAAGATCTAAATGTAAGACCAGAAACTATAAAACTCCTAGAAGAGAACATAGGCAAAACACTCTCCGACATAAATCACATCAGGATCCTCTATGACCCCCCTCCCAGAATATTGGAAATAAAAGCACAAATAAACAAATGGGACCTAATGAAACTTAAAAGCTTTTGCACTACAAAGGAAACTATAAGTAAGGTGAAAAGACAGCCCTTAGATTGGGAGAAAATAATAGCAAATGAAGAAACAAAGGATTAATCTCAAAAATATACAAGCAACTCCTGCAGCTCAATTCCAGAGAAATAAATGACCCAATCAAAACATGGGCCAGAGAACTAAACAGACATTTCTCCAAAGAAGACATACAGATGGCTAACAAACACATGAAAAGATGCTCAACATCACTCATTATTAGAGAAATGCAAATCAAAACCACAATGAGGTACCATTACACGCCAGTCAGGATGGCTGCTATCCAAAAGTCTACAAGCAATAACTGCTGGAGAGGGTGTGGAGAAAAGGGAACCCTCTTACACTGTTGGTGGGAATGCAAACTAGTACAGCCACTATGGAGAACAGTGTGGAGATTCCTTAAAAAACTGGAAATAGAACTGCCATATGACCCAGCAATCCCACTTCTGGGCATACACACTGAGGAAACCAGATCTGAAAGAGACACGTGCACCCCAATGTTCATCGCAGCACTGTTTATAATAGCCAGGACATGGAAGCAACCTAGATGCCCATCAGCAGATGAATGGATAAGGAAGCTGTGGTACATATACACCATGGAATATTACTCAGCCGTCAAAAAGAATTCATTTGAATCAGTCCTAATGAGATGGATGAAACTGGAGCCCATTATACAGAGTGAAGTAAGCCAGAAAGATAAAGAACATTACAGCATACTAACACATATATATGGAATTTAGAAAGATGGTAACGATAACCCTATATGCAAAACAGAAAAAGAGACACAGAAGTACAGAACAGACTTTTGAACTCTGTGGGAGAAGGTGAGGGTGGGATGTTTCAAAAGAACAGCATGTATACTATCTATGGTGAAACAGATCACCAGCCCAGGTGGGATGCATGAGACAAGTGCTCGGGCCTGGTGCACTGGGAAGACCCAGAGGAATCGGGTGGAGAGGGAGGTGGGAGGGGGGATCGGGATGGGGAATACGTGTAAATCTATGGCTGATTCATATCAATGTATGACAAAACCCACTGAAATGTTGTGAAGTAATTAGCCTCCAACTAATAAAAAAAAAAGAAAAAAAAATAAGATAAAATAAAAAGAAAAAAAAAAAGAATCAACTGCAATTGATTTAATCTTCATAACCACTGCACCTAAATTAAATAATACGGGAAATTTTTAAGTCATAAAATGATAATAACTATTTAATGGCTATTTCCCTATCCTGTGCTGTCCATTTGTTTTTTAACAGAGAAAAGGAATCACGTAGAGGAATAGAAATTATTCTCAAATGCAAAGACTCCCTTATTCTACTTTATTACCATAAGAAGACACAAAAAAGACCAAATAGGATCAAGAAAGTAACTTGTGAAGGGAAGTTCTGATAAACTTCAAAGTACCCGAAATTGAGGCACACTTTAGTAAGCAATTTCTCTTTTCCTATCATATATTCAGATATGGGATATATAATCTTAAAAACCATATAGTTCTATTCAAATATTTCCAATAAAGGCTTTGACACATTTGACATCTTGGCTGCCACTTCTGACTTCTTAACATAAAACATAAAACTAAGTGAAGTGGCATTGACTTGTTTTCTTGATTATTTCCATTATTAACTGTCAGCAAGAAAGCAAAACTGAAAACATTTGAAAAGGTAAAATACTTAAACTCAGCAGCATGAATGAAAACTACTAAAGTGCCCGCCTATTACAAACAGGATACGAGACAGTACATACTTCTGAACAGGTCCAGTGTGCCTGACTTCTCGCCATTCCTCATCTGGATTCGATGTAATGGAAAGCGAGTAGCAACCACTGCTCTGCTTCTGTAGTAAGGTGTAAGTAGGCTTGGCTGTATCTGTATTTGAGGGCTGACCCGAAACAAAAAAAAAAGGCAAGGTAACAGGTCTCCTTATACCCGAACAAATACATATTAACTCTCAAAAGGACAAAGTCAGAAGTTAGACTTGTAAGAGAAAATGGGACTAAAAGAAATACACACCAATCAGTTATGTACACACACACACACACACATACTCTTACAATTTCTACAAAGATATAATCAAATCAAAATAATACTCTGGAGCAAAACATAATGTACTATGGATCCAAGTTTAACCTGAAGTGTTACTTATAGGTCTGGGTTTTACAATTTTAGAATCTGAAAACAGTGCTGTTCAAAAGAACAAAAGAGGTGATAAGTAGTAGGAATGTTTTTAAAAGACTGATAAGAGTTTATAACAACATAAACTGATATTTTATTATTAAATGGAAAACTATGATACAAATTTGTATATACAGTGTAATTATCAGGCAAAATTTTTACAATATTATGCAAAAACCAGTGGTGAAGTCTTACACCTTATGTTTCACTAATGTGTCTTTCTACAGACCTTTAAAATAACAGATTAAAATAACCAAACCCACATGTGCATTCATGTGTGTGTGTGCACACACCCCCATCACAGAAAACTTAAAACACTTTTCTTTCTGGGGGTATTTGGCAGAGATATATAAGCCATAAGTATGTTAACAACCTTCTATAAAAATAAATACATCATTTTAAACCTTACCATTAATTGTGTCAAGATAATCTTAGACTTATCAAAGAATTACAATAAACAAGCCTCTAAGGTGGTGCTAGTGGTAAAGAACCCGCCTGCCAATGCAGGAGACATAAGAGCCGTGAGTTCGATCCCTAGGTGGGGAAGATCCCCTGGAGAAGGGCATGGCAACCCACTCCAGTATTCTTGCCTGGAGAATTCCATGGACAGAGGACCTTGGGAGGACCTTGGCAAGCTATAGTCCACAGAGTCTCAAAGAGCTGGACATGACTAAAGCGACTTAACATTTAGCAAGCCTCTCACAGATTGCCCTAACACTAACATCTTTTTAAAAGCCACAGTACAATTATCAAACTAAGAAATTAAAGTTGGTATGATACTATAAACTACAGACTTTATTTTGATTTTACTACTTTGTCCACTAACGGATTTCTCTTGTTTCAGGATCCTACAATTCCTTCATCTTTATTTTTCATGACCTCAGTAATTTTTAAGACTGATGGTCAGTTATTTTATAACTGGGCTTGTTAGATTTTTTTCATGATTAGACTGAGGTTATAAAATATTGAGAAAAACAATACAGAAGTGATGTATCCTTCTCCATTCATGATGTGACAGGTACGTTATGTCAATATATTTTATTACTGGTAATGTTAACTTTGATCACTTGGGTTAAAGTGATGTCTGTGACACGTCTCCACTGTAAAGTTACTATAGTGGTGAAAAAAAGTTACTTCTTTTTCGTAATTAGTATTTAAGGTGAGAGACTAAGATTATGCACGTATCCTGACCTACTTTAAGTTTTCACCCATTAAATTTAGCATCTCTCCATGGATCTTACCTGCAACAATCATAACTATGATTTTTTTAGTGCTGGTTTTGTATTTCTCTTGTTCCTTTTACACTTTTTTAACTGCAATATTTTTCTAAGAAAAAACTGTCCCTTGCCCACCTTTTATTATTTGTGTTTTCACTCATCCGTTCAGTTAATTACATGTGCCAATACACATTAAAGGGTATATATCTTATTCTCTAGTAGGAATCGCACGCTATCATGACTGATTTTGTTGATCTGTTTCTAGCTGTGGCACTGGGAATTCCTTTAGTTGGTTCCTGTGACCTTTGACAAAGCGCAGCATTCTAACATCATGCTAATTTCAACGAAAGACTTTTCCTCCAACTGCTTCCCTCCCCCTCACTAATTACATTAGTCGTGTGCTAACCTGAGACACTGATTTCATCTTCATTTCTTCAGTAGTAGCAGCAGGGAAGGAACAAGCTGAAGCACAGTAGTAATGAATAAAAGAACTTTCTTTTGACGACAGGTTCTGAAATAAAGGAAGCGCCTGAACCCAAGACAATGGATAAGAAAGCTCTGACTCTCCACTGGCTGTACTTATTTCTGTCATGATGTCTTTCAATTTCAATTCTTCTCTCTGTGAAATAGAACTGTGTAGCTCAAGGAAAATGAATTCAGTCGATTTTGCTATGAAAGAAAAGAAAGAGATTGGTTTTTATCAGTAGTATTATTTTTCAAGGGGATTAAGATTAAAATAATTTGAATATTAGTAACAGTAAGGATAGTCTATGGCTCAACAAAGTATTTTGCATGTTAGTTAATAACCCAGGCAAATTAAATCCCCAAACAACCCATTAGTAACCGAGAACTGAAACTCCCAATTTTAGACTCCTACTGCATTAGAATACAAACGCCACAATGGTACTGACTGCGGTATCTCCAGTACCTGGCATTTATTAGATGTGAGTAAATATCTGTTAATGACTAAAATATATACATTATATATAAAACAGACAGCCAGTAGAAAGCTGCTATATAGCACAGGGAGCTCAACCTGGTGCTCTGTGATGACCTAGAGGGGTGGGATGCGGGGTGGTAGGGAGCACCAAGAGGAAGGGGATATGTGTACACTTATGGCTGGTTCACACTGTTATATGGCAGAAAAAAACATTATATTATAAAACAATTATCCTCCAATTAACATTAAAAATTAATTTTAAAAATATTTGTTAATGAATGCATGAATAAGTACATGACGACTAAACAATTATTTTTCTCTAGCCTTCTCCATATAGCAAATCTACCCATTAAAATTTTCATTCAAACACTTCCTTCAGAATCATCTTCTTTCATCAGTCATTTCAACAGTGGTTTCAAATGACATTCTCACCTCCCACAATGATGATAAATGGCTTAAGCATTTTCCCCACTCCTCTGCTATTTGATCATAAATTTCCCAAATTAATTTGGAAGCAATCAGGAAAACAAAATGAGGAATTTTAAAGATTTAAAATTCAGATCACTACTTAACTTCTTTAGTATGCAAGGCAGTAGGAGGGGGAAAGGTAGAGAGATTAAAGAGATAAAAAAGAAATTTACTAATCTGATTTACCTAATTCCAAATTAGACTCCTTTAGGAGTTGGAAACTAAACAAAGTTGGAAAATATTTCAAGATACAAAATCGGAGAAGGCAATGGCACCCCACTCCAGTACTCTTGCCTGGAAAATCCCATGGACGGAGGAGCCTGGTAGGCTGCAGTCCATGGGGTCGCAAAGAGTCAGAAATGACTAAGCGACTTCACTTTCACTTTTCACTTGTATGCATTGGAGAAGGAAATGGCAACCCACTCCAGTGTTCTTGCCTGGAGAGTCCCATGGATGGGGTCGCACAGAGTCGGACACGACTGAAGTGACTTAGCAGTAGCAGTATATACCAATAGATATGTGTTATGGGAGCATTGGAAAAGTATTCAATCCAGTCTTAGAAAAATGGTACATAAGTAAGTATATCAAGTTTTCTTTTTTAGAAACTAAAGAAAATCTTGAAGATAAAGACTTCTGTATTTTATTTAACTTTGCCACTGATTAGTTCTGTCATAATTCATTATGAAATAAGGGCAAGAACTCTTAAGACAGGCAGCCGAGGATGTCAACTGACTAAAAGGTAAGGTACTCCTTTTATTTTAGAATATAGTTTTAATTGGCTGAGTAAAATTGTAAGGAGAAATTATGAATAAAGTAATTTATCTTAAATAATATCAAAGGGTAAATTATTTTTAATTCAGTGAACTTAATTTCAATTCAATGAAAGAATTACATTCTACTAAATTATCTTAGAGGAAAATTATTTTATAGGAGTTCTCAAATAATCTTGACATTTAGAAGAAATCTTTTTATACTCACATTGCTGGCTTAATACAGAGTTTTCCAGTTGGGTCTGAATCTCCTGAAGATAACTTGAGGAGACCCAAAGAAAGAGGATAGCATGACTTCTTTTACTGGGATCATCATCTTTATTTTTCCATAATCCAAACCTCTTTAAATGTGTTGTATCCACTAGCAATGAAATCTCGTGCACAGACACTGAAACAAGTAAAAGATAACAAGGTAATAAGTTAATCTGTTTGGGAATACAGCACATGCACTGTATGACTCTTCTTTAACAATGTATTTTTCAAAAAGAATTATATGCAAAGTTTTTCCAAAATATTATTTATAGCACATTTCTGTAAACTTGGCTGAAATACCTAAACACTATTATTAGAGTAAAAAAGATCATATAAACTAGAAAGGGCTAAATAATTATTAAATGATAATAAAAAGTAGGAAGTTGGCCTCTCACCACCATACGATCTCAGACTATCTTATCAATGCAGTTAACTAAGCATAGTGTAACTGAGAAAATTATATAATCAACCAAGATTCCAAATGTTATCATAAGCCACTTAACGCCTATTTTCCTTCTCCTAAAACATTCATCCAAAGATTCGCAAGAGTAATATGAGCTTCTGAAGGGTCTAGCATAACTTTTTTTTTGGAGGCACCCCAGTTTGCAGGATCTCAATTCCCCCATCAGGGACTAAACCTGGACTATGGCAGTAAAATTAAATTATTTTTAATTTAAAAATTTAATTAAGAAATTAAAAGACGCTTGCTCCTTGGAAGAAAAGGCTATAACCAACCTAGACAGCAATATTAAAAAGCAGAAACATTACTTTGCCAACAAAGGTCTGTTTAGTCAAAACCATGGTTTTTCCAGTGGTCATGTATGGATGTGAGAGTTGGACTATAAAGAAAGCTGAGCACCAAAGCACTGTGGTGTTGCAGAAGACTCTTGAGAATCCCTTGGACTACAAGGAAATCAAACCAGTCAATCCTATGGGAAATCAGTCCTGAATATTCATTGGAAGGGCTGAAGCTGAAGCTCCAATCATTTGGCCACCTGATGCAAAGAACTGACTCAATGGAAAAGACCCTAATGGCAAGAAAGATTGAAGGCAGGAGGAGAAGGGGACGACAGAGGAAGAGATGGTTGGGTGGCATCACTGACTCAATGGACATGAGTGAGCAAGCCTCGGGAGTTGGTGAGGAACAGGGAAGCCGGGCACACTGCAGTCTATGGGGTCTCAAAGAGTCGGACACGACTGATGACTGGACTGGACTGAACTGAACTGAACGGCAGTGAAAGCCCAGAATCCTAACCACGAAGCAACCAGGCAATTTCTAGGATGAAATCTCTTACAATTTTTCCAGGTTTTACCTCTCAAAATTTCGAGGTAATCACTCTGAATTAACACTTTCTCCCTTTCATTTAGTGAAAAGAATCTCGAAGGACCTTATTTTTTAACTCAAAGAAACAAACAAAACTGGTGTAAAGACGCCCCGAGGTCATCTGGTCCAACTTTGAGAAAACAAGTAGCTGAACTAGGAATACAAATATCAGTTAAGTACAAACCCAAGACTGTTACCTATCTGAAATAAATCTCTTACTACTCCTCCCCCTGGTTTTCCCTGGCACAGTGCTACTCAAAATGCAACATCCTCAGCTTGCAACACTGCCACAGGTGGGGAGGCAATTAGAAATACAGAATTCAGGCCCCACACTGGATATACTGAATCAAAATCAGCACTTAAAGAAAAACAAACAAACAAGAAATAAACAGGTAATCCAGATGAACGTTGAAGTTTGAAAGGGATTTTACAACAACCATTCAAATACTCATTAACTTGTCATCTTTATGTTTTCCAAGATAGCCATTCTATTCATTTTTTCTTTCTTTCATATTTCCTCCTTCCTATTTTTTTTCCATTATTCCATTTCTTCAGGTTTTTTCCTTGTTCCCTTTCTGGATTTCTATTTCTCTTCTGTGCCTGCCCATATGCATGCCTGCCTGACTTGCTCTCTTCCTATCCTGTCATGTCTAATTCTAACCTACCTCCCCTCTTCTCTTACTACATACTGGCTCCTTTTTTGTGTGTATGTCTGCAGGGAGCCGGCCTGAATGTACAGGCCCCTTACGGCTCTAAGAGAGATCAAAAGGTCTCTCTTTGTCCTGCCACCCCTTCTTGTTAAAGTATAGACTGGCATTTGTCTCCTTCAGGGAAAAAACACACCGGTGACCTTTTGCCTGTTTTTCTGGTGCTGATAAGCTCATCATGCCTGAAACCTGTTTTCATCTAATGTTCTATTGATGAAGCCTGTTTTCTATCTAATGTTCTAATGATCTTAATCATGTTGGGCGCTAGGGTAATTAATGCTTTACTGATCTTGAGTGTGGGAATTTAAAACATCTGTAGCTCTGCACGTATGCAAACCCTCAATCTATTCTTAGTAACTCCTGTTAGCGTATATATAGGCGTGGTATTCTTCAATAAAGTTGGCGGAGTCAGACGCAAGCGGACTCCGTCCCTCTCAACCCCATCTTTCTCTTTCTGAGTCTTCTTTTTCCTAGGTACTCTGGTAATTGCGTTCTTGACCAGTTCGTTTGCCGGCAGGCTCCGGCATAGTGGCGCCCGAACAGGGACCGGAACGGATTCCAGCGTACAGCCACCCGAAGAAAAAAAGTTGTCCCGCGGGAAGTAGAAAGGTATATATGAGGTAAAAAAGTATCTGCGAGTACAGGTATTGTGGATGATTGCGGGTGGAGAGGGTATAGTTGAGAGTAAAACTCATGGGGCAAAATAATAGTAGACAGCTCTTAGTTTCTACTCTAAAAACTGTTATAAAGCTAGAGGAGTTTCAGTGTCTAAACAGAAAAACTTATAACACCCAAATGTTTGAATACTCCCCAAAGGGTAGCGGAGCACATATATGACTCCCCAATAATCCCAGGTCCTAGAAAAAATGATGATGAGACTATTGTTCCCGAGCAAGATTCTGATTCCGAACTCTCTCATGAAGACCGAGAGGATTTAGAAGAGCAGGCTTTTGAGTATAATAAAAAAAATTGGGATGCCTTTATAGTAACTAAACACAAAAATAAAGATAAAGGCTCCCCTTTTTCTAAACTTAAAGATATGTTAACATCCATATCTCAGAGAATAGAACAACTAGACTTGTTACCTTTGGACATGTTAACGGAGGAAAGAGCATTTAGAGATCTTAATCAGCAGTTAAACTATCCTGAACAAGACTACCCACAGACTAATGAAGCGGCGCTAAAAGCGTGGAAAAAAACTCCCTGCCTCAAATAGAAAGACTGAAGATTTATCAAAAATTAGGCAAGGACCTGACGAATCTTATCAGGATTTCGTCGCTCGGTTACTTGATGCTATGTCTAAAATTATTGGAGATGAAGAAGCTGGCACTCTTGTAACTAAACAGATGGCATATGAAAATGCAAATGCTGCTTGCCAGGCCGCTTTGAGACCTTATAGAGAAAAAAAAGGGGGGTTTAACAGATTATATAAGAGTTTGTTCTGATATTGGCCCTTCCTATCTTCAGGGATTGTCTATGGCTGCTGCTATCCAGGGAAAAACTATCAAGGAAATTTTATATCAACAGATTAAGAACAAGGGTGGTGTGAAAAAGGGAGGGCCTCCCTGTAGTTGCTTTTCGTGTGGACAACTGGGACATCGTATGGCCCAATGTCCTAAGAAAAATAATTTAGATAGTACAAAGAATCCTGATGTATGTCCCAGATGCAAAAAAGGAAGACATTGGGCCAGGGACTGTAGATCAAAAATGAATATAGAAGGCAAACCTCTTCCTCCACAGTCGGGAAACTGGGTGAGGAGCCAGCCCCAGGCCCCAAAACAATGTTATGGGGCACTTCAGACCGAGCCTCAGTCAAACCTAATCGACCCGGCATTAAAAGCCTTTTCCGAGCCACCCCAGGCAGCGCAGGATTGGACTTGTGTGCCACCACCCACACAGTATTAACACCTGATATGGGAATGCAAGCCATTCCAACTGGAGTTTTTGGGCCGTTACCAAAAGGAACTGTAGGACTAACTATTGGTAGAAGTAGTTGGACTATGAAAGGGTTGTCAGTGTCCCCGGGGGTGATTGATGCAGACTACACAGGGGAACTTAAAATTATGGCCCATGCACCTTCAAATATAATTAGCATTCCCACCAACCAACGAATAGCACAATTGGTTTTGCTACCTCTTCATTTAGAGGGGAAAACTGCTTCTAAACGAGAACGAAAGACTGATGGTTTTGGCTCTTCTGATGTATACTGGGTGCAGTCCATTTCTGCTGAGCGTCCCAAACTAGATCTTTTTATTGAAAATAAAAAATTTACAGGGATCTTAGATACTGGTGTGGATGTGTCAGTTATAGCTGAAGAGCATTGGCCTCAGCACTGGCCCAAACAGGAGGCCTTTTCCATGTTACGGGGAATAGGACAATCTCAAAATCCACAGCAGAGCAGCAGTATCCTACATTGGAGAGACTCTGAAGGACATGAGGGAGATTTTCAACCTTTCATTCTCCCTCATCTCCCGGTTAATTTATGGGGAAGAGATGTAATGCAACAAATGGGGGTTTATATTTTTGCACCAAATCAGATTGTTTCTGAGATGATGATGAATCAAGGGTTACTTCCCCAGCAGGGGCTAGGAAGAAATAATCAAGGTATTACCCAACCAGTTATGCCTATTTCTAAACCTTCTAGATCTGGATTAGGTTGTTTTTAACAGGGGTTACTGATTCTCCTGTAATCCATGCAGACTCAATCAGTTGGAAATCTGATGAACCTGTCTGGGTTAATCAGTGGCCCCTGACTAAAGAGAAAATTTCTGCAGCTGAGCAATTGATACAGGAGCAGTTGCAATTAGGACATATTGAGCCATCCAACTCCCCTTGGAATTCCCCCATATTTGTTATTAAAAAAGTCTGGCAGGTGGAGGTTGTTACAAGACCTTCGCAAAGTTAATGAAACTACGGTGGTTATGGGACCACTCCAGCCTGGCTTGCCTTCACCTGCTGGGATACCACATGCAACCTATAAAATAATTATAGATTTAAAAGGTTGTTTTTACACGATACTTCTACATCCTAACGATTGTCATCGCTTTGCTTTTAGTATTCCCTCTACAAATTTTAAACAGCCTGCACGAAGATATCATTGGAAAGTCCTTCCACAGGGCATGGCTAACAGCCCTACACTTTGTCAAAAATTTGTTGATCAGGCAATTGACCCCGTTCGAAAGACTTATCCTGAAGTTTATTTGGTTCATTATATGGACGACATTTTACTTGCTCATTGTATAGAGGGTATTCTTTTGCAAGCGTATGACTTACTATTGCTTCAATTAACTAAATTTGGATTGCAAATTGCTTCTGAAAAAATACAACGATCCCCGCCGTTTTCTTATTTGGGGTTTAGGTTAGAGGGAGAAGCCTTTCGAACGCAGAAACTTCAGATTTGAAAAGATAATCTGAAGACTTTAAATGACTTTCAGAAATTATTAGGGGACATAAATTGGATCCGTCCCTATCTAAAATTGACCACTGGAGAATTGAAGCCTTTGTTTGATATTTTAAAAGGATCCACTGACCCTTCTTCCCCTAGAACACTAAATGATGAGGGGCGAGCTGCTCTGGCCTTAGTAGAACAGGCCCTCTCTCAGCATTCTGCTACCTACTGTGATTTTTCTCGATTGTGGGGCTTATATGTGTTTCCCTCAAAACATACTCCAACGGCAGTGTTATATCAAGATGCCCCTTTACATTGGATCCATTTACCTGTATCGCCTTTAAAAGTTCTTACTCCTTTCTTTGATTTTATTAGCCTCCTTGTAGCCAAAGGAAGACGTCTTTCCAGAGAAATGCTGGGGGCCGATCCTACTTACATTTATGTGCCTTATACTAAAGAACAACAGGAATGGCTTTTTCAGTTTAATGATTCATGGGCTTTGGCTTTTGATTCTTTTACAGGACAGATTATCAATCATTTACCTCCTGACAAAGTTTTACATTTTGCTAGTCAACATTCATTTATCATCCCCAAAAATGTTTCCAATTCCCCTATCCAAAATGCACTAACTGTTTTTACTGATGGATCTTCTAATGGAATTGCAGCTTTTGTGGTTAATAATACTTCTTTTTCCTGGCAGACTGGATATACCTCCGCTCAAGAAGTCGAACTTTCAGCAGTTCACAAAGTCTGTTCTCAATATCTCTTACAGCCTTTTAATTTGTTTACGGATAGTAAATATATTGTTCATGCCTTACAGTATATAGAAACTGTTCCCTTCATTTCCACTACTAATTCTAATATTCAGTATTTACTGCGCTCAATTCAATCTCTTCTTCAACAGCGTGCCTCACCTTGCTTTTTTGGGCATTTACGCGCCCATACCGGGCTTCCTGGACCTTTATCTATGGGAAATCAAATAGCCGATTCTCATACTCGAGTCCTTCTTTCACAGGTAGATGCAGCACAACAATCACATGCCTTACATCATCAAAATAGCAACACCCTTCGTTTGCAATTTCAAATCCCTCGAGAAACTGCCCGACAGATTGTTAAATCTTGTTCTGTTTGTCCTCAGTTTCTTCCAGTCCCTCATCTAGGTGTCAATCCTCGTGGACTCTTACCTAATCACCTTTGGCAGATGGATGTCATTCATGTTCCTTCCTTTGGTCGCTTAAAATATGTTCATGTATCTATTGACACATTTTCAGGTTATATCGTGGCTTCCCTACAAACTGGCGAAGCTGCAAAACATTCCATTTCACATTGTCTGTATGCCTTCTCTATTTTAGGTATACCAAAAATTATAAAAACTGACAATGGCCCCGGTTACATTTCCTCTGCTTTTAAGACTTTGTTCCTCCTTTTCTATTACCTTAAAAACAGGAATTCCATATAATCCCCAGGGCCAAGGCATCGTCGAGTGCGCCAATCAGACCCTGAAATTGCAACTACAAAAAATACAAAAGGGGGAGGTCTACCCTCTTTTACCTCGAAATTATCTTAATCATGCTTTATATATTTTAAATTTTTTAGTTTTAGATAAAGGACACTCAGCTGCCCAGAGATTTTGGGACCCTCAAATCTCTAGTAAGAAACCAATGGTATTATGGAAAGACCCATTAGACAATTCATGGCATGGTCCGGATCCAGTATTAATTTGGGGGAGGGGTTATGTATGTGTTTTTCCACAGGATGCCGAAACACCGCGCTGGCTCCCGGAAAGGCTGGTACGCCAGACGGAGAAGATCACTGAACCAGCAAATGAGTCGGCTGTCTCTACAGCAGAGAAATGCATTCCCGACAGCTCAACAGATCCATGAGTTCATCTTACAAGCAAGAAGGATGGCCACTGACACTGCCCAACCCCGATCTGCTCTGGCCTATATTGTTCTTACATTAGCATGTGCAGTAATTAATCAAGCTTTCCCCCAGTGCTCCTGATTGACTTGAAGGAGATTATTGTCAAGTTTGGGATGAGTATTTCTGGATGACCCCTGAAAAAGGACAGCTACCGACCCCTGCCGACATTTGCTGGGAGCAAAAGACTCATATACCAACATTTGAAGACTGAACACTCCCAGGAAACCTGATGAAATATATGGAACTGTTACCTACCTACAAATGTAAAATTGTGATAGATGTGACGTTTGATACTAATAAGTCCTTTGTGTGGCCTAGGTTAGACTAGGAACAATAATCCTGGTAGAAGATGGGTAACTCCTAACAATACCCGATGGGTTTGTGGAAATAACCTTTGGCCACTGCATTTGTCAATGTATATCTGAGATGATATGTTTTCTCATTTACAGGCACAACGGGTTCCCCTGAAGGAGACATATTTGCCAATAGTTTAAAGAAAAGGGGGAGTTGCAGGGAGCCGGCCTGAATGTACAGGCCCCTTATGGCTCTAAGAGAGATCAAAAGGTCTCTCTTTGTCCTGCCACCCCTTCTTGTTAAAGTATAGACTGGCATTTGTCTCCTTCAGGGAAAAAACACACCGGTGACCTTTTGCCTGTTTTTCTGGTGCTGATAAGCTCATCATGCCTGAAACCTGTTTTCATCTAATGTTCTATTGATGAAGCCTGTTTTCTATCTAATGTTCTAATGATCTTAATCATGTTGGGCGCTAGGGTAATTAATGCTTTACTGATCTTGAGTGTGGGAATTTAAAACATCTGTAGCTCTGCACGTATGCAAACCCTCAATCTATTCTTAGTAACTCCTGTTAGCGTATATATAGGCGTGGTATTCTTCAATAAAGTTGGCGGAGTCAGACGCAAGCGGACTCCGTCCCTCTCAACCCCATCTTTCTCTTTCTGAGTCTTCTTTTTCCTAGGTACTCTGGTAATTGCGTTCTTGACCAGTTCGTTTGCCGGCAGGCTCCGGCATATGTCTTTTTTTTTTTTAATTGAAATATAGTTGACACATAATATAATGTTAGTTTCAGGTTACAACATAGTGATTTGATATTTGCATACATTATGAAATGATTACCATAATAAGTTTAACCATCTGTCTCCCTATAAAGTTTATAGTATTACTGACCATATTCCTTATATTGAAGATTATATTTCTGGGGCTTATTTTAAATAAATTTATTTTGCCTTATTCACTAAATTTTGCCCAGCTCCCCATCACTCTCCTCTCTGGCAACTAGCTGCTTGTTCTCTTTATATGAGTCTGCTTCCCGTTTGTTTATATTTTTGGATTCCATATACAAGTGAGATCATACAGTATTTGTTTTTGTCCGCCTCATTTTGCTAAGCATAGTACCCACTTGGTCCACCCATGGTGTCACAAATGGCAAGACTTCATTTTACAATGGCTGAGTAGTGGTCCACATATCTTGCATCTTCTTTATCCACTCATCTATCAACAGACACTTAGGTTGCTTCCACATAAGCTTACTTGGCTACTGTGAATAACCAATGCTGCAGTCAATACTGGGGGTGCATGTACTTTTTCAAAATAGTGTTTTGTTTTCTTAGGGTAAATATCCTGAAGTGAAATTTCTGGGTCACACAGTTCTATTTTTAATTTTTTGACCAACCTCCATAACTATTTTCCATAGTGGCTGCATCAATTTACACTCTGAATGTATCCCAACAGTGCAAGAGGGGTTTCCCTTTTCTCTGCATCCTTTCCAACACTTGGCTTCCCTAGTGGCTCAAACAGTAAAGAATCTGTTTGCAATGCAGGAGACCCAGGTCTGATCCCTGGGTCAGGAAGATCCCCTGGAGAAGGGAATGGCAACCCACTCCAGTACTCTTGCCTGGAGAATCTCATGGACAGAGGAGTTTGGCAAGCTACAGTCCATGGGGTTGCAAAAAAAGAATCAAACGTGACTGAGCAACTAACACTTTCCAACACTTGTTATTTGTCGTCATTGTGATGATGGCCATTCTGACCAGCGTGAGGTGGTTATCTTGCTGTGGTTTGGCTTTGCATTTCACTGACAATCAGTGATGTTGAGTATCTTCTCATGTATCTGTATGTCTTTGGAAAAATGTCTGTTCAGGTCCTCTGCCCACTTTTTAATCAGGTTGGTTGTTTCACTGATGTTAAACTGTATGCATTCTTTATATATTTTGGATATGAACCCTTTATCAAATATATGATTTTCAAATATCTTCTCCCATGCTGTGCACCTGAAATTAATATGTTGCATGTCATTTATATCTTTATTTTTAAAAAAGAATTTGAGAGGTAGCTCTGTTGCACAGATGTTTATCTACAGATTACAGCACTGTCTTTTATGAAATCTTCTTTTGAACCACAGGTCTTTGTTTCTCCTAAATAGCTAGTGTTATATTGTTCCATAATAACTTATTAAAATTTCCTAATTAAAAATATCCGGGTGTATATACACACACACACATATACGTATTCTTATATATTACATGTGCCTTATACATTCTTACTACTTATAGTAGCTTCCTAATCATTAGATTTATAACACATAGTTGTGGATTCTGTACATGGGTATACGGGGGAGTCCAGCTAAAGTTACTTTAATCTCGTCTTTAGTCTTGGAACCCAGGATTCTTCTTCCCAGTTCATTTCTGAAGTGCTATCTGTATATATTTTTCTTGCTCATTCTTTTCATAATCCATTCTCTAAAGAGACTGTTCTCTATTGCTTATTATTTGTTCTCTTAGTGTCGTTTATTCTGAAAGGTTTTTACTTGGGAAGAGAATGAGAAACCTCAGTCTCCACAAATCACAGGTACATTTTCTAATCTACTTTGTACTTTATTTAATCCTTTAGATAAAAGTGTACTTTATCCACTTTTTCTAATCCACAGGTACTTCATCTTATCTATTAGATAACAAATGGTATAAATACTCTCTCTCAATCCCTATGCAAAGCCATTGACATGGTTGTGTGCAACACTAAAAATTTTCTTCATTCTTTACTTATATTTTCTATTTTCATCCATTTTTATATATCAAAACTCTCACTATAAAAACTATTTTTCTTATCCCTTAATATTATAAGTCATTAAAATAATATACCATTTTAAGTGTTACAAAATATTTTAACTCCTTTGGAAGCTACTAAAATAGTGTTAGGTTGAAACACATTATTAATCTTACATTTATGCAAATTCTACAGTGGAAAAAAGTATGAAAAACTAGTTGCAGAAATACTTCAGAATTTTTGCTGACCAGTTATTTTATACTCAAAATTACAGTGAAAAGAGGTCATAAGACAATGATAGCTTACCTTGAAATGGGATCTTAATATACTTTGTTGTGAACTAAAGAAAAAACAAAAAAGCAAAACAGGAGTTACCACCTGAAATGCGTTACTATTCAAATTTTTCAAAAAATTTTTCTTCTTTAAACCACAAGTAGGTAATCAAAGTCTATGTACTAAAAGTCACAAGTCTTTTCCTCAATAAACTAAGAAGATATTTCACTGTAAAGACTTAGTTTTACAGAAGTTTAAGAACCCTGTGCAAGGAATTTAATTCTCAATATGCTCATTTATAAAACCAGTAAGACTATACTTAATATATTTTCAAAATGTTTCCAGAATATTTAAGGAAGAAATAAGATAAAGTCCAAAAGAAACTGCCAAGAGACCTCAGAGTATCAATGATTTTGGTTAATTAACTACAAAGCAGAATTTGATTCTTATCTTTACTGACATTCCCAGCATTTATTTTTCTTTGTTTCATGTTATAAATTTCCTTCTGACTGAGGATTCAGCAAGGTTCCTGCTCATTCCACTACATCTGTGCCAAGACACTAAATTTTCTCTAAGTATCTTTTGTATATATATCTTTTGTATATCTTTTGATCTCCTTAATTGTTGATTTTATAATAAACTTTCAAGAGTTGTGGAGCACCTAAATCTTACGTGTACCATCTAAAATAGAGGTCCCTTCAAGTCTGTCAAATTAATTCATGCCTATTGATTTGTTACTTGGTTAGGTTTCCCTTTTGATCAATACATTTATGAAACTGTTGACCAAATCAGGGATATAGTCTGTGAGCAGAAAACAAAATCAAAAATGGTCTTGGTACATGGGTACCTAAATTAACTACCAACAAAGTTCCAAATAAGTAGCAAATAGTGCTTGGTGAAACCACAGGTTTACTATGACTCTTATTTTTTTCTAATTTAAAATTCTTTTCATGCTGTAGTTTTCCAAATATAAAACTCACATATCATAGTGTAAGTTAGCCACTAAAGCAAAATTTGAGGAAAAGGACAAATGGGGTTCAAATGTTGCCTCTCTTATCCCTACTACTTTTTATAAACAATAAGTAGGTAAACTTAGGCAACTTACTGAACCTCTCAGCTTTAGGTCAGAACCTTAATCAAGAGGAGCTATTATCATTAGACTCTAGCATCTGATTCGGTATGTTATCTAGTCTGATTTAGTCAAATACATCTTATTACTATGTCACTTTCCTATAACTGCTGTATATTTCGTGTATATACCCCTTGCTAAATTCTTTCTGACATATTTCACTGGGTCGTTAATCTCCTAAAATATATCTTAGCAACTGTAAACAATGAGCTATAGAAAATGAATATAAGAAGTGTTTGCTATTAAGATTTTACAGTCATTACTATGAAATTATGAATTAGAAGTACTGCATCTATATATCTGGCTGCTGCTTTCTAGATTATTGTTTCATTCTCCCACCATAAGCAACCTTGTCCTATCAAAACTTTCAACTTGGCAATAATTACATACTCATTTCGCCTTTTTCAATGACTAAGCCAACATGCAACCTTCCCAAAGCCAAAGCCCTGTATGCAGCAAAAAACTGAATCCCTAGTTAAGAAATCAGAAAGATGTTTTTGTGGCAATAAGGTAACCCCAAGTTCTCTGAAATCATACCATATCTATTTAAACTTAAAAATAAAGCTGAACATAAGAGATTTTTTGTAACTTCTAACAACAGCCAGTATAGTTTTTTTAAATATACACTTAATAAACATTTTTCCTATTATTAACAAAGTTAAGATCTAAAAAATTAAATGTGCAGCATTTTCTACTGAAGCATTCTCAACACTAAAAAAGAAAAAAAAAGGCAATAATAACTTAAATGTACCACACTAAAATAATGGCTCTAACTTATATAAGAGTTTCCCACTACAGGTATTTCTCCAGTGCAGCTCAACTGTAACTGTCATGACAGAGAACAGTATTTCCAGTGTCCATAACAATACCCAGCAGATACTCATTAAAGATCTGGAAAATGACTAAGTTTAATCCTCTAATATACTATCCCCTCCCCAAAAGAAAGAAGTTCTTTACCTATAAGTTATATAGAGTATGATAAACTCTGTCTGAACAAGAATATATATTAAGTCTTATGAAAAGCTTGAAACTTTTAAGACTTTTACCTTTTTCCTATTTCATGTTATTCATTATATTTTTCAACTTTAAAACTTCCTACAATCCCTCCATAGTAACATAGCTGTTTTAATTTTTGAAGAATTCCTTTCAACCTTTCTTCACACACATATATTTTACCTGCATATATTTACTTTAATTTATAAAACCATGTTCCTATAATCAGACATTTAAGATTTTTTGTTTTAATTAAAGTCTGCATTCCAATAGACATGAGACAAATTTTTAAGACCTGCTTTATGACATTTATTGAATATCTGCAGTCCTATATTACTTGTAATAGCAAAACACTGGGGACAACGGCAATGTCCAACAGTCAGGAATTCAGGACAATCCAATTATTCCAAAATAGGTAGGTGAATTAATTTAATGTGATTATGGTAAGTTAGAAAACAGTATGCAGAATGGACTGCTCTGGTGGCTCAGCGGTAAAGAATCCGCCTGCCAGTGCAGGAAACGCAAGTTCAGCCCCTGAGTCAGGAAGAGCCCCTGGAGAAGGAAATGGCAGCCCACTCCAGTATTCTTCCCTGCGAAATCCCATGGGCAGAGGAGTCTGGCTGGCTACAGTCCATGGGGTCACAAAAGAATCAACTAAACAACAATATACAATGCTACATCCTTTGGTTTTAAATATATACAGTTAATATGAAGAATACAGAATGATGTAGAATTAACAGTAATTATCTCTGGATAAGCAAGGTTACAGGTACTCTTCAAATTGTTCCTTTATTCATTTGTGGGCTTCCCTGGTGGCTCAGTGGGTAAAGAATCCGCCTGCAAGGTGAGAGACCTGGGTTTGATTCCTGGTTTGGAAAGATCCCCTGGAGAAAGGAAAGGCTGCCCACTCCAGTATTCTGGCCTATACAATTCCATGGACTGTACAGTCCATGGGGTGGCAAAGAGTCGGACACAACTGAGCGACTTTCACTTCATTCATTTGTAGTTTTTTGCTTGGTTTTGATTTTTGCCCATAACAAGTCTACCTGAGTGTATAACAGCATAGTTAATACATTAATTAATGAAAACCCACTGAGGAATATTTATATTAAATAATCCTCCCTTAGCTAATCAGTTACCATAACATATTTAGGTTACCCAATTTTTGGCCATTACAAAGAATTCTACAGAAAAAACTGGTCAAACCTGAATTTTAAATGAAAAAGCTAAAAAGTAGGGGGGAAAATTAAGAAAAAGTGAACAAAATTTCTTAATTTAAAAAATCATCTTAGGCATAACAAAAGCATTAATATCTGAAAATTAGTGATCAGAGAAGATACATTTTAAACAGAATTGCTGTGATGCTTTCAATCAAAGCAATTTTAACTATATCATAAGCTACCATTATGGGTACTTCCCAGAACTTGTACACGTTTACTCTGCTGGGATAATAGAGTACATGGTACATGGTTGCCAAGTAAACATCGACTTCATGTCTTAAATCATATGCTGTCCTCTCTGTGACATGTTCCCTGACCGCTCCAGGCAGAGGAGAGCAGAGATCATGTCTTAACATTTTTATATTCCCTGCCCTATCTATAACACAGTGAGATAATGATAAACCTTCTAGGAAAATACTTGAATTATAATTTGATATGGTCAATTCAACTAATGTTTCTAAGTGCCTATTTAAGTGTGAGCCATTTATGTAAAGTTTAAGCGGAAGTAAAAGTATGGCTCTTCATCACAAGATGCTTAAAGTCTAATAGAGAGATCTAGGCAAGAATACAAACAAAAGCACAAAGAATAAATCTTACAACAGATGTACAAACAAAGTGCTCTAAGTACACAGTAAAAGGAGAAGTTAATTCTGGTTAGGAAGAAGAAATCAGGGAAGGTTTTCCGGAAGAGGAGGTATTTCAAGATAGGCCTTAAAATAATTTAACAGGCAGAAAAGTAGTGAGAAAATAAAAAGAACTGAGCAAAATCCAGTATGGCTTTCACATAAAATGTGAGGCATTAATACTGAGAAGAAAGTGGAAAAACAAGAGGAACTATTCCTGGATATCCTTAAATAACAAGTTTAGGAATTTGGAGAACTCTGTTGTCGTTCAGACACTGAGTCGCATCCAACTCTTTGTGACCCCATAGACAGCAGCGTGCCAGGCTTCCCTCTCCTTCACCATCTCCCAGAGCTTACTCAAACTTACGTCCATGGAGTTGGTGATGCCATCCAACCATCTCTTCCTCTGTCGTCCCCTTCTCCTCCTGTCTTCAATCTTTCCCAGCACTAGGGTCTTTTCTAATGAGTCAGTTCTTTGTATCAGGGGGCCAAAGTACTGAAGCTTCAGCTTCAACATCAGTCCTTCCAATGAATATTCAGGACTGATTTCCTTTAGAATTGACCGGTTTGATCTCCTTGCAGTCCAAAGGACTCTCAAGAGTGTTCTCCAATACCACAGTTTAAAAGCATCGGTTCTTCAGCACTCAGCCTTCAGCACTCAAATCCATACGTGACTACTAGAAAAACCATAGTTTTGACTATATGGACCTTTGTTGACAAAGCAATGTCTGTTTTTTAATATGCTGTCTAGGTTTGTCATAGCTTTTCTTCCAACATGCAAGCATCTTTCTATTTCATGGCTGCAGTCACCATATGCAGTGATTTTGGAGCCCAATAAAATAAAGTCTCTCACTGTTTCCATTGTTTCCCCATCTATTTGCCATGAAGTGATGGGACCAGATGCCATGATCTTAGTTTTTTTAATGCTGAATTGTAAACAAACTTTTTCACTCTCCTCTTTCACCTTCATTAAGAGGCTCTTTAATTCCTCTTCACTTTCTGCCATAAGGGTGGTACCATCTGCATATGTGAGGTTACTGGTATTTCTCGCAGCAATCTTGATTCCAATTTTGATTCCGGCAGCTTGAATCTAGAAGATTCTTGCTTCATCCAGCCCTGTATTTCGCTGGGGAGCCAGGAGGGCTGCAGTCCGTGGGGCCGCAAAGAGTCAGACACAACTAAGCAGCTAAGCGAAGCACAGCACTCTGCACGTACGTGAAATAAGCAGGTGACAACACGCAGCCGTGACGGACGCCTTTCCCTATGTGGAAGCAGTCTGTTGTTCCAAGTCCGGTTCTAACTGTTGCTTCCTGACCTGCATACAGGCTTCTCAGGAGGCAGGTCAGGTGGTCTGGTATTTCCATCCCCTTAAGAATTTTCCATAGTTTGTTGTGATCCACACAGTCAAAGGCTTTAGCATAGCAGAAGTCGATGTTTCTCTGCAATTCTTTTGCTTTTTCTATGATCCAACAGATGTTGGCAATTTGATCTCTGGTTCCTCTGCCTTTTCTAAATCCAGCTTGAACATCTGGAAGTTCTCGGTTCACGCACTGTTGAAGCCTAGCTTGGAGGATTTTGAGCATTGCTTTGCTAGTATGTAAAATTAAAGCAATTGTGCAGTAATTTGAACAATCTTTGGCATTGCCCTTCTTTGGGATTGGAATGAAAAATGATCTTTTTTAGTCCTGTGGCCACTGCTAAGTTTTCCAAATTTACAATAATTTAAACTCAGTTTACAATAATTTAAAATAATAAAATAAGATTCACTCTTTTTGCTATCAATAATACTCCAAAGAAATATTTACTTTACCATCAAGTAAGTTTTAGAACCCAAAGAATATCAGTGCTGCACATGATTCTTTTCATACATAATCTTCATTAGAGAAGTCAGATTAGAGAGATGATTTTAGGGCATTCCTCTATGGTTTCAAGATTTCCTATTTAAAGATATGTTTCAAAACAGATATAATAACATATTCAAAATGTTCTATATAAAATTAATATCAATTCCATTTTAATTTGCACTAAAGAGGCAATCTGAAAATTGACCTTGCCCAAGAAGCAAAACTAAAGAAAAAAATATATACTTACTGTAACACAACCTTTAGAAGCTCCTTTTATTTTACCAATATAAACAGAAGTAAATATAAAATCCAGTTGTAGATCCATCTCATTTTTAGGTATAAGACAGGAAATGTTTTCCATGACAGGATTATATGTACATAATTCAGATGAAGTCTAACAATGAAAAAATTATAAAATGCATGTAATGCTAAGTATTATATAAATGTTGACAATGCTTTTTAAAGTCAAATACTTCTTTAAATTATCATTAATGAGTTTGTGAAGGATTTTACATTGTTCTTACTGTCAAGAAACAGTTATCTAGATTTTTCCCTTAAAAAGTATACGATTTACTTTGAGAAAATTACTCTAGTTGAATCCTAAATTAATTCCATAGGACCTACAATGCAGAAATACATCCTTCTCTGTATCAAATTCATGATTTCAAATTCAGTATTCCCTAATGGACTTTATTTATTTTTAACTCAATAAAAATAAATTAAGATTTATATAATGCTTAGTTTAACATGAGCTTTTAAATATCTCTTCTAGTCACCACAACAACCCCATAGGACAAGTTATTTTTTTCTTTATGCATTTCATAAGTAGAGCTAATAGATGTTTGGACTGGTTAAGTGACTTGCTTAAAATAACACTGCTAGTAAGAAGCAAAACTAAAACAAATCAGCTTTCTATCTGCAGGTCAAGGGATATTTCAAGCATATAAAATTGCTTCTATAAACCAAGAAGATGCTCTTAGCTATTGCATTCTTAGTGCACAAGAAGGGATATAACTGCCTAAGAAATGCTGATACATCAAATCTATATGATTTACTATGTGCACTGTCTCAAAAATCTCAAAAATCATTCCACTTCTGCTCAAAAAATTCACAACTCTGCTTTTAAGTTATAATAGAGTACCAGGCAGTATCAATAACAGCAATTTCTCATGATCTCTTCTGAGTTCTACAATGCTTTCAGATGACTTTTTCAACTCCATATTTGCCTAGCTGTTGCACATTATGCCTCTTTAACTTTAACATCACTAATGACCAAATAAACCACTACTAGAGCAATTATGCATGGGTATTCACTCTCCTATCTCTAGAAAATGTTGATTAATCTTCACCTCAAACATGCACACTACTCAATAATGAGTAATGGCTCATGATGCCATTTATCTTTTTTTTAAAATCATTCTCATCTTTTATTGCTTACTGTACTCTTCTTATCCCTTAAGCAAAAAAGGGGGAATCTAATCAATGACAGATGGTTCTAATTAGTCAAATAACTATGTGTTTTAAGTGATAAATTGAGAAGATGAGTTATAAAGAATTCCTTATTGGGTGTCACAATTGGTAAAGACTAACTGCCTTTAAAAATGGTCAATCCATGTTTCTAACAATTTCATTTAAAACTGGAAACAAGGAAGGGTGCAGAGGTATATTCTGCCTTACAGATCTTGGTAGATCTCTATGTTATTTGCTGCTTGGCTGTGATCATATGTTGTCAGCTCTACAAGGGATGTAATTTTCGTTTAACATGATCATTTCATACTGCACTGTCAATTTACATGCTGCCAAGGGAATTGCAATTCATTTAGAATTTTGAACACATTATCAATATTGTTTTAATTACAAATACAGCTAAGCTATCAAGTAGGCTGCTGGCCCAGTTGGGCAACAATTGCTACATTTTAACAAAAATTCAGAACACAATTGCTGAGGTGATTTCTGTATGAAGTAACAAATGCAACAGAAACACCCATGAAACAATAATCAACCTATCAGACTGTTTTCATTGAACTGACCAAATTCTTCACCACACTCTACAAAATAACAGCCTTTGAATTATTCAAAAACAACTAACAGAAGTTAACCATTTCTGCACTGGTAGTGACTGACTATCATTTCTTTAAAACAGGAAAATCAGAAGCTGATAATATGAATGAATACTGACAATAAATAACTTGAACCTTACTTTAGAGCTATACTCTTCTAAGACGTATGTCAAAAACACCACTGGCTGACATTAAACCAACACACACTTCCACTTCTGTAAGAAGGAAGAGACAAAGGACTTATCAAACTGATAGGTTCGTGACACTTTTCTAAACGCTTTCATATGTTTCATTTAATACTCAAAATAATCTTGTGAAATAGGTGTTATCATTCTCATTTAGTATATAAGGAAACAGGCTTAAAGAAGTTAAGAGACTTGTCCAAATGGCAGATCCAAGATCTGAACACAGCTCTGAATATCTCAAGAAGTCAGGTTCTTTCCTCTACCTCATGCTGTTTTAATAGCATGTGAGGAAAAGAAATAATTCCAAGTAGCCCTTGTACTACAAGACTACACAAATACTAGAAAACATTTCATTCTAGAAAATGTTTTGGTAAAGTACTTAAATGTCCAATGAGAACCCAAAAAGAGAATACTTGAGTCAGAATATTTAGATTGAAAAAATAAAAATGACCAAAAGAAAAATGACATTAAGCCTTTCACTTCAAAATAAAGACAATTATATGCTTCCCTCAAACTAATACAAAAGTTGTCTCAGAATTTAAACTAAGAAATATGTAATTTTTACACAATATTCTGCTTGATGAAACAAAAAAAAATAGTCATTAGCCAATAGTGTATATTTCACTGTTAATCTGTGAGAAGACAGAAATAAATTACCTGTACAGACTCACAAGTAAGCAATGGTAGTTCAGACACTACTGGTTCAGAAGTACTCTCACTTTCATGAGAGACGGCATCATCCTGCTTAGGCTGTGATTTAAGAATTTCTGAACTTTTATGTTCAGTGGGTCCTTCTTCATCACTAGAAACAACAACTAAAATGGAAAAATGTATTTTTTTAAATGTGTCACAATAATCACATATAAAAAGAGAATTTTCTAATTCACGCAATAGATCTTTAATAATTCTACTGAACTGAATAATCTAACTTTATTCAGTTTAGAAAGTAGCCCATCATTCATTATCTGATTTATGCTAGTGGCATACAATGTTTTCACATGAGTGCTATTATTTAGCAGTTATCTGCAACCTTACTCTCTGGAGGAAGAAGGTATTTTAAAATAGATAAAGCCATTAGGAGAACTTAGGAACAGATTCTAATTCTAATAATGTATTAATGTCATCATTCTAAATTGTACTTTAAGTCCTGTTAACACTAGTTTCTTCTAGGAGGAGGAAATGAATGGCTAAGGAAAAATGTGGGAGACTAGTCAATAGATATTCTTTAGAACCTTTTTTGTATCATGTGACCCTATCAAATACTTGAAAATTAAAATCAAAATTAATGACAATAAGTAAATGGCACTTAAACTCTCTGTACTTCAGCTTAATCAATCAAAATGACAATAATGGTCCTTAAAGATTTGTGCAAAAACAAAAAACTATTGATAAGATACTGATGAGTACACTAATAAAAAAAAATTAACTTCTGCTTCCAAGCACTCCATTCCTTACCTAAATCAATACTACAAAATTAATGACATCCCAAAACCACAAGTCTTTTTTTTTTTTCCTGAAGGTAATATATTCCACACAGATGTAATAAACAACACAGTGCCTCAGCAAAATTTCTTCGACAGAAGAAATAAAACAACTAAGCAGAGTAGAGAAAATGAATGGCTTTTATCATCCTCATGTTACTTACTTGGTTCAGCAGAGATAAATGATGGGTTCCCTTCACTGTGTTCACCTAAAACAGGTTTTTCTATTGTGTTCGATTCATTCTCATCCTTCACAACTAAAGCAGAATTCCCCACAGCATCAGAGGAAATAGAGCTCTCAAAAGTGCCCATGGTTGAACAGTCAGAGCGCATGTGAGGAGAAGCACTCAAAGCCAACTCCTGATCACAAAGTGAGGGTAGCTGAGCAAAATCACTTTCTGTGGATTCATGCGTAACTTCTTCAAACAGTTTTGGATCCTCATGATAGTTTTCACTTGACTTTTCCAACTCAGTGAATACCGCTGGGTCATTTTCTTGTTCTTTCTGAACATAAATAAATGAATACGAAAATCAGCACTTTTCAAATTTGGTTCACATGAACAATCCTTTTTAAGTTTAAATCCCTATAAAGGTAAAAATACTTATCATTTCTATAACTATAGGAATAGAAAAGTACACAATTACACTACATTACTCTTGCCAAAGTCTCTCAAGTATTAATATAAAGATACAAAACTTGGGTCTGTCCAATCAGATGCCTAAATATTTTTTAAAAGGATGGGAAGGGGAAACTCCCATATTTAGAAGTGGTTCAGAAGTCTCCCACAATCTAAGTCAACTTTAAATAAGAGAAAAAATTATTACAGCTTTATTTTGCAAAAGAGGCCATTTGACATTATGTGACTTTAGTTACAAAAGCAAAAAAATTAAAAACTTAGGATAACAATATGAAAGATTACGAAAATCAATTACTGCCTTCATCTGTCTCAGTTCAGTCACTCAGTCGTGTCCAACTTTTTGCGACCCCATGGACTGCACTACGTCAGGCCTCCCTGTCCATCACCAACTCCTAGAGTCTACTCAAACACATGGCCATTGAGTCGGTGATGCCATTCAACCATCTCATCTTCTGTTGTCCCCTTCTCCTCCCACCTTCAGTATTTCCCAGCATCAGGATCTTTTCAAATGAGTCAGTTCTTCACATTAGGTGGCCAAAGTACTGGAGTTTCAGCTTCTGCATCAGTCCTTCCAATGAATACTCAGGACCAATTTCCTTTAGGATGGACTGGTTGGATCTCCTTGCTATCCAAGGGACTCTCAAGAGTCTTCTCCAACACCACAGTTCAAAAGCATCAGTTCTTCGGTGCTCAGCTTTCTTTATAGTCCAACTCTCACATCTTTATTACCATATAAATCTAAATCATGTTTGTAACTCAAAGGCACTGCAAAGTCCTGAAATGCCTTGTTAATCAAAGGACTCAAAAAGCTATCTCCAAAAAAAAAAAAAAAACTATCTCCTTACACTTTTATTGTTAACTGTATACTAAGTTTTTGAAACTAAGTAATGTACACATTAAGTATTATAATTCCTACAACAGATTTCCTAAACTCTGGAAAAAGAGAAGTCTAAAGAAACTGGAAGTAAATTACTACTGATAAAATAGTCTGGTAATAATTTCACAGACCAAGTGAAATAGCAATTGGCTAGACAGTATGACTAGTATGTGGTTAAAATAAGGCAGAGAGAAGAAACAGGCCTGTAGGATATACAACAAACCACTAAGGAAAGGCTGGTATCAGAGGAGAAATAATTTAAACTTTTTTATTTGTTCATAATACAGTTAGCCCTCTATATGTGCAGGTTCCACCAACTATGGGTTCCACCAACTGCAAATGGAAAATATTTCTGGAAAAATAATTCTAGGGATTTACAAAAGGCAAAACTTGAATTTGTCATGCACAGGCCACTATTTACAGAGCATTTACATTTTTTCACATCCATTTACAAAGTATTAGTTGGCAAGCAGTCTAGACATGATTTAAAATATACAGCAAGGTGCAGATTATATGCAAATATTATACCATTTAATATAAGAGATTTAATTTAAGCATCCATGGATTTGGTATGTCCAAGGTCCTGGAACTAACACACTGTAGATACTCAGTGATGACTGTATTTGAAATTTGATCCCATAACTGTATTACTGCAAGAAAAATAAAGTTGCATTTAAAGTATTAAAAAAAAAACAGAATCAAAAAAATAGGCAAAGAAAAAAGTCTTGATGATGAAAACAGAAAGCTAGGAGAACATTATTTGGTCACAGTCAATTCATTTTTATCTTAGGACAAATTATTTCATATGACATCTAAACACCTCTACTTACTGTCTGTTCTGCTGACTTATACAGAGAAGTAGGATTATGAGAATCAGGTAAATTACTTCTAAGCCTTTTCTTTCTCTTCCTGGAAATCAGAGTGGGTTCCACTCTTGAAACAGAATTTGTATCATCCTTGTTTCCACTCCCCTCTTCAAGATGGGCACAATCTCTACTTCCACTACTGAGGTCTAAAAAACAAAAGAGACATTTTTGGCCAAAAAGTACAGAAAGGATCCTCTTCAGAAGAGCTCAAAGAAAACATCAAAATTGCTAAACTACTTTCAGAGCTTGTTTTTTTAAACTCCACTGTTAAATAAGCATACCAACATGGATAAACATAAAGACACATCCCATTTTAAACTGCATTCACAAAGCAAATGTTCATTGTACAAAAAATATGATAAAGGAAATATATTAAAAGGTAGTATTAGTAACCAAAGCAAAGCAACCAAATCATATTTTCCTTTTGCTACAATTGCATTTGACTATGATAAAAAAAAAAAGTCTTAATAAAATTTTGAAAAGTAGTGTCTTAAATGTTTTTTAAATTCACGTTGATTTTAGAAACTACAACTAATTTAGACACTGGTTTTCTTTTTTAAATGTAAGTTTTAATACGTATTATTTTGTAACTGAAAAGGGACAATAATTTGAAACAGTAGAGTACTGATTACTGCTCTCTTAAAAGAAGCCAAAATATCTCTCCTCAGCAGACAACTGTGGTATGTAATCATTCATAAGGCAATCAATTACTTTCACAGTTTCTTTTTTTAAAAAAAAATCAAGACCCTTTAATTTTAAATCTCCAATAAATCTATGACCCTACAGAAAAGGATGGGCTTCCCTGGTTGGCTTAGATGGTAAAGAATCTGCCTGCAATGTAGGAGACCCGGGTTCAAGCCCTGGGATGGGAAGATCCCCTGGAGAAGGAAATGGCTTCCCACTCCAGCATTCTTGCCTGGAAAATTCCAAGGACAGAGGAGCCTGGCAGGCTACAGCCCATGGGGTTGCAAAGAGTCAGTCATGACTGAGTGACTAACACATCACATATCACAGAAAAGGAAGTACTCCCTTTTTTAAGTCAATAAAGCATTATTCTGAAATGCATTTCAAGCATTATCAAACATGTTTAGTATTTCAGTTTTAAAATATATGTACTATACAAAAATACGTTCCAAAAGGTTCTACCTAACTAAGGTTATCCTAACTAACTGAAGGTTATCCTGAATTATTTTGCTTTCTGAATTATATCATATAAGTTCCAACTCAGATATTATACCATTTTATATTAGAGATTTAAGCATTTATGGATTTGGTATGTCCAGGGTCCTGGAATTCACACAAAGCAAGTCCCAAAGCAGCTTCCTTGAATTCATAAACTTGAACCTATGTAACACTGACTGTTCTGACCACTTCATTTACTCAAAGTTCTTCAACACTACACACCTTATATTCAAATTATTCTTGCTCTTACTCTAGCTTTATAAACATCTAATGACTAACATTCATAATACTTCTTTTTTGTTGCTTAAAAGGCAGGCATGGGGACAGGACTGAGGCCAAAAACTCAAACCACGAAGAGTCTTCCAAATTCCAGGCAACACTCTTAACTCTCTCCCCCAGAGAAATAAACTACCCCCAAATTATCAACACAGTATTCTGGAAAGCACAATAAATTTTATTTGCAATTCTGTAAACTGTAATGGTTTTCTTTGTAAACTGTAAACAGTGAAGGAGAGGGAAACTCAGCAAGCTGCAGTCCCTGGGGTCAGAGAGTTGGACATGACTGAGCAACTGAACGATAAAAACTATAAAGATAGTCAAATATAATTTCTACATATAATACTGGATCAAGCTATAATTTTGAAAAACAAATACTACAGCAAACGAAACTGATGCAGGATTATCTCAAGATGACACAGTAGTAGGACAAGAGCTCACCACCTCCTTTTGAAAACATCAAAATCACCACTGAACAACCATCAACAAAAAAAATGCTCGACTCTACCGAAAAAGGATACCCAGCATCCAAAGACAAAAAGGAGTTCTCAGTGAGATGGTAGGAGGGGCACAGTCACAACAAACTGAAGTTTCATATCCACAAGGTGGATGACTCAAAAGGAGGAAAACAATTTAACCACAGAAGCGAAAGTTCTGAGCCCCACATCAGGCTTCCGACCCTGGGGGTCCAGCAACGGAAGGAAGAGTTCCCAGAGAATTTAACTATGAAGGCCAGTAGGGTTTGATCGCATGCTTTTCACAGGACTAGGTGAAACAGAGACTCCACTCTCAAAGTGCACATACAAAGTCTGTGCAAACCAGAACCCACGGTCAAAAGGCAGTGACTTCATAAAGAGACCGGGCAGACTTAATTAACTGCGAGTATTGAAGGGCCTGCTGGGGAGGCCTGGACTCACTGAAAGGGAAAAGGACACCGGCAACAGCAGTTCTAAATGACACATTAGACCAGGTGGGCCTAACTGCTATCCATAGACCATTCCATCCAAAAGCAGAAGAATACACATTCTTCTCATGTGCAAATGGAACATTCTTTGCATTGAACACATGCTGGGCCACAAAGAGAGCACCAGTAAATCTAAAAACACTAAAATCACATCAAGCATCTTTTCCAACCAAAACACTATGAGACCAGAAATAAACTATGAGAAAAAAACTAAAAAAACCAAGCACGTAGACTAAATATACTATTAAACAATCAATATAACACTGAAGAAATCAAGTTCAGTTCAGTCACTCAGTCATGTCCATCTCTTTGCAACCCCATGGACTGCAGCATACCAGCTGCCCTGTCCATCACCAACTCCCAGAGCTTGCTCAAACTCGCATAAATTGAGTCAGTGATGCCATCCAGTCATCTCATCCTCTGTTGTCCCCTTCTCCTCCCGTCTTCAATCTTTCCCAGCATCAAGGTCTTTGCCATTGAGTCGGCTCTTCCCATCAGATGGCCAAAGTACTGAAGCTTCAGCTTCAGCATCAGTCCTTCCAATGAATATTCAGGACTGATTTCCCTTAGGATTGACTGGTTGGATCTCCTTCCAGTCCAACGGACTCTCGAGAGTCTTCTCCAACACCACAGTTCAAAAGCATCAGTTCTTCAGTGCTCAACTTTCTTTATGGTCCAACTCTCACATCCATACATGACTACTGGAAAAACCATAGCTCTGACTAGATGGACCTTTGTCGGAAAAGTAATGTCTCTGCTTTTTAATATGTTGTCTAGGTAGGTCAAAGCTTTTCTTAAATGGAGCAAGCATCTTTGAATTTCATGGCTGCAGTCACCATCTGCAGTGATTTTGGAGCCCCCAAAAATAAAGTCTCTCACTGTTTCCCCATCTATTTATCATGAAGTAATGGGACCAGACACCATTATTTTAGTTTTTTGAGTGCTGAGTTTTAAGCCAGCTTTTGCACTCTCCTCTTTCACTTTCATCAAGAGGCTCCTCAGTTCCTCTTCGCTTTCTGCCATAAGGGTGATGGCATCTGCATATCTGGGATTATTGATATTTCTCCCGGCAATCTTGACTCTGGCTTACGCTTCATCCAGCCGGACATTTCACATGACATACTCTGCATATAGGCTAAATACACACCCTTGACGTACTCCTGTCCCAATCTGGAACCAGTCCATTGTTCCATGTCCAGTTTTAACTGTTGCTTCTTGAGCTGCACACAGATTTCTCAGCAGGCAGGGAAGGTGGTCTGGTATTCCCATCTCTTGAAGAATTTTCCACACTATTATGAGATCCACAAAGTCAAAGGTTTTGGCATACTCAATAAAGATGTTTCTCTGGAACTTTCTTCTTTTTCTATGATCCATCAATGGTAGCAATCTGATCTCTGGTTCCTCTGCCTTTTGTAAATCAGCTTGGACATCTGGAAGTTCACAGTTCACATACTGCTAAAGATTCACTTGGAGAATTTTGAGCATTACTTTGCTAGCATATGAGATAAGTGCAATGTGCAGTCATTTGAACATTCTTTGGCATTGCCTATCTTTGGGATTGGAATGAAAACTGACCTTTTCCAGTCCTGTGGCCACTTCTGAGTTTTCCAAATTTGCTGGCATACTGAGTGCAGCACTTTCACAGCATCATCGTTTAGGACTTGAATTAGCTCAACTGGAATTCTATCACCTCCACTAGCTTTGTTCGTAGTGATGCTTTAAGGCCCACTTGACTTCGCACTCCAGGATGTGTGGCTCTAGGTGAGTGATTACACTACTGTGGTTATCTGGGTCATGAAGATCATTTTGGTACAGTTCTTATGTGTATTCTTGCCACCTCTTCTTAATATCTTCTGCTTCTGTTAGGTCCATACCATTTCTGTCCTTTATTGTGCCCATCTTTGCATGAAATGTTCCCTTGGTATCGCTAATTTTCTTGAAGAGATATCTAGTCTTTCCCATTCTATTGCTTTCCTCTATTTCTTTGCACTGATCACTGAGGAAGGCTTCCTTATCTCTCCTTGCTAGTCTCTGAAACTCTGCATTCAGATGAGTACAGCTTTCTTTTTCTCCTTTGCCTTCAGCTTCTCTTCTTTTCACAGCTATTTGTAAGGCCTCCTCAGACAACCATTTTGCCTTTTTGTATTTCTTTTGCTTGGGGATAGTCTTAATTGTTGCCTCCTGTACAACATCACAAACCTCTGTCCATAGTTCTTCAGGCACTCTGACTATCAGATCTAATCCCTTGAATCTATTTGTCACTTCCACTGTATAATCATAAGGGATTTGACTTAGGTCATACCTGAATGGTCCAGTGATTTTCCCTACTTTCTTCATTTATGTCTGAATTTTGCAATAAGGAGTTTATGATCTGAGCCACAGTCAGCTCCCAGTCTTGTTGTTGCTGACTGTATAGAGCTTCTGCATCTTCGGCTGCAAAGAATAAAATCAATCTAATTTCAGTATTGACCATCTGGTGACATCCATGTGTAGAGTCATCTCTTGTGTTTTTGGAAGAGGGTGTTTGCTATGATCAGTGCGTTCTCTTGGCAAAACTCTGTTAGCCTTTGCCCTGCTTCATTTTATACTTCAAGGCCAAATTTGCCTGTTATTCCAGGTATCTCTTGACTTCCTAATTTTGCATTCCAATCCCCTATGATGAAAAGGAAATCTTTTTTTGGTGTTAGTTCTAGAAGTTCTTATAGGTCATCACAGAACCATTCAACTTCAGATTCTTCGGCACTGCAGTTGGGGCACAGACTTGGACTGTGTGTTAGTTGCTCAGTCATGTTTGACTCTTTGCAACTCCATAGACGCCTGCCAGGTCCCTCCATCCATGGGATTTTCCAGGCAAGAATACTAGAGTGGTTTGCCATTCCCTTCTCCAGGGGATCTTCCCAACCTATGGATCAAACCCAGATCTCTCAATCTGTAGGCAGACTTTTGCCATCTGAGCCACTAGAGAAGACTCTGAGTGGAGCACAGGCTTGGATCACTGTGATACTGAACGGTTTGCCTTGGAAACCAACAGAGACCATTCTGTCGTTTTTGAGACTGTGCCCAAGTACTGCATTTTGGACTCTTTTGTTGACTGTGAGGGCTATTCCATTTCTTCTAAGGGATTCTTGCCAGGAACAGTATGAAAAGGCAAGAAGACATGACACTGAAAGATGAACTCCCCAGGTCGGTAGATGCCCAACATGCTACTGGAGAAGAGTGGAGAAATAACTCCAGAAAGAATGAAGAGGTGGAGCCAAAGCAAAAACAAATCCCAGTTGTGGATGTGACTGGTGATGAAGTAAATTCTGATGCTGTGAAGGACAATATTGCATAGAACCTGGAATGTTAGGTCCATGAATCAGGGTAAATTGGAAGTGGTCAAAGACGAGATGGCAAGAGTGAACATCGACATTTCAGGAATCAGTGAACTAAAATGGTCTGGAATGGGTGCATTTAATTCAGATAACCACTGTATCTACTACTGTGGGCAAGAATCCCTTAGAAAAAATCAAAGAGGATATCAAAAAAAAACCTAAAGACAAATAAAATGAAAGCACAATGATCCAAAATCTATTGAGATGCAGCAAAAGCAGTTCTAAGAGGGAAGTTTATAGCAAGACAATCTCACCTCAGGAAACAAAAATCTCAAATAAACAACCTGAGCTTACACCTAAAGTGTAAGAGAAAGAACAACAAGCAAAATCTAAAGTTAGTAGAAGGAAAGAAATCATACAGACCAGAGCAGATGTAAGTGAAATAGAGCCAAAGAAAACAATTGTAAAGATCAATGAAACTAAATGCTAGTTCTTTGAAAAAATAAACAAAATTAATAAACCTTCAGCCAGAGTTATTGAGGTAAAAGACTCAAATAAATAAAATTAGAAATGAAAAAGAAGTTACAACTAATATCACAGAAATACAAAGGATCATAGCTGCATGCCAATAAAACAAGCTGGAAGAAATGGAAAACTTCTTGGAAAGGTACAATCTTTCAAGAGTGAACCAGGAAGACAAAGAAAATATGAACAGACCAATTACAAGTATCATAATTCAAACTATGACTTAAAAACTCCCAACAAATAAAAGCCCAAGACCAGATGGCTTAGAATTGAGTTCTATCAAACACTGAGAAAAAAGCTAACACCTAGCCTTCTGAAACTGTTCCCAAAAACTGCCAAGGAAGGAAAACTCCCAAACAAATTCTGTCAAGCCACCATCACCCTGCTATCAAAACCAGAAAAAGACATCACAAAAAAATAAAATTACAGGCCAATATCACTGATGAACACAAACACAGAAATCCTGAACAAAATACTAGCAGTCTGAATTCAAGAATACATTAAAGGTGCATACACCATTATTACATGGGATTTATCGTAGGTAAGCAAGGACTTTTCAAAATCCACAAATCAGTGTGCTATGTCAAATCAACAAACTGAAGAATAAAAGCCATATGATCATCCAAAAAGCTTTTCAAAAGAAAAGCTTTTGACAAAATTCAACACCCATTTATAATAAAAACGCTCCAGAAAGTGGGCAACATAATAAGGGCCTATAAACCTACTGTTTGTAGAAACAAACCTACAGTTAACATCATACTCAATAGTGAAAAGCTAAAAGCATTTTCTTTGAGATCAAAACAAGATGAGGATGTCCACTCTCACCACATTTATTCAACATAGTTTTGGAAGTCCTAGCTATAGCAATGGGAGAAGAAAACAAAGTAAAAGGAATCCAAATTGGAAAAGAAATTAAATTGTCACTGTTTGCAGATGACATGATACTATACATAGAAAATCCTAAAGACACTACCAGGAAACTATTGGAGCTCGTCAATTAATTTGATAAAGCCGCAGGTTACAAATTAATACACAGAAATCTACTGCACTGCTATACACTAAAAATGAAAGATCAGAAAGAGAAATTAAGAAAACAATCCCATTCACCATCACCTCAAAAAGTATAAAATACCTAGGAACAAACAAACCAAAACCTGTACTCCATAAAATGTTAAGACACTCATGAAAGAAAGAAAAAATGACACAAACAGATGGAAATATATATCATGTACTTGGACTGAAAGAATCAATATTGTCAAAATGACTATAATACCAAATGCAATCTACAGATTCAATACAATCTGTATCAAATTATCAATGGCATTTTTTATAGAACTAGAACAAAAAAAAAAATCTTAAAATTTGTATTGAGACACAAAAGACCTATGAATAAACAAAGCAGTCTTGAGAAAGAAAAATGAAGCTAAGGAAATCATGCGCCCTGACTTCAGACTATACACTTCAAAGCACAGCTAGCCACACAGTACAGTACAGGTACAAAAACAGAAAGATAGGTAAATGGAATGGAATGAAAAGCCCAGAAAAAAACCCATGCATCTATGGTCAGTTAATCTATGATAAAGAAGGCAAGACTATAAAAAGGAGAAAAAACAGTCTCTTCAATAAATGGTGCTAGGAAAACTGGACAGCTACATGTAAAAAAAAAAAAAATGAAATTAGAAAATTCTTTAAAACCATACACAAAAATAAGCTTAACATGGATTAAAGACCTAAATGTGAGACCACACACTGTAAGACTCTTAGAGGAAAACACTGGCAAAACACTCTCTGACAAAAACTGTAGCAATATATTTTTGATCTAAGAATAATGGAAATAAAAATACAAATGAACAAATGAGAACTAACTAAACTAAACACTTTTGTACAGTTAAGGAATCATAAATAAATGAAAAGACAATCCAAAACATGGCAGAAAACAATTGAAATGATGTGACCGACAAGGCATTAGTCTCCAAATTTTACAAACAGCTCACGTGACTTAATATCACAAAAAACAAACAACCCTATCAAAAATGGGCAGAAGATCAAACAGATACTTCTCCAAAGAAGATATACAGACGGCCAAGAGGCACATGAAAAGATGTTCAACATTACTAATTATTCAGTTCAGTCGCTCAGTCGTATCCGACTATTTGCAACCCCATGAACTGCAGCACACCAGGCATCCCTGTCTCTCACCAACTCACAGAGCTTACTCAAACTCACGTCCATTGAGTCAGTGATGTCATCCAATCATCTCATCCTCTGTCATCCCCTTCTCCTCCCACCTTCAATCTTTCCCAGCATCAGGGTCTTTTCCAATGAGTCAGTTCTTCGCATCAGGTGGCCAAAGTATTGGAGTTTCAGCTTCAGCATCAGCCCTTCCAATGACTATTCAGGACTGATTTCCTTTAGGATGGACTGGTTGGATCTCTTTGCAGTCCAAGGGACTCTCAAGAGTCTTCAACACCACAGTTCAAAAGCATCAATTCTTTGGTGTTCAGCTTTCTTTATAGTCCAACTCTCAAATCCATATATTATTACTGAAAAAACCATAGCTTTGACTAGACAGACATTTGTCAGCAAAGTAATGTCTTTGTTTTTTAATATGCTGTCTAGGTTGGTCATAGCTTTTCTTCCAAGGAGCAAGCACCTTTTAATTTCATGGCTGTAGTCACCATCTGCAGTGATTTTGGAGTCCAAAAAGATAAAGTCAGCCACTGTTTCCACTGTTTCCCCATCTATTTGCCATGAAGTGATGGGACCAGATGCCACAATCTTAGTTTTCTTAATGTTGAGTTTTAAGCCAAATTTTTCACTCTTCTCTTTCACTTTCATCAAGAGGCTCTTTAGTTCTTCTCCGCTTTCTGCCATAAGGGTGATGTCATCTGCGTATCTGAGGTCACTGATATTTCTCCCAGCAATCTTGATTCCAGCTTGTGCTTCATTCAGCCCAGCATTTCACATGATGTACTTTGCATATAAGTTGAATAAGCAGAGTCACAATATATAGCCTTGACGTACTTCTTTCCCGATTTGGGACCAGTCTGTTGTTCCATGTCCAGTTCTAACTGTTGCTTCTTGACCTGCATACAGATTTCTCAGGACACAGGTCAGGTGGTCTGGAATTCCCTTTAAGAATTTTCCACAGTTTGTTTTGCGTATAGGGTTATCATTACCATCTTTCTAAATTCCAAAAAAAAAAAAAAAAGACAGCAGAAAAAAATAAAAAATAAAAAAAAATAAATTCCATATACATGTGTGAGTATGCTGTAATGTTCTTTATCTTTCTGGCTTACTTCACTCTGTATAATAGGCTCCAGTTTCATCCATCTCATTAGAACTGATTCAAATGAATTCTTCTTAATGGCTGAGTAACAGTCCATGGTGTATATGTAGTGATTCATGTCAATGTATGACAAAACCCACTACAATATTGTAAAGTAATTAGCCTCCAACTAGTAAAAATAAATGGAAAAAAAAAAAAGAATTTTCCACAGTTTGTTGTGATCCACACAGTCAAAGGCTTTAAAGCAGAAGTAGATGTTTTTCTGGAACTCTCTTGCTCTTTGATGATCCAATGGATTTTTGGCAATTTGATCTCTGGTTCCTCTGCCTTTTCTAAATCCAGCTTGAACATCTGGTAGTTTATGGTTCACGTATTGCTGAAGCCTGGCTTGGAGAATTTTGAACATTACTAGCCTGTGAGATGAGTGCAATTGTGCGGTAGTTTCAGCATTCTTTGGCATTGCCTTTCTTGGACTGGAATGA
The DNA here is from genome assembly GCF_910594005.1 of Cervus elaphus. Lineage (NCBI taxonomy): Eukaryota > Metazoa > Chordata > Mammalia > Artiodactyla > Cervidae > Cervus > Cervus elaphus. The sequence continues at coordinate 44,718,134 of NC_057845.1, forward strand.
AAACTGACCTTTTCCAGTCCTGTGGCCACTGCTGAGTTTTCCAAATTTGTTGGCATATTGAGTGCAGCACTTTGACAGCATCATCTTTTAGGATTTGAGAGAAATGCAAATCAAAACTATAGTGATAAATATCACCTCACACCAGTCAAAATGGCTATCATCAAAAAATATACAAACAGTAAATGCTAGAGAGGGTGTGAAGAAAAGGGGACCCTCCTACATGTTTGGTGGGAATGTAAATAGGTGTAGTCACTATGGATAAGAGTATGGAGGTTTGTAAAAACAGAGCTACATATGATCCTGCAACCCTACTCCTGGCCATATATCCAGAGAAAAACATTCTCCGAAAGGATACAACACCTTAATGTTCATTGCAGCACTGTTAACAATACCCACGATATGAAAGCAATCTAATGGCCATCAACATAAGAATGGATAAAGATATGGTACATACATACAATGGAATATTACTCAGCCATTAAAAAGAGTAACATAATGCCATTCGCAGGAAGGAACACGGATGGACCTGGTGATTATCACACTGAGTGAAGTAAGTCAGACAGAGAAAGAGAAATATCATATGACATTGCTTATATGCAGAATCTTATAAAAAATGATACAAATGAACTTATTTACAAAACAGAAACAGACTCACAGGCTTAGAGAGCTATGGTTACCAGGCAGGAAGGGTACGAGGAAACAGTAATAGAATTTGGAGCTGACGTGTACACACTTCTGTATTTAAGGTGGATAACCAAGGACTGCTGTGTAGCACAGGGAACTATGCTCAATATTCTGTAACAACCTAATTTGGAAAATAATTTGAAAAAGACACATGTATATTTATAACCGAATTACTTTGTTGTACACCTGAAACTAACACAATATGGTTAATAAACTATACTCCAACAGAAAATATAAAATTAAAAAAAAAAAACTGATGAAAGAACTAAGGCTTGGAAAAACTCTATCCTATAGCAGTTTTCCTCCTAGCAGTTCACTAACTGCAAATCAGTCAAGACAATCTCATGGGAAACTGGAATAAATGTATTAGATAGAGTCAGACATTATTTAAAAAAACAGGGACTCTACCTGAAAAAAATATATATATACATATATTTAACTTGCAAATATCACTACCAAATAAAATTAAACAGCTAACAAATTCCTATAAACAAAAGAATGTTAAATATTTCCAATGTATTATATTCATAAAAGCAAGTTTTACAAGGCAAACTTAAGGCACTACAAAATAAAGGTATACCTAGTGTGGGGAATAGCTCAGTTGGTAAAGAAACTGCCTGCAATACAGGAGACCTGGGTTCGACTCCTGGGTCAGGAAGAGCCACTGGAGAAGGAAATGGCAACTCACTCCAGTATTCTTGCCTGGAGAATCCCATGGGTAGGGCAGCCTAGCAGGCTGCAGACCCTGGAGTCGCAAGAGTCAGACACGACTTAGTGACTAATCCACAATGTTTGTATATGATAGATCATAACTAGACTTATCATGGTGATTATTTTGAAATGCACAGAAATACTGAATCAGTATGCTGTGTAACAGGAACTAATACAGTGCTGTATAGGTCAATTATAATTCAAAAACAAAGTCAGAAAATGAGACAAGATTTATGGTTATCAGAGACAGGGGAGGAAGAATTGAATAAGGCACTCTACATGTACAAAATTCCTATTATAAAATAAATAAGTTCTAGGTATGTAATGTATAACATGACAGATAAAATTAACACTGCTGTGTGTTATATATGAAAGCTGTTAAGAGTAAATCCTGAGTCCACATCATGAGGAAAATTTTTTTCTATTTCTTTGTTTTTTTCATCTATATGAATAAATGGATGTTGACTAAACTCACTGTGATAATCATTTCATGATATATATAAGTGAAACCATTACACTATTCACCTTATACAGTGCTGTCAATTATAAAAAAATGGAAGAAAAAACTTTTTTCAGTGGTATACCTGGGATTTAATTCAGAACACCCATTAATTTATAGGCTTTTGTTAAAAAATTGGTATTAGACACAATGATCTATAGGATGAAAATACTGTGAGCTTTAATAATGTTTCAATAGCTAACATTTTTAAAAACACTTTACCTAAGAGGAGAACCTTTAGGTATACTAAGAAGCTATATAGTGTTTCTTTTATCATCCATTTTTTTCCTGATGTAAGTCTAGAATTCTGTTACTTCGAAGGAATACTGAAGGACATAAATTAGAAAGCTTTTTATTTAACTATTCCTACTCTACCAAGGAAAGCAGTGAAGGTTTAACAGTATTTTGACAGTATCTGAATTGAGCCCACTTGCACAAATACAAATCTACTTTTTATTTTTATACTGTAAGTAAGGATAATTATTTCTAGGAAAAGGACAATTTGTTAAAAAAAAAAAAAAAAAAGTCCACCATTACACGAAGATCGTATTCAGTGATCAATTGAAAGATTACATCTACAGTCATAATACTTTCTCTAGAGACTGCCCTCATAAGAGTTACAGCTGGTTTCTTGTATACATCAAAGATATTAGTTTCTTTGCAAGTTTTCTCTTCTATGAAAAAGAGTGTATAAAATGTGAAAACAACTGTGTTCCAAATGAAATACAAAAAATTTTTACATAGTATCATTAAAGAACCATCTTTTCTTGTGAATAATTTATAAAATCATTCAGAAAACAAAATATTTCAACTAATTTGAAGCTATCAATAATTGAAGAGACCCCTGAAAGTGTTAGTTTCACACCTGACTAATATATAAATTGGTTTTGGTGAAAATTTTTCTATTAAAATATTTAAAAGTCTTTTTAAAAAGAACAAAAAGAAAGTCAATTCATTAATACTACAGGCAAGGAGGCCTACAATGAATATTTAGAAGTCTGGGATGTATTTACCTTTAAATTTGCTAAAAGTAACTTGTACTGGAATCCTCCTAGAGTTGAGAAAAATTCTAAAGAATAAAGAATGCACCTATGGCTGATTCGTGTTGATGTATGGCAGAAACCAACACAATGTAAAGCAAATGTCCTCACATTAAAAATAAATATATTTAGGGAGGGGGGATTGGGATGGGGAACACATGTAATTCCATGGCTGATTCATGTCAATGTATGGCAAAAACCACTACAATATTGTAAAGTAATTAGCCTCCAACTAATAAAAATAAATAAATAAATTAAAAATAAATAAAAATAAATAAATAAAAAAAAACAAGAATATATTTCATACTAGGAGGATAGACAGTGCGAAACCAATAATAATTATTGAGTTAGCAGTAGTATCAATGATTAGACACATCCATGACTCAGACGGTAAAGAATCTGCCTACTAATGAAGGAGACCCAGGTTCGATCCCTGAGTCAGGAAGATCCCCTGGAGAAGGGCATGGTAACCCATTCCAGTATTCTCGCCTGGAGAATTCCATGGACTGAGGAGCCTGGCCAGCTATAGTCTGTGAGGTTGCAGAGTTGGACAGGACTCAGTGATGAACATTTTCACTTTCACGAAAGTAATATTTAGAAATAGACAAATTAACATTATTACTTTATAGTTATATGCCCAGCCCCAACAAAAAAATTACAAGATATAATATTCCAATTTAACTTCCAGACTTAGTAAATAAATCAAGAGATGTACACTGTAGGATACAAATAGTAAATTTAGCAATTTTCTTTGTGTTGCTAAAAAATCTCTCTTTACTTTCATGGATAAATATAGTTAAAATTCAAATACTACTAAAACTACAATAGACAAAAATTCAAATGCCAACAGTTTTCTGCGGTTCACAAACCTTTAGGCTGAGTATCAGACATAAAAGAAATGCCATCGTCACCTCTTTGTTTTTCTTTAGTGTAAGAAGTCTGCTTTGCATAATTATTGTCTGTCTTACTTGATTGTGAACTCCTGCAAAACAAAATAATATTATACTGAATTCTTCTAAGCAAAAATAAATTTAGAAGCCAGTTGGCATATATTCAAGATAAAAATAACAGATCACAAATAAAGTCTTATATAGCAGAGTATGTGATCTGAATAGTACAAAGAACATTAAACTATGATTTGAGAAATAGGTTTTTATTCCTATTCTATCTTTAAATTCTCCATGTTCCTTTGAAAGAGAAAAACAAGAAATGTTTTATTCTTCCAAAATTGTGCACATGCAAACTGAACAAAGAATAATACAAGTGCTAAATATGTCAAAGGAGTCTAAAAAGTAAACATTCCCTGAACACAAGTAGATGATAATCACACTTATGTGTAATCAAATAATAAGCCAAAAGTAATTGTTAATATGTTTCAAGCATAGTTCATGTATCAGAAGTAAGATACAAAATAAAACTTAGGATGTGGTAACAAATTTTACCTATAGAGAAAATAGTTTAAAATATAAGCTACTGGTTAAATATTTAAAATGTATTAAAAGCAAGTTTTGGATGATGAACATAATATCACTATTATGAAAACATAATACAATAATAGTATGGGATATTAATACCTACCCCACTTTAAGTAATCATTAGATCATCCAGACCAAAAACCAATAAAAATCAAGAAGAACTTTGGACTGAACCATAAACTTGACCAAACAGACCTAACATGTATTTATAAAACATGAACACAGAACATTCTCCAGGATGTTTTAAGATAGGTCACAAAGCAAATCTTAGCAAACATAAGACACACACAAAAAAACTTTTCCCAATCACAAGAGCATAAAACAAGAAATCAATAACAGGAAGAAGTCTGAAAAGTTCAAAAAAATAGGAAGACTAAACAATGTGCTCCTGAAAATCAATTAGCTAAAGAAGAAACCAAAAGGAAGATCAAGAAGTATCTTGAAACAAGTGAATACATAAGCAAAAATTTCAAAATCCATGAAATGTTCTACAAGGGAAGTTAATAGCAATAAAAGCTACATTAAAAAACAAGAAAGAATTCCAATGAAAAACCTCACTTTACACCTCTTGGAACCAGAAAAAAATACAAATTAAGCCCAAAGTTAGCAGAAGGAAAGAACCAATAAAGATCAGAGAAAAAGTAAATTAAAAAGAAATAAGAAAAAACAATAGAAAAGATCACAACTAAGAGCTTATTTTTTTAAAACAAAACTGACAAACCTTTAGCTAGACAAACCAAGAAAAAAAAAGACTCAAATATAAACAGATCATCTAAAGACTACTATGAATAATTATATGCCAACAATATGGATAACCTATGGATAACCTAAGAGCCAGTCTATTCTAATGGAAATCAGTATTGAATATTCATTGGAAGGATTGATGCTGAAGCTGAAACTCCAATCCTTTGGCCACCTGATGTGAAGAACTGACTGATCTGAAGATCCTGATGCTGGGAAAGATTGAAGGGGAAGGGGAAGGGGACGACAGAGGATGAGATGGTTGTATGGCATCATTGACTCGATGGACATGAGTTTGAGTAAGCTCTGGGAGTTGGTGATGGACAGGGAAGCCTGGTGTGCTGCCGTCCATTGGGTCGCAAAGAGTCAGACACGACTGAGCGACTGAACTGGGGGGATAAACAAAACCTACTGGCTGGACTAAGGGAAAAAAGACAGAAGACTTGTACAGGGCTGGCCAAAAAAGTTTGTTCAGGTTTTTTTCAGTACCATCTTATGGAAAAACCTGAACTTTCTGGCCAACCCAATAAATAAAATCGTTACAACTGGTAGCACAGAAATACAAAGTATTATAAATGATGATTACAAAAAGTTATACATCAACAAATCATATAACCTAGAAGGGACAAATAATTAGAAACATACAACCTACCAAAATGTATTATGAAAAAAAAGAAAATCTGAACAGATCAGTAACAAATATAGAGACTGAATTAGTAATCAAAAACCTCCCAATACAGAAAAGTTCATGACCAAATGGTTTCACTGGCAATTCTATCAAATAAGAATTAATGCCAATCTTTCTCAAACTCTTTCAAGAAGTTTACAAGGAAAGAACACTTCTTTAGAAGGCCATCACTAATACCAAAGCTAGATAAGGACAGTACAGTAAAAGAAAAATATAAATCAAATACCCCTGACTCATAGGGATGCAAAAACTCTCATCAAATTATTAGGAAACCAAATTCCACAACATATTAAAAGAATCACACACCATGATCAAATGGGACTTATATAGAGATGCAAGAATGGTACACCATATAAGAATCAATCAATGTGATAAAGCACATAGGTAAAATGAAAGATAAAAAGCATTTGATCCCTCAAAAGGTACAGAAAAAGCATTTAACAAAATTCAACATCCTTTTACTATAAAACTCAAAAACCTGGGTATATATGGCTGATTCACGTCAATGTTTGGCAAAAACCAACACAATTCTATAAAGCAATTATCTTTCAATTAAAAAATAAATTTAAAAAAAACCTGGGTATAGAAGGAACATACTTCAACACAATAAAGGTCAATATCACAAATGACAGCTAACATCATATGAAACACTGAAAGATTGAAAGCTTCTCCTCTAAAATGAAGAAAGGTACCCATTCTGATCACTCTTATTCAACACAGTACTGGAAATACTGGCTAGAAAAAATTAAATATGAAAAACAAATAAAAGGAATTGATATCAGAAAGGAAGACATAAAATTGTCATCATTTGCAGATGATATGATCTTATAGAAAGAAAATCTTAAAAAATCCAATCAAAAAAAAAAAACTGTAAGAACTAATAAATGAATGCACTAAAGTTTGAGGATACAAAATCACCATACTACAATCAGTTGCATTTCTACACACAAATAATGAACTATCTGAAAGAGAAATTGAGGGAAAAAATCCCATTTAAACCTATAGCCAAAAAAAAAAAAAAACTACAGCAAAAAGAATAAAATTATACTTAGATATAACCTAGAAGGAAACAAAGCTGTACACTGAAAACTATAAGACACTGGTGAAAGAAAGTGAAGAAAACACAAATAAATGGAATGATATTCTGTACTCATAGATGGGAAAAAGTAATATTGTTAAAATGTTCATCTTATGCAAAGCAACCTGCAGATTCAAAGCAATCTCTATTGACATATCAATGACCTTTTTCACAGAAAGAGAACAATCTTAAAGTTTGCAGGCAACCACTAAAGACCCCAAATAGCCAAAGCAATGTTGAGAAGGAAAAACAAAGCCAGAGGGATCACACTTCATGCTTCAAACTACATTACAAAGCCACAGTAATCAAAACAATATAGAAAAATAGACACATAAATGAATGAAACAGAATAGAGAGCCAGAAATAAATCCATGCACATGTGGTCAACTCATGTATGACAAAGGAGCCAAGAATACACCGTGGGAAAAGGACAGTCTCCTCAATAACTGATGCTGGAAAAGCCTGACAGCCACATACAAAAGAATGAAACTGGACCAATATCTTCTACCATATACAAAAATCAACACAAAGCAGATGAAAGACTTACATGCATGACCTGAAACCATAAAATTTCTAGGAAAAAAAACACGAGAGTAAGCTGGTTTGGGCAGTGACTTTTTGGATTAAACACCAAAACAAAAACAACAATAGAAAATAAGTGGAACCACAAAGCTGTACAGTAAAGAAAATTATCAACAAAATGAAAAGGCAACCTACGGAGCAGGATTGAGTCATCTATCTCATACGGAAGTTAATATTCAAAATACATGATGTATAAAGAATCCATACAACTCAACCAGAAAAATAGAACAATTTCATTAAAAAATGGGCAGAGAAATGAACAGAAGTTTCTCCAACGACTACAAGCAACCAACAGGTACATGAAAAGGAGCTCAACATGCACTAATCATCAGGGAAATGTATGTCAAAACCACAGTGAAGAATAACTTCACAAATCCGAGAATGGCTATTACCAAAAGAGAAGAAACAAGTGTTGGAAAAGATATGGAGTGCTGTGGAAATGTAAATTAGTGCAGTCACTATGGAAAACAGTATGCATATACCTCAACAAATTAAAAACAGAACATACAGTCTAGATATTTCACTTCTGGGTGTTTATGCTTAGGAAACAAAATCACTACCTCAAAAAGATACATGCATCCCCATGTTGACTGAAGCATTATCTGCAATAACCAAGACATGGAAAGAACGTAAGTGCACATTAATAGATGAATGGATAAAGAAAACGTGACACACACACACAATGGGATATTTTTCAGTCATAAAAGAAAAAGAAATCCTGCTATCTGTGACCACATTAATGAGCCTTGAGGGCATTATGCTAATGAAATGAGACAAAGACAAATAGAGTGTGACTTCACTTACATGGGGAATCTAAACTTAAATACAAACCAACACATGCATAGACACAGACAACAGGTTGGTGGTTGCTAGAGCCATGAGCATGAAATGACTGCAGGTAGTAAAAAGGTACAAGTTTCCAGTTATAAAAAAAAATAAGTCTTGGGGATGCAAGGTACAGCATGATGACTATAGGTAATTAATAACAATAGTGTACTGTATATTTGAAAGTTGCTTAGATAGTAGATCTTACAAGTTCTCATCACAAGAAAAAAAATGTAACTATGTGTGGTGATGGATGTTAACTAAACTTACTGTGTTAATCATTTTGCAATATATACATCTATGAGATCATTATGTTGTATATCTAAAACTAATACAATATTCTGTCAGTAACATATCAATAAAATTAATTCAGTTTAAAAAGACAAAATGAAGAACAATTGAGAAAGCAATTTGGTACTAATTAGAGTAGCCATAAAATTAATTAAATCTTTACCAACAATCTTCTCACCCATGATAATTATTAACAAAACAACTCATTATGGTATTATTTAACTGGGCAAAAATTCTGAAAATAAAAAATTTTAAAATAAAAAACTATAAAATTATTAACCTACAGCCTTCCTTTATAGTATAATATATAGCAATTACTACATTTTCAAAAGTATTTAACAACATAGAATTCCAAATTTTACTGAAGTATAGTTGATTTACAGTGTTGTGTTAATTTCTAGTGTAGAGCAAAGTGATTCAGTTACACATGTTATGTATATATTCTTTTTCATACTCTTTTTCATTATGGTTTATCACAGGATACTGAATATAGTTCCCTGGCTAAACAGAAGGATACTGTTCTTTATCCATCCTATATGCAATAGTTTGCATCTGCTAATCTCAAACTTCTACTCCTTCCACACTCCCTTAGAAATTTTTACATTTATAAAAGTACTAAAAAAATCAGCAAGAATAAATAAATCAAGGATCCCTGTCCAATAAAATATGAGATATACACTAAGTGACCTCAGGAAAATTGCAGAGTAGGAAACACCTACCCATGTTCTCACCTAGACAACAACACTGGCAGAATCTGATGAACTTTGGAATTCTGGAGTCTACTGAAAGGCTTGTAACTTCTAGTCAAAAGGTTCAACAGTAACTTTGGTCAATTAAGACCATTTGGATGGTAGCAGTTACCTATATCCCAGCTCTGAGACAAGTAGCCAAGTCCAAGTTCTTAGAACAGTTTGCACAGGCTTACAATGACCAAGATGAGCAACAAGGACCTTGTCTTTCAAATATTGGGAATCTGTATTCTGATCACTGATTGCTGTCTCTGATTATGGATAAGGAGACAGAGAGACGGGCAGCCTTTGCTGTAACAACCATTACCATGTTTCAACCGTCTCCCCGTTCAGCTAAAACGACATGCAGGAGATTAAAAGAGCTAGCACCTATTTCGTTCTCTTTCTTCCCTTCCTTTTTTCCTATTTCCTCCTTATGGGAAATAAATATTTAAGGACTAAGACATTAAAAAGTAATCACAGGTACAAGGAAATTTAGAAGGTCGCAAACATGACCATGGAAAGACACAGGCTCAGAAAAGACCTTTTATTTACATATTAGGCTGATACCTGGAATGGGGACTTATTGCAACAATTTTAAAAACTATGCAAACAAAGGAGAAAAACCCAGCAAATGCTGGGGAAGGAGGAGAACATGGTTTTCAAACATCACATCTTATAAGATCCAAATGTCAAGTTTTCAACAACAATAAAAAAATCACAAGACATTAAAAAAAAATCAGAAGACATTCAAAGAAACAGGAAAGAACGGCCAATTCAAAGGAAAAAAAAACTAATCAACAGAACCTGTCCCTGAAAAAAAAAAAGCAGATGGCAAATTCAATAAGCAAAGATATTAAAATGACTATCTTAAAGATCCTCAGGGACTTGTCTGGCAGTTCAACAGTTAAGACTTGAACTTCCAACGCAGGGAACGCAGGTTCAACCCTGGTCAGGGAACTAAGATTCCCACAGGCTGCACAGCGTGGTGAAAAAAGAAAGAAAGAGACAGACAGACAGACAGAAAATCTTTAACAAAATCAAGAAAATGATTTGTGACAAGATGAAAATATCAATAAAAGACAAACCAAAAGGAAATTCTGGAGATAAAAATGTACAATAACTGAAATGAAAATTTTATTAGAGAGATTCAAAAGCTGATTTGAGCAGGCAGAAGAAACAGTTAGTGAACCTGAAAATATGACCATAAAAAGGACCAAATCTGAGGAACAGAAAGAAGAGAAACTTAAGTAAACAGACCTAAGGGACCTATGGGACGCCGAGAAAGGGACTAATGTACACGTTGCTGGTGTCTCAGGGGAGAAGAGAGAGAAAAGGGCAAAGGTATTATTGAAATAAATAATCACCAAAGAAGTACAAATCTGATGAAAGACATGAATATAAATATCCAAAAAACCCAAGGAACTAAGTGTAAACTGAATGAGACCTGTATCAAGAAATGTTATAATTAAACTGTTCAAAGACAAAGGCAAAAAGAGAACTCTTTCTTGAAAGCACAAAGAAAAATGTGACTCATCACACACAAAACATCCTCAATAAGATTATGAGAAGATTTCTTATCAAAAACCACACTGGCCAAAAAACACTGAATTGGTAAATTCAAAGGAAAAAAAATCTGTCAACAAGGAATTCTATATCTGGCCATACTATCCTTCAAAACATGAGAACAAAATCAAGACATTCCAAGATAAACAAACCTACATAGCACATTAAAAAGCAGAGACATCACTTTGCTGACAAAGGTCCACACAGTCAAAGTTACGGTTTTTCCAACACTCGTGTACGGATGTGAGAGCTGGACCATAAAGAAGGCTGAGTGCCAAAGAATTGATGCTTTTGAACCGTAGTGCTGGTGAAGACTTGGAGAGTCCCTTGGACTGGAAGGAGATCAAATCAGTCAATCCTAAGGGAAATCAACCTCGAATACTCATTGGAAGGACTGAGGCTGAAGTTCCAATACTTTGGCCACCTGATACGAAGAGTCAACTCACTGGAAAAACACCCTAAGTGAGGAGAAAGGCTGAGGAAAGATGGAAAGGAAGCAGAAGAGGATGAGATGGTTAGACAGCATCACCTACTTAAGGGACATGAATTTGAACAAACTCCAGGAGATAGTGGAGGACACAGGGAAAATTCTCAATAAAATACCCCAAATGGCTCATACTGCTATATATCCTAACCACATGGTTTCTGGGATGCAAGGATGGTTCAACATACAAGAATCTGTCAATATAATAGCCTGGTATGCCCCAGTCAATGGGGTCACAAAGAGTTGGACATGACTTGGTGACTAAACAACAACAATAACAAAGGTAAACCACAGCTGAGGAAAATCATTACCACTATAAGTAAAACCACCCCTGTAAGAAAAACTGAAAATAACTGGTATAAACAAATCCATGGATAATTATAAAATCTACTATTACTGCAACTCTGGTTTGTAATATGCCTGTTTGTTTTAAGAAACTAACATATTCTTTAAATTGTTAGACTATGCTTTTGAACAAACAACACATGAAGATATAATTTTATGACATCAATGATTTAAAGTATGTGAGGACAGAGCTATAAAGGAGCACAGTTCTGAACGTTACTGAAATTAAGCTGGTATAAATTCAAACATGGTTCCTGGGATGCAAGGATGGTTCAACATATAAGAATCTATCAAAATAATTACACCACATTAAAAGAATAAAAGAGGAAAACCACATGGTCATGTCAATTAATACCGAAAAAGCACTTCACAAAATTCAGTACCCTTTCCTGATGACTAAAAAATAAAATTCAACAATCTAAGAATATAAATACCTACCTCATCTTGGCAAAAATCATATATGAAAAACACACAGTAAACATAAAATCAATGATGAATGTTGGACAGCTTTTTTCTAGAAAAAGGAATAAGACAAGGATGCCCACTTTCACCACTTCTAGTCAACACAGTACTAGAAGTTCTAGCCAGAGCAATTATACAAGAAAAATAAACATAAAAGCATTGAAACTGGAAAGAAATACTTTGTGTTTACAGATGATATGATCTTGCATGTAGGAAACTCTAAAGATTACACACATACACAAATACAAAAAATGGTTACAAGTTAATAAACAAAAGAAGAAATTAAGAAAGTAATTCTATTTACAATAGCTTCAAGAAGAGAAAAAAACTTAGCACTTAACCAAGGAGACAAAAGACTTGTAAAATGAAAATTATAAAACATGGCCAAAAGAAATTAAAGAAGATAATAAATGGAAACACAACCCATGTTCATGGATTAGAAGACTTAATATTGCTAAGATATCAATACTACCTAAAGCAATCTACAGATCCAATGCAATCTTATCAAAACCACAGTGACATTTCTTGCAGAAATACAAAAACTTACCCTAAATGTATATACAACAAGAGCCAAAACAAACTTCAACAAATTTGGAAGGATCAAACTCCCCGACTTCAAAACTCACCACAAAGCTATAATAATCAACACACAGGGTACTAGCATAAAGACAAACATGGAGACCAATGGAATAGAATAGCACCCAGAAATAAAGCCACGCATATACGGTCAAATGATTTTCAAATGGCTGCTAAGACCTTTCAATGGGGAAAGTGCAGCTTTTTCAACAAATGATACTGGAAAAACTGAATATCCACATGCAAAAGAATGAAGAAGGACCCTCACCTAATACTCTTACACAAAGGTTAACTTAAAATGGATTAAAGGCCTAAAAGCATAAACTGAAACTATAAAACTCTTAGCATAAGGGAAAATGTTCAGAACATTGGATATGGGAGTATTTTCTTGGATATGACATCAAATAGAAACATAGATAAACTGGACTTCATCAAAATTAAAACTTCTGGGGGCTTCCCTGATGGTCCAGTGGTTGAAACTCCATGGCTCCACTGCAGTGGGCATGAGCTCAATCCCTGGTCACGGAACTAAGACCATGCATGCCACATGGCATTACCAAACAAAAATTATTTTCAATTAAAAAAAACTAAAACTACTGTACATCAAATGGCAGTAACAATAGAGTAAAAAGGCAACTCACAAAGTGGGAGCTCTATCTGCAAATCATATTTTATGACAATATATATTAATATTCAGAATAGAGAGAACGTCTAAACTCACAAATAAAAAACAACCTGATTCATCAATGGGCAAAGGACTCGAATACACATTTCTCCAAAGAAGATACATGAATGGCCAATAAACACATGAGAAAGATGTTCAATAACACTAAAACCACGTCAAAACCACAATGAGATATTGGTTCACATCCACTGGGATGGCTATCATGTAAACACAGAAAATATCAAGTGTTACAAAGGATGTGAAAAAACCAGGACCCTTGTGCACTGCTGTGGCAATGTAAAATGATGTAGTTTTACATTTACAGAAAACAGTATGGTGGTTCTTCAAAAAAATTAATAATAGGATTATATGATCCAGAAATTCCACTTCCAGAAATACACCCAGAAGAACTGAAAGTATATAGAAACACAGATACATGTACACTGATGTTCATAACAGTGTTATTATTCACAATCACTAAAGGTGGAAGCAATGCAAGTACCCATAGACATTTGTAGAAGACTCCAGAAAGGCAAAAAGCAATCAACACTTCAATTAGAAAAGTTATCTCCAGCCAGTTGTTCTGGGTCTAATACCTCATTTTAAAAAATCATAAATTAAAACAGCAGCTGACTAACCTATTTTTATACTTCGGGATGAGGAGGTCTTCCCAAGAGCAAACCAAAACCAGGAGTCAAACACTGACAGATTTTACAAAATAAAACTTTTAAGTCTCAGTGCCACAGAAGTTACTATGAACAAAGTAAAATTACAAAAACAAACTCGAAAAAAATTTTTCCAACACATATAACAAAGAGATAATACCTTTCATAAGAGTTCTTACAAATTAGTAAGAAACAAATGAAACACCCCAATACACACAAGACTTAAGAAAAAACTCATGTAAGAAATACAAAATCCGAGGCTTCCCTGGTGGTTCAGAGGTAAAGCATCTGTCTGCAAAAGGAGACATAGGTTTGATCCCTGATCCAGGAGGATCCCACAGGCCGTGGACAACTGAGTCTGTGCACCACAACTATTGAGCAGGTGCTCCACAGCCCCTGAGCCACAACTACTTGGCCCACATGCTGCAACTACTAAAGCCTGTGCTCCACACGAGAAGCCATGTGCCGCGACCGGAGAGCAGCACCCACTTGCCACAACCAGAGAAAGCCTGCGTGCAGCAAGCAAGACCCAGAACAGCTAAAAATAAATACATAAATAACGTTTTAAAAAAGAAATACAAAATCCATCTTCACTAAAATGAGAAATGACTGAAATGAAAACAATTACATTTATTTCTGCCAACAAGTCATCAAAAAATTTCAATGATAAGACCTAATTCTGGTTAAAATACAGGAGAATGGCACTAAGGATTTACAAGAATAAATAGACAAAGACATATTAATATCATTCAGTTCAGTCACTCAATAGTATCCGACTATTTGCGACCCCATGGACTGCAGCACACCAGGCTTCCCTGTCCATCACCAACTCCCGGAGCTTGCTCAAACTCATGTCTATAGAGTTGGTGATGCCATCCAACCATCTCATCCTCTATCATCCTCTTCTCCTCCTGCCCTCAATCTTTCCCAGCGTCAGGGTCTTTTCCAATGAGTCAGCTCTTCGCATCAGGTGGCCAAAGTATTGGAGCTGCACCTTCTGCATCAGTCCTTCCAATGAACATTCAGGACTGAGAGAGAGTCAGGACTGACTGGTTTGATCTTGCAGTCCAAGGGACTCTCAAGAGTCTCCTCCAACACCACAGCTCAAAAGCATCAATTCTTCGTGCTCAGCTTTCTTTATGGTCCAACTCTCATATCCATATATGACTACTAGAAAAGCCATAGCTTTGACTAGACGAACTGTGTCAACAAAGCAATGTCTCTGCTTTTTACTATGATGTCTAGGTTGGTCATAACTTTTCTTCCAAGGAGTCTTTTCATTGCATAGCTGCAGTCACCATCTTCAGTGATTTTGGAGTCCAAGAAAATAAAGTCTAGTCTCTCAGTGTTTCCACTGTTTCACCATCTATTTGCCATGAAGTGATAGGACCGGATGCCATGATCTTAGTTTTCTGGATGCTGAGTTTTAAGTCAGCCTTTTCACTCTCCTCTTTCACTTCCATCAAGAGGCTCTTTAGTTCCTCTTCACTTTCTGCCATAAGGGTGGTGTCATTTGCATATCTGAGATTATTGATATTTCTCCTGGCAATCTTGATTCCAGCTTGTACTTCATCCAGCCTGGCATTTTGCATAATATACTCTGTATATAGGTTAAAAAAGCAGAGTGACAATATACAACCTTGACATACTCCTTTCCCAGTTTGGAACCAGTCCATTGTCCCATGTCCAGTCCTAACTGTCATTTCTTGACTTGCATACAGGTTTCTCAGGAGGCAGGTATGGTGGGCTGGTATTCCCATCTCTTTAAGAATTTTCCACTGTTGTGACCCACACAGTCAAAGGCTTTGGCATAGTCAATAAAGCAGAAGTAGATGTTTTTCTGGAACTCTCTTGCTTTTTTGATGATCCAATGGATGTTGTCAATTTAATCTCTGCTTCCTCTGCCTTTTCTAAATTCAGTTTGAACATCTCGAAATTCACGGTTCATGTATTGTTGAGGCCTGGCTTGGAGAATTTTGAGCATTTCTTTACTAAATGTGAGATGAGCGCAATTGTGTGGTAGTTTGAGCATTTTTGGCGTTGCCTTTCTTTGGGTTTGGAATGAAAACTGACCTTTTCCAGCCCTGTGGCCACTTCTGAGTTTTCCAAATTTGCTGGCATACTGAGCGCAGCACCTTCACAGCATCATCTTTCAGGATTTGAAACAGCTCAACTGGAATTCCATCACCTCCACTAGCTTCATTTGTAGTGATGCTTCCTAAGGCCCACTTGACTTCACACTCCAGGATGTCTGGTTCTAGGTGAGTGATCACACCATCGTGCTTATCTGGGTCTTTTAGATCTTTCTTTGTGTAGTTCTTCTGTGTATTCTTGCCACCTCTTCTTAATATTTTCTGCTTCTGCTAGGTCCCTACTAACTGTGTACTAACTGACTATGTACTAACTCTATGTAGTAACTGACATCCCCGAGCTTTTTAACCACAAATTTTTTTCTTATTTACAACCACCATATGAGCCTCTCCTAGTACTTTGCTACAAAGTCATTCAGTCATGTCCAACTCTTTGTAACCATATGGACTGTAGCCTACCAGGCTCCTCTGTCCATGCGATTCTGTAGGCAAGAACACTGGAGTGATTGCCATGCCCTCCTCCAAAGGGTCTTCCCCACCCAGGGACTGAACTGTTGTCTCAGGCATCTCCTGCACTGGCAGGTGGGTTTCCGTTTCTCCTACTGGTTCAGTTAAGCCATGTACCAACTCAGCGACCTCATATCATTGTTTTGGTCAGGAATGCATACAATTACTCATTCAGCAGATGTTTAGTGACTAGGCAGAGTTCTAGAATCTGAGCATAAAAACAACAAAAAAAGAAAAGAAGAAGGGATGGATGGATCGATGGAGAAACAGATGGGTAGACAGGACAAAGAAAGATGAGGAACAGACATATGTCAGGGGAATGAATTTCAATTAGAAAAGATGCAGTAGGTAACTAAATTTTCATTACAAATCTACATTCATTTTCCCAAAACACAAGTAGAGTGACCAGTACTTTCTGAAACTGACTCTTAACTATGGGCTGCTGGTTCCCATAGCGATTCCAGTCACCAGGGGAGAAAAGTTAACACTAGTTATTTAGCAGTAACACATTTGCCCCAGGGGAGAACAGAAGAAGGCTCACGAGAATAAGTGCACAGTTTATTTTGAGTAGAGTTGTCACTAAACATACCTTTCAGATAAAAAGAAGCTCTTGTGAGGATTTAGATTTTGACAAGATTCTAGGCTGCCGTCAGATGATGAAGGAAGCTGCTCTGATTGCAAGTTGTCTGTGTCACCCAAATTGGCCTCAGTTACAGATGAGGTCGTTATGTATTTTCTTCCTAACTTCGTTCCCAGGACATTCGTCAATATAACTCTGGGTATCCTGTCATATAAAATAACAAACACTGTACTATACTGAAATTGGCAGTAAAAAAAAAATTCTAGGAAGCTGAAGTTTCAAACATTTTCAACTTGGCATAAGTAAGCTATTAGAATTACACCATCCTGGAAATCAACCCATAAATACTCAAAATTTTGGACGAACACTTTTTTTTTTGTTTCTGGAAGTACTTACATCTTATAAACTGGCATAGATTGGCCTGCCACTATATGGCTTTAACTATACTAGTGGATGCTATTGGAACTGCTTAAAATTTTAGCCAATTTTTCTCAAAAAACAACAAAAAAAGGTTTTTTCCAGTAGTTATTAAAAATACAGAAACTACAAACCAATTAAAAAAAATCTTTTTCGCTTTCAATAGAAAGGGCCTTGGTAAATAATAACATATTCATAATTGGCAAATGAGAAATGCTAAATCCAACAAGAAAGACATTCAGACTGCATCTATAGTAATAACAGATTCCTTAAGAGAAACAGCACATATATTGATGGTAATAAATATGTTTTACATAATAGCACCAGTAAAAAGTGTCAACAAAATTAATGTTTAGAAAAGTAAAGCGTAATTTTTAAATTGGTGGGATTCATATAAAAACTAGTAATGCGGGGACTTCCCTGGTGGTTCAGTGGCTGGGACTCTGTGCTCCCAATGCAGGGGGCCCGGGTTCAGACCCTGGTCAGGGAACAAGATCCCATGTGCTGTAACTAAGACCTCATGCAGTCAAATAAATAAATAAATATATATTAAAATGAAGTGCTAAAAAATTAAAAAAAAAAAAAACTAGTAATGCAAGCCTGTTATCTTCTTAAACAGAAGAGGATGGCCTAACCTTCTCCTGGTTGCTGCTGCTGCTAAGTCACTTCAGTCGTGTCTGACTCTGTGCGACCCCATCCCTGGGATTCTCCAGGCAAGAACACTGGAGTGGGTTGCCACTTCCTTCTCCAATGCATAAAAGTGAAAAGTGAAAGTGAAGTCGCTCAGTCATGTCTGACTCTTCGCAACCCCATGGACTGCAGCCCACCAGGCTCCTCCGTCCATGGGATTTTCCAGGCAAGAGTACTGGAGTGGGGTGCCACTGCCTTCTCCGAACCTTCTCTTGGTTAGCAAGCTGTTATTATGAACAACTGATACTCTTTGCCACACTACAATGACGTCTTTAAGGCAAATATCTGACCCTGAACTGACAGGCCTAGACCAAATTATTGTGATTTTTAAAATCTGTGTTACCGTTTTCTTTAAGTTTTCCTATCTCCTGTTTATGAGATGTCCCCCCTGACTGTCACTTGTAGCACTTTACTGACATTTTGTGAGAAATAACAGATAACACCTAGAAAGGACCAAAGTACTTTTGTTTAAGTAAACAATGTGAGCTTCCCTGTACTGTGCTACATTTGCTATACTACTCAGAGGTACCCTTCAATGTTCAGTATAGAATAGAAGCACCATGTAGAATTTCAGCTCCTAGGAGAACTGTAAAATACTTCCGTTTCCTCTCTATTTTAAACATGAAGAACTCAAAGCTCATAAAAGTTAAATGGTTGCCCAAGTATAAGCAACTCTAGCTCCTAGGAGAACCTGGGCTTTTGGGTTTTTTAAATTTTATTCCATTACACTGCATTTTCAATACTAACTTGCCACAGCATCCAGACAACTTGAGTTTCTCTATAGATATTTTAGGAATCCTTAAATATATCTATTTCCAGCACAACTTCCACAAAAATGTACTTGATTAAGCAGTATATGATCTAAAACAAGGCTACGGTAAATACACCTCTCTGAACTCAAGAATTTGAGTGAAGGAAGAAAGGAAATAAACTAAGCCATTTAGTACAATCACGAATTGTGGAGAGTGAAGAACAAAGATATTTTTCTTTCTCCTCTCATGATTTAAGCCTCTAAGAATCCTATTTATTACTGTCTGCTTTGTATATTTGACGCCTGACAGAACCCTCCTTAAAATCCTGGATCTGAAGTAGGAATGAAGACAACAAAGGACCAGTAAGGAGTCTCAATATTTCTTCTGCCTGACCTCACATTAGGAATTGCTGTGAAATGAGTAAAGAAAACTCAACTGCAGTTCTCAATCTTTAAGGAGAATGTAGGAATATTAGAAGAGAGAATTTTATTCAAGTAAGAACTATTTTTCTTCAAATCAGTCAGTTCAGTCGCTCAGTCAAGTCCAACTCTTTCCGACCCCGTGGAATGCAGCACGCCAGGCTTCTCTGTCCATCACCAACTCCTGGAGCTTACTCAGACTCATGTCCATCAAGTCAGTGATGCCATCCAACCATCTCATTCTCTGTAGTCCCCTTAAATTTTACTTACTTTTAAGAGATGAGAGAATTTGATACACTAGTTGGTAGCTCATTTTAAGAATTGATGATATACTCTTCATGGTCCCCTATTATTAGTAGTTCATAACAAAATCATTCAAGAACTGTAGTATTTAAAATAAAATGTGGAGGACAGAAGAAGAAATACCAAAAATAAAACATCAGCTATAGTTCACTTGTTTAAATGCCTGACTATAGCATGTTTAAGTATGTTTTTAAATGTTGAGTCCCTAAAGAAAACTCCAATTAGGAGAGAAAAAGTCCATAGAAGCGTAGTTCTCTACAAAGTACTGAAGAGAATAATCAGCAAAAATAAGCAAACAAAAAAAATTTACAAATATCAGCAAGGAAAAGAATAATTATAAAGATTAGAATTCTCTTTTGAATACGAATGATCATTCTATTCCATTATGGTTTGTTTTGCTGCTAGATTGTTGAAGAAAGAAAAAGCAGAGCTATGAAAAAGGAACCTTAGAGGGTAAATGAGAATTTTTAAGCTAAACAAATAGTTTAAGTCTTTCTTAGAAGACAAAAATTTGAAAATTCCCCCAAAACCCACTTGAAGAGATTATACACAAAACTACAACAGAACCCAAGCTCTAAAGGACAAAAACCCTAAAGGGCCTCTGAAGCTACCGAAAGGCTCAAGGAGCTAACTCAGTATGTCTACCATGGCAAACCTTTCAATTAGAAAGCATTCTACTACTGTGAACAAATGCCACAAGAGAAAAATTAACAATAAGAATATTTAAAGGTTAATGAATTCAATATCATATAAAATATGTAATAAAGCCCAATTCCTACTTTACTTGTGAAAAAAATTAAAGGTCAGAAGTATGAAAAGCAGTATGGGCAGAGAGTTAGTTAAGAGCAAGGACTTTGGAGTCAAACACAGGGTAAAGTGTTTCAACTTCAACTAGTAATTATATAACCTTAGGTCGGGTACTTACCATAATTTATGCCTCTTATCACTGATCTCCTCATCTCTAAGATGTGGAGAATGGTAATATCTACCTTAAAAATGATTAAAATTAAATTAAATACAAGATGTAAAGCAATTAGCACAAGTTCTGGCACATAGTCAATATATAATAAATGGAAGCTCACTTTAATCTTCCTACTATTGAAATCTTCCCCAAACTTATAGATTATCTTTTCAATTAGCAGTTAATTGTCATAATTTATCAGGCTTTGCTCTGCAATCTTAATGAAAACATCTTAGAAAAGCATATAATTAAATAGTTAGCAATACCTATAGTACTCCTAGCTCTTCGTAACACACACCATAGCCCAAATATCTTTCTTTAATTATTTACAACTTAATGTAATTTGGGTACCTTGAAGAAACAGAGTTTTGTGTGACAACCTTACAGAATACAAATCTATAAAGTGATAACTAAGTTCATAATATCTAGACAGCCTTTTGATATACAATTTATAAATTAGCAATACCATGGAAATTCTAGGGCTAGCCAGCAGTACAAAAGATTCTGAATGTTAACAAGAAATATATAAAAGTGTATACTTCATCTCTTATACTATCTCAACATAGCAGGAAGGACTGAAAGTTGCCATTTGACACAGTCCATTCAATTTTTTTCCCAAGTACACAAACAGTATCAGTAAGTAAAACAGATTTAATTTTACTTACTAATATTATAAAAGTTTTAAGTAACTCAGTTGTGTCCAACTCTTTGTAACCCCATGGACAGTAGCCTGCCAGGCTCCTCAGTCCATGGAATTCTCCAGGCAAGAATACTGGAGTGGGTGGTCATTCCCTTCTCCAGGGGATTGACCCAACCCAGGGATAGAACTTAGGTCTCCTACACTGCAGGCAGATTCTTTACCGT
Organism: Cervus elaphus; assembly: GCF_910594005.1. NCBI lineage: Eukaryota > Metazoa > Chordata > Mammalia > Artiodactyla > Cervidae > Cervus > Cervus elaphus. Next base: position 44,739,821 of record NC_057845.1, read on the forward strand.
CTGAGCCACCAGGAAAGCCTTAATATTATGTTGAAAGCACATTTCAAAACATAATATGCTAAACCAAAGAAGAACCAAATTTTGTAACACGGTGAAATGAAGCAGAAAGTATACTGGCCTGAGAAATAATATCATTTATTGAATGTGTCTCTATACACATTCTGGTCCTTAATTGTTTCAATTACAAATTATAAGTTCCACCCCACAGATAAGTAGCAAGGTAAATATAAGACTGAAATAAAAAAATGGGAGAAAACTTTGAAAATCTGATAGGAGCTATTAAGATATCCTTGATGTTAAGAGCAAATTTTTAAAGAAATGAACCCTTGTTGACAGATAACATAATTGCATCTGTCATTAAAGCTATAAATAAGTAAAAAAATAACAATACTAATTTAGTTTTTATTTTGCTGCAATTTAGATGGATGTTTTGCTAAAATTGTGCTGTGGCATTTTAATAGGGTTTCTATAAATCTATTCTTATCCCAGACAGTATCATTCAAAATATTACTTTCTAAATTAGTTTAAGCTACATAAATTTTTTTTTAATTTTTCAATTACCTTCTTAAAATAATACACAAATTTTCTAAATTTACCCTTTTCTTTTACTAAGCAATATTTTAAGTGAATAAAGTATCACTCAACTAAACCATTGCTGGCTTAAATAAGTCTTAAGGTTACAGGAATACCAGGGTGTCCAAAAAGTCATACCATCACAATATCTGGAATATGTAATTTTTTAAAACTCCAAACATATATAAACTTAAGAAAAACACAGATAAATATAATTACACCATTTAGGGAAATCCCAAGAACCAGGAGTTAACTTTTTTTAACAGAATATTGTACACTGTCTCAGTATTTCTCTAATAATCTCTGGTGTTAATCAATGAAGACAAGATAAAGACGGTTTACCTTCTCAAAAGTTTTGCACGTATCTCCCACTAGGTTCTTTCTTGCCTACTGACCAAGGCTTATAAATATCTGGAAATATTCTCCCAGGAAAACAGATATGAGCCACATACAGAGATAAAACCTAAACTAAAATATGGTTTATTTATTTTAAAAGAAATGTGTGTATCCCACATACTGCTAGCTTGACATTTCTAAAACTCTTGACTCTTTTCTTCATTATTTAACAAGATTGATTGGGATCACGTATTTTCTGTTTTTCTTCTCAACTTTATCCAGAAGTTAAAAGGCTAAACTGTCTTCATTAAAGAGCAACATACTTATATCACTACCTTTAGATCCCAGAACGCACTTTTCTGTACACCAGAAACTATTACAACATTGTAAATGAACTATACACCAATATAAAATTTTAAAATTACTTAAAAATAAGTAGACAAAACTTAAAAAAAAAAAAAAAAGAAGCCATTGCTGGGAATGAATAAGTAATTTTTGTTTACTCGGTAGTTAAATTTTAAGTTAAAATTAAGAACCAAACATAAGTTTTTCTTCCTTTCATCTTTCTGAAATAATGACATCTTAGCCAAGTAAAATGAAAATAAGACAAATAGTATCACGTCAAAGTTAAGCAAAGACTGAAGAAAGTCTAAGTCTCCTATTCCAGATAGCAAGTTCCACACAGAAAACATCTATCCACACCTATACCCTGAACAGCTCTCCAATTTTCTTATTTGAAGCTTATAATCTCTCTTTTCCTGTCTGAGACCAAAATTACAGAGCAGATAATTGGTCTGGATGGAGGAAAAGACATTTCAATCAGAGATCAGCGGAGAGGGTCGCCTCGAGAGACTGTTTCTGAGGTGGGGGCCGGACGGTGTGGGGAGCGAAGGCGGGGGCAGGAATGTCAAGGGAGAGGTACTGGGGAGTCCCGGGCGCTGAGTCTGAGGGGCAAGCTGTGGGATCTTCCTTCCTATCCCTGAAGGGGAGTGGGGCGGCCAGGGGCTGAACTGGGGGAGGGGGACTTGGCGGGAAGCTCATTTAGGGGAAGGACTGGACTCAGGGCTGGAATCTGAGAGGAATCGGGAGAGCCCAGCGTGGAGCTCACAATCGGTTACAGGTCACTGAGAGAGAATGGGGGAAATTAGGGTGGGGTGAGAAGGAGGGGACTTAAAAAAAAAAAAAGAAAAAAAGAAAAAAAAGACATTTCAATCAAAGAGACTGAAAATATAACTCTGCCAAGTAATCTCAGCAAATGTTTATTGAGAATTCAGTATGTGCCCAGTACTGTGCAAGGAAAAAATAATAAACTGTAGTCTCTGCCCTTATGAAGCTTATAGTAAGGGAGGCAGAGAAATCACATTAAGTGTAATGGGTGCTATGATATGGAATAGGCAGCTTCCCCAGATAAAGAAAGGGATCAAATGCAGATGTGGCAGCTGGAATCAAAGAAGGCTTCCCAAGAAGATGGAAATGAGTTCAGTGTTAAAGACCAATATCAGTCAATAAAGGGGAAAAGGAAATTTTTCCCAAGATAAGAGAACCAAAAGCATGAGCTCTCAGGTATAAAACAACATCACACATTCAGGGAGCTGCCAGCAGCCCCCGAGTCTAAAGCACAGTGCTGAACGTGGAAGAGTAGACAGACACAAACCTAGAGACAATCAAGGTCCAATCATTATGGACGTTGCAATGCCAAGGTAAAGAGTTTGAACTTTATCCTAAAGAATATCTGGAGTCACAGAAAGATGTTAAATAGTAGAGTGACACATAACATCTTCATACTTCAGCAACAATATGGTGAAATAACCAAGAAGAAAAAAAAGACTGCACAGGAAGACCAATAAAATTACGATCAGAGTAATAAAGGCACAAAGTTATCAGGGTTTGAACTGAGGCAGTGGTGATAAAGAGGAAGGAAAGATCATTTGAAGACAGATTTAGGAGGTAAAAATAACTAGACTTGATAAAAGATTAGATACAAAGGGTAAGGAAAAAACAGGAGCCAGGACAATTTCTAAGTTCTAATGAGAAGAATTAAGTGTAAAAAGGAGTCATATATTCAGACAGGGAGGAGATACAGAAAAAGGAACAAGTCTGAAAACAAAGATGATTCACTCACTTTGAAACAAGCTAAACCTAGGACACCTGCAGCTGAGGGCTAGGTCTGGACTAACTGGTAGTTCATCTGAGTAAGGGAACAGAAACAGACACATAGAGTAAAAAACAAATTAGAACCTTATCGGGACTCTATTTCACATTATATTCAAGTTTCCCGAACACATAATCTAGCTGCTAACAATTTCTGGTGAGAAAAACTATTCTGGGGGATGAAACATTACACTGTTCTAATCATACTGTTCTAATTCAAAAAGGTCAGACACGGGATGAGGGGATGGATGTCATCTGGAGGAGAGCTAGAGCTTCTTCTCAAAAGAACCAAAGGGATTGGAAGGGCCATCCCTTTAACTAGCCCCCTTTATTCAGGTCTAGCAGCACAGTAAGTGAATAGCTCACCTGTACGAAAGAGGAAAAATGCTGGACTTCAGAACAATGAGAGTAAATTGCTTCTTCATAAATTACTAAAGCTAAGTGTCTAAGATTTTGGGTGCTTTAGAAAGTTTAATTTACATCAGGTATGATATAGTATGGGAATTCTTGTTACATAGCTTATCATGTTTTTGCATTTTTTAAAAGAAGTATCCTTTAAAAAAAAAAAAAGTACAGCACAATACTATGTTCAAATGTTTTGACAGAGTTCTACTTTAATTTTTAAAATAATTGTACTGAAAGTCACCAAGTTTCCGCTGGATCTTGGCTTAAAGCACTTATCAATTGTTATCCAAGGACTTCCCTGGTGGTCCAGTGGCCAAGACTGCACTCACAGTGCAAGAGGCCTGATTCAATTCTTGATCAGGGAGCTAGAGCCCACATGCCACAACTAAGACCCAGCACAGCCAAATAAATGAATAAAAAATAAATATTAAAAATATTGCTAAAAAATTGCCATTAAGGTTATAGACCAAATAATCAAAGCACCATCTAGCTAATGACAGGCTCTTCTAATTGAAACTAAATACTTCCCCTAAAAAAATAATTCATTTAAGGGTTAAAACTGTAAATGGAAATACATTAAAAACATTATGTTATAGGTCACAAATTCCCAGAGCTAATTTCTAATTTTTAGTCCCAAACTTCACATACAATTTTTTTAAAAAATATGGAACAAAACGGGTCTTGTTAGCTTTCAAAATTAAACTGCATATTTATTATTAAAAATCTGGGAGTAATATTTCAAAATCATCTCCTTTTTTTAAAAATGCATGTAAAATACAAAAAGCTCACAAAGTAAAAAGTGGTAAGGACCTAGATTAAATAATATTTAAAAGATATGTTAAAGATGCTTGGCATGCTGCAGTCCAGGGAATCACAAAGAGTCAGACGCAACTAAGCAACTGAACAACAACAAATGTTAAAGATGCAGAAAATTAAAAAGATCCATAGATAGACAGACATACTTGTTTTTTTTTCTTTTCATCTTTAACATACCTTTAAGATAATATTTATGTCCTTACCTAACAAAATCTAGGTCCTTATCTACCTGTCTATATCTAGTTCTTCATTTTATATACGTGAATCTTTAAAAATATGTATATGTGAATTGAATTATTAAGTTAAATGCACTAACAATATTATTTGTTTTTTAAAAACAATTCTAACCCAATCGATTTAACGAAATGTAGTCATTAACTTTGTAAATTAAGATTGTCAGCTTTAAGATTTGAGGGAGTCACACGTGTATATGCCGATTTTCTTAAAGATCATTTCCAACAATCTTACTTTTAAGATCATTGGACTTAAAGTACTTCCAGTGCAATAAGCTGAACAAAATCAATACTGAACAACATACCTTTCAGATAAATTAAGGCTTTGGTGAAGAGGTTCTAATTTGTGACATGTCTCTAGGCTGTCAACAGATGTCGAAGGCAATGAGTCTGATTGCACCTTGTTGGCATCACATAAATTAGCATCGTTTCTAGGTAGGGTCTTTCTGAATTTTCGTCCTAAATCCGTCCATAGGACATTCGTCAACATAACTCTGAGTTGCCTGTTACACACATAAATAATTAATACATACAGTACTAAATATTATATAATACATGTATTCATCACAAATTATAACAAATGAAAACCTTCAGGAATTCTAATTCAGTTCTTCAAGCAATTAACCAGAGTAGTAAAAACCATAACTAAAAAAATCTGCCTAACCATTCTCAAATATACATGAAAAACTAAAGCACATTTCACTTAAATTGGGATTTTCTTCAGAATTCTGTCTGAGATACAACAACTGTGGTCACACACATGCACAGCTGTTGGGATTCCTGGTAACCAAACTGTGCTTAGCCACACCATCAGCGGAACAACAATATTCATCTGCACATCACCTCACAAAGGCAACCACTTCCTGCATTACAAATGTGTTCTTAGTTTAGTATTTGCTGGTTTGGAAAACATAATTAAACCTAAAGATAACAGTACATCATCTACAGTCTTAACTCTATATAGTCTTAAGATACATTTAAGTTTACCTTATTTCTAAAAACAGGTCAATTTAAAACACTGTATGTATACCAATTTCAAATGTAAAACTGATAAATCCAAGCACTGTCAGCTTTTTGCCTCATGACATTTTGCCCATTACTCATTCAACCTATCTTTGTACCAATAATACTTGGAGAACTGTGTTCAGTTCTTGAACCCAGAAACACAGTACTGTGAACAGGCTACCACGTTGATGTCAAACAATGTGAAATGAGGAATTGTGGGAAGAACTGAAATGTTTAATTAGAAGAGTGTCTATTCTACTCCCTAGTATCAGTTTTGGGCCCTTTTTGCTTAATAAAAGTAAGAATATTAAGAAACAGAAAGCAGTGTTTGTGCATTTTTAAGATAAAACAGATGTCAAAGAAGTGACTTGTTTGCACCTGCCCACTGGGCCTGTATCTTCAGATCACCCAGTAGAAGCGGGAGCCGCTCCTTCTTCCAAGGAGCCGCTGCAGAAAGCACTTAAACGCCACACATTTGGGGTTTAAAGAAAAGCTTATAGATTTTAGGATTACCATTAAACAATAAAAAGATGAGAGACATTGCTATGAATGAATGGAAATTCATTCTTCATCCAACAAATACTTACCAAATGCCTTCTAGCAAAACAATTGGCAACAAACAACACAGTTACAATTCCTGCCTCTGTGGAGGTTACATTTCAAGGAAGAATTATCCAATTAGCTATTTAATCACAACTGTAATGAGCAATATGAACAAAAAGTACAGATGCTGCATTTCTGCTGAACCAGACAAGGTAAGTTTTACTGAGAATATGACTTTTACTGAAGTTGAAACTATCCAAAGGAAACAAGTGGAAAATGGAGAGTGGTTCAAAAAGCAGGATAAAATGTAAATGCTCAGACATGAGGAAAGTTTGTTCAAGGAAATTAAAGGACTTACCTGGCTCAAGTGCTTAGAATGAAGAGGCAATCTGTATAAAGATGGGCAGTTAGGCAGAACTGTGTGGACTATGTTGAGGATTTGAAAGTTTAATGTCAACAACAGTATCAATCCCCTAGTTTTAATAAAAGAATGATGATATCACAGCTGTATTTTTAAAAAGATGACTTTGATCTTTTATGAAGAATAAAGAAAACATGAAGAGAAAAAATAATGAATTTAGAGAGGTGATGGTGACTTGGGGATAGTTTAATGGAATGGTGGGAGCAGAAACAGGAAAGAAGAAAAGGGCCATGGACACAGCAAAGGTAGGCAGTTGACACAGAGCTATGAAAAGGGGATATAGGACAAGGGCTGAGGATAAATGTAAGATTTAAGACAGGTCTTCTGAGTTAATTCCTGGTTACTTAGCTTAAGATAGAAAACATTTGTGTAAGTTTAAGTGCTTATGGGAAGAGGTCAACAAAATAGGAGAGGTTGAAGATACAGGAGACAGAATAATTAACATTATAATTAAGTTTCTTAAGAAGTGGCATAAAAAGAGCTAATATTTATTGAACATGCACCATATACCAGAAACTATGCTAAGCCCTTTACAATGATTTACCTCATTTAATCCTCACAACTAATCCATGAGGTCAGAAGTATGGTTTTTCCAGTGGTCATGTATGGATGTGAGAGTTGGACCATAAAGAAGGCTGAGCGCCAAAGAATTGATGCTTTTGAATTGTGGTATTGGAGAAGACTCTTGAGAGTACCTTGGACTGCAAAGAGATCAAACCAGTCCATCCTAAAGAAGATCAGTCCTGTGTGTTCATTGGAAGGACTGATGCTGAAGCTCTAGTACCTGGCCACCTGATGTAAAGAGCCAACTCATTAGAAAAGACCCTGATGCTGGGAAAGACTGAAGGCAGGAGGAGAAGGGGAAGACAGAGGATGAGATGGTTGGATGGCACCACCAACTCAACGGACATGAGTTTGAGCAAGCTCCAGGAGATGGTGATGGACAGGGAGGCCTGGCGTGCTGCAGTCCATGGGGTCACAAAGAGTCAGACACGCCTGAGCGACTGAACACCAACAACTCCACGAGGTACAGAGGTAACTGCTCCTCTGTAACTGAGGAAACCAGGACAGCATGATTAATAACTCAGCCCACAGTAAAATGAGTTGAATAGTGAGAGTGGGATCCAGAGCCATACACTCTCAACTCTGTCGATGGCACTCTTAACTGTTCCACTGTGCTGGTTTACGATGGGGTTCTTCCAGAAACCAAGATCATTTTCTCAGAGTGATATGAAAGGGAAAGGAACACAGGGTTGAGGAGAGAAAAGGCTTCAAGTCTTCATTGTATAGGGGAGGAACACAAGACGACTAGCGAAACACAGTAGGATTATCTTGGGATTGAGAAATCCAGGAAGATTAATAATTATGAATTTATAATGCCACAAACATACTCTGTTTTATCATTTTTTTCCCATTAGTGCTCAGCCACCTTGATGTCAGCACAATGCAAACAGATAATCAGGTTCACAATTATTAATTATGAAGGAAAAAGGCATCTTTGTAACTAAACATCTGGCAGCTAGCACCTTAACCAAGTGATCAAAGATAAGGCCACCAACAGTGGGACAAGGAGATGTTATATATCCTCTGATGTGACACAATAAGCAAATGACATCAGCTATGAAGCATTCTTTTCAAAAATGTAACATGAACCTAATCATAAGGCCAAGCCTAGACAAATTTTAGAAATCTAGTATATAAGACATCCTACAAGACAACTGGCCTGAACTCTTCAAAAAAGTCAATGTCATGGTTTAAGGGGGTGAAGACATGGAGGGATTATTCTAAGATTAAGAGAATAATGAGACATAAAAACCAAAAAATATAATGCATGAACCTCAATTTGATCCTAGATTAAAAAAAAAAAAAAGAAGACATCTTGGGGACATTTGGAGAATTCTGATTCTAGATTTTATATGAGATGATAATATGAAATTATTATAGGGATTTCTCTGGTGGTCCAGAGATTAAGAATCTGCCATGCAGTGCAAGGGATGCGGGTTCGATCCCTGGTCAGGGAACTAAGGTCCCACGTGCCATGGAGCAAACAAGCCCACGTGTCGCCCTAGCGGAGTTTCTGTGCGCCGTAACTACTGAAGGCCGCACAGAGCAGCTATTGAGCCCGTGTGCGGCAACTGGAGAGTCTGTGCTCTGTGACCAAAGATGCCACACGATGCAGTGAGGACCAGGTGTGCCACAACTAAGACTCCACACGGTCCAATAAATAAATAAATATGTTCAGTGTAATTAAAAGCCAAAGATGATATTAAAAAAGAAACTAGAATAAATCTTCTTCATGATGTATTGTGGTTATCATCTAAAAGAATTCCTTGTTTTTAAGAAGCACAGGCTAAAGTATTCAGAGGTAAAGTGCCTGACGTCTGTGACTTATTCTCAAATAGTTCTGGAAAAAAAAAAATGTGTATGTGAATGTGCATATGTGATATGCACTTAAATATATGAATGAAAGACTGAGAAAACATAAATGTGGGGAAATGTTAACATCTTGCACGTTTGTTATTCTTAACAAAATAATTCCACACCTGGAATCCTGTACCAAAAAAATACAAAACGGATGGGGAAAAGTTATGCATGAAGATATTCATCACAGTATTGTTTATAACAGCAAAAAATACAAGCAACTTTAAAATCCCAGCAATAGCAGAATGGTTAAGTATATACCATGATAAAACCACTTAACAGAATGTTACTTATTGGTCTCTTAAAATCTTCTACTTTAAATTTTAAGGGTGGCTGGCTGTGTTTTTTCCTGCTTTCTATTTGTCTTTATTTTAATTTTCTATGCTAAGCAAACACTATTTATGTAGAGAAATGTCAACCAATTAATTCTGTAAAGAACAATAAACATGTTTACCTAGCCAAAAACTATCTATTAATCAATGAAAAGAAACTATTTTTTACATTCAGGATTACTCTTTTATATGGTTTTATAACAATTTTATAACTTAAAATTCTAAATGATCAAATGAAAACATTTGTAAAATCTTAAGGATATATAAGGTCTACTTTTCAGTCTAATTAGAAAACTACTGACTATTAGTAATTTGCTAAATTATTTGAAAAAATACCCCAATGGTAATTTAAAAATTGTTAAATATGAAAATATCCAATGTTGGAAAATGTCATTTTTCTGTTCACCCAAATCAAGTAAGAATCACCATTGGTACATGTTATGCATGGCTGAGTCCCTCCAATCTTCACCTGAAACTACCACAACATTGCTCATTGGCTGTACTCCAATACAAAATAAAAAGTTAAAAAAAAAAAGAATTCCCATTGGTGATTTTACTGGTAATTCAAATTATTGGTTCTAAGTGAAAAAGACAATTTGGGTTCTCTTTGAAAATACTTATTTCACGTTCATAAATTTGCTTTATTGTAATCTGACTAATAATATTCTAAAGCAGAAGGCAGCAATCTTTTTCCCCAAAATTAAAGGTAAATTTTTAAAACTTCTATATTTAAATGCCTTAGCATTCTTTTTAAAAATCCCTTTAATATTTATTTAAGAATATAAAAATCATCTATAAAGCACACTCCAATTTGAAAAGAATAATCCAAATAAATATACCTCACACTATTAGCCAGGATTTGTTCCTCTATTTAGTTAAGTATCTAGAGATCACATAGGAATCAATTCTTATATTACTGATTCAGACCATTTTTCTTTAGGATCTCGTTTTTATTTATGTTTTACTGGAGGATAATTGCTTTACAATGCTGTAGTGGTCTCTGACACACACCAACATGAATCAGTCATAATTATACAGATACCCCTCCCCTCTTGAGCCTCCCTCCCCCTCATTTCACCGCTCTGGGTCGTCAGAGTGCCAGGCTGGACTCCCCGTGTTACAGAGCAGCTTCCCACTTCTTACCTGTTTTACACATGATCGTCTATATATGTCAATGCTACTTTCTCAATTTGTCTTACTTTCTCCTTCCCCTGCTGTTCCAACCAGACCATTCTCTACATTTGCATCTCCATTTCTTCTCTGTAAACAGGTTTATCATACTATTTTTTCTAGATTCCATAAATGTGTATTAATATACACTATTTGTTTCTCTCTTTCTGACTTACTTCACTCTGTATAACAGGCTCTAGGTCCATTCACCTTGCTACAACTGGCTCAAATTTGTTCCTTTTATGGCTGAGTAATATTCCATTGTATGTATGTACCACAACTTCTTTATCACTCACCTGTTGAGGGACATCTAAGTTGCATCCATGTCCTAGCTATTGCAAACAGAGCTACAATGAACACTGGGATGTATGTGTCTTTTAGAATTGTGGTTTTCTCAGGGTATATGCCCAGTAGTGGGACTGCTGGATCATATGGTAGTTTTATTCCTAGTTTGTTAAAGAATCTCCATACTGTTCTCCACTGTGGCTATATCAATTTACAATTCCACCTAGCCCTAGTATTTCTATGGATATTCAAATAGAAGCTTAAAGAGTAAAGAAAAACATTCAAACCAGACAAAATAAAACCTAAACTTAGTATTTAGGGGGACACACTTAGGTTGCAATACTATCCCAAAAAAGTAAGATTAGGAGACAGGTTAGTTTTCAAGGAGAGGAAAGGGAGTTGTAACTACAAAGGTACATGGAATTTCTGGGCTAAGTTTCTATTTTATACCTGAATGGTGGTTATATGACTATATCTGCCTTATAAAAACATATTAAATTATAATGAATAATTAAACAATTTACCCTTTATTCATTTTTTGGTAGATGCATTATATTTCATAGTAAAAATAAAGATAGAGGACAGCTAAATCAAGATCTCCACCTAACCCAACATTCTATTGATGATATATATATACCATCCCTGCTAAAGTACTTGCGCAAGCTTTTTTTTTTTTTTTTGTGGCCACACCTCAAGGGATCTTAGTGGGACCTTAGTTTCCTGACCAGGGATCAAACTGGTGCCCCTTGCAATGGAAGCGAGAAGTCTTAAACTCTGGACTACCAGGGAAGTCTCATCTAAGCTTTTCTTTTTTACTATTATTTACTTGTCTACATCAGGTCCTAGTTGCAGCATGTAGGATCTTCAATCTTCATTGCAGCATGTGAACTCTTGGTTGCAGCAAATGGGATCTAATTCTCTGACCAGGAATCCAACCAGGGCCCTCTGCATTGGGAAAGCAGAGTCTTAGCCAATGGACCATCAGAGAAGTCCTTACCTAAGCTTTTCAGAGTCATCCAATAGTCTATTTATAAAATGTCCCCTTCTAAGCTATGAATTATTATACTACTATTCATTTAATTTACAAGGGAAAATAGTTGCTAATTGATGTACTCAAAGTTTAAAAATTATCATTCCCAGAAAATAAAAATTATATCACATTTCTTCTGTAGCACTTTTCATACATGTAAAAATCTGTAATTATGAAAAAAAAAAAAACCCAGCAAAACCACAATAGAAAAAAAATTTTTTTTCAAATTTTGTTTGATTTAAATTTTTCAACAAAAGCAGGTTTTCAATGCATGCATAAATATAACAGTGATATAACTTGGCTAAACTCAAAACTCAGAAAGAAAAGAATCACTCCTCAAAACATGGTGTCCTAAAAAAAAAACAAAAAAACATGGTGTCCTATTTTTAGATTCTAGAAACTGACAGCTGGAATGAAGGCAGTGTTTTAGTATTTCTTGTCCTTCAAAAAAAAAAAGGCATGCAGGAAATAAAAATATGCTACCACAAAACATGCCACTTTGGCGCAAGGATTATTTTGAACTGAAAGCAACTGAGAGTAGATGCCAAAAAGGCTCCCTGTCCACGCACTGCTTGCCTAAAGGCAGGTTTAGACTATTTATCACCAGAGACTCTTTATCAGCCCAGGAATGTAATTCACATAACAAGCCTTACTAATCAAACATTATCTCCTATTAGTTTCCCCCATATACATTCTATCCCACAATTTGCCATCCTCGGAATAGCAAATAACTTCTCTAGAAATTTATTGTCCTTTGCTAATACACTATATAAGCCTAAGCTGTAACTACTTCTTTGAGTTACTTTTTTTAGAATTTCTCCCATGTATATGCACACAGCATGTGTTGAATAGATTCTGTTTGTATTTCTCTTATTTATCTGTATTTTGTCTGTCCAATTATGGCCCCAGTCGGAGAACCACTGGAGGGTAGAGGCTTGTGTACTTCCTCCTCAAGGACAAAATAACTGAACACATCACAAAAAAGACATATGAATACCCAATATGCATATGAAAAGATGCTCAATATCATTAATCCCATCTTTCTGGTCTTTAAAAAAAGTTTGTCTTTTCAAAATACGGGAAAGGGAGCAAAATATTTCAACAGATACTTTAGAAAACATACAGAATAACAATAAACACATGAAAAGATGCTCAATATCATCATTCATCAACAAAATGCAATTATTACCACAATTAGATATCACCACATGGGACTTCCCTAGTGATCCAGAGGCTAAGATTCTGCACTCAAATGCAGGGGGCATGGGTTTGATCCCTGATCGGGGAACTAGATTCCCACACGTAGCAACTAACCCTATGTGCTGCAACTACTGAACCCACACAAACAGCCCACATGCTGCAACAAAGACTCACTGGAGCCAAAACAAACAAATAAATTAAAAAAATTTTAAACATAACTCTTAAAAAAAAAAAACAGATATCACCACACATATATTATAAGGGATGATAACAGAGACTGACCATACAAGTCCTGACAGGAGGATTGAGGAAGTAAAACTCTCCTGCACCTCCTGTGCAAATGTAAAATGACACAATTACTTCTGGAAGACATTTGGCAGTTTCTTAACAAAGTTGAAAATGTACTTTCAGTGACTCAACAGCCCATCTCCTAGGTATTTACCCAAAAGAAATAAAAATGTGTCCACATAGGCACTTGTACATGAGTGTGCACACAGCAGTTTTATTCACTGTAGTATTCATTTTTCACAGAACTAGAACAAAAATATTTTACATTTGTAGAGAAACACAAAAGACCCCAAATAGGCAAGGCAGTCTCGAGAAAGAAAAACAGAGCTGGAGGAATCAGGCTCCCTGACTTCAGACTACACCACAAAGCTACAGTAGTGAGAAGGGTGTGACATTGGCACAAAAACAGAAATACGGATTAGTGGACTAGAACAGGACGCCCAGAAATAAACCCACACACCTACAGTCAGTTAGTCCATGACAAAGGAGGCAATACATACACAATGGACAAAGACAGTCTCTTCAATAAGCGGTGCTGGGAAAACTGGATGGCTATATGTAAAGTATAAAATCAGAACATTCTCGAACACCATATACAAAAAGAAACTCCAAATGGATTAAAGCACTAAATGTAAGATTGGACACTATAAAACTCTTAGAGGAAAACATAGGCAAAACACTCTTTGACATAAATCACAGCGATATCTTTTTGGATTCACCTCCTAGAGTAATTGAAATAAAAACAAAAACAAACAAATAGGACCTAATTAAATTTAAAAGCTTTTGCATAGCAAAGGAAATCATAAACAGAATGAAAAGACAACCCACAGAATGGGAGAAAATATTTGCAAGTGATGAGACAGACAAGGGATTAATCTCCAAAATATACAAACAGTTCATGCAGCTCTATATCAAAAAAAATCAAAAAACCCAATCAAAAACTGAGTAAAGACCAAATTGGACCTTTATCCAAAGAATACATACAGATGGCCAAGGAGCACGTTAAAGATGTTCAACATCACTAATTATTACAGAAATGCAAATCAAAGCTACAATGAGATATCATCTCACACTGGTCAAAATGGCTATCATCAAAAAATCTACAAACAATATATGCTGGAGAGTGTGTAGAGAAAAAGAAACTCTCCTAAACTTTTGGCTGGAACATAAACTGTTACAACCACTATAAAGGACAGTATGAAGAGTCATTAAAACAAAACAAAACTAAAAACAGAACTACTGTATGATCCACCACTGCCACTCCTGAACATAAATTAAAAAAAAAATCATAATTTGAAAAGATACATGCACCCCAATGTTCACTAAAGGACTATTTAACAATAGCCAAGATATGGAGGCAACTTACATGTCCACTGACAGAGGAATAGATAAAGAAGATGTGGTACAAATATACAATAGAATATTACTCAGTCCTAAAGAAGAAAAACCCATCTGCAACAGCATGATGTAGAGAATACTGTACTTAGTGATATAAGTCAGACTGAGAATAACAAGTACTATGTGAATGTAAAAAATGATACAAACGTATCTACATACAAAACAGCAAAGACTCACAGAAACAGAAGACAAATTTATGGTCACCAAACAGAAGAAGGGAAAGAGGGACAAATAAGGATTATGAGATTAACAAATACAAACTACCATACGTAAAACAGATAAGCAACAATAATTTATTGTATTGCACAGGGAATTATAGTCAATGTCTTCTAATAACCTACAATAAAATATAATCTGAAAAAATGTACAATTGAATCACTTGGCTATACACACGAAATTCATTCAATATTATGAATCAATTATACTTCAACTTTTAAAATGACTGATCACAGATCATCATAACAAATATAATAACAGTGAAAATGTTCTGAAATATTGCAGGAATTACCAAAATGTGACACAGAGGCATAAAGTGAGTAAATGCTTTTTTGAAAAACGGTGCCGATAGACGTGCTCAACGCAGGGCTGCCTGCAACATTCAGTTTGTGAAAAAGAGATCGGTTCAAGATGGCAGGGTAGAAGACGCACGCTCACCATTTCTTGTGAGAGCATCAAAATCACAACTGCTGAACAACCATCAACAGGAAGACACTGGAACCCACCAAAAAAGATAACCCATATCCAAAGACAAAGGAGAAGTCCCAGTGAGACAGTAGGAGGGGCACAATTACTATAAAATCAATTTGTAAAAAATGCAGTATCTGCAAAGTGCCAATAAAGTGAAGCACAATAAAGAAGAGTATGCTTGTATCTTATGAGCAGTGTCCTCATAAAAACGGCAGAAACAGACATACACAAAGGGAGACAGCAGGAAGACATACAGGGAAAACGTGTAAACATGGAGGACTGAACGCCTGAAGAAAAGAGGAGAGAGACATGGAACAGATTATTCCCCACTGCCTTCAAAGGTTCATAGCCTTGCTGACACCTTGATTCACATGAAATGTAAATGGATTAAATAACCTAATCAAAGGTAGAGATTGTAAGAGTAGCTTATAATAAAATAACAAGACCTTCTATGCTCTGAATGTATGTGTGTGTGTGCTAAATCGCTTCAGTTGTGTCCAACTCTGTGCAACCTTACAGACTGTAGCCCACCAGGCTCCTTTGTCCATGGGATTCTCCAGGCCAGAATACTGGAGTGGGTTGTCATGCCCTTCTCCAGGGGACTTTTCCACCCCAGGGTTCAAACCTGAGTCTCTTAACATCTCCTGCATCGACAGGCTGGTTCTTTACCAGTAGTGCCACCTAGGAAGCACTCTGAACATGTGTTTCCCCTCAAAATTTATATTTTGAAATTCTAACCCCCAAAAGTGATGGTATTAGGAGGTGGTGACTTTGGGAGGGTCATGAGGGTAAAGCCCTCATATATGGGATTAGTGCTCATAAAAAAAGTTTCAAGAGAAGGCTCCTTCCACTCTTTTGAGGACACAGCACAAAAAGATGTCCATCTATGAACCAGGAAGCCTTCATCAGATACTGAATCTGGAAGTACCATGATCCTGGGCTTCTCAGGCTCCAGAATCATGAGAAATAAATGTTTTTGTTTATAAGCCACTTACTCTTATGGTATTTTGTTATGGTAGTGCAAAAAGACTAAGATAAGATCCAACTATATGCTCTTGAATGGAGACACATTTTGGACACAAAGAAATAAATAGGTTCAAAGTAACATGATGGAAAAAGTATATCATGCAAACAGCAGCCTTAAGACAGGTAGAGTGGCTATACCAGTGTTAGACAAAACAAACTTTAAAGAAAAAAATAACACCAAATGTGTGTAGAAACAATGAGGAATAATTCATTGGCAAAAGGGTTAATTCTTCAGTGGGATACACTGACTATAAACATGCGGGCCTGCTCAGTCGCTTCAGTCCTGTCCGACTCTTTGCAGCCCTAACGACTGCAGCCCACCAGGCCTCTCTGTCCACAGGGACCCTCCAGGCAAGAAAACTGGAGTGGGTTGCCATGCCCTCCCCCAGGGGATGTTCCTGACCCAGGGATCAAACCTATGTCTGCTGTCTCCTGCATTTGCAGGCAGGTTCTTCACCACTAGCGCCACCTGGGAAGCCCCACTATAAAATACATAAACATAATAATAAGACAGCAAACTCATTAAGCAAAAACAGAAAGGAGAAATTAACAGAACTACTACTATCAACAGTAATAGTTCAACATTTAAAACCCCAGTCTGGATAGAACAATGAGACAAAAAAAAACCTCACAGAGGCTTGAATAACACTATCAACCAACTCAATCTAAAAGACATCTAGAGGCACTCTAATAAATAGAAACAAAATGCACATTCTTCTCAAACACATGGAACATTCTCCAAGAAAGACCATATGCCAGGCCACAAACAAACCTCAGCAGACTTACAGGAAGTGAAATCATATAAAACATTCTCAGACCACAATGGAATTCAATTAACAATTAACAACAGGTAAGTCATCAGAATGTAATGTACAGCATTGTGACTATGGTTAATAATACTATAATACATATTTGAAAGTTGCTAAAAAATAAAACTTAAAAGTTGTCATCACAAGAAAATTGTGACTGTGAGTGATAGATGTTAACTATACTTATTGCAGTGATCACCTCACAATATATACAAGTGTAGAATCATTATGTTGCACACCTGAAACTAATATAATGTTATATGTCAATTAAATCAATAAAAGAATATCTTTGAAATTTAAAAACACATAGAAAGTAAACAACACACACTTTCAAAGCAAGTCAGTTAACCATACCAGAAATTAGAAAATGCTTTTGCTTAATAAAAGAAAATCACAGAACACCAAAATTTATGAGGTGCACCCAATAGAGTGCTCAGAATAAAATTTAAAACTAAACGCCTATATTAGAAAAGAAGACAGATATCAGATCTCAAATCAATAACCTAACTATACACCTTAAGAAATTATTTAAAAAAGCACAAACTATGTCCAAATCAAGAAGAAAATAAGATTACAGTGGAAATAAATGAAATTAAATATAGAAAACTTGCAGAGAAAACTGATGAGACCAAAACTTGGTTCTTTGAAAAGATCAAGAAAATCCACAATTATCCAGGTAGACGGAACCAAAAAAAACCACTCAAATTATTAACATCAGGCATGAAAGAACAGTCATCACCAGCAACATCACAGAAATTTTAAACAGTGTTAGAATACCATGAACAAATGTATTTTGTAATGAATAATGAAACATCTGAAAATAAAATTAAGAAAACATTTCCATTCACAAGAGCATCGGAAGAAGAAAATACTTGGGAATAAGTTCAACAATAAATGTCCAACACACACTGAAAGTAATTAAATGTTGTTGAAAGAAACTGAATAAAACCTAAATAAATGGAAAATATATTCATGAACCACAAGACTTAATTTATTAAGATGGCAATACTCCCCAAGTTGGTCTGCAGATTTTCAACATGTCCTCCATCAAAATCCTTGTTGGCTGTTTTGCTAAAAATGACAACCTGATTGTAAAGTTCAGCTCCTCAGCTCCTCCTCTGGTGGTCCAGTGGTTAAGAATCCGCCTTGCGATGCAAGGGACATTGGTTATCCCTGGTCTGGGAAGATCCCACATGCAGAGGAGCAGCTGAGCCCATGCATCACAACTTCTGAGCCAGGGATCTAGAGCCCACAAGCTGCAGCGACTGAGCCCATGTGTCTGAGACTGTGCTCCGCAGCAAGAGAAGCCACTGCAGTGGAAAATCCGCGCTCAGCAATGAAGAGCAGTTCCCGCTTTTCGCACCTAGAGGCGCCCGTGTGCAGCAACAAAGACCCATCACAGCCCCAAAATAAAATAAATAAATATTTAAAAAAAAAAAAATTCAGCTGAAAATGCAAAAAGCCCAGAACAACCAAGACAATCTTGAAAAGGGACTTCACTGGCAGTGGTTAAGTCTTCATACTTCCTCTGCAGGGAGCACAGGTTTGATCCCTGGTCAGGGGAACTAAGATCCCACATGCCATGTGGTAAAGTCAAAAAAGTTTTTATTTTTTTTTTTAATTTTTTTAAATCTTGAAACTACTATAAAGTTGGAAGACTCACATTTTCCAATTTCAAAACTTACCACAAAGTTACAATACAGTGTGCATTACACAGTGGTACTGAGGTAAAAACAGACATACAGATCAATAGACTAGGATTTCAAATCCAGAAACAAACCCGTATATTAACGTTAACTGATTTTCAACAAAGGTAGCAAGAAAAATTGGTACCTCTTCAACAACTGTTGCTGGGAAGACTGCATATTCACACACAAAGATACACATCCCGATGCCTATCTCATGCCACACCTAAATCAAAACCGATCAAAGACCTAAATCTAAGGCCTAGAACTACAAAAACCCTAAGAAGAAAACACAAGAGTAAGTCACCATGACCTCAGATTAGGCAACAGCTTCTTAGATATGACAACAAAAGCAGAGCAACACAATAAAGATAGATAAATGAGATTTGATCAAAGTGAAAAAAACTTCTGTGCTTCAAAGGACACCATCAATAAAGTGAAAAGCTGAGTGACAGAAAATACTTGCAAGCCATATATCTGATAAGGACGTGTCTCCAGAACATACAAAAAAAAAAAACCTCTTAAACTCAATAATAAAAAGATAAACAACACAATTTTCAAACAGGAAAAGGATCTAAACAAACATTTCTCCAAAGATATACAAATGACCAACAGGCACGTAAAAAGACACTCAATGTCATTAGGAAACATTTATTTATTTATTTTTTGAAACATTTATTAAGAACACAATGAAACATCATTTCATACCCACTAGGACAACCATGGACAAAAGGAAGGAAGCAAAGGAAGGCAGGAGGGAAAGCAAGTGTTGGTAAGGATAGAGAGTCCCTGATACATTTATTTACTAAGGACAGTTCACTTGGAAGGTGAGAATTCAGACTAAATAGCTTACAAAGTGCTCTGATATAAGTTCAAAAACTCCAATTAGTCATCTAACTTGTGCCAACTCCCAACACTTTTAATTTTTACTTTGTTACTGTCATTTTTTATTCATTTGCTATTCTTAAAAAATATACCCTTTTGCAAAATAACAACTTTTTAAGCATTTACTGTTGTCCAATATTAAAAATTTAGCTCTGAATTCCTTCTAGTAAGAATTGTAATTTGAATCCCACAGCTATTTAATTTCAGCGTATCCATTACTCATTAATACTATGACTACAGGACTGCAGTTGCTAACTGGAGCATTTTTTTCACTACAGACCACAAGCAATGAATCCAGAATTTTAATGAGTTTATATATAACCCTTGCTTTATAAGATAAATCTTGCAAGATGTTCCAAACACACAAACAAGGAGTTAAGATGACTTAGAATCACAGAAAGTCAGAGCTTAGATGGAACCATAAAGGCCACTGAAGTCAATCACTGTATTTTAGAAGTTGTGGTAACTGAGACCCAAAAAGGTTAAATGAATCATTCACGGTCACACTCTACACAGCATAAGACCATCCTATGTCACACACACACATGTATCTTACCTTTCTGCTGATGTCTTAGAAGTGACAGGATGACCACGTACACCTTTTTTACTTTTATGGTCTAGAGAGAGGACCTTATTTCTTAGGCTCCTTTTCAACTAAGAAAAAAAAAAATGGAATTTGGAATTTCAATAATATAGAATACAACAATTAAAAGGCAGTTAAATTTTCTTTTTATTTAGAAATTCAAGATAAACAGCCAAACTCATAATGATTCACAGAGGGGTAAAAAGGCAACCTACAAAAAAAACCTGGCATCTTTTGCTAGTGGAGAAACAAAAGCCCACTAAATAGTAGAACAAAGACATTTAAAAATATAGAGGTAACTTTAGTCAGGAAATCGACATTTTAAAATTCAAAAGCTTACATAACTGAAAGATGGTGAATGTGTTTAAGGAAATATAAAAATAATTACGTGTCAAATTAAATAGAATCTGTGATTCCGACGTAACTGCATTTATAAACAACTGGAAGGGATTACAATTAATACCCTATGAACTGTTACATGGAGAAACTTTATGACAGAGCCAGATATCTTACTAACACTGTGTAGATTTAACCTAACTAGAAACAACAGTTAAAACTGATTTAGGTAATATGCAACAGTGTGAACCTAGACAAATAAATTATTTATCTCCTCCTTATATTAGTTTCCTTATGTGGAAGGGTTGTGTGTGTGTGCTCAGTCATGTCCATCTATTTGCGACTCCATGGACCCACCAGGCTCATCTGTCTATGGCATTTCCCAGGCAAGAATACTGGAGTAGGTTGCCATTTCTTCCCAAGGGACTTTTGCAACCCACGGATGGAAACTGCATCCTTGGGTCTCCTGCATTGGTAGGCAGATTCTTATACACACACAGACACACATATACACACACACAATGGAATATTACTCAGCCATAAAAAGTGAAATAATAACATCTGCAGCAACATGGATGCACCCAGTGATTATCACACTAGGTGAAATAAGGCAGAGAGAGGAAGACAAATACTTTGCGACATCACCTATATGTGGAATCTAAAATGTGACACAAATCAACTTATTTATGAAACAGAAACAGACTCAGGTACATAGAAAACACTTATGGTTACTAGAGGGGGAAGGGGATAGAGGAGGGAAAAACTAGGAGTTTTGGATCAGCAGTGCAAACTACTACGTATAAAAGACACTACAAAGCCCTACTGCCTAGCACAGGGAATATACTCATATCCTGTAACGAGCCATAATGGAAGAGAACATCAAAAAGAATGTGTATCCATATGTATAACTGAATCACTTTGCTGTCCACTTGAAACTAACACAACAACGAAAATCAACTACAGTTCAATTTTAAAAAACACTGTCTTCCTCAAAGAGGTATCTATACACCCATGTTCAAAGCAGCACTCACTGTTCACCACAGCTATAAGGGGGAAACAACTCAAGTGTCCCAGCAATAATAATATCAACAACAACAAAATGTGGCATATACACGAGTAAGGAAATATTACTTACCCTTACAAAAAAAAAGGAATTCTGATATATATTACAACATGGATGAACTCTGACTATGAGATAATAAATACTCATATTGGTCTCTGCCCACAGTTCCTGACACAGAACTGCTAAAATCTTTGTAATTTCCTTGGTAATAAGAGAATCTTTTGCTATAATATTGGTTTTTAACCCCAATTCCTGTCACAAGGCTTCTAAAACCCTGGTAATTTCCCAGGTGACAGGAGTGTCTTTTGTACTAATGAAGTGACTCTAGGTGAGCTTCTGGATAGGGGCTAGTCACCAGAAAGACCGAGTCAGTATTATGAGCTTAGAATTCTCATCTCTGCCTCCCACTCCCTGGAGAGGGGAGAGGAGCTGGAAGCAGAGTTAATTATCGGTCATGCCTACGTGAGGAAGTCTCCATTACAATCCCAACAGTATGAGGTCTGAAGAGCTTTCAGGCTGGTGAAGCCCATCCACATACCAGGAAGGCCACAATCCCGCCTCCACAGAGAAGAAACTCCTGCAACTCGGGACCCACTAGTCCTTGCCCTCCGCATCTCCTCGTTTGGCCGCTCATCTGTATTCTTTATCATGTCCTTTAATAAGCTGGTAAATGTACGTAAGTGTTTCCCTGAATTCTGTAAACTGTTCTAGCATAAATTAATCCAACCTGAGGAGGAAGTCATGGGAACCTCAGATTTATATCCAGCAGGTCAGAAGCACAGATGACAACCTGGACTTGTGACTGGCATCTGAAGTGGAGTGGAAGCAGTCTTGGGACTGAGCCCATAACCTGTGGGATCTAAAACTATCTCCAGATAGTGTCAGAATTGAGATAAACTGCAGGACACCCAGCTCATGTCCCAGAGGATGGACTGGTGGGGGAAAACCCACACACATGTGGTGGGAGAAGTGTTGTGAAAATGATAGTAGCCTGAGAATAAAGGAGAAACACAGGAGGAAGAGGGTTTTTCCCAAAGCAATAACATTAGGCTAAGTGAAATAAGCCAGTAAGAAAAAGACAAATACTCTATGATTCTAGTTATACAAAGTATCTAGAGTACATAAAGATAGAAAATAGCTTGTACATAGAAATAGAAAACAGACTACGTCGAACTAAAAAAATGTCTGGATGGGAAAGAAAACCATCAACAACATGAAAAAGCAATCTATAGAACTGGAAAAATTATCTGTGAAACACATATCTGATAAGAGGTTAACATCTAAAATAGACAAAGAACTCATACAAATCTACTGCAAAAACAAACATCTAATTTTACAGTGAGCAGAGGATTTGAACAGACATTTTCCCAAAAGAGACATACATATGGCCAACAGGTATGTGTGAAAAGGTGCTTAATATCACTAAACATCAAGGAAATGCAAATCAAAACCACAGCAAGCCATCACCCCACACCTGGTAGAATGGCTCTTATCAAAACAACAAGACATAAAGAGTTGGCAAGGGTAAGCAGAAAAGGAAACTCTTGTGTACTGATGGTAAGAATGTAAATTGGCAGAGACACTATGGAAAACAGTATAGAGGTTCCTCAGAAAATATTATAAAAATCACCATATGATCTAGCAATTCCACTTTGACTTCCGAGTATTTATTTTTAGGAAGCAAATCACTAACTGAAAAAAAATTATCGACAACCCTTGTTCACTGCACAATTATTTACAACAGCCAAGAGGTGTAAACAATCAAAGTGTCCATCAATGGATGAATGGATAAACAAAACATGTTATATACATAAACACACACACACACATGGAATATTATTCAACCATAAAAAAGAAGGAAATCTTGCCATTTGCAATAGCATGGGTGCACTTTCAGGGCATTATATTAAGTGAAATAAGTCAGACAGAGAAAAAATAAATACCATATGATCTCACTTAGATGCAGAATTTTTTTTTAACTCGTCAGTACAGAGAACAGATTTGTGGTTGCCAGAGGCAGAGGTTGACAGTTGGGGAAAATGGGTGAAGATGGACAAAAGGTACAAATTTCCCGTTATAAGTAAGTCCTGGGGGATGTAATGTACAGCACGTTGACTTAGTGAACAAAACTGTACTGTATATTTGAAAGTTGCTAAGACAGTAATGAGATGGTTGATGGCATCACCAACTCAATGGACATGAGTTTGAGTAAGCTCTGGGAGTTGGTGATGGACAGGGAAGCCTGGCGTGCTGTAGTCCATGGGGGTAGCAAAGAGTTGGACAAGACTGAGCGACTGGACTGAACTGAACTGAAGACAGCAGATCTTAAAAGTATCATCATGGGGGAAAAAAATTGTAACTATTAATATGTATGGTGATGAATGTTAACTAAATTTACTGCGGCAATAATTTTGCAATTTAAATATGTATCAATCATTATGGCTTTCAGCCAGTGAAGCTGGGGAGATATCCAGCCAGGAAAAGAATGTCAGATCTCATTGTCCTAGGGTTTTTTTTTTCCGGCTGTGCTGGGTCTTCGTTACTGCATGCAGGCTTTCTCTACTTGCAGAGAGTGGGGGCCACTCTCTAGTTGCAGCACATGGGCTTTTCATTGCGGTGGCTTCTCTTGTGGAGCATGGGCTTTAGGTGAGTGGGCTTCAGTAGCTGCTGCATGTGAGCTCAGTAATTGTGGCACATGGGCTTAGCTGCCCTGAGCCTTGCGGGAATCTTCCTGGACCAGGGATCAAACTGGTGTTCCCTGCATTGCAAGGCAATTTTTTAACCACAGGACCATCAGGAAAGCCCCTTCCTAGATTTTTGACACTCTCCTGAAGTCCTTGGATAGAACGGCTTGATCCCAAAAATAAATAAATCAGAAGTTTGGTACATACATACAATGGAGTATTACTCAGCTATAAAAAGGAACAAAATTTGAGTCAGTTGAACGGAGATGAATGAACCTAGAGCCTGTTATACAGAATGAAATAAGTCAGAAAAACAAGTACATATATTAATGTATGTAAGGAATCGAGAAAAATGGTCCTGATGAACCTACCTGCAAGGCAGGAACAGAGATGCAGACAAAGAGAACGGACTTCCAGACATGAACTGAGAGAGTAGCACTGAAACACATACATTACCATATAGAAAGCAGAAAGCTGGGGGGAAGAATCTGCATAACACAGCGAGCTCAACCCAGTACTCTATCACAGCCAAGAGGGGCAGGATGGGCTTGGGGGTGGGAGGGAGGTTCCAGAGGGAAGGGACATGTATACTTATGGCTGATCCATGATGCTGTACGGCAGAAACCAACACAACGTTGTAAAGCAATTGTCCTCCAACTAAAAATAAACTAAGAAAAAACAAATGCAGCTAAATTCAGCAGCTGTGAAAGCCACACAGCAAACTTTTCTTCAAGATTTTTTCTTAAAGTATGGATATGAAAAAATAAAATAAATTTTTTAAAAATTAAAATTGAAAAATATTTTTAAATACATAAATATATATTATGTTATATGTGTGGATACTTGATCAGTCACATCTGACTTTTTGTGACTCTATGACTGTAGCCTGCCAGACTCCTCTGTCCATGGGATTCTCTAGGTAAGAATATTGGGATGGGTTGCTGTTTCCTTCCCCAATTATGTTATATACCTAAAACTAACATGATGTTACATAGTAATTATATCTCAATATCAAAAAATATATCACATTTGGCTCACCAAATGTACCACATTAGTGCAAGATGTTAATGATAAGCAAACTGTGTGTGAGGGTAGGGGAGAGTAGTATAAGCACACAAGTACTGTTTGTACTATCCCTTCAATTTTTTGGTAAAGCTAAGACTACTCTAAAAAATAAACTCTGCTAATTTAAAAAAATAAGTAAACTGACAGTTCCAAGTGCTGATACCAGAAGCTGCCACACATCACTGGTGGAAACGTCAAATGGTACTCTGGAAATCAGTTTGGCAGTTAGGTATATACTTACCACATGACTCAGGAATCCCACTTTAAGGTATTTATCCTAGAGAGATTAAAACTTTTGCTCACAAAAAAACCTGTATTCTTAATTGCCAAAAACTGGAAACAATCCTTCTGTCCTTCAATGGTTCATTTGGGAATGGATACACAAACTATTGATATAGTTTGCTATTCATCAACAGCAAGGATGAATCTCACTGGCACTAAACTGAGTGGAAAAAAAACAGTCTCGAAACATTAAAACATTACATGCTCCATGATTACAATCATGTGACACTCTGGGAAATGCAGAGGTACAAGGAGAGAAAACAGCAATGTTAGCATAGATTATGGATGAGGATAAGAAGACTCTACAAAGACGACAGCACCAGGGAATTTTTTGGGAGTGATGGAACCATACAGTATCTTCACTGCGATGACAGTCCTATGAGTCTATAAAGATCCTGTGACTCATAGCACTTCACATCAAGAAAAAACTGATAAATAAATACAAATACACACACACCTTTATTACACTGGTGGTTGCAAAAATGTATACATTTGTCACAATTCAGAGATCACTTAAAATGGATTAATTATATATAAATTCACTGTCAAATATATTTGAGAATAAATATAAAATACATATTTAAAGGGGCAAAATATTTGGACACCTCACAAAAAAGACGATACACAACAGCTAATCATCATATGAAAATATTCTCACCACTACGTATAAAATAGATAGTTAAGGAGAAACAACTGTAGACCACAGAGAATTTTCCTCAGTGCTCTGTGGTGACCGAAATGGGGAGGAAATCCAAAAAAGAGGAGATATATGTATAAACATGGCCTTCCCTGTTGACACAGTGGTAAAGAATCTGCCTCCCAATGCAGGAGATTTGAGTTCAATCCCTGGGTCAGGAAGATCCCCTGGAGAAAGAAATGGCCACCCACTCCAGTATTCTTTGCCTGGGAAATCCCATGGACAGAGAAGCCTGGCGGGCTATTATATATAGTTCATGGAGTTGCAGAAGAGTAGGACGTGACTTAGCGCCTGCTCAAGTCACACACACACACAAAAAATGACTTAGCAACAAAACAACAAATGTACACCCAGAGCTGATTCACTTTTCTGTGCAGAAGAAACTAACACAATATTGAAAAGAAAGTACACTCTAATAAAAAAAAAAATATGAAAATATTTTAACACCGTTGGTCATCAGGGCAAAGCAAATTAAAAGTCCCAAAGTTCACCAACAGAAGAATTAGATAAATGAATTGTGTTATACTCATATAATAGAATGTTGCTCAACAATAAAAAGGAACAAACTACTAACAGGCACAAAACAGAAATGAGCTTCAACAACATTTTACTAAGCAAAAGAAGGCAACACAAAAGAGTATACACTGCAAAAACAGGCAAAACTATCTTACAAATAATGAAATTAAAAAATTGGTTGTCCAGAACAGGGTGGGAATAGAGACAACAGGCAAAGGAAAGACACAAGCGTAAGGGCAAAGAGAACTTTCAAGGCTCAGGACAATGCTCTATTTCACTGAGATACTGGTTGCATATGTTACATTAGTCAAAGCTCATCCAATCATATACCTAAGATCTGTTTCATATATCTCAGTAAAAAACACAAATAAACAAGTTAAGATTCTGCTAAAGATTATGGAAACTGGCATTTGCCCCTTTTTCTTTCATTGAAAGCTATGGTGGTGTGTGGGAGAAACCATGAAGCAAGATTTTGGTACCACCTCGAAGTCTACAACTATGAAGTACGTTTAACGAATACTGTTACATCTAAAGTAACAAGGGACCAAGGTCAGGCTGACACATTTGCCACTTCAAATGTCAACTAGGACGTAGATTTCCCAGAAGTTAAGTATCACCATCCTAAAGAAGACATCCAACTGGTATAGGAAACGAGTGATAGGGAAAGAAAATGTGTCTCCGAGGAGGCTGAGGAGGCCCTGTTTCCCTTAGTGGGTCAGAGAGAACAAGAGAAAACAAGTTGTTACTTTCCAGGAAAAGAAGCCTGCTGAAACAAAGAACGGTTAAGGAAAGAGCAGAGAGCAGATTATATACCCTAGAGACCTAATACCTGAAGAGCTCTCTGGTGATCCATGTCTGCCTCTTGAAGGCCAAAAAACTAAAGAAAGACTATATGACCCAAGGGTAGTTGAAGAAACACACTGAGTAAGACACACCTTAAGAAAACAAATTCAAATCACATCCGTTTACTTCTAAGAGACTGTGTGTATTTAAAGTGATATATTCTTACTCCATTCAGTACTCCAAAGCATAAAATAAAATATGCAAATATAGAGATAAAATTTTCCTAAAATAATGTATTTTTTTCTTCTGTTGGCAACAATTTCACTACATGATAACATTCAGTATTAACTAGTAAGTTTGTAGAAATATGAGATCTCTCATTGGTGGCAATATATATTGGTGCAAATTTTCTGAGATAATTTTTCAGTATTTATAAAAATTTAATATACAAAGTTTCTTACATCTAGTAATCCCATTCAAATATGGTTCCCTGCTTATGAAAAATGAAGGCTGCTGCAATACTATTTCTATGAGTAAAAGTTTAGAAACAACCAAACTGTCTAATATCAGCACACTAAAATTATTGGATATAGTTTATTTGGGGAGTATTGTAAAGCCAATAAAAAATAAGTAAAAGAGGTACATCTAAATGTGTTAAAATAGAAAAAGAAATTAAAATATTACTAACTGAAAATGGCAAAACACAGAACAAGATGTATTTCATGATCTCTCTTCAGCAATGATCAAAAAATGTACAGTCATATGTGGGCAGCGTGCTTTTTTTCTTCTTGAAAGGAAAGAAAAAAAAAACTGTCAATGGTGACTGCATTCAGGAAATAGTCCCATTTATTATCTTCCTTTTCTATACCCTGTATAAAAAACAAATGTATTATTTAATAACTAAATTTTTTAATAACATTAGAGAATTCCTTTGTGGTCCAGTGGCTAGAAAACTGTGCCTTCAATGGGTTCAATCCCTGGTCAGGAAACCAAGATCCCAGAAGCCATGAAGCACAGTCAAAATAAACAAATAAATAATGTTAAAGCAACCAATACTAACAGCAAATCTTTCCTCTGAGAACAAGTTTTAAAAAATGGTTAATTTTTCTTGTCTGTAACATAAAAATACCTATATTCAAGGTGACTTAAAGTCTGTTATCCTAAAACACTACCATTGTGAGCTGAACTGCCCCCCTCAAAATTCGTATGTTGACGTGTATGCATGTGAAGATAGGGCCTTTACACAGGGAGTTTATGCTTAAATGGGGTCAAAAAGGTGGGAACAGAATTTACAAGACTAGTGTCCTCACAAGAAGAGGAAGAAACCCCAGGGGTGTGTGTGTACAGAATAGAGGCCATATGAGAACACAGCGAGAAGGCGGCCATCTGTAAGCCAAGGACAGAGGCCTCAGACAAAACAACCCTGCCCGCACCTTCATCTTGGACTTCCAGCCTCCAGATCTGTGAGAAAATAACTTCCTGTTGTTTAAGCCACCAACCTGCAGTATTTCATTATGTTAGAAATGCAGACCTATAAAACTAGTAGACCAATATGTATATCCTCAAACAGAGAAATGGAAAATCTGAGAAAAAATTCCATTTTTAAAACACTGACATGAGTAGTGCCGGTCAAGAAAAGAAAAAAGAACATATAAAGTGCTATCTTAAGCCTTACTTATGAGAACTCTATAGTGATACTTAAAAGTGATAAAATTGGTGCAGATTTATAATCAGGCTGTCTTTTAAAATAATTGTGTCACTCTTTACAATATACCCTCTTAAATTTACAAAACAAAAAAAGCAAGGGATTCTAATAAGCTTAGCGTTAGCGTTAGTTGCTCAGTCATGTCTGACTCTCTGCAACCCCATGGACTGCACCCTACAAGCTCCTCTGTGCATGGGATTCTCCAGGCAAGAATACTGGAGTAGGCTGCCATTTCTTTATCCTCTAATAAGCTTAACATTATCATAAATTTAAAATACAATATATAATAATGAGATTTAAATTCCATGAAGAAAACAACCACGCACATTACAATATTCTTAGATTTAAACTGAAAAATGACCCTAACCTCAAAGCATGATTTCAGCATATGCCAGAAATTAATTTAAAAACCTGAAATTATGTAATACAAGAAAATTTTTAAAAAGAACATATATGAAAATAAAGATTCAGCTTTATTAAAATATTTTAAAACATACTAAGTTATATTACATACTTATAAGAAGATAGTTTTTATTTACCCCCTGCAAAGAAACATCCCAGTGTTCTGAGCGTCTGAGTCTGGACAGTGGTGACTGAACATGAACATCCTCTGGTTTTGCACTTAATATCTTTGTTATCTGAAACCAAAATGAGAAAATAATTAGTTTAATTGAAATATAAGTAAGAGCTGAATGAGCTAACAGAACCACTACATTACCTGCATTAATATTTTGCTATTACTTTTAAAGAGTTTTAAGTTCAGTGCTTAATCTATAGGTGGTTAAATATGATTTTATAAAAAGCCTCTTTCACTCAGTATAAAAGTGGATAAATGAGGTATCACAGTGACTACTTAACTGTTGTTACTTGCAGTTTCCTCCTCTGCTAATCTCTCAAACACTACCCCCAGAGTTCTCCAACACACAAATCTAACTATGGCTACAATCTTAAACTACAACAATGGTGCCCATTACTTACAGATCTAACTCTTAACAATCTGGGCTCTTTGACGTCACTCACACATCACAAACTCTACACCTTAACCACACTGAGTTTACTCAACCTTCTTCAAGCATACATCTCTAGACCCCTGTATGTACTGCTCCTTTAACCTAGAATGCTCTTCCCTCTATTTCTCCCCTATTAAATACCTCAGATTCTGCAAAAAGTTATTCTTATCCGCACAATCGCCACTCCCACACCAGTGCTTTCCTTTCTCTGGGTATTAGTACTCGGTAGTTTGGATTACACATATCATGCTATATTATAATTACTTATCTACATGTTTGTCTTCTTTACCAGAGTGTGAAGGGTCTAAAAGAGGGTACTCTGACTTAGTCACTTATATTCCAAAGTGAATGGCTTACAATACACTGAATAAACAAATGAATGGATGGATTGTAGCCACAAACTTGAAATCATCTCTTTAGAACTTAAATAACTTAATTTTCACAATATAAATGATGGTTAAGCATCAAGTTCAGCTTATTATATAACATAAAAAAAGCACTGGGCTTCCAATATAATAAGCATCGGGCTTCCCAGGTGGTGTTAGTGGTAAAGAACCCGCCTGCCAGTGCAGGAGACATAAGAGACGTGGGTTCAACCCCTGGATCCAGAAGATCCCTTAGAGGAGGGCATGGCAACCCTCTCCAGTATTCCTGCCCGGAAAATCCCATAGACAGAGGAGCCTGGTGGGCTACAATCCCAGACATGACTGAAGTAATTCAGCCTGCATAATAAATACTGTATCAACTACAATCATAAAATGGCTTCAATAAAAGTAAAGCAGAAGGGCTTCCCTGGTGGCCCAGGGATTAAGAATCTGCCTTGGAATGCAGGGGACACCACTTCGATCCCTGCTCTGGGAAGACCCCACGTGCCGTGGGGAAACTAAGCCCACATGCCGGAACCACTGAGCCCTAGCTCTGGAGCCTGCAAGCCCCAACTGCTGAAGCCCACGCATCCTAGAACCTACGCTCCTCAACAAGAGAAGCCGCACAACGAGAAGCCTGCACACCGCAGCTACAGACTCGCCCTCGCTCAGCGAATCCGGACAAAGCCTGAATGCAGCAACAAAGACTCAGCGAAGCCAAAAATAAACAGATGAAATTATTTTTTAAAATCTACACATGGTAAATGCTGAAGAGGGTGTGAAGAGGTTCCTACACTGCTGGTGGGAATGCAAATTGATTTGGCCACTAGAAAGAACAGTATGGAGGTTCCTTAAAAAACTAAGAGTAGAACTACCATATGACCCAGCAATCCCACTCCTGGGCATGTCACTGAAGAAAACCATACTCTGAAAAGATCCATGCACCCCAATGTTCCCTGCATCACCATTTACAAAAGCTAGTACGTGGAAGCAACCTAAACGTCCACCAACAGAGGAATCGTAAAGAGGATGTGGTCATACATACAATGGAATGTTACTCAGCCATAAAAAGGAGTGAGATAATAGCATTTGCAACAACGTGGATGGACCTAGCGATTGTTATACTGAGTAAAGTAAGTCAGACAGAGAAACAGACAGATATTATATGTCATTGCTTATTTGTGGAATCTAAAAAATGGTACAAATGAACTTATTTACAAAACAGGAATAGAGTCAAAGACATGGTAGACAACCTTACCAGAGGAGAAAGGGGTAGGCAGGAAGGATAAACTGTGAGACTGAATGGACATATACACACCGTTGTTGTTGTTTGGTTGCTAAGTCGTGTCCAGCGCTTTGAGACCCCATGGACTGGAACCCGCCAGGCTCCTCTGCCCATGGGTTTCCCAGGCAAGACTACTGGAGTGCGTTGCCATTTCCTTCTCCACATATACACACTACTACACATAAAATCGATAAGTAGTAAGGACCTACTGTACAGCACAGGAAACTCTACCCAACACTCTGTAATGACCCATCCGGGAAAAGAGTGTTGAAGAGCGGGTGTATGTACACATATAATTGATTCACTTTGCTGAACATCTAAAACTAACAAAACACTGTAAATCAACTATACTCCAATAAAGATTTTCTAATTAAATAAACAAATAAAACTGGGTATAGTAGCAAGGTAATGGGCTTCCCAGGTGGCACAGCGGTAAAGAATCTGCCCGCAAAGGCAGGAGATGTAAGAGACGTGGGCTCAATCCCTGAGTCAAGAAGATACCTTGGAGTAGCGAACGGCAAACTGCTCCAGTATCCTCGCCTGGAAAACTCCACGGACAGAGGAGCCTGATGGGCTACAATCTATGGGATTGCAAGGGGTCGGACACACATACACACACAGAAGCAATGTAAAATCTCTTTTTTAACTCCCTTATTTATCTCACTTAAGCTAAATCCAGATTTTTTTCTTTTGTTTTTTGCTGCCTGGCATGGCTTGCAGGATCTCAGTTTCCAACCAGGAATCGAACCCGGGGCCCACAGCAGTGAAATCACAGAGTCCCAACCACTGGACCACCAGGGAATTCACTAAATCCAGAACATTAAATGAAGAAACCACACCCCACAAATCTGAAGTAAGCAAAGGTAGAATAAGAGTACCCCAAAGCTACACTCTCTGTGTGGTCTTGCAAGGTACTCTTTTAATTTCACAGCCCTCCTTTATGATATCTTCTTCTCACTCTTTTTTCCCAAAAACTGTGCCAAATTAAAGTTCTTTGTGTATAATTAGAATGCTTCAGAGAAAAGTCTCTAATAAATTATTATAATACAAATCAAGGTACTATGGCATTTAAATCATAAAATTCTATAGGAAAAAAGATTATCTTTCTAAAAACAGATTAAATCTTTGCCAACACCTCTTAGGTAGATAGAAACCTCATTTTCCTTGTTTTCCTACTCCTGGCTTATATAAAAGAAATAAATGGAAAAAAATATGTTTAAAAAGATATATACTGAAAGTAACTTTCAGCGCATAACTTGAATACAACACTTCAACATCTACAGTATCATAAATGAATGTACATGAGGTACTCTAATATATTCGATCATCAAAGAAATGAGTCTGTTTTATATAAATTTAAAATAAGATTTGAAAAGTATACTGGTAAATTGTACAATGATTTAAACAAGGCTGGTCCCAGAAAGGATTTCCTATTTTCTAGTTAACCCTTGATTAATTAGGATATACCACTGGTGGCTCAGATGGTTAAAAAAAAAAGACCTAAATTCAGTCCCTGAGTCAGGAAGATCCCCTGGAGAAGGAAATGGCTACCCACTCCAGTTACTGTTGCCTGGAGAATTCCTTGGAGAGAGGAGCCTGGCAGCCTACAGTCCATGGGTCGCAAAGAGTCGGACATGACTGAGTGACTAACACATTCCTCAAAAAACATTGGTTAGTTATAGATTTACAGTATTTTCTTTAAAATTTTATTGAAAAGACAAATACCAAAATACTTTCAATATTATTAACTCTATAAAGATAATCAAAAAGTTAAGAGCAAAACTAATACATACCTTATGTAATTCTGAAGGCGAAGGTTTTTTCCTTTTCCCTTCTGTGACAATTTCTACAAAGACATGATAAAAATTAGAATTTAAGAAATGCTAAATGGAACAGAATTAATCCTTTCATAGCTATCTTCTGTCTTAAAGTAACTTTTCTTGTTAGATTTACAGTTTATAATGATACACTTCACAGAACCTGAAGGACTTATATAAAGGTCAAAAATAGAAGAGTAACAGATTCTCATAAAATTTCTTGATTAAACAATATATGTATGATGACAACTGAAAAAAATGATAGGTAGCTGACTCTAAGAACTAAGTAGGAAATTCCCTGGCAAAAATCCTAGTATCTGAGGGTTCTTTGATATATTTGGTTGAACCGTACGACCAGATAAATTCTTATAATGGGGAACAAGGGGGCTATGGGAGAGGAGAGCAGAGGGTAAGGGCTACGATCTAAGCATCTATGCAACAAAGAACAGCTTAGCTCTTTCGTCACCATTTTTCAGACTTCCTAACGGATGTTCTTTGTTTCATTTTTCTTTTTTTTTTAATTTTAAATTTACTTTTCTAACCGAAGGATAACTGCGCGACAGAATTTTGCTGGTTTCTGCCGAACATCAGCATGAGCGACCCTCTCATTCGGTCAGCAGACACCCCCTGAACGCCCATCACGTGCCTGGCACTGCGCCGGCCCGTGCGTATGGCGCGTAGTGAGCAAAGTGAACAGTGTAAGTCCTCCTGGAGCTTACAGTTCACTGGGGTTTCTCACCAATTTCACAATAAAAATCAATCACAGAGACCCACACACATGTGGTCACTTATTTAAGACAAACACACGCCCGCGATTCAGTGAGGAAGGGATGATCTTTTCCATGAGTAATGCTGAAGCAACTTTATAACCACATGATGTAAACAAATAAATAATAAACACCACATTATACACAAAAATTATTTATAAATGGATCACAGATTTAAATGTCAAAGACAAAGCTTCTAGAATAAAAATGAAGGTAATATCTTCATGATCTTGGGGTTGGTAAGGATTTTTCAAATAAGATTCAAGTAGTACTAACCATAAAGGAAAAGATTAATAAACTAAACTTCATTAAAAACTTCTGTTCACCAAACCTCATCACTGAATGAGAAGGCAAACTGAAGACTGGAGAAGATGATTTATAATGCAGTTATCTATGTACAGCATGATGACTATAGTTAATACTGTGTAATACATGTATCTGTCAAAGGACTCATAACCAGAACACATAAAGAACTCCTATAAAGCAAAGGCAAGACAACTCAATGTTCACCACGGGCAAAACCTTTGAATAGGTACTTCATAAAAATTTTTAAAAAGTCCAAATGGCCAATAAATATGAAGTATCTACTCACTATTAAAGTATCTCAATTTCATTATTACTAGGGAAGTGCAAGCTAAAATACCAATAGAACATCATTTACCCTTAGGGTAAAATTAAAAAGACAAACAATATCAAGTTGTTTTCTTTTTATTTTTTTTTTTACAATACCAAGTATTGGTAATTGGTCATATTCTATATGACTAGCAGCATATACCACTTGTGGGAGGGTAAATGAATACATCTACTTTGTCAGTCAGTATCTTCTAAAGTTAGACACCGGCTTATTTAATGTTCAACAATAACATTTATAGATATTTAACCAAAAGAAATGAGTGCCTATGCCTCTAAAAGGCATAAAAATGCTATCCTATAAAAAAAGGCATGTATAAAAATGCTATCTTTGTTCTTTTTTTTTTTTTTTGCTATGTTTGTTCTTAATGACCAAACCTAAAAACAATCCAAATATCCATCACAGGAGCAAGAATATACCTTTTTATACAATAGAAAACTACATAGTAATAAAAAAAATGAATAACTGCTATGCACAATATGAATACATCTCACAGACATTATGTTCAAAGAAAATCAGATGCAGAAAAAATGTACAATTCTATTTATGTGGAATTCAAGAACAGGTAAAACCAATCTATGATAATATTAGTTAGGATGGTGCAAGTACCCAAAGAGGGAAAGACTACTAACTCACTGAGACAGGATACAAGTTAGTCTTCTGAGAGGCCCAAAATGTTCCAATCTTGAACTAAGTGATAGTTAAACAGGTGTATGTATACAAGTATAAAAAGTAATCAAACATCAAAGACATGGTACTGTGTCACACGTAATTGTTGTTCTTTGCTCACTGAGTTGTGTCCGACTCTTTGTGACCTTGTAGACTGCAGCAAGCCAGGCTCCTGTCGCCTTGAGTATTTCCCAGAGTTTGCTCAAATTCATGTCCACTGTGTCAGTGATGCTATCAAACCATCTAATCTTCTGCTACCCCCTTCTCCTTTTGCCTTCAATCTTTCCCAGCACTAGGGTCTTTTCCTATAAGTGGGTTCTTCGCATCAGGTGGACAAAGTATTGGAGCTTCAGCTTTGGTAAGAGTCCTTCCAATGACTATTCAGGGTTGATTTTCTTAAGGATTGACTGGTTTGATCTCCTTGCTATCCAAGGGACTCTCAAGAGCCTTCTCCAGCACCACAGTTCAAAAGCATCAATTCTTCAGGACTCGGTCTTCTTGAATGGTCCAACTCTCACAACCATACATGACTACTGGAAAAACTACAGCTTTGACTAATCAGAACTTTATCAGCAAAGTGATGTCTGCTTCTTAATACACTGTCTAGGTCTGTCAAAGCTTTCCTTCCACAGAGCAAGTGTCTTTTAATTTCATATCTGCAGTCACCGACATCAGTGATTCTGGAGCCCAAGAAAAGAAAATCTGTCATTGCTTCCACTTTTCCCCCTTCTATTTGCCATGAAGTGATGGGACTGGATGCCATGATCTTAATTTTTTAATGTTGAGTTTTAAGTTAGCTTTTTCACTCTCCTCTTTCACTTTCACCAAAAGGCTCTTTACTTCCTCTTCACTTTCTGCCATTAGAGTGGTATCATCTGCATATCTGACATTGTTGATATTTCTCCTGGCAATCTTGATTCCAGCTTGTGATTTATCCAGCCCAGCATTTCACACGATGTACTCTCCATATAAGTTAAATAAAAGTATTGATATATAGCCTTATCTTACTCCTTTCCCAATTTTGAACCAATCCACTGTTTCATGTCCAGTTCTGTTGCTTCTTGACCCACTTACAGGTTTCTCAGGAGGCAGGTAAGGTTGTCTGGTATTCCCATTTCTTTAACAGTTTTCCACAGTTTGTTGTGATCCACACAATCAAAGGCTTTAATGTAGTCAATGAAGCAGAAATGGATGTTTTTTCTGGACTTCCCTTCTTTTCTCCATGATCCAATGAATTTGATCTCTGTTTCCTCTGACTCTTCAAAACCTAGCTGGCATATCTGTAAGTTCTCAGTTCACATACTACTGAGGCCTAGCTTGAACAATTGAGGATAACCTTGCCAGCATGTGAAATGAGAGCAACTGTACCACAGTTTGAACATTTTCTGGCATCACCCTTCTTTGGAATTGGAGTAAAAACTGACCTTTTCCAGTGGTCACTGCTGAGTTTCCCAAATTTGCTGATATATATTGAGCGCAGTACTTTAATAGCATCATCTTTTAGGATTTTAAATAGCTCAGCTGGAATTCCATCATATCCACTCACTTTGTTCGTAGTAATGCT
The DNA here is from genome assembly GCF_910594005.1 of Cervus elaphus. Lineage (NCBI taxonomy): Eukaryota > Metazoa > Chordata > Mammalia > Artiodactyla > Cervidae > Cervus > Cervus elaphus. Next base: position 44,777,342 of record NC_057845.1, read on the forward strand.
TCCTAAGACCCACTTGACCTCACATTCCAGGATGTCTGGCTCTCAGTGAGTGACCATACCTTCGTGATTACCTGGGTCATTAAGACATCTTCCGTATAGTTCTGTATATTCTTAAGAAGATCTCTTCTTAAGATCTTCTACTTCTGTTAGGTCTTACCATTTCTGTCCTTTATCACACCCATCCTTGCAAGAAATGTTGTTTTGGTATCTTCAACTTTCTTGAAGAGATCTCCAATAGTCCCCATTTTATTGTTTTCCTCTGTATCTCTGCATTGGTCATTTAAGAAGGCCTTCTTATCTCTCCTTGCTATTCTCTGGAACTCTGAATTCAGTTGGGTGTATCTTTCCCTTTCTCTCTTGCTTTTCACTTATCTTCTTTTCTCAGCTATTTGTAAAGCCTCCTAAAACAACCACCTTCCCATCCTACATTTCTTTTTTCCTTAGGATGGTTTTGGTCACTCCCTATTGTACAACGTTATGAACCTCTGTCCACAGTTCCCCAAGCACGTTCTCTACCAGATCTAATCCCTTGAATCTATTTGTCACCTCCACAGATTTGATTTAGGTCGTACTTGAATGGCCTAATGGTTTTTCCTACTTTCTTCAATTAAAGCCTGAATTTAGCAATAAGGAACTCATGATCTGAGCCACAGTCAGCTCCAGGTCTTGTTTTTACTGACTGTGTAGATTCTCTCATCTTTGGCTGCAAAGAACATGATCAATCTGATTCCAGCACTGACCATCTGGTGATGTCCATGTGTAGAGTCATCTCTTACGTTGCTGGAAATGGGTGTTTGCTATGACCATGTTTTCTTGACAAAACTCTGTTAGCCTTTACCTGTTTCATTCTGTACCACAAGGCCAAACTTGCTTGTTATTCTGGGTATCTCCTGACTTCCTACTTTTGCATTCCAGTCCCCTGAGATGAAAAGGACATCTTTTCTTTGGTGTTAGTTCTATAAGGACTTGTAGGTCTTCACAGAACTGGTCAACTTCAACTTCTTTGGCATCAGTGGTTAGGGGACAGACATGTATTACTGTGATACTGAATGGTTTGCCTTGGAAACGAACAGAGATCATTCTGTCATTTTTGAGGTTGCACCAAAGTACTGCATTTTGAACTCTTCTGTTGACTATGAAGGCTACTCCATTTCTTCCAAGGAATTCTTGACTACAGTGGTAGATACAATGGTTGTCTAAATTAAATTCACCCATTACCACCCATTTTAGTTCACTGATTTCTAAGATGTTGATGTTCTCTCTTGCCATCGCCTGCTACCATGTCCAGTTTACCTTGATTCACGTACCTAATATTCCAGGTTCCTATGCAGTATTGTTCTGTACAGCATAGGACTTAACTTTCACCACCAGACACATCCACCACTGAGCGTCATTTCCACTTTGGTCCAGCTGCTTCAATCTTTCAGGAGCTATCCATAATTCCCCTCCGCTCTTTCCCAGTAGCATATTGGATGCCTTCTGACCTTGAGAGCTCATCTTCCAGAGACATATCTTTTTGCCTTTTCATACTGTCCATGGGGTTCTCCAAGCAAGAATACTAGTGCGGACTTTCATTTTTCACTCCAGTGAACCACCTTCTGTCAGAACACTTCAGTACGACCTGTCCATCCTGGGTGGCCCTGCACCCACGGCTCATAGCTTCCTTGAGTTTGTTGGGACCATGAAGAGACTATATGTAATACCTCAACTTAATAATTAAAAAACTTTTAAAGTAACAGTTATAACAAATGGGCTATATAGCTTATCCAGTAATCTATATACCTGAAATGATTTATCTCATTTCATAAAAATAGAGTGAGTTTCACCAAATGCATTTCCTTGAGGAATCACTGATATAAAAATCATTTTAACTTCTATACTTAAGCTTTTGATAGTTTTAAACAACTGTCAATAAAGTAGCACTTCTTAAACTACCAAAAACAAGTAACATTTAAGTAAATGTTAAGAACTTCTTTAAAAAAAAAACACAAAGAAAGCCTTTCTTATATAAATTCAATTTCTAGTCAATTTTCAACTTAATATATAGGGCTTTCCTGGTGGCTCAGTGGTAAAGAATCTGCCTGCCACTGCAGGAGACACGGGTTTAATCCCTGATCCAGGAAGATCCCACATGCTGCAGGGCAACTTAAGCCCATGTGCCAAAACTACTGAGACTATACTCTAGACCTCAGGAGCCTCAAATACTGAGGCCAAGCGCTGCAACGACCGAAGCCCAAGCACCAGAGCCTGTGCTCCACAAGGACAGATGCCAACGATCAGAAGTTCATGCTCTGCAGCAAGAGTAGTCCCTACTTGCCACAACTAGAGAAAAGCCTGTGCAGCAACGAAGACCCAACTCACCCAAAAATAAATAAACATTTTTAAATAAACAAATAGACTTTTAAAGTAATACAAGTTGCTTAAATTGAAGTTTACATATTTTTGCATATTTCTTTTAATTAATACTATTACAATTTCCCAAAATTTTAGAGGTTTTTATAATTGACTTGTTCCATCCTAAATAAGATTGGTTGGAGCATTTTAATAAACACGTGATGTACCTCTGCTTGTGACTGTATGGTATAACACAGTGCTCAAGAATAAAATTATTAAAGCCAGAAAACCTAGATTTTTATCTTGGCTTACTAGTTGTGACTTCCCTGAGACTCAATTGCATCCATCCATGCTTAGTAGTATCCAACTCTTTGTGACCCCATGGACTGTAGCCCACCAGGTTCCTCTGTCCATGGAATTTTCCAGGCAAGAACACTGGAATAGGTTGCCATTTCCTAATCCAGAGACTCAGTTTCTCATCTCTAAAAAGGGGAGTATATCCAGCTTTTCAATTGCTAAGATTAAAGTGAGATAGGCTAATCTCCCAAAAGAATAAAAGCAAAAATAAATAAATGGGACCTAATCAAACTTAAAAGCTTTTGCACAGCAAAGGAAACCATCAAAAAATGAAAAGACAACTATGGAATGGGAAAAAACAATTTGCAAACAATGTGACTGACAAGAGTTTAATCTCCAAAATATGCATACAGCTCATATACTCAATATTAAAAAAAAAAAAATCAAACTATGGGCAGACGATCTAAGTAGACATTTCTCCAAAGAAGACATACAGATGGCCAAAATCACTCAACATTGCTAATTAAAACAGAAATGCAAATCAAAACCACAATGTCATAACACCTCACACCAGTAAGAATAAATATCATCAAAAAGGCTATAAATAATAAATGCTGGAGAGGGTGGAGAGAAAAGGGAACCCTCCTACATCGTTGGTGGGAACTTAAATTGATACAGCCACTATGAAATACAGTATGGGGATTCCTTACAAAACTAAAAACAGAGTGGGATTCAGTAATCCCACTCCTGGGCATATATCCAGAAAAGATGGAAATTCTAATCCAAAAAGATACAAGCAAGCCTAATGTTCACAGCAGCACTACTTGTAAGAGTCAAAACATGGAAGCAAACCACACGTCTGTCAACAAGTAAATGGTTAAAGATAAAATGGATAAATGCATAAATTTTTCACACACATAATGGAATATTACCATAAAAATGAAATACTGCCATTTGCAGCAACATGAAAGGACCTAGAGAATGTCATACTAAGTGAAACAAGTCAGAAAAAGATAAATATGACAAGATATCACTTGAATGTGAAATCTAAAAGGTAGTACAAATGAATCCATATACAAAACAGAAGACTTATAGACATAGAAAACAAAGTTATGGTTACTAAAGGGGAAAGGAGGGGCAGGAGAGAATAAATTACGAATATGGGATTAGCAGGGCAAAGGCTAATAGAGCTTTGCCAAGAGAACGCACTGGTCATAGCAAACACTCTCTTCCAACAACACTAGAGAAGACTCTACACATGGATATCACCAGATGGTCAACAACAAAATCAGACTGATTATATTCTTTGCAGCCAAAGATGGAGAAGCTCTATACAGTCAGCAAGAACAAGACCGGGAGCTGACTGTGGCTCAGATCATGAACTCCTTATTGCCAAATTCAGACTGAAACTGAAGAAAGTAAGGAAAGCCACTAGACCATTCAGGTATGACCTAAATCAAATCCCTGATGATTATACAGTCAAAGTGAGAAACAGATTTAAGGGACTAGATCTGACAGTCAGAGTGCCTGATGAACTACAGACGGAGGTTCATGACACTGTACAGGAGACAGGGATCAAGACCAACCCCAAGAAAAACACGTGCAAAAAAGCAAAATGGCTATCTGAGGAGGCCTTACAAATAGCTGAGAAAAGAGAAGCTAAAGGCAAAGGAGAAAAGGAAAGATATACCCATTTGAATGCAGAGTTCCAAAGAATAGCAAGGAGAGATAAGAAAGCCTTCCTCAGTGATCAGTGCAAAGAAATAGAGGAAAACAATAGAATGGGAAAGACTAGAGATCTCTTCAAGAAAATTAGAGATACCAAGGGAATATTTCATGCAAAGATGGGCACAATAAAGGACAGAAATAGTATGGACCTAACAGAAGCAGAAAATATTAAGAAGAGGTGTCAAGAATACACAGAAGAACTATATAAAAAAGATCTTCATGACCCAGATTATCATCATGTTGTGATCACTCACCTAGAGCCAGACATCCTGGAATATGAAGTCAAGTGGGCCTTAAGAAGCATCACTAGGAACAAAGCTAGTAGAGGTGATGGAATTCCAGTTGAGCTATTTCAAATCCTAAAAGATGATGCTGTGAAAGTGTTGCAAATTTATCAACATGCCAGCAAATTTGGAAAACTCAGCAGTGGCCACAGGACTGGAAAAGGTCAGTTTTCATTCCAATCCCAAAGAAAGGCAATGCCAAAGAATGCTCAAACTACCACACAACTGCACTCATCTCACACGCTAGTAAAGTAATGCTCAAAATTCCTCAAGCCAGGCTTCAACTGTACCTCCTGTATGTTTAAGCTGGTTTTAGAAAAGGCAGAGGAACCAGAGATCAAATTGCCAACACACACTGGATCATTGAAAAAGCAAGAGAGTTCCGGAAAAACATCTACTTCTGTTTTATTGACTATGTCAAAGCCTTTGACTGTGTGGATCACCACAGACTATGGAAAATTCTGAAAGATATGGGAATATCAGACCACCTGACCTGCCTCTTGAGAAATCTTTACACAGCTCAGTAAGCAACTGTTAGAAATGGATATGGAACAACAGACTGGTTCCAAATAGGGAAAGGAGTACATCAAGGTTGTATATTGTCACCCTGCTTATTTAACTTATATGCAGAGTACATCATGAGAAACGCTGGGCTGGATGAAGCACAAGCTGGAATCAAGATTGCTGGGAGAAATATCAATAACCTCAGATATGCAGATGACACTACCCTTATGGCAAAAAGCAAAGAACTAAACAGCCTCTTGCTAAAAGTGAAAGAGGAGAGTGAAAAAGTTTGCTTAAAGCTCAACATTCAGAAAACTAAGATCATGGCATCCAGTCCCATTACTTCATGGCAAATAGATGGGGAAACAATGGAAAAAGTGAGAGACTTTATTTTTGGGACTCCAAAATCACTGCAGATGGTGACTGCAGCCCTGAAATTAAGACGCTTGCTTCAAAGACATACAGATGGCTAACAAACACATGAAAAGATGCTCAACATCACTCATCATCAGAGAAATGCAAATCAAAACCACAACGAGGTATCATTACACACCAGTCAGGATGGCTACTATCCAAAAGTCTACAAGCAATAAATGCTGGAGAGGGTGTGGAGAAAAGGGAACCCTCTTACACTGTTGGTGGGAATGGAAACTAGTACAGCCGCTATGGAGAACATTGTGGAGATTTCTTAAACAACTGGAAATAGAACTGCCATATGACCCAGCAATCCCACTTCTGAGCATACACACCGAAGAAACCAGATCTGAAAGAGACACGTGCACCCCAATGTTCATCACAGCACTGTTTATAATAGCCAGGACATGCAAGCAACCTAGATGCCCATCAGCAGATGAATGGATAAGGAAGCTGTGGTACATATACACCATGGAATATTACTCAGCCATTAAAAAGAATTCATTTGAATCCGTTCTAATGAGATGGATGAAGCTGGAGCCCATTATACAGAGTGAAGTAAGCCAGAAAGATGAAGAACATTACAGCATACTAACACATATATATGGAATTTAGAAAGATGGTAATGATAACCCTATATGCAAAACAGAAAAAGAGACACAGATGTACAGAACAGGCTTTTGGACTCTGTGGGAGAAGGCAAGGGTGGGATGTTTCCAGAGAACAGCATCGAAACATGTATATTATCTATAGTGAAACAGATCACCAGCCCAGGTTGGATGCATGAGACAAATGCTCGGGCCTGGTGCACTGGGAAGACCCAGAGGGATCGGGTAGAGAGGGAGGTGAGAGGGGGGATCGGGATGGGGAAATACATGTAACTCCATGGCTGATTCATGTCAATGGATGACAAAACCCACTACAATATTGTAAAGTAATTAGCCTCCAACTAATAAAAATAAATGAAAAAAAAATGAAAAAAAAAAAAAAAAAGATGCTTGCTTCTTGGAAGAAAGTTATGACCAACCTAGACAGCATATTAAAAAGCAGAGACATTAGTTTGCCAACAAAGGTCCATTTAGTCAAGGCTATGGTTTTTCCAGTAGCCATGTATAGATGTGAGAGTTGGACTACAAACAGAGCTGAGTGCCAAAGAATCGATGCTTTTGAACTGTGATGTTGGAGAAGACTCTTGAGAGTCCCTTGAACTGCAAGGAGACCCAACCAGTCCATCCTAAAGGAAATCAGTCCTGAATATTCATTGGAAGGACTGATGCTGAAGCTGAAACTCCAATACTTTGGCCACATGATGGGAAGAACTGATGCACTGGAAAAGACCCTGATGCTGGGAAAGATTGAAGGCAGGAGGAGAAGGGGACGAGAGAGGATGTGACGGTTGGATGGCATCACTGACTCAATGGACATGAATAAACTCCAGGAGTTGGTGTTGGACAGGGAGGCCTGGCGTGCTGCAGTCCGTGGGGTCGCAAAGAGTCGGACACAACTGAGTGACTGAACTGAACTGATGAGATTAATGGACACAAACTACTATACCTAAAATAGTTAAGCAATAAGGATTTACTGAATAACACAAGGAGAAATATTCACAAGCATTTAGTATATAACACAGGGAATAACATTCAGTATCTTGTAATAACATAATGGAAAATAATCTAAAACATATATATATAGACACACATACACACTATATATATAGCTGAATCACTGTGCTGTACGCCTGAAACTTACACAATACTGTAAATCAACTATACTCCAAAATAAAGTGAGATTGTCTATAATAAAATATTTATATTATATCTGGCAGATAGTATAAAATATGTAAAAGAAATAACATTATTTTACACTAAAATCTCTCTTTAAGAAACATTAATGCATTTGTATTAGCATATAGAAAAATGTTAGTTATTCCCATTCTAAATATATATATTCTTTACATATACAAGTTGAATAATTAGAAAGCGTGACTTTTTCTCAAGTAGTTTGTGGAGCCATTCATTCACTTATTTATTACATAAATGTTTATTTTAAATAACAGTAATTTCCATTGCCAGGCACTATGCTAAATACTTTACTCACATTATTTTATTTAATCCTAACAAAGGCCTTGTGAATTCAGTAATGGCATTATCACCATTTTATAGATGAAGAATTTAGGTTTGAATAATCTGAATAACTTGCCCAAGGTCGCCATGTTAATCCATCCCTGGTCTGAGTCCAGAGTTGCTATTGTTAACCAGCACACTCCAGGTATGCTGGATGCTCTGGGGATAAAACATAAGACAGCCCCTGCCACAGGGTTAACAGGATAACAGCAGAGATTAAGCAATTCAGCAGCTAGAATATATGATGGAATCTGGTAAGCTTACATAAGAGGTGCTGAGACCTTTGAAGTTCAAAATTAGGAATACTTTTTCTAATTTTGAATTATTTTTTGAAATATTTTTAAGTTTGCATTAATTAGGAGATAGTCCTTAAAAGGCACAGTTGAACTGGATTTTGAAAAGTTTTAGATAATAAGTTTTAGATAGGCAGAAACAGGTGGGAGCACAGTGCGAGGCTAACTGCAGGCAAACAGTGAATTCCCAACATAGGGACAGCGGGTCCCCTACATATGAACCTTCAAGTCATGAACTTTCAAAGACGCGAACATGCACTTGCACGTCCAAACACGTAAGCTGCTTCACACGTCTGGTGCACACTGTCACAGGCCTGCATCCCCTCCAAGTGGCTGAGTTTCTGTGCACCTTACAATATGTCCAGAAGCAAGAGGGTAGATAGAACTGAATCCAGCAAGGAACCAGATCCTGTGCCATCCACATCAGGTCTGAGCGAAACTGCAGCTTGCCCTCCATCTCCTACTGCCGACGACCCTTCACCTCTACCATCTCCCACCTTCCTCCTCCGGTCCGTAACTCTTCTTGCCTGTTCACTCGATGCCACCCCCTATACACCGGCTGTTGTACTGTACTACTGTATTTTTCAAGGTACTGAAAGATTAAAAATGTTTTTACTGTGTTTGTTTCTTTATGTATTATTTGTATGCAAAGTATTATAAACCTATTACAGGACAGCCAATTCTGTTAGTTCGGTACCTAGGCTAACTTTATTAGACTTACAAACACACTCACAGAATGCAACTTGTGCTTACGTTACATGTCAATATGAAGAAGAAGCTCACATCAGCCTCTCTCCTAGATTATCGGAGACTCATATTAGAGGCAGCCATCTGAGAGGCAAGTGTGAGACAGCACCGCTAGAGCAATGTTCCAGTCGGCATCTTTAGAGCTACTCAGTCCCATCCATAAACCGCTCCTTGTGTAACCACATTCCTCTAATATACTTTCCAATCCTTTCCCTTATATCACCAGGCTTGGGAATCACATTTCAACGCCCTACATTTCAATCCCTACAGCTTATTACAGTGCTATCTCCTCATCTCAGGTAATGCCTCGCTACTCTTTCCACTGTATTTTTTTTTTACTTGACCCTTGAGTACATGTCTTTTTAATATTCTTTTTGCTTTGTTTCTGTTTTTTTTTAATTGAGGTATAGTCGTCATCTATACTCTTCTCTATCTCTTCCCTAGCCCAACAAATTCCTTTCCCAAGTCAATACATTTTCCTTCTAGCCTCACTGAACATTTCCTCCACCTTAGTTTAACTGAATCCTTTTTATTACTGATACTTTTATTACATAATTATATAATTATACAGATTTTTATTGGCTACACTATTTTTAAAGACCCTCTCAAGATTCTTCTCCCATTTATACAAATAGGGGAAGAGATTAACAACCTTCTCCCCCCACCACGACTTTCAGCTAATATTCAATCCTTATTGCAACAATTCCTCCAATAAAATTCCCATAACTTGTATGTATTATTACCTTATCCATATTATAATTGCCCTGTACTGACTCAAGATCCTCTCCAACATTCCTAAATACTCTGATACTTGATTCATAGTTTTCCTTTCTATCATTAAAAATCTACCATTATACTGAAGCTATAAAACTTTCAAAAATCAACTATGCAATACAATGGACTCATCTTAATTTACTTGAGTCCAACAAACTACTTCACGTCACATTCCCATTTCCACAACATGCACTCACGAATGAATGGATTTAAGAAATAGCATTACACTTTGCGGGCTTCCCCAGTGGCTCAGACAGTAAAGAATCTGCCTGCAATGCAGGAGTTCACAAATGTGAACCTCTCTTCTACAATACACTGTCCTTTGACCCTTTCGTTTTCTTACTCACACTAAACACGTATGTTACCCCCACATCTTATAACACCCTTTAAGTAAGTAAAGTCGCTCAGTTGTGTCCCACTCTTTGCGACCCCATGGACTGTAGCCTACCAGGCTTCTCCCATGGGATTTTCCAGGCAAGAGTACTGGAGTGGGTTGCCATAAAACTATTTTTCCCCCCAATTCTTGCTCCTGGACTGCTTAGCAGTGTTAAAGAAAATAACATAATTTTAATAACCACAACTGCTACTATCTACAGAGTCACACTTATTTTAACAAAGACTTTTTCAAAACTAGTTAACAGTTTTTTTATTCATTCATAATTGACCTCCTACTCTATTTTGAGCTTTAAATACCACTTGAAAGTCTCTCTTTCCCAAAAGATGATGCTGACTCCTATTTCACTTATAAGTCATGATTGCAATAGCCTTAACTTCTCAAAATTGATCTGTATCTTTATCCATCTTCCCTCCTTTCTGCACGTCTTAACAAGCTGTCCTTTGAGTCTCTCCTCCCCCACTTCTCCTAGGACCTCACCCTATCAGTTATCTTCCACCTGGTATCTTTCTCCACTGACCCCTTACCCAGGCCACACCAATCTGAGTTTTATAGTCGTCTTTTAAAAATCCTTTCTACCTAATTCTATACTCCTTGTTCCAGAAAACTCCTTTCCTTCATATCTCATTTTCTCCTTCCTCACACCCCTCATTCATTTAGCCTCTTGAAACCTATCTTTTCTCCTACTGCTCTACTAAAATCGGTGGTTTAAAAAAAAACAAATGACCTAATTGCCAAATCCAGCATGCTCATCCTCCTTTAACTCTGACTTACATTGTCAGGCACTCTCCCTTCCTCCCCAAACCTATCACACTTCTTCTAACCTTCCTACCTAACTGCCTACCAGTGTCTCTTCCTCCCTACTTTGAAATAAAATACATGTGATTCAACACTTTTCTCACTCCATAGTCTTCCTGTGGGTAATTCTATCTACTCCAATGGCTTCGGCTAACAGCACTGCAAATAAAGTAATATTACAATGATTAATTGTATCTTCTGGTTTTGAACTCATTTGTGGTTCATCAGATGATACATAATATGCAGATATCACCCAGACCTATTTAAAAAAGTGTACCGTTCTGTGACACTAGATCCTCAAGATGAAACTGAGGGTTGCGGGAAGAGTTTCAGCATCAATCAAGCCTGAAAACCACTACACGTGCAGTCATGCGCATGGAGAGGCAACATGCGCACCAGCACGGGAAAGCTCCGAAAAACCCTGCCGTCTGTAACCTTTTCTCATAACTACAGTTGTCACACATATTTGTCCATGAAACCTTCTTTTTTCCAAATAAGGTCCATTAACATCCTATGAGAGTTAAAAAGATTTAAAGTATATTTTCTAATCAGAAAGACCACATTTTAAATCCAGGCTCTGCTTCTTTTATTGCTAACAGTTACTTACCCTCCCTAAATTCCAGGCTCCTCATCTGTAAATCAGAAATAATAACCAGCTCAGGACGCTTTTGAAGGAACTACAACATTTGTAAAATTCTAGAAGCTAAGTGTTCAAAAAACATTATCTATCCTCAAGTGCAAATGAGAATCAACAAAGATTTCCAAGATGTTGCCTGAACAATTGACAACCTGAAATTTCCTTCAACTTTACTGTTGTAATTCAAAAATTCATTGAAAAGTTGTGGTCTATGACTCTATAATATCTGTCATATTATTGCTGTTGCTAAACATTTCCAATGGTCATCCTCCCTTGAATGAATAACCCATGCACTTAATTATTATTTCATTCAACTGTCAGTAACCTGTCTCTGGTGCGAATAATTTTTAATCTGTGTCCCTATGTAATTCACTGCTTTGATATACTGTGAACTTGGAAATAAGGTATTTATCTTTATTGGGGTTATAGGTAATTTAAACACATAGATACAATATGAAACAAAAGCCTTCAGAAGCTTCTCATGAGTGAGGTTTAGTATATAAAAATGCCCTCTCCTCTCATGCTCAGAGGTATTTTATATTTCATTCCTGATTCATGGCCATATTCCAGAAAAGTAGGTAATCAGATTTTGTGGTACTTCTATTTATGGACAGTTTATTATTAATAATTCATTTAAAAACAATAAGCACATTGCATGTTAACATTTCTTATTTTTTAAGTAACTTTATTTTCCCCCAAATTAAGAAGAATGGCCTTATTTTACTTCTTCCAGCTCTTTAACATCTGACTTACTGAAAGACAGATGACTTCCTCTATATGCTTCTGCATTTATTCTGTTGTGATACAAGCCATGTAACCTCTGGAAAACTTTTTCTGTACACATGTGGGAGACTAAGAGGAAAAGGCAAACCATGCCTTAAAATTATGGAAGTTTGACCACAGACCCAAAAGGAACTCAGGGAACCTAGAGATTTCCAGAACATACCTTGAGAACCAGCACCCAAAACAAATAAGCCAGAAGCCATTCAGCTCCTACACTTGCCAGTTACTGAGTCCACAAATATTTGTTTTGCGTTTAGCTTAAACCCGTTGGAATTGGGTTTCTGCTACTTGTAACTAAAAGAGGTCTGAGCAGTGCACTGTGCAACCCTTAATTCTTCCATGCTCAGCAGGAAGTGTAGGAAAACCTAGTACAGACTCACAGAAGAAACTGTCTTATTTTCTCCTTCTATGCTATCCACCTTCCTTATACCTCTAACTTAAAATTTTTGTTTTATTGATCAAACTTCTATCTTTGGTTATTTATTAAAGTCTCATGACTATAAACGTCATTCCAGTCATTCACATTCCAGTTATTCCTAGAATGCACGCATGCATTCAGTTATCAGTCGTATCTGACTCTTTGTGACTCTTTAGACTACACCCCTCCAGGCTCTTCCGTTTATGGAAATTTCCAGGCAAGAATACTGGAGTGGGTTGCCATTTCCTCCTCCAAGGGATCTTTTCAACCCAGGATTGAACCCAGGTTGCCCACATTGCAGGCAAATCCTTTACCGCAGAGCCATTAGGGAAGCCCAAATTAGCAACCATCCTAATGAAATGGCAACTGCATGCACACAAATGTCACACAAAATTCAGGATCCTTATAAGCCAACAGACTGTTCTGAGAATTTACATGAGAAAATTAAAAATACACTATTGGCTGATTCATATCAATGTATGACAAAACCCACTGAAATGTTGTGAAGTAATTAGCCTCCAACTAATAAAAAAATTTAAAAAAATAAATAAATAAAAATAAAAACACAGATAACTATTGTTAAAAAAAATAAATAAATAAATAAATAAAAATAAAAATACACTATTAAGAAAAAGGGCTTCCCAGGTGGTGCTAGTGGTAAAGAACCTGCCTGCCAGTGCAGGAGATATGAGAGACATGGGTCAGGAAGATCCCCTGGAGGGCATGGCAATCCACTCCTGTATTCTTGTCTAGAGAAGCCTTATGGACAGAGCAGCCTGGTGGGCTACAATCCATGGGGTCACAAAGAGTCAGACAACTGAAGCAATTTAGCACAATTAAGAAAAAAATTAACTCTTAAAAAAATTCATATTCATCTGTTAAAACCAGATGAATACTGGAGAACAACTAGTTAATATAAGACCTGAAAATGGTTTTTATTCTACATTAACAATTACTTTTCAGAAAGGGCAGCTCCAAAAGGGAAGTCAGCAAGGAAAAAAAACCTCTCCAGAGGGATAACTCCCATAACTATGTCTTTTAAGAATTAACAATTTTACTCTCAAATTTTTACTTCCTACAAACTATTTGCATCAAATTAACTATAATAAAAAGATAAATAAATCTAAGTGAAACCAGGTAAAGATGACGGGATTTGCTGAAGAGTAATGCTAATATCTTGCCCTTTCCCCTGAAACAATGTACTAAGCCAAGGAGAAATGCATTTATTGAAAGAAGGCTGTGTGTGTTAAAGTGAGGTACGACTACCCCCACGGTTCTGTGTGAGGAAGCATACAAATGACACCAGACAAACATTCTGCCTTTTCCTTATGTGTCAATTCTACTTCAAGGTTTTAGGGGAGAAAAAAGTGTAATAAAACAAACACGATCTACTGGAAGCATACACATGCATACGTACGTGTGTATCTATGTATATGGCTTTCCAGGTGGCGCTAGAGGTAAAAAAAGTCCACCTGCCAAAAAAAAAAAAAAAGTCCACCAGGCAATGCAGCAGATGCAAGAGACATGAGTTCGAGCCCTGGGGTGGAAGGATCCCATGGAGTGGGAAAGGGCAACCCTTCCTGTATTACTGCTTGGAAAATTCTATGGACAGAGAAGCCTGACTGGCTACAGTCCACAGGGTCGAACAGAGTATATATGCATATATATGTTAAGTATATATATATATATATATATATATATATATATATGTCAGGTCAGTTTATTTCTCTTCCTTGGTTGTTACACAACAAAAATTTGAAGGGTTTAAAACAACAGACAAGTTACAGCTCAGTTCAGCTCAAGCAGACAGACCTTTTATTAGACAGACACTCTCAACACATGGCAGCAGGCCGACCCCAAAGGAGTCATCTTCCCCATTCCTTTTGGCTTCCCCCTCTGTATACTTCCATCTTCTCCTTTTGGTTGCGCCCTGTGCAAAATAGGGCTTGTACCCACCACCAATCAATGAAAGGGAATGCAAATAGGCATAGGCTCAAGGCCAATTGACAAATGCAACTTATTTAACAGCAGGCTCTGCTGTGTATGTCTTCCCATAATTCAACATTACAATCAGATGTATTTATGTGTAGAATGCTTACAAACCCTTAATGGGCTCCTAGCTGCTGTAAGGGTACTTGAGGAAGCCCCTATGATTAGTTTGTATCCACTGTATCCCAGGGTGCATGTGCTAGAGTTAGAGAAGTTCCCCCGTGGTTATTTTGTAGCAAATGTGTGAGCTTCTGGGTGTAGGGTTTAGAGATCAGCTTGCATGCTTTTTGGCTAGGCCACCCCTCCTCGCTCATGCCTAACATACATACATACACACACACACATACACGAATCTGAATGCATGTGTGCTCAGTCATGTTCCACTCTTTGCGACCCCATGAACTGTAGTGGGTTGCCATTTCCTACTCCAGGGGATCTTCTCCACTCAAAGATCTAACCTGCGTCTCCTGCAGCTCCTGCATTAGCAGGAGGATTCTTCACCACTGCACCACCTGGGAAGCCCTATATATATACACATGTATCTATTAACATAATACATACATATGCTTTCAAAGGCAAAGAATATATCTAGACTACACACACACACAAATGGTAACACTGGTTGCTTATGAAAAGGAATTTCAGGTTTTCCGCTGCTTCACGCAATGTCCCAGAGAGCCTTGTTCACTCTTCTTTGCAGCCAGAAAGTCTGAGATGCACTGCCACAAGGGAACTCTTAAATAAATTTAGAATTGTTAAGACTATGTATGCAACAACAGACGGCACATTAAGAAATGAGAAAATGAAACGATTCATCGCGTGTTAGTGTACTAGACTGTAAGCTTATCAAAGAGCCCTTACTCCCTCCTCCGCTGGTAGGTTCACAGGACTTAATACAGGAACTAAGGTACCCTTGAAGGACGAGATCTTTAAGGAAAACTTGCTGACTGGGAGAAGCTCCACCTGGCTTCTTACAACACCCTCTTTTGTGTTTCTAAGATCCAGTACCCAAAACTAAAGATAATCATTTAACTGGCAAACATTTTGCCAGTTAAAACAAAAATGGGCTGAGAATAAAAACACAACGAAACAGGGCTTCAAGTCCTTTGTTAGACTTTTTAATCACTTTTGGAAGAAGGGGGTGTCTAGAAAAAGAAAATGGTTATTAAGCGGGCGGGCTCGCAAGTCCACGCAAGGTACGTTGTTTGCAACAATTCAGACGAGAAATGAAGTGTCAATTGACAAACCCCGCCTCTCCTTCGCAGCTGCTTTTACCTGCCCGGGGTGGGGGCGGGGGCGGAATGAGAAAGAGGCAAAGTCGAGAATCAAAGGAAGAGGGGAAAGTGGGGTCAGGCGCCGAGAAGCTGGAAATGAAACAGTAACATTGGTGGAATTACGAGGAAGGCGTGGCAGCACAGCGACAAACCAACCGGGAAGAGCCGCGGTTCGACGAGACCCGAGCAAGGTGCTCGCAGGAAAACAAAATGAAAGGGGTGACGGGTGAAAAGCGACTGAGGCTTTGATGACAGCTCGGACTGGGTCTTCAACCCGCAGGGGCCGGGGAGACCAGGGGACCTTCCATTGTGCGGGGCCCCGCCGCTCCCTCCCCTCCGCTCCCCGCCCAGCCGAGCCACAGCCGGGGCCCGAGCCCTCGCAGCTCCGGGCCGCAGCTCCCGTCGCCGCCTGTGTCTCCCCTTTGCCCGAGTTAGGAGACAGTATGCTCAGTCCTCCTCCGACCCTTTCTCACCAGCAGAAGATCGCCGTCTCCCGGCCTTCCCCTTGTCCATCTTCTCCTCCAGCTGGAATCGCAGCCGCTGTCACCTCAAGCCCCCCTCTGGGTGGAGGAGGGAGGGGGAGGGGAGAGAGAAAAAAGCCAGGAACGTGAGAATTGCGCTTGCGCAACAGCCGTCGCCGGCCTCAGACCGGAAATTGCCGTCCCTCCCACCTCCATCCGGAAATCACTTCCTGGGACTTGTTTGCTCTGTGGGTTAGCCGCTCAAGTGTTTGTCTAAGTGGCGTTTTTTCATTCTCTCTGTGCCTATAGGATACTGAGACTGGGCGTGTGAGGTTTTAGCCCAAGATAGTTAAGGTTTTGTTGACTTGAAAATGAGGGTGACTAAAAATTAAAGCAGGGAAGCTAGGAATTCCCCCACTTCGCTACCCCAGAAATCGTCCTTTGATAGTATTACTTTACTCATGGCGTCTGCTATGTCTGTCCTCAAGGCGCTTCCTCAAATTTAGAAGCAAAAAGACTTTAACAAGACAAAAATCGATAGCCTGTTACTTTAGCAGTTGGAGTGGAAATCAATTAAGTCAGCTGAGGAAAAAGAGAGTAATGGGATCTCTTCAAAATTCAAATCCATAATTTTTAAAGGGCAGGGGAAAAGCTGGACCTCAATTTTTTAAACATAAAATAATGAGATGCTAGCAACTGGGTGGCTGTTTATGAGTCTGTTCAACTAATTTTTATTACAGTACTTAAGGGAATAATGCTGACCTCAGCGAACTCAACGATTAGTACTTTTGGACTGATTACTTTTTTAGTCCTTTCATAGGACCCATCAGTTTAGAAAATTGTTCTATTTGATTAGCAATAAAGTACATAATTTGAATACTTTTTTTTAAGTGGGTAAACTTTAATCATAGTAAGTTTAACAAAATAGCACTCTAGTTAGAGGCAAATGATACTGGAACGTTCCAACAGTTTAACATCCGCTCCCCTCTCCCCCATTTTAGCAAGGCTGGTAATGGGACTTAATTTGTTCAATTCACTGCCAGAGCCTTGCTTCTTTAGCCTTACTTTTAATTACTGTGTCGTCTGTGCTGGAGCTAGAGCACAGTAGCTCTAGGTGATAATGCCTATTGGGCTGGGGGGAGTGCTTGCAAGGTCAGAATGGCTGAAAAGCAGAAATACGTCAGGGCTTGCTGAGAATGAAATTCACTACAAGGATTTCATTTAGAGGCTCTAGTTTACTTCTTTTTAGCAAATAAAAACACTGCCTACTGAAAAAATCTGAATTTTATTATATAAATCAACTTTTTTAGTTGAATGATTTTACTCCAGAATCACGCTGGCTTGAATCATCAGCTGATATTATACGAAACAGAGCTGGAAAAAGATGGAAATAGAGGTAAGAGATGGAAACATAATAAAGGAAATTTTAAGTAAGCCTAATCCATTTCTGTGCAAACCTTCCTTAAAAGTAAATGGTTTTAAAGTTTAGCAGTAAGTCAACCTATTAGAAATGACATCATAAGAAATAATATTAGTCAACTTGCAAACATATCATTTAAACTTGTCATCCAACCAAATAATAGCATTTCTGTTAATAAAGACAGTGAGTCAGTTTGTTTCTTTGAATGGAGCTGGTTTTGAATAACATATTTGAAGATAAATGACCTTTAAGCTCAAAAACTTCAAATTTGCTCTTTAAACCAGTATTATTGTTTTTACAGTACCTACTGCATAGTTGTATTGCAGACAACTTAAAGGACTAAAAAGGGATCCAGGAAGAAAAAAAAAAAAAAAGGACTAAAAAGTTCAGTCTTTTGAGGGAGTCATTTAACAATCTCACTTTGCACTTTATGAAAGACTAATTACATGATCTTTTGTTTTATAGTGTTTTATGATGTTCAGGTGAAAGCTTCCTTATTTTAAAATAAGGAAGAAAGACCAAAAAAAGTTAATGATTCCCTTAGTATGTTTGTAGATAAGGTCATTTCTTTTATGTATGTTTAGCTCACAATGTATAGAGCCTTGTAAATTAACATAGTTTGAATTAGAAATTCATCAGCCCAGTATTTTATAGGAGGAGAGGATGGACAGGTTTGATCTTAATGAGTATGGTTCTTTATTGAGTGTTAAAAGTGTATATAAAGTGTTTAAATTAGATATTCTGTTTTTGTTTTGACTATATGATTAAAAGCAGTGGGTATGATTTTTTTAAAAGTGTCAGGACATGATGGCAGTGTGAAATTGATCAACCCTTTATTTTACCCCTTAAGTAACAATTTCTTTGAGGAGAGCTTAATCTAAAAATGACCCTTCTCTTCCCAAGTGAATTAACTTTAAGTACAATCTGAATATAAATAGGTTTGGTTGGTGACTAATATATCAAGGAACAGCTAGATATGAATTCAGGGGAGAGTTACATGTTGGAGTATATTAGCCAAGCAATGTAAACTACGATAAATTGTAAAGAATTGTCTACCTTTTCATCCTACAGGATACTCTGCACCTTTTCTCTCCACTTAAATACTTGTCCTTTATTTATCTGTATGCCATTTGGTTATCCAGTTTGCAAATGCCCATTCTTTTCCCCTGAGAATTTTTCCTCAAACAACTAGGTACAAAAGCACTTAACGAAGGTGAAAAAGAGGAATTGAATGCCATATACTACATGCTATTAGAAAATACTGATTTTGTTTTACTCTGATTGAGAGAAAAGTTAGCGAACAACATTCTTTAGTTCTTTGGTTTAGTTTAGTTGATTTAGGTTTAGTTCATTGAGTTTTACATACAAAGTTATCTTTCTATTTATTTCAGTAGAGAAAAGGGCAGTTTTCAGCATAGTACCTGAATAAACAGTATTTTTAGATCTAAGAGATAACTGCTTTTCTGTACAAATCTCATCCATGCCAAACTATAAAATAGACGATCCTTTTGGCAAGCAATTTAGCAGTATCTGGTAGAATGGAAGATGTCGACATGACTTAGAAATTCCACTTATAGGCATATTGCCTAGAGAAACTCTTGATATGTGCACAAAAAATATAGCTATAAGAATGTTCATTGCAGCTTTGTTTATGTGCTTAGTCACTCAGTCGTATCTGACTTTTTGTGACCCCATGGACTGTAGCCCACTGTCTCCTCTGTCCATGGGGATTCTCCAGGCAAGAATACTGGAGTGGGTTGCCATGCCCTCCTCCAGGGGATCTTCCCAACCCAGGGATTGAACCCAAGTCTCGCTCATTGCAGGCGGATTCTTTACCAGCTGAGCTACCAGGGAAGCCCACTTTGTATATAATCGTGCAAAACTGGAGCAGCCTTAATGTTCTTCAACAGAATAATGGTTAAACCATGGCATATTCAAGCAATGGGACACTATAAATTGGTAAAATGAATGATCTCGGACTGTGCTTACTAATGTGGGTAAAAATCACAATGTTGAGTAAATAAGAAAGGCTGGGCAAGAGATAAATGTTTTTTTTATTTCACATTTCTCAAAAGGAAGATCATCCTGTCTTATTTTACAGAAACTTCCATGTGTGAGACACTGCATAAAATGGCTTTTATCTATATTAATTCTCAGAACAGCCTTGTGAAATGTTATCCTATTTTGCATTTATGCATTGAAAAAATATTTGTATATCCCAGACACTGTTCCAAGTACTGTAGATACAGCAGTTAATTAAACAAAGTTCCTGTTGTCATAGAGCTTTCATTCTAGTGAGGAGAGACAATTTTTAAATACACAGTTATATATCAGGTGGTAATGTAGGCTATGAAGAAAAATAAAGCAGAGTGGCAGGATAGAGGGTAATAACGATTGCTGTTTTAGATAGCATAAACTAAAACTCAGAAGTTGACGAAACTGAAACTCAGAGAGGTTAAGAAACCAGCTGAAAGTCATTCAACTTAAAATTTGGAGCTAGAATTTAAACCTACATCAATTAATCTAGTTCCAGAGGCTCCTATCTGTCACTTGCACTCTAGAAAAAGATAGTTACATAATAGCACCTGAGATCAGCAACACTGGAAGGACAAGTTTGTAAAGGAACAGGAAATAGCAGTCTATATAGGGTATATATAGACTATATAGGATATATATAGGATATAGGATATATATAGTCTATATATAGCAGTCTACATATAGTCTATATATAAAGATAGATATAGGATATATATAGACTATATATAGCAGTCTATATAGGATAATTTGGACAACCAGCTACCTTCATAAAGTACTGGTTGGGTGTGGGAGTCAGACTCAGAAAGTGAGAAAAGAGTTAAGAAATCAAAACAAGCTAGCACTGTTTTGATTTTACCTTAAGCCTTGATAGAAGCTTGAGTGGCACTGAAAATCATGTTAAGTGCTATTTATTGCAAGTGGGTTGTGGCTGCTAGTGCGAGTGTTCAGAAATTCAGGAGCAAGAGTATTAATGTATTTGTTAAGAACATGAATTTGAGCCACATAGCCTCAGTACCTAATCATTTATTTAACAGTTGTTTGATCTTAGCACAAACCACTTAACCGTTTTTTTCTCCCCAAAATAGAGTCTATTGAGGTGTTTTTTTTTCCCCGGGACTTAACCTTTCAAAGACTTTTCTTTCCCTTTGGGCCATGGCTACAATAACTAACTTAACTTCTCAGTCACTTTTAGTTTCAAACATCGGAATAACCATATCTTCTGTTATTAGATAAGTTGATCATAATCTCCAGTGCCTGGTTCACATTTCACATCTACTGCCATCCCCTGCCATTTATTTAATAGCAAAAATATTTAAATGCTTACTGTGGAGATAAAGACTAACCAAATGAGAAAAACAAAATCTATTCATTCTGAGCTCACTAGAGCAAGGGAGTCAGCCACCATCACTGGCATTTTGGCAGTGACTCAAAGGCCAGCGAAGAGCAGGAAAGCTCTGTAGTGGGAAAAAAGGGAAGGCTGCTGGCATGTCCCGATTGGACCATATTGGCATGAGGAAGCTGTCCGCAAGCTAACTAAAAGGGAGGCATCCTGTGTGACTGGTTAGGGGTGCCTGTCTGGCTTTCTCTGGTGGGTCCTAAGGTGGAAGCAGGGATAAAAGTTAGGGAAGCTGTAAGTTATTAACCAAGTTATTAACCAAGTCTTGGGACTTGCCTGGTGGTTCAGTGGCTGAGACTCCACATTGCCAATGTAGGGGACCCAAGGGTTCAACCTTTGGTCAGGGAACTAGATCCCACATGCCGCAACTAAAGATCCCGCATGCCACAGCTAAGACTGGGCACAGCCAAATAAGTAAATACAAATCAAGCCTTGGCCATTTGGGGCCAACTGTGACAGAAGCTAAGTTATTGTTTGACTTCTCAGATTGTCACTAGAAGTAAGTAGTCTGACTTCCTGAGATTCTGACTTGTAAGACTGGCTTCCAGGGCTGTTTATTGTAGATGAGAGATTTACTTCCTGGGCAAGTTGCTGCAGATTGTGGGTCAGAGTTCTGTTTTTATATATGGTCTAGCCATTGTCCCTTAGTGTATTCAGCTTCTCACTACTTTGCATTTTTCACAATTATTTTTAGTTCAAATCTCTACCATAGGTTAAAATATTAATGTCTTCATGTTTGCTCCCTGGTCACTAAGTTGTGCCTGACTCTTTTTGCAACCCCACGGACTGTAGCCCTCCAAGATACCCTGTCAATGGGATTTCCCAAGCAAGAATACTGGAGTGGGTTTCCATTTCCTCTTCTAAGGGATCTTCCCATCCAGGATTCAAAACCATATCTCTTGTGTCTCATGCATTGGCAGGCAGATTCTTTACTATGGGGCCACCAGAGAAGCCCTGATGTCTTCATAAAGTGCTTAACTTAGCATGATTTCCCACAGGAAGACTTTAGCAAGATGAAATTTGTATTTTTTTTTTTTCTAGTACTGACATAATACTGCTTTTTACTTTCAGTGGTTACCAGTGACTCAGAAACTGAGCTTCCGAAAATTTATTGAACAATCTGACTTACTAGAAGAACTTAAATATGACTTCAATGAAAAAGCTGAATTGAGACACACTGAGACACATGGGCCTTTTGCCTTTAACTATTATAAAAATGTCCTGGAGAGGAACAGCAAGCGCTACTGGGCCCTGGGCCATTTGCTTGAACAATACATTTATGAACTTTTGGAGAAAGTGTGCAAATTACAAAAAGTATATATCCCACCAGAGGCTGATGAGGAACCAAGAAGCTTCTTTTTCATGAGTGAGAGAGCATTATCAAATCATCATTCTGCTCTTCTTGTCCTTCTTCAAGACCACGGGGTCGTTAGAGCTGGTCAGTGGAGTCAGCAGGCAATAATACATCATGGTCTCCAACATGGAAGTCAGATACCGTGTATTCAGATGGCACTGCAGGCACATTATGATGTAATTGTGCTAAACCCCAATGACAATTTTGTGGACCAGCAGACAGGAAAAGAGTGGAAAGGACTTTTAACACAAAATGTTGAGTTCTCTTCCAGAAAAATGGTTCAGACAGAGAGCTTCTCTCTCCAGGAGTCTCTCCAATGTATTCCAAAAAGATGCAGCAACACCCCTGAAGAACACATGGCTTATATTTGGGATTACTTCATTTCAAAGACTGAAGGCAAGGATGTTGCCTTCATTGTACATGGTTATGGAGGCTTGGTTTTTATGGACTTGCTTGTTCGTAAAAAGTGGGACGTGATGAGCAAAGTATACGCTGTTGCACTTATTGACTCTGAACATCACGTAGGACACCAGTTGGGAAGCGATGTCCAGTTATTAGAATGGATAAAGCAGCACTGCCGTGAATGGGTGACAAGTCCAAAGCCTTTGGATAAACCTGCAACAACCATTTTGAAAAAGGAGTTTCCTACAGTTTCTGCTGGTACAGAAAAACACAACTTAGCCCCTTCCTCTAGCCTTCAGTCTATTTTTAAATACTTTAGAAAAGCTTTGAAAGCCAAAGCAGCTATTAATTTCTCTCGAGTGTCCATAGTGACTAGAAGCTCCACAAAAAGAAAGCAAAGTGCTTAAGTTACTTTTTTTGTCATCTAAGATTGTTTTGTTCTACTGAAACTTTGCTAATGTAGGTGCTAGAAGAGAAGAACACTTCCAACTCACATGCAGTGTTATGTTCTGACTTCAAGTCTGATTTGTTGACTTTTTTTAAGTAAATATGTTCTGCAAATATGTTCTGTAGCCTACTGATGAACCAGGAAGTCAGTACCATCATTAATATTTTACAATATTAGTCAAAGTAGTGTTGTTAGACAATCATCTTAGGAAAAGATTTCATATGGTTTAATAGAATGACGCCAAAACTATAATTGATAGAAATTAAATATTAAGTCAGTCTTTGACTTCTGTATTATTAATGCTATATTAAAATTATAAATGAAAATAAAATTAAGTATCATAAGGCAACTCCATTCTTGGTATGTTTGTGAGTTTTTTCTGTTTTTCTTATGTGTGTGTTTACTCATACCTTTGCTAATATCTGACTGTCTACTATCTACTAGTAAATACTAATGTTGGGCACATTGACAAACAAGGCCAACATTGCCTTTATCTTTATTTGGGGTTCACAATGAAAAGCAAATTACAAGTGTGAAGAGTATTAAGAAATAAAGGGCGTCGTGGAACATCCAATATGAGCGCTAATAATAGCTTTGGGATTCAGGGAATACTCCTTTGACAAAATGATGCCTAGTTTGAAGAACAGGAGTAGGAAAACAAAGTCACAGTCAAAGGAATCACATGTGCAGAAGTCCTGAGGCAGAAGAAAGAAGTCCAGTTCAGCAGGAGCTAGAAGATTATAGAGTAGTTGTAAGGAAAAAATTATTCATGACATTCATTAAAGACAGTAAGGAAAAATCAAAAGTGATTGGTGCAATGGGGATTTTGTAGTAGGGGAGAGATAGGGCTCAACTGCAAATACAATGATGGGGGTCGGGGGAGGAGTTATAGCCAAGTAGCAATAAATAGAAAATTACTAAGAGAAAACTTCAGGGATAATAAGAGTTTTTCTTGATAGACTGACTCAACAGGATTCTTACTGCAGGCAGGCCAGGACTGGGAAGATATTGACAGTGGACTATGAGGAATTTTATCAAATATATTAGAGGATGTTCAGATACCAAAGGTGAGATTTTCACTAACTGACTCAGCAGAATTTTAGCTAAAACTGGACTAAGCAGACCAAGGGCAAAGCCCAATGTCAGAGCCTACTCAAGAGGAGGGCTCCGAGGAGCCAGAATCAGATTTGATGGAGAGAAGTTTTGTCAGTAGCTGCAAAGTTAAGTTGGAGAAATAAACAGGCAGCTTACTTAAGGCTACAATGTCCAAAAAAAAATCTTTTACTTTATTCTAATGACAATGGAAACCACTCGATGGTTTTAGACACAATATTAGCAGATTTACACTTTATAAAGAATATCCTGATTGTAGTTTAGAGAACAGTTTAGAAGGAGAACAAGCTTGGAAGCTAGGAGATCAAATAATTTTGGCAGTAGTTTGAGAAATGTTCAATGCTTTTTTTCTTTTTTAAGTGTAAATGTCCTACAGTATTTAAGTGTACATCAAAATGATTCATTTTTTGTGGATTATATTCCATCATAGATTATTATAAGATATTGAATAT
Source organism: Cervus elaphus (assembly GCF_910594005.1). Taxonomy (NCBI): domain Eukaryota; kingdom Metazoa; phylum Chordata; class Mammalia; order Artiodactyla; family Cervidae; genus Cervus; species Cervus elaphus. The sequence goes on from NC_057845.1 coordinate 44,802,216, forward strand.
AATTCCCTGTGCTATACAATAAAGGGCTTCCTTGGTAGCTCAGCTGGTAAAGAATCCACCTGCAATGCAGAACACTTCCGTCTGATCCCTGGGTTAGGAAGATCCCCTGGAGGAGATGGCTACCCACTCCAGTATTCTGGCTTGGAGAATTTCATGGACTGTATAATCCATGGAGTCACATAGGGTCAGACGCAACTGAGCAACTTTCACTTTTTCATACAATAAATCCTTGTTTCTTCTCTATTGTATGTATAATAGTTTGTATCTGTTAATCCCATAACCATAATTTATTCCTTCCTTTGCTTTGGTAACCATAAACATGTTTTCTATATCTATGAATCTGTTTCTTTTGTACATACATTCATTTGTATTATTTTTTTAGATTCAACATATGAGTGATACTGTGTATAATTTGTCTTTGACATTTCACTAAGCACAATATTCTCCAGATCCATCCACATTGCTGTAAATGGCAATATTCCATTCTTCTTATGGCTGAGTAATATTTCATTTCATTTGCATATCACATCTTAATCTAATCATCTATCAATGGGCATTGGGTTGCTTCAACATCTGGCCTATTGTAAATAGTGCTGCTATGAATATTGGGGTGCGTGCATCTTATCAAACTAGTGTTTTCATTTCTCTCCAGATGTATACCCAGGAGTGAATTGCTGGCTCCTATGGTAACTCTATTTTTGGCTTTTTAAGGAACTCCCATACTGTTTACCACAGTGGTGGCACCAATTTGCATTTCCACAAACAGTATACAAGGGTTCTCTTTTCTCCACATCCTCTCCAATATTTGTTATTTGTAGACTCTTTGATGAGGGCCATTCTGACAGGGGTAAAGTGATATTTCATTGTGATTTTAATTTGCAGAGAGATGCTTAATGCTTGTAATGAACAAAATTTTGTGACTGGAGGTCAGGAACAAGGAGAAGAAAATAAGAAGGAGTGTTCCCAGATGTTGTCTTCAGCAACTAGTTGGATAGAAATACAATACAATACAATAAAAAGAAAAAAGAGAAATATCAATAACTGAGATAGGGACTACTGGAGAAAACTTCATTTTGACAGTTCCAGAAAGTTTTAAAGAGAGATAAAGGAATAGGTTACAAGTTTTTTTTTTTTTTAGCTCTGCCCCTACATGAGCACTGCAGGAAACCATATTAGATGTTACATTTGAAAAATTGACTCTGCCATATCTAATAGTTCATATGAATTTTTCTGTACATAGCTCTTTCTAGTTCTTCTACTGTTCTAATTCCCAGTGGGGTTTTTTGTTTTGTTTTTGTTGGTTTTGGGCCACATCAGACACCATGTGGGATTTTAGTTCCCCAACCAGGGGTTGAACCCATCCCCTGCACTGGAAGTGAAACCGTTTACCTCAGATTGGGACTTGAACCCACATGGCTGAGACCTGAACCCATCCAAAATCCAGTTTGGGACTCAAACTCAGCCAAAACTCACAGTCTTCCCACTGAGGTCACAGACCCAGTTTAGGACCTAATGAAGCTCAGGTTCTTGATGTTCTCATCACAGAAAGAATTCAGTAAGAGACAAAAACGATAGGTAAGAAGTGGATTTATTCAGAGAGAAACACACTCTACAGAGTGTGGGTCAACACAAAGGGCCAGTGTAATGGCCTTGAAATGTGGTGTGGTTAGCTTTTATGGGCTGGGTAATTTCATAGGCTAATGAGTGGGAGGATTATTCCAACTATTTTGGGGAAGGGGTGGGGATTTCCAGGGGTTAGGCCACTGCCCACGTTTGGTCTTTGATGGTCATCCCTGGAACTGTCACGGCACCTCTGGGTGTGTCATTTAGCCTGCTGAATGTGTTACAGTGAGCCTATACAGAGGATCAGGGTCTACTCAAGTTCACTTGTCTGCCATTTTGGACCCATTTGGTTCTAATCAGCAGTCGCCACAGGACTGGAAAAGGTCACTTTTCATTCCAATCCCAAAGAAAGGCAATGCCAAAGAATCTACCACACAACTGCACTCATCTCACACACTAGTAAAGAAATGCTCAAAATTCTCCAAGCCAGACTTCAGCAATACATGAACCGTGAACTTCCAGATGTTCAAGCTGGTTTTAGAAAAGGCAGAGGAATCAGAGATCAAATTGCCAACACCCAATGGATCATCGAAAAAGCAATAGAGTTCCAGAAAAACATCTATTTCTGCTTTATTGACTATGCCAAAGCCTTTGACTATGTGGATCACAATAAACTGTGGAAAATTCTGAAAGAGACGGGAATACCGGACCACCTGACCTGGCTCTTGAGAAACCTATATGCCGGTCAGGAAGCAACAGTCAGAACTGGATATGGAACAATAGACTGGTCCCATGTAGGAAAAGGAGTACATCAAGGCTGTATATTGTGACCCTGCTTATTTAACTTATATGCAGAATACATCATGAGAAACGCTGGGCTGGAGGAAGCACAAGCTGGAATCAAGATTGCCAGAAGAAATATCAGTAACCTCAGATATGCAGATGACACCACCCTTATGGCAGAAAGTGAAAAGGAACTAAAAAGCCTCTTGATGAAAGTGAAAAAGGAGAGTGAAAAAATTGGCTTAAAGCTCAACATTCAGAAAACTAAGATCATGGCACCCGGTCACATCACTTCATGGGAAATAGATGGGGAAACAGTGGCTGACTTTATTTTTTGGGGCTCCAAAATCACTGCAAATGGTGATTGCAGCCATGAAATTAAAAGACACTTACTCCTTGGAAGGAAAGTTATGACCAACCTAGATAACATATTAAAAAGCAGAGACATTACTTTGCCAACAAAGGTCCATCTAGTCAAGGCTATGGTTTTTCATGGTCATGTATGGATGTGAGAGTTGGACTGTGAAGAAAGCTGAGCACTGAAGAATTGATGCTTTTTAACTGTGGTGTTGGAGAAGACTCTTGAGAGTCCCTTAGACTGCAAGGAGATCCAACCAGTCCATCCTAGGGGAGCTCACTCCTGGGTATTCATTGGAGGGACTGATGCTAAAGCTGAAACTCCAATACTGTGGCCACCTCATGAGAGTGACTCATTGGAAAAGACCCTGATGCTGGGAAGAATTGGGGGCAGGAGGAGAAGGGGATGACAGAGGATGAGATGGCTGGATGGCATCACCGACTCGATGGGCATGAGTTTGAGTAAACTCCGGGAGTTGGTGATGGACAGAGAGGCCTGGTGTGCTGCAGTTCATGGGGTCTCAGAGTCGACAGGACTGACGACTGAACTGAACTGGTTCTAATCAGTTCATGTTGTGCCCTCGGGCTATATCATTCTTTCAAAGATTGTGCCCTGCCCCATTCCCTCCTGTTTCAGAAGCAGACTACTAACTACTGAACCAGCAGGGAAGTTCCTCTTAGTGGTTTTTTTTTTTTTTTAAACCTAGTATTCACTATAGTTTCTGTTGTGTACTGAATGTTTGTGTCCCCCACCAAAATTCATGGTGAAATTTTAATCTCCAGTGTGATGGTATTAGGAGGTGGGATATTTGGGAGGTGATTACACCATGAGCATAGAGCCCTCATTACGAGGATTAATGCTGTTATGGAAGAAACCTCAGAAAGCTCCCTTCTGCAATGTGAGACAACAACATCAACAACCTCAAATATGCAGATGATACCACGTTACTGGCAGACAGCACAAGAGTAACTAAAGAGCCTCTTGATAAGGGTGAAAGAAGAGAGTGAAAAAGCTGACTTAAAACTCAACATTCAAGAAATTAAAATCATGACATCTGGTACCATCATTTCATGGCAAACAGGAAAAAAATAGAAACAGTGAAAAATGAAAAAACAGTTTTCTTCCTTGGGCTCCAAATTTTACTGCAGATTATAACTGCAGCCATGAAATTAAAAATTGCTTCCTCCTTGGAAGAAAAGCTATGACAAACCTAGACAGCATATTAAAAAGAAGAGACATTACTTTGCCAACAAAGGTCCATCTAGTCAAAGCTATGGTTTTTCCAGTAGTCATGTATGGATGTGAGAGTTGGACCATAAAGAAGGCTGAGCACTGAAATATTGATCCTTTTGAACTGTGGTGCTGGAGAAGACTCTTGAGAGTCCCTTGGATAGCTAGGAGATCAAACCAGTCAGTCCTAAATGAAATCAATCCTGAATGTTCATTGGAAAGAAGCTCTAATACTTTGGCTACCTGATGTGAAGAGCTGACTCTCTAAGAAAAACACTGATGCTGGCTGGGAAAGATTGAAGGCAGGAGGAGAAGGGGGAAACAGAGAACAAAATGGTTGGATGGCATCACCAACTCAATGGACATGAGTTTAAGCAGACTCCAGGAGATAAAGAAGGACAGGGTGGCCTGGCGTGCTACAGTCCATGGGGTTACAAAGAGCTGGACACGACGTAGCGACAGAACAACAACAGCAACGTGAGACACAGTGAGAAGACAGCCATCTATGAAGCAGGTCTTCACTGGACACTGAATCTGCTGACACTTTGATCATGGACTTCCCAGATCTAGAACTGTGAGGAATACTTGCAGTTTAAGGCTCCCAGTCTATGATACTCTGTTGCTACATATTAGATTACCCCCGAAACTTAGTGACTTAAAACAACATTTATTATCTCACAGCTTCGGTTCAGGAGCAGCTTAGTTGAGTGATTCTGGTTCAGGATCCCTCAGAAGAGCACACACCAGACGATCTGATACATTTAATTCAGAAATATGTATTTCCATAATCCAGACATTGTAAGACCACTAATGTTTTAGTGGTTAGGGCAACATTTAAAACATTTAAAATAGCAACTAAAAGTTAGGATTGATGGAGATAGGGTCCAGTATATTTATTCTGTGAAGTTTAGGCTTAAAATGTTAAGATTTTGCAAAACCACAATGAGGTACCATTACACGCCAGTCAAGATGGCTGCTATCCAAAAGTCTACAAGCAATAAATGCTGGAGAGGGTGTGGAGAAAAGGGAACCCTCTTACACTGTTGGTGGGAATGCAAACTAGTACAGCCGCTATGGAGAACAGTGTGGAGATTTCTTAAAAAACTGGAAATAGAACTGCCATATGACCCAGCAATCCCACTTCTGGGCATACACACCGAGGAAACCAGATCTGAAAGAGACACGTGCACCCCAATGTTCATCGCAGCACTGTTTATAATAGCCAGGACATGGAAGCAACCTAGATGCCCATCAGCAGATGAATGGATAAGGAAGCTGTGGTACATATACACCATGGAATATTACTCAGCCATTAAAAAGAATTCATTTGAATCAGTTCTAATGAGATGGATGAAACTGGAGCCCATTATACAGAGTGAAGTAAGCCAGAAAGATAAAGAACATTACAGCATACTAATACATATATATGGAATTTAGAAAGATGGTAATGATAACCCTATATGCAAAACAGAAAAAGAGACACAGATGTACAGAACAGACTTTTGGACTCTGTGGGAGAAGGCAAGGGTGGGATGTTTCGAGAGAACAGCATCGAAACATGTATATTATCTATGGTGAGACAGATCACCAGCCCAGGTGGGATGCATGAGACAAGTGCTTGGGCCTGGTGCACTGGGAAGACCCAGAGGGATCAGGTGGAGAGGGAGGTGGGAGGGGGGATCGGGATGGGGAATACATGTAACTCCATGGCTGATTCATGTCAATGTATGACAAAACCCACTACAATATTGTAAAGTAATTAGCCTCCAACTAATAAAAATAAATGAAACACACACACACACATACACACACACACACAAATGTTAAGATTTTGTGACAACGAAAAAAAAAAAACCTAAAAAAAGATGTAAAGTTGAGTCTTAGTAATTCACTGTATGGACTTTTTACACAGGCTGCTTCTATTAAAAAATTAACCTAACACTTGTTAAAATAGTAAAGAAGACTTTATTCAAGACTATAGCAATTAGGGTTACTGTCAATAGAGAAGAAAGATCAGGCTCAAGTCTAAACACAACAAAGACAGCTAGGAATTTATAGTGAAGAAGTAGAGTAGGGGTATTGAAACTGTTTACCTCAAACTGGGACTTGAACCCACACGTCTAGGACTCGACTCCAGTCAGAACCCAGTTTGGGACTTGAACCCACATGGCTGGAACTCAAAGTTTTGGTAAACCCATGGTACCTGGTTGCAGGGCCTAATAAAGCTCAGGTTCTTGATGTCTCATTGCAGAAAGACTTCAGTGAGAGACAAAGTGATAGGTAGGAAATGGATTTACTCAGATTCAGAGAGAAACACACTCCACAAACAAGAGTGTGAGCCATCACAGGGGCAAGAGCACTGCAAAATGCAACACGTTAGTTTTTACAGGCTAGGTAATTTCATATGCTAATGAGTGGGAGGATTATTCCAACTATTTTTTGGAAAGGGGTGGAGGTTTCCAGGATTTGGGCCATCACCCACTCCTTGGTCTTTTGCCCTGCAACTGTCATGGCACCTCTGGATGATTTTGCTTGCTGATTGAGGATCAAGGTCTAGTCTGGTCTGACATCTTGGTCCCATTTGATTCTAACTGGTTTAAGGTGTGACCTTGGGTCTTGTCCTTCTTTCAGAAGTTGTGCCCTGCCCCTTCCCCTCCGGTTCAGTTCAGTTCAGTTCACTCACTCTTTGTGAAAACACATTTACAGGGAGGGAACACAGCACCACCCATCAACAGAAAATTGGATTAAAGATTTACTGAGCATGGGCCCGCCCATCAGAACAAGACCCACTTTCCTCCTCAGTCAGTCTCTCCCATCAGGAAGCTACCATAAGCCTCTTATCCTTCTCCATCAGAGAGCAGACAGAATGAAAACCACAATCACAGAAAACTAACCAATCTGATCACATGGCCCACAGCCTTGTCTAACTCAATGAAACTATGAGCCATGATGAGTAGGGTCACCCAAGACAGATGGGTCTGGCAAACCACTAAAATATTCTTGCCTTGAAAACCCCATGAAAAGTATGAAAAGGCAAAAAGACAGGACACTGACAGATGAACTCCCCAGGTCAATAGATGCCCAATATGCTACTGGAGATAGGTGGAGAAATAACTCCAGAAAGAATGAAGAGATAGAGGCAAAGCAAAAACAATACCCAGTTGTGGATGTGACTGGTGATGGAAGTAAATACTGCATAGGAACCTGGAATGTCAGGTCCATGAATCAAGGCAAAACTGGAAGTGCTCAAACAGGAGATGGCAAGACAGAATGTCGAAATTTTAGGAATCAGCTAACTAAAATGGACTGGAATGGGTGAATTTAACTCAGATGGCCATTGTATCGACTACTGTGAGCAAGAATCCCTCAGAAGAAATGGAGTAGCCCTCATAGTCAACAAGAGTCCTGTTAGGTAGTTAGAATAGGAAACAGGAGTCCAAAATGGCGGTAGCTAAAAGACAGGGAAGGGAAAAGCCCACCAAAATAGAACAAAGGAAGGTCCGAGGACCTGAGTGAGGACATCAGGTAGAACAAACAGCACTCCGGGCTAGCCCAATTTACATAGGGCAGGCCCGGGGGGAGGAAAAAACATATAAAAAGAGGAGCCAAAGGGCTCTCTCTCTCTTTCTCTCTCTCCCTCCCCCTCCCCCGCATGATCTCCTGCTCCCCCACTCTCTTCTCTTTGCCTGTCTTTGGCTCAGCATGCCCTCAGGCCTCGAGGATGGATTTTCCTGCTATTTTCTGAATAAAATAGAGCTGCAACACGAAGCTGTAACACTGATCTGTCTAAGAGCTATAATACAGTCTGTTTGAGACCTGAGAGCTATAACATGGGTCTGTCCCAAGACCTGAGAACTGTGACGCGCCAAGGGCTTTAATGTCTGTCACTCCAAATCTTTGTTGTGATGAGACAACCGAGGAGAATACACTCGCCTGACTACTCAACAAGAGTCCCAAATGCACTACTTGTATGCAATCTCAAAAACGACAGGATGATCTCTGTTCGTTTTCAAGGCAAACCATTCAATATCATGGTAATCCAAGTCTATGCCCCAACCAGTAATGCTGAACGGTTGAATTTTGAATGGTTCTATGAAGACCTACAAGACCTTCTAGAACTAACACCCAGAAAAAAAATGTCCTTTTCATTATACGGGACTGGAATGCAAAAACAGGAAGTCAAGAAATACCTGGAAAAATGGGTAAATTTGCCCTTGGAGTACAGAATGAAGCAGGGCAAAGACTAATAGAGTTTTGCCAAGAGAACACACTGGTCATAGCAAACACCCTCTTCCAACAACATAAGATAAGATTCTACACATGGACATCACCAGATGGTCAACAACAAAATCAGACTGATTATATTCTTTGCAGCCAAAGATGGAGAAGCTCTATACAGTCAGCAAAAACAAGACCGGGAGCTGTGACTCAGATCATGAACTCCTTATTGCCAAATTCAGACTGAAATTGAAGAAAGTGGGGAAAACCACTAGATGACCTAAATCAAATCCCTTACGATTATACAGTGGAGGTGAGAAACAGATTTAAGGGACTAGATTTGATAGACAGAGTCCCTGATTAACTATGGATGGAGGTTCATGACATTGTACAGGAGACAGGGATCAAGACCATCCCCAAGAAAAAGAAATGCACACATAGTAAAGTAATGCTCAAAATTCTCCAAGCCAGATTTCAACAATACATGAACCATGAACTTCCAGATGTTCAGCTAGATTTAGAAAAGGCAGAGGAGGACCTCATGAAGTTCAGGTTCTTGGTCTCATCACAGAAAGAATTCAGTGAGAGACAAAGTGATAGGTAAGAAGAGGATTTACTCAGAATCAGAGAGAAGCACACTCCACAGACAGAGTGTCGCCCATCACAGAGTGTGAGTGTGGCCTTGAAACGTGGCTTGGGTAGCTTTTATGGGCTGGGTAATTTCATGGGCTAATGAGAGGGAGGATCATTCCAACTATTTTGGGGAAGGGCTGGAGATTTCTAGGAGTTGGGCCACTTTTTGGTCTCTTGATGGTGCCTTGGAACTGTCATGATAGCTTGCTGAGAGAAGATCAAGGGCTAGAAGTTGACTCCTCTGCCATCTTGGACCCATTTGATTCTAATTGGTTTATGCTGTGTCCTTGGGCTATGACATTCTCTCAAAAGTTGTGCCCTACCCCTTTCCCTCCTGTTACAAGCTCAACAATAAGCTCTGAGAAGCCTACAGAACACTGGGACCTCTGCTTATCTTTTTGGATGTATTAATAATATGATAATTTCCCATGATCTGCTGGGAGAATTCTCGCTCAGAAATAGATGGAGAAACATCTAGACTGGCTACACCATTTTCCACACTTTGAGCCATTCTGAGTATAGATGTAAACTAAGATCAAATTACACATCTTTGAATACCTGATACTAACATTCTGCTCATACCACACTGTCATACACCCCACCAAAAAAAAAAAAAAAAGTAAAATCAGGAAGAATAGTGAAAAATAAAAAAAAAAGAAAAGAAAAGAAAAGGCAGAGGAACCAGAGATCAAATTGCCAACATCCACTGGATCACTGCAGAAAAGGCAATGGCACCCCACTCCAGTACTCTTGCCTGGAAAATCCCATGGACAGAGGAGCCTGGTGGGTTGCAGTCCATGGGGTCGCTAAGAGTCAGACACGACTGAGCGACTTCACTTTCACTCTTCACTTTCATCCACTGGAGAAGGAACTGACAACCCACTCCAGTGTTCTTGCCTGGAAAATCCCAGGGACGGGGGAGCCTGGTGGGCTGCCATCTATGGGGTCGCACAGAGTCGGACACGACTGAAGTGACTTAGCAGCAGCAGCAGCAGCACTGTATCATTGAAAAAGTGAAAGAGTTCCAGAAAAACATCTATTTCTGCTTTACTGACTCTGCCAAAGCCTTTGACTGTGTGGATCACAACAAACTGTGGGAATTCTGAAAGAGAAGGGAATACCAGACCACCTGACCTGCCTCCTGAGAAATCTTTATACAGGTCAGGAAGCAACAGTTAGAACTGGACATGGAACAACAGACTGGTTCCAAATCAGGAGAGGGGTATGTCAAGGCTGTATATAGTCACCCTGCTTATTTAACTTACATGCAGAGTACATCATGAGAAATGCTGAGCTGGATGAAGCACAAGCTGGAATCAAGACTGCTGGGAGAAATATCAATAACCTCATATATGCAGATGCCACCACACTTATGGCAGAGAGCGAAGAAGAACTAAAGATCCTCCTGACGAAAGTGAAAGAGGAGAATGAAAAAGTTGGCTTAAAACTCAACATTCAGAAAACTAAGATCATGGCATCTGGTCCCATCACTTCATGGCAAATAGATGGGGAAACAATGGAAACAGTGACAGACTTTATTTTTTTGGGCTCCAAAATCACTGCAGATGGTGACTGCAGCCATGAAATTAAAAGATGGTTTTTCCTCCGAAGAAAAGTTTTGACCAACCTGGACAGCATATTAAAAATCAGAGACATTATTTTGCCAACAAAGGTCCATCTAGTCAAAGCTATGGTTTTTCCAGTAGTCATGTATGGATGTGAAAATTGGGACTATAAAGAAAGCTGAGCGCTTGAGAATTGATGCTTTTGAACTGTGGTATTGGAGAAGACTCTTGAGAGTCCCTTGGACAGCAAGATCCAACCAGTCCATCCTGAAGGAAATCAGTCCTGAATATTCATTGGAAGGACTGATGCTGAAGTTGGAACTGCAATACTTTGGCCACCTGAGGTGAAGAATGACTCATTTGAAAAAACCCTGATGCTGGGAAGGACTGAAGGTGGAAGGAAGAGGTAACGACAGAGGATGAGATGGTTGGATGGCATCACCCACTGATGAACCTGAGTTTGAGCAAGCTCCAGGAGTTGGTGACGGACAGGGAAGCCTGGCGTGCTGCAGTCCATGGGGTTGCAAAGAGTCGGACAGGACTGAGTGACTGAACAGAACTGAACTGAACAATATCAGTGGATGCAAAACTAAAAGGAAATCTCAGGAGTAGAGAGAGTCTTGCTAAAGGCCAGCCAAGCACTTAGCTTAAACAGGAAGAGTGGGGAATGATAAACTTGATTAGATATCAAGGTTGGGGATGACTTAGCAGGAATCTTAATAACAGTGACCTATGCACTCTCACAGGTCAAGGTCAAGGACCAGTCCCAGGAGAGGACTCAGAGGAGCTTAACTAAAGTGTGGCCAAGGAGAGTCTCTGTGACTTGAGTGTCCTCACCACAGGGCAGCTAGCTTCCCCTGGGATGAATCATCCGGGTAAATGGGCAAGCAGGAAACCACACTACCTTTTATGACCTATGCTCTGAAGGGGCATACTGGTCTACTCTTTTCCTATTTGTTAGACATGGGTCACTAAGTCCAAGGGAAGAGAAATTAGACTCCACCTCTTGAGAGAGTGCCACAGAATTTAAAGACATATTTTAGACTACCACATCAGATATAATGCCAACTGAAACTAATGGTATGGCAGCTCCATGCAGTTGTTGCTTATAAAATTATCTTGGCTCTGGGAACATGTTTATCTTGAAACAGCTGTGTACTTAGCTACTGCTTTCCATTTTCTCTGCAAAACATGAAAATTTTTGCCACAAATTGAAAAGAAAGCTTATTTTCATTTTCCCTCCTAGGGTCACCCTAAATAATCCCTTTCTCTGACTTCTCATGTATGTCTATTTTAGCAGCTTGAAGTCAAAAAAAGGACATCTCCAGATTTCTGGCTATAAGCTGCAGCCCAGAGACATGCCCTGATAGAGGAAAGACTGATATGGGAGGCCTTCAGGAAAATCCTGAGGTTTTCGGACATCAGTATGTGATCATTTTTTTCCCTTTTTGTGGAAGATACCAACAGTTACAAGTAACAGGTTATGATCATTGTAAGGAAAGTATAAGATTTGTGTGTCGCCTCCCAATACTAAACATGGACTGTAGCCTGCTAGGTTCCTCTGTCCATGGTATTCTCCAGGCATGGAGAATACTGGAGTGGGTTGCCATCTCCTTCTCCAGGGGATCTTCCCCACCCAGGGACTGAACTCAGGTCTCCTGCACTGCAGGCAGACGCTTTACCCTCTGAGCCACTAGGGTCTTACCTAATACTAAACATAGTTTTAACAAAAAAAGAGAACATGTTGTCTGCCAATTTGCTATGAGAAGTCTCTGTTAAAGAAGACGGCCAGAATTTCTCTTACTTCCTTTACAAGATTTCTTCAAAGGCAGTGGTTCTCTGTCTTCAAAGTACATCAGAATAACCTGGAAGTCTTAAAACAACGACTGCTAGGTGTCACTGCCAGAGTTTCTGATTCAGTAGGACTGCTAGGTGGGGCCACAAAATTTGCCTTTTAACAAGTTCCCAGGTGATGCTGATGCTGTAAGTCTAAGGATCACACTTTGGGAACGACTGTTAGAAAGATTAGGAGTTACCAGAGAGGTAATAAAGTTAAATCTACCTCACGTGAGGTGAAAGTTATCATGGATGATCATCTGGACCAAAGTTCCTCCCCTGAAGAAAGCAACAAAAGAGGTTTATTGGCTGAACCCATGTTTTATGATCCCAGTGATCCAACTGACACATCTCTCTCTCTCTCTCCATAGGAAAGGAAGTGGTGTGTCTCACTTACCTTTCAAGACCATTACCTCCAGTTGTCTTCCACATAATTTAAGGGCAAACAGAAATTAAAAATAAGAGATGTAATCCTCCTTGTTGAAAACAAAGGGATTTCTTCCCCTCCCACTTTCAGAATTTCTTTCTCCTTTTCAAATAGACGTAAATATTCATAATGGCTAAATAAGCTTCTTGCCAATCTCAGAACTCAGGAATGTTTCCTCTAGAACCTGAAAGCCATCTTTTTGAAATACAAAGATCAAGGAAGGTAGTTCCCCTATCTCATAGTTCTCATGCCAGGGCAAGACCCTAACTTTGATGGATGCCTTGCTCCAACTGGCAAAACCATGTCCTGTCAAAAAGATTAAAAGTTTGTTTATCTCACTGGATAAAGCTAATGAACAAATAAAAGTAACCTCAATTATCATGGTAAAGTTAGGATGAACTTCACATAACAAAGTATGCTATTAGGTTCTCTTGAGAACTGTTTATTGCTTATTTTGAAAATATATATGCAATGGGGGGTATCTACTTGGCTAGTTAAGGGGGTCAGATTCCTTTCTGTCTTCACAGTCTCTTCACAGATTGCCTATGATGCCCACCACAACCTGGTTTAGGGCTTATTCAAAACTAAGTGTTTTCTTTCTCTACTACCTTTGTGGAGAGGATTTGTGGCTTGGGGGAAATCCTGTTTTTAGCAGTATTTCCTAAATAGCTCAGATGGTAAAGAATCCACCTGCAACGCAGGAGACCCCAGTTCGATTCCTGGTTCAGGAAGATCCCCTGGAGAAGGGAAAGGCTACCCACTCCAGTATTCTGGCCCAGAGAATCCATGGATTGAGGAGCCTGGTAGGCTACAGTCCATGGGGTCGCAAAGAGTCGGAGGTGACTGAGAATCTTCACTTTTCCTAAATAATACATCCCAATTCCCAAATCCTAGGACAATTAGATAACAGAAGACACTACCTACCCTGGGGCTGAGAGAGGAGTGGTCAAGGTATTGCATCACAGTGAACTTCGAAAGGCATAAAAGGACAGGAAAACCCTTTTGTTTGGCCTCTGACTTTCAAGTATCCTAAAACTTTCATCTCATTTTTAAAAATCAAAATAATATCTGGCCCAGAAAGCAGAGACCTCCCTGATTTTAGTAAACTGTAAGACAGGCCCACACCAAAAGAGAAACTTCAAATGCTACTAAACACAGAGTACAAAATTGAGTTTTGAATCAAAAACAGTACCATACTAATACCCTGACTTGGATTTCTAGATCATCTCTCATGACCCATCCCACTGTAATCCTGCCACTGACTCTTGTGGTCATGGCCTGAATCTTGGCTTTACCAAATATGTATTGCTCCACCAAAACATTCACAAAAGTACCTGGCTCTTTTCAGTGTCCTATTGTTCAGTTTGCTTACTCAATTCCATCTACTAACCTGTTTCTCATCTCCTACTCAATTCCATCTACTAACCTGTTTCTCTTCTCCTTTGTCAGCAAAATGGAGGGGGGCGGGGGAGATCACATGACAAGATAGAGTGATATCACTACAAAGTAATACTCAAAATCCTTTAAGCTAGGCTTCAGCAGTACATGAAGCAAGAACTTCCAGGTGTACAAGCTGAGTTTAGAAAAGGGAGGGGAAACAGAGATCAAATTGGCAACATTCTCTGGATCACAGAGAAAGCAAGGGAATTCCAGGAAAACATCTGCTTCATTGATTATGCTAAAGCTTTGGACTGTGTGGATCACAACAAAATGTGGAAAATTCTTAAAGATGTGGGAATACCAGACCACCTTACCTGGCTCCTAAGAAACCTGTATGCGGTCAAAAAGCAACAGTTATATCCGGACATGAAACAATGAACTGGTTCAAAATTGGGAAAGGAATATGACAAGGCTATATATTGTCACACTGTTTATTTAACTTAAATGCAAGGTACATCATGCAAAATGCCAGGCTGGATGACTCACAAGCTGGAAGCAAGATTACTGGGAGAAATATCAATAAGCTCAGATATGCAGATGGTACCACTCTAATGACAGAAATCGAGGAGGAACTAAAGACCTTCTTGATAAGGGTGAAAGAGGAGAGTGAAAAAGCAGGCTTAAAACTCAACATTCAAAAAAAGATCAGGGCATGTAGTCTCATCACTTAATAGCAAATAGGAGAAAAAGTAGAAACAGTGACAGATTTTCTTCTCTTGGGCTTCAAAATCACCGTGGACGGTGACTGCAGCCATGAAATTAAAAACTTGCTCCTTGAAAGAAAAGCTATGACAAACCTAGACAGTGTATTAAAAAGCAGAGACATCACTCCAACAAAGGTCTGTATAGTAAAAGCTATGGTTTTTCCTGTAGTCATATATGCATGTGAGAGTTGGACCACCAAGAAGGCTGAGTGCCAAAGAATTGAGCTTTCAAACTATGGTGCTGGAGAAAACTCTTGAGAGCTCCCTGGACTGCAAGGAGATCACATGAATCAATCCTAAAGGAAACCAACCCTGAATATTCATTGGAAGGACTGATGCTGAAACTGAAGCTCCAATACTTTGGCCACATGATGCAAAGAGCCAATTCATTGGAAAAGACCCTGATCCCGGCAAAGCTTAAAGGCAGGAGGAGAAGGGGGCAACAGAGGGTGAGATGGTTGGATAGCATCACTGACTTAATGGACATGAGTCTCAGCAAACTCCAGGAGATATAGCAAAGGACAGGGAAGCCTGGCGTGCTGCAGTTCATGCAGCTGCAAAGATTTAGACATGACATAGGGACTGAACAAAAACAAACAAACTGAATCAGACTGTGTGTGTGTTAGGAGCTCAGTCATGCCTCTTTTCAGTCCCATGGACTGCAGCACACCAGGCTCCTCTGTCCATGGAATTCTCCAGACCAGAATACTGGAGTGGGTTACCATTCTCTTCTCCAGGGAATCTTTCCAACCCAGGGATCAAACCCAGGTCTCCTGCACTGTAGGACGATTCCTGACTGTCTGGGCCACCAGGGAAACCCAAAGTAAATCATACATAGTGCCCAACAACATGACTGTCATTCCCTAGTCAGCTGACACTTCATTTTTTTCTTTTTTTTTTTTTTTATTGTGAGGGCTTCCCCAGTGGCTCAGACGGTAAAGCATCTGCCTGCAGTGCAGGAGACCCGGGTTCGATCCCTGGGTTGGGAAGATCCCCTGGAGAAGGAAACGGCAACCCACTCCAGTACTCTTGCCTGGAAAATTTCATGGACTGAGGAGCCTGGCAAGCTACAGTCCATGGGGTCACAAAGAGTTGGACATAACTGAGCGACTTCACTTTCACTTTTATTGTGATTTTAGGAAAAACATTAAGTTTACCATATTAACAATTTTTAAGTTCGGTAGTGTTGTTGTGCAACAGATCTCTAGAACTTTTTCACCTTACGAAACTGAAACTTTATACCACTAAACACTTCATTTTTAGCACCATCCTCTTAGCCCCTGTAAATGCCACTCTACTTTCTGTTTCTATTGCTGACACAAATAATCAATAGTAAAACTACTCTAAGGAATAGAAAAGAGTTTTACTTGAGCCAAAATGGGGAATATAGCCTAGGAGGCAGCTTCTTAGTGGCTCAAAGGATCTGTTCCAATGAAGCATGCTTCTCAACACAGTTTTAAACCTTATTATTAATACAAAGAACACACATCAAACATGACAGGGGTGCAATCATTCAATGTTTCCAAAGAGACAGATTACTATGAATTCAGTGCGATAGCAGGATCCTGGTGTGTGGGAAGGAAACATCATCGTCAAGAAACTATTAAACGATGCCACAGATAAGGAGCTATTTATCTTTATCTTGACCGAGGGCATTCTTTACCTTAATAGTTAAAGCAGATGTGCTGTATAAGCATTCAACAGGTCATAAGTCAGGCTGTTTTAGTTCACACAAAGTTCAGGTAGAACCACAGATAAGCCAGAACGTCTCTATACCGAAATATGGGGAAAATCTCTCCATCACTCTTAGTATGTCACATTAATTATTCATGACAGTATCAAACCTTCTCCCTTTCTTCACTCTCCACAGATTCTCAGCAGACTACCTCCTTCAGAAATGGGAACTCTTAGCGAGAATCTTACTTCCCTGATGTCTCAGACAGTAAAGCATCTGCCTGCAATGCACGAAACCCAGGTTCCATCCCTGGGTTGGGAAGATCCCCTGGAGAAGGAAATGGCAACCCACTCCAGTATTCTTGCCTGGAGAATTCCATGAACAGAACAGCTTGGCGGACTACGGTCCATGGGGTCGCAAAGAGTCAGACAGGACTGAAGCGACTAACATTCAGCGAGAATAGAGAGGAAGATGTAGAGAATGGACTTACAGACACAGTGAGTGAAGTCGAGGGTGGGACAAATGGAAAGCGTGGCATTGAGATGTATATACTACCATATGTAAAACAGACAGCTAGTGGGAAGCAGGTGTATAACACAGGAAGCTCAACCCGGGGTTCTGTGATGATCTAGAGGGGTGGCGTGGGGCCAGGGGGAGGGAGGTCCAAGAGGGAGGCGATCTTATGTAAAACAGACAGCTAGTGGGAAGCAGGTGTATAACACAGGAAGCTCAACCCGGGGTTCTGTGGTGACCTATAAGGGTGGGGTGGGGCGAGGGGAAGGAGGTCCAAGACGGAGGTGATCTGTGTATACTTACGGATGATTCACATTGTTGTATGACAGAAACAGACACAACATTATGAAGAAACTATCTTCCAGTCAAAAATAAATTAAAAAAAAAAAAAGAAATGACATTACAGCATACTAACACATATATATGGAATTTAGAAAGATGGTAATGATAACCCTATATGCAAAACAGAAAAAGAGACACAGAAATACAGAACAGACTTTTGAACTCTGTGGGAGAATGTGAGGGTGGGATGTTTCAAAAGAACAGCATGTATACTATCTATGGTGAAACAGATCACCAGCCCAGGTGGGATGCATGAGACAAGTGCTCGGGCCTGGTGCACTGGGAAGACCCAGAGGAGTCGGGTGGAGAGGGAGGTGGGAGGGGGGATCGGGATGGGGAATAAGTGTAAATCTATGGCTGATTCATATCAATGTATGACAAAACCCACTGAAATGTTGTGAAGTAATTAGCCTCCAACTAATAAAAAAAATTAAAAAAAAAAACAAAAAACAAAAAAAAAAAAAAAAAGAAATGAGAACTCTCAAATCACAACTGCCATATCTACAAACTGGCTTCCATCCCTACCTGTTTCCTCCCTTCCTGTTACAGAGGAAGTGGTACTTCCTCCTCCTACACAAGAGCGATTCCCTCCAACTGTCCCCTGAATCCTTTCTTTCCTTATTCCCATGTTAACAATCCGATCAGTTGGTCAAATCTCTCCCAATAACAGTAAAAATAAGGGAAACTTCCTGGACACCACACCGGATGCTGAGTTCACCGAATATTGCTTCTGCCAACTTTCATAAAAATGTTTGAACTTGACTTCATTTCCTCATATTCCATTCATCCGTTACCCACTCTCACCTGGCTTCAGCCCCCAAATCTCACAATGTGGTTCCAATCGTCTTTGTACTGCTAAGGTCAGTGGGTGTTTTTCAGCCTGAGTTGCACGACAGAGCTACTTTCCAGGCCGGAAGACGCGCCCCTAATGGTGTGACGTCATACGTCAGCGCCTGGAGGAAAGGACGGGATTTCCGGCTGCGGGTCTTTGGTCCACGACGGACAGTGTGTGGAGTGATAGGCAAGCTGTGAGTCACGTACGGCGCGCATCCCTTGGCAGAAGTTCACGGTAGAATCTTGCGTGCTCTGGGCTTCCTTGCGGTTTGCACCCGCGGGAGTCCTTGTCTCTGCATTGCTGGTATGGGCGGCTTTCTTGTCTCCCAGTGTGTGTGGTGAGGTGGGAGGAAGCGGGAGGCCTAAGGTACTAGAGCCTGTGAGCAAGGAAGGCCCACAGATAAAAGGAAGCCCAGTGATTTATGAACTGTAAGTAGAGCGATACCTGGAGGGCTTCCCTATTGGCTGCGCAGCTAAGAATCTGCTTGGCAATGCCGGAGACCCGGTTCGATCCATGGGTTGAGAAGTGTCAACCCACTCCACTGTTCTTGTCTGGGAGATCCCATGGACAGAGGAATCTGGTGGACTACAGTCCATGGGGTCTAAGTGAATCAGACACGAGGTAGCAACTAAACAACATCAACAAAGTACAATACATGAAACGAACGGGTGTTGCCTAAAATGATATTCTTGTTCACCGTTTAAATTGGGGGGAGGCGGGTATTTCTATGATAGCCTAAAAATAGTTATCAGTTACAAAGACAAAACTCAAGACTTTTTCTGAAATACATACCTCTCATATTGAGGCAGAGAACTCTCGCTTAAATATTTCGAAGAGTCTAAAGTAAAATGTTTTCTTCTTTAAAAGCTATCTGAACGTGTTTTAAATAAGAGAAGCATTGACTTGGAGTATTTAATCGAAAAATGCTTGAATGATAAATGTGAGTTATATACTGTGAAGTATTGGGTTCAGTGTCAAAATATAAACACAGCCCTTGTCCTGATGGTTTACCATGGTGGTGGTTTAGTCCCTAAATCGTGCCTGACTCTTGAGACCCCAAGGACTGTAACCCGCCAGGTTCCTCTGTCCATGGGGTTTCCCAGGCTAGAAATATTGAGGTGGGTTGCCATTTCCTTCTCTAGGGTATCTTCCCAACCCAGGAATGGAACCCAAGTCTCCTACATTGCAGGTGAACTCCTTCAGAACTGCAGGCAGATTCTTTACCAGCTGAACTAAGAGGGAAGTCAATAGGAGGAATAGTTGATCTAAAGTTTGAGGTGACAAATAGCTAGAGATGTAGCTGAAGAGATAAGCAAAAGGTGATTTTGTGAAAAACAAAAAAAAAAAAAACCATTATATGCCACATATATTAAGTTTAGAGTTTGACCTGGCAACAGTGAATTTAAAAATACACATTGAGGAGGATGAGTGTATTAATCAGATCTGCACTAGCTCTAAATTGTTTAGAGGTGAGGGAGAGCAAATCTAGAAGCTAGGAGATACAATTAAGAAAAGGAAGTTGAAGAGAAGTGAATGGATTCAGGAAGTATTTAGAAAGTAAATGATTATAATTCAAATTAGGAATGGAAGGTGTGAGAGGGGACAGTAATGAAATGACTCCAAGTTTCTGGCATCAGCAAATGGATGGATATTATTGTCCCTCCCTGAAACAACAGAAGGAAAAGCAGATTGGGAAGGAAAGGGAGACAGATTTCAGTTTGTTGCATTTGAAGTATCATCTCATACATGGTGATGGAAGTCAAAGAGGTAGATCAGAGTTCATAGAGAAAATATTTAGATTGAAAAAAGGACTAAGGACAGAACTCAGAAGTATATTCACTTTGTGTGTGTTTGGGGGTGGGGTTGGGGGATCGAGGTGAACAGTGCACAGGTCAGAGACCTAGGAATATGCAGTGTCAGTAAATGAAGCCAAGGGAAGAAGGAATTTTTCAAGTATTTTAGTTGCATTTTGTGAAAAATTGAATTCCTTTTTTTTTTGCTTCAAGTCAAACATTAGTTTCACATCTTTAAGCATCTTCGTTGTTTTGTGGTCTTCCAGACCCATAGGATAAAGTTGTAGAGCTTATATATATATATATACTTGCCCTAATTCTGGATAATTTGTTTGGCAATAACATTATTTGCTGCAGAATAAAGTCTATATTGGAGAAGGGAGATTTTATTTTGTTTTTAAATCAGAAGATCTCTCTAGGGACTTCTTGGTACTCCAGTGGCTAAGACTTGGCGCTCCCAACACAGGGGTCCCAGGTTTGATCCTTGATCAGGGAACCAGATCCCTCATGCTGCAACTAAGACCTGGTACAGCCAAATAAATAAATTTTTTTTTTTTAAATTTTTAAAAATCTCTCTTTTGAAAACATATGAGGGCATTGGCACAGTGGCTGCTAAATGCTTTTTACTAGCTGCCATTTTCTGTAATGTTTTTGCCCTCCGTCTTTACGTATTGCTTATTGAGGATCTTTTGTTTGGGTCTGTATCTAGGCTTAGTAGAAAATGGAGAAGAATATAGTGCTATCTCAGCCATATAGTACATAATTTTGTTATTCAGTAACACTGATCTTCTGGGTCCCCAGATGAAATCTAAGTAGGATCTTCAAGGTATCCTTTTGCCTAAAACAAGAGTGAAATTCATATGTCAAATAAGAACCCAAAAGAGTTTTCTCCGCTTTTTGCCTAATGAATTATCACAGGCTGTAGGCCACAGGAATCCAGAAAAATTAATGGTGCAACAAATAAATTGGACTAAGATTCCACTTTGTGTTTCAGAAATCAATTGTATTTTTATATCTCAAATTTATACAGTCTTTAACTTTTCATTACATTTTTCTTTTTTTCTTTTTTTATAGGGCTTTCCTTACATACCTGTTCTCCTCAAAATGAGTGTCAGTATCACCTTCTTAAGACCTTTTGCCAGAGTTTTAGTGCCATTTACCCTTCATAGGAAGAGAAGGGTTTTATATTCAACAATTCTGCAGAGATACATGTCTTCCAAAATACCAGCTGCATCCTATCCTAATAAGGAGAGTACACCACCTCCTGAAGAGCTGGAGTTGGATAGGTGGAAAATTACAATGAAATCTAGTGTGCAAGAAGAGGATGTTTCAACAGTCTCAAGTATCGAGGGTGAAGATCCTCTAGCTGCCACCAGGGAGTTAGTTGAGATGTGGAGGTTGCTTGGCAAAGAAGTACCAGAACACTTCAGTGAAGAAGAGCTCAAAACGCTTATGGAATGTGTTTCTAAGTCATCAAAAAGAAAATATTTAAAATACTTATATATTAAGGAAAAAATGAAAAAAGCCAGACAAATAAAAAAGGAAATGAAAAAAGCAGAAAAAGAAGAAGTTAAAAAAGAGCAGCTACCAGAAACCGTTAAGGAAGATAAACCACAAAACTTTCTATTTCTACGACTTTGGGATAGGAATATGGACATTGCAATGGGCTGGAAAGGTGCCCAGGCCATGCAGTTTGGACAGCCTTTGGTTTTTGACATGGCTTATGATGACTATATGAAACCAAAAGAATTGCAGAATGCTGTTTCCCAACTTTTAGAAAGTGAAGGATGTAACAGAAGAGATATTGATCCTTTCCATATTTATTTCTGCAATCTTAAAACAGACGGTGCCTACTATAAA
The DNA here is from genome assembly GCF_910594005.1 of Cervus elaphus. NCBI lineage: Eukaryota > Metazoa > Chordata > Mammalia > Artiodactyla > Cervidae > Cervus > Cervus elaphus. The sequence continues at coordinate 44,823,991 of NC_057845.1, forward strand.
GAGTTAGTTAAACGTTATGGAGAAAAATGGAACAAATTGCTTTTAACAGCAACAGAAAAGTCTCATGTAGATTTGTTTCCAAAAGATAGTATTATATATTTAACTGCAGATTCTCCCAATGTTATGACTACTTTCAAACATGACAAAATTTATATAGTGGGGTCGTTTGTTGATAAGAAAATGCAGCCAGGCACATCCCTAGCCAAAGCAAAACGGCTGAAGCTGGCAACAGAATGCCTTCCATTAGATAAATATCTGCAGTGGGACACTGGTACCAAAAATCTCACTTTAGATCAAATGATACGTATTTTGTTATGTCTGAAAAATACTGGTAGCTGGGAAGAGGCTCTGAAGTTTGTTCCTAGGAGAAAACATGCTGGTTATCTGGAGATTTCTCAGCATTCTCAAGAGTTTCTCAACAGAATGAAGAAATCAAAGACTTTTAATTCATTTCCAAGGGGCTCTATAAATAGACACAGAAAAAGCAGCTTGAAGGAGAACATTTGATAGCTTAAAAATAAAGTGGATTAGGAATACAGTTCTACTAGTCAGTTTCATCCTAAAGGAAATTGACTTCTTTTTCTTTTAAAGGTTGTCTTTCCAAACTGACAAGTATTTCTCCAATTAATCAAACATGTAAAACTTTAGAAATACATTTTGTTTACTATAGAAACAAACAAAATCTTAGAAAGTAAAAAGAGTTGTCCATGTTTGTTTGAGCCCAGTAAAAAAATTGTACCATTTATGTGACTTTTTTATGACTACTTTGAGTCTCAGACTCCATTTTCCTTCTTAAATGTTCTTTCAGCCATGTCAACAACTAACCTTTCATCAAAAATTGATGAAACCTCAGGTGGTGGTTTATTTTGCTGGTTTAACATTTGGAAAAAATTTACTAACATTTGGTACAGTGGTGGGCATGTCATAGACACTAAGGTATATCGTTTAACTGAGGCTTTGTTAAGATTTCACTTGGAATGTCATGAGATTGGGCTATATAATGAAAAATGTGTTTGTGGGGGATAAAATTCATCTCTTGTCCTCTTAGGAAAAAAGAATTTATGTGAAGAGTGTCATTATAGCACTTCCCTGTTGTGGTGTAGATAAAGTATTTTCTTTTCAAGGAGATACTTCCTTTTTCCCAGTTCGGTGTTTTGAATGGAAGCTGCCATATTTTTACAGGCCTTGCTCCCCTGGCCACAGCTGATTATCCCAAAAAAGACACCTCACTCACACTTTGAGATGAACATCTGACTTTTAAGAGAGGCCAGTCAGAAAACTCTTTTCCAGGATTTTTGGACTTCTCAAGATAGCCTGTGTTAATTCCTTTTTAGTGGTGAACTTTGAGAAGAGGCTCTTGTGGCCATTCCTTTTTCTATGAAGGGGATACTGAAAGGAATTTTAGGAACCACATTCATTGTAGATTTGCACCACTGAAAAGTTGGAAAACATGGGAATAGAAATGGCCAAATAATTTCTACTTAGTTTCTGAATTGGATGTTAGCATGAGGCATGCTATCCAATACATTTATTAAAGCAGAACTCTGCCAGGAGCCAACACGCGAGACCCTACCCATGATAAGGTCATGAAGGAGAAAACCTGACAGGCAAGGCAGATCAGGTTTTCAGGGGTTTCAAAAAGGCCAGCTCACGAGATCCCACCCGTGACAAGGTCACGAGGAGAAAACCTGACAGGCAAGGCAGATCAGGTTTTCAGGGATTTCGAAAAGCTGCCCCCGGGGCTCACCTTAAAGATGATATCTGTCTTTCTGATGCTTGCCTCAATGGACTACTCCCTAATTTCTGTGACACAGGCAGAAGGCCTTCCCCGATCTCTTCCCAAATAAGAATCAATTTAGAACTTTAATCAATAAGTTTCCGGGTGGTGGTATTTTTTTTGGGGGGGGTGATGGTATTTTATGAGGTTATCCAGGGTGAAAGGAGGGTTTTAATTTAAACTCCTTTGCTGGTATTTTAGTTTGTTTGGCAAATGCATTTATGCCCTTGGCACTAATATGCATGATTGCTCATAATACCCTAATCATAAAACAGCATAAAGAACCTGATCATATAAAGGCCCTAATAGGCATAGAGCCTTTTTGAGGGGTGAAGGAGTCCTATTAGAAAACATAAGAAAAATTATTCTAAAGGTGGTTATTGGGTTGATGTTTGCTTGCTGTGTTTTTGCTCTTAATGTGCTAAGGTTGTGTTATGGAAACCATTGTTAATATAGTTAAAGATCTAGAAAAATAAGAGCTTAGCCCTAGTGTGGTAACAATGAGATGGTTGTTAATTGTGAGCCAGGAGTGCTAGGCTGAAGCTGCCTCACTGAAGCTGCAGAGTCTGTATGGGGTAAAACTCTTAGATAAATGCAACTGACAACTTCTGCAGAAGGATTAATTTTTGTGTTAACAAGGTTATACTTCTACTCTGTTGCCCTAGGAGACTGCTACCTTTAAGTTAAGGTCACCATAGAAACAGAAAATAGGTTTACATTTACCTGACCTGCCTAAAATGTTAATAGGCCCCAAGGCCAGAAGATAATGTACAAGACCCTCATAAACAAAGACGTATGCAGAAAACACCCTGGTTTTGTGAAGAAGAAGCTGATGTAATGTTAAACTATCTTCCCCTTAGAGATGTACTAACTTAGGGTATAAAAGATACGGTAAATCTTTTACTAAGTATTAAGGACTTATTCTGTGCCCAATAGCCACCAGACTCCTCTGCCCAAGGGATTTCTCAGATAATACTGTAATGGGCTGCCATTTCCTTCTGTAAGGGATCTTCCTGACCCAGGGGTCAAACCTGCATCTCCTACATTGAAGACACATTCTTTACTGCTGAATCACCACAGAAGCCCTACTATGCAGAATTTAAACAACTAAATTTAGGTATTATCATTAATACTTTTTTATAGATAAGGAAAATGTACTCAAAATAACTGCCTTTTGGGCTTCCCCGGTGGCTCAGTCGGTAAAGAATCCACCTGCAATGCGGGAGACCTGGGTTCAATCCCTGGGTTGGGAAGATCTGGAGGAGGAGAGCATGGCAACCCACTCCAGCATTCTTGCCTGGAGAATCCCCGTAGACGGAGGAGCCTGGTGGGATGCAGTCCGTGGGGTCACAGAGAGTAGGACGTGACCAAGCAACTAAGCACGGTACAGTTCTGCCTTTAAGTATTATCTCACGGCTCAAAAGGTCTGACTTGGCTTTTAACCTATAAATTATGGCCTCTATAATAAGGCGAGAATGAAATGCAATGGAAAAACACGAGATGCCTAACCTAAACTCATGGCATCTGGAAAGGCCTTGAAAAAGTCCCGCATAAACTTAGAATTGAAATAAGTGCATTATGAATGAATTTCAACTTAGACCCTACTAAGTAGCAAGGTGCTAATACTTGAACTGCTTGAGATCCAGCCAGAAAGTAAAACAGCATAAATAAGTGATCAACATCACCTGACAGGATTGGCACTGGGGGAAGGCAAAGAGGGCTCCTGGACCACCCCATGAGTATCCAGTGTCCCAGCCCTGCTCTGGGTACAAGCTCCACTTTACAGGTTCTGACGTTGCTTAGACTGATCAGTCTCTCAAAATTTTTCTCATCGATTAGAAATAGTTCCTGACTCACATAAAACATTCAATATGGTGCCTGGCACCTAAGTGCAAAATAAATATAAACTAGTTCAGACTATACATTCAGAATGTAGAGAGTTTCTAATACAATATATGCAAGTTCTCATGTCCCTTTGAGAACACATACCTCTACAGTATGCTAAGATGTTTCAGTGATGCAACACTGGACTTTCTTAATTTTTTTTCCTTCCCAATAGCCAAGCAGTAACTGACTTCTAAGACTGCTTCTAAATCACAGTGGCAAGCTCCCACAGTTTGAGCCCATACTGATTTTAGTTTTATAGATTATTTTAGAATTTGAAATTTAGCAGAACCTCAAATACTGCTTCAGTTTCTCCTAACTAGATGGTCTGATTTCCTGGGCGTGAAGTAGGAAGGAACAGCTTTTCCCTTTATCTCAAACACCCAATAATTTATTCTATAATATTCTTTCTCTTTGAAGATAACTTGTTTCCTAAGGTCTTCCCTTTATTACCCATTAGTGACATGTTTTCATGTAATAACGTTTCTAGTTTCTCCTGCTCTTCAAACATGCTACCAAATTCCCAGCTTTTAATAATTAAACAATTAAGAAAGAAGTCTTTATTTGCTACTATTACCCCTAGTATATTACAGTTTAATTTCTAAGCCAGATCCTTCAAGTCAGTATTCAGAACCCAGTTTCCATTTGCTTTACACCATTGCTGTTCAATAGAGGTACAATGCAATTCAAATATGTACTTGACCCAGTAGCCTTGTTAAATATAAAAACTGAAATTAAATATATTTAACCCATATGCCTACATTATTACTTCAATTTGTATTCGTTATTGAAAACTAATGTGATTTTACATTCATATTGTTTTTCAAACTAAATTCAAAATCTGGTATGTAGTTTAATGGTTACAGAACATCTTAATATGAATACCAGGCTGCTGTCACCTGAAATGGCTCATACCCTGGAGTGAGTTTCTCCCAGCACAACTCTCACTTTCCTAGGTGACCCTACCCTCTGGGGCCACCTCTGGGCCTTTGAGATAGCTCACATTCTTTCTATGGGATGTGTCTCTCTCTAATTAAACCTGCTTTTCACTTTAAGAAATAAATTTATGAATACTAAGTTTTCAATTGTTAAAGTAAAATGCAGTCCTACCAAAACAATAGTCGTGTTTAACAAAAGCTAACTGCTTCATTTTTTTAACTTAAATGAGTTCAATTCTTCAGTTGCACAAACCACGCTTTAAGTGCTTAGAGGCTGCCAAGTTGAACAGTGCAGCTTGATAAACCTTGATAAACCTGTGATCTGTTCTGTGCTTACATCAGTTCCATTGTTTCCAGACAGGTTCAGTAGCCACTTCTTACTAATTAATGGACCATGAAGATCTCACTGAACTCTTCCCTCTTTGAAATACCTCCTCCTGTTTCTATATCACCGCAGTGGTCTTCCTTTTCCCAGCCTAGCAGCTTATCTGCCTCATTCATTCATTTAGCAAGTATTTACTGAGTACCTACTATGTGCCCAGAAGCACTTTAGGAGCCTGGCAGGCTATGGTCCACAGAGTTGCCAAGTTGGACATGACTCAATTGACTTCACACACACACACACACACACACACACAAGCACACACATAGAGTCACAAAGAGTCGGATACAACTGAGTGACTGAGTACACAACTGAAGTATAGTTGATTTACAATGTTGCATTTTTCTTTTTTTTTTTTTTTTGGAAAGATCTCATTTTGCTGACCAGGGATTGAACCCAGGTCATGCAGGTGAAAGCCTAGAATCCTAACCACTAGGCTAGTAGGGAACTCGCTTTTCTGTCTTATTTTTCTGCTGTATCCCCAGGACCTGGTACAGTGCCTGGCACATAAAGTGAAAAAATAAAGTGTTAGTCACTCAGTTGTGTCTGACTCTTTGTGACCCCATGGACTGTAGCCCACTGGGCTCACTGTCCATGGAATTCTCCAGGCAAGAATACTGGAGTGGGTTGTCATTTCCTTTTCCAGGGGATCTTCCTGACCCAGGGATTGAACGCAAGTCTCCCACATTGCAGGCAGACTCTTCACTGACTGAGCCACCAGGGAAGATGCAGCTTGATACAGGTTGAATGAATCAATCTGACTCATTTAAAAAGGATCACTTTAGATGCTCTATTGACACCAGATTAGATGAGAGGGACCAGTTAGGAGACTAATGCAGAAACAAAAGCAAAAGATAACAGTGAGTTGGATCAGGGTGGTAAGAGTTCAGTTCAGTCGCTCAGTTGTGTCCGACTCTTTGCAACCCATGGACTGCAGTACACAAGACTTCTCTGTCCATCACCAACTCCCAGAGCTTACTTAAACTCATGTCCATCGAATCGGTGATGCCATCCAACCATCTCATCCTCTGTTGTCCCCTTCTCCTCCTGCCTTCAATCTTTCCCAGCATCAGGGTCTTTTCCAAAAATTGATGTCTTCGTATCAGGTGGACAAAGTATTGGACTTTCAGCTTCAGCATCAGTTCTTCCAATGAATATTCAGGACTGATTTCCTTTAGAATGGACTGGTTGGCTCTCCTTGTAGTTCAAGGGACTCTCAAGAGTTTTCTCCAACACCACAGTTCAAAAGCATCAATTCGGCGCTCAGCTTTCTTTATAGTCCAACTCTCACATCCATACATGATTTCTAGAAAAACCATAGCTTTGACTAGACGGACCTTTGTTGGCAAAGTAATGTCTCTGTTTTTTAATATGCTGTCTAGATTGTCATAGCTTTTCTTCCAAGGAACAAGTATCTTTTAATTTCATGGTTGCAGTTAGCATCTGCAGTGATTTTGGAGTCTAAGAAAATAAATTCTGTCACTGTTTCCATTGTTTCCCCATCTATTTGCCATGAAGTGATGGGACTGGATACCATGATCTTTGTTTTCTGAATGTTGAGTTTTAAGCCAACTTTTTCACTCTCCTCTTTCACTTTCATCAAGAGGCTCTTTCATTCTTCTTTGCTTTCTGCCATAAAGGTGGCATCATCTGTGTATCTGAGGTTATTGATATTTCCAGCAATCTTGATTCCAGCTTGTGCTTCATCCAGCCCAGCATTTTGCATGATGTACTCTGCAATAAGTTGAATAAGCAGGGTGACAATATACAGCCTTGATGTACTCCTTTCCCAATTTGGAATCAATCTGTTGTTCCATGTCCAGTTCTAACTGTTGCTTCTTGACCTGCATACAGATTTCTCAGGAAGCAGGTCAGGTCATCTGGTATTCCCATCTCTTGAAGAATTTTCCATAGTTTGCTGTGATCCACACAAAGATTTTGGTGTAGTCAATAAAGCAGAAATAGATGTTTTTCTGGAACTCTCTTGCTTTTTTGATGATCCAATGGGTGTTCCCAATTTGATCTCTGGCTCCTCTGCCTTTTCTAAAACCAGCTTGAACATCTGGAAGTTCACGGTTCACGTACTGTTGAAGCCTGGCTTGGAGAATTTTGAGCATTACTTTGCTAGCATGTGAGATGAGTGCAATTGTGCGGTAGTCTGAACATTCTTTGGCATTGCTTTTCTTTGGGATTGGAATGAAAAGTGACCTTTTCCAGTCCTGTGGCCACTGCTGAGTTTTCCAAATTTGCTGGCATATTGAGTGCAGCACTTTCACAGCAAATACCAAAGAGATACTGGAGACAACGAGTATAAACAACCCTTTCAAAGAGTTTCTATATGAAGGGGAATAGTAATGAGGAGGTAGAAAGAGTTATGAGATCCCAAGAGTTTTTTGTTTTGTTATGGTTTTTTTGTAGATATGGGAGATAACATTAGAGGGAACCTTTTATAAGCAAGAAGGATGGGATTTATTGCACTAGTACCAGAAAAGAAGACAGAAAATAAAAGTACAAATTTAGGTACCATATCACAGATATAATGAGAATATACAGAAGTTCTGTTTTGATTTCTATTATTTTATTACTGAAAATAAGAATCAAATTCATCAGTTGAGGAGAGAAGAGAGAAACTGTGAAATAGTCTAAACAAGTGACTGAGTTAGGGCCAGGGTTCTCAACATGTGGTCTCCAGACTAGCAGCCTCACTATTTGGGAACTAGTTAGAAATGTGTGTTTGGGGGGCCCATCCACTGAATCTACTGAATCAAAAATTCAGTGGTACCAGAGTTGTAACTGTTTTAAGAAGCCTTTCAGATGATTCTAATGTATAAGAACTTGACAATGGTATAGGGAAGTATATGGGATTATAGCCTGGATTAAGAACCTACTAGTGGTAAAAGAACCCTCCTGCCATTGAAGGTTAGAAACAGGTTCAATCTCTGGGTCAGGAAGATCCCTTGGAAGAAGGCAAGGCAACCCACTCCAGTATTCTTGCCTGGAGAATCCCATGGACAGAGGAACCTGGCAAGCTGCAGTCCACAGGGTCATACAGAGTCAGACACTAGTAAAGCGATTTAGCATGCACACACTCAAGGTTAGTGAAACCAAGATTAGCCATGTTTCCTCTCTGATATTTTGTATTTCTCTGCCTGAATTCCAGGTTCACCTCCACCTCTTACTTTTCAGTGTCCCCGTTTCCTCTTCCATAAAAGCAAGAGTAACTTTAACAATTCATATGGTGATGATATAATGCACTTGATTTCATGTTAAAAAATTGCAGATTGTGCTTGGCATAGAGTAAGCATGAATGTATACTGCATAGTATAGCTATCACCACACATATTACACATTTAAATTATAGTAATTGTCTATATTAATCTTCATTTTCAGCTTATTAAATCATTATTTGAATAGCTTTTAGAGACTGCAAAAAAATATCTACTATTAAGCAAGTACCCACCATGAACCAGGCAATGTGTTACAAACTTTACCTGTATTATCACACTTACTCCTCTCAGTAACCCCATAAATATTGGTACATTTTTATAGTTAAAACGTATTAAGATTACCTTATCAGTTCAAACTCACAGAAGTAGCAAATAGCAGGGTTATCATCTAAATTAAGTTTTGTGTGATGCTAACAATGCTGCTCTTTGCCCTGCGCTCAACTGCCTTTTCAACCCTTAATCCATTTATTGGGGTGATTCCTGCAAGTTGGTATTCACTTCTTCAGTGGGTATTTATTGAATACTGGTGTAATCTAGGTCCGAGGGAAACAATGGTGAGCAAGATAGGTACAATATGACCTCGAGGAATTGACAGGCGAATGGGTTAGTAGCTTCCATCTTTAACTTCTACAATGTGGTACATGGAACTGGATAGCTTTATGTGACCTCTCTAAAATTCATTTTTGTCATTTAAAGACAGAAGCATCTATGAGTAAATACATTTGTAACTATAAATGAATATCTCATGTTTATGTCTCCATTAAAAAAATGATTAAAGTGAATCTCTCAGAAATTCCTTGGCCATCCAGTGGTTAGGACTCCATGCTTTCAGTGCTGAGGGCCTTAGGTTCAATCCCTGGTTGGGTAAGGTCCCAAAAGCCACTTGGTGTGGCCCAAAAACAAGAGAGTATCATCCATTACGTAACTTTTGAAGAGCACATCTAGGAAAAATGAAACAAACACGAATTAATTACATGTTCCCTGGTAGCTCAGCGGTAAAGAATCTGCCTGCAATGCAGGAGATGTAAGAGATGCAGGCTAGATCCCTGGGTGGGGCAGATCCTCTGGAGAAGGTCATGGCAAATACTCCAGTATTCTTGAGTGGAGAATCCCATGGACAGAAGAGACTGGTAGGCTATGGTCCACAGGGTCGCACAGTCGGACACAACTGAAGCAACTTAGCACACTATGTAAAATATTTTGCTGGGCACTTTTACATATTCTGTCATAGATGGTGAACCAGAGACTACAAATCACCACATCCGCAAACCACCCTGTTTCTGTCATGGGGACAGAACACACTGTCATTCTTTCTGCTTTTCCTAGACTTGGACCCTGACAAGTCATCCACTCACAAATACAGAGCACATTTCATGTATGAAATGAGCAGTATAAAGTGCTGTAAAGAAGATAAATTATTTAAATGGTCTCTGAGGGCAAAGAAATTTTTAGCAATCTAGAAAGACCTTTAAAAATATTTATATATGAGAGAGAGAGAGGGAAGTACAAAGTGACCAAAGCAAGGTATACTGATTGTATTATCACACTTGATCCCCAATACTACCCTCTGAGGATGTACAAATCATTATCTCTGTTTCATACAAAAGGAAACACAGGTCTGTAGACAGTAAGAAATGCTCAAGGTTTACTCAGTCAGTAAAGGGATTCAAACCCAAGTTCTGACTCCTTAAGACCAATTTCTGTAACACTGACAGCAAACCCAGTAACTACAGTTCCACAGGCAAGGAATAGCAAGAGGGCAGTATAAATATAGACAGAAAGGAAAGATGCAGCTGAAAAGTTAGGATGGGGCCCAATGTGATGCTTGGACTTCATTCTGCAAACCCGGAGAATCAACGAAAGGTTTCTAAGAAAGGCAGAAACTACTGCGATTTTAGGTAATAAAGTTTCTTGACACAGAAATACCTTGCAGAAAAAAATCAGTTTTACCATTTGCCTCCATAACCTTAGACAAATTTTTCTCTGGCCTCAACTCTCACAGCTAATTGTGGGCTGTGTGTGTGCTCAGTCGCTCATTTGTGTCCAACTCTTTGTGACCCCATGGACTGTAGGCCCTCGAGCTCCTCTGTCCATGGACTTTTCCAGGCGAAAACACTGAATTGGGCTGCTTACTACTTTAGGGGATCTTCCCGAGCCAGGGATCGAACACGCATCTCCTGCGTTGAAGGCGGACTCTTTACCACATTAAGATTAAGATGACCACATTAAGATTAATTAAGAGAACAATTTCGCATTGGATTACTGTTCAATTAAACAGTAGTAGTGATGAAACGATATAGGGTATGACACAAGGGGGCGCTCGATAAACATGGATTTCCATTTTAAGTAGGAAAAAGAATTCGGTTTTCTTTTTTTTTAATAGGTACACAGGATCCAGCAAAGCCAGAATGAGAAATCCTGCTAGCTTCAGCTGCAGCCACACCTCAGTTGGCAAAAACTTCACATAGGCTCACCGTTTCCACGGTTACGCTCTCACGTCTCACTTATCTGAATCCGCCAAAAATCCCCCAAGAGCTCTCTACAGAACCTCCCAACCTACCCCGCCCTCTCTTTATAGGCGGCTCGCCGATGATATCATATCCACTTCCGTTTCTGAAAGGGCCTCTCTTCGTTCTCTACGGTCGCTCTAGGCTGACGCTTCCACGGCTGGCTCTGAAGCTCAATGGTTGCTGGGCGGGGCTGTGACGTCCTTGGCGTGGCTGCAGGGGAGGCCGCGGCGGGGAAAATGGCGGACGGGAAGGCGGGAGAGGAGAAGCCTGAGAAACCGCAGCGAGCTGGAGCCGCCGGAGGTGAACACAACCCCAGCGTCGCGGGCTATGTGGGATGCTCTGAGCCTTTCTTTGAGCTTCCCGGGGTGGGGGGAGTAGACTGGGGCGAGAGTGGGCGGATCTGGCTCTCACCCGGCCAGGTGCTGGGCCCAGACGAGCCCCGGGCACGCCCGGTGCGGCCCACTGGGATCCCGGCCCACATCGCCTCCTTACCGGGGAAGAGCCGGTCACTGTTCGTCACCTCCTGGCCCCAGCAGAGACCCTGCTTCCGAAGAGAAGGGAGATGGGCACCATAAAGGGGGACCGAACTCGGGGTGGGACTCGCAGTGGCGGTGCCCGAGCCGCTACCGCCACACCGGAGACGCACATCACACAAAACGCACACGCGCGCTCACTCAGCCCGAGTCACCGAGCAGTGACCGCAGGAACTGGCCGCAGGCCGAGTTTCCGATGGTGCCGGCCTCTCAGTTACACCTAGGAGTTAGTTTGCTGCTCCCTTCTCACTGAGGAAGTGGACTCTCCTGGCCTTTTTCATTCCTTCATTTTTAAGCCTAATAATGATCCTGTAAGGGCTGGGTCGAGGCGATGGAGGGAAAGAGGAATACCTTTGCCTGTCTCCTGGTTTAATCGTTGGGGTCTAGGATTAGGGTTTGATTGCCTTTCTTTGAACTGCCTGCCTTTTATGTGCTAGGCTGTTGCCAGCCAGCTGCCTGCCAGATCTCTAGGTGGCTATTTAGCCTATTTAGGCTAGTGTGACTCTTCCCTATTTGTTGAGATGTCAATTCAGGTTGCAGCTATCTTTATTCTGTCACCCCCAATCCTCTAAATTTGGGTCTTGTGCATTAAGGAAAAGAAACACCATGTAATCTGTCTAGCTTTCCCGTCCCTTTGTCCTAACAAGGCTAGTTTAACACGTGCGAGCTGATAATGTCTTTAGAACGTTTTTTTAAGTACCACACTGTCCTACTTCTCCAAGTCTTATCCCTGAAAGTATTTAATATGGGAAAATACAGAAAATTAGTAGTATATGAAGGTAACTGTTAGGACCTCCTAACAAGTTTGATGTGAATTAACTTGGGAACGAAATTGAGAAAAGTGTAATATTCGGTTACTTTGGACCCAGAATTTCCTTTTTAAAAAATACTTAAGGTGCTGTTAGTTGAGCCCAAACTCCTTCACCCTTTCCACTCCCCTCCCTTCTTTTTTGTTGTTTTACTAGTAAAACAGCTTATGAAACAACAGTTTAAACCGTTTAGTACTGCCTCTTTAGAGGCTTTCTGTGGCCAAAATTGGAAATTACCAAGTAAAATTACACTTAAAAATTAGTCTGAGGAAAAACAAAGATCTGTAGCCCAAAAGGCCTTATCTGACTTACAGACTACCGCTTAAGAATGGTTTTTTTGTCTTAGATGAGTATCTGTGTTTAATGTGAGCCAAAATGTAGCTTGAGGGAATTCCCTGGGGGCTTAGCGGTTAGAATTCCCAGGGTTTCACTGCCTGGCCTGGGTTCAGTCTCTGCCCCGGGAACTGAGATTTCACAACACACCTGGCTGAAGTAGCCAAAACAAAACAGAAAATTGTACTATAAGTGTCAGCATAATTCCACTGTGTAATTTATCCACCACCCTTTCATTAGGGATAATTTATTCTGTAGTATGAATATTGGTGTTTCTGTGTTAGCATATTTTTGTGACAAGAATGATATAAAATTACCTTTTTTTACTAATTGCTATCAAAAGTTGTATCCTTGTTAGTGACTCAGGCTGATATTCTTTAATAACGTCTACATAATTGCCTTGAGTGTGCCTTCCTTTATAAGAGAATAGCAGTTACATGTTAACCATTTTTGAATGACATGTTTTTAATGAAGTTGTACCAAAAAAATTATAGTTAAAACATTTATGCCATCCATGGATATTGCTAAATTGATAAAATTTTATGGCAAGTAGGCACTGTTTAACACTTGGCCAGTTTGTATTGCGGGGGGCTTACCTAGGGATTTTTCTGATTTTTAACTCCTACTGAACAATCCATTAAATTGGAAATATAAATATTTTTTTAAGAAGTTAACATGAGTTTATATTAATAAGAGAAGCTACTTACTTGAACTTCCTGCTCTCACCTTTAAGGGGAGGGATAATGTTAAGGGTTAGGCTTTGGGTAGCTTTTCTCTTTTTCCTTCCCTTTGGCTAAATTTTTGTAGCTCCTTGAAATAAGTAGAAATTTTAGAGCTATTCATGTTGTAATCATATTCACCTCAAGCTATTTTATGTTTCTAATAACTACGTTAATGAAATTGACGTTTCTTCTGTCAAGAGGATCTTGAATATATTCTCATTTAAACTGCACACCAGTCCTATTAGAGATGTAGATGTATACTCTTTTTCAGTCATAGAAGCTACCAGAATGCAAATGGGTCATGAAGGGTATCCTTATGGACTTAAAACTTACTAGGTAATTTTTTCAAACTAAGGTACCTTTTTGACTCCCAAGGCCCACCTCTCCTCCTCAACTATTCAGTGAAAGACGAGAAAAAAGAAATGCTAGTACTGTATTTTGATTTCACATTAACTAATCTACACATTTTATTTGCTCAGAATACAAACTAGATAAAATCTCTTATTTAGATACTCCTTGATAAAGAATCTAATAATAACTGTCCATATTTGTTATAAAGTGATTTATTTTTTTAAAACTGCATATTTTTTCACTCTTTAAAATGTAAGTCACATTGCTAAGATTTTTCACATTACTAATCTGTGGCCATTCAAAATTTTGTTTTCGACAGTGTCAGAATAGAAAACATCTCTATTAAATAAATTGGAAACAGCAGTTCATGATTATAAGCCCTACCCGCCCCCCCAACTGCTAAAGTAGTACATGTTGTATTTAAGGGAAGACACTTATTGGACTTTAAAACACTTTAATGGTCTTGATAGTTTGCCTGTTCAGATGACAGGAACACAAATGTGAATAAAATTTGAGTTGCCAGCAGTTGGTTAGTTAATTGTAGTTTTCCCAACTCCTCTGTTCACGCTACCTTTTTCTAGAGCAGTAATTCTAGAAATCTTCCCCAGGCATCATAGGAGTGGACAGATAGTATTATGTTCCATGTATTAGCACATACTAGTTCAGTTAGTTGTCACACTTAATGTTGTTCTTAATATTATAGTAATAACTATGTTTTTCACTTTTCCTCATATTTATGCTTTGCTTTTTCTAGATTCTTTGTTCCCGAACTATTTTTTTTGGTAAAAGTATTCCTAAAATTCAGAATAGACAGGTTTTAAAAGAACCAGAAATTGTGACTAATGATAGCCCTTGAGTCACAGTTCAAAGAGCAGAGTTACACTAGAATCAAAACTAAATGTTCTTTGTGCCGTTTGTTTTGATGTTTTTCAGAGTTTGTGTTTGCACAAACTTGTGCCTTTAGTGGTGTATAGATTGCTTCTATATGTAAATTCAGTGTTGTTTTTTTTTAATGTGTTTCAATACATAGAGCCAATAAGTTTTCCGTTTTAGCTGTGCCAGAGAGAAGTAGTAGTTATCACTGTTTGGGTTTTACTGTAAAATTCATACTTGATTAAAACTATAAGGATACAGAATAAAATTTGGCATAAATGATTTTAGCGATAGACTGAAAAATGTTTGCATAATGCTGTCTTTTTAAGAAATTCTAAATTGAATTCTACATTTCAGATATTGAGTAGCAATCTTACATTCTTCAGGTGCTTTTGTAATTTTATACCTAAATAAGTGAATTCAGACAGCTACTGCAATGCTCTTTCCTTCCTAAGGAAGTCCCAAAACCTAATACTGCTTAATTTCTTCCCTACATTGTTATTACAACTTTCACCCCTTGTCTAAAGGTAATAAAGAGTTTCTTTTATTTTCCTGTAAACAAAATCAAATGTTCTGTTCAAAGTGCTTATTAATTTAGCTACCCCATCTTTCCAAAATTATATAAATTGGGATCTATAATCTCTTGTCCTTTATTACTCATCAGTCTGTTTGATTTCCCCTTTTCCACCCATTCTTGCTTTTTGTCATGTTTTCCGAACTTTTGTCAGGGTCATTCCTTAGAGAATCTTCTCTTTCTCCATAAATATTCATCTGGTGTAGCAGAAGACATTGTACAGGGTAAATTGATAAACTTGGGAAAGAAAATATTTAATAATCAGCCAGTTTTCTTCTGTCTTGCTTCCCAGTATGTTCTTAAATAGCCTTCATGTGTAACGTTCAAGATGTTAACTCATTTCATTTGTTAATATAAACAAGCAAAATTACTGAAAGACATCTTGCATTCCATGTCTACATGTGTGTGCCTTCTGTTAGAAATTGTCATTTTTAGCTCATCTTTTTTTATGGTGAAAAAATAATATGTGAACCTAAATATAATTGTTGATCACTCTTTAAGAATAGGCTAAACAGATGGTAATCAAGCTTTGAGAGTAGAATTAAGTTACTAAAGAGGGGATGACCTTGATGTCTTCCTTGAAGTTCCTTTCTAAAGATTGTGTGAAATGTTCATGAAGAACACATCACTCAAGAAAGTTACTGCAGGCTGTACTATGTAGTTTGGGACATAATGGGCTGGTCATAAAAAGTTACTTTGTATAACTAGTAGTATACTATTGAAGAATATTAGATGTTATATTAGTCAAATGTATTCTATGATGTGACTAGTTGCCAGCAACCATTTCATGTAGAAGAGTTTATAGTTCTTAATTTATGAAAAGCAAAATTCCACAGGTAATTAGATTATTATGCAACTTAGAGTGTTTAGTTGAAGGGTCTTTTTGTGAACTCTATTTTTATAATTTTGAATTGCTCTGTATTTTATGCTAGTTAATTCATGGGAGCCTCTTCTACTGCCACACAATCTCAGTTCCTGCTGTATACTCTAACAAACAGTGGAAGAGACTGTTGGGTCAGTAGGTGACAACTGCAGAGGTGTCTTCCTTATAACGATGCTTTTTGAGGTTGCTGCTCCCATCAATCTGCTCAGTAAAAATAGCTCATCTTGGTAAGTTGTTTCGACTTCACCAGGACCTGAAGAAGAAGCAGAAAAACCTGTGAAAACTAAGACTGTTTCTTCCAGTAATGGAGGGGAAAATTCCAGTCGCAGCGCTGAGAAGCGATCAGCCGAAGATGAAACTGCAGACCTCCCAACAAAGCCCACAAAGATCTCCAAGTTTGGATTTGCCATAGGCGGTCAGACGGCAAAGAAAGCCTCGGCCATATCCATCAGACTCGGCTCGAGTGTGAGTTACTCTGTGTTATCTTCTGATGGGTCTCAAGGGTTTGTTTGGAAACCTGCTTTTATTGGATTATGATAAATTAAGTATAAAATGATACATTGGTGCGTGAACTTATAACATGTAAGTATCTAAGAAAATTGTTAGTATATTCAAGGAAAGTCTGGATGAATTATAAATCAAGCTGTTTTTTAAAAAGGTTTGGAATATGAGAAGGAACAAATATTGTAGGGAATATATGACTTATAAAGTAATAGCTTACAATTTCCTAACTTGTGCAAAACCTCTGAAAAATACTTTTAGAGTTTCAGTTTATCTTTTAATTCCAGTGATGTTAAAAAATACTATCTCTAGAAATCATTTGTGTCGTAAAAGATTAATGTTAGTAAGGTACTGCTTAATAAGAGCTTCCTGATAAACTTACTTTGGAGCTACAAATGGATGTTGAGTATTAAAACCTATGATAGTAGTCCTTTGTAGATCAACTTTTGATTTCTTGTTTTTAGATATAAACCTTGAATTAGTACTTATTAACTGTTGAGTGTCTGGAAAATAAATATTAGATTGAAGCCTTAGTCATTTGACTATTTCTGATCTACAGAAGTGATAGTTTCCTGTGATTCAACTAAATAGGTCTCCTCTAAGAAAAAGGAACTTACTTTAATAGCATATTGCTGTTGACTTTAGAAAATGGTTATACATTCTTGTATAAGGAGTATAATCCTAAAATTGCTTTGGTTTATTCATGTCCTGTGAAAATTAATGCTCAGTTGCCAGGTACATATAGCTTGATATCTTCATTAGATGTTCAAAGATTTTTAAGTGGATCAGGAAAAAAAAATATGGATCAGATTCCTACTAGAGTGCGTGCGTTTGAGCTACACGTCTAGTTTTTATAAAGCTACTACTCCTTAGAACCCCCACTCCTGCCATATGCTGTTTTGCCTTTTCTTCCTTTTTGTAAAAAATTTAGTCTGAACAAAAGGCATTCAGCTTATAACTTCATTATTTCATGACTCTTCTCCCTACTTGAGCTGATTTTTTTGGTTTAACCTGTTTTTTTATAACATTACTTATACCCACCTGCATAAATATTTACTTTTTTTCATTGTCATTAAAGATACGGTTCTCATGGACACTTCTCATATAGGTGTTCCCCTTGGTAATAGATTTTACTGTGGTTGAACATACCACAGAAGTCAGATACCCATATACCTACTTTTTCTAAGTCATTGAAATGATTTAGTAATTGCTGATCATTTTAGTTAGGAGGGTTATGCTTAAAAAGGCCTATTCACTAAAACTTTAACCTTTAGAAAACAAACTTTTTTTTTTTTTTCCATAAAACAAACCAAAGTGTAAACATAATCTTGGTGAAGTGAGATGTAGGATTTGAAAATAGTTGAAACTGTTGCTTTTGATGATGTGATGTGAAAAGAGAGTCAAACAACCAGCGAATATTTGAGTCTTAGTACAACATCAAATGCATGGCATGTTTTAAGAGTAAAGGGTGTTTTCTAGAGTCACTGTGCATAATTTCCAAATGAACATTTCCATTTCTTCAAAAGTGCAGACTTTATAAAGGTGTTTGTGTTATATAAGAGGGATGGTTAATTTTGTTTCAGCAGCTCAGAGACGATTTTATTGGGGAGGTGATGCTAGAGCTGACTTTAAATACAGGAAAGAGGCAAAAGGACTGAGATAAAAAAGAGAGTTTAATGCAGGGAGTTCCCTGGCAGTCCAGTGAGCAAGACAGTGCTGTCACTGCTGTGGGCTGGGATTCCTTAGTTGCAGAAGAGCCCACAGAAGGCGCAGGGTGCCTTATGCAGAGGCAGTTTAAATGGGAAGCCACATGATGCCTCAGGAAATGTTCTTTGTTAGGAGGTGTTCAGGAGTCAGATGGAGGGATAGAAAGCCCCCCACATAAGACCTTAGGACCAATTCATAAAGGGCTCGTAGTCCATAATAAAATTTGGTTTTAGTCTCTAGGTTCTAGAGGAGTCATGGAACTATAGTAGAGTCTAGATCCTATAAACAGGTTTGCATTTAGAAGCAGTACTCTGGTACTAATATAGAGAATTGGAGGGATTAAAAACAGAAGGCTGGAAAATGGTAAGTCTAACAGTAGTTCAGGCAAGAAATGCTAAGGGGCCTTAGGTGTTGGTAACGTGGTAACCAGTAAGCTGAGAAGGCAGGGGGAGATTTAAGTCTGTTTAATAGAGGTCTAGTTGACAGGACCCCACATAGAATGTGCAAGTTGAAGTAAAGGTTTTCTGGCTTGGGTACTTCATGAGCACTTCAGTACCCCTCGGATCTCTAAGCGGCATCGTGCATTGGCAGCCAGCTGGTAGAGAAAGGTGGATCTTGGTGTCTTTCTCAGGGTAATCTGTGCTTCATTTTAATGTTACTATGGGCAAGTGTTGATATTCATTTTCTCTTAACCTGTACTAAGTTCCTTTATGTAAATGATACTAAATTATAGATCCTAACTAGAAAATCTTTGACGGAGGAAAACAAATGGCCATATGATTAATAAAGTAAAATCTGTTGATAACCCACATTTTCAAAAAAGAAAATGGATTTCTCCAAAGTTTGTTCTTAGTTCCTTACTATATGTTTCTGTGAAAATGTAACGTTGCATCTTTGAAGATGTTATTCCTGTCTTTAAATAAGCCTGTGTAAACATTATGTGATGATACTCTTTTTAATGTTTCTTCTTCAGAAGCCTAAAGAACCGGTTCCAACTCTTGCTCCAAAAACCCTTTCAGTAGCAGCAGCTTTTAATGAAGATGAAGATGTAAGTTGATAGCTAGTTTTCTTTGTTTTACTTGAACCTGTTCTTAACCTGTTCTTTATGGATGTTAGTGGCAAATTGTCAAGTTGTATTAATGGTACTAGTGAACTTTTATTTTTTTGGCAACTCTTAACAGTTTGGGTTTGTGTGTATTTTTTCTTTTTTTTAATGACATCTGCACAATCTGGATATTTCTATTAATTTGGTTGTGGGATTATTTCAAATACTGACTTTGGGGGGCAAGGAACTTACATCAACAAATGCTTATTATGAGTAATCATACACATGTGCTATGAGTACTTGAGTATTAGCTCCCAAGAACAATATGGATAAGAATTATACCTTCAGAGGAGCACAAAATGTGGGGCTGGAGTGATCGGCAAGAATATTTAAGAGAAGAAATATGAGTTAGGTATTAAAACATTAGGGTTTTGACAAACCAAGGAATACTTTTGTGAATTAAGATATCAGCTTTCAGATCACAAGTGGTAAAGCTGAGCAGCTGTGTTTGACACCTGGAGGTTTTGTAGAAGTTTTAGGCAAGGATGAATATGGAGTGATGGGGACTCAGTAGGTAGAAACAGTGGTTATCACTATATTCTCCCTTGGACGTTTACTCATTCTACACATTTGATTGCTTTCTGTACGCTAGGCACAGTGAGATTACAAAGGTAAATCAGACATGTTCCTCTCGGGATTCAGCCTAGCAGTACAGGGCCTTACACACAAAATGGAACAAGATGAAATCCAAAGTACAGGAGGAGATGAAATGATGTAAGAAATTTAGGTGAGGAAGAGCAGCCAGGTGACTCGATGCATGCGGTGTTAATGGAAAGACCACTGGACTGGCCGTTGGAAGACCTTGGTTCTTTTCCTGTCCTGTCCAGTTATTAACCAATAGAGAGCCTGCAACTAAATCAGTTTACCTTTTGGAGCCTTAGTTTTCCAACTTGTAAAGTGAAGGCTAAATTTAGATCACAGGTTTTTTTTTTTTTTTAGATCACAGGTTTTAAACACAGGTTTTCTTAGAGTTCTGGGGTTCTGTGGAAATGTCTCAGAAGCATACTCAATTGTGTCCGACTCTTTGCAACCCCATGGACTGCAGCCCACTCAGGGTGCTCTGCCCATGGGAATTCTCCAGGCAAGAATACTGGAGTGGGTTGCCATGCCCTTCTCCAGGGGATCTTCCCAACCCAGGAATCAAACTTAGGTCTCCCACACTGCAGCAGATTCTTTACCCTCTGAGCTACCAGGGAAGCCCAGGAATACTGGAGTGGATAGCCAACCCTTCTCCAGGGGATCTTCCCGACCCAGGAATCGAACCGGCTAACAAGCATGACTCTGGTCTCCTGCTTCTATTTCATTTATGTCTGCTCTCTTACCTATTTGGTATTTGGAAATCCAAGTAGTATTTTGTTGAGGAAAAAACTTTTTATGTCCCCCTCTCCCCCAAAAAAATTTTGAAAAGCATCGACTTAAAGTTAATGTTTTCTTTCATGTCTAACCAGAATTCTTAAGAGATTATGTAACATTTTGACCTCTACAGATTATGTCAGGGAAGGACAGTATAGGAAGAAGGGAATAGCATGTGCAGAAGTAGAAAGGCTGAAAATTGTAAGCACCTACATAATAATGGCTTATTTTGAATATCTAACAAATTGAGTCTTTGCACATATCTTTACCTTCCATATATCCCTGTGAATTGTGTGAGATGGTTATTCTTATTTTCCAAATGGAGAAATTAAGTTATGAGTGCATGAGTATGTGCTGATCCACACAAGTGTCATCCGGAACTTAGAACTAGAACTCGGCTTTCTGGTTTCTCGTCCTGTACTCTCTTCCCTGTTTTTAAAGAAATTTTGGACAGGTTCAGACAGCACTCTTTCTGCCATAGGATGGTAATGATAGTTAAGGGTAAACTTGTGTCTCAGTTAAAAACACACGCGTCTGAAATCTTCACCTGAGGACTCCCTGGCAGTCCAGTGTTAAGTCTCCGCACTTCCACTGCGGGGGGCGTGGGTTTGATCTCTGGTTAGGGAATTAAGATCCTGTATGCCTTACAGTGCGGCAAAAAAAAGGAAATAAAGCCTTTATTTGTTTCTTCCTTTTTCTGCAGAACATGGTTAGCCTTGGATATATATCTGAGTCTGAAATACAGTGGACAAAGAACATGTTCATTTGTTTAATTTTGAAATTTAAAAATAACTTTTTCAGTTAGTCTCTTTAGTTTTTTTAATTTGTAGAATGTTCCCCAGTTTGGATTTGTCTGATGTCCCCTTATGATTAGATTCACGTTCCTCCTGGCAGGTGTACCACAGAAATGAGGCCAAGTTGTCAGGGCGTGTTAGATCAGGGGCACATGTATCAGTATGCCCTGTTACTGGCAATGCTACCTTTGATCATTGGGTTAAGTGGCTTCTGCCAGATCTCTCTACTGTCAAATTACTGTTTTACCTTTTAGAATTAATTAAAGTTTATCTTGTGGGGATATGTTTTAAGAATACATGAAAAAAAAAAAAAAGAATACATGAAAAGGACTTCCCTGGTGGTCCAGTGGTTAAGAATCTGCCTGCTAATGCAGGGGACACGGGTTCAATCCCTGGTCTGGGAAGATTCCACATGCTGCGGGGCAATTAAACTTGTGCACCACAACTACTGAAATCCGCAAGAGCGGGTTACTGAAGTCTGCAATAAGAGAAGCCTACGTCCTGCAACTCAAGAATAGCCCCCATTCGCTGCAGCTAGAGAAACCCCAAGCACAGCAACAAAGACCCTACACAACCATAAATAAATTAGAAGTAAATAAAAAAAAAAAAAAAATACATGAAAATACCTAACTACTTAAGCATTCATTCATGAATGTTAACATTCATTGATGATTCTTACCAGAATTAGTTCTATTATGTTTGCCAAGTGGTAATTTTTTTTTTTTCATTCTTTCCTCCTGTCCATGTTTGTTAATTATCTCACTGTAAGGAAGAGCTTTTCCTTATTTATACAAGTGTAGCCTATTCAACAGGCTATAATACTCAAATTGTCCCAGATTTCACCAGTAGAAACCTCTTTAAGGTGGATCTTGAGATGACTGATTAAAAAATAATATTTATCTCAGCAGTAACATTTACATATAAAAACATCTAAAAGACACTTGACTTGACACATTCTTTTTCACCAGCTGTAACTGTGGAAAAGCAGTAAGGAATGAGCTTTCAAGATTTCTTTACAGCAAAGAAGACATTTTTGAGAAGGAGCAATACAGTGAAGTGGTTTAGAGCGTTTCTTTGGTGTCCAGTTGTTTTGTGACTTTGGACATGTTACCATGCGTACTTCAGCTACAAAATGTGATTGATGATACTCACCCCATTTGGTAGGATTGTTAGAGTTTTCAGAGATCGTGCATATTAAAGCATTTAACACAACATGAAGATTCTAGTAAACAACTAGTTTTAGTTCTAAAATATCAGGTTTTTAATCAGAATTTTTTCTTTTTGCAGATTCAGCACTTGAAGCATAGGTTTCTTTAATATAGTTAAAATAAGTTACTTTTTTAACCAAAATTTACAGTTGGATTTAAATTTAGCATTATTAGTATCAAGTGATTTTAACATAGTTGACCTTCGGCCAACACAGGTTTGAACTGTATGGGCTATTTATATGCAGATTTTTTTTCAGTAAACATGTGCTACAGTACTACCATATCCCAAGTTGATTGAATCCTTGGATGTGGAACCATGGATATGGAGGGCTCACTGTAAAGTTATACACAGGTTTTTGACTTGAGGAGGTTTGGGTCAGGGGTGGTGCCCCCAGCCACCCCCTGCATTGTTCAAGAATCTGCTGTATCTGTATGTAGTCATTTCTGTGTGTCTCTTTTTCTTCCAGAGTGAACCAGAGGAAATGCCTCCAGAAGCAAAGATGAGGATGAAGAATATTGGAAGGTATAATTTTTGTATAATATCATAGAAAATTAAAGTGAATTTAAAGCAAGAATAAATTGCACTTAGTTTGTTAGTGTTCAAGCTTTTCTTGCATATTTGGGTAAAACAGTTTTGTTTTCTAATATAGCAGTATTTCTCTCCTGATAAGAGAAAATAGTATTTTAAGAAAAAATAGCAACAATATAATGCTGTTTCTTTTCAGATAGATGTAATCTGTATTTTTTCAAATAAACAGAAATGTTTCCGATTTAAATTTTTTTTCAGGTTATAAACTCATCTAACTTACAGTATCATTCCCACCACTTAACCTTGATTGTATGTGCTCCTTTTTCCTTGGTAATATAGATGCTAAATATCAAAAAAGATAAAAACCATCTTTAAATTTTCCTGTGTTTGTTATTATGGAAATAACATTAATTTCATATTAACATGATATTCAGTTTCTTGTCTTTGTATGCATAAATGGATAACTTAGAGGTTAGTAGGAATGCTGGGCTTCAACACGGCCTATACTATGTCCCCATTTCTATCAAATGTATTTTTTTCCAAAGAACCAAGTACTAAGTCTTTCAGCATCAGTCTTCAGACTTTGCCTATGGTTCCAATGGGAATAGTCCCAGTGGCTATCTGCTGGCCTCCCTTTCATACAAGACTCTAAAGTACATTATAACCAAAATATAAACCAAATCTATACCTGCATATATCTAAACATTTAAAATCAAAACATGTTCATAAAACGACAACTGAACCATTTTATGTGTGATACATCTTCATTTTTTTTTTCTATTTCATCTTTTATAAATACTATTGACAAGTCACTGAATTGATTTAATGACCCTGTTACCGGGTTACATGGAGAAGGAAATGGCAGCCCCCTCCAGTATTCTTACCTGGAGAATCCCATGGACAGAGGAGCCTGGCGGGCTGTAGTCCATATAGCCTGGCGGGGCTGCAAGAGTCAGACAGGACCTAGCGACTAGACCACAGTGGGTTACAAGCAACTGTTTTTAAAACTATAGTGGTTGCCACCTTTAGCTGCTTATCAGAGTCACCTTAAATGTTTGTTCAATCTACAAATTTACCTGGCTCCTCCTCCCACTGAATCTGAAATTTTAGGACTGGGTCTGTGGAAAAGGTATTTTTAAAAAGATCTGTAGCAGCTTCTGATGTTTGGCCTCCGTTTATAATGGGTGCTAAACAGACATTTTGAAAGAGTTAAAAACATGGCCCAAAAGTCATTATATAACATTTTAAATAAATTTCTTTTTTTTAACACAGGGATACACCAACATCAGCAGGACCAAATTCCTTCAATAAAGGAAAGCATGGGTTTTCTGATAACCAGAAGCTATGGGAGCGAAATATAAAATCTCATCTTGGAAATGTCCATGACCAAGACAATTAAATGATGTGTTTTGAAACTGGGGTGTGGGGTGGGTGTAAAGTTAAAAGGAACAGTTTCCTTTTTTAAGGAATGGTATAAGACTATCTTTGGAGCCGCCTTTTTTTTCTTTTTCTTTTTTTAAATATTGAGTGGTACACTAATAAATGAGAATTTGAAATTAGAAGTAATTTATGTTTTATATACAGATTTCGAGACATTTACTAATTTTGTAGTTTCATGTGATTAGTTTCCAAAGGTTACAGATACTAAAAAAATCAGAAATGGTACCTTTCTAAGAATTGCATATTTTTTTAGACACAACTATTAGCACATTAGGAGGGAAGCAAAAAGTTGTCTATTTAAACTGTAGGCCGTTACTCTCTAACTTAACTCCCTTATTAACCTAAACTTGTCTGGCTCCCAGGAACAGCCTTATAGAGAAGGGAGTATTGTATTGGGAGGAAAATGTTACTGGACTATTGACTGAGAAAGTAAATTAGATAAAATACAGGTTTTTTTTTCCCTAATGGGCGTTTGTTTAGTTTCAAATCATCATTGACTAGTTATTGCATTGCTATCAGTGGATACAGATGCTTAGCTCTTTAGAAAGAACATTTTAAAATTTTACATAAACTGTTGAGTATTTAAAATAGCCCACTTCACTTCAAAGGGCTTTGTCTGCTTTCATTAGTCTTCAAAGAACCACCATTTGCTACCAAAGTAAATCAGTATTTTGAATGTGCTTCTCTTGATTTTTGTTATTAGCTAGTTCCTGTAAGCATTTCCACCAGATCTTGAGGCAAATCATAAGGAAGCTGTTTCTTTTAAAATAACAAACCACCACCAAAAATTTAAATGTACATAATAGTTAAATGTTTGGCTGTTCTTATTTTTTAAAGGGTATAAACACCAAAAAAAAGGGGGGGGGAGCAACAATGTATGAAGATGGAAGATAAGAAAGATGCACTTTCTGTAACTTTATCAAAGCATTTATGTTACTAACTTGTGAAATCCAATTTGATTTGAACTTATTAACAGGAATTCTTATTTAGCACAAAAATATGGTTTACTTTAACTGTATACTTGCTAACCAGTGGCCTCTCAAAAGCACATTTTAGATACTGAAAATGAAAGAAAATGCATCTTTAAACATATTTTATGGAATCTTCGACCACATATACTTTGTTAATCTATGTGTTGTAGGATTGTGTTTATTTTGTATTTTTGTATTGTATATGAATTCTTTTTTAATGTGACAGTTAAACACATCTTTTAAAGCTTAGACACACATAGAAGAAACATACAGTATAATGATTTTCCTTGAAAACTACAATTTAGATTTTGGAGGCAGCTTCAGACTGATTGGTGGTAACTACTTGCCCTGAGCTCTTTTAATAAGTAATAACTCCAGAGAAGCAGCCTGTATATATTCCTAATACTTTGTTCACTTGCATTTGAGTTTAGAAGCCCCAAGTAAAACAATGGAAATGTATATAGAACTGTTAGTTCTTACTTACATGATTTAATTATATCAAGATACATGAATTTAACTTGCTTTAATGTAGGCAAACTTTCCATTTTTGTTCATTTTGATGTTTATGTTGAAATAACACCCCTCTCCTACATTTCATTTTCTTGACTCAAATATCAACCTACGGTCAAGATGGGAGAGAGAAACAACTAAGATGAATGTCTTTACTAAAATACCAATAAATTTGTCAAACTCTATTAGTGTTCTTATTTTCTGTTCCAGTTAATTGTTGCTGGGTTTGTTTTAAGCAAAGAGACATGTTATTAATGTTGCCCAGATTGTTGGCTGAAGTAATGGGAGATTTAAAATTGTTTTTTGGAATCTACATAACTGAGCGCATAGTTCGAGAGCATTATATGATATCTTGGGTTTGAAGAGACTTAATCCAAATTCTCCCCTCCCTCTACTGCCGAAATGTCATCTAGTGTGTGCTGTAGTAAGTCCTAGCCAAAGCATATCTTTGAAAATTCCTAAGTGTTGGAAGGTATTCTGTTACTAGTGGCTGCCATTGATTATCTCAGAATATTTTCTTAATGTTTATAATGCTCCTGTCCAATAGGTCAAGTCTTAGTAAATGAAAAGATTGAACTACATTTCAGAATTAAGATTCATTTCTAGTTTAATTTACAAATGAAGGCTATGAATTTCAGTTTTTTTATAACTAATTATCAAGATTAGTTTGATACACTGGAGTGATTGTTCAAGTTACTTTCTTGCTGAGATGAAGATATTTTAATTTTTTTCAACTTCGTTTTGAAAAAATTTCAAACTTAGAAAACATTGCAAAAATATATTAAGTATTTCCCACGATCTTCTAGTGATAAAATATAACCACAGGACGATTGTCAAAATCAGGGAATTAACATTAAAATATTGTCATCTTTTACCATTATTCTACAGACCTTACTCATTTCACCATTTGCTCCACTAATGTCTCCCTAGTTGAAGATTCACTTCATTATCACATATTGTTTAGTTGTCATTTCTCTCAAACTCCTTTAGTCTGGGACTCTTCAGAGTTTGTCTTTTATGACCTTAGACTTTTTGAAAAGTACAAGCCAATTTGTAAAAGATCTCCCAATTTAGGGTTTCCCTAATGTTTCCTCATGATTAAATTGTTTATTGCATTTTTGGCAAAAGTAAGACACGTGATGAGTCCTCAGTGCATCTGCAAGCACATGATGTCAGTCTGTCCTCTTACTAGTAATGTTAATTTTGACCACTTGGTTAGGGTGGTATTTGCCAGATGTGTCCAATGTCAAATTTGTAATTTTTCCATTTGTAATTAGTATAGGAAAATTATTGCCTCATTTCTCATACTTTTGCCCACTAATTGGCAGACATTCATGGTTTTTGTTTCTGGGGGTTTTTTCCTTAGGCTTTTTATTGAAACAGTTATTAGTGTAGGATTTGCCAAATGATGAGTTCTCTATTTTCATCTTTCCTTATACTTTTAGTAGTTCAAATTCTGTTAGGAAATTTCCATCGGCATTCTTTATTCAAACATTATGTTGATAATGGGCTCATGTGTTTTTATGTTATTCTATAGGTTAGAGTGCATTACTATCATATATTTTATTACTCAAACTCCCACATTTGCCCATGCAAAGCCCTTCGCATTGACCCTTGTGACTTTTTGACATGTCGCCATTCTTAATATTTTCTGACACCAGATGTTCTGTACTCATCTCGTATTTTCTCTTCTCTAACCTTAGAATCAATGATTTCCCTAAGCATCCATGGTTCCTTTCAGAACCTATTTAGAAGCCAAAATCTGCACTAAGTGTACACTTCGGTACTGAAGTGTCATTGCTTCCAGCCTGCTTAACAGAGCTAGAAAAAAATGTATGTATGTATATATACAGCTGTATCAACTTCTAGATCTGTTAGGTGTGTTATGTATTTGTGTGTTAATTGTATCTGTATATGTATGTATATAAGATGTGATGTTTCTCCTTGAGTTCATATAGATACTTCCATTACAATACCAACACCAGATTCATTCTAGTCTTTCTCCTTTTTTATTTATTACTCTTGTCCAACAGTAAGAAAGCTGACTTTGACTATTATAATCTTTTCACTTATTTGCTTAATTTCTAGAATGCACAAGGTAGTTCCAGAGTTATTCATAAATTTCCCAATGAACAACTACTAACCAGAGTACAGTATTTGTATATAGTTCCTTTATAGTATTGAAAGTACATAAACAAAATACTGGTTTACAAAGGTTAGTTATTCGCTCCCCCTTTTCAGGGTGGTGTGTTCCTCACTTGTAATGCATCTGTCTTTGATGATGAATCCCTGCTCATTCCTTGTTAATGTTTTGTTACTTGAGATATTAGCACAGGTCTAAAAGCTGGGGCTGTACAAACACTGTTGCTCCCTATTCTTCCTCACTCTCTTCCTCCTATCGCTTCTGTCCTGTCTGCACTTGTCCCCTATAAGTAATCTATCTTTGGTTTCTGGTTTATCCTTGTTTCCTTTTGAATAAATGAATAGATGGGTGTTTATTATAGCTCCTTATTTCTTACATGAAATGTAATATAGTTACTCTTAGCCTCCCCTGCCCCCCCCCCCCTTTATAGTATATCCTGGAAACTATGCCAGTTCATGGAGATCTTTCTCAAAAAAATTTTTTAAAGGCTGCATAATAATACTCCACTGTGGGAATATACCATAGTCAGTGCAATTATTCTTGCTTGTATGGGCATTTAGGTCATTTCCAATGTTTTGCCATTACAGTGCTGTAGCTGAATAACCTGTACACGTGTTTTTTTTTTTAATTGGGATGTATCTTCCTTCAGGTAAACTCCCAGAAGTAGGATACTGGGTCAAAATATAAGTGCGTATCTGTTCTTATTAGATATTGTCAAATTCTCCTGAAGGATGGTACCGGTTTGCTTCCCCACCAGAAATGTATGAGCGCCTCTTCCCACAGCCTTGCCGGCACAACGTGTTTGCCATACTTTTTGAATTTTTACCATCTCTGATAGGTTTTTTAAAATGGGATGCTAGAGTAATTTTAATTTGCATCTCTCTAGCTATGAGTGAGATTGAATACTTTTCATAGGGTTTAGGGGAAGTTTGAGTATCTTTTTATGAATAGCCTATTTCATTTCATTATTGGGTTTTTGATCTTTTCTCAAATTTTAAGAATCTGTCATTTTTTAACTTTATATATTCTATATTCTATCCCAATTATTAGTTGCCTCTGGCTTTGATTATGGAGTTCTTTGTAATACAGAAAGCTTCCTTTTTTTATATATAGTGAACTTTGCTTATTGCTTTTCAATTTTGTTAGTAGTTAGAAAGCCTTTCTCTATACTGAGGTCAAAGATGCATTCACTGTTATTTTTGTAGTGCTTTATTTTAAAATGTATTGTTTCGTTTTAAAATTTAAAGATTCCTCATCCACTTGGAGTATATTCTTGTGCATTTGTGAGATCAAGATCTAATTTTAGTTATATCTTTATGATATTAAGCCATCCTAATTAGAAATAGTCTGCTTTTGTATTTTGGGGGTGTTAAATTTTTTCTCATGTAGGTTTTTAATTCTTCAGAGTTTTATCATTGATTCTCAAGAATTTCCTAGGTGTACCATAATATCACCTGCAAAGAGAGATGACTTTATCAATTTTTGTGCTTATTTTTCTTGTCTAATTGTATTCCTTAATACCTCTAATACAATAATGAATAGTAGTAGAATAAATGGATATCCTTGCTTTATTCTCAGAGGAATGTCTCCAGTGTTTTAAATAAACCCCTGACTTTAGGACCAAGGTAAACATCATGTTTAAAAAAATAAATAAATTCCTAATTTTTTAAAAATAAAATATTTATTTGGCTGTGCCAGGTCTCAGCTGCAACATGCCAGATGTTCAGTCTTTAGTTGCAGCGTTGGGATCTAGTTCCCTGGCCAGGGATCGAACCTAGACTCCCTGCATTGGGAGCATGGAATTTTAGCAACTGGACCGCCAAGGAAATCCCCGTAAGTTCCCAGCTCTCCTAAGAGCTTTTATCAGAAGTAGGTGTTGAATTTTGCTGAAAGATTCTTCCGCATTTTATCAGTGAGGGAAAACTAATATAAAGAATTGTTCACATTAGAATTCTCAGGGGTAGTAGTAGAAGTAGCAACTGCAGATAGAAACTAACTACCCACAAGGCTAAGGGAATAAGGGAGAGACATCTCAGAAGAGGGGCCCAGAGGCTGAAACTCAGACCTCTGAGGAGATAACAGCTTCTAGCTTCAGGGAACAGCAACCTACCAAGCTTCCCGTCACCACAGTGAAGACACGTTTTGGAAACTCATGATTGAACTTCTGCGTGGGAAGCCCCTTGGTGATACGTAGCCCTTTACCCCCACAAGAATCCATTGTTAGTAATAATTGGTTTTCGTCATTTACATTTTACTTCATTTCTCTATACAAGTTCTCCACATTTATCCCACATTACTTTGATAACTGGAGAACTGAGTGGGGGATAGCGGTATCTCTCTAAATCAGGTAAATTAGCTGTCACGCTTGGGCCTCAGGGATGTGAGAACTTTTTCAGACCAAAAGCCTTGGGCTGCATCACAAAAAACACCTACTTAATTATTGCACGTGGACATAGAACTCATTCACATCTTGTACTTTTTTAATGTAGATGTTCTGTTCTAAACTTTGTTTTCTTCTAAGTATAAGTCCTCTTTGGGAGCGTCTTATCTTTCGTATATGCTGAGTTCACATTGCTTAATATTTAGAAAAAAAAAAGTTGTGTACTATGTAGAATATCAAGGATGACAACTATAACTTTACACTAAGTCTGAACTCTGGTGTATCTTTATCACTGATTGATATCATCCAGATACACCAAAGATGAATTTCACTCAGAATCCAGTATTGTCCTGATCTCATGATAGTTATACACCTGAAGTTACTTATTTTATTCCTGCTTTTATTATATATATATAAGTATATAATATCTAAATTATATTCAGATAAAGATTTACATTAAATTATATATCTATTATATATATAACTGCTTTTAGAATTCCATGACTAATCTTAGTTGATGTGAAATGGTTAAATCAGTAGCAACTATGAATTTACTCATGTAACCATGACTGAAAATAAAGTTCCTAAATAATACTTCAAGAATATATAATTATTATGCCCTGATTTTAATAAAAAGAAACATTGTGTCAACATTCAGACAACTAAGATCATGGCATCAGATCCCATCACTTCATGGCAAATATATGGGAAAACAATGGAAACAGATTTTATTTTCTTGGGTTCCAAAATCATTGCAGATGGTGACTGCAGCCATAAAGTTAAAAGATGCTCCTTCCCTCGTAGCTCAGTAGGTAAAGAATCTGCCTGCAATGCAGGAGACCTGGGTTCGATTCCTGAGTCAGGAAGATCCCCTGGAGAAGGAAATGGCATGATTGGAAAATCCCACAGACAGAGGAGCCTGGTAGGCTATAGTCCATGGGGTAACAAGAGTCGGACACGACTAAGTGACTACACCACCACCACCACCTTGGAAGAAAAGCTATGACAAACCTAGACAGCATATTAAAAAGCAGAGGATTACTTCACCGACAAATGCCCATACAGCCAAAGCTATAGTTTTTCCAATCGTCATGTACGGATGTAACAGTTGGGCTATAAAGGCTGAGTGTCTAAGAATTGATGCTTTTGAACTGTGGTGTTGCAGAAGACTCTTGAGAATCCCTTGGACTGCAAGGAGATCAGTCCCAAATATTCACTGGAAGGACTGAAGCTGAAGCTCCAATACTTTGGTCACCTGATGCAAAGAGCTGAGTCACTAGAAAAAACACTGATGCTGACTGGGGAAGACTGAAGGCAGGAGGAGAAGGGGGCGACAGGGTAAGTTGGTAGCATCACTGACACGGACGTGAATTTGGACGTCGGGAGCTGGTGGACATCCAGAAGACGGTGAACGACAGGGAAGCCCGGCGTGCTGCAGCATATGGGGTCGCAGAGTCCGACACAACTGAGCGACTCAACACCACCGCCTTTGTACCAAGTACTGCAAAGGAAATAATATGGAAAGAATGCAAGTATTGATAATAATTAGTAAAGTATTTGCAAATGATTAAAGCAAATCTAACTGAAGATGCAATTGAGAATGAAAATGTGTGTATGTGGGAATACGGTTATATGAGGCATGTCTACTTTTCCACTTAGTTTTGCTATGAACCTAAAACTGCTCTTGAAAAGAAATAGTTAAAAAACCAAAATGTGAGCAGTAGTTTGACTTATAGATTGACAAGGTATGTCACTTAACCATAAACCTAATAATACTAAGTTCAATATAAAAACCCCCAAATATATTTGCTGTGAGAGAATATTAATCTATGTATGAACAGTTATATGCATTACCATACCAGCAAATTTCCCAAAGCATCATTTAAATGTAGTTACATTCTCAAAGGGTCACTCTGAGAAGATAATGTCACTTTCCCAGTAGATTTGTTTTTTCCCATTTATTTTTATTAGTTGGAGACTAATTACAATATTGTAGTGGTTTTTGCCATACATTGACATGAATCAGTCATGGATTTACACAGGTTCCCCATCCCGATCCCCCCTCCCATCTCCCTCCCCATCCCATCCCTCTGGGTCTTCCCAGTGCAGCAGCCCCGAGCACTTGTCTCATGCATCCAACCTGGGCTGGTGATCTGTTTCACCCTTGTTGGTATACTTGTTTCAATGCTGTTCTCTCTGAACATCCCACCCTCACCTTTTCCCACAGAGTCTAAAGGTCTGTACATCTGTGTCTGTTTTGCATATAGGGTCATCGTTACCATCTTTTTAAATTCCATACATATGCATTAGTATACTGTATTGGTCTTTTTCTGGCTTACTTCACTCTGTATAATGGGCTTCCAGTTTCATCCATCTCATTAGAACTGATTCAAATGAATTCTTTTTAACAGCTGAGTAATATTCCATGGTGTATATGTACCACAGCTTCCTTATCCATTCATCTGCTGATGGGCATCTAGGTTGCTTCCATGTCCTGGCTATTATAAACAGTGCTGCGATGAACATTGGGGTGCACGTGTCTCTTTCAGATCTGGTTTCCTCAGTGTGTATGCCCAGGAGTGGGATTGCTACAGTAGGCATCAACTATGATGCTCCAAGGAAGACAACTGGGAATCTTAAGCATACATTTGACTACAGGCCTTGCTTTCTCCAGTAGGAGGAACTGAAGCAGCAGGCATGGGGCTTCCCCGGTGGCTCAGTGGCTAAGATTCTGCACTGACAATGCAGGATGTGTGGGCTCCATCCCTCCTGGGGGAGCTTAAGATACCCCATGCCACCCTGCCAATCACACAGGAGCTGCCGTTCTGTGCCCTCTCTTAAGGGGCGCTGGCAGTGCCCTCACGCTGCAGTGGAGGAGGGTTCTGGTAACAGCCATCTCGTCACATTACACACTCCATTATAACTTATGACTTCCTTGCTGTGGGCATAGAGCCATTAGAAAGCGAGAAAGGTGCACGATTAAGAGCAATTTCAGGTATTAATCTGGAAGTAATGTGTGTAAGAGAAAAACAGGGCAAGCGTGAAAGCTGGGAAGCCAAGATATTAGTAATACACTGCACGTGTGGGTTTATAAAATCTTAAAAGAGTACTATGCTAACAGGGTTTCCCAGGTGGTGAAGTGGTAAAGAATCCACTTGCCAGTGCAGGAGATCAAAGAGATGTGGGTTTGATCCCTGGGTCAGGAAGATCCCCTGGAGTAGAAAATGGCAACCCACTCCAGTATTCCTGCTTGGAATACTCTCCCATGGAGAGAGGAGCCTGGTGGGCTATAGTCCTTGGGGTTGCAAAGAGTCGGACATGACTGAGCATACATCCACACTAAAATATGTTATCAGTAATTAGCAGTGATGTTAATAGAAGTAACGGACCAGAGACATTGCTAAGGAATTCATTGGCTGAATCACTGACGGAAGCATCCCGGATGACCAGGGATCTAGGATCTAGGTAGTAGATGCTAAAGAGAAAAAAATCCTGACACACACACACACACACACACACACGGATCTAGGATCTAGGTAGTAGATGCTAAAGAGAAAAAAATCCTGACACACACACACACAGATCTAGGATCTAGGTAGTAGATGCTAAAGAGAAAAAAATCCTGACACACACACACACACACACGGATCTAGGATCTAGGTAGTAGATGCTAAAGAGAAAAAAATCCTGACACACACACACACACACACAGGGATCTAGGATCTAGGTAGTAGATGCTAAAGAGAAAAAAATCCTGACACACACACACACACACACACACACAGATCTAGGATCTAGGTAGCAGATGCTAAAGAGAAAAAAATCCTGACACACACACACACACACACACACACACACACACACACACACACACACACACACACACACACACAGATCTAGGATCTAGGTAGCAGATGCTAAAGAGAAAAAAATCCTCACACACACACACACACATATGCAGGATAACTTTTAAAGTTTAAGAAAAACCTTCAGTCAGGATTTAGGAAAATCCACAGAGGGTTTTCAAGGGGAAATGGGGTCAACATAAGGCCTAACTGTAAAACAGTAATTACCACTCGTGTGGGAGTTAATGAACCATATGCCTCTCACCTGTTTTCACATCTATTGGGAAGTGTTGATACGTATCTGAACTTACACTGCCTACAGCTCACGAAATGGATGCCTGTGGAGTAGAAGACACTGCCAAGAACTTCCAGCAAGGAATGAAAACAAAGCAAACCCAAGTGGTGGATCCATATGCAAACATGTCAGTAATTTTTTTTGTTTAAATTTTGAGAAAGATCTTTATTTGCTTTACACAGCAGTAAAAATTGTATATTATACATTGCCTGTGTGTGGGTTAAGTCCCTAAGTCATGTCTGGCCTTTTTGCAACCCCCTTGACTGGCCCACCAGGCTCGCCCAACCATGTAATTTTCCAGGCAAGAATACTGGAGAGGTTACCATTTCCTGCTCCACGTCACGTTTTCTAGTTGGCTTTCCTGGAGGCTCAGATGGCAGAGAGTCTGCCTGCAATGCAGGAGACCAGGGTTTGATCCCTGGGTCGGGAAGATTCCCCCGCAGACAAGAATGGCTACCCACTCTAGTATTTTTTTTTTTTTTTCTAGTATTCTTTTTGGAGAATTCCATGGACAGAGGCAGGCTACGGTCCACGGGTTGCAAAGAGTCAGACATGACTGAATGACTGAACACTTTCTAACTGAACTAGTATTCTTCTGAAAAGACAAAGATATGGCGGCCTGGACTTTTTTTTTCAAGACAACCATAGGAAATTTTCTAGTGGTCCAGGGGCTCAGCCTCCATGTTTCCACTGGAGGGGGCCCGAGTTCAGTCCCTGGTCAGGGAGTTAAGATATTACATGCCGCACAGCCAAAAAAGGCCAATCATATACTATGAATGAGAGACATACCTCACATATCAGGTTATGAGCAGGCTGACAGCAGTGAGCATGGTAGAATGTACCACATGAATACCCCCCCAAAAATCCTGAGGTAGCTATTTTACTATTTTAAAAATACTCACTTGGCTGTCAGGCCTTGGTTGTGGCATGCAGGCTCTCCCGCTGCAGTGTGTGAGCTAGTAACTGCTGCATATGTGGTCTTAGCTCCCCAACCAAAGATGGAGCCCAAGTCCCCGAAATGTAAGGTGCACTCTTAACCCCCGGGTCCCCAGGAAGCCCCTGGAGCTCTTTTCATTTCAGTCAAAGCAGACGTAAAGCCAGGAGCACTACCAAAGGCTCTTCATTTTACCCTTTCATAATGATACAAGGTCTAACTCACCAGGAAAACAGTTCTGTATTAGACAACTAATAACAGCTTCAAGATACATGAAGCAAAAATTGCCAGAATTATTAAAAGGAGGAGAAATAGGCAAATCTACATTCATACAGGTAGAGGTATTTTTCTAACTGACAGAACCAACAAATGAGAAGGGAAAAAGAAAGAATAGGGGTAACAGGATATTTGAACAAAAATAATCATTTAATTGACATTAAAACAATGCCTCCACACTGCAGAAAATTTAGTTCTCATGAAACATTTACAAAAATTGACCACTGCTTATCCATAAAAAATAACCCTCATCAAATGTTAAAGAATAAAAAATATACAGAATATGTTTTGTTTGGGTTTTTTTAACCTATTTTTTCCCCTTTATTAGTTGGAGGCTAATTACTTTACAATTTTGCCATACATTGACATGAATCAGCCATGGATTTACATGTGTTCCCCATCCTGAACCCCCCTCCCACCTCCCTCCCCATCCCATCCCTCTGGGTCTTCCCAGTGCACCAGCCCCGAGCATTTGTCTCATGCATCCAACCTGGACTGGCGCAGAATGTTTTGAATCACAGTAAAATTATTTTAGAGATCACTAACAAAAAGATAACCCCCCAAAACCCCAAAACCCTCTATGTTTAGAAGTAAAATGTGTGAAAGAATAAATTATAATGAAAATTAGAAAATATTTTAAATCAAGTAACAGTGAAGGAATACCATATCCCAATGTGTGGAATGCCGTGAAAGCTGAGTTTAGAAGAAACTTACAGCTTTAAGTACGTATATTAGAAAAGATATTAAGTCAGCAGGCCTTACCTGAATGGTGGTAAACTGGAAAGAGGCAGCAAATTAAGCCCAGAGTCAAGAAGGCTCAGTGGTAAAGAATCCACCTGCCAGTGCAGGAGATGTGGGTTCAGTTTCTGGGTCAGGAAGATCCCCTGGAGAAGGAAATGACAACCCACTCCAGTATTCTTGCCTGGGAAATCCCATGGACAGAGGAGCCTCGGCGGCTACAGACCATGGGGTCACAAAGAGCCTCAGCAACTAAACAACTGTACTGTTTACACCACAGCTATTAAAAAAGAAAAAGAGACACCAAAG
The DNA here is from genome assembly GCF_910594005.1 of Cervus elaphus. Lineage (NCBI taxonomy): Eukaryota > Metazoa > Chordata > Mammalia > Artiodactyla > Cervidae > Cervus > Cervus elaphus. The sequence continues at coordinate 44,860,825 of NC_057845.1, forward strand.
GTCTGGACTAGATCCAGCAGTTTAGGTAACTTTGTGAAATTACATAGAAAGCCACCGGCATTTAATAAAACAGCACTAACAAGCAGATTTAATCAGGGGACATCCGATCTGACAACAACAACGTGTTGTCAGAAAGCAACAATGTGTGCTTTTAGAAAGGAATTATTATAAACAGCAGTTTCTCCATGGAAATATAAAACTGAATCTTTGGAATCTTAACACTTACTTCTGCATGAAATTTATGTAATTCTCTATAAACACACTTAAATTATCCAAACATGGTAGTTAATTGTACTACTTTTGATTTTGTTGTAAGATTATGTTTAAGTGTAATAATAAGTCATAATAGTATTATGTGTTCCCTCAGGGGTTATTTTTAATGTGTTCAATTCCCCTCCTCTTTAAAAATGGATTAACTTAATAATAAATAACAGCAACTGATTTATGAGCTGAAAATAGTGACAAGCTTAACTTCAAAGCTTATGCTTTAAACAAGATTCAACATCTTTTATTTACATATTTATGACATACATTAATGGTCTTACCCAATTAATTAAATCTAATAACAGTGGTGACAATGGAACATAAAGACAATTCCAAATTTTAGATTGAAATACATTTTAACTGAAACATACGATTAAACAAGCAGCCATTATAAAGCTGTAGACTGTATGTCAATCCACTTAAAATTGAAAGTCAGCCACACAGCCACCGAAACAATGGGAAATGTGCAAATGCAAATATTACATATGCAGATACAGCACACGCATGGCATCATATTTATTTTTCTTTTAAGCCACTTAAACCGGAATAAACATTTTAATAATATATATACATCAAGGCACATTCTTTTCTTGTGCTTTAGGAATGATTTACATGTGATTTGCTTATATCTTAATTTTATACCTTATATTAGCTTATCCTAATACTTAGAAGTTTAATTTTAACAATTATAACTTGAGTGGTAGTTTCCCAGGAGAGAAATGTGATATCTCCCCATGGTTATTTTGAAAAATGAGAAAATTAGATAGCTTACAGAGGTGGCAATTTAAAAATCAAACACACAAATTAATTTTTCAGGCAACTTTTAAAAAGAATTTACTTTTAACAATTTGGTGGGCCATAATCAATTCCTTTAAGTAGTATACTATAATGAGGGTTGAACTGAAGAATTTTCAATATTCCGAAATTACTTGACAATCATATGGTATCCACAGGACTGCTGTAGATATCTATATTGTTATCCTATTTCTAAACTGCAGTTTTTTAACAAAATTGAACAATTAAACATGATACAAAAGCTGCAAACAACCAAACCTAGTTTTAACCTTTTTTCCCCCATTTATTTTCTTGTTATCAAGGAGAAATTTCCCATCAACAGAGATTATTAACAGTGTTCTTTGCTCATGGTCAATTTACTTGCCTTGAAGGTTAGCATAGTAAGGCTTAATAGGCATTTCATGCATTTGAATTGCATTTGAAAAATTAGCTATTCATTTAAGGTTTCCCCATACAGATTAAGTACACTGTGCAAACTTGATTACAACATGTAACTCATTAAGTGCTTTACAATAGAATGAAGAATCCCTGACTTTATAAAGGGATAAAATAAATAGTAAGTCAAGAACCACAGATGTGAAGCATTTAAAAAAATGTAATATACCTATGCGTCCTACTAAAATGTTTTATATTAGAATTTTTAATCCATAAACAGGGCCAATGAAATCACAGAACCTCTATATTTTGAGAACAAAAGAGAAGAGCCAATTAGTACAGCCTTTTAAATTCAAAGTATGTATAATCAAGTCAAAATGCAAATAAAACTGTACGGTTTTGAATTTAGTACAGTTCTTTTTAAACATTAATTCATAAAAAGTATACCATGATAATCCACTGCCACCGAATAGATTTGTTTTCAATTTGTTTACAGTAAATGGACTTTTCTACAGAACCATTAGCTAGACAAATCGTTATATGTTAAAACACCACCAAACAGCCCAGAACCTGGACATACAAACTCCAGGCAGATAGTCACACAGTATTGTAAACAAACGTTCTGTGAGTTCAATATACATGAGACGTCACTTCTTTTTATCTCTATTACTACATTCATTCTGTTTCTGAAATATGTGCCACCTCTACTTCAACAGTCTGAATAGCTTCTGCGACTTCAGAGAGCTTCTGTCCTTGCTGCTGTGCCAACACATAATTAACCACTTGCATAATACTTTGGTCAGAGAGCGTAGACACCGATGGACATTCCTCAGTCGCTGCAACAGCTTCAAGAGCGTCCATGGCTTCTCCTGTCACTACCACAGTTTCAAGTTCTTGAGGACCACTGTTCTCTTGTTCCTGCATGTCTGCCGTTAAGATGCTAACAGCATGCTCCACCTGAGTTCCCTGGTTGTGAAACTGAAGGGTATCTTTTTCCAGCATGATCTTGCAAGGCACATAGTCCCTGTGGAATTTAGTCATGTGTTTACGGAGCGTTCTAGCATCTATGTAGGCTTCACTACACACAGGACAGACGTAAGGCCGTTCGCCTGTATGTGTTCTGACGTGGCGTTTCAGGGATCGGGCATCAGCCCAAGCAACTCCACATGTTAAGCACTCAAATGGCTTAACTCCTAGTAAAAGGGGGAAAGAAAAAGGAAAAGAGAGGCATGTGTGTGTGTGTGGTGAGGTCCAAGTACCAAAATTTATTACAGCTGCCTGATAAATAATGCTTTTAAGTACACTAGCCCATAAGCCTTACTATCTTGACTATGGCCATCTTTGAGTTAGGGCCAAACGGTTTCCCCTAGAATAAAGCAGATTCTGGATATAACCTCTCTAAAGATGTTCCTATGGATAGAAGTTACTCTGAGACAATTTCACTGTCTCACTCAAAATTTCACTCAGAATTTCCTTACACCTTCACAGCAATCCTGTAATCCTAGGGATAAAAAACAGAAGCTTCGAGTAATCCATTCCAGCATAAAAATATTGATACAGAATGTTAAGCTCACTAAGAAAGGAATCTGTCTATCTACACAAGAATTAGGTAGTCAGATTGACAATCACTGCTATTATTTGAATAAATGTTCCATAATATGGGATTAATCTCTCATTAAGGAAGATAAGATAACAGACAAGAGGAATGGAGAAGGAAGAATCACTACTGGACTGGTTTTTATTCGATTTAAAGGTCTGTCTATTAAACTACGTGAAGTATAGTTACCTCCATGGTTGTTCATGTGTCTTCTATACTCTCTCAGCTGAGTGAATTTTCTTCCACATTGTTCACACACCCGTTCCAGGTTTTGCTTTGCTCGTCCTTTTTTTCCATGGGTAGCTTTCTTTACATGCCTTCTGAACAATGCTTTTTCGTAAAATTCTTTGCCACATATATTACACCTAAAATAGAGGAAAAACACAAATTATCTTTTCCTAAACACCAGAACCATACTAATGGACTAACAATTAATCCAAGTACATATATATCTCAATTAAGCTCAGATTCACCCCAAATTTACCCACCTGTACGGCTCAGTGACAGAATGAGATTTCACATGGGAATACCAGTCTTTCTTCCAACTATAGCACTTATCACAAAATTGGCACTGAAATGGCTTCACACCCAGATGTTTGTTCATGTGCTGGCGAAGGTCTCTGGCTTCAAAGAAACTCTTCTCACATCTGCAATAACAAAGTCCATTCACCCAAATGGATCATCTTATTCTTTTAAAAGAAGTTTCCAAGAACTCAGTATATTCCTGGGTTTCTAGAACTCTACAAGATGATCCCAATTTAAAACAAAACAAAACAAAATCTTAGTATTGCAATCTTGCATGAAGGCTGGAGTGTGTTAAGTTCTTTTAGTTCCAAAGTACTAGAAACATTTTAGAAAGAATCCTGCAAAGCTCCCAAGGTCATCATAAAGGTGATTATCTTCCATCTTCTCAACTCCTTGGGATCTCCCTCTTTTACACCCCTTTTCACCCTCTCCCATTCTGTCCATCTGCTGGGGTAGGAGTTACCCCTGCCCGAAGGATGGGGCAACTGACTGAGGTACAGGTCAATCAGCGCACAGCATCCTCTCAGCCACTGTGACCGATGCCCAGAAAACCAAAGGACTGAGCCAGAGTCAATGGAAGTGACCTCAGGGCTTTTATAGGAACAGGAGAAATGACTGATGCCCAGAAAACCAAAGGACTTAGCCAGAGTCAATGGGAGTGACCTCAGGGCTTTTATAGGAACAGGAGAAATGACTGATGCCCAGAAAACCAAAGGACTTAGCCAGAGTCAATGGGAGTGACCTCAGGGCTTTTATAGGAACAGGAGAAATGCAGCTTGACAATCTGGGAGTTGAGGGGATGTGAGGCTGAAACCATTGCCACCGTCTTGTCCACATGGAGCCTCACAGACATCACGTGCTAATGAATCTGAAATCAATTTACCTTAAACCATTCAGACTCCTAGTTCATTCAAGCCAGTTTAAACTGGGTTTTCCTACATTTGCAGCTATAAAGGTATGCATAATAAACCACTTTCTTTTAAAATAAGACTGAGTAAGGGGACTTCCCTGCGGTCCAGTGTTAAGACCTCCCCTTCCAAGGCAGGGGGTTGCAGGTTTGATTCCTGGTCAGGGAGCTAAGATCCCACATGCCTCAGGGCCAAAAAACCAAAACATAAAACAGAAGCAATACTGAAACAAATTCAAAAAAGGCTTTAAAAATGGTCCACATCAAAAAATCTGTAAAAAATAAAAATAGACTGATCAGAGTGACATCAGCAAATATGGGCAGAGTTGGTAACTCCAAAAGCCCAACCTTCCACAAAATCAGTAGACAAAGTGGTAAAAACAGTCAGAAGCAATTTTACTGGAGCTCTGAAAACTGATTAAAAGTTTACAGCAACCAGGTAATTATTTAATTAAGAAAAAAATTGTTGAATCCTGATAAAAGAGCTTTGTGCATTTCAACTCATCCTGACCCCATCCCTTGGCTCCTCAGCGCAGGAGACACAGAATTCATTCTCGCTGTGGGTTCACAGTATCAGGGGGACTTAAACCTAACTGTAGTTGTTTTGAACTATCTGGTACCTCTCAAAGTGCTTGCTTTTATTTAGCCAAATTCCCCCAGGGCTGAGGACTTGGGGGTGGTGGGGAGAGTAGAGAGGAGGCATCGGTTGGAAACATTTAAAGGTAAACGTATTAGCCACAGCTGCTGGGGCAAGGAATGGCAGTTGGGAGGGAAGGCTGGAGAATGAGATACTTCAGGAAATAAGACTTTTGAAGAACTCTCACATATTCCCAGGCATCTAGAAGTCCAAATTATTTGCCCAGGGCTGGCACGTGTGCAGAAAAGACCTGAAAATGCTCCGCGCTCTCACCAATGGTTGACTCTGCACAAACAGAAAGAGAAGACCAAGGCAGGACTGTAAACTGCCTGGCTGAGCACTGCAGGCGTTCTGGAATCAGTGGTGACGCTTGCACAACACTCAACATCCTGAGAGCCACTTGAACACTGTCACCTGATAAATGTTGTGTTACATGAACTTTATAAAAGGGATCTCAGGAGGTTCTGGAAAAAGAGGGAGAGGAAAGGAGTCTGAAGAAAAAGAGAAATGAGCAACGAGTCCAGTACTTCAGAAGAACTGCCTATACAGAATCTCGGCCTGGCACCAAGGCACCAAGGGACCCTTCGTCCCTACAGTCCCTACCCCCAGGTCGCCCACGTGAAGAATTTCTTTAAGTCATTTAAAATGAATGATTCGTATGGTATGAGATTTATAATGTAAATAAAACTGCTAAATAAATAAATAGGAACACCTAGACAAAGGTAAACTGATTAAAATCAAGAGTAAATAGTAAATTTTTTTAAAAAGTAAAATAATAGTTTACTACTAGATTCAACTATTCTCTTCTTTTTTCAGTTTTGCTGAGGTGTAACTGACAAAACGGTAAGGTATTTAAAGTGTAAAACATGATGTGTGTACACACACACACACACATGTCGTGAAAGGGTTCCTACCATCTGTTAACTAACACATCCATCACCTCAGATATGCATATGTGTGTGTGTGTTTATATAATTACATACGAATATTCAAGGCCCACTGCCTTAGCAGAGTTCAAGTACAGCTGAACTTTGAAAGTGACACATTATCAACAGCGATGCTGTATCAAACTGTATCTGAGCAACTTCAGCCACCTCAAACATTTTCCTTTGAAACAGCTTTCAAATGAACCAAGAACACAAATTAATTGAATGGGTCACATACTAAATACTTACTGAGTACAATGATAGCCTCGAACCTCAGGCTTTGGTTGGTGTTTCTTTAGGTGCTTGCTAAGCCCAGAGCCTCTATGAAAAGACTTTCCACAAACTGAGCAAAGGTACTTGGACTCTCCTATAAAAATGGAAAAGCACGTCACAGATCCAGCAAACAAGTGCTCGTCCAACAATGCTTCGTGCCATACTTCAGAAGCTACTTCAAGTGAACACAGAAGCTATGACTTTAGGTCCCACCTTCGAGGAATTACAAACTACGTCAAATACCCTATTTCCTCTCAATACAGTACTAGTGAGGCCACGACTGCCCAAAGAATTTGGGAGGCTTGCATGGTCATCTGGAACAGTGGAGTTGCATACAAGTTCTACACCAGATTATCTACCCTTCATCAGCCACTTCTATGTAACTGCTTTAAATATGTGAAAATTAGTATATGTGGACTAAAAATTCTAATAAAATTATAAACCACATACTTGTTGACAGCTTATTGCTTAACTTTTTTAAAAATTAATTTCTTGTAATTGGAGGATAATTACTTTACAATATTGTGGTGGATTTAGCCATACATTGACATGAAGCAGACACGTGCACTAATTTTAAAAAAAGTTTTAAAAACTTTTATACAAATAAGATAGTTCTAAAACTAGATGTAAGAACAACTTTTAAGCTTTACTCTCATTAATTAAAAAAACTGCACATATACAGTCTTATAGCATAATCAATACACCAGGTAAGCTAACGGTATATAACGTGTAACTATGTCAACATAAATTTCTCATTACCTGTGTGAATACTCATATGTTCTTGAAGACTCCTTTTGGTAACAAATGACTTCACACACAGTTCACATTGGAACTGCTTTTGTGATTGATGGAGACTCTGATGTAATTTTAGACCATGTTTGTAGATAAAAGTCTTTCCACAGACCTAAAGGAGCATGGGTATTTAAATGAGTAAAACAGAAAAAAAAGAGTTAAGGGCTGCTTCTGAAGAATGAAGTCAGAGAAGCTAGTATGCAATTTTAAATTAAAACCTTAAATTATAAACAAAATGACAACATTTAAGTTGAAAAAAGGGCCTAAGATTTTAAGCTCGCTGATTATCTCCTGATTCTGTACTTAACAAATACTTCTATTTTTCTTATAAGCATGTAATCTGTGGAAGAACTCAAAACAGTACCAAAAAACCCTCACACTCTCTTTTCTGAAACTGGCAAACAATACACATTAAAAGAGACATGTTCTTAGTTAAAAACAATATACTCATTCACATCTATACCAACTAAAACAGTGCTTCTCAGAATCTCTATGATGAAGTACCAGTTTTATTTTTCTTGTCTCAATCTATTAGGGATTTTTGTTAAATACAACAAAGATGTCAAACGTCGTCAAATTGCCATGAGTTTCTGCATGCTTGCTCTCCATTTTTTTACTTATCTTCTGTGGACCACACATCTTGAGTAGTGCTACAGAAGAAGACCAGAGGTCCAATGAACACTGAATTTTTAAATATATGAATACAATGATGCTTACGACGTGGCTTCAAAGTAACTGAAGGGAAGGGGTAGGACGGGAGGGAATGACAGCACATAAAAACACAACCAGCCACAGTAACCAACGGCCTGCCCTCGGGGTCCTCTAACGACCTACAGGAGAGAGGAGTCTAAAGAAGAACGGATACAGGATCCTCTAACGACCTACAGGAGAGAGGAGTCTAAAGAAGAACGGATACAGGATCCTCTAACGACCTACAGGAGAGAGGAGTCTAAAGAAGGACGGATACACAGCTGAGTAACTCTGCTGGATGTCGAGAACTAACACAAAATTATACATCAACTATATTTCAATAAAAGTTTTTTAATTAAAAAAAAAAAAAACTCACAAATGACCATGTCTTGATAACTACTAAAGCTGGGTAAAGGGTACATAAGGGTTTATTCTATTCTCTGACATTCTTTTCTCATATGATACAAAGCTTAAAAAAACAAGAGAGAAAAACATTAAAAATCTTATTGGTTCCAAAACTATCAATAAAAATAGTGGGTCATCCTTATAAGCAAGGCTACAGGTGCTGCTAGAGACTTTTCACTGTTTCAAATAGCCCAAAGCTGGCTTATCACAGGATTCTGAACCAGCAATCACATTCTGACATTTAGTCTTCAGCTTTGGAGAAGGACACAGAGTTTAGGCAGAATTTCTGCTAAGATTTAAGTCATAGGATCCTTCCCAAGCCAGGCTGGCCCTGCCGAACATGAAGGGATGATTTAGAAGCTGGTTATTCTCACCCAGTACCACTCTGAATTCCATCAAGTCTCCTGAACACTCTAAATAGATTTATTTCAAACTACAACTTCAGACAACAAATTAAAGAGCAAAAATGGGAATCACCCTTGACCTAGGCAACAAACTGAAAAAGTTATGGACTTTATGGGATATTTTACAAAGTGATGTGGCTCCAGATTCAACCAGTCTTATTGTCAGTTATATTCCAGTCATCTTTAAATAACAAAATAAATATAATGATTTTACCTGGCATGCATGTGGTTTTACACCCGTGTGCTTTAACATGTGTATTCGAAGAGAATATAATTTAGGCAACGTCCTTCCACATATGGAACATATAAACTCTCGTTTGGTTCTGCCCTTCTCAGACGATGACCCTGATGCCTCATTCGATGCAGAATGGGAAGAGGACGAAGTAGGTGCATCTTTCCTGGTATGTCGAATAAGGTGTGCTCGCAAGGAGGCACTGTACTGAAACTGTTTCTTACACAACTAAAAGAAAAAGTAAGTTCTGCCTCAATGTATTTTCATTACAAATGTTAAGTGAAACGCAACTCATATTTCAACTTGCCATTTGTCTGTTACAATTACATAAACACATAAACTATATGAGACACAGTATACCAGGTACCAGATTATACAGATAAGAGGGACAGATCCCGTCTCTACTCTGCAGGGGTTTATAGTCTAACCACAGAAGAAGGATTTCTATGTAAACAGGTGAAATAAGTAAGAAGGGGGAGTAATCACAGTAAGGAAAAGCCTCAGCACTGAGGCTGGGTCTTGAAGGAATGGGAAGATACAGACAAGAGGAAGCACACTATCATATGAATACGAACAGTTGTGAGGTGGAGCAGTGACAGGGGCTTGAAAAGGTAGGAGGACAAAACTGTGACAGTCCTTGGGGCTTGTTTGCTTTTATTTTTATATTGTGTTTGTTTTTTATTTTTCATCTATCTGGCTGCGCTGGGTCTTAGCTGTGACAGACAGGACTTTCAGTCTTTGCTGCAGCATGTGAGATCCAGCTCCCCCACCAGGGGCTGCGCCTGGCCCCCTGCACTGGGCATGTGGAGTCTTCGCCACTGGGCAGCAATGAAGGCCCCGTCCTCAAGCTTTATCCTATGTTTGCTGAGTATTCCTGAAAGCGTCTGTTCTTTATTTTAAAATCAAAGTTATACACAGTCACGATCTATAGGACTTTTTTTTTTTTTTAATAAATAAAACTGGCCTATGGGTCCACTACTTCTACTTTTTTTGACACTTTCTTAATGATCATCTCTGTGATTCTGAGTAATGTGAACAATAGGAGGTGAGTCTCTCACCTTTCACTCTCTGCTGCTGCTGCTGCTAAGTCACATGCTGTCAGTCGTGTCCGACCCTGTGCGACCCCATAGATGGCAGCCCACCAGGCTCCCCGTCCCTGGGATTCTCCAGGCAAGAACACTGGAGTGGGTTGCCATTTCCCTCTCCAATGCATGAAAGTGAAAAGTGAAAGTGAAGTCACTCAGTCATGTCCGACTCCTAGAGACCCGGTGGACTGCAGCCTACCAGGCTCCTCTGTCCACGGGATTTTCCAGGCAAGAGGACTGGGGTGGGGTGCCATCGCCTTGTCCGCTTCACTCTCTACACATATACAATTCATTACCATACTTGCTCAAGCCAGCTTTACCATCATTTTGGTGAGATCAATTTCAATTATTTGGATGATGTACATTACAGCTGGACAATATAGTACAGTATGATTTTCTTCCCCTTCCCTTTTACTTCTCTTCATATTTACTGCTAATTTGTTGTCAAACTTTCCCTCAATTGTTGGCTGAGAGAAGGTTTAAACACATCACCCTGTTGGAGATCTCCGTCAAAGCACTATGCCATGTTCCAAACTGCGGCAACTGTTTCACAGACTGGACCCCATGTTTTCCATTTCCCATGTCTTTATCATTTTGGTGGAATATCTCTACCAACAGCTTCCTGAGAAAGGGAATTTGGGGGGTAAAACTCTGCAGACCTTGCAAGTCTGAAACAGTTCTTATTATACCATTGCAAATATAGTCTGCTATTGACTTCAAGTTAGAAACCATTTCCTTTTATAATATTAAAGATATTCTGCCTTTATCTTCTAGCTTCCACTGTTGTTGCTGAAATGTCTGAAGCTATTCTAACCCTTTTCCTTTCTCTCTTCCAATTTGTAAGATTTTCTTTGTCCCCTGATTCAGAAATTTCATAATGCGTTTGGTAAAGAATTATTTTAAACCATGATTCTGAACATTTGACATGCCCTTTTAACAAGGAAACTTCTGTGTTCAAGTTCTAAAATGTTTTTTCATTGCATTAATGATTTCTTTCTCTCCATGCTATTTAGAATTATTTGGACATTAGAATACAACGAGACCAATCCTCAGGTTCTTTCACTCCCATTCTTACCTTGTGTGATTTAGTCAATTATGTTTCCTAACTTTTCAGAGATTTTTTTTGTATGTTATATATTTTATTCCTAAAAAACTATTGTTTTTTTAAAGTGCCCCTTTAAAAACATAGTACATGATTATTGTTTTACTTACATAATCTTTTCCTTTATCTCTAATATAAATCATACTTGTGGTTTGGGTTTTATGTGCATGGTTGGTTTGTTTGTTTGTTTTTGAGTTTTCTTCTAACTGCATGTCTTGGATTCCTCAAAGTTGCTTTTTGCTTGAAATATTTCTCATGAGTCTGTATACCTGATGTTTATTCACATTTCAGAATAAGACATTTAAAAACTAATTGGAACTTGTGTGTAAGTCGGGAATTAACTGTCAACCCCTGGCTTTAGTGAGTGGTATCTTTAGGTCTTTTTTTCACTGGGCTTCAGATTTCCCATCTCTAAGAAATCTTTCTATTTTAAGGTTAAGGGTTTGGCTGTTAACATTCCAGGACCTGAGTAGGCAAGGAACACTTTCAATATTCAGTATAGAAGCTTCTACTTTCCCTTGTTGGGTATACCGCACTGATACATTCACCCTCATATCCACAGTGTTCTCTAGGGCAGCTGTGGTTTTATCGTTTTCAGAGAGTAGAAGATGGATCTTTGATTGAAGGCATGGCGGTAGTGATTCACTTGTTTCTTAAAAAGACTCTCTAACCATCAGCCTTACCTCTACTTTCAAGGTCACTAGTACCACTAATTCCTGACCTCCTGGTAGTTCTGCAATACAATTTGGGTTGATTCTTAGCTTTCCATGCTGAAAGCCTGGGAATGAGCCCTTTCAAATCCACTGAATTTAAGACTCCATCTAGGGTCTTCCCTGGCAGTCCAGTGGTTAAGACCCCACACTTCCACTGAAGGGAGCATAGGTCTAATCCCTGGTCGGGGAAGTGGGATTGAGTGCTATGTGGTACAGTCAAAAAAAAAAAAAAAAAGACTACATTTATGTATCAGAGGCCAGAATTTAGTTGCTATGGCCTCCTGTTCTTTTTGCCTCTCTATGAACTTTCTAAAAAGATCATTTTACTGTCATCTTTCTACAGTAAAGTAGAAAGTACAGTAGAAGCAGAGCTAAGTCACTGAACATTTTTTGGCAAGAACGTGACACATATGAACCAGCAGGTAACTATGACAGCAATATAAGGGAGAAGGAGAATACAGATGGTAGCATAATAACAAAGCAGTAAGCTGGATTCTATTTATAAAGAAGCTAGCGCCGTTTATAATTAGCTTTCCAGACACTTACTGGACACTTGTAATCTCGAGCTCTTTCATGTTTCAGGATGTGCTTTATAAGGGCATATCGTCTCTGAAAAACCATTCCACATTCCCCACATTTATGGGATGCTTCTTCTTCTGTACTCTCTTTAGCATCCCTTTTCGGCTGTTTCATCTTTTTTCCTCTTTGAACTAATTTCTGAGCCACCTGATTAAGGAACAGAAAACGCAATCCAAATTTAACTATCTCAAATTCACATTACCTTATTAGTAACATTGGTATTTAAAACATTAAGTTGCTTTCTTGCACCCACTCCCCTCCCCCTCAAAATATTTTTCACCATAAGTTTATCAACAGAATGCGTTCAACTTAAAGCTAAAACTACCAAGGTGAACTCTTTCTTCATCATACCTGTTGAACTGCTGACTTGGGAATGGCTTTCCGCTTCTGCAGCTTCTTCTCCATTCCTTTGTGTAGTCGGATATATCCCCCTTCGTTAACAGAACGCTGCCGAAGTCTGCTTCTGTAAGTGTCATCATCCGGGCCAGAGTCCATCAGCGCCGTTGGTTCAGCTAGGTTTTCCTCATCTTTTGAGGACTCGTCCAGGTCCTGCCTATGCTCTGAAATGTCGTCAGCACAGACATCCTCGGCTGCAGTATCATTTCCTATATCAGTGCTTCCTGGAGAGCTACCGATTACATTGCCTTGTGAAGGCCTGGGATGAGTACTAGAAACTGTGCTGTCTTCTCTGCTGTTTAAAGTTTCCAGTTCTGTCTGGTTGGTTTTTGTTACTAAATCAACAGACTCCATTTCAGGATGGGAATCAGTTCCGCAGCGCCCAGGTGATGCGGTGGCTCCGGCCTGTGAGGAAACCTGGGGCTCAGGCTGTGCTCCGTTCTGCTCGGGCAGCTCCCCGTTCATCAGCAGCACGATCTCACAATCCCCGAGTTCAGTGGACAGAGCTGCTGGGGCCCCCGTGCTGTTGGCCACGGGAGGTGCTGTCCCTCCGTTTTGTTCTTGTAAGTCCTGTGTGGACGCGACTGTTTGTACTTCACCCTTCTTATACACTGTTAACTGCTTCTCTTCCATTAGTTTATGCACACTTTCACAGATTTCTAAAACTTCTGACATAAAAAGATGGCGAGCCAAGATGGCTACGTCAGCCATGCTACAGAAGTCAAAACTTAGCACAGAGGTATAGGCAAATTCCAGTAAGGGAAGGAAACTAGCCTTACAGAAACCTATGCGAAACAAGAAAGATGAAAGACAAAAAGTCAGACCACCACGAAAACACCTTGTCCAAACAACTACTGTATGATTGTGACAATACAAAATACAATATAAAGGCAAATATAACCATTTATTCTGCAATCAAACACTCTGGAATTGTTTTGAGTTCTGGCTGCTTATTAAGCCTTGACTAACTCACTTCCATGAGTCGTGTCTCTCAATACCTAAAATAGAAAATAATATCACACTTACTACCTCAAAGAGTTGTTGTAAGGCAGTCATTTTCAAACTGTACTCCTTAGAACCCCGGGGGTTCCTCAAATTCCCCTCAAGAAACAGCTGCTGGAGAATGGAGGGTACAAAAAGAGAGGGAGGCAGGTGAGTAGGCAGGGTTCAACCAACCTGTCCCCTAACCTCACTGCAGTAAATATAGCTGTATATTTTAAAACAGAAGTTCATATAAAAATTTGATTGTGAACAAAGTGTTCTATTACTAAAAATTTTAAAACAAGGTCTATAGCAAGGGGTCGGCAAAATTTTTCTGTAAAGAATCAGATAATAAATACTGCAGGCAACAAGGCATCTGTTTCAACTACTGAATTCTGCCACTGTAGCTGGAAAGAGAAACCAGGTATTGTAACATATATATAAAGGAGTATGGCTATGTTGCAATATAACTTTATGGAGGAAAAGGAGGGAAGACTGCCTTCCAGCTATAGTTCGCTTATCTTTGGTCTAAGGAATAAGACAAATTACTACACACCAGGCATTAGGTTCCCATTTTATGTGAGAAAATAAGGTCAGTTCCATTCTAAGTTCTCAGTACTTCACATTCAAAAACCATTGTTAATATTCCCATGATTCAGAAATTAGAAGATTACATAGTTGTAAGTCCAATTCCATCTCCATAATCAGAACAAATTAACATTTGTACAGCTTTTTAAGAGTCTCTTTATACAGCCCAATAAATACTCTTCTGTCTCCTTCTTACAACAGGTATTGTATTACACACACTTCACTGTGCCTTGCTTTTCTCATGTATAATAATTTATCTTAAGAGATCTTTTATTAAAAATGACAGAGGGCCAAAGCAACCTTTTAAAAACTCATGTTTGCTGTATTTTTCAGTTTTGACTGAAGATACATAAAATGTGGTCCTTTTACATGGGCAAAGAAGGGATACACAAGTAACAGGCATACAAGGAAGCCTTAACCTGTGAGATGTACTAGCAGTCAGGTGGGGAGCTGGGGAGACTACACATCAACACGACTAACATGGCTAATTCAGTCATTCCCAGGAAAGCTGGTAATTAAGCTGGCTGAAGCCATATTAACACTGCTGCAAATTATGAAGGTAAGTTAATAAGCTTGAGGTAAGAAAGTATTTCTTAAAAAAAAAAATGCATTTTGGTCTTTTACCTAGTACCTTTTTAATTTCTAAGTTGAAGTCAATCCAGAAGCATGGAAGAATTAATACTGTTGAAATTATCACACTACCAAAAGAAATCTACAGATTAAATGCTATCCCTATTAAATTACTCATGACATTTTTCACAGTACTAGAACAAATAAACCTACAATTTACACGGAACCATGAAAGATCCAGAATTGCCACAGCAATCCTGAGTAAGAAGAACAAAGCAGGAGGGAGGCTTCAGACAATAAATACAATGCTACAGTAATTAAAATAGTTTGGTACTGGCATAAAAACAAACATATGGATCAATGGAACAGAACAGAGAGCCCAAAATAAACCCACACACGTAGAGTCGATTAATCTTCAACAAAGGAGCCAAGAATATGCAATAGGAAGAAGTCTCTTCAAGAAAGGGTGTTGGGCATGTTGGAAAGCTACATGTAAATCAATGAACTCTGAATGCTCCTTCACATGATACACAGAAATAACCTCAAAATAGCTCAAAGACTTAAATATAAAACATGACACCATAAAAATCCTAAAAGAGACCATAGGCAAAACATTTCTTGACATAAATCATACCAATGTTTTCTTAGGTCAATATCTCCAGGCAATAGACATAAAAGCCAAACTAAACAAATGGGACCTAAGCAAACTTACAAACTTTTGCACAGCAAAGGAAACCACAAACAGAAAGGAAAGGTAATCCATGGAATGGGAGAAAGTATTAGCAAATGATGTGACCAACAACGGTTTAATCTTCAAAACACACACAGCTCATATAACTTACCACCACAAACAAAACAAACAACCCAATCAAAATAATGGACAGAAGAACTAAATAAGACATTTCTCCAATGTCTTATAGATGGCCAATAGGCACATGAAAAGACATTCAACACTGCCACTGTGGAAAAGAGTATGGAGGGCCCCCCCAAAATTAATAACAGTTGCCATATGCTCCAGCAATCTCACTCCTGGGCATATCTCCAGACAAAATCAAAAAGATACATGCACCTCTATATTCACAGCAGCTAAGACATGGAAACAATCTAACTGTCCACTGACAGATTAATGGATAAAGAAGATGTGGTACATATGTACAATAAAATATTGCTCAGCGATAAAAAAAAAGAATGAAATAATGCCATTTGCAGCAATATGGATGGACCTAGCAATTATCGTCCTAAGTGAAGTCAGAGAGATAAAGACAAATACTATATGGTGTCACTTATATCTGGAATCTAAAACAGGACACAAATGAACTTACCTACAAAACAGAAACAGACACACAGACAGAGAGAACAGACTTGCTGCCATGGTAAAGAGGAGTGGAGCAGGACTAGGGTGGGAGTTTGGGGTTAGCATATGAAAATTATTACACAATAGGATGGATAACAGCAAGGTCCTACTGTATAACACAAGAAACTCACCATGCAGTGATAAACCATAAAGGAAAAGAATATTTAAAAAGAATATTTATATAAAACAGAATCACTTCGCTATAAAGCAAAAATTAACACAACATTGTAAATCAACTATACTTCAATTTTAAAAATTTGGTTAATAGGTAAAAAGGGTTATTGGGCTTTTGTTTACCAAAGTACAGCAGACGTACAATATTATATGTTTCAGGGGTACAACAGTGTTCCACAATTTTTAAAGGTTATACTCCCACTTGTAGTTATCCCCTGTACTGTATAATATATCTTTGGAGTCAAGTATTCTTTAAGAGCAGTGCTGAGCAAACACCATTGATTGCTATTAACTAGACTATTTTACAACTGTGTAAAAACTAACTTACAGAAAATAGCAAGCACAAATGAATTGTAAAAGAATAAGAAGTTATTTCTGTCAGGGTTGGAAAGGTAACTCCAAAACTTTATTGGTTTATTTCTCTATAGGGTATTAACCAATTTTTCATCGATCAGCAAATTCATTTTCAGAAAATTCATTTCTCTGGTTGAAAGACAATATACACAATTCTTGGAAATTCTATAAGAAGCACTTTTAACATTGTTCTGGTTTCCACAATTAATTATATAAGATCTTGGACTATAGTATTTGCATAAAAGTTAGGTTGTTAACATTTAAAAATTATGTTTTGGCCAAAGGGTAAAGAAAGTTTTCCTGTAAACAGCCAGATAAGCAAACCAGATATTTTAGGTTTTGTGGACCACTGGTTTTTGTAGCAACTATTCAATTCCACCCTTGTAAGTTCAAAAGCAGCCACAGACAATATGCAAATGAATGGGTGTGGTTGTCTCAATAAAACTTTATTTACAAAAGCGGTCAGTGGGCCAAGATTTGGCATGCAAGTTGTAGTTTACCAGCTTCCTTTTTTTTTTTTTTGTAAAGCCAGTAAAACTTTAGTAAAAAAAATTTTTGAGATGAGAGAAAATGCACAAGGAATGAAAGAGATATCTACAGTCATCATAAGCATTTATAAAAGGATATAAAAACTTCTGTGCTGGGGCAGAGCTTCCTTGCCTGATAGCTGGCATCTCTTACAAACATCCTACACTAATAAATCTATTTCTTGCCTATCACTTTGCCTCTTGCTGAATTTCTTCTGCACTAAAAATTTTTTTTTGTGCTAGAATTCCTTGGCAGTCCAGTGGCTGGGACTCTGAGCTTTCACTGTGGAGGGCCTGGGTTTCATCCGTGGTCCCAGAACTAAGATCCTGCAGGCTGCACAGGACGGCCAAAAAAAAAAAAATTGTGCCAATAAATTTGAAAATTTAGATCAAAGAGACATATTATGGCAAATATACAACCTTCTATAAATTACTCAAGATGAAATAGAAAATCTATAGAATAATTTCCTAACTATTAAATGGGTCAAATTAGTAGCTAGAAATCTTGCCCCAAAGTCTCAATACAGGCCCAGTCAATTTTAGCCATCATTCTACCAAATATTCAAAAAATAAATCTAATTTCATAGTAACTACCTCAGTGAATGTGAAAAGTTGGCAGGAACACAGAATTTATGAGATTAAGCTGACACGACAAACTGTGAGAAAGAAAAATTACCCCTAAGTGCAAACAGTCTAATGTTAGTACTCTGAACCAGTTTGTACTAACCATTCCAAGCGGCTTGTACAAAATCTGATGTTATGACTAAAGTGGATTTATTTCAGGAATTAAAAACTGGGTTAACATTAGTAAACCGATATAAAACTTCCCACACTAACAAAATGAAAAAATAAAGATGATCTCAACAGACACAGAAAAAGTAAAGTGGTAAGTCCACATTCATTTCAGAGGGAATTTCCTTAATGTTAAAGGGGGAAAAGGATTATCTATTTAAAACATTTACCAAACAATATATTTCACAGTTAAAAAAAAAACAAAAAACACCTGTTCTTTAGAAGGGGAATAAGTGAAGTCTTTTTTATCACTACCTCTGTTCAACTGCTATTTTTTTTGAGGTTCTAAATGGCACTGTAAAGTAACGGGAAAAAGTTAAAAAATATAAGAACTGGAAAAACAGAAACAAAAGCATTACTATTAGCACATAATATATTTGTTTTATACGAAAAATCTCAAAGAATCTATAGGTAGATGTCTGAATGACTAAGGTAATTAAGCAACACTACTATATTTAGTAATCAACAATTACTAAAAATAAATCAGAGATTATATAATTTAAAAAAATTGTAATAATATCAAAAAGTATAAACTACCTTAACAATAATCCAACAAAAGATGTGCAAGGAAGTTCTCTGGCGGTCCAGTGGCTGAGACTCCGTGCCCTCAATGCAGGGGGCGCGGGTTCGATACCTGGCCAGGAAACTAGACCCCACGTGTTCCAACTAAGTGCTCACGTGACACAACGGATGGTCCCATGTGCCACAACTAAGACCCAGAGCAGCCAAATAAATAAGTGAATTGTTTTTAATGTGCAAGACTTTTATGGAAAAATATAAAGCTTTATTAATTCAACGTAATCCCTATCTGTGGAAGGAGATAAGCTGCTTTAAGTTTATGTGACAGAGCAAAGGGTTCTGAATAACTAAGACTCACCGGAGCAACACAGGTGTAGACTTTCACTGTTATTATAAAGGTAAGGTAATTAAGACCACGCAATAATAGGGGGGAAGAGACAACCAAAAGACCACAAAAAAATGCAGAATCGGTACCAAACGTGAACATTTGTTCTTTAAGAAAATTTGCAAGGTGGATGCGTAGGAAGAGGAAGTTTTCACTAAATTCTGAGACAAGTGATCAAAATAGGAAAAAACGAAATCAAATTATTTATCTCACACCATTAAAAACATTCCAAACAGATTAAAAGTTAAATATGAATGAGAAACTATAAGACCATACACGAAAATACCTTTATGACTGAGTAGGGAAGAAATTTTTGAAAGCATAAACAACACTGAATTCAACAATATTAACATATGTAACAGGAAAACAGATGTACATTTTATCATTTATTAATATCTACATGTATCTTACAATTAGTCTGTTTAAAAATCAAAGATTTTAATACTATCTACTTCACTTGCTATTAGCTTACATCATTATTTGCTGAACAAAATGTAAAAATAAGCATATGGAATGAAGAATAACCGAGGTATTTTGCTGAAATAACAATAGGATGCTGTGCTGCAGTTATCTGGGAAGTAGAGATTTCACTCGCTATAAGCTGCTGAGAAACGAGAAGAGAAGCGCATTCTTCTTTCTGCTTCAGATGCAAGGAAGATAAGGAAAACATTTCAAAGCTAACGTATCAAGACTGTACTTATGGTAAGTTTTATTATTCAGATGGCCCAGAATAAGATGTATTTTCTCCTCTGAATCACCAAAGGAAATATCACAAATTTAGAACATAATCCTCTTCTATGCTTCATAAAAGCTTTTGTTCATCACTGTATCCCTAGAGTCCGGCCAGTTCCCTGCACAAAGTGGATACCTGAGACATCTTTTTTAGTAACTGAACACACAGCACTTTTAAGAAAAAATATATGAATTTACCTTCCCAGAGATAGATAAAAAAGGATAAATGGCTAACTAGGTGAGTATTATATACCTAAATAAAGTCACTTTTTTGTTTCAGAAACGGGAAATGACAGTTCACACAGTGGTGTCACTTACTTAAGAGTTACAGCAAAGTAACTGTATAAGAAAATGTATAAATAAGGTTACCTATTTTACTGCTTCCTAAATTTCACTTGTTGACTCCTAAGCCAATATATAAATTCTCGTGAGGCCGAAAGAAAGTCAAATTACTCATATACAATAATAATGATAATTTTGAAAAAAAGACACCTGGAATTCTGATTATTCTATATTGACAATGTGATTATCAAATCTACATGAACGATGATTATTAATCTTAAAAAATGAAAAACAATAGACACATAGAAGTGCTTTATAATTAACATGTCCCACACGTAAGATTCAATCAGTCAATTTAAAAATAATATATGTACTTAGTGTAATAACTCTGGTGTAGTTAACGGATTTCTCTCAAACTGTTTTAACAATGTAAACCCAGAAATCCTACTAGTGCTACCACTGTCTCGCCTAACAGGCAGTGATAGGAAGTGACAGGCTTTTCATATATCTACCTTGGAAACCTTTCTAAAAGGAAGGAGCTTACAGTTCAGCTTAGTCTGGTGCTATAAATGGGCTTTTTCCACTTGAGCATAGATCCTAAGTTTATAAGATACACACACCCCTCTTCCAGTATGTACTTCAACAAAGAGTATCAGAAAATTCTTACCAGAAAGATCCACCACTGCCTCGTGACTGGAAACAGCTCCTTTCTCAATAAAAAGATCTCGAAAATATTCACTATTAGCTGACAGAACAGATTTATGAGCTTTGTACTCTTCTCCTTCAATTAACAAAGTAACGTCACAGAACTGGTTAGAGAGCCTCTGTTCATTCAGCTGTTTTAAGACAGCCTGACAATGTTTTGGAGAAGAACGTTTCACCACTCCTCTGGTATCAACCTATGAAAATAAGTTGGAGACCAAGAGTTGCATTATATATCATTTGTATTCTTACCCTTAACAAAACTTAAAACAAGACATATTACTCACTTGTAAAAATTCCACTAATACGGATAGCCCAATATTCTTTATTACCTATGTATTTAAATAAAAAGACATGCTGTTCTCACCGTCTTCTGCTATGTTCGCTTTACTTGACCCAATGAAAACCTACATCTCATTTCCTACTGCTTCCTTTTATTAGTCAGAAATTTATCTGATAATGTAAGACATTAATGCAGGCAAAAAACAAAGACCTAGCCAGTTTGATTTTACCTTGCTGCATGACCCACAGACTGCTTCCAGAAATATATTCCGTCTACCCGTACCAATATACCAATTAAAAAGAGGAGGGGAGGAATAATTAACAGCAAATCAACAAGTTACATTCTGAGGAGAAGAAACAACATGAATGTTTATGATTAAGGAAGAGGCAGTATTAGCAAACATTTAGCACATGTACCTGGTGGCTCAGATAGTAAAAGAATCTGCCTGCAAGGCAGGAGACTGGCGTTCGAGTCTGGAAGATCCTTTGGAGAGGAAATGGCAACCCATTCCAGTACTCTTGCCTGGAGAATTCCATGGACAGAGGAGTCTGGCAGGCTACAGCCCATGGGGTGGCAAAGAGTCTGACTGAAGTGAGGACTAACACTTTAGCACATGTAACAATGTAACAGTCACAGAGCCCACAGGGAAGCAGTTTAAGAAAAAATACTATAAATACTAACACACTAGTCACAAATGTAAAATCTGAATGGAAAGCCCCACTTACAAACACAAGTTCATGTTTGGATACTGGCTTCTTTTTCGCAGGCTTGGAAGCTGTAGTTGGAGGCGAAGTAAAGTTGCTCAGGTCATCCTCTGATTCATTACTTTCTTCCCCAGATTCAAGATCTAGTCCCAATTCTTCCAGCATTTCTGAAGCATCCGATATAGGACGTGAGCGATCTAGTTTCTCCTGGCATTTGCTACATTGTTTAATGTAATCTTTGACTTGCTTTAATATACCTACAATGAAATAAAAATTAACTGGTCAGACTAAATTTGATACTGCTCTCATTTGAAAACTAAAGATTACACCGATTATTTCATCTTTTTACACTAAATGCATATTCAAGTGCATGTGTACACACACACACATGCCCACAATGTAGAGTGAACTCTTTAAGATACATTTTTTCTTCAAAGATGTTACAAATGACAATCTGTTTCCATGCTGATAGACTGCTTTGTTTACTTACTATGCATTTACTCACCATAAAAGGATTATGCAGCACCACCCGTTTCCATTTGAGATTCAACTCACTTATGCAATAGTAACTATATGAAATTGTCAATGTTCAACCGCTTTGACCTTTATAAACAGTAATACTGTGGTTCATGCTAATAACGCCCCCCTCTACGAACATGAGGCCTGACCATGCTTTGGTCAATGGAATATGAATGGATATGATGGATGTCATGTGTTATCAGAAGCTTTAACTCCTTGTCCCCTCAAAGGACATTCAAGTGCATGTGTACTTGAATGTGTACTGGAACATGCCATGTTCCAGGGGATAATGTCCTGTAGCCTGAACTGCAGATGAAAAAAAACAGGTGGAGCAAATCTGCAACCTGTGCAGGATCACAACCAAAACTTGTAATGGGTGTAAAATCTCATCTTTGAAAACAGAGATTTTAGGGTTTTATTAAACAGTATACACAATCTTTGAACTGTGGTGTTGGAGAAGACTCTTGAGAGTTCTTCGGGCTGCAAGGAGATCAAACCAGTCAATCCTAAAGGAAATCAACCCTGAATATTCATTGGAAGGACTGATGCTGAAGCTTCAATACGTTGGCCACCTGATGCAAAGAGCCGACTCATAGGAAAAGACACTGATGCTGGGAAAGATTGAAGGCAGGAGGAGAAGGGGAGGACAGAGGATGAGATGGTTGGATGGCATCACTGACTCGATGGACGTGAGTTTGAGCAAGTTCCAGGAGATTGTGAAGGACAGGGAAGCCTGGCGTGCTGCAGTCCACGGGGTTGCAAAGAAAGAGACGTGACTGAGCTACTGAACAACAATACACAATCTAACAAAAGTTGATTATACACAAACCATTCACAAAACCCTATTTTAAATTTCAATTTCCAACTCAGCATGCTGGGGGGCTGGCGGGGAGGAGGTAGGAAGTAGGGAGGAATACTTTACATACACACATACCCTCTCCATCATACTTGTAAGGGAAGACCACCAATTACCTGTCATTCTACAGACATGGAAAATGAAGCCCTAAAAGTTAAGTCACATCTAGGAAACTACATAAGTCTGCCACAAGAAGCCATGTGGTTTTCAGGATATGCTATTTACCCTGAAACATTTAACCAGGATGCTATTTATCCATCCCTATGGCAGAAACTTCTCCCACAATCCCCAAGTAAAATGCAAATGAAAAGACTTGTTACCTAAAATGATACAGAAAGTGAAAAGTGGAAGTCACTCAGTTGTGTCCAACTCTTTATGACCCCATGGACTATGCAGTCCATGGAATTCTCCAGGCCAGAATACTGGAGTGGGTAGCCCTTCCCTTCTCCAGGGGATCTTCCTAACCCAGGGATCAAACCCAGGTCTCCCACATTGCACACAGATTCTTTACCAGCTGAGCCACCAGGGAAGCCTTATATTGTAAATTCCTGAAAAGTTTCAAAATGACAAATTATACTAAGTTCCTTGCATTTCAACTTTCAGACAGTATTTGAGTAAATTTCTCAAACTGTATTTGAGATATTTAGTAAATATGTTTCCCATACTTACTAAAAAAAAAAAAAGTATACACTGGATGAAGAAATTCAGAAAGTTATACTGATTTTATAGCCATACAAATGAATTTCATCATATTAGAAGCTGAGTTCTACAGTAACCTGTTAACATAGAAATCTGCCCAATTTATTTGTTCACCATCCCCCACCCAGAATATAACAAGAAATATTAGAGTTAAATACAACTTTTATAAGTATTTATGTGTGCACAGATAAGAGAGGAACAGAGGTTATAGTCTAGTTTCTGAAAATATTAATTAAAGTCAATAATAAGTCTACACCTGTATTAGATATAGCAAGCAAGTTTTAACAGGTTGATAATAAAGGGGTTAAAATGAAACATTTCTGAAGGTTGAGTGGCTACGATGGCTGCACAACAATGTGAACGGTGTGCATTTAATGTCACTGAACTGTACACTTACAAAAGCTTAAAGTGGTAAAAGGACCCACGGGTATGTGAGTGGGAGAAGAGAGAGATGAGAATATATATATGGAAATTTCCAAGTCCAAAATAAAGATGACAAGAAGAAACGGCTTTTTCTAATTAACTTTGGTTGTATTTCCAAAAAATTTTACAATGCTACACAGTTCAGCATATTCTGCATACAGCGGACATTTCATTAATATTAATCAAACTAAAACCAATTGAGTTCAAACCACTGGAGAAATTACAGAGAAAGCATATGAACCAAATGAAAACTACTGGGACTTCCCTGGTGGTCCAGTGGTTGAGAATCTATCTTCCAATGAAGGGGAATCCGGTTAGATCCCTGGCTGTGGAACAGATATTCT
The DNA here is from genome assembly GCF_910594005.1 of Cervus elaphus. Classification (NCBI taxonomy): domain Eukaryota; kingdom Metazoa; phylum Chordata; class Mammalia; order Artiodactyla; family Cervidae; genus Cervus; species Cervus elaphus. Next base: position 44,885,310 of record NC_057845.1, read on the forward strand.
ACAAGCTGCCAGGGAACTAAGGTTGCACTCCGCAACTAGAGAGCCCACACACCGCAAGGAAGACCCTGGGCAGTCAAAATAAAAATTAAAGAAGAATGAAAAACACAAGGAGACGTTGCACACACAAAAAAAGATTAATTACTGTATGAGAGTGGGTCAATTGTCCAAAGAAATCAACCTGTTTCACAGGTCCTTTAACTCAAGTGTTGGTGCTCCGATGGGATCATTTTAAATCCAGCTTTACAGATTCAGGGACCTGATTTCCTGAGCTTGCCTAGAGCTGAATCTGACTCAAATTAATCACTGAAAAAACATCAACATATTTGAGTGAGTATTTTCATTTTGAGACTGGGTAATTACCACAAGGGGTAGAGAACTACTTTATGCAGGAAAATTAGAATCCACTGACCAGCTTTGTGACCATGTTCCAAGTTACTAACCTCTCTGGGCCTGTGTTATCATCATCTGTAAAATGGGGTAAGAGCACTTACCTCACAGAGTGTTACAGTGATAAAATATTAATAGTTCTAAGTCACTTTGAACAGTGTCTGATATGAGGTAACTACTACTACGACGTAAGTGTTAGACATTTGGGGCCAGATGCTTCTTGCTGGGGGGCAGGGAGAGGTGAGTAGGCTGTCCTGTCCCGCATACTGTGAGCTGTTTAGGAGCATCCCTGCCTCTACCCAACCAGACGTCAGTCAACGGCCACCCCACAGCCACCACCACCAGTTACACAACCGAAAGTCTCTGGACACAGATGTTCTTTGGGAGACGAAACTGGGCAGGGTTGAGGACCACTGCTCATTCTGGTTGATGTACCAGAACGGACAATTTGCTCCTGTCAACTGTTCAAGAACCTCTCCCTTCCCCATCAGTGGTGAGACCTAGAGTACTGGCTCCTATTTCTAGCTCCTTCCTGTATTAGTCATTCAGGTTTGTTTGTTTTTTCCTTCCAAGTTACAAAATAGTTACAGCTGTATTTACACAGACCCAGTTCTTGATGGGTTTTCAAGGATTATACCCTCTTTTTCTAGATTAGATAATGGCAGCTTTGATTTATCCCCATAGAACAAGTCAGTTCCTTGGGTACAAAGCTCTGTATATAGCTAATTTAATCTATTACATGATTTTGCTAGCTTAATCTTTTTTTCTACTAATTCAATTTTTTCTTCAAATTCTGCATTCACTGTAGATCCCCATGAGTCAGCATTTGACTGAGGCAGGGGAGTCATTTATTTTGAAACTCCAGCATATGATTACAATATAGAATAAAATAAGGGGTTGAGAAGGTGATTATATCTATTAATATCTTACATTCGTAAATAAATTTGCTGTATGTATGTCAACATTAGACATTGAGTCATCGTTTTTCACTGTGCTCAAACAGGTGAAGTTGCTACAAACTGGCCCAAGTACCAGGATATAATGGCAGTGTTTATGAGGGCAGCATTCTAGGAAAAGCAGCATAATTAAAGAATTCCAGTAAACTATCCTTGACTCTGAAATGGTTTTTTTCTTGGTATCTACATTGATCAAGTCTTGTTTGCTCCCAGACAGTCTAGAGAACTTTGAATATAAATCTGAGAGTCCATTTGCAGTGTATGACACATTAAAAACTAATAATTAAAAATGTTTGTTTTATCAATATCAGTTCCAGGTCAAAGGACGTTTATTTTTCTCTCTATATAGTTTTGCTAATTTCTTTTTTCTTTTTAGCTGCCCTGAGGGGCATGCTGGATCTTAGTTCCCTGAGCAGGGAACCACTAGACTATCATGGAAGTCCCTAGTGTTGTCAATTTTAATAGACTTAGTAACAAATAAACAAGCAACGTGTTCATGTAATAAACATGAAAATGAATAGCTAATAATCGAGAGCAAACTCTTCTTATACTTATTGACTATGAATTATCATCCTAAATTAAGAAAAAAACCAATGAGAGAAAATAGTATGATAAACTCATTACATGTTAACAAAAATAGCATTTATATGAAAAATACTATTTACCAAAACATAAAAAAAATAAGTGAGAAAAGCGGTGCTACTTTACAGTTTTGCCTATCTTTTTAATGTGTCGTTTAACAAAAGACACGATCATACATGCATTCAATATAATGCCATATAGCACACGTGATATAGTCTCTGGAGAACTCCACTGAATACTCCTGAGACAATGGGTGAAAAGGAAAATAGTGCCTTCGTATTACTACGAATATAATTTTGACTTTGGGGATTCTCTTAAAGGATCTCAGAGCCTCTGAGTTCTGCGGTTTAGTACAAAACTTAAGAGAACAGCTGTCTGGACATTTAAGGACTACAAAATTCTACACAACCATCAATGTATTTCTTATTTTAAAAAAACGAACATAAACAGAGTCTCGGGGGGGTTTGTCTTTTAAGACACTGCATACTAAAAAAACCAAAATACTAGATTAGCTGTCACTCACAGATAATCAATTTAGGGAAGGAAAATTCTGAACACTAAACTCTGTTTAGCACCATATAATAGTAAAGAAAAGTCTAAAATCCCAAAGATCAGCTCCTGGCGCTTTTAATTTTCCCATCTGCAATACAGAGACATTAATGTTTCCAATTTACATGGTTTGATGAAGCTTAAATAGGTGATAGGCTTCCCAGGTGGTGCAAAAGTAAAAAATCCGCCTGCCAATGCAGGAGAGGCAAGAGACACCGGCTGGATCTCTGGGGTGGGAGGATCCCCTGAAAAAGGGAATGGCAACCGACTCCAGAAATCTTGCCTGAAAAATTGCACTGACAGAGCAGCCCAGCGGGCTACAGTCCATGGGGTCATAGAGAGTCAGACACGACTGAACACATATACACGAATATTCGTGTTCATGATATGTACACGTGTATATGTATACGAAATTAGTGCTCAGCAAAATTACAGTGCAAAAACTTGACCTGTATTATCTTCAGCTATAATTATATTAACATGCCATAAAATATTAAACCTGAGACGTTGTTCTCTCTCTAAACAAATCAATCTTAACAAACTGCAGCATTTACTTCGTATTATTCCTTCACAGTTGTCGCTTTACAGGAACTTAATTTAGATGTTGGTTTAAAATGCAATATAAATTAAGGGTTAGAATACAAAGCTGGGCTGTTTTTGAAAACACCAAAGCAGCAAAACGAAATATTCAACAAATTTCATAAACTGAAAAGAACTTTGAGAAACTATTCAGTCGTCGAACTTCCTAACTCACAGGTAAGTTACCGTAAGTTAATTTCTGTAGAGCCATACGGAATCCTTCCTAACAAAACCTCTTCTATAGGCCTGCAAACTTTTATTAATTATAACCGAACAGTCTGAATACTCATCAACTTTTTGGAGAGGGCGGTAAAAACCAACCAACTAACCAAGGGTTCTCTCCTTCCCTAACCTGGCTCCCAAGGAATCAAACTCTATAGAGTCACACTCCCCCGGACCACAACAATCACAGAAACCGCATCTTTTCTGGGTTGACGTAGTGCCTGTTTCCAAAGCACTCTTCACAATATCAAAGAGAATAATATTAAAATATTCAGAATTGAGAGCATCTATTACATTCCTATCCTAAAAACTAGGCTCAAATGATTGGTCCCACAGTCGAATCACTGCTGCACAAAACTGCATGATTCCTTATTCACGGTATACGCGGTATGTGCTATATGCGGTATAGTACAATCATGAACCCTGGTAAGTAGGTCCGCAAAACCTCAAGTTCACCGGCCGACACGCTTAGGGGAAGGCTTCGCAGAAAGCGGCTGGGGCTGGGGGCGGACCATGCTACCCCCAAACCATCAGCGTAAACAGGCGTTTAAAGCGCACCATCCGCAACGGCCGCCCAGAAGCTTCCGCGAAGGGAAGGAGCCGCCTCACCCCGCGCGGCCGAAGGAGGCGGGCCCAAGGCAGCCCGCGCGTCGCGGCCCCTCCCCGCGGCTGGTCCGGCCCCCGGGGAAGCCCCCTTCGCCCCACCCCAGGCCAGGGCCCGCCCCCAGCTTCCCCGGCCTCCTTCCTGTGGGAAGTGCGGCTCCTTTCGCGTCCCCCACCCTCTGGGCTCTGCCTGGCAGGCGCTCCGCCGCCGGGCACAGGTTAGGCTAGGTCGGTGAGCGGAGTCCGGGGGGAGGCTGCGGGGAACCTCACACTCGCGGATGCACAGACGGGCCTGCCTCCGCCTGCGGGCCTTGCCTGGGACCGAGCCGCCAGCCCGCCCGCCCTCTCGCCGCGGGCGAGGTCGTACCTCGCCACCAATACGTCTTGGACAAGTCGTGCCAGGTCTGATGCTGGGTGTGGTGAGTGCCGCCCGGGCCCAGGTGCGCAGCCTCGATGAGCCCGCGGCGCCGCTCGGGCTGCAGCACCACCTCCAGCTCGGCGAACGTCTTGCGATGCCGTTGCCGCCGCTGGTAGTACAGGGTCCCGTCCCGCACCACGTAGCACGCGGCCGCCTTGCGGATTTTACGCTTGACATTGCCCTCGGTGCCTGGCGCGTACGGCTCGCACTCGTTCGTCAGGTAGCGCAGGATGGCCTGGTAGCTTTCTTCGCTTGACATCGCTGACGGCGGCTCCCTGAGGGTGCCTGTCAGTGGCAGGGAAGGAAGACAGCGCACTAGCTCCGGGCGGATGCAACAGCAGCGGCGGTACTATGGGAAGGACCCGTTGTGTCTACAGTGAGTGCTCTTCGACGGCACCCGCAGCGCAGAGGGAGAACGGACGAGTCGGTAACCAGGAGGAACTGCACTTCTCCAGCGCGCGGGATCCGCTGGCGACTGACAAAATGGCTGCTGCACCACCGGAAGTGACGCAAATCAAGGGCAGTGGGTGAGGGAGCTGAGCCCTGATTGGAGCGCAATGGCTTTCTGGCTTGATCTAGCCGACTGAGTGACGTCAGGACTGCGGGCGGACATTTTGGAAGCGGGTAGGCCCTTCCTGGGAGAGCCAAGTGATTTTGAGCAGACATATTAAGTCCTGGCAGTTTCCCTTTTTTTATTTTCCCCTTCTTTCCCTTGCTCTGAGCACGTGTAGGAGCCGCTGGGCAGTTGTTAACCCCGGTTGATACCCCAAGGTGCAAAGGAGTCTTCTCCGTCTGCGTTTTGAGACAACCGAAAACATAAAATATATTGAGGTCTATAATAGCCACTGAATTTAAGACCAAATAAGTCCTTTCACATGGAAATGTAGTTTCCTGTCAAGTGTTAACAAAATTTAAATTTATCCGTGGTAGGAGTTACTGTAGTTTCTAAGCTATTGCTGGTTCCAAACTACCCGTTGGATAGTCGATATTTTTCTGCAGTGATCAGCTTATGTAGTGACGATTTTATACCTATTAAGTCAATCATGTTGGCAAGGAGCGGTGAAGAGGAGCTAGCACTTGTTTTTTTTACAGCTTGGGGGAGAAAAACACTCCGTTTTACACCCAACATATACTGAATGCACCAAAGGCCACGGCGATTCGAACTGCACTTTCCAAGGTGAGGTGTAGGTCCTATGTCAGATTTTTCACTGGTAGACGGGAGCGGTCGCCCTGGTCACCTCTCCGTGGGTTGTCTGCCTCGCAGTTAGGAGACTCAGGCCTACGACATTCCAAACCATCCGGGGTCTGGCACTTAGGTGCTTTACTGGAGCCTGAAAACTCCGAGCCAACCCTCTCCTGACCCTGCCTAGATCTGCAGTCGCCGAGTGAGGCGCTGAGCCCTGCGGAGACAGGTGAGGGCCGACTGCAGGTGAAAGCAGTGGGCTCAGAAAGGGGGGTACACTCGGTCTCCAAGGCACTTGCCAGTGGGGACTACAGCAATTAACAAATGGCATACTTAAGGCACTTGAATATTCTGGCTGTAGCTACCTGAGCTCCGAGTCCCTGAGGCAAAATACAACTAACAGGCCTGGGGTTTACTTGAAAAGTGAAGTCGCTCAGTCGTGTCTGACTTTTTGTGACCCCATGGATTGTCACCTACCAGGCCTCTCCGTCCATGGGATCTTCCAGGCAAGAATACTGGAGTGGGTTGCCATTTACCTTCTCCATGGGATCTTCTTGACCCAGGCATCGAACCCAGGCCTCCCGCATTGTAGGGAGACGCTTTACCCTCTGAGCCACCAGGGAAGCCCCAAGCTAGTGTTTGAACTAGGGATTCCGAAGTTCACGCAGATGACATGAGCCACACTACCAAACACAGGGTTTACTTTGGGCCACTCATTTCAGACCACAGTTAGGGGAGGGAGGCATGTCCAAACCCACTCTCCATGGGATGTGTCTGTTTCAGTTTCACTGTGAAATAGACGTCTTTTAAAACTGATGTAAATAGATTAAAATGTTAAGTAAACAATTTCTGGACGACCAAGAGAAGCTAAGTTAGAAATAACCTCTCATGCCAAACACAACCAGAGATTCTCCTGTGCCTTCGAGCCAATAGAGAAGCATTTTAATAACATGTTATACAAGTGGTCCAGTGGTCTTACTGAGAAAAGCTAAACTTGCTGTCCCATGAAAATAGGTGTTTTGGGTTTCCCTGGTGGCTCAGATGGTAGAGAACTTGCCTGCAATACAGGAGAGACCCATGTTGGATCTCGGGGTCGGGAAGATCCTCTGGAGAAGGAAATGGTAACCCACTCCAGAATTCTTGCCTGGAGAATTCCATAGACAGAGGAGCCTGGCAAGCCATAGTCGATGGGGTTCCCATGACTGAGTGACTAACAGTTTCAGTTAGTGTTTATATCCTCCTAAACTTTAAGCTATTCATGACTGAAAGATAATCAGAATTGGGCAGTTCCATTTTCAGATATTTAAGACCAGAAAAGCAGTACTTTAAGGGGACATTTTATTGTGTTCAAAAGTAAGAACATGTAGCTCTGTATTCATGTTGAGTATTTTGATTGACCTTTTTTCTTAAAATTTCATTTTAAAAAATTACAATAGGGGCTTTTTCAGGAGTCAAGTGGTTAAGACTCAGCCTTCCAGTGCTGGGAGTGTGGGTTCCACTCCTGGTCAGGAAGCTAAGATCCCACATGCCACAGGGTGCAGGGGAAAAATAAATAAAATTTAACTCTTCCTATACAGAAAATCATGTTTCTCATGAGGATGTTGTTTATTTCTTGTTGTATCCTTGCGACTTAAAAGTGATGGTACATTGGATGATCTAATTTTCATAGATGTGCAAGCCTCTTAACACCAATTATGATTACTATTTTTCATATAACAATTACATAATATAGTAACTTGTAACTTGATCATCAGCAGGCTACTCAAGACATTTTTGCAATTTTAAGGACAGCTCTGCCAGACTCCCAACTCAAGAACTATTTTTTCTAAGAATACTCAAGATCCTCGAGTATTGCATCCTTGGGGAATTCCATGGCAGTCCAGCAGCGAATTCACTTCTATGGGCCTGGGATTTCAATCCCTGGTTGGGAACTAAGATGCCACGAGCATCACACCACAGACTCTTCCTCCCTACAAAAGTGTAGTCTTCATTTAAGCTTATTTTCTGGAAGTGAGAGCAGATAATAAAGGTGAGTTTTAAGTAGCTTTAGCTCAGCTATAAGAAAATGGTTAAAAGTTGAGATACTAGAGAACCAAAGGCATCCCCAGTAATGAAATGTGTCTATCATGGAAAAGGGTAGTTTAACAAGAAAACAACCCATTAAAATGCTTACTTTTTGCTAACAGAAGTGACAGGAAAAGAAAAAAACAAAAACGCAATCTTTTAGCAATCAACCTGGACTACAATCTATACAACAAAATGCAGTCTAAAATCTACATAATGCAACATAATGTGTAATGTGTCCTTACAGCCTCAGGTGAGTAAGGACTGCATTTAACCATACAGATCTTATTTAGAGATAAATATTTAACATCTCTCCATCTAAGAAACTTATATTAGGAGTAGTAGAAGGCATTATTCCTGAGAAATGAACTCTTTAAAGAATACTTAGCTCTTAAATTCTTAACTGCTATTACAGTGTAGGCCAAACATGCCTGCTTTAAGAGTAAAAATTCCACCACAATCTATATTATAATCAGATCTTTATTTAAATATCCAATCTGCCAACTTAGCGTTTTCCACCAACTCGAGGAGCAGAAACCTTCACAGGCTTCACAATCTTTTGCTTGGGTGCTGCCTTTGTGGGAGCCTGTAAAAAGAGAACATGTTGGTGGCATTACTCCACCTGAGTTTGTTTTTTGTTTCAATCACTGCTCTTATGCCCATGTTGTTTGTAACCTAATTACTTTCCTACCTAATTATTTGTGTTCCTAATATAAAGAACTCCCCTCAAAAGTTAAAATTCTACCTTTATATGAAATATAAATGAAAGCCAAAGAGGTAAGATTGAAGTAACTGAGATGTGATGCAGTGTGGGATCCTCAATTATATCCTAAGAACAGAAAAAGGTCCAATGGTAATTTTCTGGTATTGAAATTTTTATTATGGTATCTAAATGGTTTAACACTGATAAAAACTGAGTAAATTCTATACAATTACAGAAAATTTTTACTGAAAAATCTAGAATTATTTCAAAATAAACATTATTTGCCTTTCTCTCGTTTCTATGTAGCACTTACAGACTCATTTAAGGCTCTAACAAAGGACCTCTTTGGAGTCCTGAATCACTCACCCAAAAACCAATCATGGACATCACTTTCATTAAAGCCTTACACTTCATTTACCACAATTTGGGTTAAAAATAAATTCTCCTGTTGCTCTAAATGAGAAATCTTAAGACAATCCGATAATTACCTTTGCAGCAGCCATTGCTGTCTTTTTAGATGCTTGCTTAGCCTTTTTTGCTTCCTTGGCAGCCCTGTGGAGTTAAAAAGAACAAGCAAAAAACACTTTACTCCTTAAGGGTACAGCTTATTAACAAAAGGCTAATGTTTGGGAAAAGTGGAAATAACATATTCCTTCACCACCTGCAGTTATTTGTATGATAAAGCCAAAGGATTTATTAACAAATGTAATTAACCACATCAACTTAACATTAGAAACTGTATAGTACCTTTATAATTGCATTCAGAATTTCAACAAATCATTTAGACTTACAGTATAAACTTCTGTATTATTAAACACGAACATGTACAACGGACAATCTCTATAAAGATTCAAGTATCACAACACAAAATAACATCAGATTAAGATTCTATTCTGTAAACCCATACATAATCTAAATTCCATGTCAGTGACTGAAACTCATAGTGAGATTTCTCACCTGATAGCTTGTTCTCGTTGAGCCTTCCTAACTTCAGGTTTCTGATTCCTCTTGGCCATTATATCAGCAAGAGAGGCACCAGTTATGGCCCTCTGGAATTTGACTGCACGGCGAGTTCTTTTCTTTTGAATTTCTTCCTACAGAACAGAAAGATGGTGAGCATGCTGAGAAACCTTCCCTCAGGAATGTGGGGGAGACATGAAATGTCAGGAGACGGCAAAGGAGCTCTCCCTTGGACCTTCTGCACCAATCCCATTCATGGGGGCTCCGCCCTCATGACTGTTTCATCTCTCAAAGGTCCCACCTCCTAACCATCACCTCAGAGGTCAAGTTTTCAACATGTGAATTTTGGGGAGAACACAATTCAGACCACACCAGGGAGTTCCCTGGTGGCCGAGTGGTTAGGACTTTGAGCTTTCACTGCCAGTGGCTCAGTTTTAATTCCTGGTTGGGAAACTGACATTCCACATGCTGCACAGCACCACCCAGAAGAAAAAAAAAAACTCCCGAAACAATTCATGCAATTACTTGAAATGAGATATACAAATAAATTTTTAAAGCATCTATATATAAAATACTGCAATATGCAGGTAAGTTTTCCAATTATAAATTGGTTAAGCCATCTGTTACAAATGCTGACCATTATTTCCTACTTTATTTAAAAAGACAAAGTTAAACTCTAAGAAAATTAACTGAATGGTACTTTAAAAGCAATTTTTAAAAGCAATTTTAGTATGATTGTTCATGATAAAGAATGTGCTTCTGGAAAAAAAATTAACCTCAAACTGATTTGTTTTTACTCAAAGTACTGACACTGGGAGAAATAGTCAAGTTATAAAACTGATGAAGACAGGAAAGCCACCAAATGTTAAGGAATGTTTGAGTATCAATATAATTCAAACATTTGCTGCAGATTCTATATTAGAAATCTATAATACAGTGCTTATAAGAAAGATCTTGGCTTTAAGTCCAAGGAAAAATAAAATGAACTGTTTATTAAGGCAGGGATATGCAAAATATCTTAAAATTTTTAATGGGACATATGGAGAAAAGAGGACACATTTGTGGTTAGCCAAATGCTCATTTTAAAATTTTTATCAAGATGAAATCTTACTGGATAAAATGCTAGTATTTACCTATTTATAATTTCTCAAATCCACTTAAAAACATTTTTTCTTATTGTGGTAAAATATATACAACATTAAATTAATCATTCTAAAGTATTTTTAAGGGTATAATTCAGTGGCATTAGGTACCTTTGCAGTGTTGTGCAAACACCATTTCTGTCTCCAGTACTTTTTCACAATACAAAACAAACTGCACCCGTTAAATAAGGGCTTCCCAGGTGGCTAGTGGAAAAGAACCCGCCTGCTAATGCAGGAAACAAGAGACACACAGGTTCGATCCCTGGGTGACCAAGTCCCCTGGAGCGGGGATCACGGAAACCCATTCCAGTATTCATGCCTGGAGAATCCCATGGACAGAGGAGCCTGGCGGGCTACTGTCCAGAGTTGCAAAGAGTCAAACATGACTGAAGCAACAGTCACAAATGAAGTGACTTAGTACGCACACATCACATTTTATTATCCATTCATCCACTGATGGGGCATTTGATTGTTTCCATTGTAATAGAGCTACAAACATCAGCATACACGTTTATCTATTCAAATCCCTGCCTATAATCCTCTCTAATATATACAGCCCTAGAACTGGAACTGCTGGATCATATGATGGTAATTCTCTAACTTTTTGAGAAACTGCCAAACCACTTTCCACAGTGCCTACACCATCTTCATTCAGCAATGCACAGGGTTCCAATATCTCAACACCACCAAATCTGTAATTCCTCCCACCAACCCTCCCCGTTTGGATAAGGGCCATCCTAATCCTAATGTCACATTCACGGGTTTTTTAAACACATTGTGTTAGACTTTGTTGTTGTTGACTGTCTGTGTCTGCCTCTGCGACCCCATGGACTGTAACCCGCCATGCTCCTCTATGAAATTTCCCAGCCTTTCTTCCTTCTCCACACTTTTTTCCCCACATTCACTTTTAATTTAGAATTCTCCTTTCCTCTGAATTCCCATAATAATTTTCTTGCCATGACACTCAAACTTTTTCTCAAAAATCTCTTTCATCAACCTAAAAGACCACTCCAAAAAACTCATCCAGAACTTCCCTGGTGGTAAAGTGGTTCAGAATCCACTGCCAATGCAGGGGACACAGGTTCCATTCTCGGCCCAGGAAGATTCCACCTGTCTGGAGCAACTAAGTCGCTGAGACACAACTATTGAGCCCATAGGACTAGAGCCTGCGTTCCCCAAGGAGAAGCCACCCCACCCCGCACCCCACACGGCAACTAGAGAAAGTCACAGAGCAGCAACAAAGAGGCAGAGTGGCTATAAATTAAAAACACATCCAATCTTAAGAACTAACTAATATGCTGGAAGACTTCACGATATGATACCTACATTAGGAATAATTCTGTAAGCATTATAACCAATAACAAGTTTCCATAAGAACTATTTGAGCTTCCACTCAAACATCTTAAACACTTCCACAGTGCCCTATAACTCACCTGAGCTTTATGGTAATTGACTAACTCTGGAAAGGGGATGCTGTCAAATTTCAACTCAATTTTTACTGTGAGCTGAAGATACAAGGAGGCAATCCTTACAATCATTCTCACTTCACTGTTTGATGCTCAACAGTTTTAGAGTATTTTCACATACCGTCTCATTTAATTAGTTTTGTAAAGCAGCAGCTGACGCTCAAGAGTTTTAACAACTTTAGAACAACATTAACAAAGTGCGTTTCACTTACCGACTGTCCCTTTTTGTGTTTTCTTCTGTAGAGGACAGTCCAGTTGATCTGACGAGGATTCCTCTTGGAAAGGAATGCCGACTCACATTTTGCATTAAGAAACTGGAAAACCTGTCATGACAAGTTCAAAGTAGAGGCCTGAGCTTGAAATTATTAGTAAATATTCTAGTGACATCCTCCCATTTTACAAAATTGAGACCCATGCAGACCAAAAGGCTTGTGTCACAGAACTGGCAAGAAACCGTCTCTGCGTTTGGCCCTGTCTTTTCCCGAGAGGAGACAAACCTACGTTCATACTGAGGGGTAGGGTGTCAAATTCCGGGAGGGATCGTGCCCCTCCTGAGATGGACCTGATATCCATAAAAATAGCCAGGTTCTCGCTGGCCCACTGCTGTTACACCAGAACATTAAAATTATACAAACTCCTAACTTCCGACCATCTACATTTGATCAAGCTCAAGACTGACTGACTTAGAGGCTTCTGACAAACACCGCACACAGGGTCCCGGTTCAAGCTTTTCAGGCACCAACAGTGACGTGCTAAAGGACCCGGCTTAGACCGAATGAGACCGGTCTTTCTTTAAAAGTACACGGTACGTTTAGCCCACGCGGCCGTTCACCTTCCCGTCGGTTCGGGCGTAGCGCCTGCCGTGTCCTGGGTAGATCTTGTACCCGCTGAAACTGCACAGCTCGACCCTGTAACGAAAAGAGAAAGCCCCTTAGCTGGGATAGCGGGTATCTTTGGCAAGGACAGGCCATGCCTGGGATGCTGGACAGGCGCTCAGAGCGAAGATGGAAGAGGATTGGGATGGAGGGTTCCTTCTTACTTCATGGTTGCTAGCGCTGGGGAAAAGGAAAGATGGCGAAGAGAAGGAAAGGATTATGGGAAGAGGCCTTATAAGGTCGTGGAAGGCACTCTCCTCCCACAATTCTTTTCCCTGAGCCCGGCCCTCTGTGATGACGTCACGTCGCCGGGGCCACAAATCTAGACTTCCCCAGCTGCTGTCCGCTTCGCCTGGAATAATTGCGCTAGAGGCTATCGAGCCTCTGCAGGCAAAGTGGGAAGGACAGTCAAGCAGATAGGCAGGCAGGCAATTGGTTTGAGTAATTCTAAGAGCCACGTCCTACTGCAGGAAATGTGAACTGCAGAGACGGGGGTCCTTTCTCCTCTACTTCTCATAATTTAATGATGCCCAGATGAATACCCTGCAGGTAAAATCTAAAATCTCATTTTGCCAGCACTCGTGCTAAAGCATTTGCATACATCGACTTCTTCAGTTTACTAAATCTCTATTAAGTGAGCGCCAAAGTATTGCGAGCTGGTGACTGCTAGGAGTGGAGGAGTTCGTTTGCTCGGCTGCCACCTATTGGGGGTGGAGAGGGGGATTGGCCGCCGGTGATTGCTAAGAAAACCTTGTCTGGAGAAGGCACCTCTCTGCCCAGTCCCAACAGGAGGGCCAATGCCTGGATGATTTGAACGTTTTGTGATGCTAGATATTTCAGCATTTGATTTGTTGTTGTTCAGTCGCTCAGTGATATCCAACTTTTTACAACCCCATTGAATGCAGCTTGCTAGGCTTCCCTGCCCTTCACTATCACCCAGAGCTTGCTCAAACTCATGTCCATAGAGTTGGTCGTGCCATCCAACCATCTCATCCTCTGTCGGCCCCTTCTCCTCCTGCCATCAATCTGACCCAGCATCTGGGTCTTTTCCATTGAATCAGCTCTTTCCATCAGGTGGCCAACGTATTGGAGCTTCAGTTCCAGCATCAGTCCTTCAATGAATATTCTGGGCTGATTTCTGATCTCTACTTGCAGTCCAAGGGACTCTCAAGAGTCTCCCCCAGCACCACAGTTCTAAAGCATCAATTCTTCAGTGCTCAGCCCTCACATCCATACATGACTACTGAAAAAACCATAGCTTTGTCTATACAGACCTTTGTCAGCAAAGTGATCTCTCTGCTTTTTAAAATGCTGTCTAGGTTGCTCACAGCTTTTCTTCCAAGAAGCATGTGTCTTTTAGTTTCATGGTTGCAGTCACCATTTGCAGTGATTTTGGAGCCCAGTAAAAGAAAATCACTGTTTCCATTGTTTCCCCATTTATTTGCCATGAAGTAATAGGACCGGATGCCATGATCTTAGTTTTTTGAATGTTGAGTTTAAGCCAGCTTTTTTACTCTCCTTTCACCTTCAACAAGAGGCTGTTTAGTTCCTGTTAGCTTCCTGCCATAAGGGTGGTGTCATCTGCATATCTGAGGTTATTGGTATTTCTCCCTGAAATCTTGATTCCAGCTTGTGTTTCATCCAATCCAGTATTTTGCATGATGTACTCTGCATGTAAGTTAAATACTGCATGTAAGTAAGTGAAATGAGTGCAACTGTGAAATGAGTGCAATTGTGTGCTAGTTTGAACATTCTTTAGCATTGCCTTTCTTTTGGACTGGAATGAAAACTGACCTTTTGCAGTCCTGTGGCCACTGCTAGTTTTCCAAGTTTGCTGACACATTGACTGCAGCACTGTAACAGCGTCATCTTTTAGGATTTGAAACAGTTCAGCTGGAATTCCATCACCTCCACTAGCTTTGTTCATAGTGACGCTTCCAAAAGCCCACTTGACTTCACACCCCAAGATGTCTAACTCTATCTGAGTGATCACACTGTCATGGTTATCTGGGTCATTAAGATCTTTTTGTATAGTTCTATGCATTCTTGCCACCTCTTCTTAATATCTTCTGCTTCTGTTAGGTCCATACCATTTCTGTCCTTTATTGTGCCCATCTTTGCATGAAATGTTCCCTTGGTATCGCTAATTTTCTTGAAGAGATCTCTAGTCTTTCCCATTCTATTGTTTTCCTCTATGTCTTTGCATTGTTTCTCAGGAAGGCTTTCTTATCTCTCCTTGCTATTCTTTGGAATCCTGCATTCACATGGGTGTATCTTTCCTTTTTTCCTTTGCCTTTTGCTTCTCTTCTTTTCTCGGCTATTTGTAGGGCCTCCTCAGACAACATTTTTGCATTTCTTTTTCTTGTGAATGGTTTTGATCACTGCCTCCTGTACAATGTTATGAACCTCCATCCATAGTTCTTCAGGCACTCTGATTATCACATCTAATCCTTTGAATCTATTTGTCACTTCCACTGTATAATTTAGGTCATACTTGAATGGCCTAGTGGTTTTCCCTACTTGCTTCAATTTAAGTCTGAATTTTGCGATAAGGAGTTCATGATCTGATCCACAGTCAGCTCCCAGTCTTGCTTTTGCTGACTGTATAGAGCTTCTCCATCTGTGGCTGCAAAGGATATAACCAATCTGATTTCAGTATTGTCCATTCGGTGATGTCCACATGTAGAGTCTTCTCTTGGGTTGTTGGAAGAGGTTGCTTGGTATGACCAGTGCATTCTTTTGTCAAAACTCTGTTAGCCTTTGCCCTGTTTCGTTTTGTACTCCAAGGCTACAGTCCAACATTTGATGGTGAGTGGCAAAAGTCAATCCATGAGTTGTGTAGGAGACAATACTTGACTAGAAAACAAATACAATGATTGATTTATGCTGCTAGTTGGAGCTCAGAGCAGGTTGCTCCAGACTATGCCTCAATAACATATGGGTTAGTTTGAATTCAGGTTAGTTGAAAACTGGTAGGTGCAAGAAAGTTACTTTGAGCTTCCTGTCTATCACCCTGAAAGCAGGAAATAAAACTCTCATACTTTCTTGTTGTACAGTAGCAAAGATAGGAAGACATCATTATTACCAGAGACAGCGAATTCATGGCAGAGAAGTTCGTATAAGCAGACTTTGATATTTCTTTACTAATTTACTACTCAAAGCCCAAGCTTTGCTTAAATTCCTTACAAGTTTTTATTGTTCCTTTGTCTAAAAAATATATAAGCTGTCTGCTTTGGCCACTTCTTACTTAGGACTTAACTCTATGTGAGACCACTTGCACATGAATTAAATTTGTTTCTTTTTCTCCTATTTATCTGTTGTGTGTTAATTTTATTACTAGTTCAGCCACAAGAAGTCAGGATGGGTAAAGTAGGAAATTTGCCTCTCCTGGACACTCTGTATAAGCAACTCACCCTAAAAAGGTGGTAGAAGAGATATAGAAACTCCAGCAAGGTTGCTGACTAATATTAAGAAAGTAGAACATCTGTTGGAAACTTTCTCAGGAATGAATTAACAGAGATCTGAATAGAATTAAGGAGCTAAAGAAAAGAGAAGGACTATGACAGCCTGACCAATTCTGACAGCTGTTGAGAATACCTGGTATACTTAGACGAATTTTTCTAAATAGACTGAGGGTAGAAGGATAACTTGAGTGCAGCATGTTAAAAGATGATGCTGTGAAAATGCTGCACTCAGTATGCCAGCAAATCTGGAAAACTTAGCAGTGGTCACAGGACTGGAAAAGGTTAGTTTTCATTCCAATCCCAAAGAAAGGCAATGCCAAAGAATGTTCAAACTACTGCACAATTATACTCATCTCCCATGCTAGCAAAGTAATGCTCAAACTTCTCCAAGCTGGGCTTCAACAGTACGTGAACTGTGAACTTCCAGATGGTCAAGCTTGATTTAGAAAAGGCAGAGGAACCAGAGATCAAATTGCCAACATCCTCTGGATCATCGAAAAAGAGAGTTTCAGAAAAATATCTGGTTTATTGACTATGCCAAAGCCTTTGACTGTGTGGATCACAACACACTGTGGAAAATTCTTCAAGAGATGGGAATACCAGACCACCTGACATGCCTCCTGAGAAATCTGTACTTCTCAGGTCGAGAAGCAACAGTTAGAACTGAACATGGAACAACAGACTGGTTGCAAATCGGGAAAGGAATACGTCAAGACTGTATATTGTCACCGTGCTTATTTAACTTATATGCAGAGTACATCATGAGAAATGCTGGGCTGGATGAAGCACAAGCAGGAATCAAGATTGCTGGGAGAAATATCAATAACCTCAGATATGCAGTTGACACCACCCTTATGGCAGAAAGTGAAGAGGAACTAAAGAGCCTCTTGATGAAAGTAAAAGAGGAGAGTGAAAAAGTTGGCTTAAAGCTCAACATTCAGAAAACTAAGATCATAGTATCCAGTCCCATCACTTCATGGCAAATAGATGGGGAAACAATGGAAACAGTGACAGACTTTATTTTCTTGGGCTCGAAAATCACAGCAGATGGTGATTGCAGCCATAAAATTCAAAGACGCTTGCTCCTTGGAAGAAAAGTTATGACCAACCTAGACAGCATATTAAAAAGCAGAGACATTACTTTGCCAACAAAGGTCCATTTAATCAAAGCTATGGTTTTTCGAGTAGTCACGTATGGGTGTGAGAGTTGGACTGTAAAGAAAGCTGAACACTGAAGAATTGATGCTTTTGAACTCTAGTGTTGGAGAAGACTCTTGAGAGTCCCTTGGACTGCAAGGAGATCCAACCAGTCCATCCTAACGGAAATCAGTCCTGAATATTCATTGGAAGGACTGATGCTGAAGCTGAAACTTCAATACTTTGGCCACCTGATGGGAAGAACTGACTCATTTGAAAAGACCCTGATGCTGGGAAAGATTTAAGGCAGGAGGAGAAGGGGATGACAGAGAATGAGGTGGTTGGATGGTATCACCGACTCAGTGGACATGTGTTTGGGTGAACTCTGGGAGTTGGTGATGGACAGGGAAGGCCTCACATGCTGCAGTCCGTGGGGTCACAAAGAGTGGGACACAACTGAGCAACTTAACTGAACTGAAGTCACAGGGAAATTTATAAAACATATTACATGAAAATGCCAGCCCCAAATCCATGTACAATATATATCCATTTTTGTTAAAAAAAAAAAAAAATACAGAGGCAGGGAGTTCAGTGGATAAAAATAGTTTAAAAGGAAACACACTAACATGTTACCAGTGACTATCTCTGGGTAGGGGAATTATGGAAGATTTTTGTATTTACTTTTTGCTTGCCTGCATTTTCTAAGATTTTTACAGTAATTTTTTTTTCTTTAAAGCTGATACATGCTACATTGTTTTAAAATAGAAAATATATCCTGAAGGACAAAGAGATCATCTAAAGATATATTTAGGTTCCTTTGGAGCTTATTTTTTGCAAACTTTTGAAAATTTTTGCAACATTCTGAGCTCAAAACAACTATGTAGGAAAGCTAGTCTGATAATTACTATAGCTAGATCACTTATATCAGCAACACTGGCATATGCTGTATGTGAGAGACACATAATTTACGGTTACTCTGGATTTTCTTTCTCTTCAGAGGAATTTTTTTCTGAATTGGCCAAATGTGTCCTATCTCTGGCTGATGTCAATGGAACCCCAAATGAGGTGGACCCTCATATATAATTACAGAATGAAAACTTCAATATTTAATATCTAATTGGTGGTTGAATACTTCTCTCTCCCCTTTACTAGTCAGGGTTCTCCATGTGCACAAATATAGGAAGAGGTTTCTTTTAAGGAACTGGGTCACGTGATTATGAAGGCTCGGGTTTACAGAATCGGCAGGGCTGGCGGGCAGGTTGAAGAGCAGGCAAGGAGCCGGTGTTGCAGTTCAAGTCCAGAGCCTGTCTGCCTGAGAATTCCACGCTGTTCCTGGGAGGTCAGTCCTTTGTTGTAAATATTTAGATCTTCAGCTGATTGGATGAGGGTGACCCACATTATGGAGGACAATGTGCTTTACTTAAAGTCTGCCAGTTTAAATGTAAAATCTTATCCCAAAACACTCACAGAAGGCATCCAAACTAATGTCTGGTTATGGGCACTATGGCCCAGCCAAGTTGACATGAAAGTAACAATTACACCACTTTAAAAAAAATGAATTAAGTTGGGAGGGAGGGATAGAAAGTAAAGTTACCACTCTTATAGAAATGAACTTTTTGAGCTTTTAAGACCTTAGTCTTCCAAGTATAAATTAAAATTACATTTTATTTAAACATTTGCTTAATTTTCAACTGGAAATATGATAAATCACTTACATAGGCTTCACTGCCTTTTAGAAGCAATTCAAAAGAGATGATTAAATAAAACTGTCAAGGATTCCTTTATTATTCTTTAAAAAAAATTTTTTTTTTAAGTTTATTATTCTTTTCAAGAAAAGTCAGCTTCTTCCCAGTTTGGTAAAGGCACCTGAAAAGTATATTACAGTGACTTTATTTTTGAAATTTATACTTTCACCTCTCCTTTTTCTCAGATTTTAGCTGATATGTTATATGGGAGGAATAAAAGTATTTAGTATCTCATCAGATGGCAAACTCTTCTACATTATTTTAGCCCTGATATTTCATGCTATTTAGGACTGATGCTTTAAGACTGCTCTGATAGCCTTCCTGTAATCTCACTGCTTTGGAGAACGGTGAGCTGGCAATCATTCACTGGTTCTGAAACTGTGTAAATCAGACTGGGACTTGAACCCATGGTCTTTTAACTAAGATCACACCTGGTCTCAGGACATAATGAACCTCAGGTTCTTGATGTCTCATTGCATAAAGAATTCAGTGTGAGACAAAGTGATAAGTAAAACTTTATTTTCTTGGGCTCTAAAATCACAGCAGAAGGTGACTGCAGCCATGAAATTAAAAGGCAATTTGCCTTGGAAGCAAAACTATGAAAAACCTATATAGTGTATTAAAAAGCAGAGTCATTACTTTGTTGGCAAAGGTCTGTATAGTCAAAGCTATGGTTTTTCCAGTAGTCATGTACAGATGTGGGAGTTGGACCATAAAGAAGGCTGAGCACTAAAGAACTGATGCTTTCAAGCTGTGTTGTTGGAGAAGACTCTTGAGAGTCCCTTGAGCTGCCAGGAAATTAAACCAGTCAATCCTAAAGGAAATTAACCCTGAATACTCTGTGGAAGGACTGATGCTGAAGCTGAAGCTCCAGTACTTTGGCCACCTGATGCAAAGAGCCGACTCTGCATAGGAAAAGACCCTGATGCTGGGAAAGATTGAAGGCAGGAAGAGAGGGGACGACAGAGGATGAGAGGGTTGGATGGCATCACCGACTCAATGGACATGAAATTGAGCAAGCTCCAGGAGATGGTAAAGGGCAGGGAAACCTGGCGTGCTGCAGTCCGTGGGGTCACAAAGAGTCAGACACGACTGAGTGACTGAACAACAAACCTTCACATAAATCACAAAAAATCACATTAAAAAAACATAAATCAGATTAAAAGCTTTTTATTGTAAAAAAGGCACATTTTCAAAATTTTTACAGTGTCAAAATTCTTTAGATTAATAACATCTTAGTTTTAAAACTTTGAAGTTGTTATACTCACTTCTTTCAAATATAAGTTCTCACCCTAATTAGAAAATCTTTTTTGTCAAGAGAAATGGCACTATCCAAAATGTTGTTCCAGTTTTCTGTCTGCCTAGTCTCTTAACTTTGTGTTATCTAAACTTGTACATAATACTCTCCTGAAACTACTCTGGAAAAGGTTACCATCTACTATTCCAACAGTCTCCTTCCTACCACTACTCTGCCTTTCAATTCATCCTTGTCATATGAGCAGTTTAACCTTTCTGAAACACAAGTTTCATTTTGCCAGTCCCTCAATCAAAAGCACCAAGTGAAAACTAGTGGCATGAATAGTGGGAAGAAGGGTCAGGCCAGGTTATGATTGCCCTAGAAAGTTACATTTCGAGAGGGAAGTTTTTGAGGAGGGGATCAATATGATAAAAGGTGTTGTTTTACTTAGATCATGCTAGTAGCAATGGGCAGATGAATGAGAGATGGGGAAGATGAGTCAAGGCAATCAGCTGTTGCAGAGATCAAGTATACTGCGCTCATAGGAGGGAAAGTCTCTCTTGTGGGGTCTGAGCCGGCCAAAAAATGCTGCCTTGTTGAGAAGTTCATGGAGTTGTTCAGTAGAATTCTCCAAATTGCCTGGAGAGTGCAGTGCAGGGTTTAAGGAATACACAAAATGAAGCAATTTAGTTAAAGTGCAGCAATTTGATTTTGGATGCAAAGGCTGAAGTACAGAAGTGTCTGTGGTATGATTATAAAGTGTTGCTGGTTCACTTGGGCATGTGAGACTATGCCCAGGGACTATGGCCGCTCTCTTTAAGACCTAGGACTATACTCAGTTAACCCCATAAAGTGAGTTCTTTGGCCCTTTTCTCAGGAAACCAGGTCAGACAAACCAAACAAAACTCTGGTTCTGCTATTTCTGTAAACTAGCAGAAACCTGCAGTCCTCAAGTACCTTCTGGGCTTCCAGGAACCCCCTCCCAAGTCATTACCCTGCAAAGTTGGAGAGAATTGTAAACCCTTTCTCGTTCCCTCCCTAGAGACTCGCCTCAGACTTCACCAACTGTTCCAGGGAACAAAGGTTAGTAGGAGAAAGAATTCAGGCTTACATTTTTCTTATACCTGTATCGTAAGACTGTGCTTTCTACATAAGGGGGTTCTTGATTAGAAGGAAAAAAATTCCTAGTCTTAATTCCCTCTTGAGAGCTAGGAAATTTGTCTTCAGACTAACACAGTGGGAAACAGGGTTTATTTTATTTATTTAAAGTTAAAGCAGCTGTAATCAGAGAGAAGGAGGATCCAGGAAGGAGGGAATGCTCACAGAGTCAATTGTCTGGAAACCTAGAAGCATGAGTGACGGGGATTTTTTTCAAACAGAAATTATCAGAGATGTTGGACACGGCTGTCTCAGAAAGAAGAAATTCAGAATAAAGATTGCAAGAGGGGGTGAAAGAGTGGGTAGTGGGAATTGGAAGCGCCACATTGTCGGGCGCCATCAGATTAGCTTCATTACCACCTGTCTGCACCTGCAGTCTGTGCTGTCTTTTCATCTTCTACTTCAGAACTGTTTCGAGTCTACCCATCTTTTAAGCCTTAGCTCCATTTCACTTCCTCCTTCAAGTCTTCTCTGAAGATTATAGTTTCTGTTTCTTTCTCCATTCCCTGAAAGCTTATTGAGTTCATAGTTACAGTCACACTAGTTAGCATGTTAATAGTCATATCAAAAGTGTAAGCCTACTCCCCTACAGTAAGGCGGTGTAATTTTTTTAGTTTGGAGACTGTACTGTAAATTTCTTTTGTATACTGCTTGGAAACATTCTGGGTTTTATGCTTATTAAAACGGGCTTCCATGGTGGCTCAGACGGTAAAGCGTCTGCCTACAATGCCAGAGACCCAGGTTCAATCCCTGGGTCGGGAAAATCCCCTGGAGAAGGAACCCACTCCAGTACTCTTGCCTAAAAAATTCCATGAACAGAGGAGCCTGGTGGGCTACAGTCCATGGGGTCACAAAGAGTCGGACACGACTGAGTGACTTCACACTCACTCACTCAATACTTATTAAATACACTTCTAGGTCTAAAGTTCTGTCAACTATTCAAGAACAACTACTTAAATATTTGATACTGTATAAAAGCTTCTATCCCAACATGCTTTAACTAAATTTTCAAATAAGATGTATCGATTTTGACTATCTCAACAAAATCGCCTGTAGCAGAGTTGAACACTTTGAATTTATTCAGAAATGTCAAATAAAGGGGGCAGCACCTCCCTCCGCCCCCCCCCCCCGCCCCCCCCCCCCCCCCCCCCCCATTGCTAGACTTCTAGCAATAAGTCCTCAAATTCGGTCTGCATTGAGTAGGGACCTTATAATCATTCCGATGATAAAAGTGTCAAATTCCGAAAACCTCTAGAAAAGAGAGTGAAATGATCTTTTAATAATAGTTTGCCTCCCTGCCAAATTAGGGAGTTGACCAGGTTTCCCAAACTCACTGCGGCTCAGATTCTAACCCGGGTTTCGCATCATTAGTTGCAGGCAGCCAATTGGGCCGTTTGGGTGCCGTGCATCCTGGGAGCTGTAGTCTCAAGTTCGCCCCTCCCGACCACTAGCTCCACCGAGCAGCCGGAGGACGGTTGCCTGGTATCATCAGCAAGCGGGAAGTATGGCGGCGGCGCGTGCCGCCGCGGCTTTACCTACGGGAGAAGGTAAGGCGATCCCCATCCTTGGGTGCCAAGGTTTACTCCAAAGAACTGAATTAAATAGTTGCCAGGTGGCGAGAAGACGACTAGGTTTTTTTTTTTTTTTTTAGAAGACTAGGTTTAATGGATTCAGTTCTGGACCAGTTCTTTTGATGCACAGTTGTGGGCTTCGCAGAGGCGCGCTGCCCTCTGGGAGTTGTAGTCCCTTAGGCGCTGCCTCGCTCTGCGGCGTCGCGGCGCGGTCCAAGCAAGGGACTACAAGCCCCCAGAGACCTTAGCGCTACGCGGCGCCGCGAGTCCCGCGCTCCTGAGGATACCTGGTCTGCGGGTTTCTGGCTGCGGTGACCGTTCTTGGATGTTTACGTTGAGTTCTGGGTGCCCAGGTGAAAACTGTAGGATCTCCCGCTTTCTCTCAGTTCCTAGAACGTTCAAGAAGCCCTCTATCTAACAGTTCCCTAGATTGACGTTGGACCCTTTCTTGGAAGTGTCCCAATGGCCGAGATAAAATCTGGGGATTATTCAGATCCCACAGTTCACCACCCCTTGTTACGCAGACGGGATTCTGGGATCTAGTTTGGGCGCTGCCCAGCGGAGCGCGGGGCGTGGGTGCTTCCGTGGGTGCTGTGTGAGCGGAGCGCCTTTGTTTTGGTTACGGCTCGGAAGCTCTGGGTCACAGGCAGGGCGGGGAGGGTCGAGGCCCTTTTCCACCGCTTAGATCTGGCTCATTATGTGGGAGAGAGGGTCGAAGAGGTGTTTTGATCCCTTTGAATTGTGTGCAGAGGCTCTGCATTTTCCTGGGACGGTATATAGCTTTCATCAAACTCTTAAATACAATGACCACCTGTCCTGCCAAATGCTAGAAGCCTTTAGACAATGGAAAAACGTTGATATCCTTCTGGAGAGCTATCTTGCATAATTATTTCCCACAGTAATCTTAATCTGGGTAGAAATTTGAAATTGGCAGTTTCTCTGGCCCCTCCTCCCTCAGATATCTGCTACTCTTAAACTCCACCTCCCCAGTCCACCGAGGCAGTGAATGTACTGATGATAATAGCAGTTAACATTTATAGAGCACTTTTTATATGAGCCAGATTATGTTCTGAGTGTCTTTTTTTTTTGAACATTATCTCATTTTCTCTGTAACAACATTATAAGGCAGGTATTATTATCATTCCTATCTTAGTAGAAAAGTGAGCCCCAAAGAGATCGATAACTTGCCCAATAAACCACTGTGTTTAGTGGAGCCAGAATTTGAACGTCCGTTAAGGATACCAAATCATGTTATTGAATGCTGTGTGCCAGGAATGCGGTTGAGTGCTGTTCATAGGGTTTCGGTTTTCATCTCCATATCAATGTAATGAAGTAGGTATATTATTCCCATCTTGTAGATAAGTCAACATAACTATACTTTGATTTTCAAAATAGTTTGGGCACTTTATGGTATACTGGTAGTTAGATTGTAAGCAGGTTGATCTCTATCAAAAGATTAGTTACATCTAAAAAAAATACTGTCATTACTTAGGCATAAAATATGGAATAATAGTTCACATTTAAATGTGAAGAAGCCCAGAGTATTTAATAGCATGCAAACTTGAGTTGTTATTCTTCACTTGCTCAGTCGTGTTCCTCTCTCTTTGTGACCCCATGGACTGCAGCATGCCAGGCCTCCCTGTCCTTCACCATCTCCCAGAGCTTGCTCAAACTCATGTCCATTGAGTCGATGATAGCATCCAACCATCTCCTCCTCTGTCCTCCCCTGCTCCTGCCTTCAGTCTTTCCCAGCATCAGGGTCTTTTCCAAGAGTCAGTTCTTCCCATCAGGTGGCTAAAGTATTGGAGTTTCAGCTTCAGCATCAGTCCTTCCAGTGAATATTCAGGACTGATTTCCTTTAGTTTGATCTCTTTGGTTTGATCTCTTTGCAGTCCAAGGGACTCTCAAGAGACTTCAACACCACAGTTCAAAAGCATCAATTCTTTGGCGCTCAGCCTTCTTTATGGTCCAACTCTCACATCCATACGTGAATATTGCAAGTCTAGGTATAATTTGATACTTCTAAGGGAAAGGGAATAATTCATTCTGTAGTCACTTAAAAATTGATTGCTTTAGTTTTAAAATCTTGATATTTATTATGCCCTAGTGTTTTCTAATTCTAAATGTTTAAGATTTTATGAGTATGATTTTATCTCTATGCTCAGCATTGTATTTGTGTTTTCTAATAATTCCCCTTCTCTTTTCAAGGGTCAGTGGTCAATTGGTCAGGGCAAGGGCTACAGAAATTAAGCCCAAACTTACCCTGTGAAGCTGATATTCATACTTTGATTCTGGATAAAAATCAGATTATTAAATTGGAAAATCTTGAGAAATGCAAACGATTAGTACAGGTAGGTATTGCTATGTGGGGGAAATAGTTATATAAGACCAGTTTATTATTATACAAAATAAAGCAGTAAGATAACAAATGTAACTCTGTAAGCCTAGAAAGTAGTAGGTATTGGCTTAAATTAAAAAGAATTAATAGCTACAGTAAATTTAAAAATAAAATAAGTTAGTAAAAAATTTAAAAATTAATTTTTACAGGATGACTATTAAATGATAATTTTAAAATTTCTCCGGAAGATTAACATATTTTTGCCACCTTTAAAGTAGACTATACAAAGAGCATTTGTTAAAAAAGAAAACATTTTATGTTGGCTAAATAACATAACGTTTTATGTTACACATGGTGGAGGTAAAGAGTTGATTCATTCGTTCTTTCATCATTTATTCGACCCTTCTTATGTGTCTGACATTTTGTTCTAGATTTTGATGGAGACAGTGTAAGGACTCCATTGTTGTGGAGTTTACATTCTCAAGTAGTTGCTGTGTTGAAGATATTTTCTTTTAGTACTTGGAGGAGGTGTGGGATTGTTCAACTTTATCTGTATTTTCTATTGCTTAGGAGTGACAGCAATAATAAATAGTTACACTGCAGAATATTTAGACAATATATGTGAAAAGTACAAGCTGAGTTTATATATTTGGGAATATTTGACCATATAAACAAATCTTTTTAACCACCCTAATAAGAAAGTAATATTTATATTTTACTCCTAAGAATAATGATATGTTTTCTTTCCTCAGTTGTCAGTGGCTAATAATAGGCTGGTGCGGATGATGGGTGTGGCCAAACTGACCCAACTCAGGGTGTTAAATTTGCCTCATAATAGCATTGGCTATGTGGAAGGCCTAAAGGAACTAGTTCATTTGGAATGGCTGAATTTGGCAGGAAATAATCTCAAGGTGAATTCTTTCTTTCTTTTTTAGCAGTTTTTTTTTTTTTTAACTTCATAAAAGTATTTGCTATGAAAAAGGAATTTAAGCAGTAGAGAATTCAGTAAAATACAAAATGAGAGTATCCACTCCCATTCCCCAGAGACAATTTCAGTTACCATAAACTAAAAAAAAAACACAAAAAACTCATTTTGAAAATTCATGCAGAATTAAGCTCTGTGTGCGTGTTTAATGGTACAGTGAGGAATATACTGTTTAAAAGTCAGGAGCTCTCAATTCTGGGCCTGCTTCCACCACTTAGTAACTATCATTTTGGGTAAGTTAATCAGCATTTCTGTGTCTTTTTTTTTTCTTTGTATTTTTTGTTTTCTGTGTCTTATTTTTTGATACTGTAGACAAGGGAACTGTATTAAATGAAGAGGAATGACTTATCAAGCATGTAAGGTTTGCCCTTCTAACCACCTTCCCTGTTTTAAGTCACTCATGACAGCCTATAAAGCAGGTACAATCTTTATGTGTGCTATATAGATGAAGAAGCTGAAGTGCAGAGAAGTTAAGTAACTTGCCTAAGCTCACACAATCAAGAAGTTGCTGAGCCAGGGTTTGAATCCAGACAGTTTAGCCCCAGCGTTAACTTGTAAACTCTATGCTATATCAGGGGTCATGTGTCATCCCTGCTTCTTCAAGCTGTAAGTATCTAGCATGATAGGGCCTGCTCTAGAGGGGTAATGAAGGTAGAAACTTTCTCTGTGACAGTATGCCAAATTCTGCTGTCACTGCCTTGTCTTCCTCTTGCTAAGCCCTGCTCCTCTGCTTCTGACAATAAGAAAGAAGGAAGAGGGTCAGCTACAAGGAAGTAGGGAAGACTTTCATTTTTTGATTTTGTGTGCATGAAATAAATTTCCTTTTCTTGTCATAGGCCATGGAACAAATCAACACCTGCACCTCTCTACAACATCTCGATTTATCAGACAATAACATACCCCAGATAGGTGATCTGTCTAAATTGGTATCACTGAAGGTAAGTGTGTTTTCTATGTCATTTCTGAAATTTTATACTAACGTACCAAGAGAAAGTGACCTAATTGATCTGTATATAGATCTGCAAGAATAAATTGTGTTCATTATGATAAAAATTCTATTAGTATACCAGAAATTAAGTATGAAACTTTTTGTTGTTAATTTCTATTACTGATTTACTTTAACTGAAACTGGTCATTGTAGTTAAAGTTAATGCTTATTTACTGTTCAACAAACATGATGAAATTCCCTTCATGCCTAGTCTATCAACATTAGTAGCTTTAGTTTTATAGCATCAATAGTGCATAACATGTTGGTGGGGTTGAGAGTAATCAGTCCTGTTTGACACTGAAGATGGCTGTTTCCTTTTAGTGGTAGATAGTATTAAATTATCAAAATCTAACCTCACTTTAGAAAATTATAGCCTATTGCACTTTTTATGGAGGGGAATGCAGTAAAATAAATATGTAACAGTTGGAATCAACAGCTTCATAAAACGTGAGTAGGCTGTTTCCATATTTTTACTCCTTTGGATATCATTAGCATGAGATGAATTCATTAAGCCTCAGAAATAGTATTATTAGCTCAACTTTTGCCATTTTTTTTAAGCAGAAATCATTTTTAGCAACAATTACTCTAAACAGTTTGATGTAGTCAGATACTGAGAGAATTCAAATGAACTAAAAATGATTGAAAGTTTTTTGTTTTTTTTTTTCCTGCAATGGAGGCATGATTACTTTATCAGAATCCTGGTGTTGAGCGTCTTCCGTTTAGTTTTCATTGTTGCTGTCTTAATTTGAATTTGAGTCAGGTTTATCCAGTACATTCTACCTTCCTCAAGAGAATATAGTTGCAAATCATAGTTTCTGGGTTATCTCTCGCTTGTGGAAAATTTGCTTTCTACCTGATTGTTTCTCTTTTTGTTGTTGTTTTGGCGGCACTCATTATATCTTATTTCCCTAACCAGGGATGGAACAGGTACCCTCTGCAGTGGAAGCCAGAGTCCTAACCACAGGACCACCAGGGAATTCCCTGTAGCTTTTTGTTTCAATGAATGTTTTCTTTCACTTTTCTCACCCTCTATTTTAATGTTTTAAAAGGAAATGAACAAGTATGTTGAAAGTTGCTCAAGTTTAAATAACTTGCAACATGCCTTTTGCTAAACTAAGCATATGTTCTTTGGCAAATCTTTAAACTTTCTTGAACTTAGAATAAGGATGTGAAAAGAGAGCTGGACCAAATGGCCACCTAGGACCCTTTTAGCATTAACAGTCTTTGATTTATGTGTGATGAGAAGTTATAATAAAATCACTTTCCTTTTGTATACATAATTTTGGTTTTATCAAAATAGACTAGTTTGTCTATTTCCGTTTGTAATTCATTGCATTTTTACTTTCAAGACCCTGCTTTTACATGGAAATATCATCACCTCTCTTAGAATGGCACCTGCTTATCTACCCAGATGTCTTGCTATACTTTCTTTGGCGGAAAATGAAATCCGGGACTTAAATGAGGTAAGATTTGAGGGTATCTTATGGGATCCTGGGAGCTGGAAACTCAGGAGAGATGCAGGAAAAGGTGGTGAGCTCGCTTTAGATGAGCATCTTGGAGGAAACTGCTATCAGGATGAAACACTTGGCTCCAGAAGACTATTATTTTTCTTTCCACTTTTATTTAATGTCAGTAGGTTATTAAGGCTTAATTTCATTTGTAATGCTGTGGTCTTCACTCCACTGGGAAGTGATTGTTGGTGGAGGGACATCTACATTAAAGGGGTTAATAAGGCATACTCTGTACCTTTTTCTGGCTTCTATTATGTTTTCAAAATAGGGTTCTCTTTGCTAGGAAGCAGTGCTTTCTAAAGGACTTTGTGCAGCAAGAACAGATGGCCATATTGTTGGAATTTTTGGAGTCAGTGGATAATATAAGAGTGTTACTTGTCACTTTTCAAAACAAGAGGGAAATTGTTGCATTCTCAAACTGCCAGAGATGTGTAATCAGCGGAAGCCCTGTGCTTGCCACTGAGCAGTCCGTTTCATTCAACAAAGATGTCCTTTGTTGCAGGTCTCTTTTCTGGCATCCTTAACTGAACTGGAACAGTTGTCAATCATGAACAATCCATGTGTGATGGCAACACCTTCCATCCCAGGGTTTGACTATCGGCCATACATCGTCAGCTGGTGCCTAAGCCTCCGAGTCCTAGATGGATATGTGATTTCTCAGAAGGAAAGGTGAGTGTGACCCCTTTAACGTCACATTTATCATGGAAATTAACTGAAAAGCTCATTTCTAGCTTACTACAAATTAAGAAGCTGAATATTGCTTGAAATATGAATTTAGAAATTAGTCATTAGGGCAGTTATATAGTAGACTCTGTGCTGTTCATGTAGGATTTTCTCTCTTTTCTAAAAAAGGATAATAAGTAAGTATCAGTCTTAGAGGTTGGGTCTAGTGAGTTTAATTTCATGCCCCAGATACAATAAATTGAGTTCTAAAGATTCTTTTGTTATTCAGTTGTTTGGGGCTTGGAGCATTTCTCTGTAGAAACCATGTTATGGGTGCTGTGTAGGATTTTAGATCAGTCCCACAAAAACTTGCATCCATCATATTGTAAAGGCACTATTAATAACACCTTGGGACCCAACTACTCTTTTTTTTTTTTTTTCTGTGAACAGTCCGTTTTATTTTATTTTATTTTTTAATTTTTTTTTTTTATTAGTTGGAGGCTAATTACTTCACAACATTTCAGTGGGTTTTGTCATACATTGATATGAATCAGCCATAGATTTACACGTATTCCCCATCCCGATCCCCCCTCCCACCTCCCTCTCCACCCGATTCCTCTGGGTCTTCCCAGTGCACCAGGCCCGAGCACTTGTCTCATGCATCCCACCTGGGCTGGTGATCTGTTTCAACGTAGATAATATACGTGCTGTTCTTTCGAAACATCCCACCCTCACCTTCTCCCACAGAGTTCAAAAGTCTGTTCTGTACTTCTGTGTCTCTTTTTCTGTTTTGCATATAGGGTTATCATTACCATCTTTCTAAATTCCATATATATGTGTTAGTATGCTGTAATGTTCTTTATCTTTCTGGCTTACTTCACTCTGTATAATGGGCTCTAGTTTCATCCGTCTCATTAGAACTGATTCAAATGAATTCTTTTTAATGGCTGAGTAATATTCCATGGTGTATATGTACCACAGCTTCCTTATCCATTCATCTGCTGATGGGCATCTAGGTTGCTTCCATGTCCTGGCTATTATAAACAGTGCTGCGATGAACATTGGGGTGCACGTGTCTCTTTCAGATCTGGTTTCCTCAGTGTGTATGCCCAGAAGTGGGATTGCTGGGTCATATGGCAGTTCTATTTCCAGTTTTTTAAGGAATCTCCACACTGTTTTCCATAGCGGCTGTACTAGTTTGCATTCCCACCAACAGTGTAAGAGGGTTCCCTTTTCTCCACACCCTCTCCAGCATTTATTGCTTGTAGACTTTTGGATAGCAGCCATCCTGACTGGCGTGTAATGGTACCTCATTGTGGTTTTGATTTGCATTTCTCTGATAATGAGTGATGTTGAGCATCTTTTCATGTGTTTGTTAGCCATCTGTATGTCTTCTTTGGAGAAATGTCTGTTTAGTTCTTTGGCCTATTTTTTGATTGGGTCATTTATTTTCCTGGAATTGAGCTGCAGGAGTTGCTTGTATATTTTTGAGATTAATCCTTTGTCTGTTTATGCAGTTCATTTTATATCAATTATATTTCAATAAAGAACTTTTTAATGTTAAGGTATATCATTTTTTACTATTTCTTGCTCAAATCAATTCTTAATTAACCAACTATATCATTGTGTTTAAGATGCCAACAGAAATCCCTTGCATTCCTATATACTAACAATGAAAAAACAGAAAGAGAAATTAAGGAAACAATACCATTCACCATTGCAACAAAAAGAATAAAATACTTAGGAGTATATCTACCTAAAGAAACAAAAGACCTATACATAGAAAACTATAAAACACTGATGAAAGAAATCAAAGAGGACACAAACAGATGGAGAAACATACCGTGTTCATGGATTGGAAGAATCAATATTGTCAAAATGGCTATTCTACCCAAAGCAATCTATAGATTCAATGCAATCCCTATCAAGCTACCAACGGTATTTTTCACAGAACTAGACCAAAGAATTTCACAATTTGTATGGAAATACAAAAAACCTCGAATAGCCAAAGTAATCTTGAGAAAGAAGAATGGAACTGGAGGAATCAACCTGCCTGACTTCAGACTCTACTACAAAGCCACAGTCATCAAGACAGTATGGTACTTGCACAAAGACAGAAATATAGATCAATGGAACAGAATAGAAAGCCCAGAGATAAATCCACGGACCTATGGACACCTTATCTTTGACAAAGGAGGCAAGGATATACAATGGAAAAAAGACAACCTCTTTAACAAGTGGTGCTGGGAAAACTGGTCAACCACTTGTAAAAGAATGAAACTAGAACACTTTCTAACACCATACACAAAAATAAACTCAAAATGGATTAAAGATCTAAATGTCAGACCAGAAACTATAAAACTCCTAGAGGAGAACATAGGCAAAACACTCTCCGACATAAATCACAGCAAGATCCTCTATGACCCACCTCCCAGAATATTGGAAATAAAAGCACAAATAAACAAATGGGACCTAATGAAACTTAAAAGCTTTTGCACAACAAAGGAAACTATAAGTAAGGTGAAAAGACAGCCCTCAGATTGGGAGAAAGTAATAGCAAATGAAGAAACAGACAAAGGATTAATCTCAAAAATATACAAGCAACTCCTGCAGCTCAATTCCAGAAAAATAAATGACCCAATCAAAAAATGGGCCAAAGAACTAAACAGACCCAACTACTCTTTATGAAAGTGACTGTGGGAAAATGCATGCAGAGTTCCAGTTTGGAACTGGTAGCAGACATACTGATTGGTCCTCACCTTCTAGCTATGAAGCAGCGAAAGTGGGAATCCCCTTTCTTTAGATCATTGATGATTTCTTCAGCTCAGAACTGGGACCCCTGCATGATGGGGTTTCTGGAAGCTGGCACATGACCAGTGGGATCAGAGCTATGGGGGAGGTAAGGATCAAGGTTGTAGACAAGAAGCGGTGGAGTTAGAGAGGATAGTGAGAATTGAGATGACTTTATCCTCATCACTGCCTCCTTCCACCTCCTCTTTTCACTGCATGTGTATGTGCATTCATGGGCTCAACACACGTCGTACTCTTCCTCACCGTATTGTCCTTCTGTTGCAGAGACTGATAGTCACTTGGCGAGGGTTTCCGATGGGAGGAGGAGTGGTAGATACTGACGGGGTTTTCCTTGTCTTTCTCCCTTCTGTTTTCATCTCGTTGTGAACAGGGTGGGGCAGTGAGGAATGGCAGGCAGGAGCTACATCGTGGAGGTGCTGGGGAAGGCTGACGTATGTCAGCTCTAGTTTGCCTGCAAACAAGTGTGGCTTTTCATTTTTCTTTCAGTGACTGCTGCTGTGTTCTCAAACACCTTGTTTTGTTTCAAACTTGGTTAATTCTAGAGCTGGAATATGGATTTACTTGGACTTTCTTTTTGGATTTTCTTTTAAGAGAAAGACGTTACCAGATTTTTCTAGGGGAATAGGACTGGTAACATTTTCATATGTGGGAGGTATCAGGGTGAGATGGGTCGAGAGAGTAGGACTGGTAACATTTTCATATGTGGGAAGTACCACGGTGAGATGGGCCAAGATAAGGGTTTGGCATAAAAAGAGACCTGGGAGGAGAAATGAGACCTGGTCAGGAGAGACAAGAGAAGGCTTCGCATCTTTCCCTACCACCCGTTAGCTGTGTGGCCTGGGCAAGTGCCTTAACTTCTTTGATCTTTAGTTTTCTCATCTGTAAAATCTGGTACCTAACTTTCAAGTATGCCCTGAGGATTAAAGATTGAGGATTAAGGATAAGGATGCTTTAAGGATAAGGATTGAGGATTAAGGATAAGGATGCTTTCCCAGCATCAGGGTCTTTTCAAATGAGTCAGTTCTTCCCATCAGGTGGCCAGAGTATTGGAGCTTCAGCTTCAGCATCAGTCCTTCCAATGAATATTCAGAACTGATTTTCTTTAGGATTGACTGGTTTGTTCTCCTCTGTGCAAGGGACTCTCAAGAGTCTTTTTCCAACACCAGAGTTCAAAAGCATCAATTCTTCAGCGCTCAGCTTTCTTTATAGTCCCAACTCTCACATCCATACATGACTACTGGAAAAACCATAGCTTTGACTAGATGGACCTTTGTTGGCAAAGTAATGTCTCTGCTTTTTAATATGCTATCTAGGTTGGTCATAACTTTTCTTCCAAGGAGCAAGCGTCTTTTAATTTCATGGCTGCAATCACCATCTGCAGCTATTTTGGAGCCCAGAAAAATAAAGTCTGCCACTGTTTCCACTGTTTCCCCATCTATTTGCCATGAAGTGATGGGACCAGATGCCGTGATCTTAGTTTTCTGAATGTTGAACTTTAAGCCAATTTTTTCACTCTCCTCTTTCACTTTCATCAAGAGGCTCTTTAGTTCTTCTTCACTTTCTGCCGTAAGGGTGGTGTGATCTGCCTATCTGAGGTTATTGATATTTCTCCCAGCAATCTTGATTCCAGCTTGTGCTTCATCCAGCCCAGCATTTCTCATGATGTACTCTGCATATAAGTTAGATAAGCAGGGTGACAATATACAGCCTTGACGTAGTCCTTTCCCTATTTGGAGCCAGTCTGTTGTTCCATGTCCAGTTCTAAGTGTTGCTTCCTGACCTGCATAAAGATTTCTCAGGAGGCAGGTAAGGTGGTCTGGTATTCCCGTCTCTTTAAGAATTTTCCAGTTTGTTGTGACAGCATGTAATTTAGAAATAGTTTAAAT
The DNA here is from genome assembly GCF_910594005.1 of Cervus elaphus. NCBI lineage: Eukaryota > Metazoa > Chordata > Mammalia > Artiodactyla > Cervidae > Cervus > Cervus elaphus. Next base: position 44,919,493 of record NC_057845.1, read on the forward strand.
GTAGTATTTTAGAATATCTGTATAATCACCATTGAAAAGAAGAATGTAACCAGCACTGCAGAGGTCTTCTTTGTCCCACTCATCATAACTCCCCTCCCCACTATAGTGACTTTTTGATAATTTAGAAAGATTATTTTTTTTCCTTGTTACTATGGAGCTCCTGCCAGAGTAGCTAAAATTAGAAGAGCAATATGTTTAGTTTTGATGGATATGTAGAGCAATTGGCACTCTCATTAACTGTTCTAGAAGTATAAATCATGCAGCCACTTTGATAAACTAACAATATTTACTGAATTTAAACGTATAAATACCCTATGACTCAACACTTTGACTCTGCTATATACCCTAGAGAAATAGGAGCTTATGTATGCCAAAAAAAAATGCATAAGCATGTTCATAGCAGCCTTATTCATAATCACTCCAAACATAATCACTCCAGCCTTATTCCCAATCACTCCAATTTGGGAGCTATGTGGGACATTTGGGAAATGTCAGTCTGTAAAGAAATAACTACAGTAGTGTTATCACATCTCAAAAAATTTAACAATAATTCCTTAATAACACCAAATATTAAGTGCTTACATTTAGTCCTCATAAATGCAGTTTTTAAATAGAGTTTTGGAAACTGGTTCCAAATAAGGCCATACATTGTAATTGCTTGACGTATTTAAAATATTTCTTTCTTGCTCTCTTTTTCAGTATCTTAAAAGTTTACTGTTTATTGCATGCTGCATGGGTTGGCTGTGCTGATTTGGTCCTTCTCCCTTGGGGTCTTGCGGTGTGATCACAGTCAGGGCTGGAGTCATTTGAAAGGTCAGCTTGGCTAGAGGTCCGAGACGATGCTTTCAGATCTCCCTATGGGCCCCCTGTCTCTTTGCTTTGCTTTCTTTTCTCTTTTTGGTTATTGAAGAAATCAGGTTATTTGTCCTACAGAGTTTCCTACTGTGCTTACTTTGCCATTTGCTGCGTCCCCACGTGCTTTGACGTACTCTCCCCTTTTGTGTTTTCTGTAAATCGATAGTTGGAGGTGGAGGTTTGATCAGATTTTTGTGGGGGCGAGGACAACTTTTTGGGTCCTGTTGCGAGGCACATGGTATCTGCTTGTCTCTTATGTTGTGAGTATCTATTAACGATCAATCCCTAAATCCATTAATTCATTGAGAGTTGCAAAATGGTGAAATTTTAATTCTATCATTCATTTTTAAATAAGCTGGAATACTTCTGTGACGTAAGTATTTGGTTACTCATTGATATAGTTTGTATAGGAAAGATGGAATTAGTAATATTTAATTCTCCCCCCTTATCAGTTTTTAAAAATAATGAGATGGTAGCTCACTAGCATCCTTCAACTGTGACCAGTTGGCTTTAAAAAAATTACCATTATGAACTAATGGATTTAAACACAATTTATGTAATTGGTACTTCAGTTTGACGGTGAATGGAGGGAATAGTTATTGCTTCTTTGAATGTAATTTAAAAATATTTGGAACCATTTAGTTCAAATCATTGGAAGTGCCCCTAAGCAAGAAAGAACGTTTAAAACATTACAGGAGTAAGGAGAGTGAAGCAGAGGATAATTTTTCTTTTTAACTTGAATGTTATTCATGAAAAACATCTAGTGATGCTGGAAAGGCAAATTAAGAAGTTAGATCATTATTGCTTGAAAATGTATCTTGTCTACCCCAGTGCCAGCCCTTCTTCTTTCTGTCCCCCAATTCCAGTTTAAAAGCTGAATGGCTGTATAGTCAAGGCAAGGGGCGAGCGTATCGGCCTGGCCAGCACATCCAGCTTGTCCAGTACCTGGCTACAGTCTGTCCTCTCACTTCTACACTGGGCCTTCAAACTGCAGAGGATGCCAAGCTAGAGAAGATTCTGAGCAAGCAGAGGTAAGCGTGTTTATCCGTAGTGGCTGATGAGACCTTCCTGCAGAGTTAGTAGGATTGGAGCGAGTGCTGCAGCCGCGTTTCTGGATCCCGGGGGCCCTGGTCACCACAGCAGTCCTGCGGAGGAGCCAAACCATGCAGTGCCATCTGGCTTCCTCCCCAGCAGCTGCATTGCTTGCTAGTCATTTCCTGAGTGGGGGAGAGCCTAGCAGCCTGGCAGCCTGGGATTTAAAATAACTTCACTTGTTCTTTTAATGTGGGTGTTTCACATGGGCTTTAAAACACTCACGTTGTAGAGACTTCGCTGGTGGTCCGGTGGTTAAGTGTCCGCCTGGCAATGCAGGAGACACAGGTTTGATTCCTGGGCCCGGGAGATGGCACATGCGGTGGAGTGCTCAGCCTGTGCCCACCACTGCTGAGCCCGAGCTCTGCAACAGGAGAGGCCGCGTGCAGCCAGCAGCCTGCGCCCCAGGGCAGAGAGTGGCCCCCGCTCACCACAACCGGAGGAAGCCCGTGCGCAGCCACAAAGCCCCAGTGCAGCCAAAAATAAACGATAACTAAAACTCTTAGAAAAACCTTAAAAGAAAACACTAACGTTATATAGCTAGAAGCATTTTTAGTAGTCATTTCTTTCATCAGAGATCCTGTCTTTGAAGGTTTGTGTGTGTGTGTGTATGCTTATGATGGTGTCTGACTATGTGATTTAAAAATAAACTTAACATTTCTCCCCATGAGACTTTGTAATTTCAAGGTCATTAAAGGTATGTACTTTGAAAACCTTGTAAACTTCTCCCTTCTTGACATTGTTTTACCTGTCGAACAACTGAAGGAAGCAGAGAAGCTTTCCTTTTTGATTTGTGTTAAATCACATGAGGTATTCTGATTTTAGATTTCACCAGAGGCAGTTAATGAGCCAGAGCCACAATGAAGAGTCGTCTCCTGTTGAATCAAGGGCATCCCTTGTGCCAGAGCATTCCAGCCCCATTCCAGATGGCCAGGTAGTCCCAGAAAGCGGTAAGAAGTTAACTGATCTCCGGTCCCTTTTTGTTTGATCTATTTGGTATCATAAAACAGGAAACAGTACATATTTTCAGAATGTTTTATTTGTTAGCTCAAGTGAACATTTGGATCTTTTATTTTATATATAAAGGTATAATACACAAACGGCAGCTTCCCTTTTGGCTCAGTGATAAAGAATCCGCCTGCCAATGCAGGAGACGTGGGTTCAACCCCGGGTCGGGAAGATCCCCTGGAGAAGGAAGTGGCAACCCACTCCAGTAGTCTTGCCTGGAAAATTTCATGGACAGAGAAGCCTGGCAGGCTATACAGTCCATGGGGTCATGTCACAAAAGAGTCAAACACGACTTAGTGGCTAAACAACAACAATATACACAGACATATATAACTATTAAATGTCTTAATTTTTGAAAACATTCAGAGGACTGCTACCTTTTGACTTGACGTAGTACTTTGATTATTTTTATGATTATTGCAAGAATTAAGTTTCTTAAAAATATTTGGTTTGATATTTTAAGGCATTTTGGAAGAAATTACTGAAAGGATTTCACTGCCTTTTACTATATTTCAGGGATTAGATTTTATTAAAGGGATACAACTGAAAAAAAAAAATCCCTCGTTAAATACTTAATGTTTCCAATGATATTCTGTTGATTGTTTTAGAACCCGTCATCCAAGTCAATTCTTGGGTTGGGACAAGCAGTCATGATGACCAGTCACATGCCGTTAATAATTTTCCAACCTCTGTACACACTGCAAGATACTCTCGAAATGACCTGCACCTGGAAGACATCCAGACCGATGAGGACAAGTTAAATTGCAGTCTCCTCTCTTCAGAGTCTACTTTTATGCCAGTTGCGTCAGGACTCTCTCCAGTATCCCCTACAGTGGAGCTGAGGCTGCAAGGCATTAACTTGAGCCTAGAAGATGCTGCTGCTGCAGGTGAATCTGTGAAAGGGCCGGAAAACCAGGGCTTATCAAACAAGGAAGAGGAAAAGGCGTTGGGGGCTGCAAATGAGAATTCTGTTCAGATGACAAAAAGCGCAGTTGGTACAGAGGTAAATGAGAAAGATGGACTGTTGCCGTATCCTGAGCCAGCGGTCACCAGTGCCGGCTTGAAGGATCCCACCCACAGTCTTACGTCTTTTTCTGAGTCAGTTGGACACAGTGTCTTCCATATGCAGCCAGGCAGTGAAGAAGCCAGGTCTCAAACAGCTTCAGAGAAACTTCCCTGCAGGGTGTTAACCCAGAAATCTGTTCCTCTGGGACAGGATAAAGTTGCCCTCCAGAAATTGAATGAAGCAGCCACCAAGCTTCAGGCCTGTTGGCGGGGCTTTTATGCCAGGAACTACAACCCACAAGCTAGAGACGTGCGCTATGAAATCCGTCTTCGTAGGATGCAAGAGCACATTGTCTGCCTAACCAGTGAAATAAGGAGGTGGGTGAGAAGTCTGTTTTAAGGCTTTTACTGTGAAGGTGCTGTTCCGTTGGTCTGGGGGCGTCGGACTCTCAGCGTTGCTTCAGAACACTGAATCACCGCTGTTGTGGCTGGGACACTTCCCATGGCATGCTGCCGCTCTAGGTTTGTCTCTGACACGGTACTGAAAGCAGCTTGAGAGCAAGCACTGCAGCATGTGCCTGCGTGTCTAGTGCCGAAACTGGAGCACGGATGCAGCGTGGCAGTAAGTGTCGGATGAAATCCATGCCTTCTGGACATCCATGTACCTAAACACAAAAGCTACAGAAAATGTAGGAAAACTGAATGAGTATAAAAATGAGAAGATGAGGACGTCTCCATAGAACCCAGTAGATGACATAAGAGTTAAGGAAAATAGTAGGAACTTAGAAGGGGTTAAAATTTGGGGGCTATAGTGGAAGTTATGTGTTCATTCTGTGGCTTACAAGCTGTCATGACTGTCCCCCAGGGAAATGAGGATTTCCTAGATTTATTCTGAGTATCAGCACTGCACCTGTCAGTACTGACTGATGTTATAAGTGGGAAAGGAGGAAGAGTCAAAGAGACTGAGAAGGGACAGCCGGGGTGGGAGGAGAACTCGGGGAGAGTGTCCCAGCTCCAGCAGGGCCCTGTTTCAGGAGAGAGGAGAGGTGCTGGAAGAGGACCGAGAACTGTTACGCTAGATTCAGCAACCCGCGGTGACTGTGTGTGGAGGTCCCCCAACACTATTCCCAGGTTTGATTTGCAAAAAGGACTCTTGACTCAAAAAAGCTATTCTTTATGTTCCTGTGTATTATGGTTGATTGGAGTGAAAGGAAATAGATGACAGTCAGCACAGGAAGGAGACACACAGGGCAAAGTTCAAGAGACCAAGCAGAAGCTTCTAGCTGTCTCCTTCCAGTGCCGTTTTACACGTGGGCTCAGTTCTCGAAGCAACAGTGCGTGAAAACACATATGAAGTATCGCCAACCAGGGAACTCGCTCCAGCCTCGGCATCTGGGGTTTTTATTGGCAGCCAGTCACCTGGGTCAGTCCATATGACTGACCTTAACTCCTCAGACCTCAGCCTCCACTCAAGGTCAAGCTGATGCCATTGTAGCCCAGGGTCTCAGGTGAACCAAGCTGGTATTCCCCATAAAGCACATGGCTGGCATAAACCAACGGTCTCAGAGGTACAAAGGTGCTCTAATCAGGCAGGCTATTCCAAAGGTGTAAAGGTTATCTCATCTCATAAGCTGGTCAAGGCCAATCCTGTCTTTAGGATGTTTGCACATTTCTGTCCTGCTCACTTAACCCTTTCCTGCCCAGTGAGCTTGCTAAGAGCAGCTTCAGCGGGTTAGTGGGATGCAGTCAGTTTGGAAAGGACTGAATAATGAAAGAGAGGTGAACAGTGAGCACGACCCGCTTCGGACGAGGGCTGCCGTGAGGAGAAGGGAGCAGGTGGTTGCCAGAGGAGAATCTGGAGTTACAAAGATTATTTTTTAAAGATGGGAGACACAGAGGAGGTTTATGTGTTGGTGCAAATGACTCAATAAGGAAGGAAGAACTGATGGTGCAGGGCAATGAAAGAAGCGCAGGACGGAAGTTTCTTGGGAAGATGAGAGAAGAAGAGGTTCGGTGCACGAGCGGAGGGGGTGGCCTGAGGCAGGGGCAGGTAAGGTGGGAGGTATCGACGGTGGGGGATGCGGAAGTCCTGTCGGATGGGCGCGCCTCTTTTCTCAGTAATAGACAAGACGCGGTCAGCACTTGGAAATGAGGGGGTGAGGATGTGAGGGGTTGAAGGAGAGAGGTGTGAAGTATGGAGTATTTATCTTAAAGTGAACTTACACAGGAGATGGAGAATTGCTGGATAGTATGAGGAAAAACTTAAAAGTGTAAAGCAGTAAGTCAAACTGTGTGATTTTTATCAGCAACTCTCAGCTGTTCTATTCTCACTTTGGACCCGGTTCAGCCGGGAGTGGGTTTTTTCCCCAGGTGAACATGGTAGGGGAGAGAGGGAAGATCAAGGGAGCTGAAGACATTTTGAAGGGAGATGATGATAGTGATAGATCTTGGAATTTGAATGAGGTAAAAGGAAAGACAGGAGAAAGACGTCGTTTGTATGGTGGTCATAGATGAGGACTGGACGTCCAGGTTGTTGCAGATTGTGGCAAGAACAAGTGAACTGAGAGGTTTGTGCTGGTGCTTGAGATCGTGTTTTTAAGTGGTGTAGTCAAAATACTTGAGTCTAGAGTGGGACTGACATGACTTAGCAACTACACCGCCACCCCTACCAGAGTGGGACTGAAGATGATTGTTAAATAGAGCGTCTGTGTGAATGTCAAGGGCTCCAGAAATGACCAGGGGAACAGGGCAGAGAAGAATACTAGTGCTGAGGCTTCAGTGGATGGAGGCCGATAGTGGGGGGAGCTCAGTGCTTGAAAAAGAGTTTGGGGAAATTTAGCAGGATGGCTGGAGTGCTTGGAGGAGGAAGGTTAAGAATCATTTGTAAACAGCAGTGGGAAGCAGTGTTCCGACCCTGATGTATAAGTGAAAAAAATAGCTGCCACTTGAGAGGGCTACAGTGCCCTTGGAAGTGCGTCTGATTTGGTCAAGGAAAAGTTCAAAGAAGAAGCTGAGTGTATATACAGGGGTTTGCTGATTTTAATTCAGCAGTCCCACATGGCGCAGTAAGAAGTCTTGAGGGGCTGGAGAAAGTAGGTCAGAGGTTCAGAACAAAATGGGGTGACTTTGAGAGATACTGGACAGCTAAGGGAACCCTAGGTTTGTGATAAGTTTTAAGTATGGAGGCGGGGACAGTGGACCCACAGTGAAACTTTAATGAATGAGGGGAAGTTATGCACAGGAAAGTCTGTTGGTGATAGCAAGGAGTGTGTCAGGGCCTGGAGCAAACAGGGGTGTGAAATTTGATGGGATTAGTCCTGCTGGTCTCTTCAAAGAGGAGGCCAGTTCTCTTCTCTTTGAAGCTGTGATCCTGATCCTTTCTGCTGCTCTTGCTCCTTCTGTGTGTTTGGCTGCGAAATTGAGGCCAGATAAAAAAGAGCCATTTAATATTTTATTTTTCAGTACTGGCTGGCAATACTTTGTAGAATCAGTATAATCTGAATTTCAGTCACATCTCATTTGGCTTCTATGTTGAGTCATAGTTTAAAAGTAAAGTTTCACTTAGATACTCTAAAAGTGGAAAGCATTTATTAGATTATTAATCTGTTTACACTGTATATGTTTATTTGTCATAATAAGAAATATAATTCAAAGCCCCCTTTCTTGTGTCAGTAATGGACTTTGAATTATTGTAGATTAAGAAAAGAAAGAGATGAAGAACGGATTCAAAAGTTTGTTCAAGAAGAGGCTGTCAGATTCCTTTGGAACCAGGTAAGCCCTTTCCTGCTGACTCACCTACTCTGTAAATGAAGAAAAATTCTAGATTTACTGAGATAATCATAGAACAGTTACAGGTAAGGTAGCACCCTTTCTCAAGGTTAAGGATGTGGTTTGTGTTCACTGCCACTAACTCTGAACTAGGACAGTGAATTTTGTTACATTTTATTTAATCTGAACAAAAATATTTTCATAATTTTGACCAGAAAGATAAAGAACTATAACACTGACGGAAAGTGCTAAATTGAAGGATATTGGACAACTATCCAATAGATATAAAAGGCCCAATTTAAGTTTCAAGTAGCTGTCTTGTTTTATCTTTTAAGACTATTTGAATGAAAGATGATTGAAACAGTGTGTGATGGCTACAATATGCATGTCCTAAAAAGTCCACATGACTTCCAGGTAGAGAGTTTGAATCCTGAAATAGCATGCTATGGAGACAGTTCAGACATCGGTTTTACTACTATTGTATTGTTCTCGATGATTATTCCTTGGAAGTATTTTTAGAAAAGGATTTGTTATAATAGGATTTTACCTATGCTGTTATTTTTGAAAATACATAGTAAAAGGTCTGGGAAGATACATATCAAACTACTATCAAGGATTACCTTGAAGGATAGTCTAAGGGAAACTAAAAAATTCTCTGTATTGCTTTCTTGTTGCAGACGTTACAGTAAAACTCTGAGGTTCTAAGTATACTTTAAAAATGTAAAGGTCCAGGAATCCCCTGGCAGTCCAGTGGTTAGAACTGCACCCTTCCACTGCAGGGCCGCATGTGTTTGATCCCTAGTCAGGGAACTAGGATCTCACAAGCTGTGTGGTGTGGCCCAAAAAAAAAAAAGAAAAAGAGGTAAAGGTCGTATTATCAAGAACTCCAAGAATTTTTAGGTATTTTAGAGTTGTGTATACTTCATTGTTAGGTTTTCTTTCCCTCTCTTTTTAAAATAATTAGTTTTTGGTGGTGCTGGGGCTTCCTTGCTGCAAGAGGGCTTTCTGTAGTTACAGGAAATGGGGGCTGCTCTTCATGGCGGTGCCCAGGCTTCTCATTGACGTGGCTTCTCTTGTCGCAGAGCACAGGCTCTAGGCACCCCAGTTCCAGGAGGTGTGGCACACGGCCTCTGTGGGGTGTAGAATCTTCCCAGACCAAGGATTGAACCTGTGTTGCCTGCATGGGCCGGGGGATTCTCATCCACTGTACCACCAGGGGAAATCCTACGTTGTTTGTTTTTAAAAACTCTTATCTGAAATGGGTATCTAGCATGAGACTTCCATTTTCGAGAATCTGCTCATATTAACAGGTTCTATTGTTATCTTGTTAAATAGGCTTCAGTGTATTGAGAACCTTATTGACCCCTTAGTCAGCTGTATGTGCGTTATTGTGCTTCTGATTATCTTTGTAGTAGGAGCAAGTGAATTGCTTTGGCCCATCCCTGCTTTCCTGCTTTCCAATAATGTGAACCACTTTTGCCAACCAGGTCTAAGCTAGGGGGGCTGTGGAAAGGATCGGGGGAGTCAGGACATTTCTAACTCCAGTTTTGCCATCTGCCGTTTACCAACTTCCTGAGTGTAGGGGGAAAAAAACCTCAAAGGACAGTTGTAAAGTAGGCATGATTTATATTTTGTAGTGAAACTGTATCCTTTGGTTTGCAGGTGAGGTCTCTACAAGCTTGGCAACAGACTGTGGACCAGCGTCTAAGTTCCTGCCATATTGACGTTCCCCCTATATCAAGTACTCTGGTGCCATCAAAGCCTCCTTTATTCACCCAAAGTCAGGAGCCATCTTCTGATCAGAATTCTGATTGGTTCATTGCTCCTGATGAAGCTCCTCAAGAGAAATCCTTACCAGAATTTCCAGACTCTGGTTTTCATTCCTCCTTAACTGAACAAGTTAACTGTTTACAGGATTCTTTGGATTTTGAAAAAAGTTCCACAGAAGGTAGTGAAAGTTCCATAATGGGGAATTCCATTGACACTGTCAAGTACGGCAAAGAGTCAGACGTAGGGGACGTTAGTGAAGAACATGGTGAGTGGAGTAAGGAAGGCTCCAACAACGAGCAGGATAACAGTCTGCTTGAACAGTATCTAACTTCAGTTCAGCAGCTAGATGATGCTGATGAGAGGAGACATCTTGATGAAGGGACGGGAGATAGTAAGCTTCACCTACCTCGTTCCCCTGAAAAGCTGGACGTCTTATCTGATAGCGCTTCTGCAGATGTCGCTCGTGGCGTATCTCCTGCTTTGCAATGTGAAGTCAGCCAGACACCAGAGAACTGTGAATTGAATGCGGAAGTACAGGGGCAGCAATCAGAATGTGATTCTGCATTCCAGGTGTTGCATGTTGGTGTTATTGTGTAGCATGTCTGGTTGCTTGAAAAGCAGAAGTCTGTTTAATTAAAGAATATTTTCAGTTGGCTTTTTTGGGGGGGGGAGAAGAATATTTCTCCCAATTTTGTTACTATTTCCACCCCCCCCCCCCCGCCCCCGCAACCTAGGTACTGAGCTAAATCTTCGTTTTTATTTTGTTAACTTTTTATTTAGCTATAATGTATCAAACAATATTTATATTGAAAGCCACATGCACTTTATTAACAACTAAATTGCATCAACAGTGTTCCTATGTTTTGATGTATTCATTTCCTTTCAGAAATAAACTAGAATACCTTAAAGGAGATAGAAATATTACCTTAAAGATACCAATAAGAGAATTTTAATTCTTCTGTATGTGAGAAAGTTAATTATGTAGTGAGGAATGCAATTTGCTACAGTAAATATAAATGACAAATACGAGGATTGTGAACTGTTGAAATTTGCCAGCCTCTTTGGAGAAAGAACATGTGTTTTTAAGCCTTTTTCCTCCCTATGAATCCACGAAAGACTTCTTGTAAGCAAATAGGAAGAAAAGGTAAGATGGTAGGATTTTTCAGTGGGGATAATTGTTTCATGGAAAACTTTAATGTTATGTATCAATTTTAACATATGAAGCAGAGTTTTCTGTCCAGAATTAAAGTGAAGCTTGTTTTAAAGGCAACACAAGAATTTCTGTTAGGTATAGACTCCATTCACTTGGGATAATATCCCAGCAAACATTTATTATCTTTTCATTTAGTGATTTTTTCACCCCATAGATAAGCATTCCCTGGTGGCTCAGTTGGTAAAGAATTCACCTGCAATGTGGGAGACCTGGGTTCAATCCCTGGGTCGGGATGATCCCCTGGAGGAGGGCATGGCAACCCACTCCAGTATTCTTGCCTGGAGAATCCCCATGGGCAGAGGAATCCAGCAGGCCACAGTCCTTGGGGTCACAGAGTCAGACGCGAGTGAGTGACTAAGCCCATGCCCAGATAAGCATTTATGTGCCAATATATTGCCAGAAATTAATGTACACTTTCTTTGTTCATGCTTTATATTTGCTTATATATTTCAGCAGAGGCCCATGGTCATTTACTTCGCTCTTGACCTCATAGAAAAGAACATTTAAAATAATACCAGTGGTAGAATAGGAATGACATTTTTTATAAGGACTATTTTCCATCTAAATCTGAAAAAGTGCCACATTTGGAAGACAACTTAATGGTGGTAAAGAAAAAATAAACCTCATTTATTTCTTTATTCATTAAAAAGAGTATATATCTGTAACGCCAGGAAGAAACGATAATATTGTGTTTGAATGTTAATAAATGCATTTGCAAATCAAGGATAATTTTTGGAAGCTTGAGATTCTAATCTTTGAGAATGTTCTGATATCACTGAACACACATATCTGACCTCCCCCCAGTCTGTGTGTGCAATGATTTAAAACTATGGCAATAATTAAGTGCTCTCTAAATTTAGGTGCTAATTATGTATTCATTATTCAGTTACAGTCACTAGGTCCCCTTCTTTGAAGTTACATAAAATAAAAGCTGATCCTTCCAAGAATAAAGTCAGGGATCACATGTTATACTATGTTGAGAGTTAGAAACATTTCTTCACTGTGGGTAAGATGTACTTTTCTCGGTTTTTAAATATGTAGCACTCAGGTTGAGAAGACTTGGATTTCATTCTCAGAAATCCAGAATCTCTTGCAAAGGAAAGATTTTCTGTCTCTTATACACAAGTAGCAGTCTTACATTCAAAAGATTTTCCCTAGTGAAGCATGTGTAACATTGATGTGTGTTAAATAAAAACAGAATTTTTAACTTTGTGAATAATGCTGATTATCTTTTGTGAATGATTTTTAATTTCTTCTTAAATCTCCCCTATTTTTCTATTTTATAGTTAAGAGCCTCATTTGCTGCCCGTAGTTGGACAAGGGAAAACCAACTTGCGCTGCACTAGTACCAAAGTGCTGCTTCATGGTGCATTAACTACTTGTTAATTTCTCATAAAAGCTCCTGAAATGCTGTGGTTTAGTATTACCTAGTAGGTTTCTGTCTCCGCCCTCTTCTTTTTTGTTGAGAAATGGCAAAACACAACTGAATTCATTTGAGCATTAGCATTTACAAGCAAGATTCCCTTTTTTTTACCATTGCCTTGTTTTTCTAGCCCATAAATGGTATTCAGCATACTTTTCATTTGAAATTGGCAGAATATGATAATGACTAATATCCTACTCTTCATTCTGTTTAACTTTACTAGTGTTTTGAAGTGCAAGAATATTAAGTAGCCCCCAACCTTAACTGTACAGATTATCTTGAATGTAAATAGCATGAAAATAATGTATATTCGAATGCAGGAAAACTGTGGCATAGATAATATATTTTAATAGGTTTACAGTGTAATTTAAAATAATTTATTTAACCAAACTTATTTGGTTTTAACTCTGTGGGCTTTTCATTGGTCTGGCTGAAGAGGGAACGGGCCTCGTATGGTTTGGGGAGTTGAGCTTTACCACAGTATTTGTGTTTTTCTAATAGGTGTTTAGTTCAGCTGCGCTATTTTAATTCAACTCTCTTGATTTATGGCCAATTCAGTATATCAATTAAATATTTCTTCAGAAGCACAGAATCATACCATGTGAGAATTTTAAGGACCTTAGAGATTGTCTGTTCTAATCTCTTTGTTTTAAAGATAAAACTAAAGCACAGAGAACTTAGATGACTTCTCTGAGGTTATAGCTAGTTTATAGGAAAGGAAACTATGGGAACTTAAAAGTTACTCTATTCCAGAACTTTATTATACACGTTCTATTATTCCTTATTTTTAGTAAGTCAGTAGAAAGTCTGTACATATTTTTCATTTTCTTTGAAAGCGAAAAACTACTTCTAAGAGAGCTAGAGCTCTACCACTCAAGGCAGAGTTGCTTGTAGAAAACAACTGATTTGTTCAGAACCCTGAGTGAATTTTCTCCAAGAAATGTGATTTGATTAAAGTGGTTTTTAAAGAGTAATGCAGTAGAAACTAACATTTGGAAAGAATAATTACATCTTGGAGTCTATTTCATTGAAGACAAGAAGTATAACAGATTGCTGAGATATATAAAATTTTCTAGTGAAAAGCTAGTTTGATTATATTTCATCTTCAGTTTCTCAGAACAACAGATGTTAAAGTTTAACTCTCCTGATATGCAGAAAGCTTCAGTCATGACAGTTGATACATAAATAATATAGTTTGGTTTTATAAATTCAATTATAAAAGGCTTTATAATATGCATGTTTTTAGGAAAATATTTAGCCACACAGTTGTTAGTATATATGGAGAACACTTTATTCTTGAATATGTGGGTGCCATTCTTGAGCGTGTATTTATCTTTTGTTTTGGATTATTTTAAATGTATAAACACCATAACAGTGTATTTTCCTGTTAATCTACTTAAGATAGGTCTAGCTCCACTTTTAATAAGTATTTTCAGAAACAACATGGACTTAAGATATAACTGTCTCCCTTTAGTTAGTTAGTTTTTTTGGCACCAATTCTTCGACTTGGATTTATAACAATAATATAGAATATAAAAAAAATTTTTTTCTGGAGAATTAAGACATAGTAAAAAGGGAAAATATAAAAAAAGAGTCTGGTCAGTTTCCCACTTGCAAGTGAAAAGTGAAAGACTTGATTATTTATTTTGCCACATATTTATTGTAATATTATGACTTTTAAATATATGACCTCCTGATTTATGAAATAAAACAAAAATGGTCTGTAAGGGACATTCTAAGCATTTTTAGTGATACTGTTTTCATTGATCACACCTATTGTGCCATATTAAATTTAAAAGTCAAGTAAACAGAGTAATCCTCACAGCCCTGGAAAGAAACAGATAATTAGTTGTCTTTTAAAAATGAGGTGCTTTTTATTTGTGAATGAGTAGAAATCACACTATAATTTATTTTCTTAATTGATTTTAGTGGATCGCAGGAGTCACTCTGGAGAGGCTTTGTTCATTTTCTGATTAAGTTTGAGTGTTTTGTAATCATTTTACTGTTAACAATATGAGTTTAAAAATAACTTGACTTTTCACTATTTTTAGGTTTCTCTTTAATTTTATTGTAGAAATAGTAGATGATTTAAAGTGGTTGTGGATTGTTTAATGAAGGTTTAATTTATATTGTACTTAATTTGTATTTGAGTTTCTAATTCTAAATAAAAATTTGCATATGTGTTTGAGTGATTCATTTGTTTGTTATAATGATTAGTTGTGTGGTTGTAAGAAGAGGAAGAGACTCGAGATTTTTTTCTTTTGGGCATGTCCAGCAGAAAGGCCATTTGAAGACACAGTAAAAAGGCGGCCATCTGCGAGCCAGGAGGAGAGGTCTCATCAAACACCAATCCTGCTGGCACCCTGATCTTGGACTTCTAGCCTCCAGAAATATGAGGAAACAAATTTAAGTCACTCAACCAGTGGAATTTGTTTAAGTCACTCAGTCAGTGGAATTTTGTTATGGCATCTTAAACACAATGATATAGTTGGTTAATTAAGAATTGATTTGAGCAAGAAATAGTAAAAAATGATATACCTTAACATTAAAAAGTTCTTTATTGAAATATAATTGATATAAAATGAACTGCATAAACAGACAAAGGATTAATCTCAAAAATATACAAGCAACTCCTGCAGCTCAATTCCAGAAAAATAAATGACCCAATCAAAAAATAGGCCAAAGAACTAAACAGACATTTCTCCAAAGAAGACATACAGATGGCTAACAAACACATGAAAAGATGCTCAACATCACTCATTATCAGAGAAATGCAAATCAAAACCACAATGAGGTACCATTACACGCCAGTCAGGATGGCTGCTATCCAAAAGTCTACAAGCAATAAATGCTGGAGAGGGTGTGGAGAAAAGGGAACCCTCTTACACTGTTGGTGGGAATGCAAACTAGTACAGCCGCTATGGAGAACTGTGGAGATTCCTTAAAAAACTGGAAATAGAACTGCCATATGATCCAGCAATACCACTCCTGGGCATACACACTGAGGAAACCAGATCTGAAAGAGACACGTGCACCCCAATGTTCATCGCAGCACTGTTTATAATAGCCAGGACATGGAAGCAACCTAGATGCCCATCAGCAGATGAATGGATAAGGAAGCTGTGGTACATACACACCATGGAATATTACTCAGCCATTAAAAAGAATTCATTTGAATCAGTTCTAACGAGATGGATGAAACTGGAGCCCATTATACAGAGTGAAGTAAGCCAGAAAGATAAAGAACATTACAGCATACTAACACATATATATGGAATTTAGAAAGATGGTAATGATAACCCTATATGCAAAACAGAAAAAGAGACACAGATGTACAGAACAGACTTTTGGACTCTGTGGGAGAAGGCGAGGGTGGGATGTTTCAAGAGAACAGGATCAAAACATGTATATTATCTATGTTGAAACAGATCACCAGCCCAGGTTGGATGCATGAGACAAGTGCTCGGGCCTGGTGCACTGGGAAGACCCAGAGGGATCGGGTGGAGAGGGAGGTGGGAGCGGGGATCGGGATGGGGAACACATGTAAATCCATGGCTGATTCATGTCAATGTATGACAAAAACCACTACAATATTGTAAAGTAATTAGCCTCCAACTAATAAAAATAAATGAAAAAAAAATGAACTGCATATATTTAAAGAAACAATTTGATGCATTTTGTCACATGCCCATAAAACCATCACAACAGTCAAGAAAATGAACATACTCATCACCCCTGAAAAATTCCTCATATCCTACAATGGAAAAAAGACAACCTCTTTAACAAGTGGTGCTGGGAAAACTGGTCAACCACTTGTAAAAGAATGAAACTAGAACACTTTCTAACACCATACACAAAAATAAACTCAAAATGGATTAAAGATCTAAATGTAAGACCAGAAACTATAAAACTCCTAGAGGAGAACATAGGCAAAACACTCTCCGACATAAATCACAGCAAGATCCTCTATGACCCACCTCCCAGAATATTGGAAATAAAAGCAAAACTAAACAAATGGGACCTAATGAAACTTAAAAGCTTTTGCACTACAAAGGAAACTATAAGTAAGGTGAAAAGACAGCCCTCAGATTGGGAGAAAATAATAGCAAATGAAGAATCTCAAAAATATACAAGCAACTCCTGAAGCTCAATTCCAGAAAAATAAATGACCCAATTCAAAAATGGGCCAAAGAACTAAACAGACATTTTTCCAAAGAAGACATACAGATGGCTAACAAACACATGAAAAGATGCTCAACATCACTCATTATTAGAGAAATGCAAATCAAAACCACAATGAGGTACCATTACACGCCAGTCAGGATGGCTGCTATCCAAAAGTCTACA
Source organism: Cervus elaphus (assembly GCF_910594005.1). Taxonomy (NCBI): domain Eukaryota; kingdom Metazoa; phylum Chordata; class Mammalia; order Artiodactyla; family Cervidae; genus Cervus; species Cervus elaphus. Next base: position 44,935,974 of record NC_057845.1, read on the forward strand.
AGCAATAAATGCTGGAGAGGGTGTGGAGAAGAGGGAACCCTCTTACACTGTTGGTGGGAATGCAAGCTAGTACAGCCGCTATGGAGAACAGTGTGGAGATTTCTTAAAAAACTGGAAATAGAACTGCCATATGATCCAGCAATCCCACTTCTGGGCATACACACTGAGGAAACCAGATCTGAAAGAGACACGTGCACCCCAATGTTCATTGCAGCACTGTTTATAATAGCCAGGACATGGAAGCAACCTAGATGCCCATCAGCAGACGAATGGATAAGGAAGCTGTGGTACATATACACCATGGAATATTGCTCAGCCGTTAAAAAGAATTCATTTGAACCAGTCCTAATGAGATGGATGAAACTGGAGCCCCTTATACAGAGTGAAGTAAGCCAGAAAGATAAAGAACATTACAGCATACTAACGCATATATATGGAATTTAGAAAGATGGTAACGATAACCCTATATGCAAAACAGAAAAAGAGACACAGAAATACAGAACAGACTATTGAACTCTGTGGGAGAATGTGAGGGTGGGATATTTCAAAAGAACAGCATGTATACTATCTATGGTGAAACAGATCCCCAGCCCAGGTGGGATGCATGAGACAAGTGCTCGGGCCTGGTGCACTGGGAAGACCCAGAGGAATCGGGTGGAGAGGGAGGTGGGAGGGGGAATCGGGATGGGGAATACGTGTAAATCTATGGCTGATTCATATCAATGTATGACAAAACCCACTGAAATGTTGTGAAGTAATTAGCCTCCAACTAATAAATTATTAAAAAATAATAATATAAAAAAATTCCTCATATCCTTCATAACTCATCCTTCTGCTTTGGTTTCTTTTACTCAGCATAATTATTTAGAGATTCACCTGATAGTTCATTCCTTTTTATTGCTGAGTTGTATTCCATTGTATGTATTTGCTGTGATTTGTTTTTGAGTTCTTCCAACCTTAAAAGTTTTCCTCCAGCTTTATTGAGAACTAGTTGACAGAACATTGTGTGAGTCTAAGGTGTACAACGTTTTCACAGTGAGGTTAGTTAACATATCCAGAACTTCACAGTTAGAATTTTGTGTGTGTGTGTGTATGTGTTGAGAACTTTTGAGATCTATTCTCCTGGACTTTCCTGGGGGTGCATTGGTTAAGAATCTGCCTGCCAATGCAGGGGACATGGCTGTGATCCTTGGTCCAGGAAGATCACACATGTTGCAGGGCACTAGACCAGTGTGCCGACAACTACTGAGCCCAAGCACCCTGGGGTCTACTCTGCAACAAAATAAGCCACCTCAGTGAGAAGCCCCAACAGTGCAACTGGAGCGTAGCCCCTGCTTGCTGGAACCAGAGAAAGCCTGCATGCAGCAATGAAGACCCAGCAGAGCCGTGAAAGTGAAAGTCGCTCAGTCATGTCCGACTGTTTGCAGCGCCATGGGCTACACAATCCATGGAATGCTCCAGGCCAGAGTTCTAGAGTGGGTAGCCTTATCCCTTCTCCAGGGGATCTTCCCAACTCAGGGATTGAACCCAGGTCTCCCACATGGCAGGTGGTTTTTTTTTTTTTAACCAGGTGACCCACGTGGGAAGCCCAGCATAACCATAAATAAATAAATAAATCAGATCTGTTAGCAAGTTTCAAAGAGTTTTATGGTATCATGTTTTAACGTTTGAGCTAATTTCAAGTTAAGTCATTTCGAGTTAATTTTTGTGAGTGGTGTAAGATAGGGCTTTGATTTCATTCTTTGGCAAGTGGATATCCAGTTTCCCAACATCATTTATAGAAGAGACTGACATTTCCCTATTGAGTACTCTTGGTTCTCATCAAATCTTAGTTGACTGTATATGCATAGGTTTATTTCTGGCCTCTCAATTCTGTTCCATTGTTCCATATGTCTTTTTATGCCAGTGACATACTGTTTTGACTACCACTGCTCTGTAATCAGGAAGCATGATGCCTCCTTCTTTGGTCTTTTTTTCCTCAGTTTTGGCTTTTGGGGTTCTTTTGTCGGTCCATGTGACTTTGGGGATCTTTTTTTCCCTATTTTTGTAAAATAACACCATTGGAATCTTATTAAGGATTGCAATCTGGATGGCTTTGGGTAATTTATCATTTTTAATATTTATTTTTCTTTCTTTGTTCGGCTGTGCCAGATCTTAGTAGCAGCATGCAGCATTTTCGATCTTTGTTACAGCATTCGGCATCTTCAGTGGCGGCCTGTGAACTCTTAGCTGCAGCATGTGAGATCTAGTTCCCCAACCAGAGATCAAACCCAGGTCCCCAGCATTGACTGCGTGGAGTCAACCACTGGACCACCAGGGAAACCCTGGGGATACATTTTTAATATTGTATATCCAATGAGAAATTTTCCTAGTTATGGTCTTTATTTTTTTCTTACAAAGCATTTAGTTTCTGGCATATTGTAAGAATTAACATTTCAAAATTAAATTATTCCATGGAACTTTTCTGGTGGTTCACTGGTTAAGAATTTGCCTGTCAATGCAGGGGAAAAGGGTTCAGGGCAACGAGGCCCATGTGCCACAACTACTGAACCTGAGCTGTCGGGCCCCAGAACCACACCTACTGATGCCCACACGCCCTAGAGCTCATGCCCCACAACAAGAGAAGCTACCACAATGAGAAGCCTGCCCATAGCAACTAGAGAGTAGCCCCTACTCACCACTACTAGAGAAAGCCTTCACACAGCAATGAAAGCCCAGAGCAGCTATAAATAAAATAAAAAATAAAGAAACCCAAACCTATACTGCACCATTTCAACTTTTATTTCTCTAAAGTGGAGACCTTAAAAAGCTCTTATAAAACCATTCAAGTACAAAATACGTCTGAATAATTTCTCCCTGTAATCTTTGATAATTTTCTTATCCATACCTAATTCAATAGCAGTTTTTTGTTTTATTCTTTTAAGTAATTCAATTCTGAGTCTTTGTAAAGCACTCAACTATTTGTTTTCCAAAGATATTTTCTTTTTACACTTGATTTCAAAGGTTCATATAATAGACCTCTATATCATATCATTACATTGCATATATTTTAACATTTTAAGTGTCATAAACTGGTTGAGAAACTGAACTCAAGTTGCTGAAAGTGGAAGCACATGCTCTGGAGAGAGGACTGAAAGCAAACAGCAGAATAAGATTCTTCCAGATTTAGATTAACTAACAGGGCTGACAGGATATCCTTTCAAAATGCAGTAAATTGAAACTGACTCTCAATTTGGTGATTAGGTGGACATCAGTAATTGTTTTAGATATATCTGAATCAATAAGAGTGTTGTTGTTCCATTGCTAAGTCATATCTGACTGTGACCCCATGGACTGCAGCGGTTTCCAAACTTTCTGATAATCAAAATATTGGGGGGGGGCAGTTCATATTGCATGATTCTACATATATGACATTCTGAAAGAGGTAGCATTATAGGGAAAGAAAACAGGATTTGTGATAGCCAAGAGTGTGGGGGGAGAGGGAGGCTGCAAGTGGGAATTTTTAGATGATGAAATTATTCTGTACGGTACTGTGGTTGTGGATACATGATTCTAGATATTTGTTAAGACCTCTACAGTAGTACACAAAGAATGAAGTTCCACTATGTGCATTTTTTTTCACTATATGCATATTTTACTCCCCAAATCTCAACTAGGATATCGGGGAAGGGGGTGTCTCAGGATGAAGTGAGGACTAGGATGTAAAAATCTAACTGTATTATAGATGAATGACATAAACTCCCTGAGAGAGAAAGAGGGAAATGACGTAAGTAACTTTGGAAAATTGTTTTGTGTAGTGTAAATATCTTAGTCTGTTTGGGCTGCTATAACAGAATACCACAGACTGAGGACCTTATAAACAACAGAAATTTATTTTTCACAGTTCTGGAGGCTGGAAATACAAAAACAAGGCATTTAGTGTCTGGTGGGGGCTAGCTTCCTGTTTCACAAATGGCTATTTTCTCACTATCATCACATGGTGGAAGGGGTAGAGGAACTCTTTGGAAAGAGTGGAATAAAGGAATGGATGTTGAGTCTGAAAAAGGGAAAAAATATTCCCAAACAAGGCAAAAAATTCAGCTGAAGCTGTGAGCTTTTATTTCTTGGAAAGGAAGTGTTCCAAGCCAAAGCTTCATGTGTGAAAGACTGCCCTTCCTAACAAGAAGTAATTAAGGTTAAATGAGGTCATAATGACGGGGCCCTAACCTGAAGAGAATGGTGTCTTTATAAGAGAAGACGACACCAAAGAGTTCTCATTCTCTCCGCCATGTAAGGACACAGGTGTTTATTGTGTTTATCCATAAGCCAGGAAGGGAACTCTGACCAGGAACTGAATCAGCTGCATCTTGAACTGGGGCTTCTAGCCTCCAGAATTGTGAGAAAGTAAACTTCTGTTGTTTAGGCCACTCAGCCATGGTATTTTACTGTGGCAGCCTGAGCAGATTCATACAGGTACCAAACACCTCTTCTAGTCTCCTACCCGTGGCAACATCCTCTCACTGTCCATGGTGTTTTGGAATAGGGTGGATGGTATCCAATGTGACAGCAGTCACTTATTTTGAACAATGGCTTGGTGGCTCTTGATGCCCAAATTTCATGCACTTGTTCAAAAGGAGGAAGCACAACAACTGAATTAGGAGCTGACATGGGCTCAGGAGGACTTATGCTGCAAGTTTCTAACATTGCGTTTCCAACTCTTTGTGACCCTATGGGCTGTAGCCCACAAGCATCCTCTTTCCATGCAATTTTCCAGGCAGGAACACTGGAGTGGGTTGGCATGCCCTCCTCCAGGGGATCTCCCCTACCCAGGGATCGAACCTGCACCTCTTACATCTACCTCACTGGCAGGCGAGTTCTTTACCACTAACACCATCTGGGAAGCCCCAGATTTGCTGGTGAATATCAGCAAATCTTGAGGGATCTCAAGTTAGCTGCATCAGAAACAGCCTTAACTTGCTTTTGTTTACTAAATTTAGGCTCCACTCTTTGTTTCACTTAGAGAAATAAAGTTTAGTAACTAGCATCTAAACTGTTTCTGTATGTAGGTCAGAAATGACTAGGTCCTTTGCTTTCATATCAAAAATACAAACCTTATGTTCTCATTTTTTTCACAGCTTAAAGTTAGATTATCATAAATTCGACATTTTTAAATTCCTTATGCTAGGTCATAACCTGAGATTAGGGAATTCAAGAGGAAGAGATTTGGGATACTCTCCTAGGTACTTTTCATTTGTTTTCTCACTTATTTCTAAGAGCACATAGTATTGCGCCTAATTTACAGTTGAGGAAACAAACTGAGAGAAATTAAGTAATTTGTTTGGCATGGCAATGCTGGTAAGAGACAAAGCTGTGAATTAGACTCATTCAGGCTAGGATCCAAAGTGCGTGTTTTTTGGTACAGTGGGATTCTGCCTTACACCCAACTAAACGCAGAGTTCCAAAGAAGAACAAGGAGAGACAAGAAGGCCTTCTTCAATGAACAGTGCATAAAAATAGAGGAAAACAACAGAAGGGGAAAGACTAGAGGTCTCGTCAGGAAAATTGGAAATATCAAGGGAAACTTTTGCCCAAAGATGGGCATAATGAAAGATGGAAACAGTAGAGATCTTGTAGAAGCAGAAGAGATCAAAAAGAGATGGGAAGAAAGCATGGAAGAACTGTACAAAAAAGATCTTAATGAACCGGATAACCACAATGATGTAGTCAGTCACCCAGAGCCAGACATTCTGGAGTGTGAAGTCAAGTGGAACTTAGGAAGCATTGCTCTCAATAAAACTAGTGGATGCGATGGAATTTCAGTAAAGCTATTCAAAACCCTAAAAGATGATGCTATCAGAGTGCTGCATTCAATATGTCAGAAATTCTGGAAGACCCAGCAGTAGCCACAAGACTGGAAAGCATCAAGCCTCATCCCAATTCCCAAGAAGGGAAGCACTAAAGAATGTTCAAGCCATCGGACAATTGCACCCATCTCCCATGCTAGTGAGGTCATGCTTAAAATCATGCATGCTAGGCTTCAGCATTATGTGAACCAAGAACTTCCAGATATCCAAGCTGGGTTTAGAAAAGGTAGAGGAACCAGAGATCAAATTGCCAATATTTGCTGGATCATAGAGAAAGCAAGGGAATTCCAGAAAAACATCTACCTATGTTTCATTGACTACGCTAAAGCCTTTGACTGTGTGGATCATAACAAACTATGGAAAGCTCTTAGAAGAGATGGGAATACCAGACCATCTTACCTGTCTCCTGAAAAACCTGTGTGCTGGCCAAGAAGCAATAGTTAGAACCCTGTATAGAACAATTGATTGATTCAGGACCGAGAAAGGAGTACAACGGGGCAACTGAACAACAGTTCACCAGTTCTACATTGGGAGTATGGTGACTTTGCCGTCAGAGATCTTTTAAGAATCTAGTAGTGACCGACAGGCATCTCTGGTCCTTCCCACTCTTTCTCGTGTCTGTAATAACTGTAAAATACCGTTGTTTTTAGCTGCTCAGTCGTGTCTCTTTGCGACCTCTTGGACAGCAGCACTCCAGGCTTCCCTGTCCTTCATTATCTCCGGGAATTGCTCAAACTCGTGTCCATTGAGTTGGTGATGCCATCCAACCATCTCATCCTCTGTCGTCCCCTTCTCTTCCTGCCCTCAATCTTTCCCAGCATCAGGGTCTTCTTTTTCAATGAGTTGGCTCTTTGTGTCAGGTGGCCAAAGTATTGGAGTTTCAGTTTCAGAACCAGTCCGTTTTTCCATGTCTGATTCTCAGACTGTAAAATATAAGATAACTCAAATGCCTTGGGGTTATGAGTGCCTATGTGACTGGGGGTTAATAAAGATCACTAAGGTGGTCCCAAACCATCTAGAAGTCAGTATGTCCTGTTTAAGTATTAATATTTGCCACTTGCCAGATAGCCAGACTGGGAAATACAGGCGTCAGGGAGTCCATGTATGGAACACAGGACTTAATCAGAGCAGAAATCTATCACTTTGGGCTGTGGATCCTTAGGCACAGAGGAAACGGAAATCACCTTTTATGAGTACGAAAGGCTGATCCTCGAGAAAGAAGAAAGAAATGGTTACTCCAGAAGAGGTTGCCTCATGTAGAACCTCCTTTTATTTCAGTCACACGGGTCACTCATGCATACAGGCCTGCCTTGAAAACTTTTGAATGAGCACATAGAGTCCATTGTGGTCAGAAAATGTCAAATATTTTGACCTTGAGACAACAGTCTGGGCAGTCCGCTTTTGGAGCCTGCCTTTTTCTGGGCTGAACTTGGTTAACCCCACAGCCCTGTGCTTCTAGCCCTGAGGAATACAGCGCAGCCCCGCCATCCCTTCAGGTTTCTTGAGCAATTGCTTCTGTCTTCGAAGCACTCCTTTCAGTTCCTGAGTTTCACATAGTTGCTGCGGACGTTTTATGGCTTAGAAGAAAGTCCAAAATAGGATTACGTGGTTTTTCGGTGGGGGTGGTAGTGGTGGTGGTTAGTATTCAGGCCTTTTCGCTAGGTCACGTACAAGGAGAGTAAAAGCAACGCGGTTGTTTTCAGGGAAAAGAAAATACGTCGACTAATTTCAAGTAAGGGAAGATTCAAGGACCAGCCTGCTCTGTGCCCGAGCTTGGCAAACCCGTGAAGGGAACAAAACATTGCGCCGCTGAGCGCAAAGACGGCCCAAGTAGGGGCATCTCTAGTTGCACTCTGGGACACTCTGATGTCCGAAGGCGACAGGAGCCGGGTCCCGATAGTGGGCAGAGCTCAGATCAAAGGCGACAGCAGCAGGACGCCCTCGCGAGGGACGAAAGTTGCACGGGGCTCCGCGGAGGTCACCTCTGCGTCCCGGCTCTGGGGGACGCTCCGCGCTCCGAGGCCGCGGCTGTCACTCAGCACCCTCGGCCCCGCCCCTCCCAGAGCTGGACCAATCGCAGCCGGGGGTCGGGGGTGAGGCGACGCCGCGGGGCCAGGAAGCCAGGGCCGGGCGGCCTGGTGCTGCGGCTATTGAGCAGGGTGTCCGGGTCCGGGGCAGCTGGAGAGCGCGCGGCGGGAGGCCGGACCTGGATGGAGGTGAGTGACGGCCTGCGGCTTGTGCTCCAGCGCCGGGATGGGCCCCTGCCGCCCGAGCGAACCACTGCCTGGCTCCTCCCGGACGCCTCTCGGCTGCTTTTCTCCGCGCTTTGGCTCCCGAGCTCCCGGCCCGATGCAGACGAGCTGCAGCCCCTGGGGTCTTGGCTGGGGTACCGGAGCCTGGAACGCGAGCCTCCGGCCCAAGGCACGGTAGACTTGGGGCTGGCCCGGAGTAGCTCGAGCAGCAGCCGGTCCCGGGGCGGGGCAGGGCGCTAGCATCTCCATCCTCGGCTTTCTGGACTTGCCGCAATACCCGCGGGAGCAGCCGCAGCGCGGCGGAGCCCAGACTTGGGGGCAGCTGGAGACCCTTTCCCCTGACACCTTTTCTGAGCGAGTACCGAACACTTGGAGACGGCTCCCTTCTCAGCCCCTGACTCCAGTCTCATCGCTGCTTTGAGCCCCAGCTGCCTTTTGGCTGGGTGTCTTCTCAGGCGTTGGATTGTTCTGGTTTTACTGTCGTTTTGGGACATCAGATTTATTTAGGTCGCTTGGGTAGAGTGTGACTTTTACAAGGTGTGATGTGGAGGCTCAGCCTGGCGTCTGCACCTGATCAAAGACCACCAGGGTGGTGGTAAGAGGGATTCTCAGGCAGGATTCATATAAAATTTGTAATTATAAAATTTCCCTTGTTTTCGTTATTTATTCTAACGGAGGATTGTTGCCGCATTTCCTAAAAATAAAGGAGCACACTGTTCTGATGGGTCCCCCTCCTTACTGGGGTTAATTATCTGTTGGAACATCAGCGTGTGTTGAAGCTGGCGGCTCTCCCAGACCGTGATAATCAATTGTCTCAATCCACGCAGTAAAACAACACAGTGTTCCTCCATAGCGTTTGGGCTCCGCTTTCCTTTGACTGTGTTTAATACCTTCTTTGTGCCTGTTATCCTCACTGTCTCTCTGGGCCTAATGCAGTGCTATTATTTGTTTCTGAGAAAGAAAATGAAGGGACATATCACTGAAGTTGGGTTGGCTGTCCCCTCTGCCCCAAAATCGAATTGTCCTGGAGGGACAATGTAAGTTACAATCGAAACATCATTTCAGAAAGGCCATCCCGGACAGTTTGTACAAATGGCACCCTCTGGCCACTCTATACCAGTGATTCCCCTACCTGGCTGTGTATTGTAATTATCTGCAGATCCTAAATAAAAAGCTGTTTCTCTGGCCCTACTCCCGTGGATTCTGATCCAGTTGATGGAGTGTTGTGCAAGCATTGATATTTGTATAAGCTTCCAGATAATATTAATGGGCATGCAAGATTAAGGACTACCATGTTTTAATAGGGCATTAAAAACATGCCCTATTTTCTTCTTACAGCATATATAGCTTTGTGACTTATTTGATTTGGGTACTTCTCTGTCCTGTGGTTACCCCCACCACCACCCCCCCCTCCCTCCCAGAGAATTATGAAAGCATTAGTGCTGCTTTAAAAGGAGAAGAGAAGGCCTAGGTGAATCAGCATTTTGGACATGTGAAGTGGGGGTACGTGGGAGAGAAAGGGGTCCGTGGAATGAAATCAGGAAGCAAGTCCTGTAGATGTCTGTCCTTGTGCAGACTTCTGTCTCTGCTTCATTTTTTTCAAGGACGATCTCATTTGGTTGACCCATCATTTTCATGGTCTTGGATGAGTCTCCAGTTTTTTCTCTAGACATCGCCCTGTTAAGTTTCAAAGTCTTACTCAATACCCTATGAAATACAGCTGCTCTTTGGAGAGTTTGAACTAGGAGAATTCAAATATAGGTATATTCCGTGTAAGTTGTCTTTTGTATGGGCGTCCTTGTATTCCAAATTCTATTTCCAGATATCTTGCTCTGATAAGTACATTTATGTGGCTAGCAGGTCAGAGTATTTAGGATGAGGACTGTCCCAGAAACTGGATGTGTGGTTGTTCAGTAATACACTGTTTTTGTGAAATGGTTGTCTAAGAACATTTGCCCTCTAGAGTGTGGGGTTGCTGCCTCATTTTCTTTTTAGTACCAAACTCAAGTATTTCATTTGTGTGACTGACGATTGTAATTCCAAGTGAGATGGGAGTAGGAAGTCAGATGTCATTGTTGTTCAGTTGCCAAGTCATGTCTGACTCTGGGACCCATGGACTGCAGCACGCCAGGCTTCCCTGTCCTTCACCATCTCTCTGAGTTTGCTCAGATTCATGTCCTTTGAGTCAGTGATGCCATCCAACCATCCCATCCTCTGTCGTCCTCTTCTCCTCCTGCCTTCAATCTTTCCCAGCATCAAGGTCTTTTCCAATGAATCAGCTTTTCCCATCAGGGGGGCCAGATTACTGGAGCTTCAGCTTCCGCATCAGCCCTTCCAATGACTATTCAGGGTTGATTTCCTTTAGGTTTGACTGGTTTGATCTCCTTGCAGTCCAAGGGACTCTCAAGAATCTTTTCCAGCACAGTTTGAAAGCATCAGTTCTCTGGCGCTCTGCCTTCTTTATGGCCTAACTCTCACATCCGTACATGACTGCTGGAAAGACGATGCTGCTGCTGCTGCTGCTAAGGCGCTTCACTCGTGTCCGACTCTGTGCGACCCCGTAGACGGCAGCCCACCAGGCTCCCCCGTCCCTGGGATTCTCCAGGCAAGAACTCTGGAGTGGGTTGCCATTTCCTTCTCCAGTGCATGCATGCATGCTAAATCGCTTCAGTCGTGTCTGACTCTGGCGACACCATGGGCAGCAGCCCACCAGGCTCCTCTGTCCACGGGATTCTCTAGGCAAGAATACTGGAGTGGGTTGCCATTTCCTTCTCCCAGAAAGACCATAGCCATGACTGTATGGACCTTTCTTGGTAAAGTAATGTCTCTGCTTTTTAATATACTGTCTAGATTTGGAGAAGGAAATGGCAACCCACTCCAGTGTTCTCGCCTGGAGAATCCCAGGGACAGCGGAGCCTGGTGGGCCTCCGTCTATGAGGTCGCACAGAGTCGGACACGACTGAAGCGACTTAGCAGCAGCAGCAGGTTCGTCATAGCTTTCCTTGCAAGAAGCAATCATCTTCTAAATTCTTGGCCTCAGTCACCATCTGCAATAATTTTAGAGCCCAAGGAGAGGAAATCTGTTACTGCTTACACCTTTTCTCCTTCTATTTGCCGTGAAGTGATGAGGCCAGATACCTTGACCTTGGTTTTTTTAATATTGAGTTTTAAGCCGGCTTTTCATTAGGTTGGGCTTCCCTTGTGGCTCAGCTGGTAGAGAATCCGCCCGCAGTGCCGGAGACCTGGGTTTGATCTCTGGGTTGGGAAGATCCCCTGGAGAAGGGAAAGGCAACCCACTCTAGTATTCTGGCCTGGAGAATTCCATGGACAGTCCACGGGGTTGCAAAGACAGGACTGAGCAACTTTCACTTTCACTTTTCATGAGGTATCTGACTTCCTAAAGCAGAAGTGGAAGGAAGTCCAGTGCCTCTGACTAATGGCAGCCAGTATAGGTTTGCCACAGGTCATAAGGAATTTAGTTTGGCACGTAAACAGTCTTAATCAAAATTTGACAAAACAAACCCAGCAGATCGTGGATTTCACTTTTTGCTTGTTCTTTGAACATATGTATGAAGCGTGAATAACTGTGTTCTAACACTTCAGAGAGATTTGGGAACAGAAGTGCTCAAGTTGAGAGTCCTCATGGAGTGATCACAACTTTTAGATGTGTCCAGCACCTCTTGTTTTCTCTAGTGGTAGGATGGAGCACTGAAGTGCATGATTATTCTACTCTTTAAGAAAAATAAGGACCTGCTGTGTAGCACAGGGAACTCAGTACTCTGTGATGAGTAAAGCCTATATGGGAATGTAAAGCCTATATGTAATGTAAAGCCTTTATGGGAAAAGAATCTTAAAAGGGGTGGGTGTATGTATATGTATAATTGACTCACTTTGGTGTATACCCGAAACTAACATGACATGGTACATCAACTATACTTCAATAAAATTTAAAAAAAAAAAAACACAGAAACATACGAAGGTTTTATCTGTGATTTATATTTTTTCCAATTATATTGCTATTGATAAGGTTTTGACCTTCAGCTCAGATCTGAGAGTGGTTTGCTCTGTGTAAGTTTGTGAATATAAATTGCCAGGTCTTTTTTTTTTAGTGCTAGGAAAGGAAATGTTCCTATCCTTACTCTACCCACTACTTTGTACTGAAGTTGTTGTACATCTCTTGCTTTAAAATTGTATCCTTGATTTCAAATATATTTTACTTTACTTCATTTTCAGTATCTTCAACCTGTGTTTCATGTACTTATCTCTGTTGCAGCAGGAAGAATGGTATAGAAATGAAAAACATCAACACGTGCTTTGAATGTGACAAGAAAAGAATAAAGGCTCTCATGATTGTTTGAGTTCAGACTTTACACTGGAAGGAAAGTAAACCTTAATTTCTTAGTTTCAATAAGTAGCTCTTCCTGGGAACTGGAAACTTCCAAAAAAAAAAGGTAAATTAAAGTCAATTATATATTTTTATTTTGGATTTGATCTTGGAAACTTTTTAGAGTCATTCCTATCTAACAGTATTGTTCTTACTCAATTCTAAGGCAATTTGAGATACCAAATAATGTTTCCCTGCTCTCTTTGCAAATAGATTTCTTGTTATAATGCCTAGGTTTTATATTTATAGGAAAACCCCAAAAATCTGTTAGAGATTTCTTTTTTCACTTTGGAATCTTTCATTTTAAATTTGTTTTCTTGTATCTGATTTAATGCTTTATTTCTCCTTATGGCTCCTTTTTAATTATTGCTTTTAGAAACCAGCTTGATTCTTTGTATTTGTGATTTCTGTTTCCTGGTGGAGATGAAGGAGAGAAACAAAACCTGCCCAAAGATGATAACTATCAACATTTTAGTATATGTCTTTTTAAAGAGCGGTCTGGCTAGTGCACTGTAGGCTGTATCTGCTTAGGTGTACAGATGGATCTTTCAGTGTCAGGATTCCACCTACTTGTAGCAGGAAGTAGGTCTTTTCCTGGCAGGACCCTCCATGAGGATTTTCATCAGAAGTCCCTGCCCGTGAGGGGCTTCTTGCATATTTGCATGGCTGCCTGTAAGGCCTTTTGTCCCTTTAGCTCTGAGGTCTCCAGGCCCCACCATCCTTCTGCGCCATTGCTGTGCTGCTTCTGACCAGCTTGAGCCATGCTGACATCCTCTGGCCTCCCGGCCCTCGTGCAGTACATGGAACACGGCTGCAGTGGTACGGCTGAGCTTCTCTGCAGTATCATCCTTGGTCTTCTCCCTCTGGCCATCAGGGGAACCTGTGGTTCTTACGGCCAACTCCTTGAGAAGGGTTTCTGCAGAGGAGCAGCTGGGGCCCTGGTGACAGAGTTATTTCCTTTATTTCACAGTCATTTCCTTCCTAGAATCTTCGGGCATTTCAGGGTGGGTAGGTAGCTGAGTTTTGGAGAGGGGCCGGTGTTGGGAGGCCATGAAATGCTTAAGTACAGTCTTTCACATTACCTGGCGTCTCTGTGGAGGTGGCCAGGAGTGGGAGATTTATTTCTCTTTAATTTAGGAGGGAAAGGCCTTTTACCTAATATGAGTGTAAGCTTTGCCAGGAGGATTTCTGGCACTTGGTACAGTGTGCAATACACAGCTGTTGTTTAGTTGCTCAGTTGTGTCCGACTCTTTGTGACCTCGTGGCCTGTAGCCACCAGGTTCCACCGTCCATGGGACTTCCCAGGCAAGAAAACTGGAGTGGGCTGCCATTTCCTTCTCCAGGAGATCTTCCTGACCCATGGATCAAACCCGTGACTCTTGCATTGGCAGGTGGATTCTTTACCACTGAGCTGCCAGGGAAGCCCTCGGCCTCCATAATTATTCATTGTGTGGATTGTTGAATCAACATATATCCTGCAAAGAGCTGAGTACTGGGAAGGAATCAAAATGTATGGTACATTGTTATCCTTAAGTTGCTTTTCTTTGATATATAGTTTTTGTTTTTTTAAATATAGTCTTTATTGGTATAGTGTAGTTGGGGAGACTAGAAAGACATACAAATATAGACATCAGATGAGAAGTGGAAAAAGTAAGTGCTGTGGGAATTCTGAGGATGGAAAGCATATTGGAATAGCTTAACCTCATTTCCTTTATGACGCTGGGGTGAGGAAGGGTTGTTGTCTGTCCTTGTGGTGTGGGAATGGGGACAGATTAGATCAGAGGAGTAGGGGAGTGAGGGAAGAGGGGGCTTGCCAGGTCCAACACAAAAGGGGGGAGTGTTGGTGCAACTGAGGTATCCTGAGGCCCTCTGCACTGCGATTATGCACCCTCTTCACCTTGACCTCTTTACCCTGCTTTCCACGGAAATCATCGCTGGGAACAAAATACTAGCGTCTTCACTGCTTACCTATACCATAATAGCAACTGGGGAGAGAGTTTTAGAAATGATTACATGGAAGAATATTTAGGAGCAGCCTGCTCTCAAATCCTCTGCCTTCAGCAGGTGTGATGAAGGATTAGGGTGACCTGTTACTCCTCACGCTTAGCTTTCATCTCCTCCATCTTTAGGGCGGTGTCTTTCCTTTTGTGCCTTGTTGCTCAACTGAGGGGGCATCAGAGCTGCCTATGGGGCAGGGGAGCCAGAAACCAAAGGGTGTTTGCTGTCTCTTGCCATCCAGAGGGATGGCATTCCTGTTTTCCAGAGGTTGTCAGAATGGTTTGCACCTAATCCCAGAACTCCTTATAAAATCACAGGTTTTCCTCTTGTTGTTGTTTAGTCATTAAGTGACGTCCAACTCTTTGCATCCTCACGGACTGTAGCCCGCCAGGCTCCTCTGTCCATGGGATTTCCCAGATAAGAACACTGGAGTGGGTTGCCATTTCCTTCTCCAGGCGATCTTCCCAACCCAGGGATTGAACCCAGATCTCCTGCATTAGTAGGCGGGTTCTTTACCACTGAGCCACGAGGGAAGCCCATAATTACTGTAGTAATGTAATAAAATATGAACTGGAAGGGAAGGGAAGTGATTTTATTCATTTAGACCTCTTTAGAAAATTAACACGTGAATTTTGTAATCTCTAAGAATCTGAAGATGTTCTTTGCTCTCTTAAAAGTTAAAACATAAATAGGAAGCAGGAGAAATATCTCTATTTACATGAAAACCTGGAGCTGGGTTTGAGTAAATTGTCCAAATGTGGAGTAGTTCCTACTGTGCTCTGGCTCTTTGCTTTCTCTTACGACTCTGGGCCTTGGGTAAGGTTAGGGAAAAGGAAATACAGTGTCTTTCCTTTTACTCCACCCTAAGCTGTCATAACTGGTGATCTGTTTGCTCATCTCTCCTCTTTGAAGGAATCCTTTGGAGAAAAATGTGCTTTTTAAATCCACACCAGTTGCTCTTCTATACAAAGAACTCTTAAAGAGACGAAACAGAAAAGAAGCAGATCAGACTGAAAGCTCATCTTCAACTCAGAAAAGCAAAGACATGGTTTTTTAAAATTTTTTATTGAAGGATAATTGCTTACAGAATTTTGTTGTTTTCTGTCAAACCTCAACATGAATCAGCCATAGGTATACGTATATTCCCTCCCTTTTGAACCTCCCTCCCATCTCTCCCCCATCCCACCCCTCTACGTTGATACAGAGCCCCTGTGTGAGTTTCCTGAGACATAGAGCAAGTTCCCCTTGGCTATCTAATTTACATATGGTAATGCAAGTTTACATGTTACTCCTTCCATACATCTCACCCTCTCCTCCCCTCTCCCCATGTCCATAAGTCTGTTCTCCATGTCTGTTTCTCCACTGCTGCCCTGTAAATAAATTGTTCAGTACCATTTTTCTAGATTCTGTATATATGCATTAGAATACGATATTTGTCTTTCTCTTTCTGACTTACTTCACTCTGTATAATAGGTTCTAGGTTCATCCACCTCATTAGAACTGACTCAAATGCATTCCTTTTTATGGCTGAGTAATACCCATTGTGTATATGTACCATGACTACTTCATCCATTCATCTGTCAGTGGACATCTAGGTTGCTTCCATGTTCTAGCTATTGTAAATAGTGCTGTAATGAACAATGGGATACATGCGGCTTTTTCAGTTTTGGTTTCCTCAGGGTATAAGCCTAGGAGTGGGGTTGCTGGGTCATATGGTGGTTTTATTCCTAGTGTTTTAAGGAATCTCCATACCGTCTTCCATAGTGGCTGTATCAATTTACATCCCCACCAACAGTGCAAGAGCATCCCCTTTTCTCCACACCCTCTCCAGCGTTTATTGTTTGTAGACGTTTTGATGAGGGCCATTCTGACCGGTGTGAGGCGATATCTCACTGTAGTTTTGATTTGCGTTTCTCTAACAGTGAGCGATGTTGAGCATCTTTTCACGTGTTTGTTAGCCATCTGTGAAGACATGGAGTTTTGAGGAGTGAGAGAAGCCGTGGGTCGGCCATGGGTGATCAGGACACAGCCCGACAATGTGGATCAACTTCTTCAGACTGCGGCTGTTCTGCTGTCTGCTCGCAGCGCTGATGGTGGTGGCGCTGGTCATCAATGTCACTCAGGTGGAGGTGAGTCCTCAGCACGCTCCTTCGTAAGTAAGGGAGCCACGTCGGGGGCTCTGGGGCTAATGAGTCTGGAAAACATTGATCATCGGGAAGCTAATCCTGGTCACAGTTCTTGTTTTCATTTATTCAGTAAGTATTTGAGTGCCTTCCATGGTTATATACTGTGCTAGTCACCAAGGGTGCAGTGATTTCTTCACTATTGTTCTAATAGCTCATATTCTAAATGCATGGGAGAAAATATGAGTTATAAGTAAGCATGGAATATAATAACAAATGATAATTAGAAATTGTGAGACATACCGTAGAGAAAAGAAAGTGGGTTACTGTCTCCCACTCTTTGTGACCCCATGGACTGCAGCACACCAGGCTTCTCTGTCCTTCAGCATCTCCCAGAGCTTGCTTAAACTCATGTCCATTGAGTCATTGATGCCATTCAACCGTCTCATCCTCTGTTGTCCCCTTCTCCTCCTGCCTTCAATCTTTCCCAGCATCAAGGTCTTTTCTAATTAGTCGGCTCTTCACATCAGGTGGCCAGAGTATTGGAGCTTCAGCTTCAGCATCAGTCCTTCCAATGAATATTCAGGATTGATTTCCTTTAGGATGGACTGGTTGGATCTCCTTGCAGTCCAAGGGACTCTCAGTAGCCTTCTCCAACACTACAGTTCAGTAGCTTTAGAGTGATGAAAGAAAGCCTTTCAAGGAGGGGACCTTTCATCTGACTCCTGGAAAAAAAATGAAGGAGATTTTCGGGGGAGGGAGTTCATGATGAGTGTTTTATTTATATATTTATTTTTTTTCTTTTATAACTGAGATTTTATTGGTTGTTTTGAGGATCACTACACAGACATTTCAATTTGTACACAATTCTTCACATACATACCAGAAATCTAAAATATCATGTAGTTGTGATTCTTAACAATTATTCCAGTGACTTTGCAGCTTAAAATTTGGAGCAAACTTTCCTTAATAGGATATCCAGTACCAATATCTTCAAATATTGATATGTTGTTACATCATAAGTCCCACTGATCCACAATTTAATATCATATACACTATATACCCAAACTGTCAATTGTTCACAGCACATTAACCAAGTTACTGGGAAAACTGGACTACCAAGACCAAAGATGTTATAGTATAGTGCACAAAACTCTGACCAGGAGAGCCAATATCAAAAAGTGGTTTGCTGAGGGAAATAATTCTACCAAAACAATATGGGAAGAGAAGTAATTTAAAGTGTTCAAGACATTAAATGCACAACTGACTCCAAACTGCCATTTAGTATGCTTTTGTATTATAGGATATAAAAGCTACCCCCCATCTATGGAATGTTAAGCTGACACCCAAGACAATCAAAGCCTGCCATATCCAATATCCCACTATTTTCTGGTTGTACAAAAAAAATAAACGACCAGCAAATTATTTCACCTCTTAAAAAAAAAGCATTTATGCTTAAAAAATGAGATGAGGTGGGATTCCCTCCTTTTTAAAAATGTTTCTAGAGCTACTAAAAAAACGTGCATTTACAAAATAGTTGATAAAAATATTCCCCTGGATTGTACAAGAAGGGAGACAGGGGCCACTGACAGGACTGAGTGTGTGGTTATTAATCAGACTTGGCTTCTTTCTCTTCTGCTTCATCAGAGGCTGGGCTCTCCTCGTTTTTAGTCTCTTCATTTTCTGCAGGCAAGTCTTCTTTAGTCTCTTGGTTGGCCACTTCCGCCTGTTTTCCCTTTGCTCCTCTTTTCCCTTTTGTTTGCACTTTTTTGTCTGAAGATTTGTCCTTTCCCGCCGCCTCTTTTGGCTTCGTTTCCACTTTTGCAGGAGCCGGTTTAGCTGACCACCTCGCCGATCTCCTCTTGGGCCCCTCCTTCGCCGCCCCCTCGGCGGAGCTGACCTTCGTCTTGGGCATCGTGGTGGCGGGGCGGGCGAGAGCCGGGCGCCCGAGGGCCGCGGCCGCTCCTCCGCCGCCCGAGCTGCTGGGACCCGCGGCGGCGGTGGCGGATGATGAATGTCTCAAAGACTCTGTGTGGCTCAAGGTGGGGACCACATATTATGGAACCCTTACAGCGCCTGGTGCCGAGAAGGTATTTAGTAACAGTCCCCTTTCCCCTTCTCTGCTAAAAATTCCCTTCATGAACTCACATATCACCAAAATTTGTGGAGTGTTTCCTATCTAAAATGATGCTGTTCTTTTACTTTTGTTGGTTTGCGGTACTTCTCAGGTGACAGGTCCGAGTTAATTCTGGTATCTCTTTGCTCTTTGGATTCTGCTCTGCACCGACTGTTTGTCCAACATCCCGGCCCTGTGGGAGTTCAGGTTACTGGTCTCTTATCCTTTCAGGAGTTTCTTCCCCCGGCCTCCGGCAGTTTGCTTACACACATAGGGCTCTCTGCAGATCTCCTGAGCTCTCTGTGTGTGTAGCTCTCTTCCCCTGTTACTTTCCTAAGGATTCTAATCAGCTTGAAGACTCTCAGCGCCATCTCCTCAATTTAGGGGGTTCACCAGGCTCCTGCTGGGTTCTGTCCTGCTGCTGCAGGCTGGAGATGCTCTCAAGGCTGTCAGCAGAGGGCAAACACTCACAGGAATCATCTCCTATATTTCCCATCTTTCAGGTTGTCAGCAAAGGGCAATCAATCATAGGAATCATTTCCTTTATTCCCCATCTTTCAGGCATCATTTCTTTTGTTGTCTAACGTATTGTGTCTGGGGAACCACTGTTTCAGGTGGAAGAGTAAATCTCACCATTTCTCTCTCTTGGTTGCAAGCAGAAGTCTGGGGGACTTGAAACTGAAGGGAAAGACTTAAGCTGGAGAGATTTCATGGACCAAGGGCAGCTGGAGAGGATGGGGCCCAGAGCACAGATGGAGCACGTACGGTGATGTAGGATGAGGGACACGTTTGATAGTGTGTGTTCTTGTTATCATTTTATTATCAGCTGTGTACGGGGAGGTGTGTTCCTTCCCCTGACGTAAGAGGGAAGATCGTCATAATGGGTGGCAATGTGGATACATCTGTTGCTGGAAGGTGAGACACTGAGGGAGTTCTTGTCTAGAAGGGAGGTGGAAGGTGGGAGGAGGGTGGTGCCCAGAAGACTGGCACAGATGGGCTTGAAAGAATGGGAGTGGGGGATGGAGCTTGATCCTGCAGGATGATAGAGGGACGGTGACTTCCAAGGTCACACGTGTGCGTGGTGCTTATCTGCATTGGTTTTGTGAGGGTGTGTGTTTTACCGCATTCAACAGCCTGGGTGTAAGAATAGAGAAGATGGTTGTGTATGTCCAGGAGGTCTCGGATGCCTAGGGGGTAGGAAAAGGGAGAAGGAGAGACTTGAGAGGGTAAGCCATTCATTCGTGGGTGCTCAGGCCTGTCCGACTCTTTGCGACCCCATGGACTGCAACCCACCAGGCCTCTCTGTCCATGGAATTTTCCAGGCCAGAATACTGGAGTGGGTTGCCATTTCCTACTCCATGGATAAGCCATAGTCCACATCATTAATGTTACTGCAGTCAGAAAGGAATATTAGGAATTATTGTTAGAAACCCTTTTAATAGTCCTGCTGTGGTTCCTAGAAACTTTTGGAGAATGTCCACTCACAGCTCCAACTGTCTGCATGAAGACAAACCAAACAATAATGGAGAAGGGAGGTGGCAAGTAAGAAATGATGTAGGATGGTTTTGATGTTAAAAATTATATAAACAGATCTTTTTTGTGGAGTGTGGTGCAACACTTTGCCTTGTCTAAAGATGTCATCTTGTCCAGGCTGAGAATGTTGTCATGACTTTTAAACCATTCAGTTTATTACTGTGACGTTAATAGTTAAGCCTGGGGTGTGGGGTGGGGAGTGGGAAAGGCTTGGCCGTCTGCCATCCCTTAATCCCTAGTCCATCCTAGGCTTCTGATCGTGACTGTACTTTGCTTGCAATTAGAGTATCTGAGCATTTTCTAAAAAGTACAGACTCAATTTTAATTAAAAATATCACATAAGAAAATTAGCCATTACGGTGATGAGGGGAGAAAAAGTGTCTTCAAGTGTGCCACATTCAGAGCTGGTTAAGATATATGAAACACACAAATACTGAATGCAGCAAATAATCTTTCCATCGGTAACAGGTCTCCTCATGTTTTGTTTCACTCTCAAGTTAGTCTTCTTTATATTGTATATGGGGAGTGTTTTGCAATTTAAGAAATAAATATTTCCTTTGTCACGATTACATTTTTACTTAGTTTTCCAACATAAAATGTGATTAGATACTTTAAGCTCTTCCACTTCTGAAACATTAATAAATATTTATTGAATGAAAGTTGAATATATTAAAAATAATTCATGGGGCTTTTGAAAAATGCAAATCCTAAGACTTCTTGCCTGCTCCATCTCAGCTGTATCATAACACAATCCCCACATTTCCTAAGATTTGGTTCAAATTCGGTTATATAAGTATAGGGACAAATAAAACCCACAATCAAGCAAAACCCCTCTAGTGAAGTGATTGTGTATAGAACAACTACTATAGTAAATTCACAGATTTCTGAATTTCTAAGTCTCTGAATGTCATGTTGGTATAAATGGTAGGCTGAATAAGGCCCCCAAAGATGTCAGTGTTTGAATTTCCAGAAACTATGAATATGTTGTCTAATAAAAGGGACTTTGCAGATAAGTTGAATTTAAGGACCTTGAGGTAAGGATATTATTTAGGATTATTTGGGTGGGCCCAATATAATCATGTGGGTCTTTACAAGAAAGTGGCAGAAAGGTAGATATGATATGATAGGTAGATATATAATCTACCTGGATATTAGATATTAGAGTGGATATTAGAGTGATATAGGTAGAAACCATCCTCTCATATCATATATGAGAGGGAAGTATATGTTTCGATATCTAGCAGAAGGTTGTAGGGAGAATTCCTTGTTATTTTTCCGATAAACTCTTATTGAGCATTGCCTGTATTTGTTTTTTCCTTATTTATTGATATTTTAAATATATACGTTTTCTGATTATGAAAACAGTACCAGTGTTTTAGGGCTTTTGGCTGCAAGTAAAGAAGGCTGGTTCAATCTGGCTTTAATATTAAGGAATAATATTCACTTAGAATAGAAGTCAGGAGGTAGGTTGGGCATAGTTTAGGCTCCGTTTCTCTGTAAGTCTCTCAGCTGTGCCCTCCTTCGTGCATTATCTGTGGCATCCACTTTCATGGTTGGATTTTACCTTTCTGCACAGCAGCAGGTAGTTGCTTTCTTACACACGTCCAGCTTGAGATACAATTTTTTTCATTGGCAAGTAAAATCAGAGAGCTGTTCCCAGAGTACTGGTGATGTCTGGATTTGGGTGCATGCATCCTTCAGAATCCTCCAGCAGCTTTTCATAGAATACAACTGGGTCACAGGCCCATTGCTGAACCAGTCACTTGGGATTATCCTTTGCACAGTCAGGCCCACCCCTGAACTGAACTGACAGGTCAGTAAATAGCAGTGAAACGAATGTGGGACAGGCAAGCATCGGGTTCACTCCAGTCCACGCCTTAGAGTGGCTCCAGGAATGACTGCTGG
Organism: Cervus elaphus; assembly: GCF_910594005.1. NCBI lineage: Eukaryota > Metazoa > Chordata > Mammalia > Artiodactyla > Cervidae > Cervus > Cervus elaphus. The sequence goes on from NC_057845.1 coordinate 44,958,128, forward strand.
TGTTTCCTCTGGGCTCTGAATTTTAAAATATGGCAGACCTTGATGTTGTCCTTGCCACTGACCTAGAGTAGAGTTATCATTTAGGAAAATTAAGCAAGTTGACCTTTTTGCATCCTTTTGTATTCATCATTTTGGCTGCACTGGGTCGTAGTTGAGGCTTGAGGGATCTTCAATCTTCGTTGTGGCCTGTGGTATCTTTAGTTGTAGTTTGTGGGATCTAGTTCCCCGATGAGGGATTGAGTCTGTCCCCCTCTGCATTGGGAGCTTGGGGCCTTAGCCCCTGAACCACTAGAGAAGTCCCTCGTTTTAAGTAAAATCCAGGTGACTTGGGCTTCCCTGATGGCTCAGACAGTAAGGAGTCTGCCTGCAATGCAGGAGACCCAGGTGTGATCCCTGGGTCAGGAAGATCCCCTGGAGAAGGAAATGGCCACCCACTCCAGTATTCTTGCCTCGAGAATCCTGTGGACAGAGGAGCCTGGCAGGCTACAGTCCATGAGGTCACAAGAGTTGGACACGACTGAGTGACTAAGACTCTCACATTTCAGGTGAGTAGCACCAAGTGTATGGTGATTCTTGGGCTGGGCTGCATGGGTCAGTCTTCTGGTCTTGAATTGGCAGCTTGTGGCTCCCCAAGGAACGAGAGTGACCGTGGGAGAGGAAAGGGGGAGAAACAAAGGAGAAGGGGGCATGTTGTGAGCACGCAGCACGCGGTTTGGTCCTCAGTGTCTTCTCATGGCCTCACAAGAACTGCAAAGGAGAGGGAGGCTGCGGTATTTCCTAAAAGGTAATCAAAAGGCAAGGGAACCTTTCCTGTTTTTAAAAAGTTGAGATATAATTGGCAGACGAATGGATAAGAAAGCTGTGGTACATAGACACAATGGAATATTACTCAGCTATTAAAAAGAATGCATTTGAATTAATTCTAATGAGGTGGATGAAACTGGAGCCTATTATACAGAGTGAAGTAAGTAAAAAAGAAAAATTCCAATACAGTATATTAAATCATATATCTGAAATTTAGAAAGATGGTAACAATGACCCTCTATGCGAGACAGCAAGAGAGACACAGATGTAAAGAACAGTCATTTGGACTCTGTGGGAGAAGGCAAGGGTGGGATGGTTTGAGAGAATAGCACTGAAGCATGAATATTATCATGTGTGAAATAGATCACCAGTCCGGGTTCAATGCATGAGACAGGGTGCTCGGGGCTGGTGCACTGGGATGACCCTGAGGGATGGGATGGGGAGGGAGGTGGGAGGGGGGTTCAGTATGGGGAACACATGTACACCCATGGCTGATTCATGTCAGTGTATGGCAAAAACCACTACAATATTGTAAAGTAATTAGCCTCCAATTAAAATAAATAAATTAATTAAGAAAAAGAATAAAAGATCTGCAATTAAAAAAATTGAGATATAATTTACATATAATGTGTAAGTTTTAGGTGTGCAATGTGTTGATTTGATACATTTGTATATTGCAATATGATTACCACTACAGTGTCAGCTAGCTCTTCTTTCTTATCACTTAATTACCGTTTCTTTTATGGTGAGAACAGTTAAGATCTTGTCTCTTAGTAGCTTTGCAGTTTATTACATAAACTTATTTATAGTGATACAATAATACAGTTTTGTTGACTATCCTCACTATACTGTGCCTTCCATCTCCAGGATTTATTTATAGACCCATTGCAAATTTGTACCCTTAAACACTATCTCCCCAATTTCCCCATTCCCTAGCTTCTGGTAGTCACCATTCTATTCTATGTTTTTATGAGTTCAGCTTTTATTAAAAACACTTGATTCCATCTCCCACCCCTACCCCCACCCCCCGCCCCACCCCGGCCACACTGCCTTACAGGATCTTAGTTCCCCAAGCAGGAATCAAACCCAGGTTTCTGTTTAGAAATTCACTGAGAGACAAATGGGCATTCTTTTATAGATTACAATATTTTTTCCTTTGGCTGCTTTTTTAGGATTTTCTTTTTATACTTGTTTTTTGACAGTTTCATTATAATGTGTCTTGGAGAAGATCTTTTTGCATAGAGATAATAGGTTCATCTATTAGATTTTTGAATTTGGTTGTCCAAGTATATCCCTAGGTTTGGGAAGTTCTCAACTATTGTTTCTTTATATAATCTCTCTGCCCCCCCCCTTTTCCCTCTCTCAAACCATGATTATTCTAATATTTGTACACATGATGGCATCCCATAGAACATGTAGGCTTTCTGTGCTTTTTTTCATTCTTTTTTCTCTTGTGTTCTCTTATGATTGGGCCATTACAGAGTTCCTGCTCCCTCACTCAGTGTTCCATTTGATCTCTTCTGTTATAGATGATCTTTATTGCATTTTTCATTTTATTCATTGAATTTTTCAGCTCCAGAATTTCCATTTGCTGCTTCTTTATGATTTCTTCCTCTGTAAATTTCAGATTTTATTCATGTATTTTTTTAAAAAGTTGTCTTTGTTGTAATATAGCCCATTGAGTTTCCCTGAACAGCTATTTTGAATTCTTTTTTTTTTAAATTTTATTGATTTATTCTTGGCTGTGCTGGCCTTTGCTGCTGTGAGGGGCTTTTCTCTCATCGGGGAGAGTGGGGCCACTCTAGTTGTGGTGCGTGAGCTTCTCATTGCAGGGACTTCTCTCGTTGCGGAGCACCCGGCTCTTGGCTTGCAGATTTCAGTAGTTGTAGCTCCTGGGCTCTAGAGGGCGGGCTCAGAGGTTCTAGTGCACGGGCTTAGTTGTTCTGCGGCATGTGGGATCTTCCCGGATCAGGGATCAAACCTGCATCTCCTGCATTGGCAGGCAGACTCCACTGAGCTACCAGGGAAGCCCAGCTATTTTGAATTCTTCATCAAAGGCTAAATTCTGTGCCTTTGAGCTTGGTTATTGGAGGATGATTGTTACCTTTTTGTGATGATGTGTTTCCTTGATTCCTTATGTTCCTTGTACATTTGCATTGCTGCTTTCACACTTGAAGTAGCAGACACCTTCTCCTGTCTTACTGGTTCCCTTCAGATGGGGTAAAATGTTCATCAGTCCTGTTTTAGCTGTGTGTTTTGCTTGCTCTCACATGGGTGCACACTTACTTTCCACATCTTGCTTCTTGTGACACAATTCTTAAGCTTTTCTTAAGACCCACCAGGCTAGCCGCTGTTAACCTTTTGTTTCCCAGAAAGAGGCAGTATAGCTTAAATTTGTGTTTCTCTCTTGCCCAAAGAAACTGGTCTGTTTTTGTGATAGAGTTCTGTTTACAGAGTCTCACTTGCGGCCTCATTTGGCAGCATACACAAGGAGCCGCTGGCTGCAGGGTGTGCGGAGGTGTGGGTTTAGCACACAGAGCGTTGGGGTTGCCGGTGGGCTCTGTTGCAAGATTATTGGCTGAGGCATTAGGCTTGTGGGCGGACTTCCTGCCCAAGTCCTGAGCACACTTAGCAGGAACTGTGTCCCTTCGGTGCCCTTTGATGTTCTTACCTGCCTCTTCCCTGAAGCCCTCCCTCCCTGGGGTCCTGGAGGTCCCCCTTTAGTCCTCGGGGTGCTGCTGAGTTAAATGGGTTTCTCTCACAGCAGGGGTCAGTGGGCATGCACTGGCCACTCTCCTCATCCCCCCTGGACGCAGATGCTACTGGGTGCTATAGCCTCGGGCTTCTTGTGTTGGGGGAGGGGCAGTGCTGGCAAAGTTCCTCTTACCCTTTCAGTTTCATCCAGACTTGTATTTTTTCTTTCTTTCTGGAATTCCTCCTTGGGAAGGCTGAATTTCTACAGATTCTTTCTCATCCCTTGGTATTCTCCTGGGTCACCACTCTCCAGGGTCTCCCTGACTGTGGCCAAGAGGGGCTGGGACAGGTTCGCTGGCTGTGCTGACAGCCCCAAGGTTTATCTACCTGTTACTAGATACGCATGTGGGCGAGACTCCAGCCAGGGCCCTGCGTGTGGTGCGGGATCCCACAGTTCCCACAGAGGCAGTTTTGGTTTTGGGTGGGTGCCACATTTGTTGTTAAAAAGGGGGACAGAAATGGAGGAAATGTCTTATGCCACATCATGATGCTGATATCAACTCTGCTAGGGAAACATTTTCAAAGTCGTTATTATCCTTTTTAATAAACAGATAATACTGGGTATTCTTTTAAAATGGAGGAGCCTAATGAAATTTCTTCCAGTTGAGAGCGTCTGCATGTACACATAGAATGAAAGAGAAGTACAGGATCTAAGAACATCATTAAAAACCCATCGATATTTTGGGATTATTTTTTACCTTGTTTGAGATTACGTTGACCGTGCGTAGCCTTTTGAAGTGGTTTGTCACAGATGGGGAGCCTGAGGGCTTGTTTAAGTGGTTTGTAATGGGTAATAGGTTGAGAGTAATTGTTGATTTTGTTTTCCTTTTGTTTTCTCGTGCAATTTAACGTATTGCATAATGTAAGAAGCAGTTTCCTGGGTTAGGTAACTAAAAAGGTTCTGCATCCAGTTTCCAGTGTGTGTTGGGTACACCAGGCAACTCTTGGACACCAGCAGCGTGACCTATAGTTCTACTCAGTTCTGACGCTGTAACTGAGCAGGACCCTTTGGGGCCTTCCTCGCAGACCCCGCCACCTCATGGCCTCTGCCTACTTCCTGTCTGCAGAAAAGCTGTAGTCTTCCCGGCCTTCGCTGAGTCACAGAAGTCTGGCCCAAGAATTAATGATTGAAAGGATGTGAACACATAGTGATAGATGTAATTGCTGGGCCAGGAGAACTGATAACAGTCTAAGCAGTAAATCGGCCAGGTAGCAGTCACAGAAGTTTTAGTTCCTCCCTGAAATACGTGGATAACATGTATAACAATCCGATAGGCATTCCTGAGCTGTTTTACAGATTGCTTAAAACCCCCTCCAAATGGAAGAAGTTGACTATTTGATGACCGTGGGCTTACTGGAGCCTGAAGGTTGATAATGTTAACTGCTGTGACACCACCCTGCTATCATACCATCAACCAAGCGGAGAATTGTGTATGAGCTGATAACATCCCCTGTGACTCCCTTCCCCCACTTTGCCTTTAAATATTCTTCCCTGAAATCCGTCTGGGAGTTGGGGTGTTTTTGATTATCAGCTGCCCTGGACTCCTAGTCTGGCGCCGTAACAATAAACACTGCAGTTTCCTTCCCTGCAATCTGATGACAGTAGATTGGCTTTACTGTGAGTGGGCGAGCCTGAAGATAGCATCCAATCCCACAAGTTAAGGTCTTAGTCCTACAAGACTCCCCCTCCACCCCCTACTTAAGATGCCAGTCACCAGACTAGGTTGTGACCTGTGCTTCTAAATGACTAGCTGTAGATTGGAAATTCCAACAACTCCTGCCTTGGCTTCAGTTAATTTTGCTAGGACAGGTCACAGAAATCCGAGAAACATTTTTTTAAATTATTTATTTTAATTGGAGGATAATTTCATGACAGTATTGTGGTGGTTTTGCCACACATCGACAGAATCAGCCATGGGTGCACATGTGTTTCCCCATCCTGAGCCCCCCTCCCCACCCCACCCCACCCCACCCTACCCCACCCACTGGGTTGTCCAGAGCACCGGCTCTGAGTGCCCTGCTTCATGCATCGAACTTGCACTGGTCATCTGTTTCACATATGGTAATATACATGTGTCAGTGCTAGTCTCTCAAATCGTCCCACTCTTGCCTTCTCCCACAGAGTCCAAAAGTCTGTTCTTTACATCTGTGTCTCTTTTGCTGCCTTGCATATAGGGTCATCGTCAACATCTTTCTAAATTCCATATATATGCATTAATATACTGTATTGGTGTTTCTCTTTCTGACTTACTTCACTCTGTATTATAGGCTCCCGTTTCATCTACCTCATTAGAACTGACTTAAATGTGTTCTTCTTTTATAGTTGAGTAATGTTCCACTGTATATATGTACCACATGCTTATCCATTCATTTGCGATGGACATCTAGGTTGCTTCCATGTCCTGGCTATTGTAAACAGTGCTGTGATGAACATTGGGGTACATGTGTCTCTTTAAATTCTGGTTTCCTCGGTGTGTATGCCCAGCAGTGGGATTGCTGGCTCAAATGGCAGTTCTATTTCCAGTTTTTTAAGGAATCTCCACACTGTGGTCCATAATGGCTGTACCAGTTTGCATTCCCACCAGAAGTGTAAGAGGGTTCCCTTTTCTCCACACCCTCTCCAGCATTTATTGCTTGTAGACTTTTTGATGGTGGCCATTCTGACTGGCATGAGATGATACCTCTTTGTGGTTTTGATTTGCATTTCTCTAGTAATGAGTGATGTTGAGCATGTTTTTATGTGTTTATTAGCCATCTGTATATCTTCTTTGGAGAAATGTCTGTTTAGTTCTTTGGCCCACTTTTTGATTGGGTTGTTTGCTTTTGGGGTACTGAGCTGCATAAGCTGCTTGTATATTTTGAAAATTAATTCTTTGCCAGTTGTTTTGTTTGCTATTATTTTTTCCCATTCTGAAGGCTGCTTTTTCACCTTGCTTATAGTTTCCTTCATTGTGCAAAAACTTTTAAGTTTAATAAGGTCCCATTTATTTATTTTTGTTTTTATTTCCATTACTCTGGGAGGTGTGTCATAGAGGATCTTGCTGTGATTTATGTCAGAGTGTTCTGCCTATATTTTCCTCTAAGAGTTTTATAGTTTCTGGTCTTACATTTACGTCTTTAATCCATTTTGAGTTTATTTTTGTGTATGGTGCTAGAAAGTGTTCTAGTTTCATTCTTTTACATGTGGTTGACCAGTTTCTGAGAAACACTTTACTCATTTTACTTACAGGATTACTGGTCTATTAAAGTAGATGAGTAGTTATGGATGGGAATATAGGTTTGTGAAAATGTGGATTGACTGCTAATGTGTATAGAGTTTCTTTTCAGGGTATGAAAATACTATAACTGTGGTGATGGCTAATCCAAATTATGAATACACAAAAATCTCATAAATTGTTCACTTAAATAGGTGAATTGTATAGTATGTGAATTATACCTCAATTAAACTTAAAAATAGAAGAGAAAAAGATTTCTGGTCTGTTACAAAAAGCTGTAATTCAGAAACAGCCAGAGAAAGAGCTATACAGGGCAAGGTGTATGGGAAGGGCATAAGGGTGCCATCATGGCCTGAATGTACCATTCTCCTTGAATCTCCAAGTGTTCACCAAGCTGGAAGCTCTCCAAACCCCATCCTTTTGGGTTTTTATGAAGCTTCATTCCATAGGCATGTTTGATTCATCTGTGACTGATTCAGCCTGCAGCCACACTCCCTTTCCTGGAGGTCTGGGGTGGAACTGAAAGTCCCAACCCTCTTATCACGGTCAGTTCTGACAACCAGCTCCCATCCCGAGGTATTTTCCAAAAGCCACCTCAGTAACATAAGCTCCATTGTGGTGGAAAGGGGCTCGTTAGGAGTAACAGGACACACATTTCTCTTTTATGACTCGAAAGAGTTTTCAGAAACTGGACACAAAACCAAATATTATAGCAAAAGATTTCTCATTTCTCTTATCATTAAAAGTCTAAGGATTTTGGGAGCTGTGGGCCAGGAACTGTGGATGAAGACCAAATGTATATTCCTTACAGATCACAATATTGGAGGTACATAATTATTTTCCCTGTCCATTTGTTCAACCACCTTCTATTTATCAGGGAAATAATTAATGAAAAGTATAAAACACTCGAAAGACTAGAGAGTACATAAGTACTTAAGTACGCAATTGAAATTCCTCCCCAGTCTTCAGAGTGAGTGTAATTTCTTGGATGTAACTGCTTGTTTGTAATTATGTGGGTGGTTAGCACTGATTACACATTGCATAGTTACATCTTGATTTGTCAGCTTTACACTGTACCTGCTGACCTTTCCACATCAGGCAGTGCAGTGTGGGTGGTTAAATAAAAACACAGACTGAAGTCAGATTCCTTGGGTTCTGGTTCAGGTTTGCTGTTTATAACCAGTGTGACCTTGGGCAAATTATCAAGCCATTCTTTGCCTCAGTTTCCTTGTCTATCAGATGGCCTAATGTCAAGACTTACCACATGGGATAATTTAAATGTTGTATTAAAAGATTTTTATAAAGTCTTTAGAAAAGAGTGTCTGGATAGAAAGAAGGTGCTGGTGATGAACTAGGAAATTGAGCCTTCAGAGGTAACCATGCTGGAACCTTGATCTTAGACTTCCCAGCCTCCAGAACTTCACAGAATGGTCCCTTCTGATGATGATCTTCTGTGAAATTATCATGTCCAACATGAAACCATCAAGACCTGCCTATTTCTCATATGGGAACCAGAAAGACACTGTTCGACTTGCCAGTTATCTGCATTGCTGGGAAATGATCAAGTTTGCAGCACTGCTCACAGTCTCCAGAAAGTGCCACGATGACAGAATATTGACTTCCACAGGGGCTCAGGGCAGGCATCAGCAAGTTGAGAAAAGCAAGCAGTTTCAGTTTCTGGAAGGTTTCACAAGACAGCACCCCATACACTGTAACTTACTTAGGAAGCATTCTACTTACAAACAGAGATTCCAGCTTTGCAATTTCTGGAATTTGTGGACATGTAAACATTGGATCCAGGTCATTTTTACTTAGCTTCTCAGTCTCCATACTTCACCTCTTACTACTCCCCAGCCAAGATATGAGTGATGCTCCTTATGCCTAAGGCCCTCAAAGGCTAGTTTCTTTCCTCACACTACAGTATTTAAAAAAAAAAAAAATTAACACATACATAAGATACCAGTATTGTAATCAGTACTAAAGCTTTATGCTAAAGATACAGGATTTTAAATACCATATTTTCATGAAGAATCTTTTACTCAATATATTTTGAACTCCAACTATGTTTCAGGTACAATTCTAGGCCCTTGTGGGCTGCATCAGAAAACAAAGTAGACAAAATTCATTGTGGAGCTTATACTCTAGTATATGGGAGAGGAAAAAGACAAGTTAAATATACATAGGATGCTAGTATCAACGGAGGAAATTAAGTGCTGAAGGGAACAGGAGGTGCTATAATTTAGGGATTTTGTTCCTTTTTTTTTTTTTAGGGGTGCTGTAATTTTAAACGGAACGATCAGTACCAGTCTCAGTGAGAAGGCGATGGTAGAGCCAACTTAAGGAAGAGCATTCTGGGAATTCTCTGGTGGTCCACCGGTTAGGACCCTGAGCTTTCACTGCTGAGGGTGCAGTTTTGATCCCTGGTCAAGGAACTAGGATCCCTCAAACTGGGTGGTGTCTGGCAAAAAAAAAAAAAAAACAAAAAAAGAAGAGCATTCTGCTAAGGAGGGATAGATTCTGAGAAAGATGCAAAAGCCCTAAGGCTCTAGAGTTCAAGGACTAGCCAGGAGGCCATACTGGCTGGAGCATAAAGAACAGTGATTACAGAGTGACCCCAGGGCCTGTAACCATCACTGGATGTTGACTTTTGCTCTAAGTAAGATGAGGAGCTATCAGTCTTGAACAGAGAAATGAGATATAAAATGTGTCTCACTGGAGATAACAACTTTTGAGTTTTGCTATAAAGGACAAATGGCGTAATAGTGTGAGGGATGGGAGCATGTGACAAGAAAAAGTTTGTTTCATTTTTTAAGACAATAGCATGATTGCATGTTGAATATACAGCTTGAAATTAAAAATCACAATTTTTGCCTTAAAAAAAAAAAAAAAAAAAGAGTGTCTGGCGCTTAGGTGCTTAGTAGATGTTGGTCGATGTTGCTGTCCCTATTAAAGATAATGAAAGATGAGGTCTTCTGCTGACTCACACTTTCTGTCACTCTCTTTCTAAAATTTGTAAAATATATTTTCTTCTGTGTATCAAATAATGTACTTAGGCCTTTTCTTTCCCGAATAGTGTTAGATAGTACATCTTAACTTCCTCCTGTAAGTGAAGAAGAAGGGCACTTCTACATTATGTTACATTTGACTCCTGTTAGCTATCATATTACTTCTGCATCATCAGGCTTTGTAATCTTTAGTTTTATTGCTCTAACTATAATTCAGGATAACATACATTCTTTATGGATTGATTCTTATTCTTAAAAAAAATACGGCATTCTTATGATCATGCAAATGTTACCCAGGATAGAACATGATCCTTTGAGACCAAACCTTTATCTCTTGATGGAGAATGTCCCAAGCATCAAGGTCAGATGGATCCTTTTTACCCAGTTCATCAGTTGCTTATTCATGCTGCATTTTAATTTGCTTTATATTTTAACCATGACTTTCTTATACCTCTTCTTGCTTTTTCTGGAGGGATAATTGCCTTTTTTTTTTTTTTCCTGATGAGAGGAAATACCACCTTCTATAGCATATCATGAGGATCTTCCTTCATATAATTTGTTGAATCCATTTGCTTCTTCAGGGCATTTTTTTTCCCCCTCTCAGAGCCCTCTGTCTTCCTGTTTCAATGTTCACTGATTATTATCTTGACCTGTTGCCCAGCTGTTGTTCTGAGTTTGGTTTTCATTAAGTTCCTGGCTCATGTCTTTCACTTCCTTGGATTTTTCTTTCCAATTTACTGGACTAAATCTTCAAATAATGTTTTTCTGAAAGGGCACATGGGAACTAAGCTTAGATGTCTGAAATGGTCTTTATTTTGCCCTCTTCTTTGATTTATATCTGGGTTTAGAATGCTGTATTCAAAACCCTTTTCCCTTAGAACCTTACAACTTTGCTCCACAGTCTTCTAGCATCCTGTGGGGTAAAAGACAAGGCTAATGCCAATCTAATTTTTGTTTTTTTATTTAAAAGTATTTTTTATTGGTAATGTTCTTCTTTCTGAAAGACAGAAGAACTTTTTTTCTTTACCTCTGAAATTTTACAAGGCTCTAATGTGAGGTCTTTTTTTGGGTATAGAACTTTATTGTTAAACAGGCAGATCTGTTTACTAATAAGAAAACAGTTTAAACATCTGAATTTTAGAGACAGAGCATAAAATTTTGAGATACAAAATACTAGAAAGCCATTGTATTGTACGGTGTGTAGAGCAAAATGTCACAATATAAATGACAATTAATGTCCAAACTAGAAAAGACTGACGTGCTTTTAAGGTCTTGTCTTCTAAGCAGGAAGGCCAAAGTGAGGATTAAGAACCATTTCTAAGAAAGTGTAAATCATGGTCTTCAGGAAGCCCTGGAATTCTATTAAAGTACTTTCATATATACTTGGGATAAATCCTATTTGGTCATGGTGTATAATTCATTGTACACATTGTTGGATTTGATTTGTTAATATTTTGTCAATGATTTTGCATCTATGTTTATGAGGGAAATTTGTAGTTTTCTTATAGCGTCTTTGTCTAGTTTTTGTGTTAGGGTAACGCTGGAAAGAGTTAGGAAGTACTCCCTCTGCTTCTGTATTCTGACCGAGACTGTAGAGAATGGCTACAATTTCTTTCTTAAATATTTGATGGAATTTATCAATGAACCCATTCTGGGCCTGGTGGTGTCTATTTTGAAAGGTCATTAATTATTGATCCAATTTCTTTATTAGAGATAATAGGCCTGTTCGGATGATCTGTTTCTCCTTGCATGAATTTTAGCAGATTGTGTCTTTCAAGGAACTAGTCCATTTCATCTCAGTTATCAAATTCGTGAGTGTAGAGTTGTTTATAGTATTCCTTTGATTATCCTTCTAATGTGTATGGGATCTGTGGTGATGTCTCTTCTTTCATGTCTGATAATAATGATTTGTGTCCTGTCTTTTTTCCTTAGCCTTACTTCAGGCTTATCAATTTTATTGATCTTTTCAAGAAACTGGCTTTTGGTCTCATTGTCTTTTCTCTATTGATTACCTGTTTTCAGTTTCATTGATTTCTGCTCTAATTTGTAATTTCTTTTCTTCTGCTTACTTTGGACTTGATTTGCTTTTCTGGCTTCCTAAGGTGGATGTTTAAGTGATTGATTTTAGATCTTCATTTCTAATAATGTGTATTCAGGGCTGTAAATTTCCCTCTAAGGCCTACTTTCACTGCATCCACAAATACTGAAAAGCTGTTTTTCCATTTTATTTTAGTTAAAAAGATTTTAATTTTTTTATTGATGTTTCTTCTTTTGACCCTTGTGTTATTTAGAAACGTGTTGTTTAATCTCCGGGTATTTTGGAATTTTCCAGCTGTCTTTCTGTTATCAATTCCATCTTTCTTGTTTAATCCCATTGCAGCCTGAAGGCAGACATTATATGATTTCTGTATGATTTCTTTTCAGTTTTTTATAGTATATTTTATAGACCCAGAATATGATCTATTTTGGTGAATGTTTCATGTGAGCTTGAAAAGAATGTGTCTTCTGTTGTTGGATAAGTGGTTTATAGATGTCCATCATATCTAGTTGGTGGTTGTGCTGTTGAGTTCATCTAAGTCTTTACTGACTTTCTGCTTTTTGGCTCTATCCATTTCTATTTTTTGTTTGTTTTTTTGGTCATGCTGTGTGGCATGTGGGTTCTTAGCTCCCCAACCAGGGGATCGAACCCATGTTCCCTACAGTGGAGGTGCAGCGTCTCAACCACTGAACCACCAGGGAAGTCCCAGATCTGTACATTTCTGATAGTGGGGTATTGAAATCTTCAATTGCAACTCTGAATTCATCAGTTTTTTTCTTTCAGTTCTATTAGTGTTTACCCTACATATTTTGACTTTCTCTTGTTAGGTATATACATGTTAAAGATTGTTATGTCTTCTTGGAGAATTAACCCTTCTATTATTATGTAAAATACCCTTTTTTTTTTTTAAATTTATTTTTTGGTTGCACTGGGTCTTTGTTGCTGTGTGTGAGCTTTCTCTAGTTGTGGTGAGGCACTCTTCATTTCTGTGTGCAGGCTTCTCACTGGTGGCTTCTTTTGTGGAGCACAGGCTCTCGGCCTCAGCTGCTCTGTGGCATGCGGAATCTTCCGGGATCAGGGATTGACCCGCTGCATTGGGCAGGCAGATTCTTACCCCACCATATCACCAAGGAAGACCCTGTGATACCCTTGTTAATCTCCGACTTTCCTTGTTCTGAACCCTACTCTGAGGTGAATGTAATTCTTCTGATCTCTTTTGATTAGTGCTGGCATGGTCTATCTTTATCCATCCATTTTCTTTTAATCTATATATGTCTTTCTATTTGAAGTAGATTTCTTGTAGGCAACATATAGTTGAGTCTGACAATCTCTGTCTCCCAATTGATGCATTTAGATCATTGATGTTTAAGGTGATTATTGATATAGTTGGATTCATAGCTGTCATACTTGTTACTGTTTTCTATTCATTGCCCTTGTTATTTGTTCCTGTTTTTACCTTCAGCTCTTTTTCTGACTTTTGTGGTTTTAATTTAGCATTGTATAGATTCCATTCTGTCTCCTTTCTTAGTCTGTCAATAACGCTTCTCGTTTTAAGTGGTTGCATTAGAGTTTGCAATATGCACTTATAACTAGCCCAAGTCCACTATCGAATAATACTGTACTGCTTCATGGGTAGTGCAGGTACCTTATTAATAATAAAATGTTATTAATTCCTCCCTCCTGTCCCTTGTATAATTGCTGTCATTTATTTCACTTATAAATAAGCACACATGTACACACACACACACACATATAAATGTACATGGTCAAATACACTGTTGCTGTTATTACTTTGAACAAAGTTGTTATCTGTTACAGTTAAAAATGAGAAAATAGAAGTTTTTTATTTTACCTTCAGTTATTCCTTCCCTGATGCTCTTCCCATCTTTGTGTAGATCTGAGTTTCTGACCTATATAATTTCCTTACTTCTGAAGAGCTTCTTTTAACATTTCTTGCTAGACAAGTCTACTGGCAACAGAGTCTCTTAATTTTTGTTTGCCTGAGAAAGACTTTCTCTTTCACTTTTGAAGGATAATTTTTCTGGGTACAAGATTCTAGGTTGATGACTTTTTTCTTTCAATGTGTGAAGTATTTCACTCTACCCTGTTCTTGCTTGCATGGTTTCTGAGAAGTCGGATGTGATTCTTATATTTGCTTTGCTAAAAGTAAGGTGTTTTTTTTTTTTTTTCCCTTTTGGTTTCTTTCAAGATATTTTTTTTTTTTTCTTTCAAGATATTTTATCTTTGATTTTCTACAGTTTGAATGCAATATGCCTGGATATAGTTATATTTTGTATTTATCCTGGTTTATGTTCTCTTTGCTTCCTGGATTGTTGGTTTCGTATCTGAATTTTTTTTTTTAATGTTAGCTCATGTCTTTATTCACCAGTATACAATTACTCGTCTTCTGGCTTGTTGAAACAGTAGGTCAGACAACACTTGCCACAATAATGGCTGTCAAAATGATGGCCATAAAAACTCCAGTACCGCATTCATCTGAGGGACACTCCCGGTGAAGGTGACTGATTTTGCCACGCTCATCCACCTTATAGTATTTCAGAACAGCCAATTTAACCTTCTTCCTCTTACGCTTGTTCTTCTTGTGAGTGGTGTAAGACTTCTTCCTCTTCTTAGCACCACCGCAAAGTCTCAACACAAGATGCAGAGTGGGCTCCTTTTGAATGTTGTAGGTCAAAGTACATCTATCTTCCAGTTGCTTGCCAGCAAAGATCAGTCTTTGCTGGTCAGGAGGAACTCCTTCCTTATCCTGGATCTTGGCCTTTACATTTTCTATTGTATCCGAGGGCTCTACCTCAAGAGTGATGGTCTTCACTGTCAGGGTCTTCATGAAAATCTGCATCTTGGCGGTGGTTCCACTGCAGATAGCGGATCCGAAAGGGTGTCTGACTTTAATTTGGGGAAATTTTCAGTCATTATTACTGCAAATATTTCTTCTGTTATGTTTTTCTGATCCTTTTGATATTCCTATTTGTCATATCCCACCGCTCTTGAATATTCTGTTCTCATTAAAATTTTTTTTTTTCTCTTTGCTTTTTAGTTTTGGAAAATTTCCTCAAATTCAGAGATTCTCTCCTTAGCTGTGTCCATTCTGCTAGTGAGCCTTTCAAAGACATTCTTCATTTCTGTTACCATGGTTTTACTATCTTGATTTCTTTCTTTGCTTTTTTTTTTTCCCCAGTATGTCCTTTTCTTTCTTTCTTTTCTTTTATTGAGGGGAGGGCCTTGCTGTGTGTCTTCTTAAATCTTAGTTCCCCAACTAGGGATTGAACCCGGGCCTTCAGCAGTGAAAGTGTGGGGTCATAACCATTAGACATCCAGGTAATTCCCTTGAATTTCTTTCAATTTCTATTTTTCAAAGAAAAGTTTTATATTTACAACAAAATTGAGAGGAAGTGTTTTATATCTGGATCAGCCTATGAATAACCAGTGTTGTTACTGAACTGGCCCTTGTGGCTCTTATGATTGCAGGGTGCCCTGAGCATTAACCATCAGGAAACTGGGGAGAAAAAAGAGCAAGGTGTATTACTCTTAGGTCCTGGAGGATACATGGCATGCCTGGGGCCACACACCTAGGTCATGGTAGAGAAAAAGAGAGAGAACATGGGCCTGAGGTTGTTTTTCTTGGGCTCAAGGATGGGCGCCTAGAGTCTCATGGGTTTTTTCTTTATTGATGAACTTAAAACACAATTAGGAATATAAAGCATGGGAAGAGAAAAACAAGTGGCCCAAAGGGTCATTTGTCTCAGTCAACCAAGATCCCTAAAACAAAGAAGCCTTGGGGGCAGGGGAAGAGCATGGCTCTTTACATCTCATCATGTGAATGTCTTGACAATCAAAGTTGAAGTCAGACACTTGCATTACAAAAGAGAAAATACAACTCTTGGGGCTTACACTGCAGAAGATTACAGGTAGTTACCATACACTCTGTCTTGATGTATGCATGGCCTCCCCTCTCATTATCATCACTCACTGGAATGGCACTTCTTTTTAAATTTTAACCAAGGCTGAACCTACACTGACACATCATAATCACCCAAGGTCCATAGTTTACTTTAGGATTCACTCTTCAGTTCAGTTCAGTCACTCGTGTCTGACTCTGCAACCCCATGGACTGCAGCACACCAGGCCTCTCTGTCCATCACCAGCTCCTGGAGCTTACTCAAACTGATGTCCACTGAGTCAGTGATGCCATCCAACCATCTCATCCTCTATCGTCCCCTTCTCCTCCTACCTTCAATCTTTCCCAGCATCAGGATCTTTTCAAATGAGTCAGTTCTTCACATCAGGTGGCCAAAGTATTGGAGTTTCACCTTCAGCATCAGTCCTTCCAATGAATATTTAGGACTGATTGCCTTTAGGATGGACTGGTTGGATCTCCTTGCAGTCCAAGGGACTCTCAAGAGTCTTCTCCAACACCACACTTCAAAAGCATCAATTCTTTGGTGCTCAATTTTCTTTATAGTCCAACTCTCACATCCATACGTGACTACTGGAAAAATAGTTTTGACTAGGTGGACCTTTGTTGGCAAAGTAATGTCTCTGCTTTATAATATGCTGTCTAGGTTGGTCACAGCTTTTCTTCCAAGGAGCAAGTGTCTTTGAATTTCATGGCTGTAGTCACCATCTGCAGTGATTTTGGAGCCCCCCAAAATAAAGTCTGTCACTGTTTCCATTGTTTCCCCATCTATTTGCCATGAAGTGATGGGACCAGATGCCATGATCTGGTCCCAATTTTCTGAATGTTGAGTTTTAAGCCAACATTTTCACTCTCTTATTTCACTTTCATCAAGAGGCTCTTTAGTTCTTCACTTTCTGCCATAAGGGTGGTGCCATCTGCATATATGAGGTTATTGATATTTCTCGCGACCATCTTGATTCTAGCTTGTGCTTCCTCCAGCCCAGCGATTCTCATGATGGACTCTACATAAAAGTTAAATAAGCAGGGTGACAAAATACAGCTTTGTTGTATTCCTTTCCCAATTTGGAACTGGTCTGTTCCATGTCCAGTTCTAACTGTTGCTTCCTGACCTGCATACAGATTTCTCAGGAGGCAGGTCACGTGGTCTGGTATTCCCATCTCTTTAAGAATTTTCCACAGTTTGTTGTGATCCACACAGTCAAAGGCTTTGGTGTAGTCAATAAAGCAGAAATAGATGTTTTCTGGAACTCTCTTGTTTTTTCAATGATCCAGCGGATATTGGCAATTTGATCTCTGGTTCCTCTGCCTTTTCTAAATCCAGCTTGAGCATCTGGAAGTTCACAGTTCACGTACTGTTGAAGCCTGGCTTGGAGAATTTTGAGCATTACTTTACTAGCGTGTGAGATGAGTGCAGTTGTGCGGTAGTTTGAGCATTCTTTGGCCTTGCCTTTCTTTGGAATTGGAATGAAAACTGACCTTTTCCAGTCCTGTGGCCACTGCTGAGTTTTCCAAATTTGCTGGTATATTGAGTGCAGCACCTTCACAGCATCATCTTTCAGGATTTGAAATAGCTCAACTGGAATTCCATCACCTCCACTAGCTTTGTTCATGGTGATGCTTTCTAAGGCCCACCTGACTTCACATTCCAGGATGTCTGGCTCTAGGTGACATCCATCATGATTATCTGGGTCATGAAGATCTTTTTTGTATAGTTCTTCTGTGTATTCTTGCCACCTCTTCTTAATATCTTCTGGATTCACTCCTTATGTTATACATTCTATCAGTTTGGACAAATGTATAAGGATGTCTGCCAATCATTATAATTTCAGCTAGAGTATTTTTCCTTACTTAAAAAATCCTGTCTGCTCTGTCTGGCTTTTTTTTTTGGTTTTTGATTCCTTCTTGGGGTTTTCACCTCTTTCTTTACCTTGCCCATTATTTCTTGCACGTTGTTTGCTTTTTCCATTAGAGCCCCTTAGCATATTAATCATAGTTGTTTCAAATTCATGGTCTGATAATTCCAACATTCTTGCCATTTTTCAGTCTGGTTCTGATGCTTGATCTGTGTTTTCACACTGTGTTTTTTTTTTTTTCCTTTTAGTATGTCTTGTAATTTTTTTGCTGAAAGCTGGATAGGAGGTACTGCCTAAAAGGAACTCCAGTAAACAGACTCTTCATGATGTGGAGATGAAATGTGGGGGAGGTGAAGCATCTTATAATCCTGTGATCTTCAGTCCTTTAATGAGTCTGTGAACTTCAGAGCTGCTTCTTAGTCTCAGCCCCCCACCCCCCCACCAACTCTTAAATTGGATGGAATGTTTAGAATGGACTGGTGTTGGGTATGTCCTTTACCTCAGTTTGGTTAGGCTCTGATAAAACCCCAGTAGGTTAGGCTCTGGTAAAATAGTTTTTCTTGGGGGCAGGCCTTGTTAAAAAAAAAAAGAATAGAATCCTCTGACATCTAGTAGTTCCCCATCCACAGTGTCACCTTCTGTGGTTTCAGTTACCCCTGGTTAACTGTGATCCGAAAATATTAAATGGAAGAATTCCAGAAATAAACAACTTACCCATTTGAAATTGTGCTGAGCTGCATGATAAGCTCTTGTGCCGTCCTGCTCTCTCCCACCCAGCATCCTCAACCACTGACATCATCCTGGCTGAGTACAGGATCACCTGAAGCAGATGACCCTGCTTCTGACATTATTACCGTCAGAAGGTCAGTAGTAGCCTGACGCTGCGTCTCGCTGCTTTTGTCCTTCACCTTGCCTCCTCTCATCACATAGGGATTTTAACCTTTTACCTCATCATGAGAAGATGGAAAAGTACACCACGATTGGATATTTTGAGAGAGAGAGAGAAACCACATTCATGTAACATTTTTTTTTTCCCCTGGGTGATGATTTTTTTTTTAAATTTTTTTTCATTTATTTTTATTAGTTGGAGGCTAATTACTTCACAACATTGCAGTGGGTTTTGTCATACATTGACATGAATCAGCCATGGAGTTACATGTGTTCCCCATCCCGATCCCCCTTCCCACCTCCCTCTCCACCTGATCCCTCTGGGTCTTCCCAGTGCACCAGGCCCGAGCACTTGTCTCATGCATCCCACCTGGGCTGGTGATCTGTTTCCCTATAGATAATATACATGCTATTCTCTCGAAACATCCCACCCTCGCCTTCTCCCACAGAGTCCAAAAGTCTGTTCAGTACATCTGTGTCTCTTTTTCTGTTTTGCATATAGGGTTATCATTACCATCTTTCTAAATTCCATATATATGTGTTAGTATGCTGTAATGATCTTTGTCTTTCTGGCTTACTTCACTCTGTATAATGGGCTTCAGTTTCATCCATCTCATTAGAACTGATTCAAATGAATTCTTTTTAATGGCTGAGTAATATTCCATGGTGTATATGTACCACAGCTTCCTTATCCATTCATCTGCTGATGGGCATCTAGGTTGCTTCCATGTCCTGGCTATTATAAACAGTGCTGCGATGAACACTGGGGTGCACGTGTCTCTTTCAGATCTGGTTTCCTCAGTGTGTATGCCCAGAAGTGGGATTGCTGGGTCATATGGCAGTTCTATTTCCAGTTTTTTAAGAAGTCTCCACAGTTTTCCATAGCGGCTGTACTAGTTTGCATTCCCACCAACAGTGTAAGAGGGTTCCCTTTTCTCCACACCCTCTCCAGCATTTATTGCTTGTAGACTTTTGGATAGCAGCCATCCTGACTGGCGTGTAATGGTACCTCATTGTGGTTTTGATTTGCATTTCTCTGATAATAAGTGATGTTGAGCATCTTTTCATGTGTTTGTTAGCCATCTGTATGTCTTCTTTGGAGAAATGTCTGTTTAGTTCTTTGGCCCATGTTTTGATTGGGTCATTTATTTTTCTGGGATTGAGCTGCAGGAGTTGCTTGTATATTTTTGAGATTAATCCTTTGTCTGTTTCTTCATTTGCTATTATTTTCTCCCAATCTGAGGGCTGTCTTTTCACCTTGCTTATAGTTTCCTTTGTAGTGCAAAAGCTTTTAAGTTTCATTAGGTCCCATTTGTTTATTTGTGCTTTTATTTCCAATATTCTGGGAGGTGGGTCATAGAGGATCCTGCTGTGATTTATGTCGGAGAGTGTTTTGCCTATGTTCTCCTCTAGGAGTTTTATAGTTTCTGGTCTTACATTTAGATCTTTAATCCATTTTGAGTTTATTTTTGTGTATGGTGTTAGAAAGTGTTCTAGTTTCATTCTTTTACAAGTGGTTGACAAGTTTTCCCAGCACCACTTGTTAAAGAGGTTGTCTTTTTTCCATTGTATATCCTTGCCTCCTTTGTCAAAGATAAGGTGTCCATAGATTTGTGGATTTATCTCTGGGCTTTCTATTCTGTTCCATTGATCTATATTTCTGTCTTTGTGCCAGTACCATACTGTCTTGATGACTGTGGCTTTGTAGTAGAGTCTGAAGTCAGGCAGGTTGATTCCTCCAGTTCCATTCTTCTTTCTCAAGATTACTTTGGCTATTCGAGGTTTTTTGTATTTCCATACAAATTGTGAAATTCTTTGGTCTAGTTCTGTGAAAAATACCGTTGGTAGCTTGATAGGGATTGCATTGAATCTATAGATTGCTTTGGGTAGAATAGCCATTTTGACAATATTGATTCTTCCAATCCATGAACACGGTATGTTTCTCCATCTGTTTGTGTCCTCTTTGATTTCTTTCATCAGTGTTTTATAGTTTTCTATGTATAGGTCTTTTGTTTCTTTAGGTAGATATACTCCTAAGTATTTTATTCTTTTTGTTGCAATGGTGAATGGTATTGTTTCCTTAATTTCTCTTTCTGTTTTTTCATTGTTAGTGTATAGGAATGCAAGGGATTTCTTGTGTTAATTTTATATCCTGCAACTTTACTATATTCATTGATTAGCTCTAATAATTTTCTGGTAGAGTCTTTAGGGTTTTCTATGTAGAGGATCATGTCATCTGCAAACAGCGAGAGTTTCACTTCTTCTTTTCCTATCTGGATTTCTTTTACTTCTTTTTCTGCTCTGATTGCTGTGGCCAACACTTCCAACACTATGTTGAATAGTAGTGGTGAGAGTGGGCACCCTTGTCTTGTTCCTGATTTCAGGGGAAATGCTTTCAATTTTTCACCATTGAGGGTGATGCTTGCTGTGGGTTTGTCATATATAGCTTTTATTATGTTGAGGTATGTTCCTTCTATTCCTGCTTTCTGGAGAGAGAGTTTTAATCATAAATGAGTGTTGAATTTTGTCAAAGGCTTTCTCTGCATCTATTGAGATAATCATATGGTTTTTATCTTTCAATTTGTTAATGTGGTGTATTACATTGATTGATTTGCGGATATTAAAGAATCCTTGCATTCCTGGGATAAAGCCCACTTGGTCATGGTATATGATTTTTTAAATATGTTGTTGGATTCTGTTTGCTAGAATTTTGTTAAGGATTTTTGCATCTATGTTCATCAGTGATATTGGCCTGTAGTTTTCTTTTTTTGTGGCATCTTTGTCTGGTTTTGGAATTAGGGTGATGGTGGCCTCATAGAATGAGTTTGGAAGTTTACCTTCTTCTGCAATTTTCTGGAAGAGTTTGAGTAAGATAGGTGTTAGCTCTTCTCTAAATTTTTGGTAGAATTCAGCTGTGAAGCCATCTGGTCCTGGGCTTTTGTTTGCTGGAAGATTTCTGATTACAGTTTCGATTTCCTTGCTTGTGATGGCTCTGTTAAGATCTTCTATTTCTTCCTGGTTCAGTTTTGGAAAGTTATACTTTTCTAAGAATTTGTCCATTTCATCCAAGTTGTCCATTTTATTGGCGTAGAGCTGCTGGTAGTAGTCTCTTATGATCCTTTGTATTTCAGTGTTGTCTGTTGTGATCTCTCCATTTTCATTTCTAATTTTGCTAATTTGGTTCTTCTCTCTTTGCTTCTTAATGAGTCTTGCTAACGGTTTGTCAATTTTGTTTATTTTTTCAAAAAACCAGCTTTTAGCTTTGTTGATTTTTGCTATGGTCTCTTTAGTTTCTTTTGCATTTATTTCTGCCCTGATTTTTAAGATTTCTTTCCTTCTGCTAACCCTGGGGTTCTTCATTTCTTCCTTCTCTAGTTGCTTTAGGTGTAGAGTTAGGTTATTTATTTGGTTTTTTTCTTGTTTCTTGATGTAAGCCTGTAATGCTATGAACCTTCCCCTTAGCACTGCTTTTACAGTGTCCCATAGGTTTTGGGTTGTTGTGTTTTCATTTTCATTCATTTCTATACATATTTTGATTTCTTTTTTGATTTCTTCTATGATTTGTTGGTTATTCAGAAGCGTGTTATTTAGCCTCCATATGTTTGAATTTTTAACAATTTTTTTCCTGTAATTGAGATCTAATCTTACTGCACTGTGGTCAGAAAAGATGACTGGAATGAGTTCAATTTTTTTGATTTTTCCAAGACCAGATTTATGGCCCAGGATGTGATCTATTCTGGAGAAGGTTCCGTGTGCACTTGAGAAAAAGGTGAAGTTGATTGTTTTGGGGTGAAATGTCCTATAGATATCAATTAGGTCTAACTGGTCCATTGCGTCATTTAAAGTTTGTGTTTCCTTGTTGATTTTCTGTTTAGTTGATCTATCCATAGTTGTGAGTGGGGTATTAAAGTCTTCCACTATTATTGTGTTACTATTAATTTCCTCTTTCATACTCGTTAGCATTTGCTGTACATATTGCGGTGCTCCTATGTTGGGTGCATATATATTTATAATTGTTATATCTTCTTCTTGGATTGATCCTTTGATCATTATGTAGTGTCCTTCTTTGTCTCTTTTCACATCCTTTATTTGAAAGTCTATTTTATCTGATATGAGTATGGCGACTCCTGCTTTCTTTTGTTCTCCATTTGCGTGAAATATTTTTTTCCAGCCCTTCACTTTTAGTCTGTATGTGTCTCTTGTTTTGAGGTGAGTCTCTTGTAGACAGCATATATAGGGGTCTTGTTTTTGTATCCATTCAGCCAATCTTTGTCTTTTGGTTGGGGCATTCAACCCATTTACATTTAAGGTAATTGTTGATAGGTGTGGTCCCATTGCCATTTACTTTGCTGTTTTGGGTTCACGTTTATACAACCTTTCTGTGTTTCCTGTCTAGAGAAGATCCTTTAGCATTTGTTGAAGAGCTGGTTTGGTGGTGCTGAATTCTCTCAGCTTTTGCTTGTCTGTAAAGCTTTTGAATTCTCCTTCATATCTGAATGAGATCCTTGCTGGGTACAGTAATCTAGGTTGTAGGTTATTTTCTTTCATTACTTTCAGTATGTCCTGCCATTCCCTTCTGGCCTGGAGGGTTTCTATTGATAGATCAGCTGTTATCCTTATGGGAATCCCTTTGTGTGTTATTTGTTGTTTCTCCCTTGCTGCTTTTAATATTTGTTGTTTGTGTTTGATCTTTATTAGTTTGATTAATATGTGTCTTGGGGTGTTTCGCCTTGGGTTTATCCTGTTTGGGACTCTCTGGGTTTCGTGGACCTGTGTAACTATTTCCTTCCCCATTTTAGGGAAGTTTTCAGCTATTATCTCCTCGAGTATTTTCTCATGGCCTTTCTTTTTGTCTTCTTCTTCTGGGACTCCTATGATTCGAATGTTGGGGCATTTCACATTGTCCCAGAGGTCCCTGAGGTTGTCCTCATTTCTTTTGATCCTTTTTTCTTTTTTCCTCTCTGCTTCATTTATTTCCACCGTTTTACCTTCTACCTCACTTATCCTATCTTCTGCCTCCGTATTCTACTCCTGGTTCCCTCCAGAGTGTTTTTGATCTCATTCATTGCATTATTCATTTTTAATTGACTCTTTTTTATTTCTTCTATGTCTTTATTAAACATTTCTTGCATCTTGTCAATCTTTGTCTCCAGGCTATTTATCTGTAACTCCATTTTGTTTTCAAGATTTTGGGTCATTTTTATTATCATTATTCTAAATTCTTTTTCAGGTAGATTCCCTATCTCCTCCTCTTTTGTTTGACTTGGTGGTCATTTTTCATGTTCCTTTACCTGTTGGGTATTTGTCTGCCTTTTCATCTTGTTTAGATTGCTGTGTCTGGACTGGGCTTTCTGTATTCTGGAGGTCTGTAGTTCCTTTTTATTGTGGAGGTTTTACCCAGTGGGTGGGGTTAGATGATTGGCTTGTCAAGGTTTCCTGGTTAGGGAAGCTTGCGTCAGTGTTCTGGTGCGTGGAACTTGATTTCTTCTCTTTGGAGAGCAATGGAGTGCCCAGTAATGAGTTTTGAGATGGGTCTATGTGTTAGGTGTGACCTTGGGCAGCCTGTATGTTGACGTTTAGGGCTATGTTCCTGCGTTGCTGGAGAATTTGTGTGGTATGTCTCGCTCTAAAACTTATTGGCTCTTGGGTGGTGGTTGGTTTCAGTGTAGGTATGGAGGCTTTTGGACGGTCTCTTATTACTTAAAGTTCCATGTAGTCAGGAGTTTTCTGGTGTTCTCAGGTTTTGGGCTTAAGTCTCCTGCCTCTGGATTTCAGTTTTATTCTTCCAGTAGCCTCAAGACTTCTCCAACTATACAGCACTGATAATAAAACTTCTAGGTTAATGGCGAAAAGATTCTCCCCCGTTAGTGACACCCAGAGAGGTTCACAGAGTTACATGAAGAAGAGGAGAGGGAGGAGGGAGATAGAGATGAGCAGGAAGAGAAAAAGGGGGACTCAAGAGGAGAGAGACAGATCTACGCAGTTGTCTGTTCCCAGAGTGTTCTCCGTATCCCAGATACCCACAGAGATTCACAGAATGGGATTGGGAAGAGAAGAGAGAGGGAGGAAATAGGGGTGATCTGGGGGAGAAAACGGAGAGTCAAGATTGGGAGAGAGTAATCAACACACTCCTGAATAAAAATGGGAACTGAATATTGGATTCTTAAATGTCCACCATTTATATCATATACTGAAAAACAAAGATTAAAAATCTAGAGTAGAGGTTAGACTCTTAAAAATACTATATTAAAAACAAAAACCAAAACACACAAAAAAATTTTTAGAAATATATATGAAGTTCTGTTTAAAAATAGGGCTTCTCTCTCTTTTTTTTTTTTTTGTAAGGTTATAGTGTAATGAAAATGAAAATTAAAGAGTAGTAGAGGAGTAATAGAGGACTTTAAAAGGAAATAGAGAAAAAGGAAAATAGAAAATAGAAGAGAAACAGGAAAAAAAAAACAAGAAAAACAATTTTTTTTCCTAATTAAAAAAATTGTAAAAATCTATGAAAATGAAAGTTAAGGAGTAATGGGGGAGTAATAGGGAATTTTAAAAGAAAATAAAAGAGAAAAAATAAAAAAGAAAAAAAAAAGGTAAAAATATATCTAGGAATTTCTCTGGAGCTGTTGCGGTCAGTGTGGGTTCGGTTCAGTTTCAGATAGCTCCTCGTTCCAGCTTACACTTCTCGATATCTACAGGCCCCTTCCGGTGTAGTCGGTGTTACCTCCTTTCGAAGACAATGGGTTGCTTTTCTGGGCGCCTGATGACCTCAGCTAGCAATCAGAAGTTGTTTTGTGAAGTTTGCTCTGCGTTCAGTTATTCTTTTGATGAATTTGTAGGAGAGAAAGTGGTCTCCCCATCCTACTCCTCCACCATCTTGGCTCCTTCCCCACATTCATGTAACTTTTATTACAGCAAATTATTATAATTATTAGTTTTATAATTATTATTAGTTATCATTGTTCAGAGCTTCCCTAGGGACTCAGATGGTAAAGAATCTGCCTGCCATGTGGGAGACCCAGGTTCAATCCCTGGATTGGGAAGATCTACTGCAGAAGGGAATAGCTACCCACTCTTACTGTGCCTAATTTATAAATTAAGCTTTATCATAGGTATATATGTATAGGAAAAAGCAGTATATACGGAGTTTAGTATGACCCACAGTTTCAGCCATCCATTGGGGGGGCCTTGGACATATCCCCTGAGGATAAAGGAAAACTACTGTACTTCAGAGTGATTCCTTTCCCCCATCTCCTTCTGGAAGCACCAAAGGGATTTTTCTCTGATATTTGCTGTGAGACCCTTATAAAACTGGTGAGCTGTGGTTTTTTTTTTTAAACAATGTCATCCCAATAAAGTTTTTTTTTCCAAGTAAGTTTTATTAAAATTTAAACTGAAGCAGGGATTTATTTGGTTGGCGTAGGGAGATTTGTCATAGCTGTGGTTTCTGTTGTTTGTGTTTTTCTCTGCAGTACTTGGACCACGAGACCGCTTCAGCCACGTTCATAGACAGTGGTGGACAGTTCGTGTCCTCCCAGGTGGTGAGAAGCAGCCGGAATCCTTACTGCGGCTATGAGCGCCAGATCCTGTCCAGCCGGGAGCGCCTGGAGGAGGACTCCTTGTTGGCCGCCCTGCAGTGGCAGGAGCCGGACGTAGGCCCAGTCCCCTTTCTGAAGAGCACCGATCCTTCTTCCAGCTATTTTGTCATCTTGAACTCTGCAGCCTTCTTCAGGGTGGGAAGCCAGCTAGAGGTGCTGGTTCATGTGCAGGATTTTCAAAGAAAGCCCAAGAAATATGGCGGGGACTACCTGCAGGCCAGAATCCACTCCCCTAGGCTCCAGGCAGGGGCCGTGGGCAGAGTGGTGGACTACCAGAACGGGTTTTACAAGGTCTTTTTCACTCTGCTCTGGCCAGGTCAAGTTAAAGTGTCCATATCTCTGGTCCACCCCAGTGAAGGCATCCGAGTTCTTCAGAACCTGCAGGAAAAGAAACCAGATAGGGTCTATTTCAAGAGCCTTTTCCGGTCAGGGAGGATTTCTGAAACTACGGAGTGTAACGTGTGTCTTCCTGGGAGTCTTCCCCTTTGCAACTTCACAGACCTCTACACTGGGGAACCCTGGTTCTGCGTCAAACCAAAGAAGCTCCCTTGCAGCAGCAGAATTAACCATTTCAAAGGCGGATACCTGAAGGGCCTCCTCACTGCTCCAGAGAATGCTTTCTTCCAGAGGTATGTGCTCCTTGTCCTAGGTGGGGATTGAAGAGTCCCTTTCCACTGTCTTTGTCCCACTTAGGAGACTTTCTTATTTTGGTTATGTGCTTCTTACATCTCTCTCAAACTTGGCCCAATTCAGGAGAGGTGGTAAGAAAATAAAGGTTGATATTTTGTGATTAGTATGTTTATTTCAGGGACTTGCCTGGTGGCTCAGATGGTAAGGAATCCGCCTGCAATGCAGGAGACCTGGGTTCAATCCCTGGGTTGGGAAGATCCCTTGGAGAAGAGAATGGCTACCCACTCCAGTATTCTTGCCTGGAGAATCACATGGACAGAGGAGCCTGGCGGGCTACAGTCCATGGGGTTGCAAAGAGACATGACTGAGTGACTAATACACATACACACATATGCTTATTTCAGTTCAAATTAAATACCTTAAATTTTTGTTCTTTTACCTTAACATCTTTTGCTTCAGAACTGCATAGCATGTCTGTAGCTGTATAAGCAAGATCACTTATTCACAGAACAGATAAAAAAATCATCTAAGAACAGGGCTACTAGAGGTCTTAACAGTCAAGCTAACGTTTTAGCTTCATGTCTCAGAAACTGAAAAAAGTCTTAAGTGTCACATTATTTGTTATTAAAATCATATAAACATTTATTGATAGGAAAAGGTAGGAATATGGTAACATTGCTGGATTGATTTAATGATAAGCATGAAGATTGAAGGCAGGAGGAGAAAGGGATGACCTAGGATGAGACATTTGGATGGCATCACCGACTCAATGGACATGAGTTTGAGCAAGTTCCAGGAGTCGGTGATGAACAGGGAAGCCTGGTGTGCTGCAGTCCATGGGGTCAAAAAGAGCTGGACATGACTGAACTACTGAACTGAACTGAACTGATGGGAAACCAGGAATATCACAGCGAATTGTATTTTTCAAGGTAATAGCTATTGAAATTTTTGCATTATTGAGCGCATATTCCTATTTTTGAACATAGGTATGAAACTTTTTCAGTATAATGATCAATATATGGCATAATATGCAGAAGGAAGTATATAGAACCAGTATGGGGTAAAATTTCCATTTTCTTCAACATTACATGCGTGTGTGTGTGCATGCTCTGTCACCTCAGTCGTGTCCGACTCTTTGCGACCTTACAGACAGGACTGTAGCCCCCCAGGCTCCTCTGTCCATGGGATTCTCCAGGCAAGAATACTGGAGTGCGTTGCCATGCCCTCCTTCAGGAGGTCTTCCCGACCCAGGGATCGAACTTGAGTCTCTTACGTCTCCTGCATTGACAGGCTGGTTCTTTATCACTAGTGCCTAAAATAAAATAACATTCCTAAGAAATAAAAAAGGTAGAAAAATTGCATAGTCAGAAAGTATAATTATTTGAAAGAATGTAAACTGCTTTTTATTTTTAAATGATATATATACTTTAAAAATATTCCCTTGTAGAGGTGGTTGTTGTTGTTTTAGTTGCTAAGTGGTATCCATCTATTTTGTGACCCCGTGAACTGTAGCCTGCCAGGTTCCTCTGTCCATGGGACTCTAGGCAAGAATACTGGAGTTGATTGCCATGCCCTCCAGGGGATCTTCCCGACCAGGAATCAAACCCACATCTCCTGTATCTCCTGCATTGGCAGGCAGATTCTTTACCACTGAGCCACCTGGGAAGTCCATGTAGTCTGTAGCAGCTTCAAAAATAAAGTTCTGATTTTTTGTTTTTCCCACGGTCAGGTTTTGGTGGCAGAAGTTTAAATACATTATTTGCTAGACCCATGCCATGCTTTCAGAAGCCCAGCAGAGGGCGCACTGCTCCCGGTATATTTACTGTACTAGTCTTCCTAGGGTTTTTTTTTGTGTGTGTATGTAGCTCAGTACAAAAGGTCTTTGGTTTTATTTTTTAATTGGGCACATTATTTATCAATAGGAGTGGTAAGGAACCCACCCACTAACGCAGGAGACATAAGAGATGTAGGTTTGATCCCTGGGTTGGGAACATCTCCTGAAGGAGGATGTGACAACCCACTCCAGTATTCTTGCCGGGAGAATCCCATGGAAGGAGGAGCCTGGTGGGCTACAGTTTATAGAATTGCACAGAGTCAGACTTAGCATTTACACACACCGTGAGCAGATTATTTTATTTCTGTGTACTTTTTGCCTCTGTATAAAGAGTGTCCAGTTACCCCCTTTTAGGAGCATGTTGTCAATCTACCTAGGGGCTTAGCAGAGTGGAAGAAGCATAGCTTGTAATTTACTGAAATGTCATGTGGAAAAAAAGTGGGGAAGAGTTTAGAGAACTAAGTTAGTGTAAAAATTTTCTAATGTTCCTAACACCAAATCCTATTATTAAAACCAGAAAACACCCGTGAATCCAGAAGGATAAAATAATGTCTGTCTTTGCCTTTACTTGCATATCCTGGATGAGGCTGGCTGATATAGTAGAACCAGCCAGATCTGTAGTAGAATCACATAAAAAATTCTACTTACTTAGAAGTTTGCTGGGAAAGTGTTTGAAGTGGCATAGGTTTTTTAAAACAAAACATTTGACAGAATCCTGATATAGATTTTAATTTTTGCAATTTTACTCTGTTAAAAATCCGAAATTTTGCATTATGCTAACTAAAAAGAAAAAGAGAAAGATTGACATTGATCGTTTGAGGGATGGATGAGTCCCCAGTTAGGATTCCTCTCTAGGCAAGGCCTAAGGGATCTGACTTAATGCTCCATAATCTTGTAGCCTGAAAACCAAGTAGTGACAAAGTAGGCATGGTCATCGGTGTGAGCCGTTCTCTGAGCCCAAGGGATTAAGTGATTCAAATAGAATCTGTTATTTTGGAGTTTGCAACCTAAGGGTGAAGCAGTGAAAAATTAAGAACCTGTTTAATTCTTATTCAGTTTATGTGTCCGTATAACCTGCTTATTATAAGATACCTAATTTATTAATTATCAGTTGTATGAATTAGCATTTATAAGGATATTTCATCTTTAGAAAGCTCTTTGAAATCCCATCTATTTAAAAATTTGCAAATAAAGATGCATGTTGAAAAATAAATGTTCCTAAATTTAAATAAATAAATTAATTCCTTAAATTAAATAAATTTGAGCTTGTACTCTTTTTATTCCTCTTTCAAGTGGTGTCAATATCAAAATGCCAATCAACTCCAGTGGACCTGATTGGGTGACTGTGATCCCCAGGAATATAAAAGGTAAAGAGGAGCGAATGTGATGATTTGTTGTTTTCTTGCTCGGTGTGTTGAGTCTCTGTAGTTTCCCTGAAGATATAAAGCCCCCCTTTAATTTGCCCTGGTTACTACTGGGCGTGGTTTGTGTTCTAACAACCCTTCCAGGTGATTCTGATCCACTGGTCCAGGATATCATTAAGAATAAAAGGATGAAATGTAGAAGATGAAATATATGTGTTTTGTTTTTTTTTGCAGAATAGTTATAATGAGCTATAGTCACTTGTATAAAAGAAGGATGAGCATTATTATTTTTTTAAATTTATTTATTTGGCTTTGTCGGGTCTTAACTGAGGCATGTGAACTCTTAGTTGTGGCATGTGGGATCTAGTTCTCTGACCAGGGATCGATCCTGGGCCCCTTGCATTGGGAGCGCAGAGTCTTAGCCCCTGGACCACCAGGGAAGTCCCAGGGATGAACATTATTAAGGAGCTTACGTATTGGAAGGTGGTCACCCCTTTGGCTCCGATCAGGTGCAGAGGGAAGGTGAGGTCCTTTTAGGTGTTGAAAGCTTGTATGTGGTATCCCACAAAGCAGAAAGTGCAAGCGCTAGTGCCACAAGGATGAGGTGTGGAATACACGTGAACCTACAGTGTGAGTATCGGCCACACACACAGCTTGTGTAAGTGGTGGGGAGGAACTGCGGAGCCCGGACCGTCTAGAGGCGGCAGCCTCTCGGTTCCTACACGTGGCCGATAGGCAACGGTGTGGACCCAACACAGCCGGGTCAGAAGATTTTTTTTTTCCATCAAAAACCTGAAGTCTAAAAAAAAAAAAAAACCTGAAGTCTTAATTTTTGAATGTGCATCTCCAGATTTCAAAACATTGGCATCCTGTTAAAAACTTAAAAAAAAAAAAAAAGTGTGTGGGCTAAATAAAACTTGTGGTCTCGATGCAGGCAGGACCCTGCCAGTCTGTATTTCTGGTGTTCACTGTCAGTTGCCACAAGAAATCCCCATCTTTTCCTCATGAAGAGCTGTATTCGATTTACTTGAACCCAATGAGTTCCTAATTTTAGAGGATGCAAATGTGAAACATCATGAATGGAAATTGCTTTCCTTTTATCGGCCAGGCCTTCCATTCCACAGTCGAGATGTCAGTAAACATGATATCCCCCAGAGTACTGTATCCCTTACACACTCACATCTGTCACTTCTGGAGGCTCTGACCCACCAACACGTCTGACCCTCTGTTCCACAGCCCTGGTTGTCTAGCTCACTAGTTTCAGTCACTAGTGAGGCTTTTGATGGGTTTTTAGAAGATGAAAGAAGTCATGAACCAGTAGGAGCAGGCTACCCTGGCTTGGATGGGTGCCCTGTGACCCTGTGATGTCCCCAGTGGTCCAGTGGGATGGTCAATGGGAGGAGCTTTTAGATGGTTTGCTTGCACCTGACTGGTCTTAGAGTTCAGCCAGGAAGTGGTCGTGGCTTTGTGCAAGGAGAAATAGGAAGGCCTTCTTAAATGAACAGTGCAAAGAAGTAGGGAAAAACAATAGGATGGGAAAGACTAGAGATCTCTTCAAGAAAACTGGAGAGATCAAGGGAATATTCCATGGGCAAAATAAAGGACAGAAATGGTAAGTACCTAACAGAAGCAAACAGATTAAGAAGAGATGGCAAGAATACACAAAAGAACTGTACAAAAAAGATCTTAATGACCTGGATAACTGCAATGGTGTGGTCACTTGCCTAGTGAAGTGAGTGTGAAGGCAAGTGGGCCTTTGGAAGTATCACTACAGACAGAGCTAGTGGAGGTGATGGAATTCCAGCTGAGCTATTTCAAATCCTAAAAGATGATGCTGTGAAAGTGCCGCACTCAATGTGTCAGCAAATTTGGAAAACTCAACAGTCGCCACAGGACTGGAAAAGTTCAGTTTTCATTCCAGTCCCAAAGAAAGGCAATGCCAAAGAATGCTCAAACTACTATATGATTGCCCTCAGTCTGCTTGCTGATAAGGTTATGCTCAAAATCCTTCAAGCCAGGCTTCTAACAGTACATGAACCGAGGACTTCCACGTGTACATCTTGATTTAGAAAAGGCAGAAGAACCAGAGATCAAATTGCCAACATTTCTTGGATCATAGAGAAAGCAAGGGAATTCCAGAAAAAATCTACTTCTGCCTCATTGACTATGCCAAAGCCTTTGACTGTGTGGATCACAACAAATCGGAAAATTCTTAGAGATGGGAATACCAGACCACCTTATCTGTTTCCCGAGAAACCTGTATGTAGGTCAAGAAGCAACGGAACTGGACCTGGAACAATGGACTGGTTCAAAGTTGAGAAAGGAATAAGAGAAAGCTTTGTATTGTTACTCTGTTTATTTAACTTATATGCAGAGTACATCATGTAAAATGCACGGCTGGATGAAGCACAAGCTGGAATCAAGATTGTGGGCAGAAATATCAACAACCTCAGATATGCAGATGGTACTGCTCTAATGACAGAAAGTAAAGAGGAACTAAAGAGTGTCTTCATGAAGGTGAAAAAGGAGAGTGAACAAGCTGGCTTAAAGCTCAACCTTCAGAAAACTAAGATCATGGCATCTGGTCCCATCACTTCATGGCAAATAGAAGGGGAAAAAGTGGAAGCAGTGACAGATTTTCTTTTCTTGTGCTCTGAAATCACCACAGATGGTGACTACAGCCATGACATTAAAAGACACTTTTAATTTCATATTAAAAGGCAGAGACATCACTTTGCCAACAAAGGTGCATAGAGTCAAAGCTATGGTTTTTCCAGTGGTCATGTATAGATGTGAACTTGGACCATAAAGAAGGTTGAAGAATTGATGCATTTGAATTGTGGTGCTGGAGAAGACTCGAGAATCACTTGGACTGCAAGGGGATCAAACCAGTCAGCCTTAAAGGAAATCAACCCTGAATATTCATTGGAAGGACTGATGCTGAAACTGAAGCTCCAATCCTTTGGCCGCCTGATGTGAAGAGCCAATTCATTGGAAAAGACCCTGATGCTGGGAAAGATTGAAGGAAGGAGAAGAGGGGGATGACGGAGGATGAGATGATTGGATAGCATCACTGACTCAGTGAATTTGAGCAAACTCTGGGAGATAGTGAAGGGCAAGGAAGCCTGGCATGCTGCAGTCTGTAGGGTTGCAAAGAGTCTGACACAACTGAGCCACTGAAGCAACTAAGATTTTGTTTAGAGAAAAGAAAGATTCAGTAACCAGTAAGGCTTTGATGGGTTTTTAGAGGAAGAAAGAAACCATAAATCAGTAGGAGCAGGGTACCCTGGCTTTGAGAAAAGTGTTTCAGAGCAGGTCAGCAACTGGAAAGAAAAGAGAAGGACAGTTACTTTGTGTAATAAATAACAAAGTCCAGCATGGGGGAATGTCATCGATGTT
Organism: Cervus elaphus; assembly: GCF_910594005.1. Lineage (NCBI taxonomy): Eukaryota > Metazoa > Chordata > Mammalia > Artiodactyla > Cervidae > Cervus > Cervus elaphus. The sequence continues at coordinate 44,991,450 of NC_057845.1, forward strand.
CAGCCTAGTGACCAGCAGAGGGCGCTCAAAGATCCTCAATGAAGGGCTCCCAGTCTTACTGGTTTCATTGCTTTTCCCTCCGTCCTTGCCTTCCTCCCTAATTCCGCCATTCCCTTTGTCCTCTTTTTAAAATGTCTTGTTTTCTGTTTGTTTGAGACTTAGATAAGAGTCGTGGAAATAGTACCAAGTTCCTGTGTAGACGTCACCCAGTTTCTCCTTATCGCTGACTTCTTAAGAAATCACAGCTGTGCCTGGTCGCTTAGTCACGTCTGACTCTGCGTTCCCATGGACTGTCGCCCTCCAGGCTCCTCTGTCCATGAGGATTCTCCAGGCAAGAATACTGGAGTGGGTTGCCATTTACTTTCCCAGGGGATCTTCCTGACCCAGGGATCGAACCCAAGTCTCCTGCATTGCAGGCAGATTCCTTACCCTCTGAGCCAGCAGGGAATCCCAAGAATACTGGAGTGGGCATCCTATCCCTTCTCCGAGGGATTTTCCTGACCCAGGAATCGAACCTGGGCCTCCTGCGTTGCAGGCGGATTCTTTGCCAGCTGAGCTACCAGGGAAGCCCAAGAAATCACACAACACTTAGCGAAAATAAGAATGGAACATCCGTGTAACATTATTGATTAAACTATTGGGTTTTATTTGGATTTCATCAGTTTTCCGACAGATGTCCGTTTTTTGGTTCCAGAATGCAGTGCGGACCCCACATTGCATTTAGTTGTACGTTTCCTTAATCTCCCCACTGGGGCAGATCCTCAGACTCTTGTCTTCCATGACCTTGACACTTCTGAGGAGCACTGGTCAGATATTTCTTTTTTTTTTTTTTTTTAAGGTGGTTTTTAGCTTATGTTTTATATATGAAAACAATTTAGCTCATGTCACACAAAACAAAAGCAGGTACAACAGTGAAGATGAATCATGAAAACCAGATCAATTATTTTTAGCATGTCTCTTAACTTTTCATTCCCCTGGCTTCTTGTCTTCTGTGCTTGAGTCTTAAACAGGTAACCACTTGAGGGGGTGCCGGCGATAAATGGGCTATGGAGGAAGTGTCAGCAAACACGAAAAAGCAAATCCAGCCATAACTATATAGACAGTCCACCCGAACTGTTCAGCTAGGTACCCGTAGATAAATCCAACTATTGCAGAAAAAAGAATAATTCCCTGAAACATCTGTTCAGCTAGCTTCTGGCCCTTGTAATCCATTTGCGTGGGCAGTGAGCTCAGATGCTCCAACATGTCTGGTTCTGAAGGCGGGCGGCAGAGCACGGGCAGCCAGGACTCAGGGATCCTAGGGTCTGGGCTCAGCTTCTGCTGACAGGTCCAGTTCCGTGGGACTGACGAGTGGAGGGTTCCAGATATTTCTTAGACTCTGCCTGAACTTGATTTTGTTTCATGTTTTCTTATGAGTGGGATGAGGTTATGCATTTTTGGAAAGAATAGGACAGGCATGATGCTGTATCCTTCTGTGGAGGTACATGATGTCCATATTGCTAACGATACCTTGATCACCTGGTCTAAGTGGTGTCTACCAGGTTTTCCACTGTAAACTAATTATTTTCATCTTTGTATTTACATGATATTCTGGGGAGATACTTTGAGGCTGTGGGAGGCTAAATAATGGCCCCTAAAGACATTGTTGTTCAGTTGCTCAGTCATGTCTGACTCTTGGCGACCCCATGTCCATCGAATCAGTGATGCCATCCAACCCTCTCATCTCTTCGGTCGTCCCCTTCTCCTCTGCCCTCAATCTTTCCCAGCATCAGGATCTTTTCCAATGAGTCGACTCTTTACATTAGGTGGCAGGTGGCCAGAGTATTGGAGCTTCAGCTTCAGCATCAGTCCTTCCAATGAATATTCAGGGTTGATTTCCTTGAGGATGGACTGTTTTGATCTCCTTGCAGCCCAAGGGACTCTCAAAATGTCCAGATCTTAATCCCTCAAATTTGTGGATGTTATATGTTATATGGCTAAAGAATATGTTATATGGCTAAAGAAACTTTGCCAGTGTGATTAAGTGAAGGTTTTTGAGCTGGGGAGAGAGTATCTGGATTATCTGAGTGGGCCCTAAACGCAGTTGCAAGTGTCATTTTAAGAGGGAGGCTTCCTACAGAAGACAGAAGGCCATGTGAAGATGGAAGCAGAGAGAGATTTGAAGATGTCATGACCTTGGCTTTAGTAATGGAGAAGGGGACCATGAGCCACAAAATGCAGCTCTAGAAAAGGCAAGGAAACGGATTCTTCCCTAGAGCCTCCAGAGAGAGTGTGGCTCTGCCCACAGCCCGGTGATACTGAATTTGGAGTTCTGGCCGTCAGTTCTGTAAGACAATACATTTGTGCTGTTCTCAGCCCCTAAATTTGTGGTAATTTGTTACAGCAACCACAGGAAATTAACAATACAGAAGCTCTGTAAAACATTCTGTGCTTGTTTAAACTTTCATCTCCTGACTTTAGCATTCATCACCCCGTCGTCCCTGTAGCAGTTACTTCAGTTCTAATGATGACCTGTGCTCTCTCTCATTCTTAAGACCTTTATTAATTGGAATTTTTTTGTAAGGAAGAGTTGTCCCTTCTTTATCATTTATTAATTTCATCAATATAGGCTCATGACTATTTCAACTATTTCTTTGAGTTATAATCCAATTCAATTGTTGTTCAGATTGTTCCAGTTTTGGTAATCAGGAACTTTTTTAGCTTGACTCTGTGCCCTTTTGACAATGCTTTCATTCTTTTAATTAATTATTTCTTTCTTTTTTTTTTTTTTTTTTGAGTGCTTCCTTACTCTCCGAAGGCACCGCAAGATATTTCAGGCCCATTTTGTATTTTCTTTGCCTAGGCCATGGAAGGGCTCATAGTCTTTCTACTTTTATTATGTCCACCTATGAATCCTATACTTTGAAGATTTTATTTTCCCTGTGACATGTTGATATTTATTTATTAATTATTACTATTATTTCGACTGTGCTACAAGGCTTGTGGGATCTTTTTTTCCCCCTCTTTTGGTCTCGCTGCACTGTGTGCAGAATCTTAGTTCCTGCCCCAGAGTTCAAACCCTGGTGACAGAGTGGAAGGATCCTCGCCACTGGACGGCCAGGGAATTTCCTTCTCTGTGTGTGGAATTAACAGTCCCTTAGTTAATTGATTTTCCTCCTCAAGCAGTCCCGTGGATTACTCGGGATTGCCAGTGCCATGCCCCTGCACGGACCTGATTCCAGCACAGAAACATAACTTTCAGTCAGACTAGACTACCTTATTAAAGCCCAGTGTCTGATTTCTGACAGGCTTTCCCAGGGTCAGAATTGTTGCTGGATTTTTACAAGCACCAGCATTGTGGTCCTCAGACCACTAGCCTAATGTCTCCGACACTGTGATGGCTTCTAACCTCATCAACAACTTAACTAGAGCTCATGTGTTAGGGGGAGCGTAATGCAAGTTTAGTATATAACTAGATCTAATAACAATAGAATAAATATCAACATCTTTATAGCTTTCTACTGTTTTTCTCTATTGAAATGTGTCTTACAGGCAATAGGGCACACAGATATGAGGCATATAGCACAGTGGAGTTTACATCTGTGCGTATCTTTGTAGGGTGACTCCCAGTGATCCGTGCCCTTCAGTTGTATGACAAAGTTGACTTAAAAAAATGGGAGAGAGATTATCCTGGGTGGATCTGACCTAACCATATAGGTCCTTAACAGTGACCTGGTTCTTCTAGAAGAAAGAAATTGAAAGCGTGAGAAGGATTTCAGGCGACAGAGATTCTTCATTGCTGGTTTTAAAGATGAAGGAGGCTACCGGGCAAGGAAGGCAGGCAGCTTCTAGGAGCTGAAGGTCATTCCCTGGTGGACAACCAGCAAGGAAAAGAGAAACTCAGTCTGACAACTGAAAGGAACTGAATTTAGCTAACAGTTTGAGTGAACTTGATAGCAGACTCTTCTGCAGAGCCTTCAGAAAGGAGTCCAGCCCTGCTGGCATCCTGATTTCCATCTGTGAGATCCTCAGCAGAGAACCCCGCCATACGCACAGCCCAGACTCCTGACCTGCAGAGCTGTGGGAAGATAAAGGATCCTTGTTGTGAAATGTAATTATTAAACTTTTGTGCTGGGTCTTCGTTAGTGTGCACGGGCTTTCTCCAGTTGTGAGCAGGGGCTTCTCTTGTTGCAGTGCTCGGGCCTCTCGTTGCAGAGCCCTGGCTGTCGGCGTGCGTGCTCGGCAGCTGTGACGCATCGGCTTAGTTGCTCCACGGCACGTGGAATCGTCCCGAGAGAACCTGTGTCCCCTGCACTTGCAGGGTTCTCATCCACTGTACCACCAGGGAAGTCTGCCCCTTCTTTTTAAGCCATTAGGTTTGTGTTGACTTCTTGCATACATAGCAATAGAAAATGAATTAATCAACTACTACCCAGATCAAGATATAGAGTGTTTATAGAACGTCCAGCATATTTCTAGCACTCTAGTATAGCCCCTTACGGTGAAAAATGCGTTTCCGCACATCGTAGTATTGAATTTTCACAACAACCCAGTAAACCAAGGTCCTCAGATATATAGATGACACCACCCTTATGGCAGAAAGTGAAGAGGAACCAAAGAGCCTCTTTAAAGTGAAAGAAGAGAGTGAAAAAGCTGGCTTAAGCCTCAACATTCAAAAAACGAAGTTCATGGCATCCAGTCCCATCACTTCATGGCAAATAGATGGGGAAACAATGGGAACAGTGACGGACTTTATTTTCTTGGGCTCAAATTCACTGCCAATGGTGACTGTGGCCATGAAATTACAAGATGCTCTGCTTGCTCCTTGGAAGGAAAGCTATGGCCAACCTAGACAGCATATTAAAAAGCAGAGACACTACTTTGCTGGCAAAGGTCTGTCTAGTCAAAATGGTTTTTCCAGTAGTCATGTATGGATGTGAGAGTTGGACCATAAAGAAAGTTGAGTGATGAAGAATTGATACTTTTTAACTGTGGTGTTGGAGAACTCTTGAGAGTCCCTTGGACTGCAAGAAGATCAAACCAGTCAATCCTAAAGGAAATCAGTCCTGAATATTCATTGAAGGACTGATGCTGAAGCTGAAGCTCCAATACTTTGGCCACCTGATGCAAAGAACTGACTCATTGGAAAATACCCTGATGCTGGGAAAGATTGAAGGCAGGAAGAGAAGGGGATGACAGAGGGTGAGATGGTTGGATGGCATTACTGACTTGATAGATGTGAGTTTGAGCAAGCTCCGTGAGTTGGTGATGGACAGGGAAACCTGACATGCTACAGTCCATGGGGTCACAAAGAGTCAGACATGACTGAGCGACTGAACTGAACTGAAACCAAGGTCCAGGTCCATTGAACTTAGGAAATCAAAGGACTCGTATCCTACACATTGTTGTTGTTTAGTCTCAAAGTTGTGTCTGATTCTCTTGCAACCCCATGGACCCTATCCTGCCAGGCTCCTCTGTCCACGGGAATTCCCAGGCAAGACATAACACCCAGCAGACCTGCTATCATTCGGGAAACAGAAGCCCACTCCTACCACCGTTTCAGTAACGAAATGTAGGTCTCTATAAATGGTGCCACCTCTGCCATCTCCCATCTCCTCAGCTCCCTAAGAAACCTTGGCAGGTCACTCTGACTTGCTTTGTTTACCTTCAAGAGATATTTGGACTAGCATTCTCTGAGGTCCCTTTCAACACCTGAATCTACAGGTATTTCTACCTCAGATGGCATTCTTAGCCTTCCTGTGTAAGATGCTTAGCTTTTAGGGAAAAGAAAGAAAAATCAAATTCTCAAGGTTTTGTAGGGAGAATTCAAGGTCCAGTAAAACCTTTAACCACCGGAATCAGTAAGGAGCTAAGCCCTCCTGAGTTCCCAGCCCCGGACAGGATGTGGCCGGACAGCTGGCCTCACCTCCCGGAGGCGGCTCTCCTAGAGTTCCTAGGCGGGAATCGATTGCCTCCATTTCTTCTTCATCTTGTCCTTCTTTCCCCTCCTTAGTTCCAGTTCCCTGCCAGGAAAATAAAGGGACCTGTGTTTGTACCTACGCGTCCCCACCCTGACTTCACACAGCGTGCCTCTCATACTGCTCTTTCTAAATGGTTTAGGGAAATGTATGTCTGCCCATATTTCTCATTTGGTCCCATTTGTGGCCCAAATAGCCCTTATTATGGCTAATGAATGATATGGAATGATGCTCTTTGGAGGAAAATTTAAGCTATGGGCTTTTAAAGAGAAGCCAAGACATTTTAGAGAAGTAGGGACCTTACTTGCAAATAATCAAAACCATCCCTTCTGATTTTGCATAAAAATCTTTTATGTCTTATAGCCACCTCCGTATAAATTGCCTTCATCAATGTTCAAGATAAACATAAAGTTGAGCAATAACTTGTTTATGTTTTTTAATTATTTTTATTCCACTTTTACAGTACATTAAGGGTTATATTATGAATTTAAGGGGCTTTTATATCTCAGATAGCTTACGTGAAAATTCTTTCTGAGCTCCAAGGAACGCTGACTTTTTACACAGTTCAGACTGCTTGAAATCGTTAGTCAGGAAATGTTTTTGTCCCAGTTGGCCATAAGAGGGCAATGTAGGTACACACATTTCTCTTTAAAATTACCTTTTGTTATCTAGTGCTGCATGTTTAAAGAATTAATGTGAGGTTCAGTAATTGATTTGCTTTGCTTGACTTAACTGTGATAGTAAATATAATTAACATTTGAATGGAAATGGTAATTTTTTCCGGTGTGATATACATGTTTCTTTGTACACTTACTTGGCACAGAATGGCTGAGTGTAACCTGGCGAAAATTGTGACTTTAAAATCACTTTTGATTCCCTTTCCAGTAGATATTTTCTTTGGGCCCCAGGTGTGTGCCCTGGCCTGTGTAACCTTGATGTGTTGATATAATGAGGAGCTTTGAGCAAGATGTGATGACATGGTAATCATCAACATGTAGCATGTTGAGAAATGGCTTTTGAATAAGCCAAACAGATGTTTACCCTACCCCCCAGTTTTCTTTGATAATCACATTTGCCAAAAAAGCATTCACAATGCTGTTTGCTTTTCAATTTAGACCTTGAGCCTGCAAAGAATTTGCAGATGCCTAAGAAAAAGGATTAAATATGCACCCCCCTGTCAGTAGGGCATCTTCTTTGAAGGGAATAAAACCAAAATAACTTTGAGTAATATAGATACTATCAAGAAGTCAAAGAAGGGGGGTGGCTCACCATGAAAGAGCCCACGTATGCAGGAGACGTGGGTTCAGCCCCTGTCCTGGGAGGATCCCACATGCCACGGGGCGGCTGAGCCTGTGTGCGCCAGAACTATGGAGCATGTGCTCTAGGGTCCAGGAGCCAAGCTAGAGAAAAGCCCGTGCAGCGGCGAAGAGCCAGCACTGCCATAAATAAGTAAATAAAATAACAAATGAACTGGAGCAAGCAGACAGGCATTGGAAGGAGGTAGAATTTTTTTTTTTTAATAAAAAAATCAAAGAAGCTGAAAATAGTCACTAGCAGGAGACTTACTTAAATTTCCATTTCTAAGTCATATGAGCACTTGGATTTTGAATTGTGGTTTAACAGGTCAGACTATAGAATTGCTGGATTATGATCAAGATTTGAACCTTGGGGTGTGTAAGGGAGTGATATAAAATGATTGGTGGTTTTTGGAAGATTATAAACTTGAATGATAAGTGTTAGAAATGAATAAATGGACACTTTCCGGGAAAAAAACCTAAAAGAAAATGGCCGGTATCCACAGACACCTTGTTTTGGGAGGTGATGTAGCACAGTGGTTAAGAGCGTGGGCGTGGGGGCTCACCGGCTTGGATTAGATCCTGACTTTGCTACTTGCTGGCTCTGGAACTGAGGTCAAGTTACTTAACTGTTTTGAAAGGTAGGGCCTATCTTGAAGGGTTCTCATGAGCGTCCTATGAGATAATACATTTAATTGCTCAGAACAGTGTCTGGTGCAGAGTAAACTTGCAGGAAATATTAGGCATCCCTGTGGAAGCATGTAAAGTGCTCTGTTTCCACTGAAAAATTCCAGTGGCATTTTCTGAGGGAGGTGTTTGGTAAGAAGGGTGTTGGCTGTCACTGTGAAAGGTGTCCTGGTGCTTGTGTGATCGTGTGTAACTATGCTACAACCATGAGGACACACTGCTGATGCAGTTTCGTTTTTTTTTTTAATTTGGCCACACTGGATCTTAGTTGAGGCATGTGAGATCTAGATCTAGTTCCCTGACCAGGGATGGAACCCCAGCCCTCTGCATTGGGAGCACGGAGTCTTAGCCGCTGGACCCCCAGAGAAGTCCCTGATGCAATTTTATTTTATTTTATTTTTGCAATTTTAATATTATTCATCGTGCATAAGGACTTTTGAACCTTTTGTGTGGTGGAGAGTAATTCTTTGGACCTTGTGTCATTGGTTTGTTTTCTGTGTTCAGCGATGGTTTTCTGAGTTAATATTTGATTGTGGGAGCCATTGATTGAAACTTCTGAATGAGCTGAGAAACAGTAAGGTCTAATACTGCCATGCATATGTAAAATATGAATTTAAGTTATTACTTGCCTCACAGGCATTTGAGTGAGCCATAACTCCAGGCAGTGCTTAGATCTACACATTTCCTTGGTTTTTGCCTGCTTTTATTTTGAGAAAAACATGCTTCATCAGAGGGAATGCTCAATGTCTCCTTTCCCCTTCTGCCCACAAACATCCTCACACCCATTTTAGATCTTCCTGTTATTGTGCAAAGGAGAACTTTTTGTAGGAGAGGGAAAGTCTGGGATTTCTTTGAGATGTGACAGCCGGAAATGTCGCCCATAACCAGCAGGCTAACAAACATAAGAGCATAATTGTGTTTTAACTTGAAATATTTTTTATGTGTGATTTGTTGGAAGGGAATTTCAGAATATCTTCTTTTTTTTCTTTTTTTCCAGAAACCAACAGCCTAGGACTATCTCAAGGTTTAGGAACTTTTCCTTCTGGTTATTATTACAAAGATCAGTGGAGGCCCAGGAGGTTTAAGATGCGCCAGTTTAATGACCCTGACAACATTACCGAATGCTTACAGAGAAAAGTGGTACATTTCTTTGGTGACTCGACAATCAGACAGTGGTTTGAATACCTCACTACATTTGTTCCAGGTTGGTACTTTGCTTTTTGTTTCGTAACTCCCACACATATAAGATCCAGCTCTGAAATAAGCAGAACCAGCCCGGTCCCTGCAGAAAGGCATCAGGTGAGGGAAAACTGCCTTCTCCGAAGGACTGAAGGCGGGTCCTAATGCTGGAGAGATGAGAGAGAGTTCCTGACCCGTGGCGGGGCTGGCGTGCATCCACGCAAGCCCTGGCTGCCTGTTGCAGTTCACACCGCTGACGAGCCGTGTGACCCCGGACGAGTCATCTGCTTCTCAGGGCGTCGTTCTCCAAGCGTGCGATGCGGCGCCGGACACTCACCTCTCAGGTGTCGTCCCTTCTGACCTTCTAGGCTGTGAGATGGGAGCGAACATTTCCAGTTGTTTCTCTCCTAGTTCTGTTTGGTCCTGCTCCAAGTTTATAATCGATTTAAGTGGAAGGAGGCAGACAAACTGTAGTCCGATTTACTGTACCCAGGCAACAGAGTGCCCCTGTGTCCCCACTGGGCGGTCCACGTGTGACCCTGGGATGAGCTGCCTCTCACCAGGGGAGTCTGGCCAGTCCAGCCTTCCTAGCTTCCTGGTCTCGCTGCTGGGCTCTGGGCAGCTCTTCAGACTTGGAATAAACCCTGCTTGTTGGAGGGCCGTCCCTTCCTCTCAGGAGGCCTTTTCCTCTTCCCAGAAAGGGTGTGGATAGAGCGAGGAGGGGCGGATCCAGGGCAGCAGGACTGAAAATCCTGCTCGGAGTTTACAGAGCTGACGAACAACTTTGTTGGAACTGTTTTTTTTTTTCATTTTAAATTAATTTTTATTAGAATGGAGTTGATTTACAGTGTTTCTACTGTACAACAAAGTGAATCAGCTATAATGGACACACAGCCTCTCCTTTTTTAGATTTTTTTCCCATTTAGGTCCCCACAGAGCACTTCGAGTTCCGTGTGTTATACACTAGTTATCTATTTTATTATCTATTGAATTTACTATTTTATTATCTATTGTCACTAATTATCTGTTTTACACAGGTAGTGTATGTCAATATATATATATTTGTCAATCCCAGTTTCCCAGTTCATCCCACTCCCCCATCCCTCCTCAATAGCTGTAAGTTTGTTCTCTGACATCTGTGTGTCTGTTTCTACTTTGCAAATAAGTTCATCTGTACCATTTTGTGAGAACTATTTTTGATGGCTGTTTGTGGACAGGACGTTTCACAAAACAAAATCCCACAGTTGTGAGTGGTTGTGTGTGGTGTTTTTCATTTTTCTCTTCTGTTTATTACATCAACCTAGTTTCAAGTTTCCTTTGAAGGAAAGGAGGAAGTAGATATGACCCCCAAAAGTAGAAAATTAATTATGATTTTGCTTTGCTTTAAAAAAAAAAATTGAAACAGACATAGCAGAGTTCTAGTTGATAAAGGACCAGTTAAGCAGAAGGGAAATTGTTTGTATGGCGTGATGCTAGGCACAGTTTGGTGCTGACCAGGCGGGGCCCCCCAGCAGCTGGTATTTAATGCTTGGTTCTTAAGTTCTGATGAGCTCAGTATTTCCTTTAATAGCAGTGATCACATTGAGTGTCTTGATCATTTTCCACTGTAGCCTTTGCAGACAGATTTTTGCCTGATAAAGCCTTGTGTCAGGGCTTGATCTTAATCTGAAGAAAGAATGGTAAATTGAGCTTTTATGCAGTTTAATTGGGGCCAAGTGCTAAGTAGTAATGAGAATGAGAATTAGGTATGAGAATCTGGAAGAAGAGCCTGGGTGGGACCTCATGGGAAAAAAAGTGAAACCTTAACTTTAACCCTTAAAAGTAAATAATAGGGGACAATTATTGTTTGATGTTACTTCCTCAGAATTGACTGTAAACTCCTTGAGGGCAAGGACTGCGACTTACCCATCTGAGCATTGCTGACTTTTTTTTGTTAAGCTAGGAAACTTATTTATTATTTTACTTTTTTTTCCTTTTTTTTCTTTTTGGCCATGCCATGCAACATGTGGATGTCAGTTCCGCCACCAGGGATAGAACTCCTGTCTCCTTCGGTGGAAGAGTGGAGTCTTAACCACTGGACCACCAGGGAAGTCCTGCCTTGCTGGCTTATAACACATTAGTGCTGGTACAGAACAGATGCTTAGGCAATATTAATTCAGTTGGGTTGCCAATGGCTGCTTAATCTGGTCTGTGTAAGGCACTTGTAGGACTCTTTAGGGATATGACACAGATCCTCTTTCCTCATGGGGCCAATGTTCAGCTGTGAATTATACAGCCTTTTTTAGGGGTAATAAGGGAGGATCATCACTGATTCCTGGAATCATCAGAGGACCTGGACTTGGAAACCCAACTTAGATAAAGGGGAGGGAGTGAAGGGAATTCTCACTTGTGCTTCTGTCTTTGTTATGACACAGAGAGAAGTTTTCTAAGACATTAACAGAGTTTTCCATGCATAGGGTGAAATTGAAAGTCAGAAGAAGCAAGGTTGCTTCTTTTTTTTTGCTTATTATAAAAAGAGGTATTTGGTTACTGTTATGTGTTTGTTAAAAAGCCAAAAGTAATAGTTTTTGACCTGGAAGAAATATTTATCTGTTAGAACAATAATGTGTAAATGTCAAATTGATGTTTAGATATTCAACAGTCAGTCAATGCAAACAGGAAGATTTCTTGGCCTAACAGTTAGAGGTAAACAGGTTATTTTGCTTCTGGGGTCTAGAATCTGTTGCTAATGATATTACTTGTAATTTCATGCTTATGGAGCGACTTAATAAATACGTTAGAATAAAGGTCCACTGAAGCCAAGGGGGGGGCACCAAGGTGAAGTGAAATAAGTGTTTACATTTGTATTGCACCTTTTTGTTGTTTTACTTTAAAAAAAAATTCTTTTTTAATTGAAGGATAATTGCTTTATAGAATTCTGTTGGTTTCTGCCAAACATCAACATGAATGAGCCATAGGTATACACATGTCCCCTCCCATCTCTCTCCCCATTGTTGTTTTACTTTTATTTAAAAAGATTGTTCTTTGAAGCCACTAACTAAAGAATAATAAAAGTATATGGCTTTGTTTAACCGTTCTTATGTGTCTGGTTTTTACTTGTTTCAGATTTAGTGGAGTTTAACTTGGGTAGCCCCAAGAATGTGGGTCCTTTCCTGGCGGTGGACCAGAAGCACAATATCCTGCTCAAATACCGCTGCCACGGCCCACCCATCCGCTTCACGACCGTCTTCAGCAGTGACCTCCGTTACGTGGCCAACGAGCTGAGTGGCATCGTGGGAGGGAAGGACACCGTGGTCGCCATAGCCGTGTGGTCTCATTTCAGCACCTTCCCCTTGGAGGTGTATATCCGGCGGCTCAGGAACATCCGTCGGGCTGTGGTCCAGCTCCTGGACCGAAGCCCTAAGACTGTGGTGGTCATCCGGACAGCCAATGTCCAAGAGCTGGGGCCTGAGATTAGCCTTTTCAACAGCGACTGGTATAACTTTCAGCTGGACACCATCCTTCGGAAGATGTTCTCAGGGGTTGGAGTATATCTTGTTGATGCCTGGGAGATGACCCTGGCCCATTATCTACCCCACAAGTTACATCCAGATGAAGTTATTGTGAAGAACCAAGTGGACATGTTCTTGTCCTTTGTGTGCCCCTTGGAGACCTAGCCTGCCAGAGGGGACTGGAGGAATCACGTTCAGTGACCTTCTCTCTCACCTACACTACAAAAAGATAAACTTTTTTACACAGGTGGCCCTGTGGAGAGATGGCTTCTATATGTATTTAAAATTTAGAAAGGAGCTGGACTTCATATAATCATTGTAAGGAGCTTAGAAAATGCAGATTACACTTATATCTACCTATAGGATTTTTTTCCTATCTTGACTTAGCCACGGGTGAGCCATTATTAACAGCATATACACACTATACTGCCCTTGTAACCAAAGATACTAATGAGTGTGTCTGAACTAGCTTCTCTTGGCAGGGGATATTACTGTGCTATGAAGTGTGAAAAATGTTCTGACCTAAGTGGAAGGGGCAAGTTTGGTTGGCAGTGGACTGTAGTTTATTTGGTAAAGGAGCATATTTGCATGAATAGCATAATTGGCCCACCTTCAGCGGAGGCGAACTTAACCCCAGGCGTGCAGTCAGCGGCTCCTGTGATACATTGAAGACAGCTGTGTCTCAAGAGTTTCTTTTGATGATCCAGTTTTTTTTTCTGAATTACTTGAAAAGGCCAGTATCCTTGGTCAGAACTTTCTAATAAGAATATTTACAGTGTCCGACTTTAATCTGGAAAAGAAGCAAAAGGGAAAGCTGAAAGCAGTGTATATAAAATTGATATTTGCATTGGGTGACTGTTACTTACTTGATTCAGCTAAGGATGAATACTTATTCTAAAATAACCACTTTTGGAACTGAAAGGGAAAATATATAAAGGCAGCTTTATTTTTGTGTTCTGAAGTTTGAGGGTTTTAAGAATTGACTTATGTAAAGATTGCTATTGTTTGTTATAAAGTTGTGCAAAGTATTTCCAGCAATACCGAGTGTTTCTTTTTTGGTTGTTATTTTGAATTGCATACCCAAATTAGAAATTAAAATCTAATTAAAAATTAAATTTAGGTATTGAAACCTGTGAAGGGTTGATTTGGGCATAACGTAATGCTTATGCTTGGAAGTAAAAGGTGCTATTCTTACTGGCTACCTTAAAATAATTGAATTATCAATTTTATCTGACTGTCTTTATCTTATTAATTTTAAATAAGTTTAAGTTAATGTGTGGCCACTTAGTCCTCTTTTCTTTTTGAAAAGAGTCTAGTTTTATTTATCCCTAAAGGAACGTGTGATGGACATGGATTTGGGTAAATTCCGGGAGATGGTGAGGGACAGGGAAGTCTGGTGTGCTGCAGTCCATGGGGTTGTGAAGAGTTAAACACGACTTGCAACAAAGGAACATATGAAGAAACTGGGGAGGCTTCAGAAGTGAAGAAAAATGCCTAATGCATGAAAAAATACACTCAGAGAATGGGTCAAAAAATCTGAGTTTTTAACTTAAAACAGAGATACTGAGATCTTCCTTTCCTAGCCTTGAGGGCCAGCTTCCAGTTTATAAAATAAATAAATATAATTTTAAATTATTTTCTGAGTCTGAAGTAGGCCAGGTAGTTAAATATATTAATATAGTTGAATTTTAATGGTCTTTAAGCTTTAGAGTGTTTAATGATCATTTATTTGATCAAAATGCAGAATTAGGGAAATTGTGGAGTCAGCCTTAGTGGCAGACATCTGAGGATTCTGATGCAATGGTGGTATTCTACATTTTGAGAAACACTAAGGGAAGATAGAACTAAGGAAATAATATTTTTTTGTCTTATTTTAGGGGCTTTTCCCATAACATTTAGTTCTGATCAGGATCTAATACTGCAGGTAATATTAGCTCCCTTTTATAGATGAAGAACTTGATTTTGGATTTGAACTAAGGTGCATGAGAGTCCATAGCCCTTTTCAAAAGGAACTTTTTGGACTTTGTAAACTTTTATTTTTCATGAAAGAACTTTGGAGCATTTTCTCAACTGTCACTGGAAAAGGCTGAGTCATGTCTTCCTAGGAGAATTTCAATTTCCACTGCCCCTGCAGAGCTTTGGAGTGATGCTACTTATTTGTATAAATGATTTCATGTGATCTCATCTAGTTATTTTTTGATTTAGTGACATTATGTCCTAAAGATTTGATGACACAGTTTCTTAAAGTATGCTCATTCATTCTGTCCTTCTAATTTGTCTTTATACACTCATGTGGAAATTTAAAAAAATGTCTAAGTGGGAAAAAAAAAATGTCCAAGTGGGGAGTTTGGAATATTACCTAGGCCATTTCTAGATACAATATTTTAATTTCTTCTGAAAAGTTTAACTTAAGCCAATACCCCAGAGTTGTGACTGTTAGCATGCCAATCAAATAATATAGTTTATTTTAAATATATATTTTCCATTGTAAGTATAAAGGATGTTAAATATTGAGTTGGCCATGGAAAAACCTGAACGAACTTTTTAGCTAACCCAATATAAAAAATTATGAAATCTAGAAGAAAAAAAGCCTATGGATAGGGTCCATAATTCTATCGTCTGAATGCAATGAGCGTTAGCAATTCGGTTTGATGTCTTCTAGTTTTTTTAAGTCACAGAGCTGTAATCACAGAGAACATGTACTTTGTATCTCTTTTTAAATTTCACATATAAATAGTTTCCATGTTGTCATGACTTAATTATAAAAGTCTACCTAACAGTGTAGCTGAGTGATATCATTATATACCTAGCTTGGCCATTCAGGTTTATAATAAAATATTAAAACAGTGGTTTATATATAGTTTATGTATGTATGTGTGCTTAGCCGCTCAGTCTGTCTGACTCTTGGCGACCCCAAGAACAGTAGCCCGCCAGCCTCCTCTGTCCATGAGGATTCTCCAGGCAGGAATGCTGGAGTGGGTTGACATGCCCTCCTCCTCCAGATACATATGTGGCTTATATATATAAATGGGGCTTATATATAAACAGTGGGCTAAAATGCTGATTTTTATTTTGGAATGACAGTGTTAACTTCATTTGTTGGGTCTTCTAATACTCTAGAACTCAAATGATTGATTCCATGCTACTTGTGAAGGGGAGACTCCATAATAAAGCCCTTCTGTGCAAATTATATCCTATGGAAGTTAAGAGTAACTTTTCTTTAGCAAATATGTTTGGTGTTCCAATATGATCCATTTTTTTTTTTACCATTCTGAACAACCATCATTTTATTAAATACCAATTGACTGATCCTTCCCAGCTTCAGGTTTTAAGTGCTGCATCAGGGTGCTTGAGAAGCACGTGGAAGGGAAGCCTCTATATCTGTGTGTTATATGCCAGAGGTGAGTCTGTTTCCTGGCTATATTAAAGGAAATAGCAGTTACCCAGAAAGTATTCGGAAATAAATACCCAAGGGAAACAACAGAAGTAAGACCTGCCCCTTCTGAGCCTGCGGTCCTCCCTGCCCCCCTAAAAGCTGCTCAGCATTAGCATTATCTTCATAGATCTAGCTTGTTGCTCAGGCCATAAGTCCACTTGAAGTGTATTCTTTCCCTTGTGTTAAGCAGTATTCTCTCCAGGGTTTATGCCTACAGTGGAGTGCATTTGTCTGCTCAGTATGCAGTAAAGAAATAAGATATGGAAGGTGCTTTTTTTCTCTTTGAAAGTGAAACTACAGCCCCAGAGTTCAAGGGGTGCCTAGGAACCCTGGGGGAGGTGGGGGGTGGTAGAAAGCAAGAGGGTGGTCCAGGGCAGCAGTTTGTGGGATACAGAAGGTACAAGGGCACAAGATACACTTCAATTTCACTTTGTCTCCAAAGTGCACTTACAGTCTAACTTTCTAGAGAAAGTGTGAACTTAAGTGTGTTATATTTTGCTGTTTATTCCCAGTAGTAGAGTCCCCCTGCGGATGCAGCAGACAGTTTGATCCTTGAGTGGGAAAGATCACCTGGAGGAAGAAATGGCAACCCACACCAGTACTCTTGCCTGGGAAATCCCATGGACAGAGGAACCTGGAAAGCTAAAGTCCATGGGGTCACAAAGAGTCTGACACGGCTGAGCGACTGAGTGCGCACATGTGCACACACACACACACTCTCTCACACATTCTTCCTGAGATGAGAGGAAGTCGGGCTTCTTTCAAGCTCTGCTGTCTTATTAAAGTTTTGAGGACCTTCTGGGGTTTAGGTCTAGATGCCCATTCCTGTTGGAGAACCAGACATTTCCTGTCTAATTCTAAAGCTGGATTGTAACAGGGCGTTGTGGGGTTGGGGGTGAGGTTGGCCATACCCAGATGACAGTAGAAAGTATCCCTCAAGAAAAAAAAGCCACAGTGAAACCAAACGTCCAAGAAGAAATCCTTTCAGAGTTGCCTAATAGCTCATTCTCTGTTTAAATTCATTCCGCATGAAAATGTTCCCGTTAGAGGAACACTGTTTTACTTACATCTCAGGTTCCTTGTCCTTTAATGTGTCGATGAAGGCGGCAATAGGGACACTGCTTTCCGATTGCCCTGTTTGAAAAGCTCGGTTGTATAAAGCAACCCCCTTCTCCCCCACCCCCGGCCCATTCAGGGGGCTGTTCAGAAAAAGCCAAAGAAAAAGAGAAGGTGGATTTAAGGAGGTAACTCTAATGCCCGGCTGTAACTTCACTGAGACGTTTTCAAAAGGCATCCCCAAGACAAACGTTTTATTCACAGATCTGTTTCTGATTCCCCTGCGCAGTTCCAGTCCAGGTCTTGGAGCCTGCCCTCGAGGGGAATGTCCGTGACTTGGGTCAGTACCTTTCTGGCCTGGGAATTTCCAGGGTGCAGAAAAAAAGTCCACGAACTGAGTCCTTGCTGCTCCCTTCCTGCCTCCTCTGCCCCTCCTCTGTGCCCACGCAGCCCCTTTTGAATGAGCGTCTGACCGTGTTCTGTAGTTTAGAAAACTGGTCCTTCGCTTCCCCCGCCCCCAGCCCTTTCTAGAGCAGTGAGCGGCAAGCCAGCGCTATAAAGGGGGCCGGGAGAGGGGCTGGCCGCCTCCAGCCAAGAGGTCAGCCACCGGGTCCTTAGAGAAAAAGGCTGCTTTAGCTGCTGCTGCTGCTTATCATGTAACCTCAAAAGGAAACTGATCATCTTTCTCATGCTCTCACGTACTTGGGTTATTATCGCTGATTACAGCTGGAAACAGTTGATTTGCCTTTACGTATTTGTATGCCTTGACTCTTCAAACACAAAGGTATATTTTTATTATTTGATATTTAATATGAAAAAGTCTCTTAAATGATGATTTTTTTTTTTTTAATTCTTTTCCCCATATCCAGATTCTTTACTTTGGAGTCACTTTCTGATACTTGTTTGGGGGCAAAATATTAGGGGGCAGGTATTTTGGGGAAGGACAACCTGGAATGTCTTTTTAGTTTGGTGATGACTATGAATTGTGTCTGTTCGTCTTGAAGTCAGGAAAGACTAAGATGCTGATGGAGGAGGTGGATAGAATGGGTGATGAAAGTACCATAAATCTAATGTACAATCATTTAGTTAGCCAGTGAAATACAACTATGATACTCCAGGGTAGCAATCTCCCAGGAGGTTTGAGTGTGGGTTTAGTGGTCTATTTCTCACCAAGGGTAGGCATAGAGCTGTATCTTTATGGAAAAAATATTCTGAATAGATCAGAATGTTATATAGTATGTAATTCTTACGTTACCTTTGTAAATTGAAAGACACGCATTTCCCATTTTATGAATGAAGGAAACCTTTAAGTTTGATAACTTGGCAGTTCCTCCAGATCTATTACACTCTGGGAATTTATATGAATAAAAATGCATTTCTAGGTAGGATGGATTGAGAGTCTCTTCATGAGGATTAGTGAACTGCCATTATGGGGTGGGGGTGTCTCAGAGGATGACATTTATTACATAAATTTTAAGCACTTGGAAATATATATATTCCCTCACTTTAATCTGGCATCTAAAAAAATACATTATTGATCAGGTGGGATCAATTTTTGTTTGGGTTTTTTTGTTTGTTTTTGCCTCTCTTGTCAGTAAGTTGTTTAGACAGTAAAAGGAGAGAAAAATTTCTGAGGCTTATTCACCACCCTCCACAATCCTTGATAGAGGCGATCAGCCACACAGATCATCTAAATGTTCAGATAACCCTAAAGTCTTTTTATTTGGCTTCAGAGCACAGTGTCTGGTCCGCCACCCCCCTCCATTATAGTATCATTTTGCTTTGGCTAAAGATGCAGTTGGTTAGGGTACAGACGCTGTAGAAGAGACAGTCTGGGAAGAGTTAGCACAAGAAGTGGGCCCACAGGGGTTCTCTAGTGGCCTGGTGGTTAGGATTCCAGGCTTTTATTATTGCGGGGGGGTGGGGGTGGGCCTCAATTCAATCCCTGGTGGAGGAACTGAGATCCTGCAAGGTGCACAACACAGCGGAAAAAGGGAGAAAAAAGAAGTGGGCGCACAGCAGAACATCATGTTCAGCGATCAGCGCTGTCCATCCTGGCAGGGAGGTGATGACCATGCTCGGCACAAGTTAGTGGTCCAACTTCCGACCTTTCCTCATTGAGGCAAGCCTCTGTCATTCTGTTTTGTCCTGAAAGGAGTCCAGAAACAACAAAAAAAAAAGTCCTCTGAGACGTTAAGGACCTGCTGAGAGCCCTGCTGAGGGGGAAGATTTTCGAATGATTCTGAGATCCAGGGTGAACTGCTCCTGAGACAGCCATTTCCCTTTGGCTCTAAGATGACACTGATCTGGTGGCCTCTTGATTTTCTCCCCAGGTTAACAGGAAGATCAGGAGGCTGGCTTCACCTTTTGGCTTTCTTGACCTGATGATGAACTCCTGATGGTGAGAAAGGTGGATATTCCTCATTCCAGATGTTACCTGGGTCTTGACTGATGTAGTCAAAGTGGGCAGTGGGATGTTTTCTAAAGTCTCTGTGATTCTTGGATTTTTGAGCTTGCCTCAAAGTTATTATGAACTTTTTAGGCGTTTTACTGTGATTTCTTGTGAACTAAGATTTTTTTTTTCTTTTTTGGTGGTTCAGCATCTTTTTAATCAATTTAAATTTCCACTATTTTCCACGAGAGGAGGACGCATGCATATATCTAAGAGGGGAATTCAGCTCTCTGATGACTGGCAGTTTCGGGGTTATGTAATCTCACAGACTCAGAGAGTACCATGCTCCATACGGTTTTGGTGAAGCCCGTCATTAGAGCTAGCATGCGTGGTTTCTGATTAAAGCACTTCCTGTTCCTTTAATTTGGGACGCACTATGAGGTAAAACACTTTCCTTCCAAACTAAGTGAATGAAAGTATTTTACTGCTGCTTTCGGGGAGTTCGTGGATGGGGAATTAACATTTATCAAACACTCATTTAGGGAGAGGACCAACAAGGTCTCATTGAGCTGGCACAATGGCATCAGTAGCCTTATTTTATAGGTGAGGAAAGTGAGGCTCAGAGGGATGGACCTTGGGTTCAGGGTCACCCAGATCCTAAATGGCAGAGCTTGAGTTCAATCTGAGGGGCCTTGTCCCCACAGCCAATGCACCAGGCCCCTGGGATATTAGCAGAGGAGTAATGGAAAGGTGTCAGCCTCTTTCCAGAGTCCTGACTTCCAAGGGTCCTTCCTTTTCCTTCACTCATACCTGGCTACCGTCCACTCCCTGTCCAGATCTAACTGCTCATTAGTTATGGTAGTTGATAAGCGCCATGACCCTTTATGTTTTAAGAAGACCACAGGAAAGTCTTTCAGACCTCAAAGAGCAAAGCAATAGGGTGGAACTGATGGGAGTGGTTGGACTACAACTTGGAGAGAGGCAGCGTCTTACTTATCGAGCCGTTTTTGGACACAGCAGCTGGAACTGTAAAGGAAGTGGAATCCAGCTGCCTGTTCACGGGGCTCCTCTCAGGATGTTTCCTGCCCTGCTGGAAAGCTAAGGCCTGGAGGAGCATTCCGAGTCACACTTCTGGTGAAGGGCCCTCTGCTGCTGCTTCTGAAGACAGAAGCTGCGGGCACCTGGCGAATCCATTCACCTTCCCTGCTATCACAGAGCGAGTTAACTACCTGATCTGACTTCTTTGTATGTGGGGATAACCCCCAGGGTGGAAAATTCCATGCTTTGTATCTGCTTTTTCTTTTCTAATTTTTTTGCATGACTCTTTTCTAGTTTGCTTTCTCTATAGGGTCCATAGCATAGGATGCTTCGTTGTGTCTGACTCTTTGCAGCCCTTTGGACTGTAGCCCACCAGGCTCCTCTGTCCATGGGGTTCCCCAGGCAAGAATACTGTTGTGGGTTGCCATGCCCTCCTCCAAGGGATCTTCCCGAACCAGGGATCAAACCCGTGTCTCTTGTGTCTCCTGCATTGGCAGGTGGGGTCTTTGCCACTAGTGCCACCTGGGAAGCTATAAGTATAGGATGAGTGGAGTCATAAATAAATCTACTTGGATGGTTAAAAAATAAAATGCTGTGATGAATGGAGGAAGAATTTCAATAGCTGTCTTTTAAGGCAGTGTTTCTCAAAATGTAACGTGCGTAAGAATTACCTGGCGATCTCACTGAACTATAGATTCTGTTTCGGGAGGTCCGGGGTGGAGCTGGTAATGCTGCCTTTTTTAAAAGCGTGGAGTACAGTTTTTACAACGTGTGTTAGTTTCTATCGTACAGAAAAGTGAGTCAGTCACATGTATATATATGTCTCCTCTTCATTGTATTTCCTTCCCATTTAAGTCACTACAGAGAACTGGGTAGAGTTCCCTGTGCTATAAGGCAGGTTCTCGTTAGTTACCTGTTATATACATAGTAGTGTATATATGCTAATCCTAATCTCCCAATCCCCCCTCCCCCCCCCCTCCCCCCTTGGTGTCCACATGTGTGTTCTCTATGTATGTGCCTAATTCTGCATTTTAATAAACTTCCACGTGATGCTGAGGTTGCCGGTTCCACACTCTGAGTTGCAAAATTATAAGTCTCCTTAAATTATAGGTAATAGAAAAATTATAGAGTTTGTCTGTAAAATCCACCTATGTCATTTTACCATGTATAAAAATAAATTATTTCCTGGTTATGTTAAACAACAATGGTAATGCTACCTACTCTGTGCATGATACCCAATATCTGAATTAAACTTCCTCAAAATCCTGTTAATCAATTAGATGTTATATCATCTATACAATGGCAACTTCTAGATACTCGAAGACATTGAAAATGAATTTCTCACTTTTTGCTTAGATGTTTAGTAGCACGGGTGAGCCTGTTGCACTCCCAGCCCTCTGACTATTTCAGTCAAATTTGCTGGTTATCATGGCACCCATTTTTTAGAGTGGCTAATACTGCAATTATGCCTCTTCAAAGAGGGTGATGTTGTATACAAGAGGGCAAAATAGATTTTTGTGGGGAATATTTCAGGTAGCACAGTGGTTTGTGACCACTGTACATAAACCGACCGAGAGTATACTTGTGGTTTTAAACTTTCATCAGGAGATAATTAGGGCAAAAATATCTGTAGAGTTCCGTAGTGGGTGTGATGATGAAAGAAAGGTTGGGACACATAGCTGCTAATGGTCTTACACATACTTATTCAATTGAGGTAAAAAAAGCTTTCCCCTGACCTGTTGTCTCTTTGTGTCTGCGCCAGTGCCATGGAGGGTTAAAGCACCAGCTTCCAGAAAAGAGAGGATTCCTTTTATTTTTCCATATTTATTTATTTTAAGAGCCTTTTCTTTTATCATGAAATGTTTTTAATATTTTAAGAAATCGTGATAAAATATGCATAACATAAAGTTTATAATCTTAACCATTTTTAAGAGTACAATTCAATGGCATTAAGTACCCTTACACTGTTATACAATACAAATTTTTCATCTTCTCAAACGGAAACTTCACATCCGTCAAACCGTGGCTCCCCATTTGCCATCCCTCCCCCAGCCCTTGGCAACCTCCATTCTACTTTCTGTCTCTATGAAATTAACAACCTTAGATACTTAATATAAGTGGAATCATACAATATTTGTCCTTTTGTGACTTGCTAATTTCACTTCCTGATATCCTTACGGTTCATCCAAATTGCAGCCAGAAATTCCTTTTAGGCTGAATGATGTTCAATTTTATGTACATACGCTATTTTGTGTATCCATTCTTCCCTGATGGATACTTGGGTTATTTCCACATTTTGGTTACTCTGAATAATGCTGCAGTGATAGGCATATAAATAATCTGTTTTTAGTCTCTGCTTTCAATTCTTTTGGGTGCATACCCAGAAGTGAAATTATTGGATCATATGCTAATTCTGTTTAATATGACCATTTTCTATAGCAACAGTACCAGGATGATTTTTAACTCACGTTGTGCAGTGTTTGGCCAAGTGCGGTGAATATGACAGAAAGGGATATGAAGTTCAGAGTAAATAATCTTCAGAATAATTCAGCACCATGACTACTACATCAGCCTCTCCAACACACTCACCCTTGCATGTTCACATATTACAGTGTGTGTGCTTACAAACAAGTGCACGGCTGGGGATTTAACACACATGGATCAGATCTTTTTGCAAATGTGGACCACTTGAGTGGAATCCTACATTTAAAAGAAACCTCGGAAGGCTTGTGGGAGATTTAAAAGGATCAGAGCTACAAAGGCAGTCTACAGATGTGAATGGAGACTAACCCGACCGAGGGTAGGAATTACAGGAGTTTGGATTTTCATTCTCCTTCCCTTCTTCCATCCCCTTCTCTCACCTCTGCAGCATATATGTGCAGTCACTCCATGAATTTTGGTTTAACAAATAAACCAGAATGGAAAGAAAAATGAGAGAATCATTTGTTTTCTAACCTTTGAAAAACTATTTTGAAGGCTGTAAGAACTTGCTATCTTATATCTCTGTCCAGGGTAAAGGAGGTGGGTTTAATTAGGGGTGGAAGACAAGGGTTGGAGATATGGAAAATGAGCCCTAGGCAAGGCTGCTGAATTTACCCTTGGCATCTCCAGTGTCAGGACAGAGGAATAGAACTATCTGAAGGATGGCACATACTGATGTACCTAATGTCAGAATCTAGGGATGGCCCCAGATCGCAGCCAAAATGTTTGTAGCAGGAGGAGGTAGAAGGTGTGATGACAATAGTTGCTAAAGAACATGCTCTCTTCATCCCGATCCTCACTCGTGTGTTTGTCAGTTATCTGGGTTTCATGTCATTCATCTTGTGGGAGAGCTTTCTTAAAATGAAGATAGCCTTTTTAAGAAAGGTGACTGTTTATATCTTAGTGTAAATTAATTTTGAAATCCCTTCTTGAAATTTTACTGGAGGAGGAGGGCACCGAGACTGCCCTGATCAGATTGCAGACACGGGGTGAGATGCAGCGGCAGGAGAGCAATAACTCCCACATTCTCAGGTGCCATCCTGTCCTCTAGGCTAGGGCTCCAAGTGTGACTCCATGAGTCTCCTCCTCCATATTCTCTTCAAGTTGTGCTGCTGGTACAAACAGGCCACCAGCCTATCATTGATTGAATGATAACCAATCAACGGAGCTTTGGAGCTTTGAAAATGGAGCTTTGAAAAATGGGTATCAACTACAACTATCACAACTGAATGTGTGCTATGTGCCAAGAGTTGTGCTAGACATGTCATATATACTACCTCGTTTAACCTACATGCTGACTGAATTCAGTGATGTACCCATTTTATGGATGAGAAAACAGAGTCGTAGAGAAGTTCATTAAAGCTTCATGGCTATTAGGTAAATGAAGCTGGGATTTGAACCCAGGTTTGTTTGCGTTATGCTTTTAAGCAAGGGGTGAAGAATATCACAGGCAAGAGTTCTAGCTTGGATAAAAGTCTGGGATGAATTAGTGTGCTGTTTTCCAGCATCATTTTTAAGGACTGCATGTTGAGTAGTAGATAGATTATGAACAGATAGTGCATTAGTCTGCTCGGGCTGCCGTAACAATACTACATCCTGGGCAGCTTAAATAACAGAAATTTATTTGCTCACAGTTCTGGAGGCTAGAAGTCCAAGACCAACGTGCCAGCAGGTTTCTCCTGAAGCCTCTCTCCTCGGCTGGCAGAGGGCTGCCTTCTCACGTGTGCATATGTGGCCTTTCCTCTGCACACACATCCCTGGCTTCTCTTTCTCTTTTAACAAGGACTTCAGTCAAATTGGATTAAGGCACATCCTAATGGCTTCATTTTAACTTAATTATCCCTTTCAGGGCCCTTATCTCCAAATACAATCACTCTAAGGTCCTGGGGTGGGGGCTTCAGCATAAGAATTTGGGGAGTACATAATTCAGCCCATAACAGATCTGCTGCAGCTGGATTTTTGATGAAAACCAGGCCTAGGGATTTGGTTTTGATGTGGGAGGTCATGGGGTCCAATTGTGGTTGAGCAGGGCTTTCCCAGACAAATTTCCAGCTGCTCTTCAATGTGATACTTGTGAGAATGAGGACTATAGGATATGTGGGGAACATTTGAAGAATGAGTACCAATAGGTACTTTTTTTTTTTTTTTTAACAGTGGAATGAAGGAGCAGAAAGAGTGGAAACATTAAGTCCTCTAGATGTTTCCAGAAAACTGATGAGAGTCTTGGTGAGGGCTAAAGGAGTCCAGGGGGAGTTAGGTTGGTTTTAGTTTTGTTGATTTTACTCTTGTCATCATGGATTTAGAACTCAGAGAAGAAGTTGGAGCTGGAGTTAGGAATCTGGAGTTTTTAATACAAGTCAGTGTTGACCTGTGGAGTGGGGAAGCTTGCTCAGAGTTCAAGACAGGAGACAAGAACTCTCAGATCGTAAACTGCTTTGCTGTCACATAGATTTGGAGGATAATACAGAAGTTTTCCAGGACCTCTTTGCCTAAAATAGCATCTCTGGCTCTCTACCTTTGCCTTGCTATGTTTTTCCTCATAGCACATTATCACAGCCTGGCTTATTTTTCAATTTTTTCTTTTTTGGTTGTGCCACATGGCTTGTGGGATCTTAGTTCCCTGACCAGGATAGAACCCTGGCCCCCAGCAATGGAAGTTTGGAGTCCTAACCACTGGACAGCCAGGGAATTCCCCTTTACATTGATATAGCTGTTTTATTATTATCTGTCTTTTCCAGTAGAATGTAAGCTCCATGAGAGCATAAGCTATTTTTGTCCAGGACTGAATTCTCAGTACTTGGAAGAGGGTTCAGAACATTGTAGGTGCCCAATAAATATCTGCTGAAAGAAGCTATAACTAAGTTAAATTTCATGTCTAATAGAATTTAAATTGATGACAGGTTGCTAAATATTGTCTTTTTTATCTTTTCTTAAAATATTTTTCCTTAACAAGTATCTTTAGATAAATATACACACTGGCACATATATTTGAGAATCTTGAAATATATAGTTTAAAATTTTAGTTTTCTTTGTGTTTATCCTTAAATTCTACTCTCCCCGGATCATGATCACGTAGTCCCTTCTCTGCAGTGGCATCCCTTTATGAGAAAGTAGGAGTGACTTTTTTAAAAAAATCCAAGTGTTTCAGCAGTCTGGTTCCTCTTATCAGATTATCTGCTTGCATCTACTCTCTCTGCTGTAATTTTCATAGAAGGTTCCTGTGGAGTCTTTGGCTTCTGTCATCATCTCTTTTCCTTTTACTCATCACACCTGTATTTACAGATTCATCTCTCGGTGGACCTATGTAGGTGCCAACAGTCTGTTCAGACTTCAGTCTATTGCCTTTCTCTACAATTTTCTCCAGAAGGGCTGCTGTTCACGGTACTGTGTCTCATAAAATATAGGTCGGCGCGGCATTTAAACCAAGTCCAGCCTACTTCTCTTTTCTAAGAAATCATAAATCAAAGGTACCTGAATCTGCTTGTATTTTATACAGATGAAGTCTTATTAAATCTAATTCCTCTTTTTTAGGTAGTCTGAGTGGTATAAATGGCACTAGAATTATTGGGTAAAGTAATTTAGAGTGATAGTTCTCCAACAGATCAGGAATTCTTCCTTAATGGTCTATCAAAGTCACTGGGGAGGTGTTTTCAAGGGCCATGCAACCCTATTTTGAAGACTAGTTTTCAGAGAACATGTTACTAGTGGGAGTATATCCTACCTCTCAGGTGTGCTGGGGAAGGAAGGGGTTGAGAATCAAAGATTCTGAGGGTGAAAACATTCAATAATAGTAGTTACTCTTAATCTTATCAGTATATATAAGTATTACTATATTGGGTCTATTATTATTTTTTATTTTCAAGGGTAATGATGTCTTTCCCTGACACAATCTAGGTTAAAGTCTCCTTCTCAGTTCTTAAACATTTTTATATAATTAATCTTTCTATCTGGTACATACTATTGTCCTTATTATAGAAATTCAAAATAAATCCCTGTGAAAAAAACCAAGCCCCCAACTATTTTCCCTCCCCAGAGCCCCCAAACTTTAAGTTTTAAATTCTGAATCAAGAGTTCTATAAGTAAAATTCTTCTTGATAAAATTCTTCCTCATAGAAGACCCCAATCTAATTTGACAGATATGTGTCACCTGTGTTTAAAAGGGAAGAGAAGATTATGGCCATGAAAATTTTAAAAAAGATAAGTCAACATATAAATCCATCCTGTCAACATGTTTATTAAACAGCTGTGTACTAAGCACTTAGAAGTATGGTATCCTATTTCTCTATTAACAAGGCATTATTAAGCTCAAATTAACTCACCTTTCAAATTTAACCTTTTCTTCTAGGAAAAGAGAAGGTTCAAATCATTACCTAAAAGAAAGTGGAATAATGTTTGGGAGTCTCTTAGCTTCACATCTTTGCAGATGCACATGGGCATCTTACACAAAGGAAGAGTGAAGGGTTTTTCTCTCAAAAGTCTTTTTAGCTTAATGACTTCAGATTCCAAAAGTCAACGATGAAATGTTCAGTTCTTTGGGCTGCATTGTCTTCAGATCTTTTTTTCTCTTTAAAAACTAATTATTCCCCTGAAAAGAAACAAAGTTATTTATTTATATTACAATGTGAATGAGTTTATCAGGATATTTTAAAATTTTTACTTTATATTGAAGTATCACTGGTAGCTCAGATGGTAAAGAATTGGCTTGCAATGCGGGAGACCTGGGTTCAATCCCTGGGTTGGGAAGATCCCCTGAAGAAGGGAGTGGCTACCCACTCCAGTATTATTGCCTGGAGAATTCCATAGACAGAGGAGCTTGGCAGGCTACAGTCCGTGGGGTCGCAAAGAGTCAGACATGAGTGAGCGCATCTCACTTCACTTCATCATTGATGAACAACGTTGTGTTAGTTTCAGGTGTATAGCAAAGTGATTCAGTTATCAGCATCTTCTTTAAAAAAATTTATTTATTTTGTTTTTGGCTGTCATGAGTCCTTATTGCCTCCTGGGCTTTCCTCTGGTTGCAGAAAGTGGAGGGCACTCTGTAGCTGCAGGGTGGGCGTCCCACTGTGCTGGCCTCCCCTGTCTGCAGCGTGGGGTCCAGGGCATGCGAGCCTCTGTCTTGCAGCGTGCGGGCTCGGCAGCTGCAGGCTCCAGGGCGCGGGCTCAGTAGGAGCTGCACAAGGGCTCAGACACTCCTGGGCGTGTGGGGTCCTCCCGGACCAGGGATTGAAACCACGTGTCCTGCATTGGCAGGTGGACTCTCTTCTACTGAGCCACCAGGGAAGTCCAGTGTTTTGTTCTTAAAAGCTGAGCTAACTTCCCAGAACATGAAAGTTTTTTTTTTTTTTTTTATAGTAGGAGGTTATATAGGGGAGGATAATTCTGGACTATGTGTTACTTTCTGGAATCTATAGATTTGTGCAGGAAAAGAGTAGCAAGAAGGAAAATGGAGAGAAAAAGGGGAGTTTGGTGAAGACTTCTTTCTTCATCATTCTGTTTTAGGCAGCTCAGATTTTAGTAACTTTCAAGCAGGCAAGAATGGACAATAGTCCTACATCCACTATGTATGATGGTGGTTTCTTTCATATATGTGGAAATGAAATATCTGAGTTGTCGACAAGGCAGAGAAAGCAGAGGCAACCACAGAACTGGTAGTTCTCTGTCCTTTTAGACAGAGCATACCTTATATTTCTATTTTGGATAAAGTTCTATTTTGTGTGTCTATTTTGGATAAAGTTCATTATTATAAATAGAAACCAGGAAACACCCTCATGAACTAAGAACAATTTATGGGTGAATTTCAGGAGAGTGCCCTTGCATTATGTGAGTCTGGATCATTACTTATTAGATACTATAGTATATCGGCTGAGCCCTTCAGGCCAACACTGATCATTACTCCATTGTACACAGCAGATAATTTAGCACGAATCATACACACATTTATAGCATGTGAATATCTCCTCAAAGTCAATGGAAAAACATTTCATTTCTCTGGAAATGAAGTATTCAAGGGGAAGACAAATTTGTTTCATCTTCCAGTTTACATACTGGAATTTCACCCTGTTGCTGGCCTGGAAGGCATTTCAGGGCATTGTAGCACTGCTGTGATTTAGCCTCTGTCACCGGTGTCTAAATTGGCTGAGATGTTTAGCTGTGTGACCTGGCTTTGCAGAGCAGCCTCTTCTGCCCATCTCTCAGACACCAGGCCTCGGGTACTCACGGGAAAGCAGTAGAGTTACTTTACATCACGGACATCGCAAGTGCTCAGAAGATATTTGTGAGACCAAGTGGAACATGGCACCTTCTATATATACTTTATGTAAGAGAAAGCCCCAGGGAGATGTCTCCAGGGACACTCCAGCATTAATTTTTCCTGGACACAATCAGTGCATAATATGCAAAGTTGCGCATACTGCACATACGGTACTTAAAGGTGTTCCAAATTCATTCCGTCAGCATTGAGGAGTGTTTCAAGATGTGCAAATGTTTCACTAATTCATCCTCATGATGATTAGGTTACTAGACAGGTAGGTTTGCCTGCTTTGAGAAGTTTCCTCAAAGGAAATATAAAGGTGTACTATGCTTTGCTATCAGATGTTAATAATTTGCTGCAAACAGGACCCAGGAAATTATCTTCAGAGCCAATTTTTTCGTCTTCCCAGGCCAAAAGACACAAAATAGTGTTACGTCATTTGTAAGGAAGCAGCTTGTGGCTCTCCATAACTCTAGCTCTCTGGGCCATAGCCTGGTAAGTCAGATGCCATATGGGTGATCTATTGGGAAGTATTATGAGTCTCAGTAGAACTGAGAATATGTATCTCAGTAATAGTATCTTGAGTATATGATACTACCAGATAGAATGTTCATGTTTCTGGATATAAGCTCCATCAAGACAGGACTTTTTGTTTGAAGCACCTAGTGCCTAGAAAAGTGCCTTCCATTTAGAAGGCAGTATCATATTGAAGAATAAATGAAAATTTAAAATATATGGTCTAATTTATTCCTCTGCATCAAAAAATCTATTGAATACCCAGAAATTTAGATGTTTCTTGAGATGTTCAAAAGTGTTTTACATTGATACAGAAATAATACATTGCTATTTTTCAGAGAAATCATAAAAAAATCACCGTATTAGATAATATGATATCTGTTTTGAAAACTCCTGAAAACATTTTATATTCTTTACAAAGTTGATATGAACCAAAGAATCCTGGGCTAAGACAGCTGAGTTTTTTTAATTTGGAAGATACATGAAATAGTTTTATAGTAACCCAGGTGCTGAGAATGAAGGGGCCAAAGCATCTATTTTGATGTCTGTGATGTTGCACAAAAGTAATTTTGGAAGCACTTACATTTGTTTCTACCGATCAATTAATGTACTATGTAACAGGTTGTTGGCTGCTTACAAGGGATACATGCCCTGGGAATGTATAGTGGAACAGAAGGGACAGACTCACCCAAATGGATGATTTCAGCGCAGCTTAAGAGCTGTGATGGAGCTCTGTGCCGGGATGCAGAATAGGGGTCTTTATGCCAGTCTGGGAGTGAGAGTGAGGGTGGGAAGGAGGGAAAGTCAAGGAAGGCTCCAGGGGTGTTGGATATTGATCTGAGTGTTGGCAAAGATGAGTATGAGTTGGCCAGGTGAGGAAGAGTAGAGAATTTTGTGCAGAAGGAACAGCGGAAGCAACGTCCCAGATCTGTGAGTGACTATATTCAGTTTGGGGCTTCCCAGGTTGGCTCAGTGGTCAAGAATCTGCCTGCCAATGCAAGAGCGTTAGACGCTCAGTTGTGTCTGACTCTTTGTGACTCCATGGACTGTAGCCCACCAAGCTCCTCTGTCCATGGGGTTCTCCAAGCAAGAATACTGGAGTGGCCAGTGCAGGAGACACAGGTTCAATCCCTGGGTTGAGAAGATCCCCTGGGGTAGGAAATGGCAACCCACACCAGTATTCTTGCCTTGGAAATCCCATGAGGAAATCCCAGACAGAGGAGCTTGGTGGGTTACAGTCCATGGGGTCACAAAAGAGTTGGACACAACTTTGCAACTAAACAACAACAACAACAAATATTCAGTTTGAGGATGCTGCAAGTAATGAGGAAGACGAGACTTGTAAGCAAGGCAGGGCTTGGACAGCTGCCATCCTAAGAAGACTCAACTCAATGCTAAAGATGACTGGGAGCCATTTGAAGCATCCTTAGTGGAATAAAGACCTTTTTAGATTTGGGTGTTATATGGCATGCTGATGGCAGTCTGGAGGATGGATTTTAGGTGGACAAGGCTAGATGGGTAATCATTTGGCTCAGGTGAGAGACAAAGTCCTGTCTTGGACAGTTTAAATAGAGATGAAGAAGAGAGGAATGTTCCAGAGTCAGGGGTTCAACAATTATTTGTTCAATATGGAACCATTAGTTTGAATGATATATTGCCTACATCCTACTAATAAAACAAAAAATCTTTACTTGCTAATTTATGTTAAAAACTATAATTTCTATACTAGAAAAATAGTATTTTTAAAAATTATTGATTGATTGACTGATTTGACTTTTGGTTGTACTGGGTCTTCCCTGCAGTACACGGGCTTCTCATTAGGGGGGCCTCTCGTTGCGGAGCATGGGCTCCAGGGTGTGTGGGCTCAGTATTTGTAGCTTGTGGGCTCTAGAGCACCAGCTCAATAGTGGTGGCACAGGGGCTTTGTGCCCCAAGGCATGTGGGATCTTCCTGGACCAGGGATCGAACCCATGTCTCCTGCATTGGCAGGGGGATTCTTAGCTACTGGGCCACCAGTAGTTGGGAATTCCCAGAAGAGCAGTATTGTTTTCCATTTTTGTAAATCTCTTAAGGTCTGACTTTACAGAAGACAGAGTCTCATAGCTTTCTGCAGTTATAGAAAGGAAATTTGTCCTCATACAGCTATGCATTTGGAAAAGGAAGAAATGTTTTAATAGTCATTTCAGGTAATTGTAGATATTCTTTTTTAATATTATACCAAAATAAGTGGTAACTCCTTAAATGATAAATGCAATGTGGAATCTGAAACCATATCATGAACCATATTTTGTACTCTGATACAATTAATATCCATTGGTCTTTCTTTCCCCTTGAATGGATCTTTTACCCATGTGTGATTTTCTAAGTTTTGTAATGACAACTTCCATTGTTCATTTGGAAAATATTAGTGAATTGAGTTACACAAATTTTGTAATGTTGCCACCTTTCATTATGTAATACATAAAAAATTGTATTTGTTAATAACATATCACTATTGACCTCATCAAAAATGTCTTCAAATATTGGGAAGTTCTCAGGCTCAGGTTGTTAGAAGTTTCCCAAGTTCTAATTTTCATTTGAAGGCTTGAATTTTATCACTGGGAAAAAATACTGTCAGTTGTTTCTCGACAGTCTTGCTTTGTTCATAACGAAAAAAATCTGACAAATACCCAAATCTGAATAACCTGTTTGTCAGTCAAGTAAAATTGGTGTTCCATGTGAAACAGTGACCAATTAGCTCTCAACTCAAACAGTATTTGATTAGAACGAATGGCAACGTCATATCATTTCATTCAACCTAACAGACCAAATGCCTTTTAGACAACTGTCATAAAATATTAAGGATACATGTATTTCAAGGGTCAAGTTTTTTTTTCCCATGATCTTTTTTTAATTTAACATACATAGTACATGATGTAAACAACTAGCATAAAATTCATAAAAATCCAATTACCCTATGCATTATCAGTTTACTCCTGATACATTCTTTCATTTTCTCCTTAGTATCATTGTTCTATTTTAACACTACACTGTTTCTGTTAAGCACTTAAGAGGCTTATCTTTTTATTTAGGAACACTGCCCCAGTCTTTTTTTTTCTTTCCTAATGTCATAGCAATAGCTATTTTTATCACTGTCTTGCCCATCCTAACCTTCCTCACACTAAAGCAAAAATATTTTTAAATGCTAAAAATGCATAAAATACTGAGCTCTAATACTGTCTGTCATGTATATTGAACCTACTACTATTCTGTGTTGCCATAAAAGATACTTATAACCTACTGCACCAGCTGCTACAGATGTGACCAAGGCCAAGTGTGCAGTGTAGCCCAGGGCATCTGTTCTAAACTGACGGGCCTAAAACAGAATCATAGCTTGCTGGTGGAGCTACATGAGTAACTACTGCTATGAAAGGAGTCTTCTGAAAACAACAAAAACAAACTAATTTGACTACTTTTATCTTTTCCCAGCATATAAAACAGTTATAACACTATTTTAAAGTTTTTCCTATGTGAAATTTCAAATAATTACATGTAAACTTACTGGGAAGGGAATTATTTAAAGGTGGGAAAAATAGAGGCTAAGTTTAAAAGTAAAATTTGAAAAAGTAGTAACTGCTGGATGTACAAAACACATTTATGGGCGAAACAATGGTAAATAAAGCAGAGCACACACTTCCCCTCTTCCCGCCCAAGTTTTAATAAAGTTAGTATTTATTACTGTTTCATCTATGACTCCTTAAGTGAAACTGGCTTCTCCCCCCTCCCTTTTTTCTTCTTTTTCTCTGCAAATGGGTAGCGGTGAAGAATACAGTGATGACTAGCTCATTTTGTTGTAAGGCACCATTAATTTTACCCACCATTGCTTTTGTACCATCAGTCCCAATGTCAACACAAATGTTCCAGGATAAATGATGAAATTAAAACAATTATCATATACTTCAAATGACTTAGTGCCTCATGTTTGTTGTCATCATGTGTTCATATGAAAGATCTTTGATGATTAACTGGTGCTGATTCCCGATGAATATATTCGAGATAGCAAGTCCAGACAGTTGGCAGATCTGTCCATTTCTGAGACAAAAATGCAATTCTGCAGAAAAGGATCAGTCTGCAGCCAGATCTTTAATTTGATGTTACTATAACATTGGCAAGTGGCCGAGCCATGGTTTCTTTTGCTGACTTCTCATCTAGAAGGTACCCAGCAAGCTAAACTCCACCAGGCTTTATTGTTCTCTCGCTTCTTCAGCTGGTGCAGTTACAATAACTTACTCTGCAAGATACTTCACTGGCTTTTTCCCTCCAGGTTTGAAGAGCTGCACCAAATAATTTTTTGGCTTTTCAAAAGTTTATTACATCTACATTTAAAAAGTCACTGCCTCTTTTTAAAACCCTGAATGTCTGGTCTAAAAATAGTAGTAAAAAAAAAATAGTAGTACCACTTAACTGGCACCACATTACTATGCAAAATGCTCTATCGTATAAGACACAATCAGGTAAATTATTAACATCTATCAAAGAAAAGACAGCACCATCAAGTTTTTCCTTTTTTTTTTTTTTAACCTTACAGATCCTTCCAGTTGCTTTGGAATAGATTTCTTCCTTCCATGAGAAAGGGAACTCTCTGATCGGTCATTTTCACCTTTTTCTGTATCTTCAGATATAGACAGTGCATCTGAGCCTTGAGGAAATGTCTTCTGATCTCCCTTTCTAAAGCAAAAGATTGGGCTCCAGACTCAGACAGATAAGGATTTTGATTTCTTCTCCACCTATGATGAATGGCATAAACTAAGCAAATTCTCAAGGGCTCATTTTTCAAATATTGTTTCTGTGGTCAGGAATCTGGGAGTGGCTTTGAAAGAGGGGTTTCTAACTTGAGGTTACTCATACAACTACCTTCAAGATGTTGGTCAGTGCTGTGGTCATCTGAAAACCAGACATAGAGCTAGAAGATCTGCTTTTAGAATGGCTCACTCATATAGCTAGCAAGTTAGTGCTGGCTGCTGGCCTCAGCGGACTTTCCCAGAAAGTCCTCGTATGTATCATGGTTGGCTGTCTTCACAGAGTGCATGTTCCACTGTATTTGATCAGAACAGTGGCAGTGTCATATAACTCAGCCTAATAGACTAGAGTTTATATTTCAACATTTAAATAAGCATTTAAAGTTAATTTTTGTAGTGATGTTAACAAATAACCATTCTTGATTGTGTGTTGGAGGTTGTGGTCTTTTAAAAAATTTATTGTATTATTTAATTTTTTATTATTAATATTTATTTGGCTGCACTGGGTCTTCGTTGCCGTGTCTGTGCTCTGTCTAGTTGTGGTGAGTGGGGGCCACTCTGTGGCCCTGCATGGGCTTCTCTTGTTGTGGAATGTTGGTCCTTTAATGGACCGGAGCCTGGTGGTGTGGAGTCGACGATGAGAAAGTGAAAGAAGGAAAGAGGCTAATATTCCCTGGATTATGCAGCCAGCTTTCTTTCGTGTTCCAGGGAATCAGCCAGAAAGAGAGAGAGAGAAAGAAAGAAAGAAAGACACGGGGACCCAAGCTCTGGTGGAGCAAAGGTGTTTTAATCAACATGGTGTGGGCATATATACTGTCTTACAAGGTAGTTATTCTCAGCAAAGATAAAGATTAAAATTGCAGGCTTACAAAACATAAGGCGATCCCTATTAAAGAGAGAGGGTTGTAAACAATCACTTTTACTGTAATGGTTCATAAGAAGGAAGAGGGTACTTATCACCGTATTGAAAAACTAATGAAGGAAATGCCTGGATTCCTCAGCCCCGGGAAAGGCTGTGCCTCTCCTCTTAATTCCTGAATATTCAGGAATTAATAAGGAACAGAGGATTCATGTCAGATCCAAAACAGCACACAGGAAGCCTCCTGTGAAATGCTTCCTGAGAGTGGGACACAGGCTCTAGGGAGCGTGGGCTTCAGTAGCTCTGGTCCAGGGGCTTAGCTGCACCAAAGCCTGTGGAATCCTCCTGAACCAGGCATCGAAGCGGGGTGGTGGTCTCTTTAAGCAGTATGATTGCTTTGATGTTTCATAGAAAACTTTGAACGTTTATTTTGAAACATTAGTCTACTGACCATATTTATCTATATTAATTTCCCCCAGAGGCCATGATTTTGAAGCTTGAATTTTTATATATCAAGTGAAATGGGAAATGAATTTAAGGGGAGAAACAATTTTGTAAAAAAAAAATTGCCATGCATTTATTTGGATGGCCATTTATGGCCTTTATGATACATAAAATTTTAGTTGGAAGGAAAAAAAAGGAAACATTTTATTGAGAAAGTCTGATATCTCAGTTGAAACATCCTTTAAGTGATTTTGGTTTCTGAGGAACTGCAGTTACTGAAGCCTTGTATTTTCTTTTTTTTCATGGCAATTAAGCATAGTTGATTTTATTTTTTTATTTTTTTCCATTTATTTTTATTAGTTGGAGGCTAATTACGGTATTGTAGTGGTGCCTTGTATTTTCTGCAGCTACATTTAAGGGAGTTGTTTCCTTTGATTTTTTAAAAAAATTTACCAAAACCCCAAAATTGGCAGGAGAGAAAGGCAGCAAGAAGTTCCTGGGACAATGCAACATCCGGGAGAAACAAGGAAATGTTTACTTTGGAGCCCCCCCCCCCCCCTCCCCCACCAGGTCTTACAACAATTCAACAATTGAGTTCAACAATTCAAGCCCAGTGTCTCCCTCCTCCCCCGCCTCCGTTACTTCTTCCTCCTGGGACCCTAACATCCGACTTTCCCTGACTCCCCTGTGATCTGAAGCTGGCGTTCCTCTTCACATGATCATCTGGCCCCAAACCGCAGCCTGACGGGGGCCCCTCCATTGCTGCCCGTCTCCAAACAGCTCCACCCCTGCCTCCGGCCCTAGTAGCCCGTCTCCAAACAGCTCCACCCCTGCCTCCCGCCCTAGTAACAAGGCCTTGCTCTCTGTTTTCTTTCCATCTACTTTCTTCTTTCTCGCTGCCTCTGCTCTAGGGTCAGGCTGGCTCTCTCTTGGGCCATTACAGCGGTTTCTAATCGCCTCTGGGCCCCTGAATCTCACCTCCTCTGACCTGCTCCTGGATTAATTTTGCCCGCCCCAAATTCTTTCATGTTCACTCAATGTTTATTAAATAAAGACCAAGTGTGCCGGTCTGTCACTGGAGGTGCAGCACCCAAAGGCACCAACCGCTTACATTTAATGTTAGCATCTTCCCTTGACTATCCGAAAAGGGACTCTCTTTTTTCATCCGACTTCTTTTCTTAATTCTTTGCTCATGTTGTTTCCTCTTCCAAGAAATGCTGTGAGTTGAAACCTCACTCATTTTTGGGGGTCTATCTCAGATGTCACCTTCTTTTGCAAAGATTTTCCTGAGGACCTTACTTTTCCCTTCACTAGATATTGTCTTTCTTTTTAGGATATTCACTGAACTTAACTTTGTATCCCTCATATTTAACCATATTTAACCATAATCAGTTTTCTTTTTAATATAGTGTGTACTTACCTTATCATTCTTTCAGGATTATAATGTACTTGAAAGGTCAGACACACTCATTCATCTTTTGTTTCCACTAACGCCTAGCCACGGTTTTAGCAAGTAATTGGACTTCAATTAAAAAAAAAAAAAATTGGGCTTCCTCGGTGGCTCAGTCGGTACAGAATCTGCCTGAGATGAGGAAGACCTGGGTTCAGTTCCTGGGTTGGGAAGATTCCCATGGAGGAGGAATAGATTACCCACTCCAGTATTCTTGGGCTTCCTGGACGGCTCAGTTGGTAAAGAATCCACCTGTAATGAGGGTGACCTGGGTTCGATCCCTGGGTTGGGAAGAGCCACTGGAGAAGGGAACGGCTGCCCAATCCAGCATTCTTGACTGGGGAATTCCCATGGACAGAGGCGCATGGTGGGATGCAGTCCATAGAGTCCCAAAGAGTCATCCACGACTGAGTGCCTCAGAGCAGCACAAAAAAAATAGCTGTGTAACTCCACTGAAGTATTTTTAAGACAGGAAACAGCAAAGTTCCTGTGTTTATCCGACACAGTGGACACTTAGGCAGCATAAATGTAAATACAGACAGATACAGGCGTGTATATTTATCACTCTGCTAAGACGTCTGTGTCTCAGGATTGAAGGATACAGGGGTGTAGGCCAATGCTTTTTATTCCCAGTCGGCACCAAAAATGTTGCCCAGATTATAATTTGAGGACAGAAAAATGGCTTCAACATCTCTTTCCGTTTGGGATTGGAGACCCGGCCAAAAGGCATGTTGGCAAACGCTTACTAAGTTGGGCAGAGGCGGGCCCGTGTGCACCTCCCGGTGGCGCCGGGGTTGGGGCTGGCGCGGGGTTGGCGCGGGGTCGGGCGCTGGGCGGCGGGAGGGCTGCGTGGCGCGTTTCTGCCGGCACTTCCTACTCCGCGGAACCGGGCCGACCAGTTCCCAACGCCGCCTCCTGCCTCTTAGCCCGCCTT
Source organism: Cervus elaphus (assembly GCF_910594005.1). Lineage (NCBI taxonomy): Eukaryota > Metazoa > Chordata > Mammalia > Artiodactyla > Cervidae > Cervus > Cervus elaphus. Next base: position 45,029,693 of record NC_057845.1, read on the forward strand.
TGCGGGCCAGGCCCACGTCGCGCGCCCTCTTCCCCGGCGCCGAGGCCGGGCTGGGGGCGCGCCGAGGCAGAGCCGGTCCGGGCATCTCTCGGCGGGCGGCCCGGGCGGGGGACCCCAGGGCAGGGGACGCGGGCCGGAAGGCGGGAGACGGCCCCCCGGCCGGTTTCTAGGTGAAGGGGAGGAAAACAACCGGCCGGGCTGGGCGGGGCCGGGCGGGCGGGGCGAGGGCGGAGGGCACACATTGCTTCATCCTGTACATTTTACTGGAAACCGGGCGCATCCGGAGGAGGGGCCGGGAGGCGGTCCCGACGCCGCCAATGGCCCCGCGGGACGCGGGAGGCCGGCGAGGCGGGGACCCCGTCTCTCCGCCCCTGGGCTCGAACGCCGGTTAAATAGTGGGGCGCTCCGGGTCCGCGCCCGTGCCCGCGCCGTCCTCCCTCCGACACCCGGACCCCGTTGGAGCTAGTGCCATAGCCACAAGCGGGAGGCAGCCGCGCGCAACGAGCCGGGGGCGCAGCTGTTTGGGGTCCCCGAGCGCCGAGCCCGGGAGCATGATCGTGGACAAGCTGCTGGACGACAGCCGCGGCGGAGAGGGGCTGCTGGACGCGGCCGGCGACTGCGGCCTCATGACCAGCCCGCTCAACCTGGCCTACTTCTGCGGCCCGTCGCCGCCCGCCGCCGCCCCCGGCGCCTGCGACGGGGGCTGCTCGGCGTCTGGGCCCTCGGCGCCAGGCTCGCCCGGCTCTGACTCCTCCGACTTCTCCTCCGCCTCGTCCGTGTCCTCCTGCGGGGCGGTCGAGTCCCGGCCGAGAGGCGGCGCCCGCGCCGAGCGGCTGCAAGGTACCCACCGGCCCCGGCGGGGCGACCCCCGGACCCCCGTCGGCCCACGCCCGGGGAGGGGGGTGGTCTGGGCTGCCCGGCTGTGAAGTACCCCGGCCAGAGTTTAGCGGGGGTTCTGCGCCTGCCTTAGCGGCGGTACATGATCACACTGGTCGTCATTCTTAGGCCACGACTGGATGCCTTGCCCTGTGCTGGGCGTTTAATATCCCTCGATGCCCTTTGACCGTCTGTGAAATCCGGCTGCCATCGGCTGGCCTGTTAGCTGGAAACACACGGCTCTGATATGGGGGGTGTAGAAATGGGCCACGTTGGCTTTTCTCTTTGTTTTCTTCTTTTAAAAAACACCTTTATTAAGCTATAATCCACATACTCTGGCGAGGTTTTGGAGCCGATGTAGGTGTACCTTTTTCTCATGGCTGTTTTAGTGAAAGGCTGTAGCGGGCGATAAGGGTTTGAGTGCAAGGTTGAAGGTCTTGATTTATTTCTTCCTACGTACGTTATTTGTGAAAATTTTTACGTAGAAGGACTTTATAAAGAAAAGAAACGGATATTATCAAGATGTGAGACGAAGCTGGGCTGAAAACCAACGTACACCTCGAGTTTGATTTTCCGAAGCCTGCCCCGAATTTCTGCGGTCTTGTTTTTGTTTTCTGTGCTTTAGAGTGGTTGAGTTGTATGTAGCAGAGAAAGGCGTAATGTTTCCGGTCGTCCGCTGTGAATTGTTCGTTTCTTTTCTTAATGAACGGAGTTGCATAATTTGGGGGAAAACAGGATGCCACTGTGGGTAAACCAAAGAACGTCTAGATAAATCTCACATTTTGGAAAATGTAATCAGCATGTTTTAAAGAACGTTCCCTTTCAGGTGTTCCCCGCTGCTAGCCATTCCTGTTTTGGTTGCGTTTTAAAGTGTGATTTGTCATTTTCATTTAAAAAAGTGATTCAAACCACTCGACTTTATAAATGCTTTCTGTATTTTGAGTGTGCAGTAAATGCTAAAATTGTATGTTTATGTAAACCTTTTCCCCCCTCCTCATTTGGCCTTCATCTGGCTGAAACTATTTTACTAGTTCTTTGGTTTACCATAGGGGATTTCTGAAACTGAATTTTTCTCCTTGTGACGTTGAATTTTTAACTGTGTCATTCCAGAGAGATGCTGTGTTAGATTCTGGCAAAGTATTTCTGGACTTAAACGTAAAGCTGGATGTTTAATTTACCCTATCGAGTTGTTTCTCTCATATGTTTGATTACACACACATATATATATGTTTAAATTATGCCTTGTTTTTTGTCCCATTTTATTTTTTCTACTCTCGGTGTAATTGCTGAATTATTCATTTCCTGATCTGTGTGTGTTTACTCTGTTCAGCTCATCCCAAGAGGTTGTGACATGGTAGAGGTCAGAGTGGAATGCTCTACTCATGTGCTACGTTTTAAAGTGTATTTGAAGCTTAAATATGAAATGAGATTATTTCCTTTTTACTTAGAAGGCCTCTGTGAGCAATTCCGTAAACAGTCGGTGAGGGGAAATCCTGTGTGTGTATATGAAAATTTGTTTAAGCTTAGTGAATTTAAAGCAGCTTTCTTGGCATAGCTGAACTGAGGGAAGTAATAAACTAAGACATTATTAATTGTTAGGCTTTGGTAAATTGTTTTGTGCCTTCTTAGGTGAGTGGAATTGATAGACTTTTAAAATTTCTGTGTGGACAGAAACCCTTTGGTTTGGAAAGCTAAAAATTCATCATTTAGCCATTGCTCTCCCAGGTTTTTTTTTTCTTTTCTTTTCTTTTTTTTGCTCTTCCAGGTTTTTAAAAAATCTAGAATAATTACAGATTTACGAGAGTCAGGGTGGCAAAATCTGCAGTCCTCTCTCATGCGTATTTAGGGCTGAGAGACAGAGAACTAATTTGGGTTTATCCCTTGTTTCTGGGGACCCCTGAAATGACATTTTTATGAGCTTTAATTCCTTAGGGTGCCTGGTGGGGAAAGGTATCAGGCAACATAGAATCCTTCAGTAGGGCTGGGGGCTGACATTTCAAGGTCATTGGCCGGGGTGAATTGAAGAGGCTTTGTGGTCTGTCAGTTGGGAACTTTATCACGTTGGACAGCTGTGCGTTTGAAGTTACTAATATTCATGTCTTTGAAGACACTCACTTGGGATATGTTTTTGTTTTTATCAGTTGAGCCCCATATGGGGGTTGTAAGGCAGCAGAGAGGACCCTTTCAAGGTGTTCGTGTGAAGAACTCGGTGAAGGAACTCCTGTTGCACATCCGAAGTCATAAACAGAAGGCTTCCGGACAAGCTGTCGATGATTTTAAGGTGGCACCTAATCTTATTTGTTTTGGGTTGGGTGGCAGGGGGTCAGTCTGTTAGGGTTATTACTTTCATAGACCACAGAGCACAAAGGACAGAGAGCATGTTTGTCCTGCTCTCTGCTAGATTCCTGTCGCTGGGCCCAGCGCTGGGCACTTGGCATGTGTGCAAGAGAGATTTAATGAATGTGTAAATGAAGGCAAGTTAGGGGCAAGGAAATTAATGTGGTTCAGTTAAATGGAACATTTTGATTAGAAAGGGAAAACTTAAGTGGCCTTATTAATTTTATCTTGACCCAAGTTGAATGAGGTGAAAATGCAAATGGGGGAAGTTGTAAGGTCGGATGGAAATTAACATAGAAAAGAAATACTGTTAGAATGATGTAGCATAGGTTCATGGCAAACCACAAAGAGTGGTAGAGATATCTGTTTATTGATATATGTTAATCAGGAAACCATTTATCACACACTAAATTGGAAACGTTTTTTTCCCTTATAGAACCAAGGTGTGAACAGAGAGCAATTCACAGGTAAGGGTTACCTCTATTTATAATATTATGGAGGCTCTAGGGTAAAATAGTACACTGTGATTAGGGGCAAAATTTTGTGAAGTAAAATGGTCACAGATTCCATGTTCCTTTCTCAGGTACAGAAGTGAAGAACACAGTATCATATAGTGGGAAAAGGAAAGGCTCTGATCCTCTGTCTGATGGACCAGCTTGCAAAAGATCAGCCTTGTTACATACCCAGTTTTTGGTATGTCTCACTGTTTTCCTCTGAATACCCTTCAGAAATTATTTTTGGAATAATTTTGGAAGAGAATGTGCAACTTCCTTTTTCTTGCTTTCCAGACACCGCCTCAAACACCCACACCCGCGGAGAGCATGGAAGATGTCCATCACAGCGACTCCAAGCAGGACAGCTGTGCCGATCTGCTTCAGAACATTATCAACATCAAGAACGAATGCAGCCCGGTCTCCCTAAACACTGTCCAAGTTAGCTGGATGAGCCCCGTGGAGGTCCCTCAGGGGTCCCCCCACGAGCAGTGTCAGGAGCTCCACAGAGGGCCGGTCTTCTCTCCACCTCAGAAATACCAGCCCTTCCAAGTCGGCAGCTCCCCACACGTGATGGATCAGGCTCCCGTGTACCAGTATTCACCACAGAACCCGAGCGTGCAGCCGCCGGCCCAGCACTACGCCCACGGTCCAGCCCTGGAATACAGCCCTTATTCCAGAACTGCCCAGTCCCCCAGCTATGAGCCACACTTGTTTGGTCGGGAACCACAGTTCTGCCTGGACCAGAGTTTTGCACCCCTCCTAAGTGATCCCCGGGAATCTGAGAATATTGCCATTCCCCCTCAGACTGTTCCCAGCGTTCAGCAGCCAATTGACACCCACCTACAGAATTTCAACCTGATGCCACCAGGCGCCTGTGAGGCCCTGGCAAGGCCGGATGCAGGCTCTGCCCCTTTAAGCACGCCGCTGCCCTTCCCGAACCTTGGCGGAAATCCAATGAACACCACACAGTTAGGGAAATCATTTTTTCAGTGGCAAGTAGAGCAGGAAGAAAACAAATTGGCGAATATCTCCCAAGACCAGTTTCTTTCAAAGGATGCAGATGGTGACACGTAAGTATATCCTTTTATGTCACTGACCTAATTTGGTAAGCCTTGGTTGTTGGCCAAGGTGGGCACAGGGGTATGCCAACTTAGGTCTGAGTAAGTGATTGGCTAATCTAGTTGACTAGTGGAGGCAGAACAATAGCTCATATTTCAATGAAGAGTTTTCTTTATGGATTGGTTTTTTTTTTTTTTCCCCCGGTTGAACAAATTACCTGTTCCAAATTAATAAAAATGTATTTGGCCTCTTTGATTTTGAAAGATTAGCACAGATTATGTCTGTAGAGCAGTCAGTTAGATCATAGTTGGTTGGTCATGATCAACCGTGAGTTGATTTGTAGGTTGATTACGGATCTGTCCTCACATCTTTGTGAACCTGGGCAAATTGTTTAAGCTCTCTGTACTTTAGTTTCTGGGCATGTAAAATGGTACTATCTTCCCCATTGGGATTTTATGAACATTAAAAATGTTGGATTTAATGCAATCAACATGGTACTTGGCGTACTTCTTTCTGGTAACCTACTTCATCTTGTAACACAGATGGGTATTGTCAGCATAGCAGAAAAGACAAATTATGCTCTGTACTGTTTCGTTTTTCATGCTGTTTATGGGGTTCAGGAGATAGTGAAGGATAGATAAGCCCGGCAAGCTGCTGTCCATGGGGTCACAAAGAGTCGGACACAATTTAGCAACGGGACAGCAATAGTAGCAGCTGTTTCATTTGAGTATACCAGCACATCAAGAAAGGGGCTAAAGGAAGAATTTTTTTTAAAAGATGAGCTCAGTGAAATCAGAAATAATTTACCTCTTTTCCTTTTCTTTCCCCCAGGTTCCTGCATATTGCTGTTGCCCAAGGGAGAAGGGCTCTTTCCTATGTCCTTGCAAGAAAGATGAATGCGCTTCACATGCTAGATATTAAAGAGCACAATGGACAGGTGAGGATGTTTTCTTTTTTAAACTGGAGGGAAATAGCTTTCAATGTACTGAAGTCTTTACAGGAGGCTTCAGTACTTCTTGAGCCTTCCTCCCCTCCCCCAGGTAAGGATCTCAACAGAGGGACATGGCAAAGGTGTGGTCAAGATGATAGCTGGTCTCATATTCCAGTGTAGATTATTTCAGAGTTCCAGACCAAAAGAGTTGAGTTAATATTAACTTTGGGATGTTGACTTTGTCACTGCCAACCTTGAAGTTATTAACGTTAACTTTGTAGTCATTTGACCAGAGACTTAAGGAGGTGTAATAAAGCCTCACCCTAAGCTTATTTTAGTTTCCTTGTATTACAGTATCCTACAGCTTATTAATAGGATTTATTTTTTCTATGTGGGTCTTTTCCCCTTCAGTCCTAGTTTAGGTTCATATTCCTTGTTGTGATAGTTTTATAATTTTCAAAACATCTATTTTTTTCCCTCTGCACGTCCGCAGAGTGCCTTCCAGGTGGGAGTGGCCGCCAATCAACACCTCATCGTGCAGGATCTTGTGACCCTCGGGGCGCAGGTGAACACCACCGACTGCTGGGGGAGGACGCCCCTCCACGTGTGTGCCGAGAAGGGCCACTCCCAGGTGCTTCAGGTAAGAGGCAGCAAGCCAGGCCCCCGTGACCACAGGGCCACAGAGGCAGGGCTTAGAAACCAGAAGCTGGGTGCAGGTTGCCTGTTGCAATACTGTCTTCTGAGTGGACCTGTTCCTTTCTTGGGACACTTGTAGATAAGTATTTGGGAGCACTTGTCTTGTGCTGAGTTAAAAGTCTACTTTTAAATCCTGCAGGCAATTCAGAAGGGAGCAGCAGGGAGCAACCAGTTTGTGGATCTGGAGGCAACTAACTATGATGGTAAGCAGTGGGCATGTTACTGGGTGAAGAAGCATTCAGAGAGCGGGGCCCTGTAGTTCCAAGGGCATTAAGTTCAATACCAAGAAGGAAGGGAGTTAATGAAAGCCCGGATATTCTACAGATAAAGTTAGCGCTAAGACCCAATGGAGGAAATCCTCAGATTTCCCTAGTGGTTCTTGTGGAGCCCATACACAGGTCACATAGATGCTACCCCCAAGGTGAGTAATTACAGAACAACTAAAAGAGTTGATGGGAGGCTTGACCTCTGCTTTCTTAAACTTTTTTCTAGGCCTGACCCCTCTACACTGCGCAGTCTTAGCCCACAATGCTGTGGTGCATGAACTCCAGAGAAATCAACAGCCCCACTCACCTGAAGTTCAGGAGCTTTTGCTGAAGAATAAAAGTCTAGTTGATACAATTAAGTGTCTGATTCAAATGGGAGCAGCAGTGGAAGCTAAGGTAAATTCACAGAAGTTTTTAGACATGGATGTGGGAGAGAAGTGGTTATAGCAGAAGAGCTTGTTCCCAAGTAGAGATTAAAACTTTTTCCTCTTTTTATTTTCTCCCCCCACCTTTTTAAAAAATTAATGGAGTGAGTAGCAATGTATGGATAGTTAAGGAGCTTAGATTTTAAAAGGTCACCTCATTTGCTTTCTTGATTTGTGTTTAATCTATGGCTTCTCATTCAGAAAATCATTCAGCTGTGCAATGAATTTGTCTTTATTTGAAAGGAAAAGAATATGCTTGAAACTGATACTTTCATCTTGGCTTCAGTTGTCATACACAGATAATAAAGGCATTGCATTTCGTAGGGGTTTCGTCATTGTTGTGGAATCTGGACTTAATCTTCTGTTGTTTTAAACTGGAAAATATTTTGTTATCTTTAAATCTGAGGTTTTTTTACTGAATATCTGCTGTGTGCAAGACACAGAGTTAGGGGCTCTACGGGAAGATGCCTAAATCATAAGCCCCTTGGGTCCTTGGGGAGCTTACTGTCTAGTAGAAATGGTGAGAGAGATAGCTAACTATAAGTCTACAGGATGGCCACCTGGAAACACAGGCAGATAACGCAGTAAATGGTTTCTTGTACTATATTACTGCACTCGATAAAACAGTGTAGTCTGTTTCTACATTTTATGGCACCTGGTGTAGAAGGGTAGATGTGATAAGAGGCATGTAGGCAAATGCAAGGGAATTTCAAAGGAGAAATGAGATTTCCTGGAGCTTGGAATGAAAGAAGGGTTTGTGCAGAAGGGCTGACTTCAAGGGAGTCTCCACGGGTGAGTCAGACGTAGGCGAGACTGGGTGAGAAGCGCGTGTCTAGGGTGTGGTGTCAAGATGTTCATTTTCTTCCGCCTCTTGTCTTTGACAAGGACCGTAAAAGTGGCCGTACAGCCCTGCATCTGGCAGCTGAAGAAGCAAACCTGGAACTCATTCGCCTGTTTTTGGAACTGCCCAGCTGCCTGTCTTTTGTGAATGCAAAGGTACTTTTAGGAATACTCGAGAGCTGCGCGAGAGTTGGAATGACCTTCTTTATACATTCTTCAAGCTTTTGAGCTGCTTTTGTGAAAGTCTCCCATCCTCACGGGTGTCCTTTCTCTTGGTCTTCAGGCTTACAATGGGAACACCGCCCTCCATGTCGCCGCCAGCCTGCAGTATCGGGTGACGCAGCTGGATGCAGTCCGCCTGTTGATGCGGAAGGGAGCAGACCCAAGTACTCGGAACTTGGAGAACGAACAGCCAGTGCATTTGGTTCCTGATGGCCCTGTGGGAGAGCAGGTGAGGGCCCAGAAGGGAAAGACGTACTTGCAGGCGCTGTCCTGAAGCGTAAGGGCGGTGGGCCAGCTGGCAGTCTTCAGGTGGCCTCTGTCGGCACGTGCGTCTCAGCAGTTGTCGTCGTTGCCCTTTGGAGTCAACTGCTTTGTTTCCAAAGGAAGAGTAAGACGTTTAAGGGCGTATCCGTGGACCCCAAATGCTTAGGAGTCAGGCAGTCTTTCCTTTTCTTCCAAGATACAAACTTAGGTTTGAACTAAGTCAGAATGGTTTGACGTCTGGCAGTTGATGAAAGAGGAGGAAGCAAGGTTCCTGTAGACACTAAGGAGATAGAAACTAGTTTTGTGAGTAAGTGATGAACCTTCAAATAGTGTGGGTATTAGATGAGTCAGTATCTGTAGAGTGTTCAGAATACTTCCAGACACCTGAGTGCTCAGTAAACGTTAGCTGTTAACAATGATTTCTGTCTGCTAATTGATCCTAAGTAAAAAGTGGGAAAGTTATTTATGTAATTTTGAACCTAGAAATAGTTTATACTTTAAATAGAATTATGCTTTACTTATCATATGATTCTATATTACATTTGGAGATTGAACAGTTTCATATGACTTAACTTTTCCTGATAATAAGAGCTGACTCTTTAAGAACTTAAAAGGTTTTTGATGAAACTTTTCCCCTGGAGGAAATGAGGTGATTGTGGCTGTAGGTCATAATATATTGTAATAATCACAAAATAAAATACATGGAATGCAATTTAGCCTTTTCTTTGATTTACAGCTCTCATTGTGGCCACAATGTTTTGGTAACTCATATTTGTAGATTTCTTGATAGCTGAAAACAAATCTCTTGATAACTTGTAGAGTTATCTCTTGATAACTTGTAGTGGTATATCATACCACCTAATAGTTAGGAAAACTTTGCAGGATGAAGGTTAAACTGGAAAGAATGAGATTCAGAGTGGTTCCAGGCACAGGAACCATCCTTAAATAGTAAATGACAGAGTCCTAAGTGTTATCCTCTGCTTCACTGTTTGTGGTGTGCATTCATAGAGTGATGTTCTCAGGGAGTATCGAGCATGCAAAGTTGCTTAACTCTTTGCTAAATACATGTTCTCAGATTATTCTTCTTTCTGCTTTTGTATTTTTCTTTCTCTCTGTTTGGAGAGAGGATCTTTTCCTTTGCTTTTATTGTCAGACTACAGTCGTTGTGTCTCCTTCTGGTAGCTATCAACTGCATCCCTCACTCCAGTCTTCTTTCTTTTGATTTGTTGCTTCTAATCTCCTGTGGCCTGAGAGACATGATAAAACTTGTCAGGCTGGGGTATAAAATCAATGATTAGACTCTCAGTGAGCCTAGGGGCTTTCCTGTGATCCATACAGTCATGCTCAGATGCTTTCATTCTTGGCTATCTTGATAGCTATCTTGACTCGAAGGACATTATAATTTACTTATTTCTGTAAGAAAGACTCTGGGTTCTTAGTTGAGGCTGACATCAAGGTAGGTGAGATATTATAATCATGATTACTGCCTTGTTTTACATGTTCTCACAAATAACAGAAGATTAGGAAAGGAATATAGGTCTTTGTTAAAAACAGTTGGAGATGTTCAGCTTCAGATAATTTTTTTCATGGAGATGCTTTACTTTCTGGTACTCAAAGATCACTATAGGAGACCTGTAGTAAACCTTAAAAGAAGTTGTAGTATTTTTTTTTTTCAAGTCCCCTTAAAATCTTGACACATACTGTTGGGTATTTCTTCATACACTTACTTATAAGTAGGCAGGAGTTACATATAGAAGAAAGGAAAGAAACTCTGAAGAGGTGGTACTTTGATTGTAAAAAAGAAACCTCACAAATCCTGTTGGTTTCCTTTCCAGATCCGACGTATCCTGAAGGGAAAGTCCATTCAGCAGAGAGCTCCACCGTATTAGCTCCGTGGGCTTGGAGCCTGGTCGGCAATACTCACTGTCAGTTAGGCAGTCCTATTGTATCTGTACATAGACCATTTGCTTTGTATTGGCAAATGTAAGTTGTTTCTATGAAACAAACATATTTAGTTCACTATTATATAGTGGGTTATGTTAAAAGAAAAGGAGAAAAATACCTAATTCCTCTTGGCAGATTTTAATATTTCATGCCCAGGTATCTGGGATCTGGACATCTGAATTTAATTATGGTAAAATCGACTTCAATTAACAGTAGCTTTTTGGCCCTGATTTGTGGTATCAGGTACTACTCATGTAGCTATCGCCAGTTTAAAAGGAAAATCGTTAACTTTTTTTTTGAAGAAAAATGAAAGCATTTGAAAGTTAAAAGGTAAATCTGGACATAGCCTTGAGGCTTCGTTTGGCCTGATACATACAGTACCTGATGGTTACCGGTGTTGGAAAGTCTCTGTAGTAACTGGACTGGATGAAAGGTACCATGGTTAAAGTTTGATCTTTGAAGACTGTATATAATTGTTATTTTTGTCTTTTAAAATATTTTACATATATGGTCATTAACATGACCACATTTGAAATGTGTAAATCAATAAAATAGAAAAAAAACAAGTGGATTTTCACTGTTTTTAAAAATTATTTGCCTTCAAAGGAGCTGTGTGAGCACCACCTCTGTAGATGAAACGGAGAATTGTTCCCTTAGTGGCTGGCAGAACTCTGGCTTGTAAACATGCTTTCAGATGAGATATATTATTTGTAGGGAACTGCATGCTGTTAAAGAGAACACCTCTTTAAGACTCACTTTCTAGAATTTTGACTTCCTGCTCTGTTGGAGTTTTTGTTTTGACTTTATAAGAACAACAGAAAGTCAATGTTGAAACATGTTTTACTGGTTTTCTGTTGTCAGATAATGATAATGCACCAAGATGTTCTATATTACCATTCAGAAAAAAATGTTTTTTAGTAACTTGAATTATATTAATATTATTTTGCTTATCTCTTGCATACTCTGAGTAACATATTTGGCTTTGATTGCACATTAATTCTTTGTAATAAATTTGATTTATGAAAAACCTCTATCTTTTTTTCTTTTAAATGAGAAGTGTCATAAGCAATTGACTGACTAATCATCTTTGTAGTTAAGTACGTAAATCCTTTTAAAATAGATAACCTTTGGATCGATCACATTGTTTGACCCAGTATGTCTTGTGGACAAAAGTTAGTTATGGTTATTTGGTATCTGAAAGTATGGCTGTTATGTGAATCTGTCCATTCACAATGGAAATACTCATGCATTGCTTTAAATAAACATTAATTGAATAATACTGTTCTTAAGGATGTGAATTTTCTTTTCCTAGACCTTATATATATTTCCCAAGGTTGAAAAGAGCTGTTAATCACTAATCTTAAACCTTTAAATGAGCCAATATATATTAATTTGGGTTTTTTTTTCAGAGTGTGTTTCCTAGTTATATAATCTTTAACATGAAAAAGCTCTTTGTCAAGTTCATTAGTAGAGATTTACTAGGTTCTGAAAATATCATGGATGTTTACTAGATACTATTGATCATTTAGAAGTTTATGTGTTAAAAAATATTAAGTCTTTATGACTGTTTTTCATACTTTATTTTGTGGGAACATAGAAAAAATGATTTGGAGATTACCAGGATCATTCTGGGAGATGTAAATGTGGGGACAGCAGTAAGTGGGCTCCCTCCCTTTCCCAACATGTCATTTTGATCAGTGAGAACAAACGCATCAATGTCTGTCAACATCAGTCAATCACTGCACATACATTCTAGATCTAGTACCCTCCTTTGAGAATGTGATGTGCATATAAACACAAATTAATTAACTGAAACAGTACTTAGCAAGCATGTGATAGTGTGTGTATCTGTGCGTGCAACGCTGTCTGATAGATAATAGGAGGTATTCAAAGACATATTTCTTAATTAAGGTACGTATGTAGGAGACATGACATGTACTTGATTAGCAAAAAGAGGAAGAAATATAAAGATTCAAAGAGAAAAACTTCATATCTGAATGGGGAGAACTAGGGAGACTTCAAGGTAGAGCATTTGAGCTGTATTTTCAGAAGAGCTGAATTTGAATGTTCATGCAAGCGGAGAGGGAGGAGAATGAAACAGAAAACGACATGAACCAAGGCAGTGTTTGGGGGAACCACAAGGGATTCAGTGTAGCTTGACTAGCCAAGCTATTTGGATGGCCAAGAAGTTTCATCTTGTGTTCTACCTCTAACTGGTAATATGAGCAGCATATTGAGGAAGATCTTCAGGCAGTCTAGGGGCTTTGGCAGGAGAGGGTGCTGTAACTGATTATCAAATATCGGCTCTATGGGTATAGAGGGTGGTTCTTGATGGAATGTTCCTCAAAGAGTGACCCCCATGGAAGCCAAGACTACGAGCTCGTTGCTGCAACCTCAGTGCCCAGCCAAGTGCCTGGCATAGAGTAGGAACTTACACTGGTTAAATGAGTGAATGAAGGTATGTCAATCCTGCTTGGGATTCATGGGTTTTTGGGCGAACTGGTGTTTCAAGCCAGACATAAAGTACTAACATAAAATACTAATGAGTTAACGACTATCACACTTCTAACTTAACTCAGCCATGTAACATAACAATGATGTTGATACGTTAATGAAAAATGGCATACCTGGCACTCTTAAAAAAAAAAAATCAGTCCTGTGCAAGGGATTAATTCTAATACTGTAGTTTGGTGTTTCACTAAGGAATTCCCTGAAGTATCAAAGACCAAATCTTCCAGCTCTATTTGTTAATCAAATCAGTCACATTTAAAATCCTTTCTGTATTTTTACTTAATCAGGAGTGGAGAATTTCCTCAAATTCCTCTCAGCTCAGTTCAGTTCAGTCGCTCAGTTGTGTCTGACTCTTTGCGACCCCATGAATCACCAGATGGTCAACACCGAAATCAAATTCCTTTAACCATTGGTAAATGTCAACTTCTTGAACTCAGTACCACTGACTCATCTTCTGATAACATCAGCTCTGTATTGAACGTGACTCCAGGGGAGAAACCGACTTCAGTGACTAAGTTCTTGTTGGTCTCTCCGAGATATGGCCCAGGTACGAGGCTTTATGCATTAGTTGCAACCAGATGACTGGGTGTTTGGTTTTCCTGCTAGTGCCCAGGATTTGTCCTTGACGGGAGGGGAGGGGCCATCTTACTCCTTATCAGAAGCTCCACACCCAGCACAGTATCTGACACGTCGGACACGTTCAAAAAACCTCGAATAGCCAAAGTAATCTTGAGAAAGAAGAATGGAACTGGAGGAATCAACCTGCCTGACTTCAGACTCTACTACAAAGCCACAGTCATCAAGACAGTATGGTACTGGCACAAAGACAGAAATATAGATCAATGGAACAGAATAGAAAGCCCAGAGATAAATCCATGAACCTATGGACACCTTATCTTTGACAAAGGAGGCAAGGATATACAATGGAAAAAAGACAACCTCTTTAACAAGTGGTGCTGGGAAAACTTGTCAACCACTTGTAAAAGAATGAAACTAGAACACTTTCTAACACCATACACAAAAATAAACTCAAAATGGGTTAAAGATCTAAATGTAAGACCAGAAACTATAAAACTCCTAGAGGAGAACATAGGCAAAACACTCTCCGACATAAATCACAGCAAGATCCTCTATGACCCACCTCCCAGAATATTGGAAATAAAAGCAAAACTAAACAAATGGGACCTAATGAAACTTAAAAGCTTTTGCACTACAAAGGAAACTATAAGTAAGGTGAAAAGACAGCCCTCAGATTGGGAGAAAATAATAGCAAATGAAGAAACAGACAAAGGATTAATCTCAAAAATATACAAGCAACTCTTGAAGCTCAATTTCAGAAAAATAAATGACCCAGTCAAAACATGGGCCAAAGAACTAAACAGACATTTCTCCAAAGAAGACATACAGATGGCTAACAAACACATGAAAAGATGCTCAACATCACTCATTATTAGAGAAATGCAAATCAAAACCACAATGAGGTACCATTACACGCCAGTCAGGATGGCTGCTATCCAAAAGTCTACAAGCAATAAATGCTGGAGAGGGTGTGGAGAAAAGGGAACCCTCTTACACTGTTGGTGGGAATGCAAACTAGTACAGCCGCTATGGAAAACAGTGTGGAGATTTCTTAAAAAACTGGAAATAGAACTGCCATATGACCCAGCAATCCCACTTCTGGGCATACACACTGAGGAAACCAGATCTGAAAGAGACACGTGCACCCCAATGTTCATCGCAGCACTGTTTATAATAGCCAGGACATGGAAGCAACCTAGATGCCCATCAGCAGACGAATGGATAAGGAAGCTGTGGTACATATACACCATGGAATATTACTCAGCCATTAAAAAGAATTCATTTGAATCAGTCCTAATGAGATGGATGAAACTGGAGCCCATTATACAGAGTGAAGTAAGCCAGAAAGATAAAGAACATTACAGCATACTAACACATATATATGGAATTTAGAAAGACGGTAACGACAACCCTATATGCAAAACAGAAAAAGAGACACAGAAGTACAGAACAGACTTTTGAACTCTGTGGGAGAATGTGAGGGTGGGATGTTTCGAGAGAATAGCATGTATATTATCTATAGGGAAACAGATCACCAGCCCAGGTGGGATGCATGAGACAAGTGCTCGGGCCTGGTGCACTGGGAAGACCCAGAGGAATCGGGTGGAGAGGGAGGTGGGAGGGGGGATCGGGATGGGGAATACGTGTAAATCCATGGCTGATTCATATCAATGTATGACAAAACCCACTGAAATGTTGTGAAGTAATTAGCCTCCAACTAATTTAAAAATAAATAAATAAATAAATACTTCTTAAATCGAATTTAATTTCATGGCTTCCTTTTTAGTTTATATTTTCTCTATATTTTATACCTCAGTGTACAGACATTTTTTCATATGGCATTTATGATTTAATTCTGAAAGACGTTTTTCTTCAGCTGTGCACCAAGTCTGGTTTAGCTTTATCTTCTCAGCCCCCTCGTTCCACCCTTGGTGTCTGGGTAGACTCAGAGACATCGCATGGATGGCACATTTCCTGGAGGACTAAGTGGAGATCACTCTCAAAGTGTGTCTAGCTTTCTTACACGTGTCCTTTGTCCTCCAACCCCTTATCCCCTGGTCCCTCCATCACACTATTCTCCTTGTCTATAAGCCCAAGAAGATTTGGGGATACGAGTACCAGGCAGCTAGCCCAGCTGCTAAATGCCCTAGGTTCAGGGTTTCAGTCTTTTTTTGTTTTTAAACTTTTAGTTTTGTATTGGGGTGCAGCCGGTTAACAAACAGCGTTGTGATAGTTTCAGGTGAACGGCAAAGAGACAAAGCAGCCACACATATATGTACGTATCCATTCTCCCCCAGACTCCCCTCCCATCCAGGCTGCCACATAACACTGAGCAGAATTCCCTGAGATATGCAGTAAGTCCAGGTTGATTATCCACTTTAAATACGGCAGGGTTTACATGTCCATCCCAAACTCCCTATCCTGTACCCACATCCTTCCCCCTAGCAACCATAAATTTGTTTTCTGTGAGTCTCTGTTTTGTAAGTAATTTCATTTGTATCATTTCTTTTTAGATTCCATAAGTAAGGGCTGCATACAATATTTCTCCTCTGTCTGACTTACTTCACTCAGTATGACATCTCTAGATCCATCCAAGTTGTTGCAAATGTCATTATTTCATTCTTTTTAATGGATGAGTGATCATCCATTGTGTCTGCCAATGCAGGATATGCAAGAAATGTGGGTTTGATCCCTGCATCAGTAAGATCCCCTGGAGGAGGAAATGGCAACTCGCTCCAGTATTCTTGCCTGGAAAAATTCCATAGAGGATCCTGGCAAGTTACAGTCCGTGGGTTTGCAAAGAGTCAGACACGACTGAGTACACACACAGCATTCCATTGTATATATGTACTGCATTTTCTTTATCCATTCCTCTGTTGATGGGCAGTGAGGCTGTCAAGCTTTCAGTCTTTGCCTCCCAAGACATCAGCATCTTTTATGACGCTTGTTAATCACGCACATACCTCAGCCCCGCTCCAGACACACTTGAACAGAATCTCCAGGGTTTTTAAGGCTTCCAGCAGGTACGAGTGAAGATGATTCTAGTGCCCAGTTTAGTCTAAATTAATTAGGAAATGCAGATTTTGGAGAGTAGCTGTGACTGGGCGATAGTTATATGGTGGTAACAGAATGGGTTGCTGAAATGCCTATGGGGATGAGGTGGCAAATTGATGAATGCTTGCTATGTGTCAGACGTGTTGGATCCTGTGTTATAGAAACTAGCTTTGAAGGAGCGATTGGGAGTCCGCTAAACTGGTTTTTTTTTTTTGCTCTCAGAAAACACTTTTCTGAGGTCATCTGGCTTTTAATTCTTAGGTGTATTTGTTTCCTAGGGCTGTGTAACAAAGTACAAACTTGGTGGCTTAAGTCACCAGAACAGAGAAATTTATTCTCTTACCGTTCTGGTGGCCAGGCATCTGAAATCAAGGTTTCTCAGAACCACGCTCTTTCCAAAGGCTGTAGGGCAGAGTCCTTCTTCACCTCTTTCAGCTTCTGGCAGCCCCGCACGTTCCTTGGTGGGTGGCAGGGTAACTCCAATCCCCGCCTCCGTCTTCACAGGGACTTCTCCTCCCCTCCCTGCGCTCTCCACTGGGTGTCTCTTATAAGGACACTTGTCATTGGATTTAAGGCCCAGATAGATAATCCGTAATGACCTCATTTTGAGATTCTTTAATTACATGTGCTAAGACTTTTTCCAGTTGAGATCATAGTCATAGGTTCTGAGGTTTATGATGTTTATATCTTTCTTGGGGGTGGGGTGCTAAGTTTAACCTATCGAAAGAAGGTTTATATTCTTCTCTGTTAGCTATTATTTCTCTCA
Organism: Cervus elaphus; assembly: GCF_910594005.1. Lineage (NCBI taxonomy): Eukaryota > Metazoa > Chordata > Mammalia > Artiodactyla > Cervidae > Cervus > Cervus elaphus. The sequence goes on from NC_057845.1 coordinate 45,046,957, forward strand.
AAGTGATTAAGATGAATATCTCTTTTTGAGCAATCCTGTAGTTTGTCTTCAGAATCTGTGAGGATCTCTTCCACATAATTATTGATTTAATGGATGATACATCATCTCCATTTTATTTATTACCTATAACGCCTGGCATTGATCAGGAACCTCATTTACCATTGATAAACTTTAATAGAAACCATAAAATAATTACCGAGATAAAATTCTAAAAATTATTGTAATGATTTAAAGAACTTTCATTGTTTGAAACTTACAATAAATCTTCTCTGACGATCATTAGTCATTCTACCCTCTGGCACATGTATGAATAAACCTGCTACTCTCCACCTCGGATCACACTACCTAGAGTTGCCCATGTGAGAAACAACATAATCACAAAATGCCTGTATTTTAGATCAACTGACCTTATAATGATAATACCAGAGTAGGCACTCATTGGAAACTGCAGACCTGAAAGTGAAGACTCAACTCAAGGAAAGCCATGGTTTCAGAAAATAAATATTGATCCATTTGGCCAAGTTCCGCTGAAATGTACTTTTTTAGGCCTATTATTTTTTTTTTAAGTGAAAAGGATTCTGCCTATTAATCTGAAGAAAGATTTCAGTAGCTCTGTGGACTTGGTAATTAGATCCAGCATGCATTTCTTGTTGGAACAGCTTAGTATCTCTGGGCTTGACGATAGGTACAAATTTCAGGTTGTGAAATTCTACTAGATGTCTTAACTTAATTGATTTGGGGCGTAAGTTTGAAATTGCTGTTTATTTCCTTAATTCGTGGTATCTTAATTCACACGGCCTTCTCTCTATGTGTGCAGCCAGTGTCTCTTCTCAGGCAGGATTTTAGCTTTAAGTACTTGTGTGAAAGTGTGGGATCCCTCTTGACTGGCTCTCCTGAAAGCCTCAGGTACCCCACTGCCCTGCAGGTGAAGCGCTCCTCACTCTGCACTTAAGTTTCTTCAGTTCAGGCGATTATCCCAGTGCGAGCCTGCCCACTGAGATCTGTCTTTTCAGATTGGCTCCAAATGTTTTTTTACATTGGATATCACTTTCATTCATTTTTTAAAAAGTCTATCTCCCCCACTATTCCCAAGAAGTATTCCTTCCAGAGTTACTTTAAAATTGTCAAAAAATTATCCTTTTTAAAAGGCTCTTGCATATATGGAAGTGAGAATTATTAATCTTAAGGACAGCAATTTTGTCTGGTGTAATTTCTTATGTCTATCTGAATAAAATTTTAAATACATTACTTGGGAAAACAAGCAAGCATTTGAACCTTTTGGGTTCTATGCAAATCTTTCCAGACTTCTGGAAAACTTTTTAAAAAGGTAGATTTCTGGACTCAGCTTGTAGGGAGTTGAAAAATAATATACTATATTACTTTAAGAATAAAAATAACTGAATGAAACTCGTCTAGGTTCTCACAAAATGATTTTTTTGTATAGAGCAAATAGGGCTATATTAGACAGGTAGATTTTTCCAAACAGACCCTCTAAATTTGGTAAAAATCTGTCCAGTTTTTTCTTGTGGTGCAGAAGACAGAGAAAGAGACCTATAGACAGAAATTTAACTTACATTGTTTATTAATTTCCATGCATACTCCAATCATACAAGTCGGTGAAGTGCATTGTTTAAAGCTCAGGAATTTATAGACAGTTACAAGTTCTCTTTTATGCCATTATTCTGTTTCCAAAGCTATAGAATGAGTCAGTTCTGTTTCGTCCCTCAATGGTTATATCAAATCTGTTATCAAGGTCAAATGTATATTGAATTAGTCAATTTTTTTCTATCTTCCCTGCCACCACCCATGTTTAGATTTTCCCGGATTACTACAATAGACTTAAAAAATAATTTTACTATGAAAAATTCAAATATGCTCAAAAGTAGAGAGAATATTATATTGAACACTCATGTCTGGCAGAAAGCTTCACCAATTGTAAGTATTTTGCCATTCTTCCCCCTTATTTTTTTTCTGGAGTATGTTAAAGCCGACTACACTCATCATAGAAAGTCAGTGTGTATATCTAATAGATCAGCAATTTTTGTCCCTGATAGCTTTGTAATTATTCTTTCTCTGATCTCATTTTTCTCACCAGTCCCCAAATTTTCAACCATTTAGTATACTCTTACAGAAACTTAAAAAGTTTTCAAAGGCTCAGCGTTGTTCACTAAATCAGGTGCAAACTCTTGTCCTGGTTCACAAAGCCATCTTACTTTAACTTCCCTCAACTGTCTAACCTTATCTTCTGTTATTCTCCAAAAGCTATCAGGTGGGTCTCCTTGCTGTTCATCAGAGGCTTTGTTTATTCCTGTCTGTAGTCATGCTCTTGCCTACCCAAATTCTGTGCATCCTTGAAAGCTCCGCTTGACTGCCACTTCCTTTATGAAACTTTCCCCAGGTCATACTGACTTCTCTCATGTCTGAACTCTTGGAATTTACACTGAGTTCCTATAACCTTAAATCTGATATGTTTAATGTTATCCCAGTCTTCATAATTGTAATCTGGAAAGTAGACTCTGAATCGCTGACTAGCAGCATTTGTTTTTAAAGACATCTTTAAAATGTTTGAATGAATGCTATCATTAGGGATACAATGAAGGTAAGTAATGCCGGACAAGTGAAGCATCAGTATGGTAGACAGAATTCTGGATGCCCATGACCTCTGCCCCTGGCGTTACTCCTGTGATTATATTATGTTAGATGGCAAAACTAACTTTTCAGTTGTAATTAAGGTTGCTAATCAGTTGACCTTAAACTAGGGAGACTGTTCACCTAGTGCTCCTGAACACTTTAAAAGCGTAGAGTTTTCTTTGGCTGGTCGCAGAAGAGGGAGTCAGAGAGATTCTAAGTCTAAGAAGGATTCAACCCACAGGTATTTACTTTGAAGACAGAGGAAGGTGCCTACAAGCTAGGAAATTCAGGTAGTTCCTAGATATCCAGAAAGAAAGCGGGATCTCAGTTCACATGCCCAAGGACGTGGATTTTGCCAACAACCTGAATAAGCCTGGAAGCAGATTCTTCTTCAGAGCCTTCGGATAAGAGCTCATCCCAGTTGACTATTGAGTTTGTCCTTGTGAAGCTCCGTACAGAGAATATAGCCAAGCCCACCCAGACTTTTGACCTGTGGAACTGTGCGCTTGTAGTAAGCTTTTACACATTTCCTGCTGTTCTTCCTCTCTCTCTCTCTCTTTTTTTTTTTTTTTGTTTTAGTTTCATTGGGGTATAATTGGCATACAGCACTATATAAGTTTAAAGTGTACAGAATAATGACTAGACATATGTAAGTTGCGAAATGACTCTCACAGTAGGTTTACTTAACATCCATCGCCTCATATGGTTATAAAGTTTTTGGTTTCCCTGGGAAACCAAAAGTTTTTGGTTTCTCAAAACCAAGTTCTTATCTGGAGATAAGAACTTTGGGGATGTATGCGCTTAGCAACATTCAAGTAGACAGTAGTGTTAACAACAATCATCATGATGTACGTTACATCCTTACTACTTATTTATCTTTTAGCTGAAAGTTTGTAGCTTTGACCGATTTCACCCAGTTCTCCTACCTCCCATTTCTTGCCTCTGGTAACCACACATCTGTTCTCTTTTTATATGAGTTTTTTTTTTTTTTTTTTAATATTCCACATGTAAATACATAGAACACTACATGAATTTGTGTCATCCTTGTGCAAGGACCATGAAAATCGTTTCTGTATTGTTCCAGTTTTTGTGTATGTACTGCTGAAGTGAGCATCCTGCTATTCTTACTGAGGCTCCAAATTAGTAAGGGAGGTGTTCCAGTAAGCTGAAGCACTCGTTTTAACGCACATGGTCACTGCACAGGCTTAGCAGTGCCCTTTCTCCTGTCCATCAATTTCCCACTTCCTGTAGGAAAATTTTAAGGAAAAGAAAGTCCATCTTGCCTATTGCCTATGTTTTCAAAGTAGTCTATAAGAGATCCTTGAGCAAAAAAGTCTATAAGAGGGTCCTACAGGAGGGTGCTTGAGGAGGGTGATTAGGACAGTCTCTCTGACTGTTAGTAGCATTGGTTCACTGTAAATACTCTCTCTATGTTTGCTGCAAGACTGCTGTTTTGTAGGAAGTATTCTCCTAAACTGCAGCAGCCAAGATATTAGATGGTAGGAGAACTTGTTTATAAAATAAATCCAGACACTCACTTTAGGAACTGGTCAACAAATAGTTACTGAGGATGCTTAGAAATTTGAGACCTGAAGTTACAGTTTCTTCTGCAGCTTAGAATCAGAGATGATGGGCAGGAGTTTTATGATTATTAGTTTAACAAGCTTAAGTTTCTCCTGCCGCGCATATGTAACAAAAACGAATGGTTACATATTCATTTGGGGTGCTTGTGAATGATTCAAAAAGAACTTGTTCCTTACAAAATTTATTGCTGAATGACTCATTACAGGATAACGATGAAAACAAGCCTTCTAATTTAAAGAGTTATGCAAGTATTATTTTAAAAGTCAACTTTGTGGGGTATAATTTCCATACAATAAAATGCATATATTTTAAGTGTCTAGTTAAGTAAATGTATACACTTATATCATCATCATAATTAAGATATACTCATTTTCTCACACCTCCTCATACACAACCTCTGCAGTCACTCTCTCCTCTCAACTATTGTTCCAGGCAACCATTGATTTCACTTTTGTTACTATAGATGAGTTTTGCCTCTTCTAGGATTCATACAAATGGAATCAGACAGTACACATATCTTTTGTATTGAGCTCCTTTCATTCAGCCTGATGTTTTTGAGACTCATTCACAAGGTTGTATTTATTAGTAATTTATATTTTTTATTGCTGAGTAGTATTTAATTGTATTAATAACACAATTTGTTAGCCAAGTGGTGGGTATTTGAATTGTCTCAGTTTTGGGCTATTATGAATAAAATTGCTATGAACACTCTTTGGGTGGAAGTAGGTTATTTCATTTTGGTAAATACTTAGGGATGGTGTAGCTGGTTGATGTGATAAGTATGTTTAACTTAAAGAGACTGTCAAGCTGTTTTTCTAAGGTGATTGCACCATTTTCCATCCTCAATAGCGAGAGAAGATACTATTCTCAGTCTTCCTCAATACTTGGTATTGTCAGCTTTTTGAAAGGGTGTGTATCTTTCCAATATCTTTCCAATGGATATGTAGTGGTATCTGATTATAGCTTTAATTTGCAATTTCCTGATAACTATGATGTTTAACATCTCTTCTTGTGCTCATCCCCACACAGGTATCTTTGGTTAAGTGTCTGTTCAAGTTCTTTTGCTCATCAAAAAATAATTAAACTGTATCATTATTATCAAGTTATAAAAAGTTTGAACTATATTTTGGATATAAGCCTACTGTCACATATGTACTATTGAAACTTCTCTCAACTAGTAACTTGCCTTTCTGTCATTTCTTTAAGAAGTCTGTTTTGCCTCATTTTTCACCTTCTTCTTCTTCAGGGCCTCTAATTACACATATTTAGGCCATTTTCTGCTGTCCTACGGGTCTGTAAAGATCTGTTTATTCTTCAAAATATTTTCTCTTTATTCATTAGCTTGGATAATTGCTATAGATTTGCCTTCCTATGTTCAAGTTCATCGGTGATTGTTTCCCTCTCCTTTCTGACCTACTGTGATTTTTTTTTGTCATTGTAATTATTAAGTTCTAAAATTTCCATTTAGCTCTTCTTTATAGTTTACATTTCTCAGCAGAGTCCTTATCTTTTAACTCATGATGTCCCTATCTGCTTAATTTTTTGAACATATTTAAGCAGTTGCTTAAAAAACCCTTATTTTCTAAAAACGTCAACTCAGTAATTTTGGGACTGATGTTTTCCCCTTAACTGTGGGTCACTTGGCTGTTTTTCGCGTGTCTAGTAATTTTTAAAATTATGTGCTGCCGGTTGTTGGTGGTGCCTTGTGCAGGTTCTGGACTTTTGTTATCTCCCTTGAGAAGTGTTACTGTCTCTTCTATTATGCAGCTCATTTACTTATTGATTACCCAGCACCCTGTACACTTGTTTTCATTCTCTGCTAGAGGACACCTGTTGGAAAACTCAATATGTTTCCCAAGCCCCTCAATTATTGTGGGTCTCAACCTCTCAATTCAGTTTTCACTGCAGATCTTTTAAAGGCTTGGTTTTAGACTTCGTTGGGGTGGATTTTGGGTGGACCTTGCCAGCGCTTCCATGTCTTCTAGCTCTGTTTGGTATCTGGTATGTCTATTCTGTTCTTGTCTCCATGGTGACTGCTCTCCATAGTTACCACATGCCGCAGGCATGTGTATCTTAGCTTTGAGCCAAGGACTCGCAGAGAAACTTCTGCACAAGCTCTGGCTCTCTCCCTTCTCTCTATCCCCAGCACACCTCCTTCACTTTCTGGTGCCCTGCCCTACAGATTCTGATTGCTTCAGCGTTCCTGAACTCTGACCGCTGCCTCTTCAGCTCAGCAGGACCGTTGTGCTCTGTTGGATCCCAGTTTGCTGTCATGGTTGGGCAACGTGCCCTGGTAAAGATCCGGGGAAATCACGGTGCTCACTTCATGCAGTTCTCCTCACTCAAGGCTCATAGTGTTGTGCTTCCTATTGTCTAAAGACAGTGTTTTAAAAAAAATGTCCATTGTCTAAAAACAACGGCTTTATGTGCTAGCTCCAACTTTATTGCTTCTAACAGAAGGGCTATTCCAACATCAACTGCTCCACATCTGGAGGTGAAAGTTTATAAGATGTGCTCTTAAGGATTAAATAAGGTAAAGATGAATGGATTTAACCCCAAAGAGACCCCAAAGCTTCTTTTTGAACTGAAAAGGCTTTAATAGTCATGAGTCCCAAACTATGGCTCAAGACACAGGCCCTACACATAGGAAGTTAGTGTGATGGGGTCGGGTGTAGTTCCTCTAGGTCCAAGAGCCATCTCTTCTCTCTAAGAAATAAAAGGAGGGTCTCTAAAAATAATTGTATAGTAGTAGTGATAGTAATAACAAATTACTATTATTGAGTACTTAATGCTTTAGGTGTTCTTATTAAGGCTTTATTTTTATTAACCAATTTATTCTTTATAATAACCCAGTCTTCAAGTACTAATTACTAACCTGAATATTATAATGACTAATTAATAATCCTGTTTAGAGATGAGGAAATTGTGGTATTGATAGATTAAAAAAACTTTCTTGAGGTGACACATCTGGTAAGTGGTAGATAGAAAGCCTTTTCCAGTTTCTATCATAGAAGTGTTACACAGCATAAAGGATCTTAGAAGCACAGAGTGTATTCATCTGTGAATGAGTAGGTGAGTTTGTGATGGTATTGGTGAGCACATGTGAGCATGTGAGAGTGTGTGTGGGTATGTGAGGGCTCCTATCTCAGGGTCTTCTCAGATGGTGTTCTCTTGATTGCCCATCCCTCTTCATCTTAAATCAACTCAATCTTATCTTTCAGGATTTATTGTCAATATCACTATTTCAAGGATACCTCTTGGGTGTTTTCATAATGTGTTCTTATTTATTTCTTGCTATCACAATTGAATCTACAGAAATATTTATTTAATGGATGTCCTTTCCACTAGACTGTAGGCTCCATGGGGCCTGTTTCCCACCACATCTCCAACATGTAGCACAGTTTCTGGCATGGAGTATGTGCTCAATGTGTATTTGTTAAATGAATGAATGACTGTCCAAGAGCAAGTGACTCTTCTCATGTTGCTATAAACTGATTTACTTTTGAGGATTGCAAAAGTTTTTTTCTTGCCTTTTCCTCCAATTAAAAAAATTACATATAGTAAAATTTATGCTTTTTGGTATACTTTTTGCAAAAGTAAGGAGTTATGTGCAATTTCCAAAATATACAAACGGCTCATACATCTCAATAACAGCAACAAAAAAACCTGACCAAAAAATGGGCAGAAGACCTAAATAGACAGTTATCCAAAAAAGACATACAGATGGCCTATAGGCACATGAAAAGATGTTCAACATTGCTGATTATTAGAGAAATGCAAGTCAAAACTACAGTGGTCAAAATGGTGTCACCAAGAAAAGTCTACAAATAACAAAGGCTGGATAGGGTGTAGAGGAAAGGGAACCCTCTTACACTTTTGGTGAAGATGTAAATTGGTACAGCTTCTATGGAAAACAGTGTGGAGGTTCCTTAAAAAGCTGAAAATAGCACTGCCAGACGATTCAGCAATTCTATTCCTCTTGATAACCCTTTGTAGTCAAACTCTACCCACAACCCTTCCTCTCTGGCAACCACTGAGCATTGCTTATTTTACATTAACCTGGCTCTTTCCTTTTGCATCCTTCCTTGTCTAATTTCAGTTATCTTACTGCTCCTTAACAGTCCTGAATATTTTATCAGAGAAATAAAATTACTTCTAGACTGTTGCCGTACCCATTATGTCCCACATGGAGTTATTTAAACCACTAACTTGACTACTTGGGAGAGGAGGAAGAGAGACACTAGGCCAGTTGGCATTTTTGGCAGTGGCATGTTATTTCTACTCTCTTGGCAGCTCCGGCATCTGTATGCATCTCTACTTCACTGGAAGTGAAAGTGTTCGTTGTGCAGTGGTCTCTGACTCTCTGCGACCCCATGGACTATTGCCTACCAAAGTGCTCTGTCCACGGAATTCTCCAGGCAAGGAGACTGGAGTGGGTAGCCATTCCCTTCTCCAGGATTCTTCCTGATGCAGTGATCAAACCTGGATCTCCCTCATTGCAGGCAGATTTCTTTACTGTCTGAGCCACCAGGGAAACCTATTAGTCAATGAAAAATGACCCCTGCCCCCCTGATTTGTCCAGATTAGTGCAACGGCCTCTATACGAGTTTCCATGCTTCCAGCACTCCTTTCAGCATCGCATCTTTTTGCTTTTTCATACTGTTCATGGGGTTCTCAAGGCAAGAATGCTGAAGTGGTTGGCTATTCCCTTCTCCAGTGGACCACATTTTGTTGGAGAGGACTCTTGAGAGTCCCGTGGACTGCAAGGAGATCAAACCGGTCAATCCTAAAGGAAATCAACCCTGAATATTCATTGGAAGGACTGATGCTGAAGCTGAAGCTCCAATACTTTGGCCACCTGATGCGAAGTGCCAACTCATTAGAAAAGACCCTGATGCTGGGAAAGTTTGAGGACAGGGAAAAGAAGGGGATGACAGAGGATGAGATGGTTAGATGGCATCACTGACTCAATGGACATGAGTTTGAGCAAGCTCTGGGAGTTGGTGATGGGCAGGGAAGCCTGGCGTGCTGCAGACCATGGGGTCACAAAGAGTTGGACACAACTGAGTGACTGAACAGCAACAAAATAATCCTTTTCTTATGTTTAATCTCTACCTTTTCTCCAGAGCAAACTTCCTGAGCCTCTGAAGACCTAAAACTCTTCATTGGCACCTTAATGAGCCTCAGCAAAACATTCACAGCTCTTCATGGGGTCCCCTGCTTACTTCTGCAGAATTATTCCTATTGGATCTTGTACCTTGTATTCTGTGATGTTCCAGTGGTCGCAAACTATTTGGCATTTTCCAAATGTGAAATAGGTTTTATGTCCTTATGCTTTTGTTCACATTTCCCAGGAAGACTTTCCTCACTGTATCTACTCATTATCAAAGACCCAATACAGGCTGGCTCTTGCTTTCTTCTCAAAGACCAGTTAACTGTTCTTTATTCCCTCTTTTTGTCGCTACAGTCAGCTATCCACCCACTTGCCATAACACCCATAATTCCTTATTGCAAACCCATGCTCACATATTTATCTCCCATTTCCTAGAAACAAAGCTCTTTGAGGTCAAGTCTGTCTCTTACTCGCCTTTGACTCCTCAGGGCTTGGCATAGAGCCTCCCATATAGCAGGTGCTCAACGCACATTTGTTGAATACAACAATGAATACAGTTTTTACTGTATTATTATATTTGCACTTTAATAACTTACTTTAAACCTGTTTTAAATTTATCTAGTTTTTGGAATATTTTTGACCAAGTACTCTCCCATTTCACGAGACACTGCTGATCCTATTTGTGTGGCCACATGAGGTTCTCTCTGGTTTTTGTTCAGTCACTAGGCATCTTTCTCTGTATGACCTGGTCAGTTGACATTATTTCAACTGGGCTTACCCATGGCTGTCTGCTTGCGTGTAGAAACTCAACTTGCAGTTGTAGCAGTAAAAAAAAGGGAAAAACAGGGGATGTCAAAAGTGAACATGAACTTCCCATTAGTGGCTAACTGTCTTTGAACTTCCTCTCCACTGAGGCTTAGAGTAAAGTCAGAGCTATCACTGAGCTCAGGTCTGAACTGGCTACAGGTCACACTGTTCCTCAGCTCTTCATCTGTTGCATTCAGTGTCATATTAACTTCATGAACTTCTACCCTAAGAATCTTAGTCCTCAGGTGTTTGCGTTCAACATATTTGCCATTGAAGTAGAGTGAGGACATTAAATCCTCTAAAAAATTCTGTACAACCAGAGCTATCATTTAATTTTAAAAAAACAAACACTGACACAGGATATGATTCTTATCAATAAAGAACCCACATTTGTAACCAGCCAGCTGTTGGTCAGGAGTGAGAGCAGGTGAGAGAAGGGAGGAATATTCTGTATTTTCATCTCATCAAACCAGGTTTATGGTCTAGGTGGGTATTTGCCTCATTCCCGTTGCATGCCCACAAGTATAAACTTGGAACCTTCTGGAAAGGCAACTGTCACCTGTTAGGACAATTGCATAGTCTAGGACAAATTCAAGTTGTAAAGAAATGATTAGCACCGTGGTTTCAAATGTTCATATGACCAATTTAGGCCCCACCAATGTTTCTCAAATCTGCATTTTTCAGTAGAATCAGCTAGGCTACTTTCTAGAAAGATATCCCTGGTTTCTACCCCTGGAGACTGCAGTTCAGTAAACTTGGAGTGGACCCTTGGAAGCTATATTTTAAATAATCTCTCTGGATGATTCTGATGCACAAAGATGAAAAACTCTTTTTCTTGGATGGTTGGAGCTGAACTGGATGTTAACCTTCTGAAAGGCATCCTCGGCATTCTAAGTTTGTTGACAGACTAATGTACCTTTATTGAAACAGATTCCAAAACACTGGCACTTTTTGCCCCAAACCTAATCTGTTTTCAATGTCTGGAAGTACATTTGATTTTGTGGAAAATACCCATGAGCAGAAAGCAAAGATGGAAACCGAGAAGGACTCAGGCTGAATATTATCTATGGTGAAACAGATCACCAGCCCAGGTGGGATGCATGAGACAAGTGCTCGGGCCTGGTGCACTGGGAAGACCCAGAGGGATCGGGTGGAGAGGGAGGGGGGATCGGGATGGGGAATACGTGTAACTCTATGGCTGATTCATATCAATGTATGACAAAACCCACTGAAATGTTGTGAAGTAATTAGCCTCCAACTAATAAAAAAAAAAAAAAAAAAAAGAGAAGCATCAGGAGTGACCCAGAAGTCCTGAGCTCAAATTCTGCTGGGATAAGCATCCTCTGAACAGAGTTTGTGGAGCACCTCTGGAGTACCATGCATCACCACTGCACAGCTGATTCACTGTGCAGTGAACTGAGATTGCATCATCGCACCCTCCTGCTTTGACTTACCTCATCGTTAACAGTCTAGTGCCCACCTAAGGTTTCCAGGGTCTCCATGTGTGTGGCACTTTTCTATATAAGCTCTGGACTTAGGAGTGTGCGTGGGAGGCAGAAGAGTGGGGTAGCTGAGGATTTTCACTTAAGTTTCACTGAATAATAAAAAAACAAGAAAAAAAAAGAAACAAAAAAACAAGTGCTATGCTTGAGAAGCATGAAATTTTAACAGAGACTTTAAAGAAAGAATTTTATTTATTTATTTGGCTGTACCGGGTCTTAGTTTTGGCATGTAGGGTCTTTGGTTGCGGCATGTGGGATCTAGTTCCCTGACCAGGGATTGAATCTGGCCCCTGGCACGGGAGCACAGAGTCTTAGCCAAAGGGCCACCAGGGAAGCTCCTCACAGAGACTTTTGAAGCAACCGCTTTCCAGCGCTATTTTGATCTTGGGAGATCAGGAAACGGGGACAGCACACCTGAACCTTGCAGCAGAAGGTGGAAGCCCTTCAGCACATCTCAGGAAACTGAGTGTTAGCTATCACGAAGACAGGGGATTGCTGTGGTTTCTTTTTGAAATGATTTCATGAAACAAACGAGCAATTTTTAGTCTTCTACATTCTCATTTCTGGTAGAAGGAATTAGTAGAAATTTTACTGTTCTGAAAATAATGAGACATAATTATCTTTAAGTTTGGAAAACTAGAAATGGATGCTAAAATCAGGGACTTCTTCCAAGAAGGAAGGAACGAACCTTAGAGACACCAGGTTTAGCCCCTGGAATCACCTTTATCCTTCTCTCTCAAGTGGTTATCTGGCTTCATTTTGAGAGACAAGGATATCCAGTGATCTTTTCCTTAATAAGTCACTGAAGTTCAAAGGTAAAGATGGGAGAGCACCTCTGACTTGCTTCTGCCTCTCTTGAGTGCAATGCATCAACACCAGCTATCACCAAGTCCAGATAGTTTACTCAAGTTTCTGGCCGAGGAATCACTCGGGTAGAACAGAAAGTCCTGCATAGCCTCTCTTGTCTGCCACAACAGTGCTGGCGTTGGAGCCATTCACACTACAGTGAGAATTTCCTGGCTGTTTGACTTTGGATATGTCATTCAACCTTTCAAATCTTTGTGTTCTCCCTATAAAATGTAACTTGCATGGCCTGAATGATAATACATGTGGAACATAGATGATATACAATGGAGACAATAAATTATATACCTTTGCTTGGGCAAGTAGCCCTTTTTATGATGACATTAAAATTACTTTGTGTTACTGATTGTGTTCTTCCAGAGTAGGACAGACACGCGACTGGACTTAACACTGAGAAGGAAAAACAAATCTAATTTGGAGGAGTAGATAAAGGTGAGTCTGTTAAAAGCAAACAACCTGAGGCATCTCTCTTCGTAGATAGCATTCTATCTGTTTCGACTTTGGCAAAAGCATGTGTGGGCAAACAACTACATTATTTGATATTGTCTTAAAAAGGCCAAGCTCCACTGACAATGTTTGCATCTATGGCAAACATTCTTAAAAGGATAAGTTCATTTAAAGCATGCAGACAGAAATCTTTATGTTTTGTGAAAATTCATTTTAAGTAACTACACTTTACTTGCTTTTTCTCTTTCACACCAACTTTTGGTGGTCGACATTATTGTCTCCCTGGCATTTCTTTCCGAAGTCTAACTTTCACCTTCCCTTTCTGGCCCGTCATTTCCACGGCTTGACCACTGCTTTCCTGGCTTTCTCCAGCTCCCAGTCTCCTGCCCCATGAATATTTCATGGGAAGGGTACCTAGACTTGGCAACTTCTTCTTATAATCAGGACAATAGCACAGATGAACTTTTTACTAGATCATTTTGTAGGCATGGATTGGTTTACCTAATAGCCCTGTCTAGCAGGTTATCTCAGTTTTAAGAATGAAGGAATGAGGTCAGGAGAAATGGTAGAGTAAATAATATCAGATGTTGACATGGTTCATCTTATCTTTTATTAATGCCCTGCTTTATCTATCATACACTATTGCCTCCTTTTCAGAGAAAGGTCTTGTATTGACTGGTAACCTGCAATCTGAAAGTCTTGATTCTAGGCATTGTGTTAATGAGGGCAGTACTTTATAGAGTCTCTTAAACGGTTACATGTATGCCTCTGTTAGGTTGATCAGAAAAGGGAAATTGTCTTAGTAGTAAAGAAACTGCTGAATATCTAAAAAAAAAAAGAAAAAGAGAAGGAAATATACTATACAATACAAAAAAGAGAACATTGGAGCTACCAAAACAAAAGATGATTTGAATAACTACAAGCTTGCAATCCACAGGAGTCTGTAATCTTGCTAGTGAGATTCCCTGAAGGCTATTTTATAACCTTGCTGCGCAACTTGTGGAAAAAAAAAATTGTTGACAAAACAAAGGCTATTCTGTCAGTTCCTTGTTGTGGTTGTGAGGTGAATTTATGTAATAAAGTGCTATTTAAAGCATGGGCTATGGTTTTATGCAGCTGACTTTACTTAATTCTAAAAAAAAGCTCATTGAACACTGTGGCTCAAACTGATGGAGCTGTAGCTTTCGCTACATAAATTACTGAAATTCCACAACATTCCTGAAAGATTGGTAAATATTTTTCTCTTTTTGTCACAGAAGAGGCTAAGATAATAATAATAATGACAATAATACTAATAAAAACTATGGTACTCTATAAAATTTGAAAATCATTCTTTATATTAATAGGATTGGGAAGTATTGTGGGAAAAGGCAGGTCCTATTGTGCTTCATGATTATTTTGCAAGTTAAATCATTACTCTGGTTTGGGTTGGTGGCTGAATGACAAATACTCTTTTAAGTAACAGTAAGAGACTATCGGTGTCAATTGAGAGCTATATAAAAACTCTAGCACTCAATGTATTGTTTTTCCATTCTGTCATTCTCTTTTGTCACAGATTCAAACACACTTTATATATACCTGTCATTGACACTACAGTGTATGACTCTTTTGATTTTTAAATTTTGGGGGGTAAATTTTAACATATGTGTACAATATCATTTCAACGTTGAGATACCCTAATTTTTTTTAGTAAGGCTTCAAAATTTAATGTGCATTTTACTAACAAGTCAACTTGAACTAGCCATATTTTAGGTATATGATAGCCACATATGGCTCGTAGCCATACTTTGGCCTCCTGGGTCTGAAGAAGAACAGTAAACAACATAGGCATGATCATTATCTGTAATATTACTTTCTTTTTCGGCACACATACCTGTATTTATATATCCAAATGCAGCCAATTTCCTTCAAAATGAAAGCATGTTTCTACATTACTGACAGCTTTTAGATTTTGGAATTTCACTTTTTCAGAACCTTTTAAATACTGTCAAGGGTGTTAAGTTTTGCTCCTTAGAGTGAAGTTGATTTATGGAAAGGCTGAAAGTCATTTGAAGCCAAGTGAAGTAGATGACCGGACTGAGTAACATCGTTGTGCTAAAACATGAATCAAGACTATGAGCAACTCTCCCATCTCGTGTTTCTTGCTTTATAAAGAGCATTTAATAACAAAAAGTGATTTTCTGATCCCAGTGCTGCCTTTGGCAGAGTCAAAAGTTCAATGCTGCCTGGTTGAGCTCCATCTAACTTTACAGATGTACTTCCCATGATACTGCAAGAACTCTGGTGACAAGAACTCCATGACCTTCCCTCCATCCTTACTAGCTCTAGGCTTTTGCTCATATTGTTCCTTATTCTCATCGACTTGTACTTATTACCCTTCATTCCAGAGAAGTTTTAATGTGGCCCTCTTTATTCGTGTTGAATTCTATCCATCTTTAAGGATCTATATAATTACAATTCCAATAGCTTCCCAACTGGAAACAAATCTTTGAGTGTACCTGTTTTCCCATGTCGCCTTATATTTTGTGGTTTAGCTATTAGATTCTAAGCTTTCTGCTTAAGTGCCTTCAGTACTGTAGGACTAGCATCTAGCCCAGCTTCTTCTCCTATTAAATGGGAATAATAAATCTAAATAATAAATATTAAGACCTATATTCTTTCTTTTTCTGCACCCTTGCATTTCATTTGCTTATTCACTTGTTTAAGGATGATTTATAGATCACTCAGGTTCAATTTCTGGTTTGCGAAGATCTCCTGGAGAAGGGAATGGCTACCCACTACAGTTTTCTTGCCTGAAGAACTCTGTGGACAGAGGAGCCTGGCAGGCTACAGTCCATGGAGTTGCAAAGAGTTGGACACGGCTGAGTGACTAACACACTTATAAATCAACAACACTGCACTGTGCAAGCAATGAGTGTGTAAAGATCAATATGATTACTTTCTTCTTATGGAATTCATGGCTTACTAGGGGAGCCAGTGACATAATGAAGTTATTGCAAAACAATACAATAAATGTTATTACAGAAATAAATGTAGGGTTAAGATGTGACCCAGAAGACAGAGTAATCAATTCTGTCTTTGAGTGGTGGGGAACGACTCCATAGAACAGGAGGTGCTAGGTCTGTTTCTCAAAGGAAAAATACATGCCATCAAGTAGACAAAGAACAAAAGGGCATCCCAGAGAGGGGAAAATATATGAAGGCACAATATATAAGAAAATATTATATCTTCAGTCAATTGCAAAACGTTGAGATTTGGTAGGTAAGAAATGAGATTAGAGACGGAAGGGGGCAGATTTTGGAGAGTCTTGTGTACTTTGCAAAGGAGTCTGAACTCTGTATAATTGAAAGGGAACTTCCAAAGTAATTAAATCACAGAGATAACAGGATTGGGTTGTTATTTAGAAAGGTCCGGAGCAGTAGAGAGTAAACTTTGAGTTTAAAGGGGAGTGGTGAGAGGGAGGAAAAAGAAAAATAGGATGCAGGCTGTTTGTCTGGTTAGGATGCTAATATAAGGTGATGAGATAACAAGTACATAAGGTAATGAGTTCAGGTGAGGATTAATAAGGGCCAGAACTAAGGCAGAGGCAGAGGAGAAAGGGAGGGATTGGTCAAGTTTGAGAGATATTTAGGGGATAGAATAGATATATTTGTGGCTATACTACATTTGGGCTGATGCAAGAATCAGATGTAATAACATATGCTCAAGAATCAAATATGATAGACTCTAGAAAGATGAAGAATTATCAAGTAACTGGTAATGGAATTGGTAATATAAAACACCTTGTTTTGTTCAGTCACTAAGTTGTGCCCAACTCTTTGTGACGCCATGGTCTATAGCCTGCTAGGATCTCTGTCCATGGGATTCTCCAGGCAAGAATACTGGAGTGGGTTGCCATTTACTTCTCCAGGGGATCTTCCCAACCCAGGCTTCAAACCTATGTCTCCCGCATTGGCAGGCGGGTTCTTTACCACTGAGCTACCAGGGAAGCCCTCACCCAAACACCTTACTTATTATCAAAGAAAATGTATTAGGAAGGTCTGCTGGATAAAGCCATGTATTTTCTCCAGTGTCTTAAAAATATTTGTGATCTAAAAGGAAATACTTGAAGAAATGAAAGTTCAAACTAACTTGATTATTTTCTGCTAAATCTTTGATTCAGATTCAGTGACCACGAAAGGCTAAACTTGGTAGAAATGGTGGGGGTGAGATGAAGAGAAGAGGGGAGGAGAAAGACTGAGAGGAAGGGGGACCCTCACAGCTCCAAGCCACATGATCTGCAAGTGTCTTCAATAGAGCGTGGGCCTGTGCTTCCTCGAACTTTCTGGAAAGACTGTGGTCTTTTCTCTCCCCTCAGGAGCACTAAGGAAAAACACTGCCTTAAGTCTCCCTTCATCATCTTCGTTGTGAGCAAAAGAGGGCCAACCACAATGGCCTAGAGAGAGGCGTTGCTTTGCTAATTCCCCACAAAAAGTGAGATCTGAAGGAGCGAGGTGTGCTGTTTGCTTATGACAACATCAAAATGGGCAAGAACCTGCCAGTTCCTGCTGGCTTCGTTCACGTACTGCCCCAGGGAACTGGCACTGCTCTAACTCAGGAAAAACCCAGGACTGACCACGCTTTAGACAGTATGGGTTTGCTGCTGCCGCCGCTGCTAAGCCGCTTCAGTCGTGTCCGACTCTATGCGACCCCATAGACGGCAGCCCATCAGGCTCCCCATCCTTGGGATTCTCCAGGCAAGAACACTGGAGGGGGTTGCCATTGCCTTCTCCAACAGTAGGGTTTATCAGGTGGTAAAACATAGGAAAGAGAGAAAGATACACAAAAGGTCGAGATATGACACAGAATTTCATGTTGACCTATTTGCAAGTCTGAGACGTGGACCAGGGAGAAATGAAACTGGGGAATGAGGCAAGGGCTGGATCTTGGAGGGCCTTGGATTCTGTTAAAGGAGTGGGTGTAGGAGGGAGGGATCCCCGGAAAAAACTTCGTCAGGGAAGAACCAGGATCAGGTTGTAACATAGAAAGACCTGAAGGCAGTGTTCAGGATGGACTGTGGCACACAGCAGCTCTGGGGAGGCTGAGATTTAAGGTTCCTGTTTGCCCAGCAAGAACACATGGGATCTGAAAAGGCTGTTTGCATTTTGCTGCTCTTCAAGTCCAGGGGAACTTAACTTAGGGATCCCACTGTAAGCCAGGTATCAGGTCTTTATTACCCTGTCATCTTCCATCACATATAAACCTTCTTCACACTGGCCTCTCAGCTCTAGCCTGAGAATCATTGGTTCTTGCCTCAGGTGGGAGGCGGAGCAGAGAACGGGAGGTTTCAGTGGAGCTCCTGTAATCACCAAGGAGAGGCAGATGGCTACAAAACCCAAACAGAATGTGAGCTGGCTGTCTAAAAGTGTGGCTGAAACCTAGCAAACACCTCACTCTAATTTTTCCCTCCCTACCCTTGGGTGAAAATGAGTCAAGCAAGGGAGGACCCAGGGACAACGCTGGGATAGTCTGGTTCTTGACAAAGAACGAGGCCCCATGATCATTATTAGGGAGAAAGGAAGATTACAGAGGTGCTAGAATTTCTCTGATTTTTCCATTTTTTTTTTGTATTTATTTTTTTCCAATTTTTACCCCTGCTTAGATGATACCATTTTTTGCTATCTCTCTAATCTAGTTCTCCAGCATAATAAATTTTCTCTCTTCAGAAAACCTATCTTCATTCTGAGTACTTAATAGTTTCTTAAAATTTGCCAGTGAACTTACTTTGTTTTAAAAGGTTTAATTGATATTAGGGCAACATTTAGATGTAATAGATTTGTTGATTACTAGGGGTGGAAAGACAATTTCAATAATCTGTGTCGCTGCCATCATCGAGTCTCTGTTCCAAAAGGCATCTTCAATACTTAGTGGCTCTAACTTGATCCACTTGCAATCTGAGTGGCAGTTACCCTGCCTGTGAAGATGAAGGTCTAGCCCAGGCGGAACCAGTGGTCAAGAACCTGCCTGCCAATGCACAAGACTGAGATCTGGGTTCGATTCCTGGGTTGGAAAGATCCTCTGGAGAAGGGCATGGCAACCCAGTCCAGTATTCTTGCCTGGAGAATCCCAAGACAGAGGAAACTGGCGGGCTATGGTCCATGGTCTCACAAAGTCAGACACAACCGAAGCGACTTAGCATTCACGTGAAGATGAAGAGGGTGGGGATCTCATCACCTTCTCAGGCAGTCCTTCCGACAGAACTGAAATCTTCTTCCCATAATGGTCGTCCACTCCTTGTAGTTCCACTTTCCCATGCAGTATCACTTTTTACCCTTTTCTCATAGTAGAGAAGGGGGACAAAAATCATAAGCACAGCAACTTTTGCCTCCAGCGAACACCAAGACTAGCGCCATGTGTTTTGCAATAATCACTCCTTGATTCAATTTGCTTCCCTTTGCAAATAGTTATGTCCTCCCCTCTGCCTCTCTTTTTTTTCTTTAGTTCACTCTTTCAATATATAGAATAGGAATCTTACCAACAGTAGCGTAAAATCTTTTTAAATTTTTAAATATTTTTATTTATTTTCTTGTAAAAGTTTATGTATTTTCAAATTTTATTTGCCTGGTTTTAAAATCTTTCACTTATTTCTTAATCTTTGTCTTAACCATTGCATTGTTTTTTTTTTTTTAAATTCCTAATTGAAGGATAATTGTTTTACAGAGTTTTGTTGGTTTCTAGTACAACAACTGTGAGTCAGCTCTAAGTTTACATACGTTCCCTCCTTCCTAAACTTCCCTCCCAGCATAAATTCTTGGTCCTTAAGCCAAGAATTCACAATATGGAGCACCCAAACTATTCTATCTAGAGTTTTAGATCAAGGCCTGAGTGTCCATAAATTTAACTTTGGTGGATTTTTTCCTTTTTTTTTTTTTTTAACTGGTGAGACCCTGTAGCTCTGCTGAGAAGAATCTGGTTTAGAGGGAATATCCAGCCTCCTGAGCAAAGTGGCAGATGAAATTCTCAGAATCTCCCACAATCACGGGGACAGACCTTTTGAACTTAGTTCTTTTGCTACTAAGGTGACTGCTGAAATTATCTTAAAATAACAGGTTAGTCACAATTCAAGATGCAGTGTTGAAATCTTACCTCTCTTTGTGACCTCTCTTCCTCCCTCTCTAGAATAAGTGGGTGGGCGGGTAGATGTGTGTGCAGCAAAATATGAGAGGAAGAAGTGGGCCGGGTGGATAGAATGGTTTCTTAGTGTGGTTGGGTCTCACAGCTTTTTATGGTTGTTTTGTTCCTACCCTTCTAGCCCCCTTTTGACCACCTCCTTCCCCATCTCTTCACCCTAAACCCCCAAAGCCCACAACCTGCAGTCAAGTAATTAAACTCACGGAACAAAGAAAACTGCCTGTGTGAATATGCCTCTCTGGTCACGCCATCCCCGAGAGACGCCTCCATTGTCAACAGTCACAGGCAGAATTTCTCAAGGGAGCCAGGCAGGCAGCAGACTCTGCACCCTCCAGGCAGGAGGCAGAGGGAAGGCCGAGCTTTTGGAAGGGTTTGGACCTGTTGGTTCCTGGAAACCAGGGGGAGGGTGGGGCAAAGGCACGCCCAAGCGTCCTGGCAGACTCAGAAGGGAGAGGAAGAAAAGAAAATCTCTCATGTTCAGAGTCCCTTGTTCATTTGACAAAACCTGGGGTTTGGTTGGTCCCCTGGGCTTCTGGCTGAGTATGGGTGAGAGACGTCTCCTGGGTTTGTAGATCTGGCATGATTGTGGATGAGCTGATTTCAAACAACTTTCTAATGTAAACTTAAAGTTCACTCCCTCAGAATTCTAAAATAAAATGGAAAGTTTTAGTTGCTCAGTTGTGTCCGACTCTTTGTGACCCATGGAATGTAGCCCGCCAGTCTGCTTTGTCCATGGGAATTCCCAGGCAGGAATACTGAAGTATTCGCCAGGGGATCCTCCTGACCCAGGGAGCGAACCCGGGTTTCCTGCATTTCAGGCAGATTCTTTACTGTTCTCTAAAGCTCCACCTCATGTAAATCCATGGCTGACTCATATCAATGTATGGCAAAAACCACTACAATATTGTAAAGTAATAAGCCTCCAA